>NC_135149.1:1458750-2917500 GCF_050948215.1 Halictus rubicundus | reverse complement strand
TATCGTCGTGTATATGTAAAGTATATACATACATAGTAAATGCGGAATCACTTTCTCTTTGTTTCGTTACTTTCATTATTTCTGACTTTCATTGTTGAACATCGTACTCCGTGGTCGCGCGCAACTAATAAGAAAAGACTAATCTTCTCGAGTAAGAATTTCGCTTGGCTTTTGCGCGCACCTTCCCTTCCCTTACCTTTCTATGCTTTCCTTTTCCTCCGTTTCCCACCCTTCTATACCTACTTGTAATATATTATATCTCGTAAAAGATGCTTGTTCCTAGACCGATCGAGGTTTCCCATTGATTCCCTCTGTGTCTTTTCGCGGTGTTCCAGTCCCTCTATCCCCCACTTTTTGTTCGGTGCTCTCGCATATTCCTCGCTCAGCGCCGCATCGATGCTCAAGCGTAATTCAATTTTATTGTACTAGCTAGAAACCTCGTTTGAAAAACTCTTTCCTGGCAGTCGAATCGCGAGCGTACCTCGTTCACTCTAATTCTCTCTCTCTCTCTCTCTCTCTCTCTCTCTCTCTCTCTCTCTCTCTCTCTCTCTCTTTCTCTTCTCGCACGAGTTCACTCGCACAAACGCATACACGCGCGTATATTGTCTCTAGGTTTCGCTACCGATTGCGAGTACGGTCGTCGGCCCATCTAGCTGCGCCTAAAACCGACGATCGGTTCTCGCACGGTCGGTTACTGGTGTCTCGTTCGCGATCGATCGCAGCGGAATCTTTGGGATACCACGATTCTCTCCCTCTAATTGTAAGAGAAATTGTTTGGACCTGGTTCGAGAACGCTCGGGGATATATCTATCTTTGGCCGTGTTTTCCGATCAGTTCCCGGACGAACTCGGAACGCGTCCGTAAAGCTACAAACGAATCTAAGATCCGGACCGCGTCCAGGCTCATCTGGAACGTGTCCAACGTCACGCTAGACGGACTTTGATCGAAAAGATCGCCGTCTACGCCCGATTCCCCTACCGCGTTCTCTCCCTCTTTCTCTCTTTTCGAGTCCGCTCCCCGTCTTTCTAAATCGTTTCTAACAGATCCGTGAAACATTTCGGTTTCGACCAAGCTCTCGAGGGAGATCGGTCGGTTCGAGATCGCGACGAGATCGAGTTCGAGTTCCGGATCGGAACTGGGCCTTTGTCCGGTCGTTTCGAGTTTTCGTTTTCGGCTCGGATATCTGCGAGGTTCGAGCCGATTCTTGATCCTGTACATTCTAACCGGACGGAAGCAGCGACGATGCGGGACAACACGATCGTTTACGTCTACGGACAACCGCACTCGTCGACTATCATTTTCGGCAGATCTCTCTTGATGATGTTCGAGTCTGGACCGTAGTAGATCAACGACATCGACGAGAACTTGATGGGAGCGCAGCACGGCTGCATCCCCTCCAGCCGATCCATCTTTCGGTACTCTTCGATCACATGGGTGTAGTAGTTGAGGAAGGTGTCCGGTGTCCTGTGCCCGGCAGCGCAGTCTCCTCTACAGTAATTCGCGTGGTACCTGCAACCGTTCGAACAGTGTCGTTTTATTCGATTGCCTCGCCCGTGCTCGATCGAAACTGCGCTCCCTGTCCATCACACCGGTTCGCTGCTAGTTCGAAACTACATAGTTTCGAACTAGCTCGGAACCGCTAACGACGCACGGCTGTTGATTTCCGAAAGAAAAGCGTCGTCTTCTCGGATCAGCGTCGTCGTCTTGTTACACGTAGACAGGGACGCGCGAGAATCGGACAAGGAGGCTGTCTGGAAACTACGGAACAATCACCATCGCCCGACGGGACGGACGCGGTCGACGCGACACGATTCCGCTTCCCATAAATTGCTGGTAAGTTAAGGGTTTAGGCCGTTGCACTTGTAAGCGACACACTCCGATTTCACGGGATACCATACGAGTGAAGTTCGAGTTGTCGGTTACCGGTTGTCGGGCCGAGGATTGGCTCTCTCTCCGGGCGAATAAAGTATCGTCGTGTGCTAGTAGCGCGTCGTCCGACGCTCCCCGTTCTGCTCGCGAGACACGTTGCGTTGCCCGGATAATATTACCCGGCGCGATTATCAACCGATACCGAGACCGATTCCGTTGCTTACCCCTGAGGCGCGATTATCCAGTCGTCCCAGCCGAGTTGAGAAAAGTTTACGTAGAACCTCTGCTTGCAGCACTGTCCTTTGATCGCGCCGCTGCATTCCACCGCTCGTCTCCTGACGCGTTTCACCGCCGCCGGATCCGTGCGAACCACCAGGAAAGGCCTGTCTGGATCTTGAGCACCTGAAACGACATCGGCGAGTCGTAAAATTGGGAAAACTCGAGCGCCACGTCGCGGCGTGTCGTGTCGCGAGAAACAGAAGGAGTCGAGGATTCTCGAGGCGGATACCTTTCGCGTTCAAGGACGACTCGATCACGTGCGGAGAGTGTCCGTCGAACGTCGACACGTAGACGTGCGAGCCGCACCCGGTGCAATCGACCAGCAACGTCAACTTGCCCCGCGCCGAATCTCCGTTCGCCGTGTACCAGCTGTTCACAACCCTGGTCACGTCGAATTTCAACCAGCCCAGTTGCCCGATGTTCACCCCCAGGGATGTCACCATTTCCAGGTGTTGCCCGAGTTCCTGAGAAACCAACCCCGTAATTTGTACCGTCTCTTATTCTTCCCTCTTTGTTCATTTTCTGTCATATCTCTCTCTCTTTCTCTCTCACTCTGTTCTTTTTTTTTCACCTAGACGCACCAGCTAGATACCATTCGAAGCTTCCCGATCGGCTGAAACCCGTCAACCGTAGCCGGTTATATTGGACAAATTGTTGGTAAGGCGGCTTAAGATCGCGGTACGTTTTAACGCGATTAAATTTATATAAATCGGATGAAAGCGCGAAAGTCCCTTCTCCCCCTTTTCCCTTCGCGTTGAAATTCGATCTTGTGCTCTGTCTTCAGACTTAAACCGACGCGGCGGGCAAGTACCCGAAACTTTCGATCGATTGGCCCTGCGAAGCGGAGCAGGTGTCGAGTAGTCGAGTAAGTCGAGTAGTCGAGTAGTCGACATTGTCGGGGTCGAGAGGTTTCAGCGACAGCTATCCCATTCGGGTAGGTTGGTCCGAGGAATCGGTGAAGGTGAAACGGGCGAGGAATTACCTTTCCACGCAGGTGTGTCGAGTTGCCGCAACGTACCCTGAACACCCATAGCGTGATGTTTCTTTGGTTGGTCTGGCCCGTACGGTGACGCTGATAATGATGGGCGTGTCTGAACTCGACTCTCGCCCAGAGGGTAGCTCGCTTGATTCTGAGAGGTTCCAGGGCCGGTTCCCCGATGGACATCGGGAACTCCAGCAACGGTTGTCCGTTCAGCGTTCGTCCTGCGTGCAGAACAACAGAGGGAATATATTTGATTCGCTCGATTCGGCTGACGGACCGAGAGAGAGAAGCAGAGAAGTAGAGGAAGCGAGGAATAGAGGAACAGCGAGAAACGGAGGGACAGAGAGACAAAGAGGCGTACGGACGATAAACGCGCGACGCGTAAAATCGCGGCAACTCGTTTCCGCACGGTTTTCGTTTTTCTCCGTTCCACGGCTGCAGAACTTATCGATTTTTTGAATGCGTTCCGCAAACCACTCACCCATACCGCGACCCATACCCCATACCCTCGGCATCGGGTTGATCGTGGTTCGCGCGTGCACCGCGTGTTCGACGTGTACCGCGTGTAACGCGTGTTCCCACAGCGTGCCGACGCTTCCTCCGTTTACCTTCCGCTTTCCTCTGGTTTCCTTCGTGCCGCCGATAAACCTATCGCGATCGTAACTTCCGCCCGACAAAGTTCGAGCTGCGAACGCGCGTTACACGACGGGGTTGCGAGACAAAGTCTTCCCTTAGCTTCCGTAAATCCGTGCTTCTCCGCCGAGGCGACGAGGCGACCAGGCGACAAGGCGACGAGACGACGAGAGAGGGAGCGAGAGAGGGATTGTTCTATCTCGTAGCAACCACCCCCTCGAGCAGGAGATAGATATACGATCTATTTGGGAAATTACTCGATGGTATCGAAGGCCGAGGGAGCTGGAGAAGGGTTACCGAGATGCGACTCGCTTGAAAAATTTGGAAAGATCGCCCCCGCTGTCGTACATTGTTTTAATCGTCGATCGACCGATGGTCGATAGGCGAAAGCGAAAAAACGAACAAGAAATAAGGAGAGACGAAACGGGAGATTCGTGGAGAGACCGGGCAGCGATCGCAGCGGTCAGAGGGTGGACTTTTTCGTAGGTAAAGTCCTTCTTTTTGCTCCCGTTGTCTCTTGTCCGCCCCCTCCCCTTTGCAGCCTCCATCGTCGTTGTCGTCGTCGTCGTCGTCTCAGCGTAGTAGAATCCGCGAGAAAGAGCGCGAGGGGTCCAATGATTGTAATGCACCGAGCGAAACACACAGCGGTAACAATACGCGAATAGATGTCTCCGAGCATATTGTACGCGTATGTGCGTGGGTCCGTGGGCGCGTGCGTAGGTGCGTGCGTGCGTGCGTGCGTGCCTTCACACGACGGAGCGAACGTAGGTCCTGGGGAGAAAAGGGGTGATGTCCGCCTGTCGCTGTATTATGTGTAGATGCACGGAGGAGAAGGTGGCGCATACACCGATCCCCGATGAAATACAACATGCGAAAGAAGATAGATTTCTCTCTTTCTCTCTCTCTCTCTCTTTGTTTCCGTCTCGTATAGGAGCGTAACAAGAGATACATCGCGGCTATCGAGCAACGACGGTGGCCAAGCGGGAATGCGTGTATTCGGCCGCGCGAGCGCGTGTCCGCGTGTGTAGGTGCACGTGTGTACCGCGGGGGCATCCGGGGAAGAACTTGCGCGCGCGCAAAAGCCGATCTATCCGCGAATGTCTTTGCGGTGGTGCGCGCCTGTATGTTACATTGAAAGCAGGGCGGCTTCATCCCTTAACGGTTTGGTGAGTCACGGACCGGGAGTCGTTGGAGGGGCGGGGATAAGCATGGGGTGTCTGCCGCCCGTCTGCCTTCCGCCTTTCACCCCTGCTCGCCCTCTTCTCCTTCGCCGTTCTTTTCCTCTCTCTCTTTCTCTCCGTTTCCCTCGTCCCGCCCAGCTCCCTTCCTTCTTTTCTCTTGTGCAGCCAGCCTGCAAGCACCACCGACACCGACACCGACGCCGACGCCGACACCGGCACCGACACGGACACTGACACTGACACCGACACCGACACCGACATCGACACCGACACCGACACCGACACCGACACCGACACCGACACCGACACCGACACCGACACCGACATCGACACCGCCGGAGGCTCCCCTGCGAGAGTCAACGACGCCCACACCCCCGCTCGCGCTCGTCCGCTTCCGCGCGGCGCGCACGAGTCTCCTAGCCTAGCCGCGACGCGGACCGCCGCGCCGCGACGCGACGCGACGCCAGCCGCGGAGAAATTCAACCCACCGGCCTCCCGGCAGCGCGCTTAACCTTTTAAGTGCGGACCGACCGATATACACCGCCGCTCAAAAGTCGGGGATGCTTCCGATGTAGTATTAAAACCGCATATCGCTCTTCGCTGCGAGTCTTTCAGACTTCGATACATTGCGTTGCGCTCCAACTGAAATCGCCACGACCGAAATTCCGATCATCGCGAATCTCGTTGGAACCCCGCGATGATCATCGAAATGAGCCTCCGTTTTCGAGATGTGCAATCGCGACGACGTAGGTCCTTCCTTCCTTCTCTCTGACCTAAGTGTCTCCGCGGCGCGGCGTTATAATCGATGCGGAATTTTCTCGAAACGAAGGCCTCGTCCGAAGAACGGCTCGAGCATTTCGCGACGACGACGTACGATGTACACCGCAACTCGGTGGCCGTTTCGAGCGGGTAAAGAATTCTGACGGTGGCGTGATGCCTCTAGTCGTAAGGTGAAATTTCTCGGGTTTAGTTTGTGCGACCTCGACCCGACTGCTTTTTCGGGTCGCAACGATGCAAAAATAAAACGGTGGTCGAGGCTTGGGTTGCCAAAAATCGATTCATACAAGGGGAGGCCGGGTCTTTTTCGAGTAGCATTCGTCGAACGTGGGGGATGGTTTCGCGACTTTTGAGCATCGGTGTAGGCATCTCGGTGGACGAGACGGTTGCGTCGCATCGCGCGCTCGACGCTCGACGCTCGACGCTCGACGCTCGTCTTCGCACCCTCTTCTCGAGGCTCTTTCGTGGCCTCTCGTGTCCACCTATCACCGTATTCACACCTCGTTCGTCGTTTCGCATCCGAGACTCGCTCGCAGCATGGCTGGAAGCGTTGTCTCGCGCCCCCTTTGGTTACCAACGGTCTCGCGAACTCGTTGAAAACGTTAGTGTTCGCCGCGCACACGTCGCTTCTTTCACGCGACGACGGTAGCTTCGAACGGTCCGTCAACGTCTTTTGTCGTCTTTGTCGTCGTGGCCGTGGTCGTCGTCGTCGTCGTCGTCGTCGTCGTCGTCGCCGGAACAAATCGTTCGAGCGACTTCAATCCGGAGGATTCTCGGTTGCTCGGTCTCGGGAGAGCGTGTGATCGATACGGGATCGTCCATCACGCGCTGCTCGCGGCGAGATTTTGGCTCGCGGATCAGGGAGTGCTGCCACGAGACTGGTCTCGGGGCCGCGGCGCTCGTTTCTCCGTGGCTCCGTGTTTCAATAAGACCGTCGCGTTCCAACCGGGCATTATAAGTTACCGAATTACGGCGAAATAACGAGCCCGACGAGTTTCCTCTAGAAAGAACACTGTCTCTCATCTCTTTTCTCTTTTCTCCGTACTCCTAGGGACGATCGATCGGTTCGAACCTCCGGAGCGGATCTCCTACGAGCTCCTCTTCTCTCCCTTTTCCGTTTTCGAAAAGACCGGAGCATCTCGAAACGCTCGCCGTTGCGGCCAGAGCAGGGGAGAGAAGAAAGGGAAGTGTAGACGGGTTTCTGCTTCGGGTTCTTGGCGATGTCCAGATTACGCGAGCGGCGCCCGACGCGTTTCCGCAATTTTCTTTTTTGCCGACTTCTAACTCGGTTACGCGACGGTTCCGATCCGGTCGCGATTCCATGGAACTCGCGTTCAGGAGCTCGGGCCTCGACCATCATTCTTTGCTGGTGGACACGGCCCCCCTCTCGACGAAAATTCGGACGCGGACGAGTCGAAACAAAACCGTGAATATCGCGTTCGCCGCGACGCCCGATCCCTCTTTTAGAGTCTAAGGAGACGGGTGGCTAGAGAGGAGCCGGAACTCGAAAGAAAACGATCGTGGAAGTTTGCGAGTAGTAGAAACGAGTGGTAGAGCCCGGCCAGTGGTACGGCCAGAGTGTAAGCGCCAGTAAATATTAAAGATCGCGGGATTTATCGGGCCGCGAAGACGGGGGAGAAACGAGACGGGTGACGGGGGGAAACGGGAGGAGCCGGGAGGAGACGGGAGGAGACGGCAGGAGATGGGAGGAGACGGGAGACGGGAGACGCGACGAACGCGGACGGGGCAAGCACCGTCTGTCGGTGCGGATTTCGACGACCGATACATAAAATAGCTCCAAGAGGGGATACCCTCGAATTCGATGCTTCGGGAACGAACGCACTGTAAAAAACAGGATCGATGGGACATTAATGCCGCACGGTTATGTCGTTCCACATGGCGAACTCTCGAATAACTGTACCACGGGCGCTGTTCGAATCGCGCCCCCTGCGAATTCATCTTCTCGCGGCGAAGATACATTCGGTCACCCATTCCCTTCGTTCTCTCGCCGCGCCGTACACCTCTAGTACCTATCGCCATCCCGGAATCCCGACATATTTGCCTCGACCGCCGTTCGATCAGGTTGCATCGTTTGTTATCATCAATATTGCTATTGCCATTGTTTCTCCCGAAAACCATGCCCCCGATTCCACGTCCTCGTTTCGTTTGTGCGAAAGGGGATCGGATCGATTGCTATCGTTAATTCGAACAGTGCGTTTTCGTTGGCCGGATTAGTCTTTGATTTTGCGCGATAGAGACCGTCGAAGACAGCAGCCTAACGAAGACGATCCCCGCTTCCGTAACAGCAGAATCGAATTGAAATGCGTTTCAGCGATGGTCGAAACGGGGGCGGGGGTGAGAACCTTCGTCTTGCCCGTGGCATGGCGCGTCGTCGAGTATACGGAACATATGTGGGCACCCACAATGGAGGAGGGTATAAAGCGTGGCTCTGAAAAGCTTTTCGTCCTTGGCACGTGATCGACAAAAAGTAATTCGGATTTTTAGCGGTGAAATATCTGTGGCACAATTGCGACTAGAAGACGATGAAATCACCGCTTGCGGCGACATCTCGTGCAAGCATTTATCTTTTCGGAATATCGCACGCGGTATTCCTCGCTCCTTTTTCTCCTGTCACCCCCTCTTCTCTCGGACTTTCCCCCTCGCAGTCCTCTACCTATACCGCCATGTCTTCATCATATCGTTTTCCTGTTTCGTTAAATAGAGGACACGATATCTCAGGCACAGGGAACGAGAGAAAGGGACGAGGAAACGTCTCGCAATTTTCAGAGCATTTCGAACGGTCAATTCGGGAAAACGTAAAATTGTCGTGAGACGTTCGTCGCTAAACAAATACCGGTATTTGGCGCGATTATTTGACAACGACGTTCGCAGCGTTGCGCGTCGTACCGGTCTCTCTGCTTTTCTCGAGAGAGGCTTTTCACACCGAGGACCCATCGGCAAACTCTCTTTTCGGGTCGAGCCGTTCTCTCTCGTCGTTGAGATAGGCACGTGAGTTCCCCGGGACGCGGTAAACAAACCGAAGAAATAATTACCGGTAAAGATCGAACTCGGTTGCCCCCGACTAGGGCCGCGACCGCGTTCGAGTTACTCCCAATTAATCTGTTGCTCTCTCGTCTCGACGAAACAGCTTTGCCCCTTCTTCTCTCTCTCTCTCTCTCTCTCTCTCTCACACTCTCACTCTCTCGCCCAACCTTTTTTCGGTCGTCGAATCTTGTCAATGAAAGAATTCCCTCCGACGGAGAACCTTATCGTTCGTCTCGCACTTTGTCGGTTAAACTATATAATCGGTTTTTTGTCCGCTCTGTACGATCAAACTATGTGTCCGTGTACGTACTAGAGCTAGTACCTTTACCCGTGTCTCATGAGGTCTCACATTTCGTTGCAAGAGCTATTATTTCCTGAGCCGCCGCGACGCACAGTATGACGAATGGCCTTTTTAACTGGAGAAAATTAACTTTCAAATAAACAAAAACTAACTGTGCTAATATAATCTAAAATAACCATGTATTAAAACCCTTGAATATTAAAATTTAAAATTCTTTTGTTGTATGTTTACAGAGCGTGTAAACTTCACCTAAAAGACGAACACCTAACCTATAAATGAATGGGCACATTTCCATACGCGCTAGAAATATGTTAAAATGTACTAAGGAGTGTTTAAGTTTCTTATATATGATGGATATAACATCTCAAAACATGTATTTTCACTTTAGTAATTCCAAATTATCGATAACATTCCTCTATTTTTGTAAATTAAGTGTCAAACACGGTACTTATTTTTCCACAGAAACGCCCATGTCACTAGTCTTCGTTAATGAATTAGTATATGCGCCACGTCGCTCCACGCGGTGATTTTTACATATAATAAATTAGAGATTCTCTACTTTATTTTAATACCAAAATTGGCTTGCAGAACGTTGCAGAACTATACTAATTTTTACAATGAAGTTACGTCGTTTTACGTACACGGTCGTGACAATCATAGCCCGGGCCGGGCATTTCGAACGCAGCCGATGCCGATTGCCGTCGCCACTTAGCAGTTTGTTTAGTCTACTCGTTGAAACCTATGGATTGGTCTCATTCATTGTATATTGAAGGAATAAACAATAATAAGATCCCCGAGTTTTCCTCTGAACGTTCTTCGTATGAAAATTCGTTTCTTCAGTCGTAAACCCAAATACTTGTCGTAACACAAATACGTTTAGATATATTCTATTTAAATTTGTTTACAAGTTATTAGTTTTAGTTATTAGTTTATAAGTTATTTGTTTTTAGCAACCGAACGTTTCTATTTAAGACTTTGATTTTGATCTCTGTTATTTCTTTCGTTTTATTCATATTTTCATGTTATTATATTTTTATTGAAATAATAAACAATAATATGAAGTAGAGTTGTTATTTATAAATTGAAACCTTATAGTAAACCAAAGAATAATTCTTTCCCGTTAGAATATGTCTGAATCTCCAAAATGTAACATTTACAATCATTTTTCCAAAATTACATTCTTTTTGTCCATACTTAAAAATGACGTCTTCTTTGACAATATCTACTACTTGTTAAATCATTTTGTGTTACATAGATCCATTACTAACTTTGTTGTATTTTATATTTAATTATAAATAAAATTTCCCCAATAATTTTTTCTATAAATAATTTTCTATATAAAATTCACTTTCAAATAAATTTTTATTAATAATTCAATATAAAATTTTTTATAATAAAATTTCCTCAATAATTTTTTTTATAAATAATTTTCTATATAAAATTCACTTTCAAATAAATTTTTATTAATAATTCAATATAAAATTTTTTATAATAAAATTTCTTCAATAATTTTTTTTATAAATAATTTTCTATGTAAAATTCACTTTCAAATAAATTTTTATTAATAATTCAATATAAAATTTTTTATAATAAAATTTCCCCAATCATTTTTTTTTATAAATAATTGTACACGCGCGCGCGTGCGTGTGCATGTGTGTCATAAAACCAACTAAATGTTGTAAAAAATTAATAATTATTCATATTTTATACAACTGTAAACATATTAATCGATAAATATAAAAAAATAGGCGATTTAGAATTTTGTCCAGCTAAAAAGGCCATTCGTCACACTGTGCGACGACCCGTATGCTTTAGGGTCAAATTATACTAGACAGGTCAGACGCTGAGGGTCTATAAACGCTGGATACAAAAACTGCCGACAGAATTTGTTTACCCTCTTTTTTTTTGTCTAGCGTTTATAGACCCTCAGCGTCTGACCTGCCTAGTATAATCTGACCCTTATTCGAGTATTCGGTTAATTCATCTGTTTGTATGAAATAATAAATATGAAATGATTAATTATTTAATAATGAAATATGTTTATTTCTGTTGAAAAATACTGAACACGAATTGCTTTGTAAACATTAAGAAAATCAACTGTCGACTATTTCGTGTAACCAGACGAATCTAAGAGAGAGAGAGAGAACGTTGATGTATTATTTTATATTTATAAAAATCATTAAAGAAAATAAGTAATCGTAATACAGTGATTCCCACTAACATTCGGAAGCTCTTGAAAATCGCATAACATTGTCAATATTGGACTATACAACTTGAATTTTTTGTCATTTTGAAACATCTGTAGCTCATTGCAACGTTGAACGATTTTTATGAAATTCTCAGAATATGTATAATTCATACAGATCTACAAATCGTACTTTCGAAACTTTCAATGCAAGTCCACATAAAAAAGTTGCAAAATACAACTTTCAGTATTTTCTCTGCAATTTTGACCAATGGCAATTTTTGCAAAAATTTCAATTGTGCTAACTTCTTTAAAAAAATCCAAGTCCTATGGTCCAATATTAACAAAGCTATACGATTTTTAAAAGCGTCCGAATATTAGTGGGAGTCACTGTATGTCTTTTACTTCTTGCAATTGATCGAAATAATTTTTATTTTGCATAAAGATCCACAGTCTGTTCATGAGATATCCGGGTACTCGGGTAATTTTTGTTTATAAGTAACAGCTCTAGTACGTAGAATTATCGCATCGCGTAAAATATTTCTCGATTTCTCTGTCATTGCTTTCGAAGCGCGGCCGATGTAATGTCCAGTCGCACCGAGCGTTGGGCAGCAGGCATTGGGTATGAGGCATCAGACATCAGGCATCAGGCATCGGGCGTCGGATCGTAAAGGGGCGTCGTTCGACTTTGGTCCGGCCTGGTTCGAGACTCGAGGGCAACCCGCTGTGCATCGTACTTTTCGAGGTCGGTACGCAGCGCGTAGGATCGCGTAGGATCGCGTAGCATCGCGTAGCATCGGTTACTTTTGCCCCTTCGCGTCGCAATGCGACACCACTGGATCTGCCATCCCCTGTCTTCTCTCTTGTCTCGTGTCTCTTGTCGGAACAACATCATTTGGAAGGGTTGTTAGCGTCGTCGACGGGCTTCGAGCGTCGAGCGGACACTCTTAGTCCTATTTGGGTGTAGAACGCCACTGCGACACGGGAGCTGTCTCTTTTTTCTGGGGATCGCACCCCTCCTACCTCCCGCCGGGATTTAGATCCTCAGAGGGGATCGCATCCCCTTGTAGCTCGCTCGTCGACAGATTTACACGACCGGCGATGACGGCGATGCCTCGAACCGACGCGACGCCACGCGTCGCGACGTGAGCTGACAGCGTTCTCGTTAGCTCTATCGGAAATTACTGTCCACTTTTTAAATTTAATTGGACGATTGTCCCAATTTTCAACAATATCGAAATTGCTGCTTCAACGTTCACGACACGGTGCAAATGGCAAGGTTCGCACATCTTGTACTGACCGAATTAAAAAGCTACATCTCAACGACGGATCGTGGGTAACGGCCCGAAGTAAAATGCCGCGCCGGTAGACAATCGCAGAGGGAAGAAGCTCCATTATTTTTTTCGGACGCGAGAAGCGTTTCCTCTAGCGAAACACCGCACAGTGGTCCGAGAGGTTTTTTCTGGCCAAAACTATTGTAACGTTGTTTCAAGGTTTAATGTTATATTATTATAGGTCGTTGGATTCGTCTCGATGCCAGTTAGAATATTATCAAGTAAAGAATATATGTTAATGTTCAAAAAATTGAGGTGACTTTCATTGTTTACAAAAAAAAAATTTTTCCTTTAATTTTTCATATTGAAACTTGTAGAAAAGTGAACACTGATCAACTTTCGTTGGAAATATTTTTTTGTCAGAGCATCGGAAATATTTGTAAAATCGTGTTAACAATGCTCACAGTGCATACTACGATCCACGAAAAAGTAGCCAAAATTCATTTCTTCATCAGAATTATATGAAATCTAGTAACGAAGGGTTTTCGGAGTCTCTGATTACGAATCTGACATTAAAAATTCAAAATTCAAAATGGCGGATCCAATATGGCAACTAAAGCCTAGTAATTTTTGCTAGATTTGCATAAGATACAAAGCTATTTATTTTCGAATGTGATTAATTTACTTAAGAAAAGGTTTGTATAACCTCGCAGATGTTGTCCGTACCATAAAGTTATTTTCGACGGACTTGTTGAAGTCGTCATTGTTCTGCGACGGAACAATAAATTACATAACTTATGTAACTACACGGATAAGTAATAACTGTATAAATTATATAATCCTATAAGCTATAAACTATAAACCATACTTATATAAACTGTAAACCATACGTGTGTAAGTTTGAAATGCGTGACGCGTTCAGAACGTACCATCAGAGTGCATACGTACTTCGAACGTCTGCTTCTTAAAATACACATAGAGTTAAAAACTGCAGGAAACTGCAGCTAAAATTTACATGTGTACACGTCGAAGGTCTAAGCTTTCAGAAAAGTAAAATCTGAAAGCTGACATTTTTAGGCGTTTTTTAAAAACTCTACTTAAAGTTTACATTGTACTAAACTTTATATTCTTTGTACATGGATTGGAAATATACGTACATGTTCACGCATTTGAAAATATAGCACAAATTTGCATTTCAGCATTGTGTAAGGTGTTACGTATGGAGACGTTTTCTCCACGTTCATTTCGATTAGAAATTCTAATCTTTTTTTTCTGAGAACAAAAAGCGTCCCAACAGACCCCTTTTATTAATGGAAGATACTGTATGACTTCTTTATATGAAAATCTTTAGAGCACTCCCTTCTGGCATCCGTTAATTAAGATTTTGATAAGAAATAGCCCGGATAACCTTCAATTAACCCTTTTTAACGAAAATCTAACTGAGGCCTGCTTTTCATTAGAAGTGACAAAAATGTGATTGTGACCCTACGCGACATTAAATCTCAAACAGAGTATCCCTTTCATTTTCAAGGTATATAAACCCGTTCATTCTCATCCTTTTTGGTTCAGTAGTCAATCAGTAATCGTGCAGTCACGTCGCGTTACGCGCATAAGAGGGTTAAAGTCCCTTTCGAATCAAATCGTAACCTTATAGATTTCGTTAGTTCGGTGTATATTCTATTTGGCATTCAACAATTGCTCTCCGACCCCGCATTGCCAGTGCGTCAAAACCGTGCATCATAGGTAACAATTTCTCCAATTGTACACTTACTACATTCATTCGCGACGCAAACAACTACACTCGTAATTATTTCAATTCAGAATATATTGGTCTTGTTTGTTAACTCGCGTAATCTAGAACCCTTAATTATTGCCTAATATCCTAATCGAATAATTGAACGTTCCCACGCGATACAATCTTACCGCTCGGATTGTATCAATTAAATTATATATAAGTTACGAGGTTTACCAAAGTTAAACTTAAACCAACAAAGATTTCAAAATTTAAAACAAATTGAAACCATATTCCCGGAGTAGTAACCCGCTCGCCGGCCTCTCTCATTGCTCGCAGCCCTGGCTCGTAACAAAGGAATAATTGAACTATTTAATTATAACTCCAATTTCATAGTTTTGCACTTCAAACGGTATATCTGCTTGGAAAGGTATCTGAAAGATACCTAATATTTTGAATTTTGAGGTTTCGAAGGGTTCTTATTTGAGAGAAACAAAATTATATAGAAATTTGATGGTCGAAAAATTGAATTTTGGCTGGAAAAACCGAGCTCCTTGACCACTGTGCGTCGGTTCAAGCCGATGCGGATCGGTGCGATCGTTTGCGCCCGGTTAAACTTTCATAGATCGCTCGGGAGGGTGGTCGAAAGCGTAAAGTCTGGCCGAGGGCCTCGAATTGACTAGCCTGAGAAGCAACCCTCTCGGTCGAGCGTCTTTGATCGACGGGGAAAATTGAGTTTTGGTCAGACAAGAGACTCTTCGGGCCGTGACATTCGCGGCAACTTTTTGCCGGGATCTCTCGCGGAGTCTAGCACCATTTTGCAGTGGTATCGGTTCTCTGGTCGAGTGGTCTGTTTCGCGATCCGGCCGCACGAAGATCTCCCTTTGTTTTCTTCGTTCTCGAGCAGTCTCTCGACCGCGTTGCCAATATCAAATTATTCGATACACAGTATTTTCCGAAAGCCTCTCCTTGCTATCGGACCGGTGTCCCGGTCCGTATCATCTCGTTTCAAGTTCGAACGAACCGCTTTCGGACCGCTTTCAGACCGCAGCCGTTGCACTGCGCCGCCGCCGCGCGGCACCGTGCCTCTTTGATGGGAGGGCAATCCTTTTCGGACAACTATTCGAACGTTTCGCCGGCGTTGCAGCCTAGCGTTGGCCGGCTGACTAATTATAATCTGTGGTCGGTGTCTATCGATCCGGAATACGAACAGGGCACACTTTAATAGAGAGTCGCCACGCGACACGCAACAGTATCGGCGCGTCGCTTGACCCGTCGACAAGGATAGCCGCAACCCTAGCGGAACCTTGGAATTAGTTAGGCGAAAAGGACACGGCTCGCTCCCGAAACCCTCGGGTCTAACGTTCGTGTATGTACACTTAATCCCGAGCTCAAATACGTTCGACACTGCTTTTCGTTTAGCGTTTAGCGTTTCGCGTTCCGCGTTTCGATCGATATTCTAATGTGGTATTTGGGACACCGGCAGCGTCGCCTATTCCATCGTAATTCGTGCGTATTCGATCCGGGGGTTCAACGTTGGCCTTCGTTTTTGGGTCAGGTCCCGAAGCAGCACGACGCGACGCGACGTGGTGCGCGCGCGTTTTAATCTTCCTCGGTTTAATCTGTCGAAGAGTTTGCCGTTCGCCAGGTCGGCGACGAGCGTCGTACTCTACGGCTGCGGTGTGTATACGCGAGACGACACCGAGTCGGGGAATTGGCGGATCGGTCCAGTCACATGGCCAAGATGGCGAGAATCGTCTTTACAATTTACAAGCGACGAGAATCAAGCAGCTAACCAGCCAGCTCGTCCGTAACGACGCGATCCGCAAGAATTATTATCGTCGAAGCAGAATCGTTTCCATACCGTTCGAGAATCAACGACTACGATGTTCGGTCGCCGAACGCTATTCGGAGCAAACGCGCAGAGAGAAGCGCTTTACAACCTATCGCATCAATTTTCTTCAGCGACGTCAGTCGTTAACGTATTTCGTTCGCGGAATTTCGTGTTTCCGCACGACGAGTTGTTACCGAACGAGTCGTATCCAATTGATAAAAAAGAAAAAAAGAAAACACGGCAGAATTAGGAAAATGCATCGAGAAGAATCTCCCGTGGATTTCGTTTTCCACGGGACGTAGAAAGCGCGAGAGAACGACCTCCTTCGCCACGGTCCAGTCTTGGACCTCTTTGCCGCGTACCGCGCGCTGCGGCGTACTCTATTTCATTCCGATGCGTCTTTTCCAGGGGCGATATTTCGGCGAAACGAAAGCCTTTCTTTTCCCAGTCGTTGTTCCTTTTTCCGTGGGACCGACGAGAGGCGTGCCAAACTCTGCGAGACTGTCATCTCGTTGCCGGCGTTATCCACGCGACATCGTCTCATTCGTCATCCATACATTCTATTTTTAGGTTCGCCCCAGTCGCGCACGGGTTTCGGCTAGCAGAAAGAGATACATACCGGTTATTGTTAGCTGGCGCCGCGGTTGAATCCCCGGCTCGCATCGCACCGTTGCTTCGAGGGGATTCTCTGATCCGCGTGCGAGTATCCCTCTACGAATTTCGTTCCTACTTGGGGCATACATTGACAACGAGCTGCAAATGCTCCGCAGGGGAATACCTGGACGAAGGAGCAAACGGTAGAGAACAGAGACGGTATTTCGAGAAAAGAGATACGTGACTAAGAAGTTTTGCCCGCGGAAGACGGTCCGGTTACCGGCCCGAACCGTGAAACAATTGTTGAGGAGTAAATGGTGAGGGTCATGTAATAAGCTGTAGGCTAGGCTATAGGTTATACCCTAGGGCTATAGGCTATAGGGTATAGAAGAACCGAGCCAGCCGGAAATCCATCGAGTTTACCGTATCGACGGTAAGCGGCGCGGATCAACCGGACGAGGACTTTTCGCCGATAAATTTCGCCCGATTTTTAAACCCGAGCTTCCTCCGGCCCTTCCTCTTTCTCCGAGCGACCCGTGGTTCCTTTCGAACGTCCTCTAGTCCCGCGGACGAAGCCTATTTCAGGGTAGATTCTGCTCTCGAATGGATCGATCGGAAGGAAACTGGTTCCGAGACGGGAAACAATTTGGCGGGTTCAGACTCGAAGAAAATCGTAGCCTCGCAATTTCGTCAAGAAGGCGGCGTCGACCGTCATGGTGGCGTTTGACGCCGCCCTCCTATCTAGCCGAGATAGAACGATAAACGTAGATTCGACGTCGTGTCGTCGTCGTCGTCGCCGTCGTCATCGTCATCCTCGTCGTTTTCCCTCTTCTTCTCGATCGAGAGAAATCCTTTGCGAGACATCTCGTTCGAGACGGGTGGACGGGGTCCGGATATAGTTATGCACTACCGCTGACTCGAGGCGGGCTGGATTGAAAGGGGGAAAAAAATGGTAGCACGGAGAACGGGAGAGGCAAATTCTACCGATAAGACGATTCGATGAGAAGAAGAGAGCGAGACCCGGCCAAAGAAAGCTTTTACCTTCTTCGCAAACTGTTATCGCTGTATTCGTGGATGAATGACCGAGAGAGGGAGAGTGAGAGAGAGAGAGAGAGAGAGGGGAGGAACGGAACTGGAAAAACCTTGTTTCACCGTTCTACCGAATCGGTCTCCCCTCGAGGGAGCCGGACAACAAAGGAGTCGAACAAACAAATTCGTCGGGGTCAGACTTCTCTCGCGAGATTGCGCGCTCCACACGATTCTACCGAGACCAAGACCGAGCTCCGACAAACACCCCGCACCGGTCGCGGTCGTCGTGAAAGCCTCCCGATTCCGAAGGCTCCAGACAACGGCGAAAGACATTCACGTAAACGACAATCGCAGCCTCAAATCCAATTTCTTCTTTGCGTTTCGCAATTCGATTACGATGCTGGAATACACCCACGTCCGACCGGCAGTCCGCCGCCGTCCGACCCTTTCCACCCATTCGACTAGACCCGTCGCTCGTCGCTCGTCGCCCGTCGCCCGTCGCACGTCGCACGTCGCACGTCGCACGTCGCGTGGATATCGAATGACGGTAACGTCACGCTCGCGATCTCGTCCGGTGCAAACAAGCGTATTAGAAACAGCTTATCGTACGAGCGTACCGTACGCGGCCGGAGATCCGAGGCTTTCGGCCGTAAAATGCGTCCTTTTTCAATCATTCTCCCAGCGTTTCGCGAGCGTATACCCCGACCGTATATCAGCACTCTCGGTCTTCCGAACCCCGACGACTTACCGATGAGAACCGTATCCGACGCAACGTTCGCGGTTCAAACAGTTGGGAATCCATCGATTTGGCAAATGGCTGGGCATGGTATCGCTATCTCGAGCAACAGGAAACCGAAACCTTGCAGAAATAACGTCGTTAGCTTCTTGGTTCGGATTGTCGAAAGTTTCCGTCGTGGGAACCGCGGCACAGAAGATTCACATCGTCGCGAGGTTCTAACGAGGAATCGGCTTAGAGCATCGTCGATGCGAAGCGAGGCGAGGCCAGGCGAAACGAGTGTACAGGTTCGAGGCAACTTTTATCTGGAAATCATTGGAAGAGGCGTAGTGTCGCGACCGAAGTAAAAGTCGAGTGTCGGGCACGGCGGACTATCGATAAAACCGTTTAAAGTGATTACGCGACGGCACGGGGATGGAGGCGGAACGGAGGATGGTGGACGGCCTGCGGAGGGCGGAGGGCGGAGGGCGGAGGGCGGAGGGTAGAGAGCGGTTGCGGTCGCGGGAGTGCGAGAGGTAGAACGGTTTTCGCCGACACCGTCGCGCGGCAACTCCGTCACCGTCACCGTCACCGTCACCGTTACCGTTACCGTCGACGAGCGTCGAGCGTCGCCAAGCTCCATCCACGGTCGAAAGTCGAACCTCGCCGACCTCAGCGCGAATCTAATTACGCCGCGACACGTAAGCGACGTGTGACTCGATAGTGCCGCGCCGTATCGCTAGTGCCACAGCCTCGCGATATATCGCATCTTATAGGGCCGAGGCTATTGACCGTAATACGGTCAGTCAAATAAGAGGGTCAGATATAGCTGGAGTGGTAACCCTGATCCAGATCTATCGCCACGTGGTTGTCACGCTGGTCGCGTATCGGCGAATCGGCGAATCGGCACAACGGCCCATCCGAGCTTCACCGGTTTGCCGGTCCGGAGCATCGCGTGTCTCGCTTTCGATTCGATCGCAGCTTGCGATCTCGATCGCCTTCCTTTTATCGTCGATCGGTTTCCAGAAGGGAGAAGGTCGTTCCACGTATCTCGAGAGCGTCTTTGTTGCCCTTTCACCGTACACCGCACGGTCAGGTGCTTTTGTCACGAATTTACCGCAGCGCAGCGGTTTCTATTGCCAACGAACGGCGCGCAGGCGGCCCTTCTAGACGTAAAACCTTCGAAAGGTCGAGCGTAATACAATCTCTAAACTACGTGAAACGAAACCGATGCAGCGAATAGACGACTTATCAATGGCGGCGCGGTGCAGGAAAATTAGAAAGCCGCGCCTGCAATTTTGATTCGCGCGAGCTCTCGACTGTGTTTTCATTTTTTTTCTTCTTGCATATATGTCGAGTCGCGTCGAGTCACCAGCCGGCGCGGAGTCTAGTTATTACCGATATGCAGTTGCTTCGAGTGCCCGTAGCAATTCTCCAGAGGAGAAGTCTCGAGTTGACGCGCGTGAAAACGTGCTCACGCGGACAAGTTCCCGGGGCGCGTCGTCGGCAAGTCGCGAATCGATTCGTCGGTCGTTAGCGCGATGAAAAAAAAAAAAAGAAAGAAAGGGGAAAGAGAGAGGAAGAAGGGAAGGGTTGATTCACGGGAAAATCATGACGCGAATCGACTCGTTTGTTTGGACGATAAGGGAACCAAGAGAAGGTTACGTTCCTGGTAAAAAGCGTCTAGCGTCGTGTCTCGATTGTCGGTCGTCGATCGTCGATTGTCGCGTGTCTCGTCACCATCTCCATCCTCGTTCCGTAAATATCGATGCTGTTCATTATCATATCCGTCGCGAATACGAGTCGCACGCTATCGGCGCACAGTGGGCGAAAATGCCGCTTTGGCGCTTTAAAATAATAACTTCGAAACCGTCAGGGATAATTGAAAGAAATTTCGTAGGTAAAAAGGTAACATTTATAGCTCCGAATTGCAACGAAAGTCAATTTGAATTTACACGGTGTTTATTAATTTCATAGGTTGTAAACGAACGGTACGCCTGTGATTACGAGAACTGTGTAACGTACGAAGGCAATTTTTAGATTTCGATTTTGCCGCAGGTATGGACAATAAAACGTCCTCCTAGTATCGAGCTTGTATTAGCAATTAACGCGACCCTAATGAAACGAACCCAAAGGTATAGATTCACATATTGGACGGACAATCTTTACTTTTCTTACACCCTGTATAAATGTTTCTCCTTTTATTCTTACAGCTATTTTAGACAACAAATGCACGTATATTTGACAGAGCGTTGGCAGTGGGGGTCACGCATACGCAATGTGCCTTTGGCATGAGGTACTTGGATGATGAAAATTTAAAAAAATCATACTTGTCGCAAGTTGTCGCAGATGAATTTTATGGCATCGTTTGGTCAACAAATCATAGTTTATCACAGTATAGCCGATGCTAGGTTCTACTAGGTTCCGGCTGAGATGAGGATATTTAAAGTTCAAATTTAGGCGATAAACTTGTGCTCACTTGAAAAAAACCATAATTTTCAAAACGTAATAGCAATTACTTGTTTTAAAATCGTTTTAAATCGTAGATGATATAAGCTTTCGTATTTTCTAAACTCAACTCAGCTACTCCTAATAATTTTCTTTTAAATTGCACTTGAATATTCAGAAAATCATGTGAAAGGAGACAATGTCATGTTTTTAATTTTTTCCTCGAATTTTCCCGGTCTTCTGTGGTCCGTCGAGGGGGATAAAAGAATTTTTTTCGGATTCGCTTCCACTGGAAAGTTCTTAAAACACTCGCATCACTAATTTTTTTTAAACTCATAAAAAGAGATTTTCATTTTCAAGCGCAGATTTCGCGTTTCTGCCCACTGTGCGTCGACCGGCGACCAGCGACCATCATCTACCATTACAGCTCTGCTCCGATTTCATTCGGAGTTCGACCTTTTCGACGGCTATCCTAATTCCCCAGTTTCCAGTGGATAGATCCAGAAGGAAATGCAACCGGGAAAATTCTCCACGACGCTCGGGGCACGTTATTCCCGGTCGCGCGAATCAGATAAAAATAACGTCGACTCGAATGCGACGGATATAACGGCTCAATCGACTACGAAAACAATAATTGACTTCATATACAGCTCGATCCTCGCCGCAATCGATTCTATTCTGTCTTCTCTTCGATCGATCTTACCTCTTCGAGCTAAGTCTGGTTAAATTGTAATGAGAAAGCTGTTTGAGATTTCAAGGACGTTGTTGCCCAAAATGAAAAATAACATGCGTGTATGCGGTAAGCGGGAGGAACGGCAACGGGAATAAACGTGTCGATAGTAGGAGAAATCAAATGACATTTCAGCATCGTACAGCTTAGCACGAAACTGTCGCGAGTATTTTCACGTCTCCGTTTCTTCGATTTTCCTGGACAAAAGATGTTGACAAAGATCCGATTGTTCCGCCCCGCGAACTGCGGGCTGAGCAACCTTCGGCTTCTACGCAGCGTTCAAAGTTGCGCAACGACGAGCCCTCTTATTTCGAAAAATGAAAACGCTGTCGTTTTAAGTCGTAGAGTTGATCGATTGACTTTGCGGGAAATATGAGACGTATCCGAGGCGAGAGCATCGGCGAGAGAGCAGGGCGTTTCCCGAGCCAAAGCGTCGCTCTCTCTCTCTCTCTCTCTCTCTCTCTGTTGCGGCGAACAATTAGACGAATCATACTCCTTTGTTAAAGGATGATTCCCAGAGACTGCTCTTTGTGTTCTAGACGTTTCGCTGAAAAGGAAACTGGCTGTTTCTATTCCGGGCCAGTATCATAATCATTAATTTGGCCGGATAACAGGGGCCACCGCGCCATGCCGCGAAAACTCATCGGAGGATCGCTAAACCCTCTAAGAACGGACTTTTTGTACAGGCGAATATCGAACCAACTGACCAACCGACCGATCGACCGGCGAAAACTATGCACCGGCGAGGTGATGAATGATCTCCGTAACGCTGTGACCCAACAATCGGAACGATCCTATGATTTTCAATTTTCTTTTCTTTTTCTTTCGCCTTTTTTTCTCCAACTTCGAGGGGAAGAGGCCGCAAGAGGAGAGGAGAGAGACAGAGAGCGTTCTCTCGCGCAAGCGCAACTCCGCCAATCTCGGATTACGGCGATTAAATGAATTGGGTACACGGGGTTGGTGAACCGGAAAACCCACGCAGTTTTCGCGTCGCTGGAAAGCGGCGATTCGTATTCCGATTCTTTTTTCCTCTTGTTCTCCTTCTCGCGGAAAAGGCGGATGCGCGGAGAACGGGACCGAATCAAATTCGCGAGAACAAGAACGGGGTAAAACGAAAGATTAACGCGGACAAAGGGATAACGCGAAAGAGATAAAGATAGATAGATAGAGAGAGAGAGGGAGAGAGAGAGAAAGTGCCACAGAATTAGAAGGGAGAAGAAACGTGGTAGGAGAGAAATGCACGGCACGCGTGTGGCCGCGGAAGAATTCGTGAGAGGGTAAAGGCTGGCGGGATAAGAGGAGAGCATGGCGGAGAAGGAAGCAGAAGAGACAGAGAGGAGGGAGAAACACACCCTCGATTTCTATCCTAGAGCAGAGTACTGTAGCGGCAGGACGAGGAGAGTCAAGAGGGAATAAAGGGAGTGTAGGAGATGTACGAAGAGCGGCGCCCAGTTGGAGCCACGTGCATCGATCTGACTACAGGCGCCAGCCGTCCTATCCGTCGGCTCGTTCGTCCATGAGTTCGACCCTGTCCCACTCCAACGCATCCCTCGAACCGTTCCATTCCATCCTGAACATCCCGTCAACCTCTCTGTTCCACCTCTTTCTCCTCTCTCCTCTCTCCTCTCTCCTCTCCTCTCTCCTCTCTATGCTGTATTCTCTCTTCTGGTTCTCCTCACGCTTCTCGGGCTCCTCGGACTATCTTCCGAATTCTCCGTTGCCCCCGTCCGTCTCCGACCATCCCTGTCCCTCGGATCGTTCCTGCCCCCTTTGCCGATATTTGCTGCGATAACGGAGAAGAGACGGGGGAACAAAGGGTGGAATTCCCCATTTTTTTCCCAGTTGCCATCGCCTGGGAAGGTCGAGCCTTAACCCCTGCTCGCTCGCGTCCTGCCCGATGAGATTGTCCCTGGGATGCTACTTCAGGTTGAACGAACTCCGGTGGTGGCACTCGTCCACGATTTTCTCGAACGATACTTCTTCGTTGCTCCCGCCCCTTTTGCTCTTTCTCGCGACCTCCTCGCAACCTACTCGCTTCTCCCCAAAGATATCGCCCTCCGACTAGAATTTCATCTTCGGCAATCGTTTCGTGATTCGCGCCTCGCGATTCCTTCGATCAGAACGTCGCCGTAGATGTAGATCCTCCGTTGACAGTGTCGCTGGCCCAAGCGCGACGCGACGCGACGAAGATACGAACTCGTATCTCGAGAAATTCGAGTGGACGATTACTCTCGTAAAGCGTATCAAGCGGGAGCTCGACGCAATCGTTGTCTCGTTCTTTCGATCGGTTGATCGAAAAGCAGCGTCGACGAGACACGCCCAACCAACCCACCTATCCATCCGCGTCGTTTCAGGGGAAATCGCGAAAAGCCTTTTCACTAGACCCACCAAGAGAATTTCGATTCTTTCGAAACGATATGTGCGGTCGAACGATATCGCCAACCGTTGTTCGCCTGGTACGATCGAGAATCATCGAGATCGCTCCTCGAGACAGATTCGATCGAGCCGAGGAGTCTGTTCGAATGTTGAAACGGTTCAGAGAATCTCTCGACCCTGTCCTGCTTCGAACTATTCGCAACTAGTTCGTCTGGTCCTGGTTCGTCAGCCCCGACGTCGTGACCTTCCAAGACTTTCGAGCACCCTTTGGTCTACCTATCGCATGCCCGCGTCAACTCCCGGTTCCCCGCGGTCGAAACAACTACCTTTTCTGCCTCGGCCGACCAATCGTTTTCCATCAAGGTGACACGATTGTTCTCGACGCGAGCAGAGTTCCGCGTGCTTTCTCCCATCGTCCGTTTACCGTCTACCGTTTACCATGAACCGTTTTACCTATAGGAGAATCCATTAGAAACCCGATCGTAACGGGCCGTTTCCCCGATCCGTTGGATCCTCCAGTTGCAGCCAAGGTCGACAAGGTCTCGGTGGAGCACCTCCTTTCCACGGTTTCACGGTTTCGCGATGGGCGAGGTGGCGAGGCGGTGAGGTGGCGAAGTGGCGAGGCGGCAAGGCGGTGAGGCGGCGAGGCGACGAAGCGACCTTGAATGCGCTATTACGGCTAAGAGCGCCGCAAACCGATGGATTTTAACGGATTACCCCGCGTCGCGACACGTCGCCACGGATCGTTTAATAGCCGTGTTCGTGTCTGTGTCGGATCCAGCCAGTGGTTACGCGTATCGATTATATTACCTAATCGTGGAGCGTAGCGGACTGAGGTCCGCGCGAGTCCGCGAAAACAAGAGCCGGAGAGACGGTTTCGTTAAATGAAAATAGATCAATCGCGCGCGCCCGCGAGATTCCGAGCCTTGGCATAGTTTGCACTCGACCGGGAGCTAACGAGAGACAAAGACGAAAGGAGAGGGAGAGAGAGAGATATTATTGTCTTCGTCCCGGTAAGAAGGATAGAGAAAAACGTTTAACCGGTTCGGGTACCGAGCGACTTCTCCCCTAAAGTCGTTCTAATTCCCCGGTGTTTTCGGTTTTGCGGGAAAAGCCGAAGCGGTTCGTTTCTTGGGCGGACGAGCGTCCGACGGTGAGGAGGGTCGAGAAAGAAGAAAATCGTACGTCGGCAGTTCGCTACCGCTGAGTGTGGCGAGTTACCGCTCTCGAGCTTCCATGAACAATTGCGAAAGCAAATGCGAAGGCGAAGGCAAAGGCGAAGAGGAGGACGAGGACGAGGGCGAGGGCAAAGGCGATCCGCAGCCAAGTTCTTTTAAAAGAGAATAACCGTCGAGCGCGTATAATGGCCAGCCACTACGACAGAAATCCCTCCGTCTACCAGAAGAGCTCATCCGGCGATGACGAACATTCTAAGAAATAGCGCGTCTCGAGCGTGTATCGTTCGTCGCGACGATTCCTCGTTTATTATACGTCCGCGTCGTTCGCGAGACGCTCGTTACCAATATTTCCATCTTCTTTCTTTCCTGGTGTATCGTTCGCGTCTCTTTCCGCCTTTCTCGTTTACCTTTGGCTCTCTGTCGTTTCCGAGCAAGGGTCAGATTATACTAGGCAGGACAGACTCTGAGGGTGTATAAACAAATTCTGTCGGCAGAATTTGGTCACACTGTTTTTCTATCTAGCGTTTATAGACCCTCAGTGTCTGACCTGGCTAGTGTGTACAGGGTGTTTCACCTAACTCGAGCATCTATAATATCTCGCTTGTTTTTTATGATAGAAAAAAATGTCAGAGGAAAACATTAGTTGGTTCAGAGGGGCAAATATTATGATGGATAAAAAATTTGTTCAAGGTTATATTTTTGGAGATTTCAAAGTCATCGAAGTTTTTCTAAATGGAACGATATATTTTTATTATCCTTATATGATAATATTATGACCTTCGCGTGACCTTGAGTATGAAAAATTCATAAAAGTAGGGCACTTAATGTAAATAGTGAAATAACGATAACACGATCCCCCTAGGATTTCAAGAAATGTTCTTGAACCTTGACTAATGACTGTAAACACGCTTAGAATAAATTGTGAACACTCTCTTTCGGTGACTCTAATCAGTACGTTTAAGAAATTTATCGGGATTTATTCGATTGCGAAAGATAACGTTACTTCTCTGAAACGATGGTGTACAGTGATGCAGAAAAGATAGAAATGATTTTAGTTTATAGTGAGGCCAAAAGTAACTCGGTACAAGCATCTCAACTGTACGCAGAAAGATACCTTGAGAGAAATCATCCTTCTCGACAAAGTTTTGACCGCATAGTTTAATTGTTTTATAAAACAGGGAGTATTAAATCACTGAACAGACAACGATCAAAGCCTGCTACTGGAGAAGATGCCGAAACTTTTGTAATGGCTACAGTCACTATTGATCCTACTACTAGTTGTTGAAAAATTAGACGTTCTTTAGGCATTTCCGAAGCAAGTGTGTGCCGAATATTGAATACAATACACATAATATGCGTTATTGGTGCTCTGAAAACTCGAAATGGCTTCGACAAGTTGTACATCAGCGTCCATGGAGTGTAAATGTATGGTGTGGAATCGTTGGTGATAACATACTAAAGGTCACGTGAAGATCATAATATTACAGTTCGTTGGATTCGTCTTGACCTCGGCTATCATATGACGACAATAAAAATATATCATTCCATTTAAAAAAGCTTCGATGACCTTGAAATCTCAAAAAATATAACCTTGAACAAATTTTTTTGCCTCTAATAATATTTGCCCCTCTGAACCAACTAATGTTTTTCTCTGAAATTTTCTTCCATCATGAAAAAAAAGCGAGAGATATTTTAGATGCTCGAGTTAGGTGAAACACCCTGTATAATCTGACCGTAAACCGTGCGTACGGATGCCCACGGCAGAAAATCGCAAGACGCGTAAGCGTAACGTAACAAGCGGCTGAAACAGCGGAAAATAAAATACGCGTATCTCGACCGGATTCGCCCATGCAGAAACAAAACGCTCCGGATCGGGTGGCTTGTCTTATTCGCAATGTCTCAAGACACCCCGGACGCTCTGTATCTCGATCGATGTTCGACATTCGGCATACAATTTATGAAAAACCACGTTGTTAACCGTTAGAGTCCCAAGCAGCGCGATCGCGCTGCTGAGATTCTGTGTCGAAAAGTCCGAGTACAGTCACTGACTGTCGAAGTAGCGCGCTCAACTTTACTGACGCACTTACATCACACAGCTGCTTTTTTAAATGTAAATAATACAATTAAACATTCTGTATTTCATTGTTATCACGCCGCTTAGGCCTCTTCGCAATCGATAAAGACAAGCGCTATCGCGAGACTCCCGGGACTCAAACGGTTAAACAGGCCAGTAACAGAAGTAGAAATAACTGCGTATGGATGCTTTCCGTATCGGGCGGTAAAATAAGGAGAACGGGACAAGAAAATACAGTGAAACGGTCGTTTTGCGTAGCCGGCAAATTTCAGGCACAAGTCGGCTCTCGAGCGTCTCGACGCGACGCGACTGTTGATCTCGACGGTTGATCTCGAATCGAGCTTGTCGACTCTCTCGACTACTCTCGGGGGACGAACCGCGACGGCGAAAGCTTTCGAGGCTACGAAACGCGACTCTCATCGATCGGTCTCGACGACGTCTCCCGTTTCGACGGATTGTTTTCGCTTCGCGAAGCAATTAACTGGATTCCTGATCGGGGGTGGGCTGGAATGAGCGAGAAAAGCCACCTTGAGAGAAAGCACGGCCGAAAATCGGCCGGTCGCCTCCGCGTAGAGAGGGTTAACAGAGCGAATCGATTTCCTCGGTTTCAACGGCCGAGGAGATAAAATATTCAGAAGGTCGCTCGACATTAATATCCGATCGGAACTTTCGTAGAAAAGTTTCTGACGGGCTAGCGTGTCTGAGGGCAACGCGAAAGAAAACAACGGGAGAAATGGGGAGGGCAGGGAGGGAGAGAGAGAGAGAGAGAGAGAGAGAGAGAGAGAGAGAGAGAACAAGAAGAGAAGCAGCTTTGCGGTCAAACGCCCGGAACAATCGAATACGTCCCTCTGTTGCGGCTGCGGCTGCGGCTGCGGGCTCACCGCGAGAAACCCGTGGAGCGATTATTGAAGAGTACCGCTACGCATTCCACGATTCCTTCGATCTTTATAGACTGGCCTCGTCGTTGCAGAGAAAAACGTTGAAATGCGGGTTTAACAAATTTGAAGAAATCCCTTGATAGTCGAACGATTTGTCCTTTGTTCGATTGGTTTGCGTTTCCGTGCGAGCGGTCGACCGCGTTCGCGCGAAGAGAACAACGAGACTCGTCCTCGTTCGGCTGGAGGGTGAGCACCGAGCACGAGTCGAGCGGGTTAATTATTCCGGTAGTTAGTTGGGCGTGAAATAGTTGAGAAACCGAGCCCGTATAAAGTGGATCGGAGGTTTATCAGGGTAGGGTGAAAACAAGAGACACGTGCTCGTCGATGCGAGGTGGCAAGGTGGCGAGGCTGGGTGGCGGGGTGGCGGAGAGGCGCGGATCTAGCTAATTAACCGGGGCGAATGATTGTTGGCAGAGTGTTGAGTCGCTTGTCGCGCGTCGCTCATTGCGCGTAGGGGCGTACGGGTGTAGGGGTTGTAGGGGTGTAGAGGGGTAGGGGTGTAGGGGGGTAGGGGAGACCGCCAGCCTTGCGTACCAGCCTAAAGCCTAGGTCGTCTGTTTCCAGGCGCGACTGGCAATACACTGTGCAATTCCCCTTGTCACGTGTAATGGTTTCTTCTAGAGCATGAGAAACTCGGGGCACAATAAACCGCTGAAATTATGACTGCAGGCTTACAGCATACGCATCGGCGCTTCGTTCAGGCAATGCCGATAGAATGGCCCCTGAATCCCGAGAAGATGGCTCGGTTTCGAGGGCTGCGAAGACTGCGAGGACTAAGGGGACTGTGAGGGGGCAAAGGAGCAAGGTTTCGCCACCGTCGAACGGAGGGAGGGAAAGCTTGAAAAAAAGGAGCCGGAAGACGGAGAAAACGCCGGTAACGACCGTGTGCCTCGATTCGACTCGACTCGACTCGACTAGGCATCGTGTTCGACAAGGACGCGGAACACGATGGCAATTATTGTTAGCCGCACTACTGTGCCGTGACATTTTCCACCCTTTTCGCCCCCTCCTTCCATATCTTTCGAACGGCTAATCTCGAATCCGTCGACTCGTCAACTTGGCGAAGGTCGCCTCCCTCAAGACGAGACAGCCTCCGCTTTTCTCCGCGCTGCTCTGCTTTCCTCTTCGCCACGGTTTCTTCTCTGCTCTTCCGTTGTCGGCTCACCCGGGCCTCTTTCCTCCGTCGCGATCGTCGGCGCCGCGTCGTTATCGCCTCCGTCGTCGTCTCCGGCGTTGTCTCCGGAGATTTCATATTCGTCCTTGACGGCTGGGCGAAACGGTAAAGCGAACGACGACGCGCTGTCGGCGGCTGTTGAGACGCATAAATTCTTACGGTATCTTACGTAGTCCGAGTATTCCGAAATGGCTTGCGCTTCGCCGTCGAAGGGTGGTGAGAATATAAACGTTGTTTTTACACGGGGTCATTACTCACGCTCTGTAAAACCCAACGTTCCCCTGTCGTGTTTGGCCCAAGGATGTCGCGCGCGCTCTCCTGTCGTCGCAAACTCGCCGGGTTCCCTTCCTTCTACACCTAACCGACACCGTTTCCCTTATTCAAACCGCGTTTCATCGCGTCCCGTTGCATCGCATCGTATCGGAGCGGATCGATTTCGAGTGGCAGCTACGGACAACCGAATACGCCGCCTCCTCGGATAACCGTGTTAAACCGAAGAAACATCGGCGTTTAACTTCCTCGATTACCTACAGAGGAGTATCCGGTGGCGAACTTTCGTCGCCGTGCCGTGTCGGCGTATGCCATTTTAAATCGCAGATCGCGCTCGATTATTCTCCGAGACGAAACATCGATCGAGCCGTCGGATCCAGGATTCGTGGTTGGCTCTTCGATTCGACAAAACGTGAATCGCTAAAGACGTGAGGGAACCTTCGAGTTTTCTCAATTTCCCGTGTCTCTCAGGAATTTATTTACGAGCTCCAAGCTCCATCTCCCACGGAGACGTACGTAAATTTATCATCGGGTTCTCCGGCACCCTACGAAATTCACGGGCAACGCAGATTAGTCGTCGGTCGGACGTTTCGTCGATTCAATAAGGTAATGCGTTCCGGCTATGACTACGACTTCGACTCCAGCCCCAAAATTGGGGAGGAGACCGTCGTCGTCTCTTCGTCCTCCTCGGTAAAGGCTGCCGGTCCAGCGAAAGCTACTCGATTCGACGCAACCCCCCTCCTCCCATCGGACATTGCACGCAAGAGGAACGGCACGAATAGAGAAAGCGAGAGAGAGAGAGAGAGGGAGAGAGAGCGAACCGAAAACGGGGAAAAGTAGTAGCAACCCTAATCAAGGATTGCCGGATCGAAAGTAGCGCGTTGTGAAATCGCTCGATCGTGAAAAAGAGGAGGGGGAGAGGAGGGGGGGTTGGGGTGCGCTGCGACAACGACGGCACGGTGACAGCAAAAATGTTGGCAACGGTAATTCCGAGCGCACGGAACGTCGTTGGAATACTCGTTAACATTTTTCGCGTATTCGTGCGGACCCGTCCCGGCCGATCCGATAATCGCGGGTTTCGCACCACGTCGACGTACGCCACTACGCCCCGCCGCGCCGATCACCGCGCCGCTTACATACGAGTCGCGCGGATTTACGAGCTTGCCTCGTCGAATCGCAGCTATTCGGCGATTCCCTAGCTCTCGTCGATGTTCGATGTTCGATCGAGCGCAACGACGCCACAGCGCGCCGTTTACGATTTTCGTAACTTACGTGGACGAAAAAAATATGGAACAAAAAGTTTCTCCCCCCGGCAGCCGCGCGGATCGATATCGGGGAGGCGGTGGTGGTTTATAGTTTCTTTAGTTTCTTCAAAAAGGATGACGTGTTCGCTGGCTATCTATAGAGACGGTGATATTAACGTTAAAGTATCGCGGATGGCGCATTACGGTTTACGGTGCACCCATCGATGCGATTCTCGGGTCCCGGCCGACAAGATTTTCCCTTTGGCTGGCCATTTTATTCACGGAAGAGCCGTTCAGCAACCTCGAAATTTCGTAATTTCTCCGGGTTTCGCGCTTCAACACGAGCCGCGATCCTCGGAGCCGCTAGCCGCTACTCGCGAGTGCATTGCTCCCGGTAACCATCGTCGATCGGTAGAACACGTTCGTTTCGGTACTCTTGCGTTCAACGCGTCTATCGGTTATCGACACAGTTACGGAGATCGATACTCGCCAAAAGAGAAGAAGCAACCAACAACGTTCGCACGCGGTTCAATCTTGTACATAGGAAATGTCAACGATCGATCTTGGGTCGACACCCGGTTATTCGAACAAATTGAATTGCCGTTGAGGCGTCTGTATCGTCGCAAAGATTCGTAATCGTTCGACGGCAGAAGGAACGTGGATGGAAACGGTTTCGCGTCGCTTTTCGCGGTCGGAATCGTGGCGGCATGAATCACTCCGACGGAATGAAACCCCTTCGCCGGTTTCCTCCGAGCCACGAGCCTCGAGCTCATCGGCCAGAGGTCATAGGTGCCGCATAAGCACCGACGAACGCGCTCGCGCCGATGCGATGGGATGCGATGGTAGCTGATGGTCCGGCGATCGGTTCGAGAGAGGCGTGCCGGAACGATAGCTGGTCGCACGCGCGCGCGAGAAGGAGAGAGAGAGAGAGAGAGAGGGAGAAGGAACAACGAAACGGTTTGCAATAGCGGCTCGTTAATTTAAGCGACTGCGAACGGTTACCGGTTCGAACAAGAGCAACAACGCTAGATACGGATACACGGCGTAACGTGCGGGAGTAAACGGTCGCCGGTATTGCCGCCACTACCTCCGGCCGGCTCCATTACCCTTATTGTTAAACTTAGAGTTAGCGAACTACGGAACGAACTATAGATCGCCCCGGTCCCGGCCCCGGCCCCAGCCCCGGTCCCGGCCGCTTCTCGTCACCCGTTGCCCGTTGCCCGTTGCCCGTCACCCATCGCACGTCGCCCGCTTCCGAGCCGCAACACCCATCGCCGACTGCCACGTGGCCGCGAGCGTGTGGCTACGCATGCACGCGGACCAAGGTGTCATCCGTGACGTTCGCGGATTTCTTTCTTCCCGTCTTGCTTCCTTTCTTCCTTCCCCCTTTTCCTCTTTCCTGGTCTCGTTCTCTCCCGATTTCTCGCGATCGTAAACGCGAACGCGGACGGCGCGTTCCCATCTTTTTGGTATCGGACGTCGAACCTCGCGCGTGATCTTAAAAAGAGAAGCAAGAACAACTCGCTCGCGACGCGAACTCGAACTCGAACTCGAACTCGAACTCAAACTCGGCGTGCCAGTTACACGAACGAAAATAAAGAACGGGAAGAGAACGGGCCGCGGAGGGGGCAAAAGAAGGTGCGCGCGGTTGATCCGTGCCCGTCGCGTCGGTGACGTGGCCACGCGCTAAATAATACACTTATTTGCTCCATAGACCGTAACAGGTGCAGAGCATTACCGCCCCAACGGTAGGCGGTCGCAATAATCATCGTAATGAGACTGCGCCGCGTAATCGTTACGGTCGCGGTCGTTCGTACAACGGAAAAATAGATTAATTCGTCTCGCGGGGGGAGGTGGACTTTCAAATGACTTAACGAAGTTAAATGTGGCTCGCGGCTGGTCGCTCGGGGCGCGCGCCTGTTCACCGTGTTATAAGCATCCCGCATTACACCTTGCGCTAAAGACGGAGTTTATGCTTGTCTCCCCGCCTCGACACTAGCCTAGATACTAGATACGGCATCGATGCCGGTATAGCGCGACGTTAGCGCGCTTTCTCCGGCCTCCTCCGTCCACGTGTTTTCACCGGTGCTCGGTGTTTACCGAAAGTTTTTCGCGTGGCTACCTTCCCGCGGTAACCATAAACCATTTACCGTCGAGGCGAGAACTGGAAACCGCGATAAACGTGATCAGCGCGAGCAACCCTAATCCGCGGGGCAAAGTTTCACGCGGCGGAAAGTACGACCTACCGGCACGCGCCGGGAAACTTTTCGACGCCTGGGCCCGATTCGACCCGGTTCTTCGACCAATTCGCAGACGTAGAGCAGTCGACGTGCGAGCAAATTGAATCGGTGTGTAACGCACGCGTAATTACCTGGCGCGGTGCGACGCCGCGCCGGCATTAGCCGACAATTTTACTACGATTTTATTGCGGCTCGAATAATTCGTTGGACGTCGTAAAGCGTTCCGCTCGCATCGCCGCACATCCCTGCGTCGGTTCTAATTTTTCCAAAGAGGATCTCTCTTTACGACAAATACTTTCCAAAACAAAAAAAAAAAAAAATACACACGCACATTCGAGAAGCATTCGGTCAGCGAGAGCTCTATGAAACTTTGAAAATGTTTTCGCAATTAGAAACGAGCACCGTTCCCATTTAGATAAACGTTGCGCTAGTTCGAAACCGATGTCGGCATGATGTTTCGAACATTTGTCATGCACGCCCGCACAGAGCAGAGCCGAGCAGAGCAAAGCAGAGCAGAGCAGAACGGAGTTGAGCGGAGTAGAGAAGAGCAGTGCACAAGTTCATTTACGGCCGACACTCGAGCAGTTCATTCATCCCTGCGTCGGGTCGTACTACGCGGCGCGACGAGGCGAGGCGAGGCGAGGCGTGGAGAGGCGAGGCGAGGCGAGGCGAGGCGTGGACAGGCGAGGCGCGACGGAGCAGCATGGACACGGGTATTCCCCGCGTTGCCGGAAAAATGGGCAAATTCGACCGGCGATTCCGAGCGATTCGGAGAACAATGAAGAGGATGGGACGCGAGAGAACGGCGGAACAGGGACGAAGAAGAAGTAGAAGTAGAGGTAGAAGTAGAGGTAGAAGAAGAAGAAGAGAGACTCACCGGGTTCGGCAAATGTGATGACCTCCGACGTCCTTGCGTAAAAGTCGTCCATCTCTTCCTGCGCGTCTTGGTCTTCGTGGTCCCCGTAACCTATCCCGGCGGTGTCCTCGGTCGAGCTCTCGGCTTGTTGGTCGAGATTCCGATACGAATAATCGTCGTCGCCGTAAAGAAACTCGGCCGAGTACGCGTTCTCGTGCTCGTTTCGCGATTTGTCCGGGTAACGAAACGACTGGGCCTCGGCTCTGTAGAGAGTCTCGAGGGCCAGGAGTCTCGGCACCGTGGCCAGCGTCCTATTCACGTCCGGTTTGCTCCTCAAGCCGAGTTTCGTCAAGATTTGATGCTTGATCGCCTCGAGCCGGAGATCGTCCGGGGTGGGCGCGGCGGTGTCTTTCGGACCACCGCCCCGATGTGTCTCGTGCATGTGTTGATGCTGTTGCTGCTGGTGCGGGCAACCAGGGCAGGTCTGATGATGGTTGTTCTGTCGCGGTTCGACCGGCGACAGGGTCAGCCAGCAGATCGCCAGCCCTATCAGCAGCAAATTCGGTGGCAGTAGACAGGCTCCTCTGCGGACGGTGTATCTGAAGGCGACTCGAGCCGTCGTCGAGGGTCCTCGGTCTCGATCTTTGTCTCTGTTCCTGTTTCTGTCTCGATCTCGATCTTGCCGAGATCGCTCGGAATCGACCGAAGGCGGATCGAACCGAGAGGTGGTAGCAACACTCTTCTCCGAGTGATTTTCGTTTCGACCTGCGTTTGAGGTGAGTCCCGCTCTGTACGGCACCTGGAGCATCTCGGCGGCGAGTCACCTCCTCCTCCCCCACCACCTCCTCCCTCCTCTACTAGTACTACTACTACTACTACTGTTGTTACCGGTAGGACCGCCGCTATGGATTCTGCTAATACTACTACAGCTATCACTGCCGCTAGCGTCTCTTCTTCTTCGTTTTCTTTTTCCTCTTCCACCTCCGCCTCCACCTCCTCCTCCTCCTGTCGCTGTCGACGCTGTTGCTCCTTTCCGATCTTTCGGCTGGATATCGAGGCTATCTTTCACGATCGTTGTCCACGATCGACGTCGGCGATCGAGCCGATCCCGCTCGTCCCCGCTACCACCGAGGAGGACGGTACCGTTCGCCGATGCGTTCGCCGGTGCGAGCTGGTCGAGCGTGGCGAGCGCGAGCCGATTTTGCAGAGAATCGACGTGCCGGTGCCGATCCTGCTGATCTTGATGTCGGTGATACCGAAGCTCGAGTTGTTCTTCTTCTTCCTGTTGTTCTTGTTCTTGCTGTTGTAGCTGCTGTTGGATATCCGTTGCGGCTGTTCTAGCTGCCTCTGACCCGCGACACGGCGACGAACAACGGCTACGACGTCGACGACGACGACGACAAGGACCTGTTGAGAGGGCGAGGATTGCGTAGAACGGTGACGACAACGGCGATGACAACCACGACGACAGGGAAAAGGCATTCTCGCCAAAACCCCCCATTACCAACTACCCGATGCCGCTATTTCAGGATCGATCTCACCCGCAAGATGGACCGCCGTAACAACCGGGTACATCCTGCTCGTGTTTTCGGCCATTCGCGCTCCTTTTCGCTGTTACGACTTGCACGTCCACAGGTACGTGGCCCACCCCTTCCGACACGGCCACGATCTTTCGCTTCCTTCGCCTCTTCTTCTCTCGTTTCCCTTTCTCTTGTTCTTCCTCTTGCCTCTTCCCTTCCGCTTCCTTTCCTCTTCCTTTCCGCTTTCCGTTCTTCGTTCCTGTTACCGTTCACCTTCGTTTCCTCGATTATCCGTGATCGTTCTCTTTCTGTCTCTCCCTCGCTCGTTTTCTACTTTGGTCTATCTATCTATATATCTATCTGTCTATCTATCCCCATCTATCTATCTGTCTATCTATCTATCTAACTATCTATCTATCTATCTATCTTTCTATCTATCCGTCTATCTATCTCTATCTATCTATCTGTCCAACTATCTATCTAACTATCTACCTATCGCTAGATCGGTACTCTGGTCCTATCTTGTTCCCATTCGCATCGTTTCACCGACGACGATCGTCACCCACCCGATCACGTCGATCATACCTTGCCTCGTGCCTCTCGTGCCACTCGTGACTACCGTGTGTGCCTGTCGTAGTTTCTCGCCGCGAACGGACCAAGAGATCGCGTTCGTTTCCGATCCTGATCTCGAGATCCTGGGGTACTGTCCTCGAGCCTCGACTTTTACCAGAGGGAGAACCGGGTTGTTGACCCTAATTCCTCTCCGCGAACCGTGCACGTTCCCCGCACAACTTCCGAGACGAAAGAGACGATCGATTCTCTTTTTCTTCGTCGTTCGGTTCTCTCTTTACTCCGTTTCGTTTGCTCTCCTGTTTGTACGGTGATCGACGCCGCGACTAAGGTCTCCTCGACTTTCTCGGACACTTTCTACGCGTACCTAATGTCTCACTACGACTAAGGTCTTCGGAATGATGCACCATTTAAAAGTCTGTCGCGACCGAACGCGCAACGACGGGCATCCGAGCCGGCGCCAGAGCTCCTTTAGGAGGATCCCGTGGTGGTCCGGCCGGCGAGTAAAGCCTTCTTTTCCACCCTCCGCTGGCTGCCGTTTTGTTCCGCCGTGCCGGCTGCGAGTCCGGAGCTCGTTCCTACTGTCCGCCCGAGAGGAACCGTGATCCGAAAAGTCGCGTGTTCCTGACGTGCACAGTCTTCTCCGTGCATGTAGATCCCGCCTGCATCCTTCTCCGCCCTCGATCTATCCGTAGATCCGTGCGAAGAGCGTGTCCGTTGCTCCGATATGCGATACCACCGACAACAGGCTGCCGCCGCCGATACCGCTGATACCGCTGATACCGCCGATACCAACGACCATCCGACCAACACCGTGCCTTTTACGGTTTTCCCTGTTTCTTCGTTTCCTTCGTTTCCTCTGTTTCCTTATTTCCACAATTTTCTTATGCCCCTATTTTTCCGCGATCCTCTTCTCTCGCCCGTCCTTTTACTTTTCGTTCCCTTTCTTCGGTCGCGTTTCCACGAACCACCGATATCGTCCACGATAACACGAGACGAAACGCCGAAGGATCCCTGTAACGACCGAAGCACGCTTGTCGGAGGCGCGCCGGACACTGAGGGGCATCCACCACCACCACCACCACTACCAATACCGATACCACCACCGCCGTACCATCACCGCCGACAGCAGCAGCAGCACCAGCACCAGCACCAGCAGCACCAGCACCAGCACCAGCACCAGCACCAGCACCAGCACCAAGCACCAGCAGCAGTAGCAGTAGCACCACCACCACCACCACCCGTAACAGTAGCAGTAACAGTAGCAGTAACAGTAGCAGTAGCAGCAACAGCAGCAGTAGAAGTAGCACCACCGCTAGCTGCCACCACCACGAACACCACCACCGACCAACGAAACACCATCCACCCACCCACGATATAGGTACTGCAACGACCGGCTAAACTCCCCGATAACTTTATATAGGTGGTCCCCTGTACACGGTGTTCCGAAAACGTTCTCGACCACGCGAAACGAACCAACTGCCCAAACTTTTTGTCGACGATTATACGTTTTTTCCTCCTCTTCCTTCTTCTTCCTCTTCTTCTTCTCCTCCTTCTGTTTCTCGATGTTGAGATTTCCGAAAATGTCTTTCTCTTCTCTCGGAAACGCGACGAACGGTTTTGCTTTACGTGGAAAGAAATGTTCGCGAATCGGCGTCGTTCGACGTTCGACGTTGGCCTCGGCGAATCGCGATCGAATCGGACGATCGGACGTTGGGCGTTGAAAGAAAGGTGCGATAGGTATTGTCTGCACGCGAGCGGGGGTAGGTTTTCCCGACCGCGTGAAGACTTTCTCTGTCTGTTGATCTACGCGTACCAGCCTGGTCCGCGTTTTCTGCCGTTCATCGGCATATCATTCGGCACGCGTGTACAGTGCACAGCGTACAGGTATCGCTCGCGCGCAAGCGTTCCAGGCCCGGAGACAAGGATCGAAAGAGAAAGACCAGAGACCGGAGACTAGACAGAGGGGGCGAGAATAATTTTGCTTGGTTCGGCGCACTGTGCGCAGCTCGTTTCTCTTCCTCTCGAGGATCCTCCGGTCTCCGACTAACAGGGAAAGAGAAACGGGCCGAGAGAGGGAGAGAGAAAGAGAGAGAGAGAGAGAGAGAGGAGAAAAGGAGACAAGGGTTGTTCGAACGGCCACCACGTGGCTGACGCGTGGTACCACGGCCGCTTCCGCTGTGCTCGCGAGACGAGAAACGAGAGACGAGGAACGAGGAACGGGAACGAGGAGGAACGGTCCTTCGTCGTCACCGTTCCTCTGCTCCTTTCGATTCTCCGACAACGAAGAAACGGAGGAAAAATGGAAAAGAATCCTTCGGTGTTTGCTAGGTTCGCAAAGTACTGGTCACGCAAAATCGAACATTGCCTACAGTTCCCAGGCTTCTTTTGTTCTCGTTCTCGTTCCCGTTTGCGTTCTCGCAATCGAGAATACGTAGTTGTCGTTTACGATAGCGACTGTAATCTCTGCGGTTCTCGCGACAGTCGCTTCCCATGGGCAAGGAAGGACGGAAGGAAGGAAGGGCAACGCGGGGAAAGGAAGACGCAACCGACAAGATAGAAAGAGAAGCGAACTAGCTTTAAGCATATTGATCAGAAGACGGTAGTTGGCTGAATGCCACGTGGTGATGCTGCGAGAGGCGCCGGTCTCTTCTCCTATTATGAGCCAAGGCTCCTATCCTCCTCTCTTACTTTCTCTACGATCCTCTCTCCTCTTTCGTCGTAATCTTTCCCAAAATCCTTGCCGGTACGGTCCTCTCTTATCTCACCCTCTCTCTCTCTCTCTCTCTCTCTCTCTCTCATCCTCGGTCCCCGGTAGTCGCCCCCTCCCTGTCCACGTTTGCGACGTTCTTCTATCGTTCGCTTCGGTGTACGCACCGAATTTGTGTACGTGCTACGTGTTCGGTGCTCGTACACGATAGTACTACGATGTGAAGACTCGTCTGCCCAGCCACGTCTCTCTCTCTCTCCCTCTCTCTCTCTCTCTCTCGCTCCTCTCCCTGTAATCGTATAAGTGAAATTTCCGCAAGACCCGAACGCACACCAGGCCGCCTCAAAGCAAAACGTTTATTTCTTCCTGGTCCCTCGCGATCCCTTTCGCGGTCCGTTTCTTCTGGCTCGCATCGATTCCTTGTGAGAACCACCTCGCAGGCAGGCGGCTTTCCAGCGGCTCTCCGGAGCTGCCATGCCGCCAGCATGCGAGCATGCGAGGCCGTGCCACGCCGCACCACCCAACCTTTCGATTGAGACGTCGGATTAACAAGCTCGCCCGCGTCGTCGTGAGGTGCAAAAGGCCAGTTTATCTTTCTTTTCCGATGCTCCTTTTGCGCCCCTCTCACCGTATCTTTCTGTATCTTCTTCGTCCCTCCGGTCGCGTACCACCGCCGCCTTCCTATTCCCACCTCTTTCTCTTCGCCAAGTCGCGTCGCGTCGGGGCAACCTTGACGAAGAGAACCAGCGAGAAAATAAAACGACGGACGGAGGCCGCGTTAAACAGCCGGCAGCAGAGAGAAAGGGAACCGCCTTCTTGGGTGGCTACCGGTTCCACGGTTAAGTTCTCACCGCCTCCCAGACACCGTGCATCTCCTTGTATCGTCTTGCCTCTTCTCTTCTCCTCTCTTCTCTTTTCTTCTCTTCCGTTCTCGTTTTACCTCGTTCTGCGATGACGCTTTTGGTTGGTCCTTTTGCCCTATCCCGGAGGCGGCCGACGTCGATAAAAATGTCGGGAACGCGTCTTTACCTACCACCGGCGATGACAATCCCTCCCGCAACACGGAGAACGTCAGCGACGAAACTGGAAAAACGCAACCGAGGTACGTATACACGATTCGAACGGAACCGAACGTCTACTCGGCTTTCTAGCTTCGATCGAAAGCAATTTGAAATAACCTCTTCGAATCTGATCGTCCTTCTTCGAGACATCGATCGAGATTTAAATGAATCGATCGTAAAGCGCACCCTTCCAAATAATGTCACACCGCTTAAATATTCACGGTGTGAGAATTGGTTGTCTGAAAGTCGCGAGGCGAGGTCGTAGTCGAAGAAGAGGGTGCGGAATACTCGATACCTTCCAACGTGTAAAAAATTAATAAATTATCGGTAACGCGAGAGACGACGCGAGGGCGTCGGATCTATTGTTGCGTTCCGCGCGTGGTCAAACGATGCCGCTACTTTATCGATTGTCGCCGCGAGTTTGCGTGCTCGACGAGTCTCCGAGAAAAGTTACCGTGGGCACCAACGAGGTATAGGAGTAGACCAATCACCATATGGGGTTTCGTGTCTCACGATCTGAAATACCGACATCGTTAACAACAACTAGATTTCTTACGCCCTCTACGCTGACGAACGATAAATGTCGCAACTAGATCCACGAGAAGTTTAGACCCTATACCTATAACACTGTCCAACACCAAAAAAATATTGCAATACCTGTTGGGTGATTCTTATACACTTTGTCATCCTAAAACCGAATCTGAAAGTAGAATTGCTCCATCACGCAACGTTTTCGAAAAATTTTGGTTTTTGTAAAAATGCCCGATTTTGATACGAAACGACGTGTTACGCAAAAACTAAACACGCGAGAAAGTTCAAATTTGAGTCAAGAGATAGAGGTGACTCTCCTCTACATATTCATATAGTCAATTATATTTTTATGTACTTCCTAATAGTTGTAAATGGTTGTTAAAGTTTGAAAATGTGCCGACGCGGGTACTTTGTACGCTCTATTTTTGTATTTATGTGAAAAATCCTTTATCTAGCAGGAATTTACAATACAGGAATGCATTCTACAGACATTTCTGGTAAAGAAACCATTCACGAAAAGTATTTGGTTCCATTAATGTAAGAGAAGGATCAGAAAATGTTAATTGACAGCGTGTGCGCGACGCGTTCGCGCCAGACGGCCATTGCAGCCTTTTCGCGACTCGCCAGGGCCGTCGCTATGCGTAGTCGACGTTGGTACCACTCAAGTATGTCTTTGCTTACTATGCTTAATTAAATACATTTTTTTTGTCCTTTTGAGTGCCAATCATTACAAAAGATTATAAAAATACGAGTTATATTCACATTTCATTGTGGAAATACTTAATAAAGAAAATTGACCGCAGCAATTATCGCAAATTATAAATAAGCAGCTATTGACTCGGTATTATTCGGTATAGAGGATAATACCGATTGCCGATACCGAACGTGCTGGCCATGAAACAGTTCCGCCTCGTCCAATCGATCGGTTTGGAAATCGAGAATCCAACGTTTCTCTTGCTACTCGCGCATAATGAGCAGGACAACCGTCATGTTGGTACCACATATCATAGCGATTTTGTAAAGGGACATCTTATAATCAATCAATCAATAATCAATTTCTCGCAGCCAGTGCGGATTATCCACAGACCAATCATGGGCGTTGCGTAGATTAATTGAGCCATGACTAGTGAATGTTACTTCGTCTGTAAACAAGACATTAGAAAAAAAAGAATGATTTTGAAGCAATCCCCATTGACAAAAGTTAATTCTATTTTGAAAATCATTCCCGTGCAATTCTTGATGGAGCAATACGTGGAACGGATGAAATTTATGTCGGTCCAGACTTCGTATTACGCTACTTTGACTCATGCCTGCTTCCCGGGAAATTTTTCTCGTACTCACGTGAGGATTGAGAACTATAGCTGATAAAATATTAATTGCATTGTCTTCATTAGTCGTGGGATTCTTCCGTTTGTGCTGTCTTGCATGTACACTTCCAGTACTTCGAAACAACCTGTACGTATTAATGAAAGTCTGTCTAATGTTTCGCTCGGGGTACCTTTCTTCATAAAATAATCGGGCCTGCACTGCATTTTCTCTACATTCACACTAAATCGTGATCATATCACACTTTTCAGTCATTGAATAAGACATAGGGGAATCGCGATTGGAAACATACTGATAGTAAATAAGAATGCAGAATAACAATAACATTGAAGGACCTTAGTATGTTTACTTTAATTACGACCATAGTATGTTTACTATTTACTACAAGTCTCAACCGTGATAAACGTATTCTGCTTTCATATTCTAAATCTTATACGTTTTCTCTGTCTGTGACCTTGAATGGCCTTGGAATAATTATTGTTACTGAATTCCTCATGAAAGGGACTATCATTGTAGTTGTCTAAAAAAGGGTGGTTCCATTTTAAAAAGTCAAGGTGACCTTGATATCTCTAAAAAAATGACATAAAAATAACATTTTTTTTGGCATCGTGTCAGCCCCATTGTACCATTCAACCTTGTCCTTATCATATGTTCGAGATTCGAATTCTGGAGCTGCCGGCCGTTACGACAACCGTCGAGCGTTCGCTCCAGTTCCTTTTTTGTCTAATGTGTACCGAGTCGCGTAGCGATCACTTGTTACCGTTGAGCGAGGTCGCATAATATTTGTCAGAGCTCATTGCCGGTAAACCTCCTCTATTCGAATCTCGTCCAAGTTGTTTACCGGCATCATCGATCATAACCAAATAGCGTACAACTACGTCTGCCGGTCGAAGAACATTTAAGGCTCTCCCCTGGCGGAGCAGCTCTCTTCTTTTCTCAGTTCTCGCTCAAGTCAAATTCAGTATCTGTCAGCTTCATTCTCGTTCTATCCTTTCGTGACTTTGTACTTGGACCAGCCGATATTTCCGCGTCGCGGTGCGTGACTCTGCTCGCGACAAGATTGTCCTACGATCGCGTTGAAGATTTTTCGATCGCGGCGGCCCTCGTCAAGGTGCCGTTCAAGATTTCCGGCGCGATTCGAAGCAGAGGCAATCACGCGGCAAGATTTCCGTGCGCTGCTCGGAGATTAGCGAGGCGAAAATCTTTAAACCCGGAAATAAAGTGCATTTACAACCGAAAGGTCAACATTCTTCTTCTCCCGTCTTCTCCTTGCTTCTCCTCGTATATTTGAATTGTTACTTTCATAGAGCTGGTGAAAGTTGACCAAGGTGAGCGGTGTAGGCTTCCAAGAATCTCTGGCCCACCCCAAGCTAGCTTAAGGTGGACCAGAGAAGTGTTAAATGACCCTTGGTCCACCTTAAGGGGGCCGACAGCCATTTGGCCTTGATGTCACGCTATGTTAATCTGTGCCTTTTTTTCTAGACATTTTACGTCTTAAATAAGTAAGTAATCAATTAAAAATGCATACCACCGTGTTTGTACATGTCTTTGCTACGTCTGTCCAGAGCCTTTTTTTCGATACGAACACTAAATCTCCTGAAATTAAGAGAATCTCTCTGCGGCAGCCATCTTGTGACGTCATACTTGCTTCAGAAAGCGAGTTTTCTGCCGAATATTACAAATTACTCCACGATGAGGTAGAAATTCGCAATTTGGGCTCTGGACAGACGTAGATTGGACTTTTAGGAAACACAAGTGACCACTTTTAAACTGCTCATTGCAATATTGGAGCATGAATTTGTCAAGATTTTGACCCTTGCAAGTTCATATACGTATATTGCAGAGAGATTCTCTTAATTTCGAGAGATTTAGTGTTCGTATCGAAAAAAAGGCTCTATACAGACGTAGCAAAGACATGTACAAACACGGTGGTATGCAGTATTAATTGATTACTTACTTCTTTAAGACATAAAATGTCTAGAAAAAAAGGCATAGCGTAACATAGCGTGACAGTCAAGGCCAAATGCCTGCCGGCCCCCGTAAGCCAGGTAGACCAAGGCTGGCCAGTGGTGTCCAGTGATGTCCAGGGCAGCTTCTGGTTCCGCAGCACTTCCGCTCCCACCTGAGAGCGCACCTTGACTGACTGACTGAGCGCGGCCGCTGAGATCAGGTGCGCGGTACACAGTGCACAACTCTTCCACTCCAATTAATTTCGGTAGATCTCGATCGCCGTGATAGTGATTATTCATAAATTTGTTATTTCTGGCTGTTTAATGTTTATAACAATTTCTTTTGGTAATGATGTCGACAAGCACTCCCTTGACCACCTTGCCATCTAATTATTTAGTGAAAATAAATTATAGAACTCGAAATACAGAATAACTTTTAATCCATGCATATTCGTACACATTAATTTATCGTACACAATTCACTGTTAAATTTATTATTTCTGGCTGTTTAATGTTTATAACAATTCCTTTCGCCAATAATGTCGACAAGCACTCCCTTGACCATCTTGTCACCTAATTTTTTAGTTAAGATAGATGATAGAACTCAAGGTACAGAATGACTTTTAAGCCATGAATATATATATACTTTTATTTTGTCTCCCCTAAGGGTTACAATTCCTTTTCCCTTACACCACCTCCTTCTATCGCCGTCTTTCCATCTTCGCTTACCCTAACTTAGACCTTATTTATCTTAATCTAACTTAACCTAACTTATACTTAGCTTAAACTAGACTTATATAGTATATAGCGAGAAAAGAGAGAGTTTATTTACAATAGACCTTATATTTATGACTTAATCTAGCTTATACATAACTTATCTATGCTTATGAACTATGTAGAGCTATGTAGTTAAGCCATGAATATTCGCACGCATTAATTTATCGTACGCAATTCACTATTAAATTTATTATTTCTGGATGTTGAAAGTTCGAAATCATTGCAGGCATTATCGGTAACTCCGGTAACGCAAAAACCATTTCGGACCACCACAGTTCTTATGTGAATTACCAGGCAAAAAGTTTATGGCATCCATATAAGAACTACCTCGGTGCGAACATGTCCCAGCGTTGACAATAGCTCAGCTGGACCGGGTGGACGAACTCAGACGTAAACCTTTTGTTTACGTCTGGTGTCATACTTGTCGCGTGGGCCATCGTTTCCCATATTCTAAAATATCAAATCCGCTACCCGTGTCCTTGGCTCGCTTGATCTATCGCCTTATCATCTCGCCATTTGTATAAACCTCACCTCCTGTTATAATATATTATTTAATACCATACAGTCCACGCTTACTCTCTGCCCTTCCCTATCGCAACTTCCATACCTTCTTCCGTCGCTATAGTTCCAAACAAATGTTTATAACAATTCCTGTCGCCAATAATGCCGACAAGCACTCCCTTGACCATCTTGTCACCTAATATTTTAGTAAAGATAGATGATAGAACTCAAGGTACAGAATGACTTTTGAACCATGAATAAATGTACACTGATAAATGTATTGTCTCTGCTTGTTTAACGATTATAAGAATTCCTCTTACCAATGATGCTGTAGAATACCCTCTTGGCTATCTTACCACCTAATCTTTTTAGTAAAAATAGCTAATAGTACTCGAGATACAGAGTAACTTTTAAAGCATGTCTTGAGCATGTCTTAAAGCATGCCAAAGTAACTTTTATGCATGATTATTCGAAGTATACAAGATACTCGATTCTCATTAAGACTTCTAATTAAGATTACTCGATATTTCATATCGTGCGACACGAAACAGTATAATAAGGTGACTGGCTGACGTACTCCTACATCTAGTCTGTGATATTGGTTCCACAATATTGGTTCCGACCGATACGGTAGGATGTGACAGAAAAATGGTAAGGGGGCTCTAGAGCCCCGCGGACGAGGGACAAAAAATTAAATTGGGTGATTGGTCTACTCTTGTACCTCGTCTGTGGTCTGGGTTATCGTTACCGGAGCTCCTCGGAGAACGCCTGCTTTATCCACGGCGGAGAGCTCCGATACCAGTCCCTTCCTTATCGAGGGTCGAGAAGGTCAGAAACGAGTTCGCGTTCCGTTTTACAGCGACGCGAATCTCCGAAGACCGAGGATGTTCGTTGCTTTGCCTTGTTCCAGCTACGAAAGAGTCGTCGTTGTTCTCACGTTTCGCGAAGCACCAACGGCGACTCTTCGCGCCGGTCGAATCGAGCACCGAAAGCAAAATGACCGTCGTTGCTCGCAATTGGTCGTGGTCGCATGATTACCTTTTCGACGACACGTCAAAGGGACGATATGACGAGATAGGGCTGCGAACGGCAGCAACAACAGCAAAAGCAACGGTAAAAGACGAAGCAGCGGAATGCCGCGCCGCGCCGCCGAGAGGATCGGAGGGGCGAGGAGCTCGCTGTATGCGACGCTCGTCTGGGGGGGGGGGGGGCATCCGAATTAGATTGATCTATCATTGGTGTTGTCTGGCAGTCGTCTCGACCGCCGATTGCGTTCGAGGCGAATATCATCTTCCTAGAACCGTCGCGTCGCGTCGCGGCGTGTCAGTGATTTTATTTGCACACCCATCGATCATCCTCCCATCTCCTTCGACTGAAAAAGATATTCGCGCGATCCGATCAACGCGACTTTACTTCTCGTTTACTCCCGTCGCGTCACGTCGCGTCGGAAACAAGTCGAATAGAAGGGTCGCGAAAATTGGTCGTGCACGCGTTTCCGTCGCCGATTTCTAAGGGAGAGAGGTGCGCGCAGACCGAAACGAAATAAGAACGAAACGAAACGAAACGAAACGAAATGAAACGAAGACGAAGGGAAAGGGAAAGGAGCTCGCAAAGTTCGGGGACGGCTTGATTGAATGCGGATGTGCGTGCAGTCGGTGGCGGCGGTCGACAACCACGAATCGGGGGAAAATTATAGGTACTCCTCTTTCGTAGGTTCCCCGGTTCGATGCTATCTGCTTGCTTCTTCCGGGAATTTCGCAGTATAAATAGGAAGGCAGCGGGGCTGGTCGCGGCTCGCTCCGCCGTTTGCTTTCGAGCAAAACGCGAAACAACGCCCGCCGAACGCGTTCGGCACTCGCGCGATTTATGCACCCCTTCCGCCCTTTCATCCATTCGCCCTTTCGCCATGCCACCCTGTCACGCTGTCAGCCCACAGGTCGGCAAAGAACCACGGGATTCCAGGCCTGCACGAAACCCCGCGTTCGCCACTCGTTTTTAATTGTGTGCTCGCCCGATCGGTATCTCTTCCTCCGTCCTTCCGGAGAGACCGGTGTGCCCGCTCCTTTTCCTTTTCGATCTCTGCATTCTAATTCGCTACGCCCTCGCTCTCGCCCTCGCCCTCGCCCTCGCCCTCACCCCTTCCAAACGCCGACCAAACCCGTGAACTCAGAATCGAGCACCTTGAGTCACCGTCTGGACGGTAATCGTTTTATTCCATCATCATCGTTGTCGTTGTCGTTGCGCGTTTATCGCGCGTACGATCGACAACTTTTCGCATCGGATTCGCATCGAATCGATCCTAGCGGCCGTATCATGGTGAACGGACCTTTTCGGCTCTCGTGTCACCTTTAGGCGTGGCCTTACCCGACGCAGTTCACTCGCGACTAATTACCAAAACAGTTCGTTTATCCGTAAATCTATCATTGTTCGAGAAAGCGGCAGCCGAGCGACCGAAAACTCGAGTCGACAGGCCGATGATGAAAAATCGAGCGAAGCCCTTGAAACGCTGGGTCCTGATGGACCCAAGCGCCGCGCCGCGCCGCGCCGCGCCGTGCCACACTGCAGGAAAGGGTTAACGATCGAGAGGGCGAGGATCGTGCGAAATCGTTCGGATTAGCCGGTACGATGGCACCATCGCGGCTGATTTCACTTGCGAAGATTCGAACGAGGGCTACCATAGTTTTGTTGGAATTCGAACGCAAGAAAAAATGGGGATAGAGAAAGGAGAAAAAGCAGTGCAGAGGGGCCGAAACAGGAGAGAGGAAGAGAGGAAGAGACGGAGAGAGTGAGAGAGTCAGAGAGAAAGGGAGAAAGGTAGAGGGACGGCCGGCCGGGAATAGAGGAATACCGGGATGATCCTGGGCGAGCGAATTCAGGTTTCGGTCGTTTGGGTGGCTGCCTGCCCGTGTTACCCGATGCCCCCTTCACCTTCACTGCACATATAAGGGCTGCGAGCACCGCGCCCCGAGCCACGCACCAGCGAAAAAACTGCATACGCATACGATAACGGGGGTGCGTGCCTGAGGGCTATCCTTATGGGGCTTGGGGAGGCCATACGACACTTTAGTAACCCCGTAATACCTCCCCTTTCAGCCAGGCAGGTAGCCTCTGACTCTCCGAGTATAAAGTAGCCAGCCACCGCGCCTCCTCTCTCTCTCTTAGCCCGTGATGTACACCGAGATTAAAGGGCTGCTGAGGGACGAGAGAGCCTCGAAAGGGATCTTCTGCTCTGCCGGTATCTCACGTTGGAAACCGTGTTGACGATTTATCGAGTACCACCACGGGGAGAGGTCCCCCCATTGCCTCTTCAAAATCACGTTGGAATTCTGATACCACATCGACCTGAGAGAGTCGAGTGTCATTCCGCCGCGTGCCTCCACTTCCATCTTCGCCACCAACTCTTCGAACAGGAGAAGCCTGAGAGGACACCGTTCGAGCAATCCTGTCGTGCGCGCGCGCTCGCTGCGCTTAGCGAAACGCGATCGAACCTGAATTTCATTTCGATAATACAAGCCGAATAGACGACACGGGCTTCATCCCAGTATTCAAATCCAACGAATCGCATCGCTCCGATCCGTCGAGCGTACAGATCGGTTTCTCGATTCCGCGTAGATACCACGACGTTGCGCGCTGGCTCAATTCGCGTCAATATCGGCGCGGCGAGGTAGGCGAAGCAAACTATAACGCGACTCTCCGATGCCGATTCCGATACCTCAACCGACACCGATGTCAAAGCCGGAGCGCGCTCGAAATTTCGTGGACTCCGTCGGCGTGTGTACAACGAGCGAGTACGCGAGAGCGTTCCGGAGCTAAACGGAGAGTGCTAGAAATACACCGTAAGTTAATTCAAGTGCATCGCGTTCGCCGTTTGTCGTCACCGTGTAGATATCGTTCTGCTCTCCCTCTCGCTGGCCCGCAAACATCCTCGCATTTACCATTTTCCCGATCCTCCGTGTCGTCGAGATTTTTCTAAGCCCTATCCGTTCGATATCCGTCTCTCCTACTACAAAATTCGAGCGAAGAGCAAACACATTTCGATCGTAAACCACTTCCCGAAAATTCCGACGCGACCAATTTACGAACCGCGTTTGCAAAGCAGTCGCGTCTCGAATGATTTACACATGATTAACGAATCGCTGCGAACAATCCATCGCCTAAAAATGATCGTCTTCAATGATCGTACAACAGCCGAAACTTGTTGTACGTCGACGATACCACCGTTCGAATTCAGCGATCGATCGGCGGCGGCGCGACGCGATTCGTTGCAAAGAAAAGTTGCAGGGGGTGTAGCTCGCTTCGCTTATCCTTCACCGACCTTCGAATTTTTTCTGGGGCCTGGTACCGCGGACCTTAGTTTCCGCTAGATCTGGTTTCGAGGACTACTCGAGAGAGAGAAAGAGAGAGAGAGAGAGAGAGAGAGAGAGAGAGAGAGAGAGAGAGAGAAAGAGAGAGTCCCAAGAAAGCGACTATATTCGTGCGAGCGACACTGTATGTAGGAGCGAATGGTTGGTATTCCGCGCGCTATATCCGGACGAAGCTGGAGAAATGTGTCGCTACCCTCTTCGCGATCCGGTGAGACCAACCCTCGCAACCGCCCCGCGAGCTTCGAACCCCTCGCCGGAAAGTCTCCAGGTTGATGTACCCTAGCTAGAGGAGGCACACCACTTCATCCGGGACCCTCGAATAAGGGACGGGAGCCCCAGGCCTTTCCCTCTCTCTCTCCCTCGCCCTTTCTTTCTCTCCCGGATACCTCGAGTATTTTATCGATTGTCATCGGTTTCCTCGAAAACCTCGCTAAGCTAACCGTTTAAGGGCACACCGGCGGCACTGTCCATAACCTGCGCAAAAATGCGACGAGGCCGAACGGTATAGCCGCGCAACCGTGTTATCATTCCGGAACGCGATCGCTCTCGATCATGGAAAATCGCGAATCGCCGTTGCGCAGTTTGCGCATTTTATTTTCGGAGGAGCGTATTCCTGATCCGCCTTTGTTTTTCAATTTTTGTCGCATTTTCTACGGTCCGCCACCGTCCACCTCTTTCTGTCTTTCTCTCCTTCTCTTTCTGGCCACTCTCGGTCTCGTAAAATGCAATTCCAGGTAATGGCTGTGCTCGACCGCTCGAAGTCGCCTCGCTCAATGGATCGTTAAACACGAGCTAAAGACCACCGCCGACACCGTAATGTTAATTATATCAAAGCCCACGCATTGGCAACTAGTTATTATCGCTACTGTTATGATTACGATTACGATTGCTGGTATTGTTATTCGCAGTCTCGCGGTCGGCAAACGTTCCCGCGAAACTCTCTCGCACGAGGAAGCGAAAAAAGCTGAGAAATGTGACGCGACAACATTCGCTCGTCGAAATCGAAAAAAAAAAAAAATGGGAAAGGGAGAAGCGACCAACCGATTAGAATGATTGGACCGTCGAGCTAGCACCGCGCACCGTGCGCCCAACGCGCCGTTGCAGCGCAGCACTTTTTCTTAACCCCATCGAACGCTTCTCCATTTTACCGTTGTCTCGTACGGAACATTCGATACGGCACACGCGTGGCGCGAGAGAAGTTTATGGTTTATCTTAGGTATTCGCGAGCGGATCGAAAGGGTGCCAAGGGAAAGCGTCCCCCGATTCGATCGACGCCGCTGTCGCATCGCTGTTGATCGTTTACTCGCACGGTCGTCTCTCCTCTTCGTTCCGCTCCGCTCTTTTACGCTCCAAACCGTGCCGAGCGATAAATTTTTCCCTCGCGAACAATTATTGCCTCCGCCACGAAAATGCCGCGAGAGGCGAGTCACGCGCGCGACACTCGGCAAAACAGAGAACAGTCTGCATATCTCGTTTCCACGATGGCCGAGAGTTCCCCGTGACCCAGTATCCGTGTCTATCGAATATTTCGACCGATCGCTCGTTTCTCGCGAAACCAAATCGCTTCCGCGCGAGATCCCCGGTGCATGCGTAAACATTTAACGGACGCGTTTCTCCGAACGTAAACGCGTTAACCTCCGCACAGTGGTCCGGATCGAAGAGTTTAGGGACATTCGACCAAAAAGTCGACTTTTCGAAATTGAAAACTAATCAATTTGCATTGCTTTGGAAGCGTCTATAGACCTCGAAAATGAAGAAATTAATGAAATTGAGTAAATATTTTAGTTAACAAGATCATTTAAAGTTGAGCGTTTTGAAAGTAGCATATTTCACCAGACAAAATTGCTTAAGTTCTTTGCGATGTCCTCATCGTTTCGTCCCATATTATCTCTTAGTTTTTTTTTTTTGTATGATATAGTGCATCCCTTCCAAATAAGAAATCATATATTTTTTTAGTAATAACTAGTAATAATATATTTAAAAAATAATGCTGAATGATACATGACAGATTAAAAAAATGTTGTATACTTGTCAGAGGATATCTTTCTTTTTCCCAAAACTTCCCAGGCTCTAATAAAGAGGACTATTTTCGGTACAACTTCCTTTAAATAACCGTACACGAATCATTTCCTATTTCGTCCTACTTTACAATTTATAGTTGTTTAAAGCTGACTATGTGGCGGCAAGTACGGTCGCCGCGCGTTGGTTGTTGTGAAGCCCGAGAACTCTCAACAAATTAATTAAATAACGGTTAAAAAATTTCATGTAATACTTCAAACAATTTCCTCGCCTTATGAAATAGACACGGATAAATTTGAACAATATGCACAAAGCACAGCAAAATATATTATTGACCACTACGGGTGGTACATACATATTATAAGCCAGCCTCCATTCAAAAATTATTAATTCATGGAAGGGAGATAATACAGCACGCATTACTTCCGATTGGCCAATTATCTGAAGAGGCTCATGAAACAAGACATAAAGATTTAAAAAAAATTAGAACCAAAAATACTCGGAAAATTTCTAGAATCGCTACAAATGAAGATACATTTCACAAATTGTTATTAACATCGGACCCACATATTTCATCCACGAGAATAAGATCTTACAAGAAGAAAATCAAACAATTAAGTCCAGAGGCTGCGGAATTATTAAAAAAATAAAGAAAACAAAAGCCGCTTGTACCTACTTCTTCAAGAACAAAATGGTAAGATTAATTAGTATAATTCTTATTTTATCAATTAAATAAAATATTAATATTACTTTTGCTCGCAATATATATTTGTAACGTTAGATACCTCACTTAATAACTTATATACCTGTACATTTTATCAATAATTCTAATAACAAAAAGCAACTGACTCAACAACTACATAAAAATTTATACAAATAACTAACTAACAAATTAAACAAAAAATATATTCTAACATGTATTATTCGAGATTATTTTATAATATTTTTTAGTTCAAACCTCATTTCAATATCTCAAACGGTTCCAAAGTTATACACAAATGTCCCTAAATTCTTCGATCCGGACCACTGTGCTCCGGTTCCGTTTGTTTTCTCATTAGGGGTTGCGGTCAAACTTCCAAGGAACGTACTCGGCAAAATACAGTGAATTCTCGATGTACAGTGACTCCCATAAATATTCGGACACTAGGTATAACTAACTTTATGATTTAATAATTCGTTTGTTGATAAAGTAATCGCCATGGAAATTGTTTCTAACAATAAAACATTTATTAAGGATGATAAACATATATAATTTATTTGAAAAATATATATACGTTTCATAATAAAAATTATTAAACGAAATAATGGACCATTCGTGGCTCACAAAAATATTCGGACACGTATTATATTTCTCTGGCAATCGCCTTCTGGGGACGCGATATTCCAAGAACGGGAAAACGTTTGTTTACAAACAGAATCTCGTGGACCATTAGATGTCCATGCCACCTCACTACTGTCAGTAGTAAACGTGAATTCGTTCAAAATGGGTCGCAAAGGAAAGAATACGAGTTTCGATGTGCGACAGCTTGTAATTTTTCATCGAGAAAAAGGAAAAACCTATCGCGAAATTAGTGCAATGCTTCGTATAAGTAAGAGTACTGTTGCAGATATCTGTCGACGATTTTATATTGAGAATCGCATTGATTCTATTCCGCAAACTGGAAGACCAAGTCTCTTATGTACGAGGGAGAAAAGCAAAATTATTCGGAAAGTGAAAAAAAAATCCGCGCTTAAGTGCTGCAAAACTAGTTAGCGAGCTATTAGGAGAAAGCTCCAAAAATGTTTCAGCCGAAACAGTTCGGAGAGTGCTGGGGCAAGCTGGTTACAATGGAAGAGTAGCTAGAAAGAAACCATTTATCAACGAAAAGAATATTGATAAACGAAAAACCCTTGCAAGAGAGCTAATTTCTAAGGATGAGACATGGTGGAAGGATGTCATATTTGCTGATGAAAGCAAATTCAATCTGTACAATTCCGACGGAAGAACTATGGTGTGGCGGAAAGCGAATAAAGAGTTTAATTTTGAAAATACAAGAGGTACAGTGAAACACGGCGGAGGCAGCGTAATGGTCTGGGGTTGCATTTCGTCATATGGAGTCGGTAACCTAGTTTTTATTGACGGTATCATGGACAAAAATCATTATTTAAATATACTCAAAAATAATTTAATTCAAAGTGCTGAAAAAATGGGGCTTAATAATACTTTTAAGTTTTACCAAGACAACGACCCCAAGCACAAGTCACGTATTGTGCAAGAATTTTTATTATACCGCTGCCCCAAAATTCTTCATTCGCCGCCCCAATCACCGGACCTTAATCCTATCGAGAATTTATGGGATGAATTGGATAGAAAAATTCGAAAAACCCCAATTACATCGATAGCTAAATTAAAACAAAGACTTGCAACTGAGTGATCGAATATAACTGTTGAATATTTTAAAAAAATTACAAACAGTATGCCAAACAGATTAAGACATGTTCTTAAACAAAATGGTTATGCCACGAAGTATTAAACAAATTTTGTAATGCCAAATTACATTATCTAAATTGAAAAATTAATATTGTCCGAATATTTTTGTGAGCCAAAAATGGTACATTATTTCTTTTACTAATTTTTATTATGGAATTTATGTACATTTTTCAAATAAATTATTTATGTTTATCAACATTAATAGATCTTTTATTGCTAGAAACAATTCCCGGGACGATTGCTTTATTAACAAAGGAATTATCAAGTCGTAAAGGTAGTTATAGCTAGTGTCCGAATATTTTTGGGAGTCACTGTATGTCAACAACACGGGTCTTGCCAGCGTTGTGTATCATCCAGGACCTGCTCATATCCGAGCCGTGTTATGTTTACACTCCTCGGCGTCCGAGGCCTCTCGAGCTTCGGGGCCCCTCACGGCGTATACACCCCGGTAGTTGAGACAATTCCGCGATGTTTATCACCCAGTCCTTGGCGACATACATATATAGAGAAATCACTGTACTAAGTCGCCCGAAAATTTTCTTTCGCGCTGCGCGCCGGTGTTGCTAGGAATCGCAAGATTCTACTCGTTTAACCGTGCCTCGTTTGCAAATGTTTCGGAAAGGAGCCACTCTTTGCAAGGCGGCCAACGTTTGTTCGAAGAAACAACAAAATTCGGCTGGTGGTTGAACGCTTTTTTTTTTCGCAATTGCAATTCTGGGTTTTGCGAAGCTAGCAGCTGACATGCGAAATAAAGGTGGTTTAGGCAGGGGGAGCAAGAACCGTCTAGCGCTCCGGTGATGCGCTGGACATCTCGGGCTGGTGTCTCGTGTCTCCGTCTCGTGTCTCTTGTCTCTCGTTAGGTGGACGAGCGGACGAGCGGACGAGCGGACAAGTCAGCCAGTTGACTTGACGGCAGTCAACTGTTTCGCCAGACGTGCCAATTCTCGTTTTATTGTTTTTCTTCGACGGCGCGGCGCCTCGAACACTCGTCCTTGCCGACGGTCGGGTTAGTGATCCCCTTTCGCCGAAACAGAAACACGAAAATTCGCCGCGCGACAACGTTCGCTTGAAACTAACTCGGGTTTAATTCCGTCGCCGCGAACAACCGGTCGCCGACGCTACGCGACGCGACGCGAGACCAGCTTCTGCGCGTCAATATTTTGAAAATTTACCCGCCGCGCCGCGCACCACGTTCCGTTCGCGTTGCCAAGGACGAGCGGAGGCGTACCAAAGGCGCGGCATCCCTTGCCAGCGTGATTCCAATCGAGAAATTCGGGGGATCGTTCGTCTAATCTATCCTCTCCCGGCTTTTTTCTCTTTCTTTCCTCGCCGGACACATACCTTCCGTGTGACCCTATAGATGTATGTACAAAAATTACATATAATACGGTTCCAGGAACTGTTGTATATGTATCTCACTACATTGCATCTCGCGGTATCTTTAGGTATCGAAACAAAGACAGAGCCGCGCTTCTTTTGGTCCGCCGACGTGTCCCATTCAGATGTTTATCGTTCTCAAACGTATCGACGAGCTGCCGAAGTCAGTTAGTCTAAGCCTAGCCTTAGTAGAGGAAACATCGATCAAATATCGTTCAAAATCATATCTGTGTTTTATTCTTTCTAAATAAATACCTTGCTTCCCAAAACCAACAGACCCCGCTGCCCGAAACCATCGAGTAACCTGTTCGCGATCTGTAACCGGGCAACCTGATTGCATCGGACGCGCGAATTCTTCTACGCGATACACTCAACCCTCCTGTAACGCGATTAATCCGTATCGCATTATAATAATTCCAAATTAGCACAAATTTGCTGCAAATTTTTACTCCGCGTTGTAGGAGGATTTACTGTACAAAACTGTGAAATCATTCCATTTACGTATGACGGTTGCGACGAACAGAGAACGATTCGCGATATTTCTGGGCCGGAAACGGCCCAAACCGATTGCTATCTTAATCGTATGTTAACCCATCGTCGATTTCTAGCAGCGCAAGAATTTGAATAAACAATGAGACCGTGAAGCGTTGGATGGTTCCTTTATTTTTTCTGTTCTCTCTCTCTCTCTCTCTCTCTCTCTCTCTCTCTCTCTCGGCAGATATAGGCGATAGGAGGCTGGTTGAGTAATCGAAATCGCAGATGAAGCTTTGCATTCGGCGTGTTCGGCATTCGGTCGGGTGCGGTAGCGGGAACGGGAGCGGGCAATGGCAATGAGCACCCGATGCCACTGGCCTAAGCTTCGATCCGAGCAAAACGGCCTGTAGCCTGTAGTTTACAGCCTGTACGCCTGTGGCCTGTACTCGCCGGCGAGACTGTGCCTTAATAACCTTGCACTCCGAGCACGATGCGATATTGCCTCTGTCATCGGATCGGCATTTAAATTGCTAGTTTGAAAAATCCACGCCAAACGCTTTCCTCCTTCCACGGAGAACCCTGTCTTTCTTCGCGCCCAATGCCGCTCTATGCCCACTTCTTTTCTCTCTTTTCCCTTTTTTTTTATGGTTCCACGAGCAATAGCATCGCGCTCTCCCCATTTTGACCTTTCGCGCGCGGTAAACTAATCGGGGGAAAGTTGATTTTCTAAGCGGGCAACGGGAACGGTGAGCTGCTTTTCCTGAAAAATCGCAAAAAACTATTCTAGCATTGTTCATAGGTTCAAGGCCATAATGCGGTGAGCCGTTGGACTTTTCCTAACCATATCCAGTCCTATGTCGCGAGCTAGACTCGACATTAATTTTTGCAGGAGTAGTTGCTTATTTGGCTGATTTACTGTAGAGGGTGTATAAAAATTATATGTCACGGCCACCATAGCGTGATTCTTGACCTCCGGATCGGTGGAAATCTGTTTAAAGAATGCACCGCAAAATTCACCTTGACCTTGGAAGTCAAGATCAAAGTGTCGAAAAATTTTCTTTCATTCCATCGTATAGTACTCATCACTCAAATTTTTCGATACTTCGACCTCAATTTTCGAGGTAAGAATGAATTTTGCGGTGCATTTTTTTCACAGATCTCCACCGATCCGGAGGTGTGGGATCACGCTATGATGATCGTGACATATAATTTTTCTACACCCTGTACATTCATCAATAATACCAAAATTTCATCACGTATCACTACAATTGTAACAGCTGTTTTACATAGACTAGCAAAGCTGCATATAGGAGTGTAATTGAGTTATATGTGACGTTCCGTCGCGGTCGCCGAATCGCGTCGTGTCGAAAACGAACTTTACGTGGGATTTACTTACGTACCGTTGTTTCTCTTCGTGGACCCGCGAGAATGTCCAGCATCGGTCCATCGTACCCAACGTCGTTGTCGAAAAGAAGATGGATTGGCTGGCTGCGTCGCATCGCACCGCGTCGCGTCGCGTCGCGTCGCTTCTCTAACCGCCCGATCAACGGTACCGACTAAAAAGAAAGTTCTGCTCGTTACTTTGCGGCTCGATCGACGGGATCGCGTTCGTTTCTCGTCTTCTGGTTCGCGGATGTCGCGGTTTCTATAGAGGCTGAACCAAAACAAGCGCAAGTGTTCGTGATCGCTCGTCGATTTTCGGCAGAACGTGTTTCCGGTTTGCGGATTCAACGAACGATCCGATGGTTTCGCGTCGACGCGCGACGCGACGGAACAAACGGGGTCGAATTCTATCGTGAAATTCTGGCGGTTCGTTAATCGATTCGTAGTTTATTAAGAAACGTCACGCACGGTAGCAGAGCGAGGGATCGCGGAAGAGGAAAGGAAGGGAGAAACAACCGCTTGTAATACGCGTACACATAGACGTGGACGTAGATGTACGAGTACGTGTCCCGTAGAGAGGGACCTGCGCTTCGATTAACGACTCGTTAAAACGAAGCCGCACATTGTAGATTAATTGACAAACGCGCGAGCAGCATGCGAGGGGCAATAGTTCTTGGTCAAACACGCCGGACAAACAAGTTGCAGCGCGGTGTGCCCTGCCCTGCTCTGCCCTACCCTGCCCTGCTCTGTTCCTTGAGCTTCGTTTCGGTGCGCACAGACTCGCGACGCAACCGCGACTCGTTCGTGCGACAAGGAGTACGCGGCAATCGTCGCTCTGCGATTTTTGTTGAACGATCGGGACCGCGGAAAAGGCACGTCATTTTCGTTTGGTATCGGGGAGAAGCACGCGCGACCCACGATATACCCGAGGCACGTTTAACTTTGACCCGAGATAAACATTAAAAATATTGAATACGGACGCGAGCTTCGCGTTCGGTCAAAACGGCGAACCTCGAAGTCGGTAGGCATATCGATTCACCTTCGAGTTTCGAGGGAAAGCATCTCGATAAGCGATCCGTTGAAAAAGAAAACGGAAACGTAAACGGACAACACGCCGCGCCGGCTTCTCGTGATTCCGACCGAGGACAAAACAACCCATGGAACAATAATCGTTTCGTGGCCCGAAAGTTTATCGCGGAGCGGCATGTCGTCGCACCCTGAATCTTGGCCGGCCGATTGCAAAAGAAACGGAAACATTCCGACGACGAGATGCAACGCGCGCCGTTCGTTCTACGTCGAAGAAAAAACACGCTGGAAAGTTGGGCGCAGTCGCAGCGCCCTCGTCGCCTCTCTCTCTCTCCTCCGGTGGCCGCTTTTACGCAGAGTCTTTCAGGAATCTGGTGGAGTTCGAAAACCGAGACCAATCGAGAATCGTTCGAAATAAATCGAGACACGTTTCATCGAAAAACCATTTATTTCAGCGAATAAATATTCTATGAATACTCTCTACCTAGGAAGTACACGTTACATGTAATAAGTATGCGATATTCGCCGCCCTCGTCTCGATACTGGGAGTACACAATTCCATTAGTTTCCTTTTTTTTTTGTTCTTTAATTATAGGTACACTGACAAACAAAGAAGGAAATGGGAACCAGGCGAGAGGATAGAATCTGATACGTGAATGAGTGAGTGTGTGAGAGTAAGAGAGAGGGGGTGTGTGTGCGTGTGTGTGTGTGTATGTGTGTGTGTGTGTGTGCGTCTACCGGGTGAAGGACGAAGGACGAAGAGTGGAGCAGTAAAGAGACAGATTGGGAGAAACAGAAGACAGCGAATCGAAAGAAGAAAAGGAGAGGTGAATTCGTCGACGCTCCGTCTATTCTGGTTTCGCGCGAAACCGAGAAGTCGAGCAAAGCGTGTAGCTACAGGTGCGGGCGTGGCTGTTTCGGCGGATCCGCTGAAACTCGCTTCGGCTTCGAAATGCAAATCCTAACGTCGTAAAATTCCTACATTTACTCTAGAGAAACAAAGGAGAACAGGAAATAGATGAAGGGGAAGAAGAGAACGATAGAGACAGATGAAGGAAGAGAATCACAGGAAAACGTTTCTATCCTTCTATAAAAGGATTGGGAGAATAGAGAGGATCCTCGGTACGCTGGGACGCTGTTCGCAGTCGGCGTGCTCTCGAGCCAAGCAACTAGATATCACAACGATTACTACCATAATTTACACTGAATCACATAAGACGCGGGATCGAGTATAAAACCACGTCGTCGAACCTCGCCCTTCCGTCCGGTTGTCTTTCGATCGCGACGAAGGACGCAAGTTGGCCACGATATACGTACACATAGGTATAAATTATAATTGCCACTGACGCGGCCCGTCGACGTCTAGTCTAGCTACCTATTATACGCGCGGAAATTTCTCTGTCGCATTCAGATTCGATTTGCGATTCGCGAATCGAGCCACGCGAACGGCTCCCGTGAGCGTCCCGTTTTCCGTTTTCCGTTTTCCGTTTCCCGTTTCTATCGTAGTCTCTACGGATTCGAGTTCGCCGCCGGGAACCGTTCTCATGGCTCTCGACGAGAAAGAGTTCCGTTGGTGTTTCCGAGTGCGATTAGTCGGCTGTTGCAGTCAGTATCTACAAACGTGTCGAAAGATACGCGATCGAGTAATCGCGTTCGAAAAACGAAGAAGGACTCGCGTTCTCCCACGGCTGCGCGCACGGGGAACGAGTCCCGCGCGGTTTTCTTCCGGACAAAGTCCGGCGAAACGCGATCCGACCCGATCCGATCCAAATATTTTTATTACGCGAGTCATTGCATTTATTTCATTGCTTTCGCGCGCAAGTATATATATATATATATATATATATATATATATATATATATGCGATGCAAAATAGTTGCTTCGAACACGCGCATCAGAGCATGCTTTGCCGCGAGCTCTGCTCTCGGGGGAACAGCGAAGAGAGATTCCCGGCGGAAGCGACAATGAAAGGACAGCCTAACTTACCAAGTATTTACACGAAACTCACACGCACTCTCGTACACGCGCTCGCACGCTTCGTTGCGATACATTCAGGGAAAATATGTATAGGTACGTGTATGTATAAACAGCCAAAGAGAGAGAGAGAGAGAGAGAGAGAGAGAGAGACATACACACACACACACACACACACACACACACACACACACACACACACACACACACACACACACACACACACACACACACGTGCAAACACGCACGCACACGCAAAGAAAGAGAGGAGAGAGAGAGAGAGAGAGAGAGAGAGAGAGAGAGAGAGAGAGAGAGAGATATTGAGTGAGAAATTCATCTTTCCATCTTTCTTCATTTTTCATTTGTTTTCCTGTGAAAAATGCAACAAGCTCCCGTATAAAAAATAATTCTTTCGCGGGGTCGTTCTCTTGGATCAGGTGCAAACGCATCGACACCACAAAAATAATACCGTGACTCTAGGAACTATCCGCCTTGCCATGGACCATCCTCGTGGACCACCATTACGCATCGAGTTGCCCGTCTCGCGTCGGCTCGTCCAAGACAATCGACGTCGCCGTCCTCTGCTGTAGCTACTCGTTGCTCGTTGCTCGATGCTCGTTGCTCGTTGCTCGTTGCTCGTTGCTCGTTGCTCGCTGTATAGAAAATCCAGCCTAAAAACCAGGCGCGAGACGTTTATGTCTCGTTCGCGTTGCCGGGACCCCCGTGCCTGTTTATTCGACCGTTTGGGGGAAGGAGTCTCACGGCACCGAAAACACACACCAAAACAAGGCACTTTCAGTCTATCGAACGAGGAATCGCCGAGGAAATCGTCGAGCATCGAACGCGACGACGAGGACGACCGATCAACGATCGAATCGCGATCGAAAGTCTCTCGGCAGGTAAACAAAGGAATGAAACGGAAAGAAAAAGAATGGAAAGAAAGGAAAAGAAACGAGAACCGTCCAGGATCGTCGCGAGACAGGTCGGACGAGCGTCATTCCGTTGGCATCCTCCTCCTCCACTTTCTCTTCCTTCGGGTCTTCCACCTCCTCCTCCTTCTCCTCCTCCTCGTCGTCGTCGTCTTGGTCGTCGTCTTCGTCGTCGTCGCCGTCGGAGTCGCTCCTCGTCGAGCCGTACGGTGGACTATGTACATCCGCATCTCTCGACGACCATGCCCGGCAGCCGGGAGAACACGATCTGATATTCGTTGTCGAAGTAGAGGATCGTGATCTCGGAAAGCTTCCTCGGAGCGCAACATGGTCCGGTGTTATTCGGCGGCAACGCCAGGCTCACGATGTGGGTGTTCGGATACGACTGCAGAAACGCCATTGGACAGTCGCCCGAACAGTAGTTCGCGTCGTACCTGAGGCAACAAAATCGTCGCGTATCGATTACGCGTCGCCCAAGCCGACCAACTAACTACTACCCTACTCGATCTACAAGCTAGGAAGCTGGATTCACCGGCAGCCGATCGAAATCGCTGGACTATTCGTATCGGGTTCGAGAAGAGGATCAACGCCGATGCCAAAATTTGGGAATCGATAAGAGAAATTTTGGACGATTGAAAGCGTCCGCGAAGCAACCTAGACGGTGGCAACGTATCGGAAGAAACATTGTAAGAGAAGAATAACTCACTTTTTGGGCGCGATTATCCAATCCCAGCCAAACTTCTCAAAGTCCACGGTGAGCTTGTATCGACAGCACTTGGTCTCCTGGGTGGTCTCGTCGCAATTGAGTCCTATGTTTCGTTTGATCCTAGCCCCCCTCCGGGAGTCGAGTTCCTGCGTCTGCACCTCGAGGTACGGCGCGTATTCCGCTCCAGGATTGGTCTCGACCAACTTTGAGTTCCTGCGGTGGTTGCCACCGGTGCCGGTGCCGGATCCGGGTCCCGGTCCGGGTCCGGAGATCTTCAGGGCTACACCCAGATTGTCCCTGGGGTGTTTAAACCACTCGGCGACCATCCTTCTGAGCTCGATCGTGACCCATGAACCGCCGCGGCCTCCCGGCCTCGGATGTTTCGTGGTCAACGGCGGGCCGAGCAACGGCGCCCCGGACTCCGTAGCCCCGCGGAGGATCCTCTGCAACGTGATGGTCACGGGACCGTTGTCCTCGTGGCTTTCCGAATCGCCGGACTTTCCGTCTAGCGGACGCTCTGCCGCATCCTGCCCGCCGCCCCATATCCATAGAGACAGCTCTGCCCTGGTGACTCGGTGCTGCACCACCTTGTCGGAGAACTTGAAGTAGAGAACGTCCAGGCTGCCCTTCGAATGCCTCAGCCTCTGATCTGAAACCGAATCGTCGAAATCAAACGTTGCCTATCCTCGTTAAACAGAGAACTCTGTCTGTTGCGGTCTTCGAATTTTCGAGAGCAAGGGACAATAGAATTCGAGACGTCGCGGCACGGCGCGACGCGTCGCGTGGAATCAATGTCGGACGAAATCGGTCCGATCGATCGGTGTACCGCGATGCGGCCGGCATCCTCGTGCTCCGTGATTGGCAATAAATCAACAGCAACCGGCAAGAGAACTCGAGTTTCTTGCTGTCCACGGGAAAGGGCGAGAGAGAGAGAGAGAGAGAGAGAGAGAGAGAGAGAGAGACGGATGGAGGCTCGCTTGAGCACGTGCGTCCGACATTTACCCCGATGAGCGACGGACGACGATTGACGACCGCCGTACTCTGTCGGCGACCCGCGTCGTCGCCGATCTCCGATCGCCGCGATCGGCGAGGGAACGGTCGAAGACAGGAAAGGAGAGGAGGAAAAACGCCGAAGCAGATTTATATACGCGTAGGGAAGCGCGTTAGCCCCGGCCGACTCTATTCGGGTCATCGCTCGCTTCGAGACCGCTTCCATGAAGGGTAAAGCCACCTGAAATCGTACCGTTACGCGAACCACCGCATTTTTCTTTGAACAGATCCGTCGGCGTCGCGTCGCTCGACCTTTAGCGTGTACTCGAGTCGTCTCCCGCATCCCCTTCTAAACGGACTCGTCCCGGTATTCGACTCATTCGACTTATTCGATTGATTCGACTCGATTGGACCGAACCGGATCGGAACGTACCGAACTAGACCACCTCCGCGCCTTTTCCAGAACGTTTTTTCCCCGTGGCCGGAGCGCGACGGGACATTTCACGGAACACCGGGCCCGGGAAAATCGCAGAGAAAGAACTGGCTTGTCGGATTCTGATTCTACCAATTGGCGAATAAACCCTACCGGAATCACGGACGTTTCGGCAAGGTACGTTGAATAATTTCGGTAGAGCGCGTCGCCGCGCGATTACCGTACGACTCGAACGACGGAGGAGAACGGCCGCGGTGTATCGTTGTCATTGTCACTCGAGCTGTCACGTTCCTCGCATCGCGTACGTCCAATTTCTCAAGACTCGTCCCAAGATAATTAGTTATCGGAGAGGCAGAGCGCGGGTGAGAGCGCCGAATCCCACGATTTCCTGAATTCGTCGGATCGCCGGGTGTTCGCGTCAGGAATGAATGCTATGGAAACGAGCAATTATCGTTCCTAGAGATCCGAGCATGCCCCCTACTCTCCCTCCTGACAACCTCGAGTCAATTTATCGCGACTAATTCTCCGAATTCGTCGGGTCGACGTCGCGTTCGCATACTTGTTTCGACCGCGACGTTGAATCGGAACGTTTCCTCCCGAAAATTCCAGCCGCGCGTCACAGCTCGTTAATCGGTTTACGGGACTCCCCCGTCCCGGCTTTCCTCTTTCGCTTCATCATTAATTTCGTGCAAAGAAACTTGATCGAGTTAGCCTGGTACGCGGCGAGACTCCCCGCGATCTTCCGTCGTATCGACGCGACGGCAAACGACAAGGCAAACGCAAAGGAAAAGGCAATCGCGACGGAGGAGAAGACGGCGTCCCACCCTCCGCTATCGCGGAAACATGGAACGGGTCGAAACGCGACGCGTACGCGTACGCGTAAGCGTAAGCGTCGACGATAACGACGCCGAATAACGATAACGAGCTGGAGGTTCGAAGGAACGCGGCTCGATAACCGCGCGCTATCGTCGGCGACGAGCACGCCTACGAGACCCACAGGTTCCCGTAATCTGCTCCTCTCATCGTTCTTGTCCTTGAACCGTAGCGTTCTGCAAATTATTCTGCTCGGTACATATTCGGTATCCACGCACCGGGCTCCATTTTCGTTGCCGAGCGGCGCGACGGCTGCGGAGATTTTACACGCTCCTATCAAATTAACGCGAGACGCGTTCCTCACGACATTATTTATTTATATATTTATTTTTCGCGAATAGCGATCGTTTCGCGGTAAGCGAGTCGCAGTACTGTTCGTCGATCCGGACAGCTGTTGTTCTTTGTAGCTGCGAACGAGGCTCATCGCGACGAAAAATGTGGAGGGAAAGATGGGAATTTTATTTTGGTCCAGACGCGGCTACCGTCCGTCTGTCGCGAGATGTTTCGGTTTACATTTAACCCCGAGCGAACGGGGAAACCACCGCCTCCGGATTTGGAAAAGAATAAAGACTAAAGAAAAAGTAAGAAAAAAGACAGAAGAAGAAAAGTGAAAAGGGGAGAACGAGACTGCGAAGACGATCGAGAATCGAGACGCATCTTTGTTCTCAGAATTAGGCGTTGCGACTCGGCGACGGAGGATCGTGTATCGCGGCGACGATGGGGGCAGATGCAACGTTGCTGCGTTGCAAGCGTCGAAGTTGAAAGCGTGCAAAAGCGTCGTCGCAGCGTTGCAGTGTTACAGTCCGGGCTCGAAAACACGTGGCGCGGCGCGCGGATTTTAAATCCGGTGACGACGAGAGAGCAGACACAAATAAATGCACGTAGAGTGAGCACGACAGAGGAAGGAAAGGGGCCGGGGCTGGTGTCGGAAAAGAGAGGAAAAAAGCCTCCTGTCGGAGGACGAGGACAGTCGACCGAAACGGAGGAAGAGAGAAAGCGTGAAAGCGAGAAAGAGAGATAGAGAGAAAGACAATAAAGCTAAAGCTAAAGCACACTAAGTACACCGTGGCTTCGCCGCGCAGACACAGATAAATATAGTTTTAGCGAACGGAGGTCACTCGCATTGCTCGGCCACGCCGCAATCAACGTTATCTAGTTTCTCGACAAACGATTTATCGATCGGTAGGCTCGGAAAGCTATTCGATCGCGGCGCCGCGCGACGCGGCACGACGAGACGAGAGGAAAAGTAAGAAAAAGCGAACGATTTTTCGCTTGTGGATATTCAGAACGAGTGGAAATGATGGAAAACATCGGTGATACCGCGGTGTCGTGGCCCTGCCTATAAATAAATGAAGAAATAATTGATACGAGACTACCCCCTGCGTTCCCCTCGCTTTCTCCCGCCACGACTCGACGGTACCCTCGTTCGCACTTTTCGCCGCTATCGTTCGGTTCGGTGGTTTCACTCGCTGCCGCAACAACGACGGCTGCCGCTGCCGACGCCGACGCGACGTCTCTTAAGGGCGACGACGTTTAAAAATATCGCCGCGACAAATCGTCTAGCGGCAAAACGCATGGCTCCGAATGACGCAGAATTGAACGCGTGTCTGCTCGTATCGTGTAGTGTCCTGCCCTGCCTTGCCCTGTCCTGTTCGATTCGTCGACATTTTTAATACCGAAAGTGGCACGCGCTGCTACCACGCGACCAGATCCTGTCGTCTATTTTCAACCTTGTGACGGAATCTTCAGCATCGAGCGACGCATTTTTCACCAATGCGTATCGTACCGTCGCGTCGTCTCACAGCGATTTCGATATCGAATTTTGTTCTCAGGTATTCCGATACTCGCGACCAGTCGGCTGCCGCGTATATAGGTATCCGCGAAAACCGTAAACGATCGAAAGATCCGCGAGAAGAGACTTGTTGAAAGCGGTTTGGAAACGTGGCCATGCGCGAAGAAGCGACTCGTTTATCCATCGAGAGAGCGGGGGATCAGAAATCGCAAGGTAACGGGTAGGTCGCGCAAGGGTGTCGAGAAGTTTGCGTCAGCCTACGCTGTACCTGCTGCGACCACGACCACGACCACGACCACGACCACGACCACGACCACGACCGCGACCACGACCACGGCCACGACCACCCACTCCAAGAGCGTTGAACCCCGAAATTAATGTTGTAATGCAGTGCCGTATCTCTGTCCCGGGTCTCTGATCCCACCCTATCCCAACCCGACCCGACCCGTCCCATCCCGTCCCACCCGTTCGGCCGAAACTCGCTCGATAACATGCCCTCCAACTTCGACTTGGGAATACTTAATTACACCAACGATCTTCGGCTCGAATACCTGCCGAGGTGAATGACCGATAGCAAATACATATTTCGCGAACCGCTTCTTTTCTTTCCGCCGGCTTCTTCTTAGAACCACCGCGCGCAATCACCCTAATCGTCGCTTTCAGGTGAAAAACCGAGACCGACTGCTTTACGTTTTCCAGAACGGTTCCGTCGCGTCGATGGACGATCGTGTAGGATCTCGGGAAAAATGAGGGCACCGGCCGCCGGGAATCGAACCCGCGACCTCACTGGTGGTAGCCGATCGACTAACGCGCTCACCCACGGAACCCTCCCGTTCTTCCCGATCTCCTACATACTTTTGGTCTGGGGGTCCTGATCCCACAATCGTGATCGAGATTTGTCGGCACCGAGGTCGAAACGCGTCGAAACGGTTTGAAACGCGGCGCGGAGCGGCGGTTACGTGTGTCGGGTGGCCGTAAACCGAGCAGTTAACGGAATTGGTTCTCGTGGCGATCCGAGGAACGCGATCCGAGGCACGTTAACGATCCCGGGACACGGTAATCGGGCGTGGAATCGGCGATAAGTTTAATTCGGCCGTGCGCGCGACTGTAAGAAAATCCCGCAGGCCGTATCTGCAAGCACTTATCGTATTTCCGGTGGTCGTTCGGAGGGACTGTGTTTTCCGCGTGAAGCAAGAGGCAAGAAGGGTCTGCCCTAGCCTGCCCTGCCCTGCCGCGACGCGCGACCGGTCGCTCGGTGCCGACTTTGAGGGACCAACACCCCGTGGCTGCTCGAGACTGGTCCTCGGGGCTCCGCGGTACACGCCAGAAACCGGACGTAAAAACTGCCGCCCTCAAGCAATTTGCATCGCGTGACGAACGCCGCCCTGCAATTGTGACTGCACTTCGACAGTATAACAGCGTAACTCGATAAAATTCGCATTTGGGTCACGCGTCTCCCTCTCTCTCTCTCTCTCTCTCTCTCTCTCTCTCTCTCTCTCTCTCTCTCTCTCTCTCTCTCTCTCTCTCTCTCTTTTTCTTTCCCCCCGTGCCACAACCCACCAGCCCACAAGCCCCACAGTCCACAATCCATGGCCCAGAGCCTGCTCGCTCTTTCTGCGATTCTTTCGCTTCCTGTCTTCCGTTCCCTCGATCTTCCCTTCTTCCGTTCTTCCGTTCGAACCTCGAAAAACTCGAAAACGATCTGGCCGTACCCCGTGGCTATACGGCGGGGATCGCGTGCGCAGAGAGAAACGCAAACGAATCGAAACGAGCCGTGTACATCGAGGCTGGGAACGCGTGGAAACGCCTCTCGTTACACCCCATCAGCTTGCCGGCGTTCCACGGCGCCTCATGCTCAAAATCGACCGGTCCGAGACAATCATCGACGATATCGCGACTCCGTTCCGCGAACCAACCTCATTTCCACGATCCGAGATTATTCGAACGCTCTTTTATCGGCCGATTCCACGCCCAAAGGGTTCCTCCGTGACTCGTATCGTGATATCGATCCATCGATCGCCAGCAGCTCTCTTCTCCTCCCTCTCTGACGCATTATTTAAATATAGAACGGAATCGGAAAAATAATCGCTCGTCCGCGACCGAAGAGAAGAGAAGAGGAGAGGAGTAACGAGATGAGATGAGAATCCGCGCAAGAGGTAGCGGTAACGCGATACGATAGATCTAATATTGTAGGTACACGTCCAAGCAAGCGATAATACCCATCGAATTGTTATGTAACTCTAGTAGTCCTTAAATGCGCTCCCGTTGCAACGCAGCACCGATATTCGCGACTGCTAATGCCTCCGAGAGAGTCAAGAACACGACAAACTGGTTTTCTAGATCGGCGCTACCGTCCAATCAATCGGTTACATACGGATCTATCGACGGCCGATCGATCTAGATCGTCGACTAAATATCTGCCACGGCTGCGTGGCTGCGTGCTGCGTGACCAGGATCGATCTTTCCGCGGCTCGAACCGCTCGCGCTTGCTCTTCGTTCCCAAATAACGACGCCTTTTCGCATCATCGTCATCGTCAACGTCATCAACGGAAACGAATCTTCCTTGATTGCGATAGCTCGCGACCGTCTTCCCATCGATATCGAAAAGAGCCGTGCAAAATCATATATATAACGTTTCGATGGTCGATCGTCGATCGTAATCGTAACCGTAATCGTCATCGTAATCGTCGTCGTAGTTGTAATCGGTTTACGGCAAGGCTGAAACGATCCGCGTCGGATCGACAGAAACGATGTAAAATGAGAATCACTGATGGCACGGCGCCTGTCTGCGAGTATGCTGACCGCAGTGCCACTAACTGCACTGTCATTATTCAACGGCTTATATATCCGTTTCAGATTTATTAATTTCGCCAGAACAGGTGTACCGACGACTGCCTCGACGAAAGAAAACCAACAAAATCGGAGCCCCGTTTTCCAAATAGATTTCTTCTCGAACGGTCCGCGCTTCTCGGGAGAAGAATCTGCATACCCCTTTCTATCGGAAATTATTCGATCGTCCACGTAATCTCGATCGAGAGAGTGCGTTATTTCTACGACGAATCGCAATTGCCGAAGACTCATTGCCCGACGATTCTTGTTCGTGTTCCCTCGACCGAATTATCCGCGTCGTAGTCGCGTTTATCGTAGTTTACGTAGTATGTAAATTCGACTAGAAAAGCGCCTGGACGCGCGTTGGTTTACGTGTTCGCGATCGAAGGACCAGCCGATCAATCGATCGGTCAATCGGTTCGATGGATTTCATTGGTTCAACGAGAAACAAACGTCGCGTCGTTGCCATCGCTCCTACCCGTTCTTGCGCAAAAAGAAGACCGAATCGCAAACAAAAAAGAATATCCTCGCCAAAGTAAAACGATTCTTTGACGCCATTCGGCGATACGGAATGCGCGACGATAAAGAGTTCGTTGTCTACTTCGGATCCGGTTCCTCCACGGACGAAATTTCCAAGTACACCCGAACCAGAATGAATCGGCCTTGGACCGCTGCGAAGGTCAGGGCCGGTGCACACAGCCTAGGTCAGGCTCATCGCTCGTTATCGCGTCAAAGCTGCCCGGGTAGGTGGCAGGCCGCTGTTAGAACTCTTATATTTTTGGACGTTCCGTCGCAGATTCTTTGGGGCGTTCGTGGCCACCGTGGCTCCGCGCCGTAATTTCGATTCTCGATGATATCGTAGGCCGTAGGCGCGGACGTCGCGTGTCGTCGCGTCGATTCAACTTCGTTCCGAGAGATCTAACACTCGCCGTACTCCGCAATCGCCTCCCATGTTCGACTTGTCGCTTTTTCGTGTCGTCGTCAAATTTGCTTACTTCCATCACTGCGTAATGTTTATCGTTTTTCGTTGACGTTGTACATTAGCCAGCGACCGTGCGCGAAAATCGATACACAAACCGGTAACAACGAAATATTAGTTTAGAAGAACGGAAAAACGTTGAGACGGTTTAACGAACGGACGAGGACGAGGACGAGGGCGAGCACGTGGGCGAGAACGATCACGAGGGCGAGGACGAGGACGAGAAGGAAAAGGACGGGAAGGAAAATTGATATCGCGTAAGAACGCGAAACCTACCCGTAGAACCGTGAGCGTTCTCCGCGGGTTGTTGTCAGCAAACGATCCGCAAACGATCCGCAAACGACAAGCGACCCACGTGACGCTCGACACAGCGAACGTTGACAAAATTTCCCTGGGAACGGATGCGTGGATTTCCGGTTGCGCGTTTCGTCCTGCACGGCGAAACGGTCGTTATTTGACGCTACGCTCGCAACGGCGACGTTGCAACATCCACGGGGACGATGATAAAAACGTCCTTTCCACGGCTCGCGTTTTATAACACGCGAAAGAGAACGTGAGAGAGAGAGAGAGAGAGAGAGAGAGAGAGAGAGAGAGAGAACGGGCAAAAGTGCGAACGAGCGAGCGAGCGAGCGAGCAAGGCGATCGACCGCCGCCGCAACGACCAAGAGGCGAGGATCGATCGATCTCTCGAGGACGACCGACAAAAAATCGGCGTTCGGTCGTTTCACCGAACGAGAGATCACAACGTATAGACGTGTAGGGGGCAGGAGGGAAAAATACGGAGAAAGGACGGCAGGAATTCGTGAAAAGAGAGAAAGAGAGAAAGAAGGGGAGAGAGAGAGAGAGAGAGAGAGAGAGAAAACTGCGCGGTAATAAGAGAAAAACGCATCGGTCCACGACGGAGGGGGTAAAAGGCGAAAGAGCTGCGAAAAGATCGCGAGCCGAGTATGCCATGCCGTGGCGCGTTGCAGAAAAAACGAAAATTGGGTGAACACAAGAGGAATGTCGATGTCCGCGAGAGCCAACGAAACAGCCAGAGAAAAAAGGAACAGATTCGAAGCATGGGGGAGACTCGAAGTTAGAGAGCCGAACGCCAGAAGAGGCGGACGGGCCGACGCGACGGGCCGACGGAGATGGAAAGATAGCGAGAGAATAGTCGAGAAACACGCGAATATGGAGAAAGCCGGGGAGCGCATAGGCGGTGGGGCGCGCGGTGTTCCGAGAGAGAAAGAGTGAGAGAAGAAAAAAAAAAGTTGGCACGATGCGAATACCAGAGATCGCCCTGCAACGGGTACCAGGCTACGGGTATCCAGGCTGCAAGCGTTTCGAGAGCAATATGGATCGCCCAAGGTGATAACCCTCCGCGTTTTCGATACCGGTCCGCCATCGCATCGTCCTATTCTCTCGACTCTGGCGTCGCTGTTACCGACGCTCTACGCTCGCGCATCCGTATCGCTCCATGTCTCTCGCCGGATCGGCTCCGCAAAATTCTTTGCTACAGCCTCGCCTAGCGTTCGTTTTCGTTTTATCGGTTATTTATTTGTATTTAAATCGTTCGGCTAATCTGCCCACCGATAACTAATCGACGGAGCCGCAACTTTCGAAATGCCGACGGCTCTGGTCATAACTTATCGTCGGTTCCCTCGAGACGCGGATCCCCTCCCAACCTCGAATACGCGCGAATAAGTACGAATACGCGCGGTTCAATCGCCGCGTCCTTCGCCTTCGTCTTCGGTGAGCCAAATCGTCGCTGTTTTCTGCTGCGTTCGACAGGCGAGGGTGCAAGGCACCTCTAGATGAAGCGTTCAAATCACCTAGCGCCGCTGAATAGGCGAGAACAGGCAAGAACAGACCTTCACTGGCCAACCGAACAACCAGTTTCGATGAAACCGTTCGTGGCCAACACCGAGAAATTGCCCGACAACGACGATCTTCGATAAAGACACGGGACACTCGAGAAGAAATTGCACGGGTTCGGTGCATCGTCGCATCGGCGCGCGCTCAAGAGGTCCCGTCGATGCACGGATCGAGGCTATCGGCCGTCGAATCGGCCGCAAACGATCGGGTTTCGATCCTCGCGCGAAGCGTAGAATAGGCTTTTTGAAGGGAAGCCCCTGATTCGCCTCGGTCGAACGAGAGGGGTTAAACACAGGTTACCACCGGCGATCCGGCGATCCAGCGATCCAACGATCCAACGACGCAACGATTTCGCTTTGGCCTCGCGAATTCTCGGCCCGCACACATCCCCGTTCCAAGGCGAGAGCCCAGCCCGCGCCACGTCTCCTCGAGTTTCCCCTTCGACCGTATCGAAAATTGAAAGTGTCGAATTCATTGAACGGGTTGTCCAAAGTGCGGATCAATTAACCATGAATCGATCGACCGCGAACCATTGCGTAAAACGATTTCGATGGAGCCAGCAGCCAACAACAGACAACAGAGCCGAGAGAAACGAATGGAAAGGAGGAGGAAAAGAAGAAGAAGAAGATGATGATGATGATGATGTTGAAGAAGTAGTAGAAGACGAAGAAGGAGAAGAAAGCTGACGGGAAGGATGAGTTCGATAAGGCCCATTATCTCCTCGCGACCAGCCCTCGAAGCCTGAGGGCGGAAGATCGAATTTCAAATCGATCCCGGACAGCCAGAACCCACACGAACGACCGGGGAAGCCTGGAATACCGTTCTGGACAGCGAACGAGGCAAAGGGTTCGATCGAGCGAATTTAGAATGCACGCGCTTGCCACGCAGCGTCTATCGCTGGCTAGCCGTCCGCGCCTCGCCTCGCCTCGCGTCCTAACCATCCATCCTGACTGCCACCCTTTCTTTTCTCGTTACCCGCGCGGCAACCAAAACGGACGCGGCATACGGAAGAATCTCATTACGGTGGTGTTCGCGGTTTTCGCGCGCTTCACTATTTTCGCGAGAAAAAAAAAGAATCGCGAATGCTTTGACGCCTCTAGACAGATCGAACGGAGGCGTGTCCGTGGGTCGAAAACGACCCCGAAAGCACGTAGCAGAGGTTAAATATCGCTAATGGACGATCGGGACAACAGTGGTGTTACATAATTATTTTTACAGTTCGACGAAGAGGAAGAACGCGATCAGTCGAGTGCGTTTCAATTGAAACTACAATGTTGCGAATTGCGGTTGGACGATATCGCGGGTCGGTTCCACGGGAGTCGAAAGGTTAATTCGGTTGTTGCCGAGGAAAACTCTGGTCAGCTGCCACGAGCGTGGCCACGCGCGGTTTCGCAAGGTTTTTGCGCGCTTTCGCGTGTGGCGTGTGGCGTACGACCTACGGCGTATGGCGTATGTATAGCTTGCGACGGAATGCGTTCTCGACGACTAGGGATAACAAAACGGCAAAACAGATGGAACTTACGCGGTTGAGCCAGGGCGAAAACACTCTCGGTTTTGGCGGCATACTCGTCGATTTCCTCGTAGTGCGTGATGCCGGGCTCGAGGGGCTGTGGCTGGTCCGCCTGCATCCCGTACATGTCCATCAGCTTGGAGATCGGTGGGATCCTCGGTAGCGCCCGGCCGGTCATGTTTGGCGCCTGCTTCAGTCCGAGCTTGGTCAGTATTTGTCCCTTGATAGCTTCGAGGCTGAGGGCTCTGATCTCCTCGTGCATCCTGCACGTGTTGCAAGCGTTGACGGCCATCGCCAAGTACCTGATGGGGCGTCTCTCGATGCCGGGTGCGTCGAAGGCACCGAGGAGGACCAGCGAGAGTAGCAGTAGCGCCCTCCTGACCATCTTGCTCAAGGTCACCGTTAGTCGGATCGGTTTACGATCGGCCTTGGTCGCGAAAGGAACGATCAGATGCTCGGCCTCATCGTGCTCGTGCACCTTTGCCGATCCTTCCTCTCCGAAACCTTATCCTTCCTAGATGCTTCCCAGATCGTTCCCGGTCGCCTTCGTAGACCGGCCCGTCTGCGAACGCTCCTCCTCCCGAATAGCCTCGTCTCTTATCTCGCGAAGATTACCGTCGGTAATCTTTTGCCAGAGATACGTTGGTTCCTCTTCTTCTTCTTCTTCTTCTTCTTCTTCTTCCTCCTCCTCTTCTTCTTCTTCTTCGTTGTCCTCCTCCACCTCCAGCCTCACCTGCTCCGGCTCTTACTTGGTCGCGATACCGCCCTCTTGGGCTCCTAGATTTCCTAGAGCGATGTCCTAGGGTGGTTCTTTGGATACGCGCAGCTCGTTACCGCGTCCAGGAGCCGGATTAGGCGCATCACCCGAATTATCGGGCAATCGGCTCGATCACGATCGCGATCCGCGCCGCTTCCCGACTGGCGGTACCCTTGACGATTCTCACCTGCTTTCCCCCTGTTCCCGTTCCTCCCGTTTCTTCCGTTTCTTCCGTTTCGCTGACGGGCCGTCCGACCAATTCGACGAACGCGCGTAAACGCGAACGGAGCGCCGAGATATTCCCGTCGACGTCGACGCCGACGTCGAGTGCGGCCGGTAACGGTGGAAACGAGTGCTCGAGACAAGAGAGGCACCGCCGCTCTTCCGTCCACTGCTTCCGTTTAACCTGCTCACTGTACAAAATCATTTACTACAGTCACTCACTCAGAAGCACAGAAGGACAAAAGGACATCCTAAAAATCACATTGCACTTGGGGGCGATGCTCTGTCGTTCACCGGCTCTCAAGACCGTCTCTTCTCTCTCTCTCTGCGTGGCTCTCCTTCGGTGTCCTCCTCCACCCCCTCCTCCACCTCCCCCTCCTCCTCTCCTCCTCCCCCTCGTCCTCCTCGTCGTTCTCCTCGCCCTCCCCCTCGAAACGTAACGAAACGAAACGAAACGAAACGGTCCGGTGAACCCTCGTGACCTCCGTTCCAGCGCGAACTTTAATCTCGACACGCGCGCGCTACTGATACACACAGTTTACCGGTGCACCGCGCGTCTTCCTGAACGTATCATGGTACCGCTGCTGTCACAGACCGCCGATCTTCCTTTCCTCTTCCATCCCCGTTCCAGAACGCACTCGTGCTCTCGTGATCTCTTATGTCCTCTTTTCCGTGTTTCGCCGTGTTCCACCACTGTGCTGTTTCTTCGTGTTTCCCCGCGGTGTCCTGTCGATTCGCGATCCACGATCCACGGATCCAGGATCCGCGACCCGCTTCCGGGGGAGATCGCCGCGACACGCCGTTTCAGCTGTTTCGGCTCTCCGGGACCACGATCTATCGGTAACCTCGAGCCTCGCGATCAGCTGGCGATACGATACCAGCCGGAGAAAGACAGAGAAAGAGACAGAGAGTGTTGGAGTGAAAGAGGTAAAGAGACAACGAACAAACGAGCGAGTGAGAGTGAGACAGAGATAGAGAAATAGAGAGAGAGAGAGAGAGAGAGAGAGAGAGAGAGAGGGGAGAGAGAGAGAGCGCCGAGGGTCGGATGTCGCGAACGGGTCCCGGAAGGAAGACAGATACTCGCCGCAATCCCTCCTAGCCGCGAGGAAGGAGAGGACGGAGCAAAAGAGAAGAACCAGAACCGCTGTACTCTGTCTGCGTGTACTCGCGTGGCAGTGGCAGGCAGCTGGCGGAGCGTGCCGTGCCGGTGAAACCCGGTGGATCCTAAGAGCTTGCTGGCTTGTCAAGCACTGAGTCAGGAGGCGCGCGTTCTCACCGCATATATGTCGAGGCGGAGGCCTCCTCCTCTTCTTCTTCTTCTTTCTTCTTCTCTCCCTCTATCCTTCGCTCTCAGCTCGTCTTTCTCTTTCGCGCGCGCTCTCTCTTTCTCGCTCTCCCTCTTTCCCTCTTCTCCTCGCGGACATTCAACGTCTCTTTCTCCGTCTCTTCTCTCCTGTAGTATCTTACGTATTCGCGTGTAGGGGCCGAACGTATACTTACACCCGCGTGCACCCGCCGCCAACGACGAGCTCCCTCCTCCTCCTCTTCCTGCTTCTCCACATCGCATCGCCACATCGCCACCTCCACCGCCTCCTTCTTTCTCCTGCACGCGGAGCTCCTCGCCCTCTTCGCCCTCTTCGGTTTCTCTGCCGCCCCTTGATGCCCCGCTACCCGAGCCTTACGCCCCCCTCCGCCTAGCGGTCCTCCCTCCCTTCCGAGAGACCCTCTCTCTCTCTCTCTCCTCCACCCTCTATACATCGCTTCTGCCGCCATACTCCGCTCTTTCTCCAGTAATCTCCCTCCCGCGATCCCTCCGTGCTCACCTTCATTCCTTCTCCTCTCCTCTCTTCTCTTCTCTTCTCTTCTCTTCTCTTCTCTTCTCTTCTCTTCTCTTCTCTTCTCTTCTCTTCTCTTCTCTTCGCTGTGCTATTCTTTTCTCGTCATCGATGCTTCTTGATCATCGTCATCGTCGTCTGCTTCTACTACTGCGCCTTCTTCTTCTTCTTCTTCTTCTTCTTCTTCTTCTTCTTCTACGGTTCTTCTACGCTTCTACTCGTTCGTCCCATCCTCTTGGTTTGTACGCGCGACGCATCGCAAATCGTAGACAACGTCGAAACCACCCACCGTTCTCGCGCCACCCTCATCATTCTCGACGTTCCCTTCGAACTCGCGATCGCATATCGATTTCCACTTCCTCCTATCGGGTCGTCCGTCGATCTAATTCGTCCATAGATTTCCCTTAATGCGAATGCGCTTTCGATGACGCGATCGCGAATCGATCACTGAATCGGAATGCGTACCGGTTAAATTCCTGATTCGCGAAGCGCCGAGACGCGGGAGGCGAGACGGGCGGTGCGAACGAGCTGGTATTATCCGGTTAACAAACGAATGAATAAATAAATAAACGAGCGAATTCGGGATCGGTTCGGCCGTCGCGGCCGAATCCTTTTTCTCGTTCGGCCAGTGTGTCGGTGACGCAATCCGCAAAATGGAAACTACGAGTATACACGAGAAATTTCAAGGTTCTCGACAGGATATTCGGTGTTCGACGACGATCGTTCGCCCGGGGCCACACCGCTTAGCATAGCTGGAAATTTAAAATTCGATCGCCGGGCCGGTATGCAATCGTCTGCAATTTGTGCACGGTCACGCCGAAAAATCGATCGAATTTTTATGCGGTGCGAATCGAGGGCACGCTCGGAGCGCACTGTTCCGCCGCACGCCACACGCGGCACACCGCACACCGGTGAGATCCAACGATCAAGATAGCGAGTCGAAACTGCGAGAGAAGAAGAGGAGAAAGAATAGCAGGATTTTTTGATTTAGGGGACATTCGAAATCCAGATCGACTTTCAAAATCATTCAAATCCCACGCATCGAGGAACGCACGCATGAGCGCAAACAACGCGCCGCGCAGGCACGATGCGCTCGCTGCCCGCGACTCATGATGCATTGGAGAACAGCGAAATCAGCTATTTTGTGCATCGCGCGTATATTTTGTTCGCCAAAGGCTCCTGTCGAATCTACGATTTGGTTTCTGGACCGAATTCTCAATCTTTCTGGCGTTCTCGCGCTAGGAGAGCCTCGAGTCTCCAAGATCGTTTCGTTTTTACGTTTTCCTATCGCTGGCCGGCCAGCCCGATCGTGTTTACTCGACGGTAGATGGGTATTTTCCATTTACGTTCGATCGAGAAAGACGGTCGCCGCAGCGCGCAGCGCTCAGCGCAACGGTGCGTCGAGAATGTCGTAGAGTGTCGAGAGCATCGAGATCAATGCATCTCGTCTCGAAACTGATCGACCCCAGATCAATTAGGTCGGGAAAGATACATTGTCGTTAAACGGTATAATCTCGGACGCGCGTGCGATGCCGACAGTGATCGAGGAGATCCGAAGGGAAATTCGATGCGATCCGTGCAGTAATTTTGCTCGAAATTATACAGCTCTCGGCCTGCTTCGATCGTGCTCCGACACACGGCCGACATTATCGGCGAGATTACGTCGTCGAATCAAATTTAATCGACGATGCAACGAATGTAACAAGACTGGAGGACTTGCTCCCCTGTTTCGCTCTCCGATCTTTCCTCATTTTTTCGTAGCCGGGGTGCAATCAAATTAATTAGCATCCTCGGGACAAGGGGATCGAGGGCGGTTCGATCCATCGATCATTTTCTCTTTGATCTCGGTGGAACCTGAAACGACACCGACACGACGTACGATGCGTGCACCGGACCGATCGGATCGAGGCGGCATAAACTCGCTTTCTTTCGCTATCATTATCGCAATTTTCGATCGGTCCGTAGTCGAGAGCCTTTTTATGAATATTAATAGCGATCCCCGACGAGCAACAGCGTGCTCGACAAACTTGTTCGGGACGCACCGCGATCGTGTACCGTTAATTTCGCTGCGAAACACTCCTATCCGCGATCTTCGGGGTTCGATTATAATGACAGGGCAGTATCTCTCGTTCATACTCCTTATCTCGTGCGCTAGTTCCCAATTATAAATATTGTTGCACAATATCTTCTTTCTCGCGGATTTACAAATTGCCAACGGCTTTGAATCGCGGCAAACGACTATTCCATCGACGCGGCGGCCGATTAATCTACACCGATTAATTTCTACGCGGCTGAAGCTGTGATTCGTCGGGTGTTGTTTCGTCATTTGGGCTGCGCGTAATCGCTCGCCAATGTTTATCGCGACAACGCCGATTTTTCGCGCTCTACGGCCCGCCTATTCATCTATCCAATTCGATTATATTCTTCGTCTCGCTCTCCTATCGCCGTTCTAGCTTTTAGGTCTTTTGGTTCGAGTCTCGATCTTCTGCTGTCCACGCAATCGTTCCGTCGACGGTTCTTCTTCTCTTCGAGGACGGGATTTCGTTCGTTTTCGTAAGAGATGTTTAACGAGAGGCAGACTCGAGGACTGCTCGAGAGGGCTGAGATCGGTGAATTCGGGCCATTCGAGCGAGTGAAACCGTCGCGCCGCATCGTCCACATGTTTCCTGCTGCCCCACACGTCGCCGACGTCTGTCATCGTAAGGACTAATCGAGGGCTGCTGCCGTTGGAAGCTGGCTCTGCCGACGGCAGCAGGTGCCTGTCCTGCGTCTGGGCTGTGCCTTTGCCCTCCGAAAACGATCCCTTCAAGATCCCCTCGGGTTTTTTTTTCCGCGTCCCGTCGCATCCCGCTAACGAGCTCCTGCGCCATTATCCATTGACTGGCGACCCCCAAGATTCCTTCTTTCCTCGATACTTTAAATCCTTTCGACCCTAACTGAACTCTAACCAAAATTCCTTTAAAATGCCGAAATTCGTTATAGTGATCCGAGACATTTTTTGCGAATATCTCAGATATTCAACTATGGCCGAACGGCGGTAACGTGTATACAGAAAAGTTATTCAAGATGATGACCTTCACAACATATTTCAAGGTCATTGAATTCAGTTACGAGTCCCCTTTTCTAGATATTTACCAAAATCAATTTCGAATCTCTCCTTTAAGTTAAAATATTATTAAGTTCCTATCAACTACGTAACCCACGAAAAGATTCAAACGATAATAGGCGCGCGTTCGCTGTGCTGGAAATTTCGAAAAGCGATGGAACGACAGATCGACTGCGTCGCGTCGGCGCGTTCGAGAATCGAAACGGTCGAAATGGCGGATAGAGATTGTCGGGCGATGATCCTAGGCGAGAGCAGATTAGTTCGAGAAGATTTAAATAATTGTCGTTCGATAGTTAAAACTACAAATGCTTTTCGACGATCCGAGCTGCTATATGATAATGATACTGAAAATATGTGCTACCGTTTCGATGCCATTAGAATTTCCCTGAAACGTTCGTCGGGATTCAAATGTATATATATTGCCGGGCGAACGGTGTAATTGGCCGAGACACGCGAATAGTTTCCACGAATTCTTTCGGAAACCGGTGCGCGAATATTCGTCGCACGTAATTTACGTAATTGTTGAGCGATTTTCAAATTCGAAAACGATTATGGCCGTGGTAACGGCCACGTCGCGTCGGAATCTTATTGTTAGTTGTGTGCCGCGCGCCAGATCAAATATCGCGGATCGTGGATGTCTATTCGAGTTCGCGTTTCCGTCGACCGAATCGATCAATAGGGAAACGATGCGATTAGCTGGCGATTAGTTCGATTAGTAAAATTAAGCGTTAAACTAGCGGCGTTCGATTTAGCGGTACGAAACGGTAGCCATTTTAGGTTATGGAATCAGTGGTTGTTCGATACGCGACTTACCCGAATGATCCTCGTGGAAAACTTTCATCCTCCGTTGTGTGCCATCGGTAGGTAGTCGGGTCTAAGGTGTTCGGTGTCCATTTTCCGACGTAGCGGATCATTTTCCTGTCCCCCGAAGCGAAATTTCCACGATTTCGATCCACCGGCTACGATCACCGCATCGATCGAAGAAGGCGCGTAAAAACTGCGCTGTAGCTTTCGTTTCGGCCACCGCGCATTACCGACGCGCATGCGGTGATGCGATTGGCCGCCCCGCGAAAATTGATGTCCATCTAAGCACGCTGCCAGAGATTTACTTTACCTACCGCGATCAAGAACCCTGTACCGATTATCAAATAACCGTGTCGAATGTCGTGAATCGATTAAATCGATCGCGATTCGTTGCAAGTCATTCTTTTCGATTGATCCACAACACCACTCTGCTTCGAATCGTGCGAAATAAGGTTCATCCGGGCCTGTCCGTCAAACGCGCAGCGTCTAACGAACGCCTTTCTTTCATCGTACCTGTCAATCACGATCGCGTTGTCGATGGTATTAACGATGCGCGTGCTTACTCACTGCGTTTCGACGAAAGCAACGATAGAAATGGAGCGCTCAGTGTCGAGGGATTCCGGATACCATGAACGTCGTGTTGCCGACGGTGAGCGCGCTATATCACGTAACTATAGACCATAGAAGATACTTTAGCCAGCAATGTCCTAAAACGTTCCGGGTGTTTCAGATATTTTTCATGCTTGTCGCGTTTCTCGCGTGTTCCGCGACGAGAACGTGTATCCGATTCCTACGGAACGCCGAGGAGAAGACGATCTTTCGCACGATACCCGGACAAGTCTGCCGATGGAACAAGTTCGCGCAGGAGTTTCAGGAGATCGAAGCCGTAATGCTAAACGGAACAGCCGTGTGCAGCGTGAAAATGTCGGACAGCCTGCGGGGAAAGACTATCCTCGTCGCTACGGATGTCGTACGATCTTACAATTAAGATAATGGTCAATTTACACTATACAAACAGGCACGATAAAACATTGAAAAATCAGTTTTACATGGAACCGTTCACACTTGTACTGCACGGACCGGCACGTACCCGTCATCGGCACGACAAAACATTGAAAAATCAGTTTTAAATGGAACCGTTCACACTTATACTGCACGGACCGGCACGGACCTGCACGGACGTGCACGGGCGGGCACGAACCGTTAACAGAACGAACCGTCACCGGCACGACAAAACATTGAAAAATGAGTTTTAAATGAAACCGTTCACGCTTGAACTGCACGGACTGGCACGGATCTGCACGGACCGGTCCGTAACGTCAACGGAACGAACCGGCACCGACCAACATTATCCCGAAGTGTAGTATAGTGTAAATTGACCTTAAGACCATCCATTGCTACGCGTACCCGAAACACGCGAAATACATTCGACGAATTTGACGAATCGATCGAAACGTGTTTCAGATGCACCCTTACGTTATGAGAAGCTCGAACGACACGTCGGTGAGCGGCTTCATAGGGGACATATGGACGACTCTGGAGGAGGTGCTAGGATTTAGGTGCGTTCGCGATCGATAATCGAGTTTCGGGGAATTTCATTGGAAAAGGCAAAGACAAATGGTTTTTCCTTTTCTTTTTTCCACCTGTTACATACGTCGAGTTTATTCGCACGAAATTCAGTGGATCCGGATGAAACGACCGAAACGACCGAAACGACCGGAACGACCGAAACGACGAAATGATAAACGTCGCTCGCGTCGAAAGACCGTACGCGGAATCTGACCAATTTTCCGTGTACCACCCACACACGGCGGTCGGTCAAAATACTCGCATGATTCATTCGTCTAGACAGGTATAAATATAGTACCGCGGGGAAAACGGTGGCGGCCGAAGGGGGGCGAACAGAAAATAGTGGCGGGCCGGTGCGTGCACCGTAATAAAGGCGTTTCTTCGTCGAAAATGCAGGACGATTTACCGAAAAGCGGGACCGTCGGCCAGCCAGACGCTGATGAATGGACAGGCTCACGCACTACTGGTAGCCACGGTGATTTATTCGGACACCTCCGGTTATTACAGTTACAGCACGCCGATTACCACCAGCTCGTAAGCCTCGTACATCCTCTAATTTATACCGCTAAGCCTACCTTCCTACCTAAACGTTTGCTTTCGAATCGCACCGCGACGTACCGCGACGTACCGCGACGTACAGCGACGTACCGCGGCGAGTCGCGGCTTGCCACATGATATCACGGTTCACAGCATACCGAGAGGATTTACCGTTTGGTGTTATTTCATCGAGCAGCTGTTCCTTCGAAATGCTATTCTAAATACCTATACGAAGTTCTCAGTTTTACCGACACGACAAACGTCGCGTCGGACTACATACAGTAGCGGACAAAAGTTTAAGACGAAAAGAAAAGAAGAAAGTAATAATTCAATTGACATGAAAAACATAAATACAGTGGTTTTATTTTGGTGGTAACAGATGAATAGTTTGTTTACATATTGACAACAAAAATTTTTATTATGTTTCTGAGCATAATAGTAATAATATGCAAAAGAAAAACAAATCTATATTATATTTTCATGGTCAAAAGTTTAAGACTATGTATAAAGGAAACATTTCATTCGAAAAATGTGTGAAATATTTGTTTTATTTTAATAATTTGTCCAAAATCCATTATTTTTTATCTCCTCGGCACATCTTTTCGGCATCGAATATACTAATTTTTGACATTTTTCAACAGGAATGGTATTCCAAGCCGTTTGTATTATAGAGTAAAGTTCATTAAGATTTTTTGGTTTATAATTTGCCACACTTTTCTTTACTATATTCTATAAGTTTTCAATTGGATTTAAGTCTGGTGACTGCGAAGGCCACGGTAGTACGTTAATATTTTCTTCACGAAAAAAATTTTTCACAGCTCGGGCTGTGTGTTTTGGATCATTATCCTGTTGGAATATGAAACTATGAGTCATATTATTGTGTGCATATGGTAACATGGTATTCTTCAACACGTCTATATACTGGAAACGGTCCATAATTCCATCTATACGACGTATTGGTCCAGGGCCGTTGCGAGAGAAACACGCCCACACCATAACGCTACCACCCCGTGTTTAATTGTTGGTAAAACGCATTGTGGTTTCAAATCTTCACCAATTCGGCGTCTTACATATTGTAACCCATCAGAAGCAACACGATTAAATTTTGATTCGTCTGAAAATAGTATTTTTTGCCAATCTTGACTCGTCCAATGTTCGTGAGCTTTAGCAAATGCAAGTCGCATTTTCCGATTTTTGGAACTGAGCATTGGTTTCTTCCGGGGTCTTCGTCCTCTTAAATGGAAGTTTTCCAAACGTCTTCTAACAGTTCTAGCACTAATGTTTGTGTCACTGTTCGTGTTTATTTCAACTGCAATAAAACTTGCAGAACGAAAGCGGTCCTTTTCGCATAAGCGGTGAATCCGACGATCCAGTTTCGCAGTTGTTTTCCGAGGTCTTCCGCTTCTTGATCGATCAGAATATTAACCAGTCTTTAAAAATGTGTACCACGCTTGCTTACAAGCCGTTTCTGATTTATTTACAAGACTTGCTATTTTGGAAAATGTCATTTTTTCTTTTCGCGGTCTTACAATTTGCTCTCTTTCGTTTGGTAGCAAACTCCGAGACTTACCCATACTTTTCTCCACTGTATATAAACTTCAACCAACGAAAGATATGCCAGACTCCGATTTCAAAATTTATATAGCAAATTATAGAAAGAGCGTAATAGATGTTGCTTGTTAGACAGATCGTCTTAAACTAATGTCCGCTGCGCACAAACGTTCAGTAGAAACAAACGACTGAAACTTCTACATTGTTTACATTTGACGATCACAACATTGAGATGAAGGAGATGAAACATATACCTGTCTTACTTTGAAATATCAAACAGAATAGAAAGACAGTACTTGTATATTACACGTATAATCGAAATCGCGTATCATCGTCTTAAATTTATGTCCGCTACTGTATGTATGTCCACAGTCTACGGCTACACTGCTCGAAACAATCGACGGATATCGCGTGAAAGTTACAACAACGTTTCACCGAAAATATCTTCCGATCGTTTCGAACAGCATAGTCCTCCTTGTCTCCTGTCGTCGCAGATACGCCCTGTTCGTTCGATCCGACGGAACCAGGGTTTTACAACAATGGTACACGAACGTGTTCAGTCGAGGATTATGGTCGACGATTCTGGCGTTCACCCTGGCCACCGCTGCAGTCATCGTCGGAGTGCACTGTCTGAAGAAGGTCACGCGGACCAACTACACGGCGGAGGACGCCGGGCAAACCGACGACAGCGAGTTCTCTTCGGCATCGTTCGGTTTGCTGGTCGTGTTGGGCTGCTTGAGCGGCCAAGGTAACGCTTTCGACACAACTCGAGAAAACTACAAAAATGAAATTGACGATTCGTTTGATCCAGGCTGCCACAAGATGCCTACCGCCTGGTCTCTCCGAGTGATCGTTCTGTCCCATTTGATCACGGGAATGTTGCTGGCCGGGGGATTCAGCAGCACGCTCACCTCTTATTTGGCGATACGGGGGAACTCGGTTCCATTGAACAGCCTCGAGGACGCGTTGCAAAAGCGAAGTCACTCGATTTGCGTGAGGAACGACAGCAGCGCTTACATCCACTTCACGGTGGTAGGTTAATCGTCTAATTAGACTTTGCGAGTTAATGTGCTTCCATGCGATGCCAGAGGCTGGCTTAGGTTCGCTTCTCTTCCATTGTCGGTGTTCAGAACGGATCGCCGAGGGGTGAACTGAAGAACGAGTGGAGGAATCTGGTGAACAACCGGTGCCCTGACATGAGGGACGTTGCCCGATTGGACTCGCGGCAGCTCTGCGACCACGGTCTCGCCTATCTGGAGGTGCCGGACGTCTTTCTGCCGATTTATCTCAAAGTTCGATACGCTTGCGCCTGTCGTATCGTTCGGACGCCCGGTAGCTACTGGAGATTGAAAATCTCGTTCCTGCACGCTAGATTCGGGGAGCATCGACGTCTGATAGACACCTAGTAAGCTCGGATCCGTTTCCCGAAAATGAGACACTCGAGAAACGGTACCAACGAAACTCCGATTCTTTCTTTCCTTTTCGTTTTCGTAGCCTGGTGCGACTGCGTTCCGCGGGAATTTTGAAGTACCTCGAGGGCAAATGGATGCCGAAAGGAATAGAGACGGACTCCGAGGTGGAGCGGTCAACGTTTCAACCGGTCGAGTACGCTCACGTTCATCTGCTGCTCCTGGGACTGGTCTATGCGACGATATTCAGCACGGTCATTTGCGTTCTCGAGAACCTTTGGTACATACTGGGACGCGTTCGACTCGAGAATCGGAATACCCGCGAATGAACACTCTCACGCTCGTTATTGAATTCTTTCTTTATTTGATTTACACGTGCGTCATTAGTAAATATCGCGAATAATGTATAGTATTGAATGGCGCGACTCGGAAGAATCGTCGCGCTCTAACGACTACACGCGCGAAATTCAATGGCAATCATAATCGAATCCGCGCGATCGTTCCGGTATCGTCGAATCGTCTAGCGATTTAGTCGAATCGATGCGCGCTCGCTGCTGATAGCTAATAAACGTACCGCGCGAGTAAATAAAAGGTTTTGTTTGTTATTCGTCGGCAAACCAATATAAAAAAGGAATCGCTCGAAGCATCTCGCGCGATCAAAAGCATTGAACGTCCGCGACACTCGGCTCGGTCTCTATAATAGATTATACTTAACGGTGTTCCGAAACAATGAAAAATAAAGATTCACGGCACATGATTAACAGACGTATCGATTACAGGGTACTCGTTTCGAAAGACCTGTGGAATCGCTTCGACTCGCTTTTCGCACACGCAATCTCTCTCTCTCTCTCTCTCTCTCTCTCTCTCTCTCTCTCTCTCTCTCAGACACACACACACACATTTACTCTCTCTCTCTCTCCCGCTCTTTCTCCCCCTTCGTCTTTTTACAGTGATTTGATTAAAAGATGGGGACCTGCTGTGTCGGCATCGCCCTTTTGTACAAATAATCCCTTAAATTAGACGATACACAATTTAGTTGATACGGCCGCGCATTGCCCGCTACGAAGGGCGAGCTCGCACGAGATAGCAGTACACGAAACAATATACGCACACTTAAGCACATTGAAAAATACTTCGTCTCGACGTAACGCATGTATGTATGTATATCGCGCGACGACGTATCCGCGCGGCTTCGCGCCTCCCTATAGATTAACGTTCTAACTCTGCTCTAACTAGCCCGTAGCCTGTTTAAAAAATTAAATTTCTTAAGCTTAACGCTAGATCCTGCCTGCAGAAATGACGGCGCCGCGCTTCTCGGTCGTCGTGGCTCATCGAGATCGTTTCGAATTCTCCCCGGTTGCGAGTCGCGAGCGAAAACAAAACAAATCGACCGTCTTTCCGAACAGCGGTGTCCGGTCTCGCACTGTCCTTGCAGAGGAAAATATGTAGTAGGTACACCTGTATGAGAGGCGAGTGAACGTTCGCGGGGAATTTTGGCTGGCCTTTCGTCTTTTTGTAAACCTATACTCAAATCGACTGACAATCGAATAATACTGGTTCCAAGTATAAAAGTGAAAAAGGAGGCTGGTCGCTGCGCTGGTGAGGGCCGCGCACGTCTGCGTTCGCACTGGCAATCCGCTTTCGCGTTCGCATTCGCATTCGCGTCCGCGCGGTCAAGTGCGTCGGTCGGTTCGAGGCGGCACAGCGCGGCAGCGCGAACAATTGGCTCGACGGATCTCGATGAACCACAGCGAGCATCTCGCGTACATTTAGCCAAAAAGTTTCGCGCCCCGAGGTGCGTTCGACACAACTATACGTAAGAAGAGAATCGATATGCACGGCGGTCCTAGTATCGGCGGGGACACGTGCGCGCGCGCAGAACACTGCAACGCGCTTCAGGACGTTCGACATACTCGAATCGGTGAGATCACGGACCTGGATCGGCATAGAAAACTGCATTCACATACATCTCTGGCTTCTGTTCGTTTGGTGGAAAGTTGGTACGACGTCGTCTGGTTCAACTCGCTGAAATCTCTCTGAAATCTCTCGACTCTGAAACTCTGAAACTCTGAAAATCTGAAACTCTGAAACTCCGAAACTCTGAAACTCTGAAACTCCGAACCGACGGGACGCGACGACTGGCTCTCGACGAGCGCCAACTATCGGCAGCTCGGAATCACTTGGATCGTCTGCGAGCCCATCCGAACGGCTCTCCGGTACCGTTTCGGACCTCGGCCGTCGATCCGTGTACCGGCTCGCTGATAAGTACAAAGTGCCAGCGATCGCTGACTAGCGATTTCTCGCGAGACCTCGACTCGTCCGCGATCCACGGAGATCGTCGGAACGAGGGAAACCGGACGCGCCAGCGTCGCGTTACCAGACCTCGCACTTGTGGACCGGATTCATTCGCGAACCCTGTTGACAGTTGAACTCCGAGGCGAACTCCGGTAGGTTCGACAGAGGCCCGATCACTCTGTACTTTGGAGGACAATGAGAATCTTTCTCGATTTGGAGCGATATCGCCTCGGACGTGGCAGCGGAACACCAAACCTGTCCGTGGAAATAAAAAGATAACGCGTTCACATTTCGTAGCAAACATTTCACGCGTTTCGTACGGACGGCTACTTACCTGAGCAAAGTTCAGGAAGAAAAGCTGTCGGTGCGTCAAGTTCAGCCCGGGCAGGGGCATTTGGTCCTTGTAAGTTTTAGGCGTGGTGATGTACGCGTGGTACGCAGCTTTGAGGCCTCCGTTGTCCGCAATATTTTCTCCTATCGATCGTTGAGTCGATTAGTTCGGAAGAAAGTTTCGGACAGAGAAGAGAAACGGAGATCGCGCGCGCGACTGTACATTTACCCAGAGTTTGCCGTCCGTTCACGTGCCGGCCCTGTATTTCGAAGCCGTTGTACTGCTCCACGAAGCACTCCGTTCTATTTTTGAACCTGTCTATGGTGGCGTTGTTCCACCACTGGTTCAAGTTTCCGTTCAAATCGTACTCCCTCCCTGAAACAGCAAACCAGATATTTATCAGTATGTATTCTAGAACCGTTTCTACTGTTTTGTCGATAAGGGCGAAAATGCGTGTAGCATGTAGACAGGTGCGTTTGCACAACGCATACACGTCATACCTTGATCGTCGAACGCATGCGTCAGCTCATGTCCCATCACCACTCCTATCCCGCCAAAGTTTAAGCTCTTAGGATTCTCCATGTCGTAGAACGGACTCTGTAGAATTCCGGCCGGGAAGACTATTTGATTCTTGGTAGGCCTGTAGTAAGCGTTCACCGTTGGCGGAGTCATGATCCAAGTGGTTTTGTTTACGGGCTTGTCCAGCTTATCCAGGTTTTTCTTCAGGTTGTACTTGTTCACCCGAATGTTGTTCTCAAAGTATTCGTCCTGCCTTATCAACAGATCCTTGTATCGGTCGTCGAGCTCGTTCTGCTTCAGAATAAAATTGGGAAAGCCGATCATGTCGGTGATGGCGTTCGCCTTCTCCTCCGCCGACCGCCTGGTCTCCGCGTCCATCCAATCGAGGTTCTTCAAATTCTTGGTGAAAGCTTTCCGCACTTCCTCGATCATCTCCTCCGCCTGGAATTGCCGCTTGTTATCTCTCGTTCCTAGAACAAGCATAATCGATAACTATCAACCATACCATAGGCTTGCTCTTCCCGTGGAAAACTTCTCGGACGAACATGGCTCCGATCGCGAAGCCCATCGCGTTGCTGGTATCGCTGACACAATAACGCCACTGTTCCTCTCGCCCCTCCGAACCGATCAAGGCCTTCCTGAGGCCCTTGTATGCGTCGCGGAACGGTTTTGACAGGCAACCAGTCAACGATCTCACGGTCTGCCAGACCAGATAGTTGTTCAGCACTCTGCGAAAACAAGAGATTCGGAACGGAACACTTTCGGAGACCCTCTATACCTTATATCGCTTTATGTCGCAAACTTACATCTTCTTCTCGTCCGTTTTCGTGTAGTTCGTCACGAGCTTCGACAACTTGACGAAATACTCTGGCACAAAATTCACGATCGTCGCCTTGCCGTTGATCTTCTTGCCGATCAGTCGGGTGGCGTTTTGGAAGTAGGTTACCCAGGACAGCTAAGACCGGGCATGGTTCGTTAGGTTCTATGCGGTTCTATACATTTACAGTGAGTGTAAAAAGTATTCGTACACCTCTTGTAGGCTTAAAAAACCATGTATTTCTCTATGTAATTGCACACATGGTTATAAAACGAAACATAATTGTAATTGTTATATATTTTAACTACACACTGTCATATAAATATACTTGAAAAAGTTTAACGTTAACGAGAAAAATTAAAAAGTATGAGAAGTGTCTCTAAATTGGCGCGCAAAAAGTATTCGTACAGGTACTAGAATGCACTTGAAAGGCGTCCGATTGTTTATATTATGGTTTAGCGGGACCCGACAAATAATCAGACAGAGTCTTTGATGCACAGTCTTGTGGCAACCTTCTGCAAAACCAGTCAATTTTTGTAACATTCGGTAAAATGGGTCGTAAAGGTAAGGAAACAAGTGAGACTGAAAGAAAAATTATTATACAACTGCATAATCAATGCAAATCATTGCGAGAAATAGCAAAAACAATGAATATGCCACATAGCACAATACAAGGAATTATAAATCGATACGGTGAACGAAAAACCAATAAAAGTAAAGCGAAATCTGGTCGACCTCGAAAACTTAGTTCACGCGATGAACGTTTTATAGTGCGTGAAATAAAAAAAAATCCTAAAATTAGTGCCCCTAAGATCGCTGCTGAGCTTGCAAACAACGCTGGAGTAAGTGTATGTGCCAGCACTATTCGTAATTGTTTACGAAATAATGAATATCACGGCCGAGTTGCTCGCAAGAAGTATTTCGTAAATGCCGCAAATAGAAAGAAGAGACTTGATTTCGCGAAAGATAATATTAATAAGCCTATCGAGTTTTGGCGAAGAGTCATATTTACTGACGAAAGTAAATTTAATGTTTTTGGCTCTGATGGCAAGTGTACAGTCTGGAGGAAGAAAAATACAGAGCTACAAAAAGGAAATCTACGTCCCACAGAAAAACACGGCGGAGGTTCGGTCATGGTTTGGGGTTGTATGAGTGCTGCTGGAGTGGGGTCATTACACTTCATCGAGGGAATCATGGACCACAAAATATATCTAAACATATTAAAAAACCATATTGTAAGTAGTGCAGAAAAAATGGGTCTGAAAGACAACTTTATCTTCACTCAAGACAATGACCCCAAATATACAGCACGCAACACAAGAGAGTGGTTGCTTTATAACACACCACAATATTTGAAAACACCTCCGCAATCACCGGATATTAATCCGATCGAAAATTTATGGGATCTGCTTGATAAAAAAATCCGAACCCGGCATATTTCAAGTAAAGAACAATTAAAACTTGCTCTTCAAGAGGAATGGTGCAATATTACACACGAAATCACATCCAATTTAATGGATTCAGTGCCAAGAAGACTGGACGCAATTATACAGTCGAAAGGCTATCCAACGAAATATTAATTTAATTTATTTTCGCAAATTATAACACGTTTATTGCTAAATTTGTTACGTGTACGAATACTTTTTGTGTGCTAATTTTGAGAGACTTCAGACCGTTTTTAATATATCTCATTAACGTTAACTTTTCGTTAGTTTATTCATGTCACATTTTGTAGTTGAAACATATAATAATCGTAATTGTGTTTGTACAATTACATAAAGAAATATATGGTTTTCTAAAACTATAAGAGGTGTACGAATACTTTTTACACTCACTGTATATACAGGGTGGGGCAATAACTGTGTCCAGTTTGAATATTGCCGTTATTTGTAATAATATGAAAAAGTGTTATATAGAAAACTTACACGGTATAGAGGGGGACATATCGTGACACAAACATTTTCTGCGTGGGTGGAGGCATAGAGGAGATTTCAAGGTCAACTCTATTTTTTTAAATGGAATGCTATGTTTTTTTTTATCACGATGTGATAGCCAGTGTTGAGACGAATTCAGCGAGTTATCATTGAAGGTCATACAAGGTCAAATATGGTAGTAAAATAAACTTTATTACATAACAGGAGATGCTCGAATTGGTGACCGTTTGCGTCAATGCAAAGTTGCAATCTTCGTATCCCTGCATCACGAGCATGTCTTGTCGTTTCTGAACTTATTCTAGCACATGCTGTGTTATTTCATAGACCCTCACTTTTACGTAAACGAATGGTTTTGTAACATTGTTTATGTTGTGGCAATACATCGCGTATAGCTAGAAATGTAAACATCTCACCAGTTCGTAACATTAACATGAATCGGTCGGTCAGTCTCGGTCGATTGTTAAGTCAAGTAGCTGCGTGATCATCAAACTGAAGTTTTCTTTCGAAGAGCAAGTGTGGATATGATCCTCATTTATGGAGAAATGCGACAAAATTCGATAAGAGCGATCCTTCGCACCGAACATTTCGAAGATTGTGCAAAAAATTGAAAGAAACCGGAAATTTGGGTACTCGTAAGAGCAGTCGTCGTAAAAAAGCGACTGATGAAAGAAATGAAGTTGGTGTTCTTGCAGTTGTAGCTCATAACCCGCAGACTCGTTCCCGACAGATTAAACGCGAGTCGGCTATCAGTAGAAGCAGCGTGCTACGAATACTTGCACGGTATAAATTTCATCCATACCATATTAGCCTTCATCAAGAGTTACACGGTACGGATTTTATGAATCGTGTCGCATTTTGTCAGTGGACTCTACACAAAATACAAATCGATGAAACATTTATTTCTTCAATACTGTTCACCGATGAAGCTACGTTTACCAACCATGGAAATCTCAATTTGCATAATATGCATTATTGGAGTATCGATAATCCACACTGGTTACGACAAGTTGTTCACCAACGGCAATGGTCAATTAACGTATGGTGTGGAATCGTTGGTGATCAAATAATCGGACCGCATTTTATCGATGGAAATCTTACTGGCGAACGATATGAACGCTTTATACGAAGTATAAAATGATCACATAAAATGATGTGGTTACAGCACGACGGATGTCCAGCACATTATGCTCGGAGAGTAAGAGATGCACTGAGCGAACTTTACCCAAATAAATGGATAGGACGTGGAGGATTAGTTTCTTGGCCAGCTCGCTCTCCGGATTTAACACCATTAGATTTTTTTCTCTAGGGAGCATTGAAAAATAATGTTTGTCAAGAAGTACCCACTACACCAGAAAATATGAAACAACGGATAATTGCAGCATGTGCTAGAATAAGTTCAGAAACGACAAGACATGCACCTAATGCAGGGATACGAAGATTGCAACTTTGCATTGACGCAAACGGTCACCAATTCGAGCATCTCCTGTTATGTAATAAAGGTTATTTTACTACCATATTTGACCTTGTATGACCTTCAATGATAACTCGCTGAATTCGTCTCAACACTGGCTATAAAAAAAAACAAAGCATTCCATTAAAAAGAAATAGAGTTGACCTTGAAATCTCCCCTATGCCTCCACCCACGCAGAAAATGTTTGTGTCACAATATGTCCCCCTCTATACCGTGTAAGTTTTCTATATAACATATTTTCATATTATTACAAATAACGGCAATATTCAAAGTGGACATAGTTATTGCCCCACCCTGTATATACACATATGTACGTACGAAGGGTGCTTTTTCCTGGAGCTGGTTCAACGTCATCAGGTTGTAGAGTTTCTCCTCGTCCCGACGATCCTCCAGCGGTGTCATGATCTCCGCCAGCCTCGTCTCGAAATCGATCACCTCCTGCATCTGCCGTCTCGTCGAATTCTCTTCCCCGCCCAGCAGCACGCCGATCTGCGCAGAAACTCGTGTCGTTTGCACCCGATTTGGAATATGTACATGTACGTGTATGTTCATACCGCATTTATTGTACAATATTTGCGATCGCGTTTCGTACAGATCCGTACCTTGGTCATGTACTCGAGATAAGCGGTCAGCACCTTGGCGTGCTCGGTAACGTTCAGATAGTTGTCGGCGGTCGGCAAGGTCAGCCCACCCTGATCGATCTGGAAAAAGCGTCGAACGCTTTCGTTTATAGAGTGACGCGCACAACGGCCTTTACGCGTTTCTAGTATGTATCTACGCCTAGAGCCTCTACGCGGCCTTACTTGTATAATGTGCCTGGTGCTATTTCGATCGTCCTCGTTCACCGCCCATGTAAACAGACCGTCCATGTTGTAAACGTTCTGCAGAATGTGCATGCTGGTTTGCAGGGACCACGCGGACACGTCGAAATTCCCGGATATGTTCCAGCCGCCGATCCTCTCCAACAAACCGAGCATAGGCTTCGCACCCAGGTTCTCTATGGTGTCGTTCGCGTCCATGCACGATAAGAAATAATACTTGGCCTTCTTTTCTGCCTTGGACCTCATCTCGCCGAGCGATTTCTCTGTAGAGTCAACTACTGTTACTCCCGTCCTCTAATCGTAAGCTCTGAAACTCGAGATCATAGTTTCCCAACCTGACTTTCTGGATCGCAAAGCTCTCGCACCATTTCGAAACATAAAATATGACAAATACAAAGTAATCGACGCGACGCTACGCGACGGGGCGCGGCGCTGGTACGATTTGCCCCTGCTGCGGATCTTATGTTAGCGCTCGCGTTGGGAAGCTATGTAGTCTCGAAGACGTCCAACGTTGCAACGTCAACGATCCACTGAAACGCAAAGTTACCAAGAACGTTCTTGACCACCAACTGATTGTCTTGCTCGAGTTTCCCGAAGGTCCCCCACATGCTGCTCCCATCCGGTATGGGGTTCTTCTTCATCCATCCTCCGCAGGCGTATCCGTAGAAATCCTCGCAAGGGTCCACCGAGCGGTCTATGCTGTTTATGATGTTCGCCGCCACGGTGACGCAATGCTCCGTCAAACAGTGGGACCCATCTGCAACGACGAATCGCGATCTATTCCCGAATACCTGAATTCTTAGAATCGGGATCGGGATCGGGATCGGGAGCATGCATTTACTCATTACCGTCTCCGTGTGATGTCACGTGGAGTATCTGCGTCTCGTCCCAGCCGTTTTTGCTGCTCATGACGATCGAGAGCATCACGACCATCAGCAAGAGGCCCGCGCATATGATGAAAAGGCATCGCTCGAGCGCACTCCTCGCTCTCCACAGCGACGTTCCCTGCGCGAAACAAACGGCCCGGCTCGTTTAAGCCTGTTAGAAAGCGTTGCCCGACCGTAGGACTCCGCGTCTTATTGCTAGAATCATTCTATTGCTCCCGCTCGGATTCAATAACCGCGATCGTTTATGCGCGTTATGCGTTCCTCTGTAAACGGGGAGACAATCGTTTACCTGGGAGATGAACAAAGCGGATCGCGTTCCGTCCAACGTTCAACGATAAATAACGGTAAAATGCGAGAACATTGGAAGAATTTACCTTGATTGGGAAAGTTACCGAGCGGAATCGAACGTGCGGCGCCGACATGCTGAGCGCTTCACTGTGGGGAGCACTGGACCCTATGCTGCTGGAGTCCTCGTCCTCGAACTCCGCCTGTTTGTACATCATCATCTGCGGACAAATCGCGAAACAAGTAGTACACCGTCCACCGTTCACCGTTCTACGTATCAACAATCACCATACACGATTCCCACGAACAACGACGGAAACAGCGAAACGACGGACCTCGCTTGCTCTCCGAGATGAAAGAAACCGTCGCGACGGCGACGAAAACGCTCTGCCTCGCTGTTACACAATGTCTAGCACGCGAGATAATGTAGGTAATTAGTAACTCGTAAATCTTTCCTAAGGCGAATCATCGCCGGAATAGCATCTCGCGTACGGAAATTATCTGAACGATAAGGTTGCTGAGGCTGCCAGCGCTCGGTTGCCACGACTGCCACAAGTCAACGGTTCCCGCCCAATACAGTATACAGGCTCCGAGATAAAACCTCGCGGACTCCGATCGCGTTCGTTTTTCGCGACAAACCGCGGAGGGTCTTCTCGTTTTTCAAGATAAACGTATCTTGGGACGGACGATTGCGTATAAACGCGCTCCCGTACGTCAGACGGATGCAACATGTGACTCCGCAGAGCGGTGTCGCGTGCCTCGCGTGGTGTCGCGTCGCGTCGCGCGTAAAGCCTACCAGTTTCGGGCTTATGCGCGGAGACCGATCGGGTCTCGTCCCGACAAGCAACGCGGGAAATTCGTTGGCGGAATTGCCACGGTTGGTGACACAGTTCTAGAGCAAACTAAAAATACGTACCATCGCGTCGCCGTTGCGCCTAACCGAATATACCAGGGCCGCCGTTGCCGCGACCGCGAGCACGTCGGTTGCTCTCGGATCGCTGGAATAACATCGCGAGAGCCCGCGAACGCGCCCTACGCCGTTTCGACGACAATCGACGCGACGCGACGCGACGCGACGCGACGGCCGAATACAACCTTCGGACGAAACACGCGACATCGAAGAGTCGCTGCGACAAGTTCCAGTCCGGAACTGACACGTGAATCAGGCGATTACGCGGTATCGCGACAGTCGCCGATATCCGGGCATGACAGAAGCTTTTTCGACGTTCGACAAAACGATAACGAGGCCGAGCGTCCCCGCCGGAACAAAACGCTCGTTACCGTGACACACTTTTGCTTTCAATCTTATTCTGCTTATTATTCGGAATTGCGGAGAACAAGTTGCATTTGTGAATCGCAGATACGCGTGTATACGTCCAACGTTCCGAAGCTTAGGCGGGATCGCGCGGAATCGAGCCGATAAAGAGTCGCTGAAATTTTATAAATATCGCTCGAGTATTGTGCGACTTACGTTACGTTATCTCGTCGAGACGAATGCAAGCAACCGCTCGCGCTCGTGTCGTGGAAGAAGAGGGACCGGCACGCCGCGCCGCCGTTGGAGTTTCGGATCCTCTGTGGAGCCACTATTATTCGCGGGAACGGAAACGAGTTACAACCGGAAGCGTAAAGTACATGGAAAACATCGTCGCGATACCGCTCGAATGCAGTCAAGCAATCCGAACACCGTTTACAATGTACACGATTCGTCGGGTCGGATCGGATCGGATCGGATCGGATCGGATCGGATCGACCGGACAGATCGATCGATTCGAGGGCTAAGCGGATCGCGGAAAAACGCTCGGAAGACGCGACACTCTCCAAAAGAGGTTCGACGAGCCACGGCCGCGAGAGGAACGCGACGAAGCTCTTGTCGAAACTGCAAGCCGCCTGCACGCGTGCATGCACGAGGAGCCGCGTAAGCACGCGCACGCGTATGCAATTGAGCTGTCCGTTTCGTCACCGGCCTTTCGTGGTGGCAGGAAACGGACACTTGTGCCGATCTTAATACAATTAAAACATTTTTCGCTACGATACGTCAGCTACTATTCGATCCGAGACGTTTCGTTCCGCGACGCGGTCCGCCGATGCTCGCGAAAGAAACTCGAGCGTTGTTGTCGCGCGTTTCGGCGGTACGGTGAATCGTGCTACGCAATAAAAGGACGATGGGGATGCTGCCGCGACGTTCGGGAATCGACTCGGGAAACGTCCGAGCAATTACTAATCGAGTAATTGCATCTCTGGTCACGATTTCCGAAAGTCGCGACGCGACGCGACGCAGCCTGTCGTGCATCGTTAACGATCTACGCCGCAAAGTTACCGCCGCGATAACAGCTGCTGAACGAAGCTGCACCGAGGCTTAAACGTCGCTAATATTAGATCGTACAAAGATGCGAAGAACATGCAATTATTTCGTCGGAGGAGCGAGGAGGGAGGTAGGCTCGCCGCTCTCGAGACCGGAGCAAAGCGGTTTCCTCGTTGCTCGAGGAAGTATCGCAGCCGTATCGATTAATAAAGAAGCCGTGGCTGGAATCGAGCCCGTGCCGTCGGCCATCGCGCGTTTGTCGCGTACGTCGCGTGTTCGTTTGCGGGCGATCCTGTCCCGGAGGGAATAGAACGCGGCGGAGGATATCTCGAACCGAAAGCAACGCAACACCGAGTCCCATCGATCGATCGTTTCGGTTCGGTCAGCTAATAATAATTCTCGGGTGGCAGCGAATCCCGCGCGTTTCGGAATACGATCCGCGGAGGAGTGTCCTCCGTGACATTGACATTACATAACGAATACGCCCACTACGTCGTAAAACAACGTCGCGCGGAGCCAGAAAGGTCTCGTCGACGACTCGAGAGGGTGTTCTTTGTCCACCAGAGATCAGGCGAAGATCTTCCATTCGAATTGCACTCACCTTCACCGACATCTTGCCCGGTTCTGATCTTCTAATCGTCGCACAATCACTTGAATTATTGATTCACTAGACCGGGAGCGCGGGGTTGGCCCCGGAAACGAGCGAGCACCGGAGCAACGAAGCAAACGGGGCAACGGGGCCAGAAGGAACGCGGCCGAGTCCGAAAATCGAGGGTCGAGAGAGACAGAGAAAGAGAGAGAGCACAAGGGAGGGAGGGAATGGGAATGAAAGAGAGAGAGAGAGAGGGGGGGAGAGAGTGAGAGAGAGAGAAATCCGTGGCACGGAACTATGTTCGTCCCCGAGACTATGACATTTTCCAGCTCGGATTTTGCGATGGTCGCAGCTCCGCCGCTGTTCGGTGCCGCCAGGTTTGCGCGGCTGTCTCTCTCTCGTGGGGATGCTTCGACGCACCTCCAACCCCTCTACCTATCCTCCTATTGATTTCCGTCGGGTCGCTGGGTGGCACCTGCCATCTCTTTACCGTCGATCCATGTTCCGCCGAGCGTCGTTTACCATCGAAGCCCGTTTATCGGCTCAGCTGCCATACCGGATAACAAACTCGACGTCTCGAAGCTCACCAGAAACCGTACCGCAAACTTTGCCAAATCAATGAACAGGCTTTCCAAATTTCACCGACGAGTCTGTATACTTCGTACAGCGAAGACTTCTTCTTCTTCTTCTAAAGCAAGCGAGCGCAGAGATCGGTCGCGTTCCTAAGCGATTAAAACGATTAAAAAGAAATCGAATAGCGGCAGGTCCGCAAAGAACTTTCGCAAGCCATGCTAACAAGTCCTTCCCGGATTCCTGCGCTTTGTCGTTGCGTGGAAAAAGACCCAGGGACGGCTGCGTCGCGCGTCGCGTCGATTCAAAAATGAAAGACGGATACCGAGATAAATGAGACGAGAACAGTCCGAAGAGCATCGTACGCGTTCGCCTGAATAAATATTTCGTCTTTATTTCAGAAAGACATCCCTCCACATTCTTTTCCTTCTCAACCTCCTCCACCTTCTCCTCCTCCTCCTCGTCCACCGGTCGTTAGGTACAATATATCTTACAATATGGTAATACGAATATGATTGCACGTTACGGTCAGAGGATCGCTCGGACTAGTTTATTGGTTAAAGCTATGTAACACGCAGACACTACGCACGCACACAAAATATAGTGATATTCCTGAATCTACAGAAGACCTCCGTGGATCCGGAGCATCGCGTGTCGTTTACCGTACGCGTTATAATATTTTCATTTCAGACGGACAGCGTGAATACAACGGTCCGTCTTATTTTAGGATCGGTTACAAAAAATAATTGTATATGTACGTATGTATGTATGTATTTGTGTACATAATGCGTGTATGTAGGTAGGTATGTATATGTGTATGTATTTGTATTTGTGTGTGTTTGTAGATATGTATAGACGTACGCATATACAAGAGGGTATGCACGCGCGTGCACTCTTCTTTAATTATTTTCATCTGTTATCATCTCCACGTCTCATCTCGTCTGATTTAAGCTAACACGTTGGCTGCGCGCGACCGAGCGACCAGTCTTCGAAAGACTCGGTCGTCCGATCATTAATTTACCTAACTGACACGTTATTGGCACGTATGCTGTTTGTTTGGACCGCAGTTAGAATCGAGAAAACCTATCGAACGTAATTGAGAAGGAAAGCGACGACGACTCGACTTTGGTACGCGCCGCGACAACATCGAAATCCGATAAGTCGCTCCGCGCGAAAACCTTTGGGCGTGAAATCGTGAAACAAGTGTAATACCTGGATAAAGACGAAGACTCGAGCGAAAAGGAAGATACGCGTAGGTATGCGTTCGCAAGCTGTCGTCGCTCCAAGAAGACGAACGGAGCGCGATCGTTTCCGTCGTACACCAGGTTTTACCCGCACAGCACAGGTCGCTCGTGTTCGTCCGAAACTTACAGAATATGTAGGTATCGTGCTCACACCACTCCCCTTCGTCCCTCTTTCCTCGCTGCACGCTATATTCGTAAACAAACTAGAGGCTCTCTCGTAAATTACAATATCTTAAAGTTAATTGGAACAGCGATGGCTTGCCGGGCGTCGAAGGAGATCGAGCTTAATCTATGAATTCGTGGTTGCAAGGCAAAACGACGAAACATCGGTTTCACGCAAGTACAATGGAATTTTCACGATTCTTTCGATCGTTCGGATCAACGTAAACGATAAATACAAGTACAGATAGAAGTACAGATAGAAATACAAATATAAATATAAATACAGATATAAATATAAATATAAATATGAATACAAATACAAATACATATATAGAATAATATCGAACGGAATGACGGGAATGCAAGATTACGTGGACTCGCGTTGTTTTGCTCGTTCTTACTGAAACTGCGCCGTTTTTCTCCGCAAGGTTCAATCGGAATGTAAACTTTCCGATACAAATACGCAGGGTGCGACTAATCGTCGCGTCGGTCAGCGCTGCGACGTCGTTAAGGCAAGTTCGACAGAAAGGTCGAGGCGTAAACCGAAGCATTTGAAAAACGCGACACGCGTTGTTTCGCCTTGTAAAACCACAGAAACGTCGAGATTGCGTGAACGTGCAAACACAGGGAACGTATCTCTACGAACGGTGCTCGATCGAGCCGGAAAATGGATCGGGAACTCTCGACGGATTCGTAGCGCCAGCTAAACGGTTCACGGTTCACGGTTCACGGTTCACGGTTCACGGTTCACGGTATAGAAAATCACGACGCGGGAAAGACAGTCATGCGATAAAATATTCCTCCCTGCTTAGATAGAACGGTTGATATTAAAAAGTTTACTCGTGGTTCGTAAATGTGTGCGACGATATGTGCGACGATGTGCGAAGATTAGAAAAAGGGTGCGCTAACGAGTCGATTGGCATGCCGATATTAAAATGTAGGACGACGAGAAGTACGGCGTCAATCGACGGTTTTGTGCGTAACCGGAGTTAGTTGAGCCCATTCATAAAAACAGGGACACCGTTCGCGTAATTGAGTGCGCGCGGTCAAACGAATGCGATGTGTGACACGCGACACCGCACGGTCGGGTCGCGTCGGATCGTATTGTGTCGCATCGCACGGAAACCGACTTCGAACGACGAATCGTATTTTCGAGCGAATCGTTTTCTGGCAGTATCGCGTTCGTTCGCCAACGAAATTCCGTCGACGGCCGTTGGTTGCCGTTGGCGGTCGGGAGAATCGATATCCCTGTCTATCGACACCGACGGCGATGGCCAAAAACTAATTGCTTCTCACGGAAATGAAGACGGTGCTCTGAGTGTTCCCACAGGTTTCTCAGTAAAACGTTACGAGAATAGTTATTGCATCGATCAGCCCCTCGACATCACGCGTCGCGCTCCCGCTTGCTCGGAAGCGAACCTGCCGCGTGACGGTGCGGATCGATCGAAAAATAGACAGGATCAACAAGCATTGTAGGTACAACATTAAACGCTTCTCTTAATACGCGACAAGTATACATCGACACATCGGAGGACCCGTTAAAAAAATAATACTGCGCTCGTTTTCTTTACACCGATTGCGGGATGGAACGTGTTGTTCGACGTTTGTCGACCTAACGATCGAGTTATACACATATAACATTATATATTATATATATATTATTATTATATATATATATTATTATATATATATTATATATATGTATATATATATATTATTATATATATATTATATATATGTATATATATATATATATATATAATGTTATATGAATATGTATATATTCATATGTATATGTATACGCGGGAAATCGTACGTTAACGTGTATACAAGAATAAGGTATCGCTTAAACGTCGAATCGCTCGTGCGTTCAGTCCAACGATTTCGATCTGTCTAATCTATGTTTACTTTCAAAATCAGAATTTGTACTGACGTTGGCGAAACGTGGACGACACCGTTGCTCGTCCTCGACGTTCTCCGTCGAGGAAGATCCGCCGTCGGAAACGAAAGACTCTAATATCACATTGTTGGATGGATTTGATTGGAAAGAACTCGCGCTAGCGGCAGCCGTCTCTTCCAGAGGACTCGCGTAATTCTGAGACACGCGAACTATCGCGGTCGTAGTTGCTGTCGCTATCGCTGTGGCTGTGACCGTGGCTGTGACTATTGCTGTCGCTGTAGCCGTAGCTGTAGCTGTAGCTGTAGCTGGCTCTGTATTGATAAGTCCCTCGCAGGAACGAGGCAGAGTTTTCGAGAACGCCCTTTCAACGGAATATTCGTCGCATTTCGCGTTACCCGCGTACCTACCGGTCGCCTTCAAAGACCCGCCGTACACGCGACGGCTCCTTGAGAACTCCGGTTCGAAATCTTCCGATGAGTTCATCGTGGATTCCGAATCGTTCTCGCCGCGCATCGATGAGAATCCTCTGCCGCTTTCCATTGCGTTTAGCCGTTCCTCGTGTTCGCGTTCGCGATCGCTCTCTTGAAGCAGTTCATCCGCGACCGTACCCGGTTTACCGTTCCCGTGCACTTTCGAGACCGAACGATCGCTCGGTTCCCAAACGTTCGGCTCTCTGCTGCTACCCGCCGTACAGTTGATATTCACCATCGCGTACCTCTCCATTCTCGGCACCTCGAAGCTCTGGTTCTCCGGGTCCGAAGTGTCCGACGATTTGTCCAATGGATAGGGAATATAGTTCGTGGAAGTACCTTGATAGATACGGGTGAACCCGTCCCCGGGGACGAACGACTGCTCCTGGTAGTTGAACGGAACGTTGACGCACAGGTTCGGCCTGATCGTACCATCCGGCAGCAAGTAAGGCGGGAAACGCGGCAATGGCATCGCCTCCGGGTTCTCGAGCTGGCGTGGGCTCACGTTCCCGCTCTGATACGCCGCGTTCTGCTCCAGGCCGGCGTTCAGCCTCGTCGACGGATTGCACGCGTACGAAAAGCACTGCGGCACGGTCGAGTTTGGCAGAACGCTCGTCGATTGACCGTTGATCCGCACTCCCGAGGATTCCGGCGACGCTGGGTTCGATATCTTACCGCGTGTCTGGGCTATCACAGTCTCGTAGCTCGGCGGCGGTCCGTACAGCTGATAGTACGGGCAATTCGCGTCGTTCAACACGACATTCATGTTCTGGTAGTGCGAGGAAGCAGCCGGGCTACCGTTGTACGCGGGCATCGCTCCGTTTCTCTGTGGACCTGCCGATGCAACCGATCGTTACGCACGCGAAACCAACGTTTAGGACTCGCTCGAGATTTATACGATTAAGACGGCGCGTGTACTAGCCTTTCCACATTCGATGCAACAACACGGTGTTCCTCGCCGAATTGTACGTGATACGAGCTCTCTGTCCCTGACAAGGTGGCCCTCGGAGGGAACTCTGAGTTCGGGGATTCGAAGGTCTGTTCGGGATAGTCGATGCGGCAGCTCTGTACCTTCCTTGCAGCCAGTACCGGTACCACCAGCCACCGCCGGAACAGACCAGGAACATGATGACCACCAGTATCCTGGAAATACATCAAGATCGTCCAAGTTTCAATGAATTTCGAAACATTTAATCGTCGATCGCAACCAACCGAATTACATTGTTCAATCCTTCCGTTGCGTAGGCAACCAAAATATTCAAATACACATATGTATACATATAGCGAATGATTGCTTGTGTGCCCGGTTGCATCCGCAAGGGGCAACGATCGAACCGACTCGAAAGCCTTGCAATTCTTTTGAATCGTAATAGATTTCTACTCACCAGTAATACCATAAATGATGAAAGTGTAATCCCGACGTCATGCAACAACCTAAACCGCAACAATATTCCGTTCTAGAACACCTGAAATCATCGTACGGTGTTTAGATCGTTTCTATATAATAACTAAAAAAAGATACGTGAAATCGAAATCGTTCTTTTCGAAATGGCAAGACCCGCGAATCATTTCATTGCTAAACGGTGCATCTTATTCGATTCAGGACCTTCCAACGTGGGTTCAAAGAATATTTGAACTTGGAAATCAAATATCGTGAACCTTGACGTCACGAGTCTATGTTGCAACAGTTACATCCTTACGATCTTATAAAATAAACATAGTTACGTGCAGATGAAACTCACTCGTAGTATTTTATTTCTCCAGGTATTTCAGAGGCACAATATTTTGCTTCTGCCTAAAAAAAGTAGTCATTTTAAATCGGTTAGCGGGTTGGCGATAGAATAATCGATAGAGAAAGAAAATAACGAGAAACTTTGTTGGCATTGGGCATTACCGTCATGCAACGACTTTAATTGATTCAAAATACAAGAATAAATCGACAGTTCGTTCGAAGCTCCGTGAGAAGAAACAAGAACGAGTAAAACGGATCACTCACGTATATCAAGCACTTGGACGTCCCGGCGAATATCGCCAGCTTTTTCTTCGTGTTTCGCACCATCTTCTCTCGATACATTCACGCTTTCGTTCCTGTCGAAGAAAAACTAGACGCTCTGACAGAATGTTTTGACATAATCACCATTTCGCTCCGACTGTCATGTGCACACAACATTGAACACCACTTATTGATTTCAATTTCGGAGCAGTGTCGCCAGATCAGGGGAATTGACTCGAATTGAGGGGAAAAAGTTACCCCCTCCCTACCAGCACCTGATTAGTCACGTGACATTGTGACACACGCACGACAGAGACGAAACGCCTCACGTGATCGGACCGTGGGGGAATAGCGTCGTAGAAGGGGAAGGGTAGAGTGGGAGACAAGTCTTACAATTAATCTGGCGACTCTGTTTCGGAGCTTCTCAATGACGTCATTGAGCGCAGAGCCGCCAACCGAAGAAAGATTCGCCGATCCGGTTGACACCACTGAGAACCACACGTTCCTTTCGAGACAAGTTCTGACTGTTCCGAGGCACGCGAAACTGTATCATCGAAATGCAAAATATCGCTGATATCGTGATAACGACACACCTCGTGGATATATCTCTTAAAATAATGACAGTATTGAAAATACTCAAAATAGGCTTTGTCTATTTTACATCATTGCAAAATATATTTTTCTATCAGAAACATAAAGAATACATTTTGGTGCCTTATTGATAAACTGCATATATGTTTATGCGTTTATAGTTGACCCGATTACATCGAAGTCAAAGAAATGCAAAGTTTATTGATGCTGTTATTGTACTTGAACAGACAAACTCCTATCCATTTCCAATTTTTGTAAAATAGCACATAAAAAACTATATCCGCATAAACATCCATATTCTCCTTGTTCATGTACGTTTTATTGTTTTGCGGAGCACAATAAATTTCGTGCTCTCTCCTACTGCTGTGTAAATTCAATAAATTGGATAGAAATCATTGTCAGTTACTAATTACAAGGAAACCTTGGTCGTCTGTATTTGTATCACAGATTCCTTTGTTGTCTCATTTTGGTCTGTTACTTTGTTCTTCGTCTGCGAAGACATTAATGTGTAGCTAATTTTTAAGTATTTCTTCAGGAATGGAGCATAGTAACTGCGACGGGAGCCACAGTAGATGCAGATGCAGAAAAGCGCCACGAAAAGCAATGCTCCGAGAATGAAAGCCCTGTTAAAAAACATAATTTTCAGTAATGTTACTTGGGTATAACGATAAGCAGAATACAATAAGAAGGAAGTATACGTTAAAAGTAAAAAATTAAAATCCGCCTCTTTGCAGCACTCATTATCGCCGCAACAATACTCCCACGATTCGCACAAACCCCAGATACAATAATGTACCAAACTCTGAAACAAAATCAAAAATATTTGCGTATATTTTTTAATCTGTTTACCAAAAAAAACGATGAACATTAAAGACCTTTACCATTGCGAAAGCGTAAATAGAATAAAACGGTATACATTCACATGACAGCTGTTCTGTCAAAACATAATTATAGACAAAATACTCGATTGCTAGTTCGGTACAAAGTGCTTTCTTGAAAATGCAGCTTTATATCCAATAAACGAAGTTCGCTTGTTTGGAAACAGGGTCACCCTACCAAAGCAGCGCGTTAGTCGCTCATCTATAATATTTTATTATCCGTGACTGTAAAAATAATCGAATAATCGAGTCGAATTGTATTGCACATTGCACGATATCTTTGCGACGAGGATTGATTACAACATTTCGCACGTGATAATTTTGAAATTTTATAAATTATTCTTAGAAAAATGGCATTGAGTCCGAGCACAAAGCAAAAAATTGCAACTGTCATAGACGTGAGCAAAGTCATATTCCACTGGGGTTTTATTCCCACGATATTATTTTTAGGTTAGACTTGTATTTTATTTAACATTCTTTGTTATTTATCGCAAATGTAACTCTACCTGTCCGGTTTTACGAAAATACGGTAGAGATGAAACGAATTTGTGCAATTAATCGATTTATCGTTTACGCAGGATTCAGAAAAGGCGCTGAACCGGGCACGCCAGAATTAACCATCATGAAGTAAGTTTTTTTCGAAATGTTTTTAATGTAACATAATGCAAAGTCCCTTTGAAATAATTGTAATATTTTGATATCCGCTTTTTCAGCTTACTGTGGCAATAAATATATCCGTTACAGCATCATTCCTTTTTTTATTTCCAATACAATGTCCTAGTTGATCTATCGATGTTTACTATATTTTTGTTAAGTCTACTACGTATATTCATCATTGCTTAGACGACACTATAAAATTATTAGCAAGAAAATGTTAGCATAATGTTAAACGAGATGAAATAAAAAATTTCTGATTATATTCCGAAACGTGTTTTAATAATAGGTTATATTTGTCTTTAAATATTGAAAATATTAAGAAAATGTGAAAAGGTGTCTTACACATCATAGTTGCATAATCATTGTTCGAACGAATATTGAAACCTCCAAAATGTACATAACGTCAAGAAAATTGGTAATAGTTATTCAAATTTTGGCAGATCGTCTCACGAGCAATGCATCCAACATTGCCGAATTAAAAACGATCCGATTTCGCAGAACTTTTGTGGTTGTCATTCTCGAAAAGTTATACAGTTCTTGTTACGATTCTATTCTTTATCTTGTTTCTCGTTCGCTGATCTCAATTATGAGACAAAGATATATCAATAAAATCCAATAAATAAAAAAGAAATCTGATTGTAAGAACATCTAATGGGAACGTGGATCCGTTGATAAAGCCTGATAAAACTGACATGCTCGGTAAACCGCAGAGTATACTCTGCGTGCCTCGCAAGAAGTCTCTTGAGACAGCACAGAGGCAAGAGGGGTCCTCGCTCGCACCCAATGGTTAGGCTTTGACGTCACACACTTTAGCCAATAATTCAGCTAGAATCGAAAGTTCCTGTGGAATGACCCAATCGAATGGCATTTAGCAATTCCTGGCTCCAGAATTCCTGTCAGAGGACTTCTTGTGAGGCATGCAGAATACTTACTTCATGTGGTGAAACTGTGAAACGCGTCGTTTTGTTGGCAACAGTGGCACCTAACCTGTCAGAAGTAGCAGATCACAACCGTGATCAGTTTTTGGGTACATTGAGACACAAGATTTTAGGTTCGTGGATCTGCCGTGTTTGTCACCACGGGCAGCAAAGAAATAATAATTGGAGGCAGTGAAAATTTCCCATCGATGCGTATGTAAAGCAGAGTAGCGGTGATCGTTAGAGGTGGCCACCAGATTTTCACGAGAACTCCCTTGTCCAACCCTGCCTGTTATGCGGTGGTGAACGTCGACAGGTGAGTGTACATTTTCCGTCTCACGATGCACACTTCCCTCGTTTTACCGACAAAAAAAACCAATTCCCTGATGGCGACGGGCTGCGCTGGACTCGTTCCTGCGAATTACTTTTCATCTGGATCACCGATAGTGACGGGTAGTAGTGTTATAGCACCAAGATTTTCAATGGTCCGAAGTTCCCTGACCAAAGATCGGAGCCACTACTAACGATGCGCATCCTGATATAACTACTTCGGTATGGATCTTCCAACTACCGATTAACCCTTTCCGCGTAAACCATCGTTTTTCATGGATATTTTTATGTCCGGTCGAACCTATATTCGCTCTCTCTCTCTCTCTCCCTCTCTTCTCTCGCTCTCTCTCTCTCATTCACTCACTTAGTCTTTCTCTCTCGCTCTCTCGCTCTTCTAACATTCGACGTACACACGCGCAAAAAAAAAACGTTTCACGCAGTTTTATTTATAGTTGTACAAAGCAGTTTTCAACAGCCTCAAGTATGTGCATAAGCAAGTAGTTGTGACATCAACATTGTGAAACTATCGATAGCTCATTGGAAGCACCAAATGTAATGTACTTTAAAACTAATTGCACAAACGGAGCATTCTGTTTTTGTTTTTTGTTCTCGTTGTCTTTTGGTTTACACCTAACAAAGTATATACGACGATGTTGTATACCTTTATATAAATGAAAGTAAAACTGTAAGCATCACCGTTCAATATTTGTTTTAATTCCCTGGACCCTGTACATTTACTTTGAATTCTATATTATATCTGACACGATAGCTACTTCTTTCCTATGTTTTTCCAACAGAAATTATTATAGGAAGTAGTAACAGTGACGCTCACTCGACAAGCGTATAGAAATAGGATGTCAGGGTATCGAGGCAGTGGAGGAGCTGGGAGTTATTACGCAGGCTCAACAGGCCTCAGACAAATAGATTTAGATCAAATCTGGGGAGATCTTCGAGAGGGTATCGAACAAGTTTATAACAGACAATGCATGTCTAAGCCAAGATATATAGAATTGTATACGTATCCTTTGCACTTGTAAGAGCAATGAAGATAACAATGTTATCGCCTAAGATCTAGTAATTTCCTTAATACATTACATAATCCAACAGACATGTATACGATTATTGTACGAGCGTTCATCAACAATTAAATAGAACATCGACCAAAACCAAGAAGGGACAAATTTCTCAAGGAGGTGCACAGTTAGTCGGATTGGAATTATATAAACGTTTACGTGACTTTCTTAGAAATTATCTCATTAGTTTATTGAAGGTAAATTCTATTAATGTTCTGTATGTTAGAGGAAAAACAAAATATTTAACATAATTGTTAAATTTTTCTTGATGCAGCATGGTGTAGACTTGATGGACGAAGATGTACTACAATTCTATACGAGGCAGTGGGAAGAGTATCAATTTAGTAGCAAAGTTTTACATGGCGTGTGTGCATATCTAAATCGTCACTGGGTACGCAGGGAAAGCGACGAGGGACGTAAACATGTTTATGAAATTTATCAGTTAGCCCTGGTTACATGGAGAGAAAACTTATTTAAGCATTTAAATAAACAAGTAAGTTATTCCAAGTTTGTCGCAAAGCACTTACACAGACTATGCTCCAACATAACATATTAACATTATACGTGCTATGTTCCAGGTTACAAATGCAGTGCTTAAGTTAATAGAAAGAGAACGCAATGGAGAAACAATAAACACACGCTTAGTCAGTGGGGTAATTAATTGTTACGTAGAATTGGGTTTGAACGAGGACGGACATAATCTTTCTGTTTACAAAGATTCGTTTGAGAATATCTTTCTTGAAGATACAGAAAGGTTTTATACACGTGAAAGTTCGGAATTCCTCAGACAAAATCCAGTTACGGAGTATATGAAAAAGGTTCGAACAAATAATTCCTTTAACTTTTGTACACTTTGTAGATGAACAACTTACAATCTCTGATGATTCGATCACAGGTAGAACAAAGGTTGCTAGAAGAACGAAAACGGGTTCACGTTTACTTGCATCAAACAACTTGTGAAAGATTGGCAAAAACATGCGAGAAAGTGTTAATTGAAAAGCATTTAGATATATTTCATTCTGAATTTCAAAATCTTTTAAATGCTGACAAAAATGCAGATTTGGGTCGAATGTATCAACTGGCAACGAGGATACCTAATGCTCTTGGTGAACTAAGAAGTCATTTAGAAAGTCATATAACGAATCAAGGACTTGCAGCTATCGATAAATGCGGTGAAGCTGCATGTAATGTACGTTGCCTACTAACTTTATGGTCGTGATCGTGGTCGTGATGGTCGCGTTAACTAGCTTTCTTTCCATTGCAGGATCCAAAGGTTTACGTGAACACGACTCTAGAGATCCATAAAAAATACAATGCTTTAGTACTTGTTGCATTTAACAACGACAGTGGGTTCGTGGCAGCTCTCGACAAGGCTTGTGGAAGATTTATTAATAATAACTCGGTAACTCGATCAGCAAATAGTAGCAGTAAATCACCAGAGTTACTAGCAAAATATTGTGATCTGTTGTTGAAGAAGAGTAGCAAAAATCCTGAGGAGGCAGAACTTGAGGATACACTCAATCAAGTTGTGAGTAAAGATCGCGTAACGAATAGGGATTATCGAGTCGAGTCTGGTTCTCGTTAATACTTTTCACTTACAGATGGTAGTATTTAAATACATCGAAGACAAGGATGTATTTCAAAAATTCTATAGCAAAATGCTGGCAAAACGTTTAGTACAACATATGTCGGCCAGTGACGATGCAGAGGCTTCTATGATCTCGAAATTAAAACAAGCTTGTGGTTTCGAATACACTTCAAAATTACAACGAATGTTCCAGGTACTGTGTCAGCCTAAAAAGCTGTATTGCTATCATTCGTATTAATTTCGCATATCGGACACAATGGATTCATTATTGTTTCTGTAGGAAATTATTTTTATATTGTGTAACATTAACATTTGAAAAAGTTGTATAACATTTGGATTATAGCAGTCTGTCCACAGGATATCGGCGTATCAAAGGACCTAAACGAGCAGTTTAAAAGACACTTGACAAATTCTGCTGAACCGCTGGATATAGATTTCAGTATACAAGTGTTATCGTCTGGTTCATGGCCGTTTTTACAAACTTTTACTTTCTCATTACCAACCGAGGTAAACTCTATCCCGATAGAAGTCACCAACAATTTGGACTAGAATTATGAATATTAAACATACATCACTTTTGTATTATATATTACAGCTAGAACGATCTGTACATAGGTTTACCACTTTCTATAGTTCACAGCATAGTGGAAGGAAGCTGAGTTGGTTATACAATATGTCAAAAGGAGAATTACACACAAATTGTTTTAAAAATAGGTAATAACTTATACGTAAAAGAGAGACGCGTTATTATTTTTATAAGCTTATTGTAGCATTTACGAAGAGGCGGTGGTAAATACTATTTTAATTATAGATACACGTTACAAGCATCTACCTTTCAAATGGCTGTTTTATTACAATTTAACGGATCCACAGTATGGACAATACAGCAATTGCACGATGCAACACAAATAAAAATGGATTTCCTGTTCCAAGTATGTATCGGTATCGGTGTTGAGAAACGTTAAAAATAAAGAATATTGAAATATGTATTGAGAAAATATTTTTAATATTGCAGGTGATACAAATACTCTTAAAATCGAAACTGTTAACGTCGACTGCAGACGATGTAACTGAATTGACTCCATTGTCGACAGTGGAACTGTTCACAGGATATAAAAAGTATGTGTATTTGCTTATATGAAGTATTGATTTCGTCAACGATTCTATATTGGTATATTATTTTTATAATAGCAAGAAACTAAGAGTAAACATTAATATACCAATGAAAACGGAATTGAAAATCGAACAAGAAACCACACATAAACACATAGAGGAAGATAGAAAACTTTTGATTCAGGCAGCGATCGTTAGGATTATGAAAATGAGGAAAGTATCGAAGCATCAGCAACTGGTGGCTGAAGTATTGAACCAGTTGAGCTCTAGGTTCAAGCCAAGAGTACATATTATTAAGGTAAGTACGGATAAGAATGTCTCTGTGTAATCAGATAAATCTTCGAGAGCTTGTCGACCGATTCTGCCTTCTCTGATCTACCGATTTGTCGATTTGCTCTGATAAAACGAAACCGTCAATCAATCGAAATCAGATGTCTGAAAGTTCATAGGAATAAGAAAAATGTAGTCTTAATGGAAATCTTAACGATTTTGCTTTTTCAGAAATGTATAGATATTTTAATTGAAAAAGAATATCTGGAGCGCACAGAAGGTCAAAAGGACACTTATAGCTACCTGGCATGATCAAGTTGATCTAGGACAACGATACAGCAGCAACCATATACGCAAAAGAAAGATGACTCTCCAATCTCATTGCTACATACTCGAAATATTTATTTAAGTCTCGTATTTTGAATCTCATATATTTTCCTTGTACATGGATGCCCTTGTACCATGTTGTCCCTCTGGTCGCATTTAGAGTGGTTTTTATAATATATTAATAAAATTATTTCATAGTCAAGCTGCTAGGTGTGTTACTGTCTGTGCCGTCTTTGGAATAAGTTACTTGAAAAACATTTATCGATACAAAACTTTAGACACGATAGTAGAAAACGATGTTCTTCGAACTAAAGCTGTTTAATAAAATGGAAGAAAATAAGCGACTAAATGTCAGAAAGGTAAAACAAGAAAATATATTCTGTGAATAAAATACTGATAAAGAAAAAAAATTCAGGGTACATCGTAAGTCGCATAATTCAAAAAGATCGAAAAGCTATAAAAAAGGAAACATAATTTCAGCTATTTGTATTATAGAATACGAAACGTGTCGTAAATTCATATAAGCACATAGATAGTAATGCATTTTAGCAATTGCGAAGTCCTGCTAGTAATCACGTGTATAAGGAACAAAATTTTGTACCACTGAATAAATGAAACTGCCCCAGAAATGCGAATAATTGAGTTGTTCTTTCGTTCAGAGCAGTCTCAATTTCAAATCAATAGTTCAAATGGCTGGCAGTCTTTGAAAAAAAAAGTACAATTATTGAGTGGTTGTGTAAAGATCATGGATTGACTAAGAAATATGAATTGTATACATTGTACCTAAAAAAGCTTAGAAAGCTCGATTCATCCATTAAGTGAAAATAACATTTAAAATATGAGACTAATGAATTCTCCTTGTTGATGCTGAATGTATCAAATATTCGAGACAAATTATTCGAATATGGTTTTTTCAAAATTATACCTTTTTAGCAATTAGAATGCATTAGATGTTCACAGTGCAATATAAAATAAAAAAAGAATGAAAATTCGTGGTATGCTATAACTTTGAATGCAGGCACAAGAAGTGGCTTCAAATTTAATTTTACTAACCGGACGATGATTGTTAATCCATCGATGCCACTAATATTAAGAACGATATGGTAAACCACAATATATAAAAATATATCAATTTAATGCTTGCAAATATTACCACGACTTTGGAGTTGACATGTAAAAAGGCAGAGAAATATGATAGGAAGTACGGATCCCAAACTGAAAGTCATTGTAATTAAAACCAAGAAAAATTAAATTCCAACTTACTTGAAAATGAGATAATGTCTTGATATTCAATTATGAAAAGCAAAAAAATATTAACTTAATATATTTTATTAAAATAAAAAAGTTAGCATCAATTCGAACGATGAAGCATTGAATTGTTCAGAGTAGATTGTGCAGCACGTATTCGTCGAAAGATACGGATATGCATGTACATACATTATGTTTATTCACTTTTTTATGATGTTTGACGTCGTTTAATTGATTCCATGTGAAAATCTATAGATTCGATTACTCTCGTAGGTTTAGAAAACATACGACGGTATATTAAGCTATAACATCTACAGAATTCTCCACTGCCAGGATTAAAATTTATAAAATCTGTGCTTAACGCAATTGAAAATATCATCTATAGTTTTTTTTTGTTTTTTAATGCTGAACATTTTAATTTTCAATATGTGCCCTATTACCGTGCATTGTGTACGGAAAAAATCGTGAGGATCATTTTACACATGCTAGCTATGGAGCATATTAATATCTTGATTTTTGTACATATGCAGTTAAAATTCCTTGTTTGTCCATTTTTATTGCTCGTGCACAAAATAGGACTTAACGTGTAAATAAGTTTTAAAAAATCATTTAATCTTGTCTAAAGTAGAAACGTTCGATTCAGTACAGTTGCAATGGAAATCAATTGTATATCTTTTTGTAATTTTTATCGAATTATTTTTGAACGATAGAAAGTGTAACATTGAGATAGAATATCATTAGAATGTATGATTTCCATGGTAACCATGAGCCCACCTTTTATATATTTTGCTTTGGAATCTTTTGTTATAGATCCCATTAACTTATCGAGTATCATCACTATTTTGTATAGCGCAATCGAATAATTGCTACGATTATGCCGTAATTTAAAAAGTATATTTATTTGAAGTAAGAAACAATTAAAAAGGAAAAAATCAGATTAAAACTCTAGTACAAAATCCTAAGTTAAAAATCAGGTATTCAAAAATCACAATACTCTGACAGGTAATATACGAAGTGAGGATACATAAACACTTTTTCTGTGAAGATTATTGTTAAGAAACACATGTTGTAAAATAAAATTGTATAATACTTGTAGCTATGAAATGGAATTATTCCATCTTTCACAGTGTATAAGTTGTAGCAGTCATTCAATAAATGTTTTATATACAATTTATCATAAGCACTCGGGTTTTTGATCCAATAATCTCAGAAAATCTTCTTTCGTGAATCTTAATTGGCCAATAGTAATTAAGCATGCCTAGAAAATATTAGGTAATATTAATATACATATAGCGACCGTTTCTTTTAGTTATTTACAACTTCAATAGATACATACATTTTGCTTTTTTAAGTTATCTATAACTAACATCTGTTTTTTAAACGCTTGGACTATTTCTGTAAGTTGTTTTCCTAGATTATTGACAGCCAGTTTTTTCTCATCCTGTAGTTTCCTGACTTGATTTCTTAATTCCTAATCATACATCGCAGTGGATAAACTTTAGAGTTTAAACCAACATAAATAGCATAACATATATTACATGTATAATTATGTATGTACCTTTTCTTCTATTTGGGAACATTTCAGTGCACTTCTTAGTTTGTTATTATTTTCTAATGACCTATTCAGTCTCATACTATAATTGTTAGACTGTTGATTTAATGTTTTAATTTGTTTCTGGAGTTTGTCCAAATCCTACCAAAATTATTTATTAAAAATTTATTGAATGTTACTTTTAATAGCTTCTAATCTTGTACCTTTTTTATAATTGAACTTTCAGTATTTAATGCCTGAGATTGACTCTGCAATTCCTTGTTTGTGATCTCCAGCTTTGCAATTGTATCTTGTAACGACTCTATTTCATTTTGCAATTTTGTTTCAATTTTTTTGTGTTCAGTTTCCGAGTCCTTGTAGACATCACACTGCAATGTACAAGATATAAATTTTGAATGAGTCAATAAAATATTTGAATGATTACACGTTAAATTTTTTGTCACCTTCTTTCTATATTCAACATGCAATGTTTGCAGTTCCTTTTGCAACATATCTATTTTCGTCTTAAATAGATTAACAATTGTTTCATGGACTAAATTTCCTCTTTTATATGCTTTGTCTACATGATCCTTTTGTGCATCCGTTTTCCTATATAGAAAAATTTACAAAATATATGCGCTTATTCAATAAAAATTAAAAATGACGTCATCGTGCTTTACAGACTTAACAGAAATATTAAATAATAATTGTGAATAAATAAAAAACGAGTAAATAATTGTATCGATCTCCTGCTTACAATTTTGAAGATACTGCTCCGAAGACGTACGGTAAGGATCCATCTCGTTTAATCAAAACTTGGATATTCTCATTTTCTCGTGTTAATAAGTTTCCGGTGATTTCTGTTTGTTCGTTCGTGGAATTCGTTAATCGCATTTTTGTATTGGGCATCGAATGTTCATTATTATAAATGTTTATAACGCGATCTATGTTTTTCATTAGATCATTCGCTCTTTGTTCAAGTTCTTGATTGAGTTGACGGAATTCTTTCTCTCTAATTAACAGGTCTTCGGTCATCTTTCGATGCCAATTAAAAGCCTTACTGGTAAATATTACAGTATGTAAGCAACTAATAATTAAGCTACATATGATAAACTATATTTTCTTGTAATAATTCTCTGTTTGACAACTCATGTTGTTACGCTTTTCTATCCGAGTGAAACACCTGCTTATGTTTGTTTATAGAATCGCTGCGCTATACCTAACGTATCATGCGCAAAAGGCGGCAGTTTTTCGCTTTCAAATATACGATAGACTCGTTCAAGCAATTAGCACGAAAACGCAGTCAAAGTGTAAATATCGTGGGGTGATGTTGAAAATTCGTTTGCAATCGCAATGACAGCGCGGTCCATTTTGCAAGGTAAAGTTTGAAATGTTACTATGTAAAGATATTTGTCAAAGAGTTTAAGGTTTATCGCGATGACAGTTTCTGCACGATCGTTGCGATTAAACACTATTTTCCTTTTATAACTTTGTATCCGAATATGCATTGCGTGAATTTTAAAAGAATTACAAACACATTTTTTACATTGAATTATATGCTGGTTTGTAAAATTAATACCTAATACTGATCGGGGTTTTTATTGCAGTTTTTGATCAGTACCAAAGGGCTCGTCTGCTTTTCGTGCAATCCATTGCAGATTTTGCCACGAGACCAAATAATATAGAATGTTTAGAAGCTGCTGGAGTTTTGGATCTCTTACATCCTTTACTGACAGACCCTGTGCCATCCATTCAACACATGGCAGCTGTAGCTTTAGGGAAAATAGCAAACAACGACTATCGACTGGCAGAAGCTATTATAAGGAAAGATATTTTACCTCAGCTGTTGAAAAATATTGCTAAACAAAATGTATGGGCGTTTATTACATCTCCCTTTTTATTCTTAGAAGCTTAATTGTAATGTTTCTTACAGAAATTTTATAAGAAAGCAGCTTTGTTTGTTATTCGAGCGATAGCTAAGCACTCTCCTGAAATGGCAGCCATAATAATTCAAAATAATGGACTGGAAGTTATAATGGTTTGCTTAGAAGATTTTGATGCTGGTGTAAAAGAATCTGCAGCTTGGGCATTAGGATACATTGCAAGACACAATAAAAATTTGGCTCAAGCCACAGTTGACGCAGGTAGCTTAATACAATATCTTTAGTAATTCACTACGGTAATTTCAGCTTGAGAATTTCAATATCGTGTGATTGACAGGCGCGGTGCCCCTTCTGGTTCTATGTCTGCAAGAACCGGAATTATATTTGAAACAAATCGGCGCATCCGCTCTTTGCGATATAAGCAAGCACGACAAAGATCTTGCAGAATTGATAGTGAATGCCGGGGCTGTTCCTTTTCTCGCGAAAGCGTTATCTAATCCTGATGCAAAACTAAAGGTGAAATAGTAATAGATGCCGCATGACTGTATAATACGACATTATGGTTCTTACTAATACATACAGCGTCAAGTCCTTTTTGCACTGAGCAGTATAGCAAAGCATACTGTACACTTGGCAGAATCTATCATCGAAGCCGAGGTTTTTCCTAGTGTCCTCGAACATATGGCACACCCCGATGAATGTGTTGTTAAAGCAGCAGCTATGCTGACCAGAGAAATTTGCAAACACACTATTGAAGTATGTTGACTGCACCCCTTAATCTTCTAGTCATATATGAATTATACTTGTTTTTAGATGGCTCAGCTGATTGTAAATATTGGAGGTCTTGGTGCACTCATAGAACTGATCAGTACATCCAAATTAGCAGCTATATTACCAGCAATAATGGCAATCGGTTACATTGCTGGACATTCTGATCAATTAGCCATTGCAGTTATTGGATCCAAAGTATGGCAAAATAGTACTCTGTTACAATAGTGTTCTAAAAGAAAATGTCCATCTTAGGGAATTATTCAATTGTCTTCCGTGTTACACGAAGAGAAGGATGAACATTCACTTGCAATTACTACATGGGCAATTGGACAGATTGGTAAACACACTCCAGAGCATGCAAAAGCAGTTGCAGTTGCAAACATTCTTCCAAAGTTACTACAAGTAAAACTCCATGTCAATTACTTTATACTGCACTTACTTACAAAATGTTATTAATTTTCGAATGCTTTTTAGCTTTATAACGATTCAGATAGCTCCGAGGATCTCAAACTAAAATGTAATGTAACATTAAAACAAGTACTACAGCGATGCATGTATATCGAAGCATTGGAACCTCTGATACACGATGCTCCACCGAATATTTTGAAGTATGTTCTTGGACAATATAGCAAGGTAAGAGATACAATGACATTTTAACTGGTATATAATTCTTTACTTTATACATATTTTTGTACAAGTTGCGCTTAGAACTTACAAACTAGAGCATAACAATAGAATAAATGAAATAGTACTTATGCTATACCTTGTAATTAAATCATTCGCGGTTTTTTATTTATTACGTACAACTATGTAACAAATCATGTAGGAGTAACATTTAGTGACTATTTTGCATCTCTGTTAAATAACAGTTACATAAAAAATCAAATTTTTTTCTTGTACAATGTCGTTTTATAGAAAAACTGTTCAAACAGCAATATATTGCGAATAATTCTTTTTTATCACATAAAAACTATTATACCACAAATAGCATCCTAACAATTAGGGCTCTGATTATGTGATACTAGTTTGGTACACGCATAGTACGATGGTTTATTCGGTTCCAGTACAATTGTTCTTATCGCGTTCACTATTCGCTTGTTTGTTTTCTTTTTGTTCGTATTGTAATTTTTTCAGATGACAGAAACTTTAATCTAATCCTATTCAACACAAGTATCGAACGTTACATATTTCTAGTAAAATATAACAATATACTTCGATATGCTGCGTGTTATTGTATTTGTTTGACAGTAAGAATAATAGAAAGTAAAAGAATCGGTAATAGCATAAAGTAGTTAAAGTTTTTTCATTTATCTCTTCATGTATCTCTAATAAATATTATGGCACATTTTAAGTTCCAAAAAAGCACATTTCTCAGTCTTACGACAGTAAATGGTTCGGCTAAAGTACGAGGACGATTGAATTGTCGAATGTTTTTTTGTTGAAAAACTTCAATGAAAATATGAAATATTTAAACATACTTGTTCCTCAAGCTACTCCCTACTTGCGTCTATTGTACCACGGTGTATTTTCTAATGGCAGTATTTGATATAAAGAGACCGAATGTACAAACATTGTAGATACACGTAACAAAGAATGATTAAGTTAGAAGTAAACATTAATCATTGTTCAATGAAAGTAACAGTCCATGAAACTGTCGATTAATAAGGCATTGATTTGATACTTGCGGTAATACATTAATGTAATGTACAAATCTTATTATTACGTGCCTTGAATTATAGTTTTGATAAATGTTAAGCTCATTGATCATAGTACTAACGGTAAATGCATTTGCATCCCAAGCAAGCTAACCGTCATTTATTATTTATTCGAATGGCACCGTTAACTTTTATAGAGATACATATAAAGAACTGCGTAAGATGCAATCGGCAGTAGAGTAGTTACTTTCGCACAAGTAAAAATATTTTTTGTTGCTCTCGCATTCGTTCGATCATTTGAAAATTTTTTTTAGTAAAAACTACATTTTTACGATTTACGATAAATAATAAATCAGACGTTCAAAAGAAAGTAAAACTCAATTTCTACTGTGAAGTCATGCCTCGTAGTTACTGCCATTATAATAAAAAGTTACCAGAATTTCTGTTGCATGACAAATTCGAGCTGTAAAGCAATTAAGGCATATACTCGGTTCAGAGCATGCAATCTGTCCAAGTACCTCTGAAAAATGAAAAAAAAAACAAGTTATATTATCGAAAAATGCAAAAAAAGCTGACCATTCGTTTTTACAAAGGAAATCAACAACATTTTCGTTAATGTTACAACTTGGATGTCTCTAATGTGGAGAACAAAAGTGTAAAACAGCTTACGATACGAAAAATAATTTTTCAATTAGCATAACATCTTCTACAATTAAATTAATAAGTCATTTAGCAGGAAAATGTTGCCTTGTAAAAAGTACAATATACAATATTTTGTGCAGATTATAATTTCGGAATTTTCTCAAATAAAGATACGACTTCTGCTGTGCTACTGCAAAAGAAATTTACACAATAAGCATTAGTGTGTAACAAAGTATGTAGGATACGTTCATATCTCATTGTTTTATCTGATGTGCAGGAAATCACGTTGATAAGCAGAATTTTATGATCTGCATAGTCATTGTGGTAAACATACTTGAGAATCATATGTAATAGTAACACATAATTGAAAGTCAAGTATTTACACAAATGAGTTATGCATTTAAAAGACAAGATGTCTTCTAGATGAAATAATTAATAAGTACTAGACCGACGACAATATTGTTCTCTTGTGAAATGAAATTGATAGAATCATTGTAATCATTCTTATGATCAAAATGTACTTAAATTCCTTTTTACAAAGCAATAATATCGTTTATGTAATTATCATCATAAATAAAAAGATAACTTTGGTCTCCTGATCCATTTATACAACAAAATGATTTTTTTACTCGTCATTGTCATCATTGGGTTTAATACTAGCATAATTGTTCATGTTTCTATTCACCCTCAGCATCTTGAGAAAACTTCCTAATACAAGTATAGTCTTCCTGTGTCTTCTGAAAATGCCAGCATAAAGTTCTTCGCGTACATCTCTTCTATCACTTACATCCGAATCGATACTCGATACAGAAACAACTGATGGTTTAGCAGAGACCGGCTGGTGATAGCTGTTGGTCTCTCCCGAGTTTAGAATAACACAATGTTGATTGTTTATCATGTCTATTAGTATGCTTTACTTTCCTGTTTAATATTGCGGATCAGTGTCGCCTTGTATGTTCACGTTTTACGATCAATTAACATTTACTGCTCGATTCTTACTCAGTTGTACAACATTAATTTCAGATGTGTCCTGTGAAACTTCTCTGATTACACTGAATGATTCAGCAATCAGTTAGCATCTTATAAATTGCAGATTTTTATTTTACTGCTATCAGACATATTTGCTAGGAATCTGACGATGGTACTGTGTAAGACGGTGCAATTTGCCTTTAATATATGATGATATCATCTCCCTTTTAATCACTTTATTGTTATGTGTTTGAACTTTAAGGCAGCTGTCTTCTTATCAAAGCCTTGGGCTAAAAGACTTTGTAGCACTCTTAATTGCCTACTTCTTGCATTCTCTGATAATTCACAGTTTCTCTTTTCTATCTTTTCTCGCTCTCGTTTTCCTTGATAATTATTTCAAATAGTTCATTAAACTCGTTGTATTTAAAGCTCTGCTTGGTACTTATTATTTCGTTTTACTTTTCACGCATCTACGCCTACTTCTTTTAGTAAATTATTTCAAAAACGCTTTAAAAATTCAAAAATTCTGCTTATTATAAATGCTAATTGATTTTAGAGTAAAAAATTATAATTTATAATAAAAGAGATGCGCACGGATTAAGATTAATTTTCCAATCGCTTTGTTAAAGGTACATTGACTCTTCTCTCGTTTCTTAAGCGGTTGTTGACCTTTAATCCCACATTCATCTGAAAATAATGAATAAGTTGCATTTCATTATGTATATACATGTATGTATAAGTAGGTAATTGACTATTAGTTGAAGAAATATAGAATTTTGAGTATATCGAGAGATTGTTAAAAGACACGATCTTCTACGATTTTCATCTGAAATTTTATTTTCGTAAATACTGTATTTTTAGGCGACGAAGAAAAATAAGGAAAAGGTACTCGAATTCAACTGCGAACTCAACACCGCATGTAATGATATTACAATAAATATTTTCTACAATAATTATTCACAACAATTTGTTTTCCCGTTGAAAATGTTGACTGTTGAACAGTTATCTAAAAGTGCGTCACAGCAACAAAAACATTATACATATTAAGCTTCGTCTATTCCAACAAATATTTACACGATTACAAAAGTTTGGCAATAAATTTTATCTTAAGTGCCTTACAATCTTCTTATCATTATCATTCCTTTTTTATTAATATAGTCAAGTATATACTCTATTATATATGCAAATTTTGAAAAAATTGTTATTCCTTACAAGCGAGATTTTTCTAATAATGTTAATTCTTTACAATTACAAAAACCTTCTGAATTAAAAGAGAAAATAATAGAAAGTAGGTGGATTCAATTTAGACTAATGCATTCAGTATGCAGGTCATGTGTCAGGAGCCATATTCTTAGGTGCATTGCAACACGCAAACTGATTGCTAATAATGTTTCTCTTACCATCCACTCATATACATGTTCATATACATATATACGCGTATACATCTTGGCGGACATTAATGTATTAAACAATACAGAAAACTTGATTTAATTTCTTAATAACTTTGTCCTTATATAGATTTTACCTAACGATGCCAGGGCAAGAAGACTATTCGTAACATCCGGTGGTTTAAAGAAAGTTCAAGAAATTCAAGCAGAACCTGGCTCGACACTTTCGGAATATATACAAATTATCAATTGCTGTTTTCCAGAAGAAATTGTCAGGTTGTTCCTACTCTTATACATTTATGCAAAGATTCTTTGGACTAATATGTATCTCGTGGCGTATTCATCACCTTACACAATTTACAAATCTGCAATTATTAATAATTTGTGAAAAGAAAGTCAGATTTTACAATTTTCCACTTGTAATGACAAAATATTATGGCAATTATGATTATTCAATTTTTTATTCGTTAACCCAGGTTGAATTGCTTGCATTACTGCAAAATTTTGTCGAGTAATACACAGAAGCATCAGTATATATCTAAGAGTATGGCATGTTAAGATAATGGCAACAGTAGATAATCATCAAAAGCACTAGTTGCTTTTGACATAACCCTACTAGTAGAGTTTTACTTACCGAAGGGATTTGGTAACGTAAATTTGTTTCGATGAAAAAGTCCAGTCTTCTTAGAGTAGTTTACAGCAACAGTGAATGCAAACAGCTGCAGCTCCGTTTCTGGATCTCGCGTGTCTTAATTTAAATCAGGCAAGTTAATGCACGGCGCGATCGCCATGTTGTCACAGCTGATTGCATTGGAAAAATAGAAACCTGAAGTTTAATGGATCAATAATTTTATGGAAACTCGATCATTTCTGTAATTTACATGCGAATCGTGTGCACATGTAGTTTTCTTTTCAAAATTTCAATCGAACATGACATTATTTGCACGCGCAAATTATGAAATTTCACTTTTGCATATCGTCGACGTACGATTCTTGTTACAAATAGACTCGATAACATATTTTTGATGTGTGTCACTTAAAAAATAGTCTCTGATTGTTACTTACATGTTTACGAAGATATTTTATTGCTTATTCGTGTACTGTATAATTTCGACCTAATTTTCATCAGTTTAATCATTTCATTTATTGGCATTAGATATTATTCTCCTGGATATCCAGACAGTCTCCTGGAAGCAGTCGAACTCTATCAACCAAAGTGTCCATCACTTTTTGCAATGGAAACACATACGTTTTCTGATACCGATTCCAAATCTACTCTGTCATCTCATAATGAAGATTGTTAGAATGATATTTATCTTATCAGATACTCTTATTATACATGATTGTTACGAACGATAGTTTAAATACGATGCGATAAATTAAAGTAATTATTTAGCAAATATTGCTGATTGAAACTTTTTATCACATTTCAATTGAAATATGTTTCACAAATTACTATTCTATTTATACGTTCCTTTGACAATTTGCGATTGGTAAAATCAAGCAGTGATGCTTAACTGGTGGTAACACAATTTTTGTGAAAGATAATGTACAACGTAAAACTTCAATTACAGACCGACGTATACGGGGATTTAGCAAAATTGATAATAATGTAAAGCATACATTGTATTCAGGTTTTAAACATTAACGGTCAATTATAAATTTAACAAGATTAGAAAAATAGGCAACAAACACCACTGTGGTAGAGTACAGTAGGTTAGGTTAGGTAAGGTAAGGTATGGTATGGTACGTATGTACAATGTATATTGATGCATATGTGTTTCTGAACGTGACCGCGTGATCGCAAAACGCTGTTGCTATTTAGGTTATATGTTGAAAATACATAATTGTTTATTATTTTGCTATGTATTGACTTGAATAAGTTATAAAAATGAGCGAAACGACTGCAAAGAAACATGAGATGGTCGCACAGAAATCCTCTGTGCATATAAAGTTTCCAAAGAAACGTATGCCTACGAAGACACTGTACAATCAAAAATTTACTGCGCCTTTAAAAAAGAAACGGAAAAATAAATACAATCCAGAAGAAGAAGCCAGGTATAGTTTTCATATGATTCGCAAAATGATTCGTAAATGCCATTCGAATATATTTAGTAAGTTCTAATGCATAATGTTTTACACAGGTTAGAAAGAATCGTGTTTGGCGATCCAAGCGATATTATAAACAATTTATTAAACGAAGACGTCGAATCCATTTCGAACGAAAGCAAGACTATCAATGTCAATGACAGCACCTCTGCAAACACTGATACAATTGACGATTCTGATGAACAAAGCGATGACAATGTTGATGCAAACTGTCAGAGACAACAGGCATGGGTTGATGAAGACGACGATCAATATTCGTATGTATATTCACACACGAAACCATTATTGTTTAATTTATTTATCATTTTCTGATTATACTTTATGTTAGAATGCGAGCAGCTACAAAGGCACAGAAACGACACTTACCTGCTGATATTCCAGAAAAATTATATAAAGACTTTCTGCATAACAAGTATAAACAATTAGTAGGCACTCCAAAGTGGGCTGAATTTAAAAAGTTAGAAGAAAACACTGATGAATTAGATCATGAAATATTGAAGGTAATAAAAAGCTGATATCCCTTAAATTTGGATTATTTTTAATAGTATTCTGTACTTTTTCAGCATAGTTGTCATTTGGAGAAACCAAAACTGAGAAACTTACCCAAGAGTATAATTGATATAAAAGCCTTAAATCCGATTAATAAACAAACACATGTAGAAGGACCGATTATATCAAGTGTAGAATTTCATCCATCTTCCACTGTAGCACTGGTTGCCGGTACATCCGGTACTTTGTCTCTCTTTCAGGTAATTACCTATTATACATTGTAAGTAATTACATTGATGTCTCCAAATATAAAATATATTGAATGATTATATAATTACAGATAGATGGTATAGAAAATAATAAACTGCATTCGATGCAATACAAAAAATTTCCTATCAGTGTAGCAAAATTTTTAAGAGATGGTACAGAAGTTCTAATCGGTTCCCAATATTATCCATATTGTCATTCCTACAATCTCATTAGCGGAAAAACAAATAAAATACTATTACCGCATGGAGTTACAAATATACAGGTTCGTATAACTATATTTCTAAAGATTTCTACGGTGACACTACCTAAACTTTCCAAATAAACATTTAGGATTACGAAGTATCTCCAGATGGGAAATTGATAGCTTTTGGTGGCCGTGCAGGGGAAATTTATTTATTATCGAGTTCATCGAAGGAACTGGTCGGCACTTTGAAAATGAATGCACGATGTAGAGCGTTATGTTTCACACCGGACAGCAAAACGCTCGTTACACACGGCGGTAAGTGTTATAGCGCATATTTTTCTATTGGCTTTGATATATAACATTAATAATTGTTTTTAAATTTTGTTATGGACAACTGCAGACAGTTCTGAAATGTACATTTGGGATGTAAATAGTCGTTCGTGTGTACATCGTGCTATAGACGATGGATGTCTAACTTGCGCATCTATCGCAATGTCTCCGAGCGGTCAATTTTTGGCGACAGGTAGTAAGGAGGGTGTTGTTAACTTATACGACACGAAAACTGTGTTAGAAAATCAAAATCCTGTACCTTTAAAAATTTTCTTAAATCTTGTTACGTCTGTTACCAGCTTAAAGTTCAATTCTTATTCCGAGATACTTGCAATGGCTTCGGATAAGAAGCATAATGCATTTAAAATGGCACATTTACCGTCGTTTACTGTCTTTTCGAATTTTCCAACGTTTCAAACAAATATGTCGATGCCCGAAGCCATCAGCTTTTCTCCGGGTAGCGGTTACTTAGGCATCTCAAATAGATCCGGTAGTGCCTTTTTATACAGATTAAAGCATTACGGAAATTATTAGATGTCACGTATGTTGTATAATATAATATATAAAGATATTAAAACATTTTTAGAAAAGTAACTTAACACTAATTTCCTCATTATTGTTCGCATTTTATTTCAAAACAACATTTTATATTTGTACATGGAAAAAGGTGTAATGGAAATTGATGCACGATGGCAATCTCTACTCTCACTGGTAAATTAAGATTCATAGAACCTATCAATGGAAAAAAATATTAGTTTATTTATCTCTCTGGTTTTAAATATATAAAGGCAACAAAAAATATCTACTACCTATCTGGTAAAATAGTTCTACCATGTAAAATTGAGTAAATAATTTTTCTAATGTGTTTTATTTTAAAAAACATATTAAAAATACTAGACAAATAATACATCTTCGACTATTTATCACGTTCATCTTTTACTTATATTTTTTTCAGTGGTTTGTGTAGATTTGTATTTGTATACTATCTATACAAATCTTCAAATTGATATTCTTAACAGTATTAAATCGAATAAAGATTATGATACTCTTGTCCTCAGAAAATATAGAATTAGTTATGATTATGTTCTTGCAAAAATGTTTTGATATAACAAAGTACGAATAAAAGTATCCAATAATCTTTCTCTTAGTATTTGTACTAAAAATTAATAGTAAAGCGATATCACGTTTTAAAACTTTTACTAATAAAAATAGCATTACAAAATAATATCTACAAACAGAAAACACTTTTGTAATGATGTACATAAATAGTTTCCATAGAAGCCTAACTACCTCCTTTGGTCGATTTAGATTTTTATTAAAAAAAAATCATAAAAGTATATTTTCTAATTTGTAATACGTATACATATGTATACACATAAATATATATTTTAGGGACATAACATCATATTGCAGATATACATATACGTGTATACATACATATATGCATACACACACATATGCCTTCATGAAGCATATTTCCTTTTTATTTTTATACACATAATCATTTGGTATATGATTTTTGACCTTTTCATCAACGTCTCCCATGTTATTCAGCCATGATCCTGAATAAGTTTCCACTTCTCTGTATGTATACACTTATACACTTAATAATATCATTACACTTTAGCTTATACGCGTACAAAATATTTGCTACGGTATATACAGAACTTTGACCTTCGAGTCATTAAACAAATCTGTTAAGTCTTCGTCTCTTCTCTCAATTTTGAAGTTTGTAAATTTGTTTGTTCAGTGTCTATATTCCTTTGGTGAATGGGTGTGAGGAACACTAGCTATTGGTCCCCCGTAGTCGTCGCAAGAGCACTGGTATCACCACTACTACTTTCTACTATTAGCATTACAGTTTCAGCCGCACCCCGGACACATTCTACTTGATGACCCGCCCAATCTTTGCGTTGACAAAACGTAGAACAATACGGCGTTCGTCTACATAAAGAGCACTCTGCGAATGCTTCTCTGTTGCAATTGGCGCACTATAATAGAAACATAAAGAAATTGATTAAACATTTACGAGTTCTATTTTTTTCTTTTTTTATAGAATTCAAAGTCGTTATCTTTCATATGTATATTACTTTTTTGTTATGAGTATCCGATGCTGGTTGTAACCCAACAGTTTCAATAACATCTCCCCTACCTCCTAATTGGGCTACTAGTGCTTGCTCTCTTCTTTGCTGTCTAGTTACTTCTTTAGCTTCTTCTAAAGTTCTTCTAAACTCGTAAGCTAGCTTTAACATTTTACTGGACACTTCGTCAAGCTTCTTAAAGACTTCATCGGTCTGTCCATTTTCTGTTTGATGTACATTTTGAACGACACCATCTTGATCTTGCGGCTGTTGCACAACCAACCCCTCCGTTGAGACAAACTGTGGCCATACTTCTTTGTCAGGTATAACGACTTCACCATCGCTTTCGTCGTTGTTACTGCCATCGCGGGAGTTATCGCTTTTGATCTTCCGCGTTGGTGCATCTCCGTCCGACGTGTCTCTCGTTCTTTTTCTACGCTTGTAGGGCGTAAATAATCGTACTGGACCTGTCTGTAATAGTCAGTATACAATTGGTAACTACTGATTCTACATACATATATTAGTAATTAAGTAATTCGTCTAGCATGCCTACCGCACTATCATCGTCACAACACGCCGCGCAAGTGCAAGAAGTTGCGTGTGGCTTTAAAATTTGTTCGTCTATCAAGGTCTGCAAACTTCTGCCGCCGAATCTAATACTGCGCTTCCAATCTTTGCTAGATGCTCTTCCACAAAGTGCCTCAAATTCGCTTGGCGTATACCATTCCTGGCCAAGCTTGATACATCTCCCTCTGGCTCCAGAACCGAAACGACTTTTATGTAGCTCTGCATTTGTGTTCTTACACCTGACAGGCAATACCGCCAAATTAGCAGATTCCGACCAACTGCATATTTGTTGGGTATTCCCAGTCGAGACGTGTATTTGTTCAGACTCGTGTTCCTCTGTACTATTCTGAATTACTATATGCGTTGCTTTTAATTCCCCGTTCCACCGTAGAGGGTCCGAATCCTTGTCGGTACGAGGTTCACAAATAAAACCGTTGTCCACGCATAGCATCTGCTTGAACTGGCCAGATCCGGGTAGCTAAAAGAGAAAGTACCGTTTATATAAACTGCTTGTTACACGTACGAACCGTCGAGTATGGAGCAAAGCGCTCTTCATGGTCCTATGCTCGCTGTGATTTTGCATTGCATTTTGAAAGCGATGCTAGTGTACTCCAAAAATATTTTCTATAGAATTATAATCGTATCAGATTGATAACATAGGGTTAGGGCTAGTTCAGACACGGCGGAATCTGCACGGTTTGAACCGCGTGAAAATTGATAATTGTTCCGGCAACCGTGGGATATGCAGGAGAGAGGTCGAAGCGATGCATGCTAGCACACATCCTAAACGCGCATAGTCCGTCAAATTGAACGCTATCATAAGAGCCATAGTAAATAGAATCGCGCGGATGCAGCGCGAATGTTGTTTCCTGCGGTCCAATGGCGTCATCCGCGCGGATCGCTGGTCCGCGCGGACAGGTGTGAACGAATATGAAGACGCTAATGTAAATAAGCACCACGCGGTTTCCGCCGTGTCTGAACTAGGCCTTAATGTTAATTATAATTTCTAAAATTTCCAACACGCGTATGCGCTATATACGTAGACCATGACTCGCGGGTACGCCTAGAAAGTGAAACAAACCCAACCCCCGTCCATGGCATTCGAGAATTTGTTCATCGAGAAGAGAATCGTTGAGTATTAATGTAATCGCATTGTTTGCGTAGCGGTATCGATAAGAGAAAAGCATGAATGAAAAGATTCTTGTTTCGACCGACCTGCAACTGATCCGAGGTGATGACGTTGAAGGTCGTGCCGTTGGTTGAGTTCGCTACACCGATGATAGAACCAACAGGCAAAGAAACCGGTACACCGACTCCTGGAACACCAGCAACACCCGGTACCGAAGTGACGCTTGCCGTCACCGCGACGGGATGCGCCTCGTGTTCGGTCGTTAGGGCGGACGCCTCCTCGGTCTCGCTCGTCAACGGTTCGGACATGTCCGGTAGCACGGCGACACTTTCCGATGTTTGACTCTCCTCCATTTCGGCTGTTCTCGCCTCTCGAGCACACAATGGCGTCAGCGCACGCTCAACGCAGCGGCAGCGCCACGATTTTTTTATGGCCGCCGCTGCGCTGCGATTACTCGCGACTCGCGACACAATGGAACGCTTCGACTTCCTCGCTCCCCGACAACAGGGCTAGAAAATAACCACGATCAAATCGAAATTACAAGTGCTTCGATGAGACGAATGCAACGTTAGATAATCGTATTTTCATTCTTTCTATTCAACGATCCGCAACAGTCGCAACTCGGAATCTTTTTCGAGCTTCCTACGGTGTACGCTTCCTACAGTATTTAGAAGTACGAATTCTCCGATGTCGAGAGCCATCTTTGCGTGTGTCGGGCAGCGCTCTGTTTGAATTCTTCTTTGCACGTTTCGACCGGTTCGTTGCAAATCGACGAGTAGAATGTTTTGAAAGATAAGTATTCTTTTTTATTGTAGTAATGGTACGCATACATTGTCGATGAAGTCGGGAGTGAAGAAGCGATATTAACCTTGCTGCACCTTGCTAGACCGTATGGAATAACATTGCCGATTACATATGTATCACGGACACCTCTAACCTCTATTTTTCTGTTGGATTTGAACTATCATTCGCATGAAAACCTACGTCTTGGTAATTAATCTTATTTGTCCTGACCCAGAGCAGTTATCAACTTTTAATTAGTTATCATAATTTTGAATGATTCGCTGTATTATATAGTAACTATGCATTCGAAGACTGACAGATCCTCGTACCATGGTGCACAAGGCGTTGAAGGTAATTTAGAAGAGGTGGAGGATACTGAATCGGCTGCATTAGGTATATCGTTCATTAATTTTAAGGATATTCGAACAAATAGGAACAGGTTTTTATTACGTTAGACATAAGTAAGTACGTGTATTTCAGAAAATTCACAAGAGTTGAAGGAAACAGAATCGGTAAAGAGAGTGATTGAATTATCGACGATTGGTACACAGACCCCTCTAACGTTGGTCAGGCTAACTGTAACACAGTCGTCGTCGCGTAAACAATTTACCGACTCGACGACATTACCGACGCGATTCAGTTACGAAACTGGTCACGACCTCGAAGAATCCCGCGAAAATGGGAAATCTTTTGCGCGCAAACTTTTGCAGAGCAAGGTATTACGCACTACACTTGTGAGCGTGTCCCCGCCCCCCCTCTATTCCCAGTAATGAAATTTAAACATTTTTTAAAATTCTATTAATAGACTACCGGTAGGTAGAGCATTAGTCCATATAAAATAGATGAAGTAATTACGTTCTAAACGATAGCCACGCAAATTTTAATTCGCTTTAGACGTCGGCCACTCTTAGCCACGAAGCTACGACGCAAGCAACGCCGCCACATCCGTCACTAATGCCCAAAACTTCGCAAGACACTATGCAAATGTCTGCGTCGCTCACCTCGTCGGCATGTGGCCAAAAAAATGAAGTTTTAACCGTGACTACAGATTACGCGGCATCGTCGCCGGATGCGCGTAGCCTATTGGTCCATGTCGTCAACGAATCTGGTATATTCTGTTAACGATTTCTTTGTTTCGTTATCCGGTAGTCATTTAGGTAATTATATAGAAGTTGGTCCACCTCGCCGATTTCGATGACCTTGAAATATGTTCTCAACTGCTCTTCGATTCTCGTATGCATGGTCTCCGCCCCCTCCGCGACCTAACCACAACTCATTCTATTCGCATGATATTTCAATTACTAGATCAAATTCTGCATGACAGCTACAATGCAAGAATACGGAAAATTCAATACAGTATTAGCAATAGTTTTTTGCGAATATCCCGAAAACTAAAATCGAGTGACGGTAACATGTATAGGGAGAAGTTGTTCAGAGTGATGACCTTGACAACATATTTCAAGGTCATCAAAATCGGTGAGGAGGACCAACTTCTATATAATTACCGTTATTTATTGTAATGTACTGACGCTCGTACGTTTTGTCAAGACAACGATGACGCGCCAAATTCGTATGGACGTTCGAGCGCGATGGATGCGATATCGTCGAGCAATAGGGACACGACAAGTAGCAGCCTGTCGTCGCTTGAAAGTAGCAATCAGCAGTGGAGTTTAGCTAGCTGTTTGCAATGCGTGCCGATTGTGAACGATGAAGTATTCAAATTTCCATACCGTAGCCAGTGTCTTCTAGCATTAACCGAATCATACAGGGTCTGGCAGAATAATATCCCGGGTTTGAGATGTACATCGACGTGGCTGCCTTAACACATTGTTGTCGGGACACGAATAAATTCGTTTTTTTTAGACTGGTGGTGGTTTTCGGGACACATAAATATCCGTTTTTCATTGTCTGCTGGTGGAAGTAGGGTCCCGTATTTATACGGGTTTTTAACGACGTTACCATCGTATTTCTGACAGTTCCACAACATACATCCTTGTTATATTGACGTACTACTTTTGTTATTTGTAGCATCATTTTAAAGTTATAGCGATTTCTAAAAATGTCTAATTTCTTACGCGGCGGCTGAAATATCGTCCGCGCCACACAGTGCGGACAAGTCGGCACATCTCACATGTTTATTTGACGATGTATGAAAATTTCCTTTGGCAGAACTGCATATTAGCAGGAAATTCATATTATTATTCATTTAAAAATCACTTAACAACTTTTTTATGCATAAATATTGTTTTTTCTTTTTTCAATTTATTAATTTTATTGTTAAATTTCATTTTTGTGATTAATTACCATTACATATGCATTAGTAACCAAATTTAAATTTTTGTAAAAAAATTTGGCCATGGAGGTACTCTCTAAATTGCCAAAAATCGAAAAATGTTATATTAACTGTAAATGAGTGTGCAATAATAGTTCTGTGTAATGGAAAGTGCTTACCCAGGAATATGCATTCTTTATACATTTAATAAAGTAGATTTATTTTTTGTACAAATTTTCAACGGTGGTTTTATTTGTTAATTGCATATAAAACTTCGAATCAACATAAAACAAAAACGGCAAAATATGTCCTGAGATTTATGCATATTCGGATACATTACTTATTATAGTTTAAGAATTTCATAGTTTTGTCTGCCACTTTTTGCGACTCTCAATTTTATAAACTTTTTAAGAAGTGTCCATACCTTTCCTTTAGGATCTATCGTGGAAAATTTGTTATTTTCTTTTTAAATGTATTAGTTATATTGTTAAATTTCATTTTCTGTGAATAATTAACAATAAGTATACATTTGTAAACAAATTTGGTTGTAAAAAATTGTGCCATTTGTTCGCCACAGTTACAGTGGGGAATTTACTGGAAAAGTTCAATATTCGTGTATATCACGATATGAAATACATTTCTTTTGCAAAACATGCGTATTAGGATGGAAATTGTTAATAATAATCATATAATAATCATTTTTATGCATAATACAATTTTGCAATAATTATATATCAATCATTTTTATGTATTTTTAATTTGTTTTTAATATATGTTTTATAACTATTGAAAAAGTAATAAGAATGTAAGGATAGATCGAGATGTGCAAGATCATGAGAGTCAATGATTTTAGGTCGCAATCAAAGTACTGAGAATGACTCGGATAGCGAATAGCGTTTTGTTAAGTTTATTCATTTTATTCACTGGTATTATAATTTGTTTAAGTTTATTATTGTTAATTTTACATATGGTTCATTTATTATTAATTTTGTTCTAAACTTCTTAGTTTTTAAAAATAAATTTGTTAATTTTTAATAAATTTTTTTTTCTAAAAATTATTTTTTTTGTTAAAAAGTTATTAACTATATTGGTAAATATAATTATCTGTAAAAAATTTCTTCTATATATACATTAATAACCAAACTACGAGAAGTGCCGAAAATAGGCCTTTTGTCCGCACTGTGCGCCAGGCTGAAGGCCGCGCGCGAAATGTCCCGCAAACAATGTGTTAATACTAGAATTTCTTATTGACATTCACGATATCAATTGTGGTTGTTTACATACTTTTCAGAACCGGGAAATTATTCAGCCAACCCCACAAAATAACGGAAACTGATTCACGGAATAGACATACACGCGTGCTCGCATGAGAGATGCACCGCCAACGTATTCGTCGATATTTGCCAGACGCCCGCCAATGCGTAATTGGGGACCGTTTCGATCGACAAATCGATCGTCTTTCGTTGCTCCGATACCACCGCCCAGTTACGCCCAAGCACAGGCACAAGCGCAAGGAATGGGCCTCGCGTCTTTCTCCATGGATCAGCTGTTCTCCACTTCACGTAATAGAATATTTTCGTTCGGATATCGAATCACCCTGCCTAAAAGGTGTCTACGATTTCGTAACGATTCGCTTTGCAGCGAACGCGAATCGACTGTGGACCCCAAGACCTACGACCGCAGTGTGCCCCCGGTGCACCGCGATCATTGTTACAACTGTAGAAGTTCGCCAATCCGTAATTACTCATATCACCGCTTTTGTGCTGCTTCTCTGCGGGTATAATTATTTACAAACAACAGCCGAGAAACACGTACGCGTACAAGCGTATAAGAGAAATCTTTTATTCGCAGATGCTGGCCGTGTTGCATCCTACCGTACTGCTTGAGTTCGTGCAATAACATAGACCATTATTGTCCTGTGTGTCGCGCGCATCTTGGAACTTACAGACCGTGCTGAAAAACAGTTAGAACAGCATTTAGAAAGTTCGCTTTCTCTCTTGTCAGCCTATGCATCTATGCAAGATAATGCTCTGTCATCCATTGTACCAACAAAGATGAAAAGGACCGTATTCTCAAAGATGTTATCGTTCTTTACCGTCAACTGTTGCCGGTTTAGAGAGCGTTAGAATGCTGCCTCCGACGCAGCGGCGGCTGCAGCCGAAGGAGCCAAAATTCATTTAATTGCAGTGGTGAAAGTAAAATTACCGTCTCGACACGATGGCTGAGCACAATGGTCGGGTGTCATAAATGGTCAATAAAATCATTTGCTTTCACCTTATATTTTTACGAACCGTTTCAACGCTACATATGCAGTAACCATACTTCAGAAACGCGATGCGCGGACCGTGTAAACGCGACCGTAAGTATATTATCTTTTCGCACTTGCTTTTGTTTTCCAGTCGTGTCAGGACCCTTCGCCCGAGTGATTCAAGCTTACTTACTAGAACGACAGCAGAAGGTTTTTGTTACTACGTCTTTTGTAACGCGACAATGCGTTTCTATCATTTTCTCGTGTTTATACTATATACGTCCACAACGTGCATCGACGCGAATACGTGGGATGCCCTAAGAAGATTTACGCATTTCTGGCAAAGAAGCAATGTTCGTACAAACGAAACGTTGTCGCGGGATTCGCCAAAAAGTACGTTGAAATCGAGCAACGTCCAAAGCGCTACCCCGATTCACATTGGTCGAGAAAAACGAAGTAAGTGCGTTGGGTTGCGTTATCTTTGGTAACGATATTTCATTCATTGGTATCATTCGTATAGTTTTTCCATTATTCACCGTGGTGAGGTTCGACAATAACATTTGCGCTGGATTGAATGGTGAAAATGGTACATGCGTGGCAGCATCGGAGTGCTCGCAACGTGGTGGTGTATCTAGCGGGATTTGTGCGAACGGTTACGGGGTTTGCTGCATCGGTAAATTTAATATTTATTTTTCACAGTAATGCATATTATTGCGTTAGCAAAGAACGTGGATATGCATAAAAAATAAGACGACGCTGTAGGCCGGCCGTGTTCATGTTTGTGTTGCATACAATCGTGGGATGGGCCTTACCCCCCAATCTGTCCATCCGATCTGCTCGGTTCTAGGTAAACACATAGTAAATATGGCGCACAAAGCGGGAAACAATCACGCAACTAGTCCAACCGTAAACAGCGTCGTCTCAAGGTATCGAAACTAGATAACCAATAATTATTTGATTGCATCAGTAACTGTATCTTGCGGTGAGACGACTGTCATTAACAACACTTATTTCGTTAATCCGAATTATCCGTCGAATTTCGACAGCACGGAGTCTTGTCAGTTGACCCTCGTCAAATCGCATCAGTCTGTGTGTCAGTTTAGGTGAGCCCGTTACTCTATTTTTGCCGTTTTAATCGTGTCCGACGGAATCATTGGAAATTTGTCCACCTTTTAGATTGGATTTCATGCTATTTAATATAAGAGGACCGGAAACCACGAACAATCAATGCGTTTACGATCAGTTCATCGTGTCCGGGGGAAATCCGGTGCCCCCTATTTGTGGTGCCAACAATGGAAATCATAGTACGTAGCAGCACGATCGCAAAAAAAGCTTAATGTCGGCTCGTGTGTCGCGTTCTTAAACACCGACAAATCTTTTAGTTTACGTCGACGTTGGTATCGGACAAACTAACCCTGTCACATTAACGTTCGTCACGAGCGGAAGCTCTTTTTCCCGATCCTGGAAAGTCCGAATATCTCAGATCCGTTGCGACACCATCTACAGAGCCGAGGAAGGATGTTTGCAGTATTACACCGGCATATCCGGCCAAATCAAATCGTTCAATTACGATCCAAACACCGGATTGCAGCTGTCGAATCAGGATTACAGTATTTGCATTCGAATGGAAAGAAATTTTTGTGGAATCCAATATATGGCGTGCCCGATCGATGGTAAGGTGAACCTCTTTCAGAAACGTTGCGTCGACGTTTCCGAATAATTGGTTGATGTTTAACGAAAAGGTCAGGCAATGGTATCGCCTAGCGGAACTCCGGCCGCGCAAATGCTACGAAGCAACGCGTTCACGTTGACGGGGAACACGCAAGGGATGCAGATCGCGTCGGTGACTGGAGCTGGTTGCCAGGCCGACTGGTTGACGATCCCGTGTGCATCGAACTCTGGTAAATTACCGACAGCGATGATGACGTGCGTCGATCGTATATGCGGCGGGACGTTCAACGCGGAAAGCCAAAGTTTGAATTCGTCTTCTGTCGTCAGTAAGCACTTCTCGTTCGACAGTAAATATCGATGAAGTCGTCAATGTGTTTTCGATGATCCATTTTCTATCCTCTTCAGGTACAGTGAAGCCGTTCAGATTAATTTTCCACACGGACAGCACGGAAGCACCGAACGACGTCGGGAACAGAGGATTTTGTTTGAATTACGTGCAACAACCTTGTACGACCAAGTTGCGATGAGTTTCTGTTTGCTGATTTTGTTCGGATCGCGCGTACACACAGGTAAACCAAAGACCAAAGAATATTAACGATTCCAGTGGATGAGAAAATACAAGTTGACGTAGTTTTGCAAACGTATTCGTATTTTATTTGTCCACGATAGACCGCGAACGTTTCACCAGAGTCGATGAAAAAGTTATTCTGTATTAACGTAACATAGTATCACAAGTATAGATCGAAGCATGTAACACAGAGGTAGGTTTAGTTCTTGTATCGTTAGGAGATGCAGAGTTTCGGTTGAATGTCGTAGAAAGAGAAGGACCGCGAAAAAGTGTGTGAGAATTGTAGAATCTACGCTATTTAATCGCCTGCGTGCTCACGTAACGTTTCGTTCGATCGTTGCTATCTAATTGTAAGATGAATTCCATTTTCTCCGCCCACTTGGGAAGGACCACAATTTACACGCATACACGAGTGGAAGTGAATATGTTCCCAGACGCTCGGAGATACTTTTTTTTTTTAAAGATGCGTCCGTCGTCGCTAAGTCTAAAACAGGCTCTCGGTCAAATCTCGAGATTTCTCCGTTTAATCGATCATGGCGGACAATAAATTTGTACAAAGAATCGCAGTCCGTTGATGACGATGCAACTGGGAAATGATTTTGTACATTGTCTAATATCAATCGTTTAAGTTAAGTCTTTTGTCGTCGGCTTAATCGAACATTTACGTTTAATGCCGGAAAGTATGCTCGAGAAACACGGACAACTAATGCTCTGTATGTTTTGATTGGTCGGTTAAAACGATCGAGTTCCGTGTTGATAACGAAACGCGCTTTTCTTCTCACCGCGCCGTTCGAACAGACTAGGCTACGATCGAGTACATGGACAACAACACATCAACACGTAGATTTGATATAGGGAGCTCCACTTTCGTGTTCGAGTTTGTCATGACAACATAAATATATATATAATATATGTATATAATATATGTATATAATATGGAATGTAACGAAAATAAATTCCGACAAATCTTTGATATAGCAAATTTCAATCTCGAGCACGTCAAAATTCAACGCTTTCAACGACACAATGTATACAACGCGTACAGTTAGAACAAGTACATAGAAAAGATTTCTAACGTTAAACGTCGAGTTTTCGACCGACGAAGTCACGAAAATGAGAACGAGAACGAGAACGTTGTCGTTCGATTATCAAGGTATGCAGAACGATCGACAGACTCTTGCACTATGTCGAACAGATCGTTCGTTAATCACCGTTGTACCTGACAGTGAATCGCTGTGGCTTGTTTCTCTTCTGTCGTACCTTGTAGTCTGTAAGTAGTCGTAGTTAAATAAGTTATCAAAAAATACAAGTGAAAGTTCGAAAAGGTATACAGTGTTCTGAAAATTGGTCGATAGTCAGCTAGTGTGCGGTCACGGTGCGAAAGTTGTTTGCGTCGTAAACGCGAATTACAAACTTATACTACTTAATACTGTATCGAATGAGCACGTCCGGAGAATCGTAAGTGAAAATTTTAGAGCCTGTACGTGTATCGAGATCGAGTATTAAATTAATGGTGTAACGATCACGATTGAATATCGATAGCTCGCGCGAACAATTCTCTTCGTCGCTTCGGCAACGAGAAAACGGTGGATTCAATTTTCTAGGGCGTGTACGAAGACCCCTATCGCGATCACGATACGCGATCACCCGGTATCGCGATGCGGTTCGAAGGAACGGATTACATCGGGTTGTCCTTGATAGCGGTCGCTCTCATGAAGTAAGTCAACAGGTCGATAGGCAGCGGGAACACGATCGTCGAATTTTTCTCTGCCGAGATTGTGTTCAGAGTCTGCAAACACAATGATAGAAACTAAGATAAGACAGAATCTGAAGACCTTCGAGGAGGTCCTTGCGCGTACCTGTAGGTAGCGAAGCTGCAGCGCGGCAGGAGAGTCTCCTATCACCTCGGACGCCTCCCTCAACGCTCGGCTAGCTTTCTGTTCACCCTCTGCCGCGATCACCTGTAATCAACGCGAACAAATTGTCTTGGCCAGATCTACGAGATATCTTCTTGTAAAAAGATAGCGAAACGGAGAGACGAACCTTGGCGCGAGCCTCTCGAGCGGCTTCAGCTTCCGCGGCCATGGCTCTTTGCAACTGGACAGGCAGCCTCACGTCCTTGCTGTACAATAAATTTAAAAAAACGATACTCTCATGCAATGGAACCAAAGGGTTCCAGAGGTAGAGGTGAAGTACTCGATTCGATCGTTGACCGGTCGAAGGTGGAGGGGGGGGGGGGAGGGATAAACGGCATTTCTCGGTACTCACATTTCCACACGCTCGACTTTGATTCCCCACGTGTCGGTAGCCTCGTCCAACGATACCTAGAGGTTAAATTATACGTGTAACTGGAGCGTTTATATGGTTTAATTGTTCCGGGAGGGGAGAGATCGATTAGACGATTACGTATCTACCTGCATGTTCCCTGAAATGGTTTCGCGCTCGCTGAGAATCTCGTGGAGCGGTCTGGTGCCCATGGTGTTCCGAAGCATGGTCTGAGCCAGCAGCCTGGTGCTGTGGTGAGCATTCTCGACGTTCGCGATCGAAATCGTCGCGTTGTTCACGCGATAGTATACCACCGCGTCCACCGACACCGTCACGCTGTCTTTTGTCAACACCTGTCGCGATACAGAGCCTTTTTACAGTCCGTTTGCAATTTATAAGAAATACGTAATAAGTAAACGTCTTTCCATCGACAAGGTTCGTTTCTCGGGGCTGCTTTCGTTCAGCTAAATTGCGAACGCAGCGATTTACCTCCTGCGGTGGCACGTCGTAGGTCCGGGTTCGTAGATCGACGCGAGCGTAATTATCCACGCACGGCAGGATGAAAAAGATTCCTAAAAGTTTCAGAATGTTTATTCCCAAATGTATTTTCTCGTTCCTTTGGTCGGCCCCTCGTTGAATATGAAAGGAAAAAATTACCGGGTCCTTTGGCACCGCCGGACAGGAGCCGCCCCAGTCGGAATATTACGGCTCTTTCATACTCTTGCACCACCTGCGGGCAAACCGATGGAAAATCATCAGTCAGGGTCGCGACGCGGCGACTAACTATTGGGTCAGTGCAAAAGTTCGTGTCCGATTTCTTGTTGCATCTAAGAAGGAATCGGGCACGAACTTTTCTGTACCGATCTAATAATTCGCGGTACGATTAATCGCGAACGATGTTATTGTTTGCAGGAAGCATGGCCAGGAAGTGGCGTGGAACTGCAACCGATCAGCCGTTTAACGGCGTAACGCGACCATAGAAAGGGATAACGGAAAGTGAATGGGCACTGCAGGAGAATCCGACGAACCCGAGGAACAAGAATAGAATCTGGTGAGTAAGTGACCGATATTTTTAGATTGATAGCACGTCGTCGAGGGGGCTGCGGTACGCGTCGATCGAGTGAGACCAGGGGCGGTCGAATCTCTCACCTTGAAGCAGATGAAGAGGGAAAACGGCATCGTTAAGATCACGACGACCCAGGACAATGCCACTATGATGTTTTTGCATCTGTTAGGTTCGTCCGGTGACTTGTCTTCCGCTGAAACATTCGGCAATCGTTGGTAAAAAGGGTAAAAACTGTCCCGTCTTTGTGCTACGGTAACAAATTACTCTTATCCGTTCATCTCGAAAGCTGTCGCGGAGAATGGCTTTCTGGAGGCGTGTTCTCTCGCGATGGAATGCTTTCGATAACGTCTACTCAGTCTAATTAGCATGGTCCGAGGGACGGAGGGGCTGAAGCGTCTGCCGAAAGTATCGGGACGAGCGTCTACTTGTCTGCGTCTAGAGTAGTTCAAGGGTTGGGATAGGTTCGCTTGGCTCGTCTCGGCTAGGGGTTCGCTCAACTCTTGCGGATAGTCGATATTTCGCCTATCATTGCACGTTAAACCTTGCCCTTCGCCCCAGTTTCGTTGTTTCCGATGGAACAACAGGTCTCCTTTTGTCGGCCACTCGAATCTTTCGATCGAGAACGAAGCAACTGGTTCGAGTAGAGTCGAGTCGGCCTTGTCGCGGAGATCCTGAACCATAATTTAGCAACCATTGTCGACCGATAGCCCCGATCCCCACCGTTTCGATTATCATCAAAGTTTTCTGTAGAGCGTCCTATAAATTCTTGAATCTATGTGATCGATCAAAACGACCTGCTTCGGTGTTAGTCTTTCTAGTCCGACACGCTTTCTACGTTCCATTAGTCTAATGAACTTGTCCGAATCCCTCAAATATCCCGTCAACTTTAACCTTTAGTCGTTCTTCCACCGAATAATTAATATCTCCGAGCGTTGTCGGATTCCCGTTCATTCTTCCACTCTACGATTTAAGAGTGGAACGCGACAGAGACGCGTATTTATAGCGGTGTTCATTTTTCTTATTGATTGTACGAACGGTCGGCTCTCGCTCGGATCGATATAAACACTGTGTGTACAACCTACATTCGAAAAATGATGGCTCGATTGCTCAATGGCCTGATAGCGATAGATGGAAGAGGTACATATTCCGTGACGCGGATTTCGTCGCAAAATGGAACGGTCCTGGGGGACATAGGATTCGGGTCACTCTGTCCGCTCTCTGTCCTCTGTTCGCGACAGCTAATCAAAGCTGCCAAGCTTCGAGAAGAGTTTCGCATCGTGGGAAATCATCATCGGATTCCCGAGGATAGACCCGGATAGAGAAGGGGAGAGTAGCCTAATTTCGACGTGGACCTACACCGAACCATGATGTCTCTCTAGAAAGAAAAATACACCTGCGCCATCGCCGACAAGGATAACGATCGATTACGAATTATGCTTTTGGTTCGATTCGGCTGTTCGTTTTGGTGGAGAAAAATATTTATGGTATTCCCAAGCGTAAATTGGTATTCCGCCGCGCCACGCCGGTCCAAACGCGGCTATTCTCCCCGACTTCGTGTCTGTATTGTATATCATGTCACTGCACTCTCCTCGGAACCGCACAGTAACAGGTGAACGAGAAATCTTTCGCGATCCGCACAGCTTACCGTCCGTCATGTCCACGCGGCTGTTCTCGATCCAGGGATCGAGCCTGCACCCTGCGAATCCTCTGAAGTGTCTCTGAGATCTAGGCAAACAGAGGAGGGTGCCGGAGAGCCTGTTGTTCCACGAGGGAACGCGATCGGTTCGAGGCGGCTCGAACTCGAGTTTCCGACGCGTTATTCACGTCGCACGGTTCACTGAGACTTAGTGGCTGCTCGGTCTATGTTTAACCACCCACATTGAAAAGGCCTCCCTTACTCGTCCTATCTTCCTCTCTCTATCCCCCGCGATTGCATCTCTGGCTCATCCGCTCCCCCTTTCTCCTTCTCATTCTCTCTCGCTCGAACTCGCTCGATCTCAATCTATCCGTCCGTGTCCATCTTTCGCCAACTCTCTGTCTCGCTTCGGCGAGAGCGGCATGCGCGAAATGCGCCAAGTGCGCGCAACCACCCCTTCCAACAACCCTCTTCGGATATCCTCTTCCTTCGTCTCTCTTTCGCTCCACCCAACGACGGTTCCATTATACGTACGTAGCTGTCCGAATCGTTTGATCATCGTTCCTGTGAAAATCGATCGTCGTCGTTTCGCAGGCAATGCTTGACTTTGTTTTTTTTTCGCATGATCGCCGATTCGAGCAGATCACAAATCTCGGATTTTCTGGTGTTCTCAATTAATATCCGGTTTATCAGAGTAATTATCGCGGACAGGAGCATCGCCATGGAAAACGATCGTAAAAGTGCCGGCTGACGCATGAAATATGCAACGCGCGCGGAAGCTCGATAAATATTAAATCGGTCGCGACATTTCGACGTGACAACCAAGCGAAACGCGTGGAAAAACATAGTATCGCGAAGGCTATCGGCAGATTGCGAATCTTTATGCCGATTTCCATTACGATGGAAATTGAATTTTCCATTTTGATGGACATCAATGTTCGATCGAAATTGGAATAAAATGTTTTCGACAAGAATTCGATCGATCGTTCGCATTCGGAGACTTTTCTGAGATCGTCTACTGCAGATTTTATCGAATAAAAATATTCAATCTTGTAAATATCACTATGGTATGCCATATTTTTACTTCTGTGCGACCTTCGACGCGTTATCGATGGCTATTCCCAACCGGACATATGTATGTCTTTGTCAACGACACAGTTTAACCGCAACGACGATTACGTTCTCGGTCGCGAACGCTTTCCATTTCACAGACGAAGCGCTGTCGATCGATTTTTACTTGTTGTTAGAAACAATTTGCCGATTGTGTTTATAGCCGGTCGACAGCAATCCATAGGCAAGGTGAATTTTAAATGACTCAAGTTCACCTGTGTAAGGCAACGAACGACTTCTCGAGACCGCCGGCAAAGACGGTACATATGTGTAATAAATACATACTCCGATCTTCGTTCATCGATGGCCGATCGATGGTCGACCGTTTCTACTTGGCGGGTGCAAGATCGCGCCGATAAGAAAACCGAGAAGGCGCACGTAATCCATCTCGCGACATTCCGATCGCGTTTGCATCGTTTAAACGATTCGATCGATTCATCTTGTTTTTCCGAAGAATTTGGTCGTCGCCGAGTATTAAATACAGATTAATTTAGATAAATTTTATCCCGAAAGAAATGATCGTGATTCGACTACATTATTCGGGACAACTTGTTGACGTGCGAATGAAATTGCTGCCGCTACTGGTGGAAAGGTCGAGGAACCATTAGTTATCACATGGCGTTTGTTTACTCGTGGAAAACTACATATTTGGTCAAATTTAATATGCGATAATACAATGTTTGCGTTACTCTAGCCTCGTACAGCCGTATCGTTTGAAGCTCTCGAAGGGGGTACGATGTGATTGCAAGTTTGGTAAACACCGTGTTGGACGCACGTGTTCGTCCGAATAACGGAAATACGGAGAACGGAAAATGATTGACGACCTTTCCACTTCTCCTATATGTACAACTACATGCATATTCGTTACTCGTAAATGAAAAGTTTGACCTTCTTTACACCTGCGTAATATTTCATAGCGGGGCCCGCCCGATCCTATGGACACTTCGATCCCCCGAAACAAAACGAAACGAATCGAACGCTAGGTACACGTAAGCGAACAATTTGCGACCGGGCCGATCGTTCCTCGAATCTCGCAGGCTCGTTTGATCGCGACAAGGTCGCGGATTACTCACCCCCAATGATGCGATTCTGTATGTCGTCCGGTCGCGAGTTGATCTGTATCGTGGATCCGTTTCCATTGCTTATGTTTGCCATAGGAATGGACATGTCAGGGTTCACTCGTCGGTCAAATCTCGACACCTAGAAACGAAGAAAAACATACGTGTCGCGTGATACATACGTACGCTTTGGGGCGGCAAGAGGAACGGTTGAATCGTGCGGATCGGATCGGCTGATTAGTGCCAATAAGAATGCAACGCTGATTTACCTTCATGAAAATGGTTAACTTTCGTCGAGAACGAACACGGTTTCGAGCACAGCCTCTGTCTCGTTCAAACAACCATCGCGCTAGAATGCGAGTTTACGCGAACAGCAGCGTGCACATTGTATCACACGATACCGTCGTGGTCATGGAAATGCCTGACAATGTTAATTCTGATTGGAGCACGGTATCTCAACAACGTTCTCACTCTCTCTTTCTCTCTTTTTTTCCTGGGTCGTTCAGCTTCCGACACTGTACAGCGAAAGCTGAACACCGAATGCCGAACGATAGATTCTAGCACGTTCAGTGCCCCCTCGAGTACCGATACTCGGTGGCATATCGAAAGTATCGAATCGACCTGAACCAACAGGCGAAAACGATGAACGGTTTTCAAGCCCTGCAGCGAACAGGCCGGATACTTTCGAGATGGCTTGCGCACCACCCTATCGTTACGAGTTTCGCGTGGCTAGGATATCGAAACAACAAGTACAATAGAAAGGAAACAAAAAATGTAGTCACCTGTCCCTTATCTGTTGATTGTGCCGCGTCGTTGTGAGAACTAACGGTTCGAGTGAAGCAGGCGTCGCGACGCTGTGACGCTTTATACGTGGACGGCCGCCGCCCCAACTAGTAGTATAGGATAACGATATACGTACAATAACTGTACGTATAGTCCGACGGACGCGAACGGTCGCTGTAATACTTACACGATCATTCACCGTTCTCCTCCGCTTTGTGAGAATCAAGCTCTAATCGCGCTCCGGTGCTCGAAGGAATCGGCAAACGAACGAAGATTGTTGTTTCTCCAAAAATTGTGTTCCTAGTCATTCAGTTTACAGGGACCAGTTCTGTTCCAATCAAACCGCGGATCTCTGTTCGGATAAAATGTCTCTATTTCGTATTAAGGGATTTCGTCTCGTAAGAGCTCCATCGTGTCGCAAAGAAAGCAAATGTCTTGTTTTACTGTACCGAATTTTCGACGATCAAAAATACCGCGCGGAGATGCATAAAATTCGCGGTCTAATTATAATTCGTAGGATTCCCTTAGCCTTTTGTTGCGCCTGAGTCAACAACGTTACGCAACGACGACAAAAATATTCCGTCATTGCACGGTCTATTTGCATGTGGTCGTGTCAAACTCTTGCACTTTGTTGCACTTATTAGATTTGGGACACGGGACGGAATTGGATGCCGAGTGAAGCGCGGTTGCGTGCTCGCGTGCTCGTTCTCGAAAAATAGAAATTACTCGGTTTCTTTCACGTACGTGCGATTAGTTTGCGAGCACATTATCGCGAAATGCAAAACTAGAAGCGGTTTCGTTGTGACCGAGTTCGTCGGAGGGTTCGAGGAACATGAAAGATCAGGCACGATCGATTAAGAGCACATGTTTATTAACATACTCTTGAAGTTAATAACAATATTACCGTGTGATAAATCGCGCTTCCCGATTCGGTAGAAATGAGTCTTAATTCTAAATAACATCCCGAAAAGTTGTTTTCTCGTGTCGATTACGCTACGCGAGGACTGCTAGTCCTCCTCGTTTGCGTCACGATCTTCACGGTCGTCACGAATCGCACGAACTCTACTACAGAATCGACCGAATAACAAGAGATGTATAAAAATGAACTAACGTTGTATCGGTCGATCTCGTGCTCGATTCGCAGAGTAAAGGTGACGAATGCGCTTGATTCTGAACGGGGTGCGGCAGTACTCGATTTTGAATCACACTGTTTTACTGTTTTACTGTTCTGCGGTGCACGCGTCTACGCGTGCCGTACGTATCGTCGATGGAACGCGTCGGAACCGTCGGGCTTGCGAACAGAATCCTGGAGATCGAACGAAAGGTTTTTACCCTTTTCGGGAGCTTAGTCCCTGGAAAGCGAGCGCTACATCGCGTGCAAGACTTTGCAAAGACGAGGGTTTACGATACAACCGACCAGGTAACCGTGTTCGTCCCATCGGCGGTGCACGAACGCGCGAAGTAATTCGTTAGGCAAATAATCGTTAATATAATTACGATGCGTTGAAGAAATCTATCGTACGACCCGATAAACACGACACGTTTTCGCCGGTAGTCTTGGTCTGTTGTCGTTCCGACTGGACAGCACCAGCTGGGCGGTGTCGTGGATATTGTTTTAAAATACTGGCTCATAATTTTATACACTCGTCTCGTCACCGGTCTCGATCGATATCAGCGGTGCTCGGCTACCGGCCACTTAAAATGCGAGTCCTGCTTCGGAGTAAGTGGTGAAGATCTTCTCAATCGAGTTCACGTAAGCCGCTGTCCTCAAATCCAGGCCGAGGTTGAATTTCATGGAAGTTTTCATGATGGCCTATCGAGAAAAAGTAAGAGTAACGTATGTGTATTATTCGGTGAGCGTCTTCACGGGTGTAATAGAATAACGGTAAGAAAGGTATTGAGAATCAATCGTTGGAATAAATACCCTGGCCGATCGTTCCATCGTGTAGTCCAAACCGGAGTGAACGATGTCCTTCTCAGAAGCACCGGAAATGCGTTTCTGGAACGCCTCGGAGGGTGTAACGGGGATTCGACCGCCCACGCGACCAAACCTACGTTCCAACGACTCTTGCACGGATTCTGGAAAACGAACATTCCCGTAGAACACGACCAGTCCGTTGTCACCGTGCGTTATTCGTTGACGCAAACTCACCTAACAAGTGGTAGTTGGATTCTCTCTCGTATTTGAACGTGAGACGACCGTACGACACGTGATTGAGATTCTTGAGCCACTCGAAGAAAGATACGGTGACACCACCGGCGTTGATGTACAGATCCGGTATCACCAGAATGTTTCTGTCGATCAAAATCTTGTCGGCAGCGGGAGTGGTTGGTCCGTTGGCAGCTTCGGCTATGATTTTAGCCTGCGTTAGGGAAAAGAAATGATTTAAACGTTGCGAAACCGACGCGACAATCTCTTCGAATCTTCACCTGAATCCGCCCAGCGTTGTCTTTGTTAATAACCTTCTCGACGGCTGCAGGTATAAATATGTCGCAAGGCTCGTACATAAGATTTTCACCTTCGTACGGCTCGGCACCAGGGAAGCCAACAATAGTGCCATTTTCTATGCGATAGTCTTCCAGTTGCTGAACAACCAAACAATCTTATTAACGATATTACATCGACGCCAATATTATCCCGTCCTGTTCCGTTGAAACAGGGACGTTACTTGCCTTGGGGTCAATGCCTTCCGGGTTGCAGATTGAACCGTCGTGCTCGATCACACCTATGCAGGTGGCTCCGGCGCGGTGCAGATAACGCATCGAGTGCAGACCGACGTTACCGAAACCTTGCACGATGAACGTTTTACCTCCCCAGCCCGGCGTAGTGCCTACGGGCGATCAATTCAATTCATAGAAAGAGAAACTATACTTCCTTCGCGGGTCGTTGCGCAAGCATGTGCTCTCTTTTCCTCCCTGTCACTTATTGTCCCACGTTACGATAAGCGATAAAATTTTTCCAATCAATTTTATGTATTCAAAGTTTCCAGCTAAACTAAATTTCGCGTGATTTAAAGCTGTGCCGCGGGGCTGTGCGTGTGTCAGGAGGTTCTTCACGTTCGGTTGGGATTGCGAAGAACGCTAAGCTATGTCCACGCCGAAATAACATCGAGCAACATGTTGTGATTTCTTGTGAAAAAAAGCTCTATGTTGCTTCAGTGTGGCAATAATTTTACGATACACGTCGGCAAAGGAAAAAAGGCTTGCAGCATCGCAGCTGCAAATGATATTAATCGACTACGAACAATGCTATGGATCTGGGAAAGATGGGAAATTGAGTGATCGCGACCCACCGATCATGCTCATATAGTTGGCCTCGTTGATGAAGTTCTCTAGTCCGTGGAAGACACCGCGACCAGTCGCGGATATTCGGCCGTGAATGCCACCTTGGTTGATAGGCTTTCCGGTGACGCAGGCGTGCGCGTTGATGTCCAGGTGACCGATCGTTTTCGCGTAGGTGTCCGCGATCCAAGACATTTCGCGTTCGCCAGTTCCCATATCGGGAGCGGGTACATCCACGCCAGGCCCTGAGGATCATTCGGAATTCGTTAAACGCTTCTTTCACTCTACGACCACGTCTCAGTAGACCCACGATAAAGCAAAGTGACAACGTTACCGACTAAATTAGGCGAAAAATGGTTTCACGTGCGTCAACTTTTCGTCTTTATATGAGAATATTTTTCGCTGGGAAAGGGCTCAATGCAGCGCGCGCTGGTGATGAGCTAACGAGATTATGCAGGTATTCTGTAATATGAGTGTTAGAAGTAGGTAAAAAATTGATGATGTGCATGCCACGGAATCCAAGCAGTTTTATGCGATCGGATGAGTTTTCTGGATGAAATCGAGGGTGGAGCGCGCTAGAAAATATCTCCAGCTACAAATTGAGTTATATATTGTCTTGATTCTCTGCGAAATAAAGCCAAAAACTTGACGCCCGTTTCGGCATGACTTTCTAGAGTCAGAATTCATGATATCGATAATATAGAGCAAAAAATGTGACAAGTTTAGTCACAGACTTAAGACCCGTCGGACCAAGAACAAGACAGATCTTAAGTCTGTGTCTGAAGGCTGTGAACGGAAGTTGTACAGCAGGTACCGACCGGCTGACTCTGCAACAGTCACGTGACTACCCTTGGCCCGTAATTTAGTTAGTTCCATCGATCGATCGATCGATCAATTACCATCGGCCAGTAATCGCTAGCTGGTCGCGAATTATGTTCGACTCAGCAGTCGAGATAGCATCTTGTCGAGGCAAAACGAGCAAACAATTTCGTGAAAACAAACGGATTACGAAATACCGCGATACGCTCGTGGAAACCGAATGCTGCTTCCTCGAACACTAACCGACCCCTTCGGACGTTGTTGCAACCCAGCAAGAATTTTGTAAATCCGACCTCCGTTTAATGGCTTCCGAGCAATTGAACTTTGTAACCTCGAACTATATCTACCCCCGAAACTATTTTAGGAAATTTTTACAAAATGTTTAGAAAAATTCCAGTGTGGCATTGCGTAATAGACCAAGGAAGCGGCGTGCCTTCGCGGGATTAACGCTTTGCGGTCTGCTGGTCTTTGTCGTTGTGAGTTCGACTTGAAGAAAATTTTATCGCAGAGAACAGCGAACCGCAATCCTCGAACTGGCGAGAAAATAGAAGAAGGAAACGAAGAGGAAGAGGATGAGGAGAAACCGCTTCGAGTATTTCGGAGCATCTTCGTCTCACCGATGAATCCCTTCTTCGCGAGCTCCAACGTGAATCTTCTGGTGATCTTCTCGAGCTCGTGTTCGGAGTACAATTTTGGATTAATCTTGATACCGGCTTTGGCGCCACCGAAGGGGACGTCCACACAGGCGCATTTGAACGTCATCAGCGCGGACAGAGCCTTCACCTCGTCTCGGGAAACGTCCATCGAGAAACGGATACCTGGAAAGACCCGATGCAAACAACAGGCTGTAAATGCTATAATATTTTCGATAGAATCTTGGCAAGCCACCGGTCCCACGATCGGTGCTAAATATAATACAACGAATACGCGCAAATAACGAACGGAATGCGCGCTGTACAAACGATACCGTTCCTTTTTGCTGCGAGAGAATACAATCGATAAATAACGCGACTCTTGTCGAGCAGAGCTCTCTCTCTCTCTCCGTTCCTCTTCGAGCCGAGATCGTTTTTACGATCGGTCGATCGCACACGCCGTATATATATACTGGCCGTAATGATCTCGCAGTCCCGTCGCCGGTAATCGAGAGCAATACCGAGCGGCGCGTCGTGGCGGAAAAGGGTTTCGCGAAACAGCGCGATCTAAAATTAGCTTTCGGTTTCGTCGACGACCAATTACGCAATAATTCGGTTTCGTCGACAGCCGACGCTTTCTCGGGGATCTCGAAATTAATTTCGTGAACGAAGGTCACGCGATTGCGATTGCGATCGCGCTCGCGATCGGATACGAGCGGTTGTCACGTGTCAATATCCCGACGAGAGTTGTATAGATCGCGATTAACGCGATAACGAATCATCTTCGGATAAAGCTGCAATATGTACCGGCGCTAAGAGGACAATTGGTTTTTCGTAGTTTCGGTCGAACTCAGTCGAATCCACGACGGTGAACGGCTTATGGTGGCATGTGCCAAGCCGTGACACCATCCAGCAACCGTCTTAATGGTTGTCTGTTGATTCGCGACAAGCCATCTAGCGACAGGTTTATTTTTATAATATCGGAAACGAACGGTCGACGACGGTTGGTGTAAATCGGTCAGCGACGTAAGCAGGCGTAAACGAACGATACGTAATACCCACGCACGCGTTATCGTTCGAAAATAGTCACGCGACGACGGCTAGTCAGGGTCTCGCGCATTCGAACGACCTCGTTAATGACTTTGGCAAATAACAGCTGGAAGATAAGTCGAGTAGATATTTGGGCTGGGCTTCATTTTTTTCGATCTGTCGCCTTGTTGGTCGAGGAACGTGGAATTTCAAGCTGTCGTCGGGGTACACAATCTGCTCCCGGTCACGATAACAAATCGTGGTACCGACAGGCGTAAGCTATCGGGCTCCCACTGTTCTCAAGACTTTGTAAACGAGTCTCGACGTACTTGCTTTTGTAAAGATTGGGCAAGTTTCACAGTCATAGAAGACACGAACAATCGTTTACGATTCGCTGTTGAGAAGTCGTCTCCGTCGACTTTTCGATAGCAATGACAATTTCGTTCGTGAATCGATCGAATCATCCGGAATAATACGATAGAGTCGTTTCTTTTGAGATTGTTATTTAAAAGTTATAATCCTCCTACAATTGCTGAACGATTGATTCGTTTTCCGCAAAAACTCAAGTAAAATGTCCTGCATCAATTGCAAGAAATAGGTCGAAAGCGAATGGAAAGCTGATTCTTTCTTTGCTAATTTGAATCTTCTCATTATTTTAAATTGCGTCTACTCAATTTTGTCATAAATGCATAAAATCCGTAGTCTAGTTAAAATCGGCGCGATGAACAACAGACGGTATCGAAATTTAGGAAATTATCGGGACTGTACAGGTGTTCCTTGTGGATCGATCGCGGTCTCGGGCCGCGTTAGACAAGAAAATCGGTGATTCGTCGCGTCGGGTCGCGGCTTGGGGTCATTGACCCGAAGGCATCGTGACATTGGCACGAGATACCGGCGATTGCCAAAACTCTCGAATTAAAATGCGAATCAGCGGTTGGTTAGCTAACGTTTGGCAGGTCCGACGAAGAAAAAGGTAGACAGCTTGGCATCGGAACGCGTCACTCTGCTCGATGCTCTCAGCTCGTCGCAATTATATTCTAACTATAGAGCGAAATACTCCGATATCTCCGTACGCGTCATCCTCGGCGAAGGCTCGCCGATGATGCTCTCGTGATCTCAAAGCCGCTTGTTTTTGACGCGGTTCGCGCCCAAAGATGGGCGGGTCGTCGACGCGTCTCTCGATTCAGGCAGGAACGATAAGGAAAGAGACGTTAGATAAAGAGGATTACGGTGCAGCCGATGCTGAACCGTTGTAACGAGACAGGTGACCGCGCCAGCCTGTCGTAGTCATAAAACACCGGTAAACAAAGTAATTATAATGCTTGATCGATGACTAACCGCGGGCAACGATCATCGAGGCGGAATCTGTTTATTTGGCTCGCGAGAACGATTCCTCCCGCTCGAGCGATTCTCTAGCACGCGCGAGATCATCTATTTGCTAATCACGAGCTCGTACAAATTTACACCAAGGAGATAACGATATGGTCGGGCGGACTGACGGACGTCCGCAACATTCCCAACGGCCGGTTTCGCCAATTGAAAAATTCTGCTGATACGTGCGTGCGTTTAGGGCGACGAATTAAAACCGAGCGCGGCTAAATCGGTGTAACATAATCACCGTGGGCAGCGTTCCTCCGAAATGCAGAGCGAACGTAAAAACGCGCTCATCGGTCGTAACTCAACGAAATAACACTCTAACGTTATCGTTTCAAATGGAACTTGCATCCTGAAAGAAGGTCACAAGGTTAACACGTTAGCCACCGTGTGACCCGCATACGAGCCATTATTAAATGAATTACCTCGTCTTTCTGGTAATTTTATAATCGTTGCGTTGTGTTGCGCTGATGCGGCGACGGAACGCGCTAAACGATAATGGCACGGTAAAAGCGGAATAGGCAAAAATTAATTAGCAGATGGATCCGATACACGAAAATTGAATCGAGTTCAAGAGATTAATCTGTTAACAGAAGAAGGCTAGTCGACTCGTTTTTATTACGTCATCGTGTTCACATACCGTATTCGAATCTTTACCGCGTTCTTTTTGTTCGACTCGAGTCACGTGTTTGCGAGTGTTTATAGTTTTAAAGCTGACGGTTTCTATAAGTTTGTATGGTAAATAAGGCGGATCGACCCCGCGGGTAGAAGAAAATCGCGAATATTCGTTCGAAGAATTTGGCGGGCGTTGTGTACACGCTTCCCCTAATCTGCTCCTCCAGAAACGAGGTTAAAACCGCGTCGTCGTATACCGTATGCCTGAAGCCGTAAAATCGTCGTAAGCGCGACGAGTTTAACCGCGAACGCTCGGCGTACAAGAAAACTTAGAAGTAACCAGCGAAACGAAGCTCGATCAGGTGCATATTCGCAAGGAAAAAGCATTTTTTTTAGTCCTGCACGAATTTGCTCCGGTTTCGAAGGTTGCCGAGGTTTCGTGCGCAGAGTGTCCCGATGCCGTCATCGATGACGTAATTGAAATGCGCTCGGCGATATCGTATTCAAACGACTGCCGAGCATCCGTGGTAAAAAGAAGGAAATTCTGGCGGAGAGCTAGACCGATCATCGTTCTGCGCGCAACGGTGAACACGCTGCGCGTTCGTTTAATTCGACAAAGGGGAGAAGGTGAACCTGAAACACGTACTCGTGTCAATCGATAGACGAATCGTTAACGGTCGAACTGATCGGAGAGCACAATCGAAACGCGGGGATTATCGAAGACGGTCGGAAATCGAAACAACAGTCGGTGTGTGTCTGACTTTACCTCCTTTGCAAGGTATTCTGTGAGTGGAATGCTGAGCACGGTAGCCAGTTATCATTTCGTAGTCGCCGGAATCGCGTCTCAGAGGGAATACGGTCTCGAGGATGTGATCACATGGCTCCATCAGCATCAGAATACCCTTCACCTTTTTCTTCCTCTCCTCGACGGTCACCCTAGAACGTTTGCCGATGTCTTCGACTAGTTTGTCCTCGACGATCTGACAGGCACGGTGGAAGAAGTACTCGACCATGTCGAAGAACTTTGGGTTAGCATCCGTTGGAATATCCTTGAGACGGTCAGGAATCTGATGGTCGGCGTAACCGCGTGCTTGGAACGCCGGCACAGCGCGTATCAGCGTGTTATGAATAATGTCATTGTTTGTCGGCGCTTGTTTCAACGCGATCGACGGCCTCGTTAATCTTCTTACGTGAAACATATTTCCGTCGTTCGATCCTCTGGACGTCCACCGAGAGCTCAGGCTTCCTCCGTCGACTGAAACACCACGACTGTGACTCTCACTCGACTCGCACTCTCTCTCGCACGCCGACGAATGTCTGTAACTGTCTGTTCCTCCTGGTTCCTCCGGCCGTACTCTTTCTCTCTTCCTCGCGATCCTGTCGTTGCTCACCAACCAGTGAACCAGTCCCTCGGCCGACTGCGCGAGCTAACGTCTTCCTTTGATACCGATCGAAACAACCTTGCCTTTCCGCAACGCTCCGGTCACGACTATTCCGTGCCTCCACCACCTTACGCCTCGCTCTGCTCGCCAGCTAGTCCAATCGTTGCAGCTGACTGTTAGCTTCTCGCCAATCGTCGAAATTCTCTAGAAAACGGGCCCTCCAACAAGATTCTGCCAACGTTTCCCCAGCAAATCTACTTACCATCCGTTCGGCTTCAGACCAGAGCAGGTTGCAATCACGGACGAGGTAGTAGACCGATCGATCACCCAATATCATTTTTTGTCGTGTAGACGATCCATAGCCTCGTTAACATTTTTCTAAACTTTTTAATTAATATTTAATTTTTTCTTTCGTTCGGTAACGATGAGTATCGTCTGCAAACTTGTAGCGCCATCATACGGCAACGGGCTCAAGCTACCAGAGCCAAGTAGTATCGTCCTCAACCTCCAGATGTCGGACACGATGAATTCTAGGCGCTCGGTTAAAAAAATTTGAACATAGATACGAAAAGACGCCCAATAGACATATGTAGACATGTATTTATGTACTCTAATAATGCAGAATTTTACGATTTTAGAATTTTTACGATGCAGATTATACGATTATAGGAAACGATACTTGCTATGCGCTATATTTTTCTTTTATTCGTATCTGATTTCGATGGAACAGGTAGAGAAGCAGCAAGTGACATTATCTCGCACAAAGGCTATTGTACTATGGTACTAAATATATAGATAGGTAATTGGCGTTAGTGTCATGGACGGTTTACCGCAGATGGTGACATGTATTTTTGACTTTTATCATTGCACATCAGAAAATCAAATACAAATTAAAAATGCTACAAACAACGATTATTAAGATACATTATCGCTTCAAGGGGATTCCACAGACAATCTGATAGCGTTGAACAAAAATTGTGATTGTACTTTGCTCGTGTCTCATAGATATACTTTTCAAAACCAAGAACTTTTTGCAATACCGAATACCCCACCATAAATTAAGCAAAATTTGTCATTATAACAGATGTTTGTTTGAACAAGCAAGGTTATGAAGAAGAACCGTTTTGATTGTCTCTCCGGCGGCTGAGGTTAGCAACTCTTTCATTTATACGAGAAGGTTAGGATCCCAGAATGGAGAATTAAATTGCGAAGCAATTAATTTGGTTGTATCTTATTCTTATTAAATCGGGATTATGTTTCTAGAATTACAATACACCGACAGTTTGCTCACGAAGTTTTTCGCTTTGTTATCACTGAATTCGATAAGTCTGTCTCACATTATCAAGTCACAAGTAATGCCACTTTTATATGAGTATTTTCCAATAACATTTAGAAGTCTTATCAAATAGTAACTATACAAGAAGATTCTTCGTAATAAAAGAATTCATGTGGTATCGAAACTGTGAACGAAGAAGTCAGTCCTTTGGGTTCTCTTGAAAATATGTCTCGGACAGCGGATATTCTTGAAAATTATGAATATAAAAAGGATCCAACACCGCATTACTCGAAAAAAACGGACAAGAATAATGGACAAAGAACAAACCGTTCTGTAAAAGTAGAAGCAAATGGTAAAGAAACTGGAAAAAGAGGTTCCAATATTTGTTTTCAAGACAAGCTTCAAAATGTTCCTAAACAGGTAAAATAGTAAATTAATTTGCTAAAACTCTTAGAATTCTTTATATATATGTGTATATATAAACATTAAACATTAAATTTTACAGAAACCACAAAGAGATATTAAAGCAGAAAAGGAAAACCAGAAATTAAAAGAACTAAAATGTCAAGAATTCGAGTGCAACAACACCAAGGAAGTCTTAGAAAATACTGAAGAACAAAATGAAAGACTCAAGGCTAAAAAAATAGCTAAAACAACTAAGAAAAGAATTATATTTCCAGAATATATTCCCATAAAGGAAGTCCAAAAACTTTTAAAGAATCAAAATGCAGAGAATGCAAAATACGTGGAAGGATATTTGCGCATTAATCCTAAATTCCCTAAGCACGCATATTTATCACTGCCCAACGACGAGGTGGATTTATTAATTGCTGGAGTATTAGACAGAAATCGAGCATTAGACGGAGATCATGTTGTAGCCCGTATAAATCCTCCAGCACTGTGGGAATCGGAAAACCGAAAGACAGGCGTTATTGTTTCCATATTAGAAAAAAAACATCCGAGACTAGCAGTGGGACATCTGGAATGTCAAGGACTAAGTTTACGTTTTTATCCTAGAGATAAACGCTTGCCAATACTTAAAATAAAGCAAATGGAAGATCCATTGATAAAAGACGGTAGTGGGACAACTGCTGTAGTGGGAGAAGATATATTATTTCTAGCTACGATTACTGACTGGTTCAAAACTATATATTCACATGGGTATGATTACAATTTGAAACATTCAAAGTTTCCGATAGTAAACGTGATTAATAATATTTTATGTTGACCACAGGAGACTTATCAAAATGATTGGAACAGCAGGTGAAATATCTACAGAATCGAATGCAATATTGCTTGAACTTAATTTAGATATAACACCTTATAACGAAGAAGTGACGAAAGGTCTTCCAAACAAAGACTATTTTTTAACAGAAAAAGATACGAAAAATCGAGAAGACTGGAGAAACGAATGTATATTCACTATTGATCCCGACAATGCCGTCGATTTAGACGATGCAGTTTCCTGTAAACCGTTAGAAAATAGAAACTACGAGGTAATGTTCTTGTTGCTTAAAATGATTTCTTATATAATTATTTGAGCCCGTATTTACTTGCTATTGTATGCTTTCCATATTCCAGATTGGTGTACATATAGCTGACGTTACTTATTATTTAGAGTTTTTATCTCCGTTAGATGTACAAGTAGCAAAACGAGCTACAAGTATTTACACGACTGATAACGTGTATCATATGTTACCGAAGCAACTGTGCAACGTATGTTCCCTATTGCCTGGTCAAGATAGATTAACTTTTTCTGTTATTTTTGAAATGACGTCAGAAGGAAAAATCGTGAAATATCGTTTTGCTAAGACTGTGATAAATTCTTGTTGTAAAATGTCTTATGAACATGCTCAACAATTTATTGAAGATCCGGAAAATAAAAATTGGTCTGTAGACATGCTGCATGTAAGCGGCAATTATAACATTAACGATTTATCTTCGAAAGTAAACATTTTACATAATTTGGCTACTAAGAGATGCGAAGAGAGATATGCGAATGGTGCTTTGCAGATAGATCAACAAAAATTACATGTCGGGCTTGATAGAACTACGGGTAAACCAACATCTTATTGGATAGAAGAGCAGAAAGAGAGTAATAGGTATTAATATTATTTTGCGAATTGTAGCGGCACTTGAATTCAATTGTTTCATTTAATATGCACGTGTATATTATGTTTTAGTCTTATACAAGAGTTTATGTTGCTAGCTAATATGACAGTTGCCATGTTTTTGTATGAAAAAGTTCCTGAAACTGCTTTATTGCGCAATCATAAAAAACCTTTGAAGCTTACCCTGACTAAAACGAAAGATATTCTGGGAAAATTTGGAATTCATTTAGACATTGAAACCTCTGGATCATTGCATGCTAGCATTAAACGATACGAAGAATTACAATCGGAAACTAGCGATTCCAAAGCTACAACGGAGTATAGAGTGATGGTTATTAATAATCTTTGCACTAAAGCAATGAATGTACGATTTGTCATTTCTTATCAAATTATTCTCGTAACACAATACCGCATAACATAGGAAATTTTTATTTTTTAGCGCGCAACTTACAACTGTTCGTCTAGTCTTAAAACGGAAGAGGATTTGAGACATTATGCTTTGAACGTGTCTTACTACACGCATTTCACTTCTCCCATTAGGCGATACTCCGATTGCGTGGTACATCGGTTACTATATTCTGTCATAAAAAATGAAGCAATGCCGGAAAGGTGGTCAAAAGAGATGTGCATGAAGTAAGTTAAATTGGAAATTAGAAACAAGTATCTTGCCGTTGCAACAAATTGTGAAGAACGTGTAGTCACGTTGTATTTATCATTTTAGAATAGCGGCGAATTGCAATTTGAAAAAGTGGTCTGCACAATTGGCTCAGAAGCAAATTAGCGAATTGTACTTTGCTTACTTGGTAGGTTTAAATGGCCCTTTTGTTACCATGGGTATTGTATTCGATGTAAAGGAAAAATACATAGACGTGATATTGTGTCAAATGGGTATACAACTAAGAGTTTATTTCACGAGCTTAGAAAAGTCAGCAACCGTAAAATATTCTTCAGAACATTCGATCCCGTCGATACATATTTCGTGGAAATGGCCTGCTGTTGTCCAGGTAATAAACCACACAATGAAACTTTAACGTGACACGTAATAAAACTTCAGTATTAATACGTTCCATATGTTTTAGGAAATCAATATCTTCACTTTACTATATCTAACGATTGAGAAACATCCTACATTGTTTCGGCTAACAGGAACAATCATACAACCACCAAGAAAATGATGACGTTTTCATATTTTAAAGTCTATTTTCAATGGATTCTTGGAAGATATTTTTATTCAGGAGGTAGGCGATGATAACGTCCATACACTGAAACAGATACTTTTACTCACATATACATTTTCAACGTTTATATGATATTTCTATATAGATTTTGCTTATTCTTTACGTTGTATGAATATATTTAAAACTTTTTCTTTTACATGTATACAAATAAATGACATTTTTACAAGGATTTTCTTTATTTCGAGAATGTTTTAAAGTACATCGCAAAAATGTCTTTACATCTTTAATGATCATATAATTTCGTTAATTTGTGTAGGATCGGTATACAAATAAATAGTTTTTACTTATATCTAACTTTGTACATAAAATTATGCATACCATATGTAAAACATATATTACGTGTGTGTATGTATGTTCATCGTATTCTGAATGTATATACGGTTTAATTAACTCAAGCTCAATTTATTGACACTTGTATTTTTATATAAAAAAAAAATTCACATATTAAATTGAAAATATTTTATAATAAAGGGACATGTGTCGAAAACATAAGTTGTGAAAAGTAAATATACTGTATTAACAATAATATGCTTCTATCTAAAATATAAAATTCATACGGTCGTAATTTAACGTGAGTATTCAACGTCCAATGATAAGTGGTAACTCAATGATTTAAGCGACAAATGGTTTTGCTAAGATTTTCAGGAAATATAGTTCTCTTTATTTCCATTCAATGTATAGATATTTTCTGCTTAAATCTTAATTTTTTTTACAATAAAATATGATTGCGTTAATGTTTGTCCAACAACTTTTCAATTAAAATGCAGCTATACTCTCACGATATTCCTTGTCTGAAACTCTATTATCTAAGCAACAGAATGGAGAATTTTCAATAAATTAAAACTTTGTACATTGTACCTCCACGGTAGAGAACTTCATGTTCTACTTAAAACAAACGAGCAGTTTTATCGACAATGAACAGATGACGTTGAATTTCATGTTCCTTAAATCATATTCATTCGAAATTGCGCGCATCGTGTTTCACAACATTGAAATGATACCTCTCTCAATGTACAAAATAATAAAACGATACCTTAGACGATAATCGTTGGAATTTGAGAACGGTATCGTTTGCACGTTAATAAATTAGCGTAGCAAAAGGTAAGATCAATTGACAAAAATGAATATCTGTTGTATTTCCGCGCGAAAGAAACTGTACATTCGTAGAAGTTTTCATCGATTTGATATCGCCATTGAAAAACAACTACACTAGCAACTTTAGCTGGACGCTTGAGACTGTTGTTGCGACTGAGATTTATTCCGATGCTCGTAATTTACTAGTCTTTGTCCCACGAGGTATTTGTCATTCTTTATATGTTCGTAGAATTTCTTAAACTGACGAATTTGAAAATATATAATCATACACACTAAGTTTACCATCAGGAGGAAAGGATATAAATGTCTGGCGATGAGAATTTGTGTTTGCAAATTTGTAATCAATAGTGGTACTATTCCATAGGCTACGGCATACGGAACGGCTAGGGCAAGACCAGAGCAGCATATTACCGGAGCCGCCAATTCGGTCACAATAAATTTCAAATCTATTTCCCTAATGCCGTCATTGTATGCCCGTTCGATCGCCATGCGAATTCTCCAGTCCGGTCCCATCATTGTAATGGCCGTTGCAATTTTCGTGTACAACACGCCTAAAGCCCAATCTTGCCAGATGAATAATATTGGATTCTGTACCAGGGGTACGCGTAAAGGTACTACAACAACCAATTCGAGAAGGAGACCAAACAATAGCGGTATTAGGCCAATAAGTAGGAAAAATGCAACCGACGCTTTCACGCCTATGATCGCCCAATGCTTTACTTTGTCTAGCACGGCTCTTCGTCCACGAGGTAGCCAAGAAAACGCTAAAGCCAATCCTCTTACTGCGGCCCAGCATACGTACATTCCACAAGCTACCGTGTAAAGCTCGTGTACCCGTCCAGATAAAGCAACCACTGCTTCGTTCGTTTCTAAAAAATTCCGAGAAAAGGTATATATACATATAAACATATGAGGGCTTCTACAAAATATATAGGAGCTCAAGTTGGTTTGGATATCTTGCCTGCGCATAACATATTGTTACTGTAATTGTAATTCTTACCCGAACCACTCAAAGTAGGCGGTAACACTGGCGGAGATGGAGCGGGTGCTCCAACCATCCACAACGCCATTACTCTGCGTCCCAGCCAAACAGGAAGAGTCATTGCGATCAAACTTGCGATAACGAGAGAAACGCATACGCAGAACAAAAGACCGATCAGTCTAGCGGGAAACCAGCGTGGTCTGACGTATGGTTGAAAAGTTGTTGGTCCGTCTCTTTGTAGTAATGCCTGATGCGCGGCGCCTAAATCGAGATGTGGCGGCTCTTCGATCACCGCTGGTCCTGGGTCCTCTGTCTGATCCCTTAGAAGGTACGATTGGAGGTCCAACATCCAGGCCACTACTCGACACCAGCCTCTGACGAGAGATTTTAACCATGTACGCGTATGAGTTTGTTCCAACAACGCAGGAAGAACCACTTGCAGTAACAACAGTTCCAAGGAAAACTCGCTGACCTGTATCACAGAGATATCATGAGAGTATTTTAACAAATAAAATCGAACTACAATTACAACAAATTCACTGTCAGAGGTACAGATTGCTTACTTGAGCTTCGCTTTGAACGGTCACTGTATATGGTAAAAATCCTGGCCATGCCCATCGTAACAACTTCACCGGCAGCCATAACATTAATAAAATAGATGTTCCAAATATAACTGTGGACGCAACGAGTCTTTTCACATGTCTCAAAATTGGAAGATGTATCATTTCTTGGATAGGCGAGAAATCAGGATCGTTTAAATTCCTCAAGAACCATAGTACTCCAGGCCGTAACACTTCCCGTAACAGTAGAATAAACGAAGCGAAATAATATACGTAAATCATTCCAACCAACCAATGAATAAACATCGAAGTGCCAGGAGCTAATCTGAACGAGGATTCTCTGTCTCTGAGCGTAGCGTCAAACATTGCTAACGAACAAATGTCTAACCACCAGCCGCATACCAAAGGAAGTACACCTATCTCCACGACGGATAGCAAAGAAACCTTTACTATAACGTAACATAAGCCTAGTATACGTTGCGAATCGTAGAAACCTAGGACACCTGCCAGTGTATGAAGAACTACCAAACAGACCCCGATCACATAATAACCGCACAATGTCGTCACTAGTCCTTCGAAATGGGATGCGGCTGCGTACTCTTGCAATCCTAATCCAGCTATCGCGAAACTACCGATATGGTACGGGCAGAAAGCAAAAACCTGAAAAAGAAAAATTGAATGGGAGATTTCGATTCACAGGAATGAACTCGGGAATGTTTCATTGAAATCATTTCGTCAATAAATACCATGATAAATAGAGTATTCAGGGACACGACCCAGAATACGTGTTCGAGAAAAACTAGAGAACCATCCAATCCAAGAAGACGTTCCCAAGTTAACTCTTCGGCAGGTCTATCCCATTCCATTGGATTCCAATTGGCTTCTTCGGCTTCGCCTTGGGCTTGACCTTGTGCTGGGCCTTGACCTTGACCTTGACCCTGAGCTTGAGCTTGACCTTGATCTCTCCACCCTTCGCCGGGCCTCGCGTTCGCTTGTTCACCGTTTACTCCCACCTGTTCTATGTGAGGTACTTCTCTGGGTGGTTGTTCAATGTTTCTAGGAGGTGTAGGTTCTTCCATGTCTCTAGGAGGTATTAACGGTTCTATATCTCTGGGAGCTATAGGTGGCTCCAAATCTCTTGGAGGTTGATCTATCTGTGGCTCCGGATTTCTCGCAGCTACTTGCGGTTCGATATCTCTATCGATTCCTTCGGTTCCATCTATCCTTTGATTATTTGCTAAATTATTATCTTCTACCCTATGTCCTTCTCCATTTCCATCCCCAGGAAAATTTAGAACGTCTATTATCAAAACAGGGGGTTGGTTCACAAAAGGTGGAACATTATTATTATCTTGAATTTCCTGTTGCAAAAGGGCTCTTTGCCTTTGAGGTATGTTCGCGTTAAACGGAACCACAGGCACTACCACTATGTCTCGTTCTAGCCAATCTGGACCATCGGCATGTAAAATTTGTTCTCTCAACCACACCAAACCAATAAACGCGAATAGCGTACAAGTAACTACGAAACAGCCGTGAAATACATCCGACGATATATTTTCTGTGGATAGCATGTCTCTTGGTAACGACATTATCTGTAACAACAAAAAGTACATTGTTTTTGTTGTTGAACGATCCTAGGAGTTTCCTGTACGTATATTTATATTTGTAACTTGGAATACTTACACGAATCAGATCTAGAGGTCCACTGAACAAAGCTCTGTACGTTCTGCAAGCAGTTAACGGAACAACGCCTAGCCATGCTATCGCAACTAAAGTATAGTGTAGCCAATATTTAACAGCTGTAACTATGTTCGAGAATAATCCACCGATGACATCTCTTAATGGTAACCGGCGTGGCATGTCTGGGCTATAGATGGGTGTAAACGAAAAACGGTGTCCACATAGTTCACAGTATTCTTTGCGCGAGTAACGCAACCATTGCACTAAACATTCTTGGTGTATCCATTTAATACTGCCTGTACAAATGCAAGGATGAAACAATGGTCTGTCTGCTAAACCTTCGGATCGACAGACCCTGCAGATATCTGCACCTAACATGCCTTCTGTCATGTTTGGTTTGTCTTTATGTTGCTGAAAAATAGAATAATTAGTATAGAACGAGTACAGAATCGAACAACAAGGTGTATATAGTGTTTACGGTTTTGCGATAAATTGAGGTACAAACGATAACCGATATTCGCCGCGTAAACAAAAGTGTTTTATCGATAAAAAATTTCCTTTGTAGAACTGACCTTAAAATTTCGAAATGTTAAACGTGGAAAAACACTTCAACATTTATTAATTACTACGGAGAAAAATAGAAGGTTCTATCGAAAGCAGAAAAGGTGGTATTGAATACGAACTATGTATCTACGTACAATATCTACTCGATGGAAAGTAAATTCCTTTAAAATTTATCGATATTATCTACAAGTGAATTATTGTCTACTCACCTGTGCCTTGACGGAAACGCATGAAATCCAAAACTATCGTGCAAAATATTGAAAATGTCTACTGTTACTTGCAGCTCTTTCTTTTTTATGTTAACATAGTTGCAACATTTGCGACGCAAAAGTTACTGTTGCGCGCGACAAATATCGGTAGTAGTGTTTTTAACCATTTGAAACATCATTTTTCGATAAAAATATACTTGTCTAAAGATTTTATTACTGTCATCGATGACCGTTCGATCCAGGATAAATTTTTATGAATAGGGATATTGTGACGTCAAGTTTTGCCCATTGCTCGACACAATCGAAGTAACAATTGAAGTAATGTCAACGGCGGCAACCGAAAGTTATATCAGAGAGGAAATTTACTCTCTGGTTATATATATACATACATAGGTTCGTTGTACGTTCTGCCAGATATAAACTATAGTCGAATTATTTAAACGGAATGTAAGGTGGTTAATGATTTTTTTGTATTTTCAACAAAAGCAGTGCAGAGACTGCAAAATAAGAATATGCATACATACCGGACTAACGTAACCTTATTTAACAGAAATGTTATAGAGAATTTATAACCTTGCAGAGACAACTGGGATGTTATTGTTTTAATATGTTGATACTTTACACGAAGTTATTCGATGTTTTAACATTAAATCTCTCTAAACGGGCACAGTACCTTTCTTTCGCAAGATATACGGATTCGAAAGAAGTCATGAAAGTCCTTAACGTTGCAGAGAAAAATGATGCTGCCAAAAATATCGCCGGTTACTTGTCTCGCGGTAATAGCAGACGAGTAAGTAATATTGTTTTTCAGTTAAAACAATCTAGAATTCCAATGAAATAATATTTGAATTTTCCTGTTGTGTTACAGAGAGAAGGACTTTCTCCTTATAATAAAATTTACGAATTCAGCTCTATTTTGTGGAATCAAAATTGTGATATGCGTATGACCTCTGTGTCTGGTCACTTGTTGAATTACGCATTTACAGGAGCATACCGTCAATGGCAAGGTTGTCATCCCCTAAGTTTATTCGATGCACCAGTCACAAAGCAATGCATTGAAGATATTTCTGTAAAGATTAAGAAAACTTTAGAAAGAGAAGTCAAGCAGTGCAGCGCATTGATCATTTGGACGGATTGCGATCGCGAAGGGGAGAACATTGGATTTGAAATTATTCATGTCTGCCAAGCAGTGAAACCTAATATACGTATATATAGGTACTGGTATAAATCTGCAAGTGAGTTCAATCTACTCTATATGCTAATAACAAACTTGTCTGTATGCAGAGCAAAGTTTTCTGAAATCACTCAAGCATCTGTAAGCAGAGCACTCGAAAATCTGTGCGATCCAGACGAAGCAGTTAGCAATGCTGTTGATGTACGGAGCGAACTGGATCTGAGGATAGGTATACAGTAGCAGCATTAAATCATACTACAAGCGACTGAATTGGTTATAAGACAACGTATAATCGAACTACTGTGTGTAGGTGCTGCATTTACTAGGTTTCAAACATTGAGACTACAAAAGGTTTTTCCGAGAACTCTTGCAGATATGCTTATCAGTTATGGCAGCTGTCAATTCCCAACACTAGGATTTGTAGTCGAAAGATTTTTAGCCATAGAAAGATTCAAGCCAGAACCATATTGGAAAATAAAAGTTATGGATATTCGTGATGAAATTTCGGTGGAATTTAGGTGGGTGAGAGGAAAGTTGTTTGAAAAATTACCGTGCGAGGTTCTGCTAGAGATGTGTTTAGAACAACCCAATGCTACTGTAGAAAAAGTCATAAGTAAGCCTAAGAGTAAGTGGAGACCGCTGCCATTGGACACAGTAGTAAGTATAAAATAGTCGTTGGAAGAAGAAGGAAAAGATATTGATGAATTCTTTCTGCCTAAATAAATATAGGAACTGGAGAAACAAGGGTCTCGGAAACTTCACTTAAGTGCCAAGGAAACGATGAAAATAGCAGAGAAATTATATACTCAAGGTTTAATTAGTTATCCACGTACGGAAACGAATATATTTCCAAAAGAATTGAATCTTGTACCTCTGGTAAATCAGCAGAAAAACAGTTCTGCTTGGGGAGATTTCGCGCACCAATTACTAGAGGAGGGATTAAATCCTCGACAAGGGAAAAAAACCGACCAAGCACATCCTCCCATACATCCGATAAAATTTAGCAATAGTTTAGCAGGTATAGTTTATCGTTTATACAATTGATAAGACATTCTAAACAGATTGTTATGTCATTCTAATTGTTTAATAACAGGCAACGAAGCGAAAGTTTATGAATTTGTGGTTCGACATTTTTTGGCTTGCTTATCAAAGAACGCATTAGGTCAAGAAACTACAGTAGAAATTGATATAGCTGGGGAAAAGTTTATTGCTAACGGTCTACAAATTATTGAACGAAACTATTTAAACGTGTACATATACGAAAAGTGGAGCGACAAAGAAATTCTTGTATATCAAGAAGGACAGATTTTTAAACCTACCAGTATAGATATGATACAGGAAGAAACGTCTCCACCGCAATTATTAACTGAAGCCGATTTGATTAGTTTAATGGACAAATTCGGTATCGGTACGGATGCTACACATGCTGAACATATAGATACGATCAAGGCACGTCAATATGTAGGTTTAATAAATGGAAAACATTTGATGCCTGGAAAACTTGGAATCGGATTAGTGATGGGATACGATAACATGGGATTTCAAATGTCGAAACCAAACTTGAGAGCCGATTTAGAGAGGAATCTCAAGTTGTACGTTTTTTCTAATTCACTGAATAACTTTAAACAGTCAACTCAATCTGCAAAATTAACCATGACTAGTTACTTTTCTGTACAGAGTTTGTGAGCGACAAAAGGATCCAAAGGATGTTTTACAAACTCAGATAAATAAATATCGTGATGTATTTAAAATAGCATTGGAACGTGCTAATTTAATCGACAATGCTTTGGCTGATTATCTCGGGGAACAACCAACAGAGACTCAAGACATACAGATTAATAATCCACCCGAAGAAATTGCTATCTTTAAATGTCCGAAATGTGGTTCAAATATGACGCTCAAGGAGAGAAAGCAGACCAATGGAAAATATATTGGCTGTATGGGATATCCCACCTGTAATAATGTCATATGGTTTCCCAAAAATGTAGAATCCGTCGAAGTATTGGATGATGTCTGTTCACAAGTACGTACAGCTAGTACATCTACAAGTTACAACAACTGATTTATAAACTAATCTATTTCTTTTAGTGCGCAGGAAATATGCGTAAGTTGAAATTCAAGTTGACTAAAAACGCGTTTCCACTTTTTGGTACTACTTACACAACTTGCATTGGTGGCTGCGATCCTTCGTTCAACGAAGTAATGAATATTAAAGACGGAAACGTTAAGCATGTCAGGCAAACAATTAACGACAGTGGATACAGCAGTACATTCGGCGGATCAAGATCATCTGTTGTTTCGAATCCACCCCCAGTAAGAAACAGTGGAGCTCAATATCGGGTTGAAAATAGGACAAATTTATCTGAAAATAACACGTCTGTAGGGCTCGTTAGACCTCAAAACAATAATAACCAACGCAACGCGAACAGATCAAGCGACAATAATAGGAATGTTAAGAAACAAGGCGAGTCGAAGAACAACGATACATGGATCGACACAAATCATTCCAATTCATCGAATAACCACTTTAACCAATCAAGAACGCAGCAAAGTAAGACATGGGGTGACACTGATAATAATGCTGCTATTATATGTAGGTGTCACGAGAACGCGATTCAGTTGACTGTAAAGAAAGAAGGGCCTAATCAAGGTACATATATCGATTTCGATTATTCAACTACATACTTACAGAACGAAATTTTTATCTGATCGTAACTCGATTTTACCATTGCACTTGTAACACGTGTTTCAGGAAGATCATTCTATAAATGTGCCAGACCTGAAGGTACTCGCTGCGACTTCTTTCTGTGGGCATCAGACGACGCGCAACAAACGCAAAATGGTGTGACTAGAAACACAAACTACATGCCAACTACCACAAATACTTATACTAGACCGAGCACTTCTAGTACGTGGGGACAAAATACAAATAGTAGTGTCAGACCTAACACTTCGTGGGAACAAAATGATACATTTGAATCAGGCAGTCTTAAATGTCACTGTAATCAATTAGCAAAAGAGTAAGTCAATTTTCGATATATATTGTTTCACGATTACTTTTAACGGTTGAAATACATTTTTTTCATATGTATTGCAGACGAACTGTTCAGAAAGATGGTCCTAACAAAGGGAGGCTGTTTTATTCCTGTCCGAAACCAATGAACGAGTCTTGCAAATTCTTTCAATGGGCAGACGAAACCACTCAGAATCATAATGCGTCTTTCGGGGAACGAAGTAATAGACCATCTAGAGGTAGAGGACGTGGAAATACACAAAAACAGCCACGAGCTACCGGTAAAAGAAAATGCGGTGTTTGCGGAATGGAAGGTTTATATCCTTTATTTATGCTTCAATATGAGAATTATTATTTACATCGGTTGCAATTATATTACAATTATATTTATACTTTTAGGGCACACGAGAAAAACTTGTCCAGAAAATGCTATGGATTAGCAAGAAGATTGATTCAATCATATTGTACATACATATCATAATTATAGGTGAATTAGTTTCATACGATTCCTGTGATTAATTGATATGAATCTTTAGAATACACTATGTGCCTTCGATCGATTCATTTTGTACATACAAATAATATATAAATATGTGCGTATTTACATATTCGTCCTAAGTTAATTAAAATAAGTGAAAGCATTAACCGTGTCCTTGCGATACAATCAATTTCTTTTCATTCTATCCAATTCTTCCCTTTGCAAATTAAATTCTGCCGTTGTCTGTGTCAACTGGAAAGTACGAATCAAATCATAAATTGACAATATGAAATGCTCTCTAGAATCTTTTTTGTGCTCCAAATAAACAGAGAAACACCAACCATATCAAGAAGTACTTCAAATTTTAACATCAATAAGTTATTTTCTTCCTCCAATCTCCTTACTTCTTTCTTAAGCTTCTCATTTTCTTTGTAAGTTCCTCCAATCGTACCTGACTCTATATTGAAAAATACACGCAAGATATTTTAATAAGAAAGTCTATTGTTAAATCGAAACAGTTTTGTTAAATTTTTTACCTGGAATCCATAAACCTGACTGAAAAATAGCTTCCTGATCGCCTAATTTCAAACGTATAGGCCCCACATTGGGACCGAGTTCTTTTTCAATCCGTTGCGGACTTAAATCCTTATTTACTAAAAATACACCGGCCCTTCTGATAGGTGTTTTTTTTGGAGAAAACTTGTTAGAAAATAAAGGCATTGTATCGCGTATTTGATATTAAATACTCCAACGTTAAAATTCTGATGCGAACAATATACAGTTAAATATATCTACTCATTTTATTTTGAAAATAAAAGGTTGTTTGTCATCGTTGCATTCTAGTTAACAGAAGCTTTTTCAGATTGTTAAAATAGGTTACAATACGATAGCATATGTTTTTCCTTTAGTTCTCAACAGGAAATGCGTAAGACAAGAAGAGCAGATTGTGCAACAAAGATAGAACTAGAAACTGAACTAATATCAGAGAGGAAATGAGAGTGCTCACGCCCGGCGTTTTAGCACAAACGAGGTATAGGACTATACCAATCACCATATGGGGTTTCCTCTCACGATCTGAAATACCGACATCGTTAACATCAACTAGATTTGTTACGCCCTCTACGCTAATGAACGATAAATGTTGTAACTAGATCCACGAGAAGCTTAGACCATATACCTATAATAAATGGAGGGACCAGAGAGGAATGAGAGTGCTCACGCCCGGGGTTTCGGCGTTCCCACTTACGTGACATCGCCGCTTTAGCATGGCACAGAACCGGGCCGTCTTTCCTGGGACAGAACCGGGTCGTCTTTTAGCATAAAACCGAACGCACATTATTTTTTTAACCAGGATTAGAACGTACAGCTTAATTGTTTTATACGAAATATCTAACTAACATGTAAATCTTGTGTACAAAATCTCTAATTAATATAAATTAAGAATAATATTAATTGTAATGATACGTATTTTATTTTTTTTCAATTTTGTAGTTGCAAACTCTAGTTGTAAAAAATGGAAAACCCGGAAAAATTCGAACAAATACAGATTTCATATCGAAATTTAAAAGCGACCATCCTTAATATTAATTTAATAATGAGCTATTGTCATCAATAATATCTTAAATTTTTTCATATATTTCGCTACAAACAGTAGTTCTGTCAGTTCAGTTTTCAGTTCTTAAAGTCCCGCGAAGTTGTTTAGTGCCCAACTTGGCGAACAAATACGAAGCCCGACGATTATAATTGTCATATGACAATTACAGATTATGACGCATAATTGTCATGACAATTGCAGATTATGATTCATAATTGTCATATAACAATTACAGATTATGACGCATAATTGTCATATGACAATTACAGGTTATGACGCATAATTGTCATATGACAGTTACAGGGTAGGACGCATGGTATCGGTAACTTACTACACTATCATTAATCTTACGTAAATTATTGTGCAACGCCTACTGACTCCGTGAATTCATTTTCTCACGTAAGCCTCGCAGGATACTGCACTAAGATCCCTTGTTCAAGGATCTTTCCCCGAAACTTGTATCGCCTTTCTCTCCTGAGTGTCTGCCTGCGGCGTGTCAATTGTCATTAAGTGGAGTACGGCTGGTAGTTTAGCCTTCTTTTAATTAGTTTTGGGGGCAGGTCTCTGGAAGTTGTGCATGCATTCGCTTGTGCGGTCTGACTTCCGACTCAATAGCGATTGTTAGCGTACCATAAAACTTCAGATGTAACACAGAACACAGGTAAAAGACTGAAATGTGGAAACACTTTTGTTTTTTCAATGATCGTCGTAAAAAATTGTTCTTCTTTAAATATGGATGGTACTATGGTATTGAGTTGTAAGAGTGTTAAACAGAGCTGCAATGCAGCCCATAAGAAATTAGTAGAACGGTGGAATAAAGAGTAAACTAGAATGTTTCCGAGTAAAATTATTTAAAAATAGTTCTAATATGTTATATTAGACGAAGCCCCGGGCGTGAGCACTCTCATTCCTCTCTGCTCCTATCCTCTCTGACTCGGTATTTCATATCGTGCGACACGAAACAGTGTAATAAGGTGACTGGCGCACTCCTACATCTCGTCTGTGATATTGGTTCTACAATATTAGTTCCGACCGATACGATAGGATGTGACACAAAAATGGTAAGGGGGCTCTAGACAGCTCTAGAGCCCCGCGGACGTGAGACAAAAAAATATATTGGGTGATTGGTCTACTCCTGTACCTCGTCTGTGCCTATACGACATAATAGCAGAGTCTGGTTACACACTGCACAAGCTATTACTGTCCTTGTCGCACAATCTACTTTTCTCGTCTTACGCATTGCTAGTATTAGAATAACGAGCGTATATTCGAAAAATCAATTATAACTAATTAATTAAACATAAAATACGTTCGAAACTCATATTAGAGGATGAATGAAGGTCCATACTAATTTCCTGAATTGTTACAGTGCATAAATCAATCATGGCATTCAAGGATAAATTAATTGTTTATATAGGATTGTCTCATTAGGTGAAGTTAGTAAGTGAATGTAGACCAACATCTTGTTCAAACCATAATACGAAGATTGCCAAAGTGTTGCTCTAGATTCCTCAACTACAAAAGTACACAAATTATATCTGCAAGCTTAGAAAGTAATAATTAATATAGACAGTACCGAATTGTTCCAGATATAAATACAGTGCGGCGGTTTCAAAATCTGTTAATAACTTTATAATTGGATACAAAATCTGATCCAAAACTATATGTGTAAGTAGCGGAAGGTTCACTCTGTATTCCCCAATTGGAAATATTTATAATTCAGTATTAACAAGCGAGTTGTTAATAAATAATATCTGGAGTACGCCGATTATTTCTGTCTTATTCTCTCTCCGTGAATTGCATAAATCTGTTCTTGTCAGATACCTCCCGGCTTGGCATGTGCACCTAATGCTTACTAGGAGATTCGAAGCGTCACAAAAAGGAGGTGGCATAAGCGAGGCATCTACTGTCCTTGTCGCACACTTTCTTTGTCCGTGTCTTACATATTAGAGGGATAGGGAAATTAGTTCCAAAATCCGCCACCGCAGATGGCTCCATCGTCGCCTCGGACCGGCTTTTATTAACTAATTTTTTAAGAATATTCTACGATAGGCGGACGCAGTTTTACACTTGAGGAAGGTACTCTGAACTCTTGCGCGTAGCCTCATATTTTTGTCTGAGAGAATTTGTTGTTAACTGTTTAGTTATTAATGATTTTCCGAAGGCTTATTCGTTTACCTATGTCCGTAGTGTGTCACAGACTTCTGTGACCTGTGTAAAGGTTCTGTTTCATGCTATAAGTCTGGGTATAATCGATACATATTGAAAAACCCCGTTCGTGAGCACTCTCATATCCTCTCTACTAGTATAATCCTTGTGTAAATATATGTATGTATTGTATATCATATACACTCCGTATGATATTATGCTCTAGTGTTACAAAATTTATTTATTGTCTCGTAATTACTTCTAACAATACTGAACGATAAGCTTGCACTCTTCCATTGCATCGTATTTATCATTATTATAAAAATACATGAAGTTTCAAGTATTTTTTTATTGTAAAAGATATAAACTTGTATATATGTATGTATAAGTACGCAAGATGACGTGCTTAATTGTATGACAGAATATAATATTAAACTCAGAAGACACATGTATATATTTATTGCTGCATATATGTAATAATTAGGATTATTGTAGATCGGCAAGTACAGATGATACACTTCGTACAGCACAGAGGATGCACAAATTTTGTTACACATTCTTTTGAGAAAAAAATGCAACAATCTGGTTTATATAAGGTTGGACTGAAAAATCTAGAACGCAGGACAGTAAGAGAACATTATAAAGAAACTAAATTGTTGACGGTATTCGAGGAATTGTATCTACCATGTCTGATAGACGCGTAACCGGTTAGCTCTCGAACGCCACCTTAACTGCGCCGTAACCGTAGCCGTAGACCATAGCATCGTGATCGAACGTGGAGAGAGAGAGATACGCTATATATATTTCTATCTGCCATTTTGCAAGTGGTAAATAGGCGCGGGTCTTTCAGTCGTAATCGTTGTACCAAGAGAAACGTAGAATGTAAATCGATCGCGTATACACCGGTGCGGTTTACGATCGATGGAAGACGAACAGCCAATTCAACGAATGGTTTTTAATTTGATTTCTGCCGTGATCGGAACGCGGAATTCACAAGAGCAGATTTTTCATTTTTCTTGTTTCCACCTTACCGTCCCGACTGAGCAGTGACTCATAATTCCGCGGTAATGACATTTGTGTCCCACGCGACATTTGCTCTAAGTTTCACCTGCTAGTCTTTTTTCAAGGTCTTCCGTATTTATATGCACCGTAAAGCGATGCAGTTTTGATGCGTTCACGCGATTCTCTGAACCGTTTCATTCAATATTCCTACCGAAATAAATAAACGACACGTTTCTGTGTGTTCGGTTCGATCAGAGGGCCGCGGAGTTTACGCTGGACCATTCGTCGTTTCGTCGCTTTGTCGCTTCGTCGTTTCGTCGCATCGTCGATTCGTCGCGTGTACCCTTCAACGATCCACGTAAGTCCTCTTGCTTCGTAGGCATTTTTGTAGATCAAGTTCTATCTCATTCCTACTACGCGCAACACTATTTAATTCGTCGGTGTGTCATTCACTATTCTAATCGTTTCTCGATTCTGCTACACGCTGTACGTTCATTGTTTCCCCGATCAGTTTATCATCAGTATTATTAATGCGAAGTAGGTTAGATTGACGTTGCTTCGATTCTTTTCGGAATACCTCATTTGCACCTGTACGGAGCAATCATATTTTTGTTCTGTTCGTTTTTTCTGTTTACAGTTTTGATTAACGAAAGCAACGAAACTTTCACCACGCTGAGCATGACATCGAATGTACCGTCGACGAGAACGTTAATGACTTATTACATGTATTCGCGTACTAGACAAGACATTGCGAATAAACGAATCTGTTTCGTTGATAGGATGTTCCAGTACCTTTGGTAAAATAGAAGAGATAGCGACTGTCATCTGCTTGAAACACGACAATTTAAAATTTGAGCAACAAACTTGGAAATATTGGTAAAATGATGGACATCGACCCTCCACAATTTGTTTCCAAGGACGACGAGGTTCTGTACTGGAAAGATCTTGCTCATCAACTACACAGAAGGTAAGTCAACTTCAAACTTATTCTGAAAACAGAGAGAAATCTGTTTTACAAGATAAAAGTTAATTGTTCTACGATTATAGAAAAGAAGATATAGAAAGGGAATTGGAAGAGTTTCAAGAAAACTCGCAATTGTTAGAAAAGGAATTGGAAGCATCTTTGGAGCAAGCAGAAAAAACTAATAGGGAACTACGGCAACGAAATATTAGACTTGCCACTGAGGTGGAACAATTGAGAACAAGATTAGATCAGCAAACATCAGATTGTGCAATGTTTCAAGGAAAGGCTCAAGATTTACAAGCACAACACGATCATTTATTAAAATATATAAGGGAATTAGAGCAAAAGAATGACGATTTAGAAAGAGCTCACAGGTATTTGAGTACACGCATCCCCAAGGATAAAAACAAGTTCATTTAAATTGAAAGTGTTTTGTTTTGTTTGTTTTTTTCTCCCTTTTTAGGATAAATAGGGTAACGGAAGAGGAGATAGAAGCTAAGCTTAATTCGGCTATCGAGAAAAATGCTTTGCTGGAATCGGAACTTGATGAAAAAGAAGGCCTAAAAGTTATAGTACAGAGATTAATGGATGAAATTAGAGGTCGGACGAATAACATAAAACTCAAGTTCGCAAGGAATAACGCGATTTTAATAATAAACATTGTTGCAGACTTAAAGCAAGAGATTCAAGTCCAAGAAAGGCATCAACCAGATAACGATAAGTCCGCCGACAGAGTTCGTAATCATGTCGATAGTAATAAGCTACAAGTTGAATTGGAAACTCATATATCATCCACCCCAATAGTACAACAATCCATACCTCCAAGTAATACACCTTCGCCACTAAAAAGTAAGATACATAATACATTTCGTAAGACTAAGCGCATGTTTTGCTTTGGACCTAAAAGATGATCTTTAATAGTCTGAAACTCAAGGATCAACGAGAACGATATTAATACCTAATCAAATCGATTTAACTGCGAGCAATAAATGGATGCAAAGTTTGATTATCGAATCGCAATTTATATTTTTTGTATGTTATATAACATTTTTTTGTTCGAGAATTTGTTTATTAACAACATTCGAGAGTTATTAAAAAACTTTTTGCTCAATCTGACTTTCATGCTTCAGTAACATTCTACTACGTGCTCTAATGAATTTTATTTTTCTGTGTGTGTGTGTATATATACATATACATATATCTATATAAACATATATATATACATATATATGACATTGTTATTAACGAAAATAAAAATTATTTTAACAAACTTGTTCTTTATTTTAGTTTCTAAAAAAATATATTGTGCATCCAACTTGCATGTAGACTATTTTTTTATTTATTCATGTGGAAGTATCGTGTTATTTGGTAGCTGAATTTTCTATAAGTTCGATATTTTGATATTATGTACCTGTAGTAATTTTTGTCTTTTCCTGTTTGCAATTAGTTGGAAACAGAGTGGTAGGGGGTGTAACTGGGAACAACAATAACAATAATAACGTGAATCCACCATTGGCACCGTGCACACGAATATTAGCAATGAATATGATTGGTGACCTTATGAGGAAAGTTGGAGTAAGTATTTCTTTTTGCTATATACAAGCATACACCTTACGTTTGTTTTACACGTTGAGTACACTATGATGTACATTGAAGTAGCTTGAAGCATGGCTTGTGTACCCTGAACTTTTTAAAGTGAGCTTCGGTTGCCGTAAATATTGTTTCTAGCACTAGGCGACCGTTCCACTTAGCATGACATTTTAAAACATTTTTTAATCGTCAGTATTCCCAAACCCTGGACAAAATACATTTGAAATTACACGAAAATTAGTACATACGTGAGACTATGATATTGGTAGCGTGACGTAGCTGGTGTTTTGGTAGCTTGACAGGTGGGTCTGCATGGAGTGTAGGAGGGTAAAGTGCACTTGTCTGGGTGGGAAAAAAACAGTGTCCGCTACACCTACCGATTTACCATCAGTCCAGGCTCATACACCTACTCAATGTATACAACAGCAACCCAGATCAACTAAGTGCTGACCAAGCCTCCATGATACCTCACCGTTAAATTATTTTCTGCATTCTAGCAACACAGGTCTTTATTTGGATTCTTTTGCTTTGAACTACATTCTTTTGTTATTGTACATACACTTAATTTCCTGCTTTCCTAGCCAATTGTCCTAGGTGTAAATATCACTAGTGTGTTCGATCATAGATACGTGTGCAATCGAGAAGCATAAAAATATGGGCTGATAACAACAATAACAACACATTTGTAACACTACAATGCATTAACAATAGCTGTTTAATCGACACAGGCATTGGAGAATAAGCTAAACACGTGTCAAAATCCATCTCGGGAGGACCAAGCTGTCCGTGATCTCTACAGGTAACATTAGAGCATCGTTATAATCTTGAAAAATTACGTCATTGTTCCGTTATCTTTGTGCACTGCGTGTACTTGTAGTAAATGGTATCATGTATCAATATCCAGGATTAATACAATTTTTTTTAGCAAACTGTCTTTCATTAGTTTGATTGATCAAAGAATAGATAAATTATATTTCGTGCAATGTAAATTGCCGATAAATTTATGAAGAAATTTATAAATTACTGATATACAGTGATACATGATAATTGTTAAATCAATCGTACTTATCTAGTTCTATGTTGGCCCTTTACATACATAGTGCTTCCTGTGAATGCTAAAACCATGAATTTGTGTATAATCAAGGCTCCCAATGACCCCAGTTCACTAAGTGTTTTACTCTGAAAGTTCAAAATATTCCATAAGACTGCATTACGTTTTATAAAGTCCATCTTTTCGCTTGCGCTACTAATTTAGACAGTGCATCCTTCTTCTTTTGCGTCTTAGTAGTTAGTAAATACATCTCTGAGATAAAGCGATCAAAATTAATTAGTACCACGATAGGAGATAAGGTTTACAATTTTATCTTAAATTGTTTGATTTCTCTTTAACGCATCTTAATAACTTCCAGTTCCATAATCGTACTTTGTTAAAATGTGATGAATCACATTTTAATATAGGTAGGTGTAGGTGAATACCGAATTGCATTTAATTGTTGAATTTTTCTTTGTGATATAGAAAGTTTCGTTTCTTAGTTTCGTAATATCGAACGCGGTCTTAACAATTTCAATCAGAAAAGTTTTCTGACGAATAGTTTTATTTTTTAAACTTTTTTGGACGACTCGGTTAGAAAAAATATTGAGACCTTTGGTTATTTTATATTTGTGCTGGCTCGACTGTTTCATTTTATCTCTAAGTTAATTAGTATTACTTTACTGTGCAATGTAAATTGAATCATTATTTGACACCTACGTAACATTCTTTTTTTTTATCTAAAAAGTGTTTTGTTCGTTTAAATGTAATGTAAGGGCGTTTATGTTATTGTGAAGCTTTAGTGTATATTAGGTTGAGCCAACAACGTGTTGTAATGTAATTGTATTTTTATAATTTTACTTTGAGATAGTAAGTTAGGAAATCTGAATACATAGTAATGTAAGTGACTTGTAAATAACAGATATACATACATGAATATGCATATCCAGAGAATTGGCTTATGCAAGGGCAATAATGAGACTCGAAAATTTGTAGAACAAATTATGGCTCAATCTATGTTTAATTATGCTCAATTAGTTTTCATGGACTTCACTTGCAAACTTGTCCTGAAATTTTCACAAAAATTTTTACATACAGAATTGAAAGAACCAACACACGTTGCGTAATACAACATCAATTGTTGCAATTAATGTTCTCCCTGCATGGATGTATGTGTCACTAATCTTTATTTTCTGTATAGAATAAAATTTTCCGTTGTGTCTTTCTCTCTCTGTGTGTGAATGTGTTGTGTGTGAGTGTATGTGTGTTTGGGTGTGCACATGCGTGTGTATAATATCAAACCTTTTGAATGTATTCGAAATTGCACAATATAGAACTAGTATTTCATCAGTTTCACGTAGACCGTGCATTAGCCATTTAATGCGAATAAGATTGATCTTGAAGAAGCAAGTACTATATGAATTGCAAATCCTCAAGTAGCCTCTTACTCGTATCGACATGCATGCTGTACAGTCTATGCACAATTCATAAATATGTACAGCATTTCTCAATCTTTCACTGTGTTGTTAACATTGCGTGCACTAGCTGTGTGCGATTGAAGTCATTAAACGAAACAATAGTAAAATGGAAAAAACTTCAGACAAACAAAGATCGGGGTACGTATTTATCAAACAGTAGAATGTCAAGAAAACAATATTTAGAAAGACGATTGGGAAGCGCTGATAAAATTAATGTGCAATCAAGAATCATAAATCATAATCCTCGGTGTTGAGATGGTAATGAAAGAATATTAAATTTTTTAATTAGGACTAGGCGGCAGGTACGAGGCTTTGCCTCTGGAAACAGCAACCACATTCGATTATAAACAACGGATAATATTCCAACATTACATTTTTACTTTATACGACATACATACTTCTATGCCTGTTAATTTGTTTTAATTCTGATTCAAATCTCGGTTATTAATTTATTTGTGAATTGATGGGAGAGTGAGAATTATTGCCCCTATCGTACTACTCTACTTATTATTTAGATCTAATAATTGTAGAATTGTCTGACTTCATCATTCTGGTGAGAGACTCAGCAAATTGTAGAAATTATTTTCCGTTTTTTATCGACATTATTTAAAACTATACTTAACAATGGTATGAACGAACTTTGTAAATATTTTAATTTCTAACTATAAATTTGACAACGTGATAATCGCAAACAAGTAGTATTGTTGCGTTGTATAGGTATTCACAAATGATATTAGACGATTAATTTGTGAGCTATTGTTTCCAGTACATAATTTTAACACGATTTAGGAGCAATGTTGTAACGTCTAGTGCAAATTTAGCTTTTAGAGTAAGTTAGATACACGTCTATTTTTAATAAGAAGCGAATGAACTTTCTCATGCGTCGTGAAGTAGTTCAGTTTTATACTTCGGAAGATGTAAAAGTTATTGGTACTAGATATTTTAACATAATTTGTGCGCCTTCACGCCACTTGCATAATTTTAAATAGCTTCGGATCTCTGAATATTTATACAAAGTAGAACGTATACTAACACCGTTAAATAAAATGTATTATCGAATAAGAAAATTGGTCGATCCTTACTAGATTTCGCTTAAATGTATAAAAATAAAATTTATTCAAACGAACTTTCAACCGTATCGTTAATACCAAACTGATTGTGAACTAGATTTTCAAATGACGCTGAAACCCAAATAATAGCAACTAATAGGATCTTTGTAACATAAATTTGTAAAAGTAAATTAAAATATTTGTAAAATAAAGATATTGTAAACAGTCTTCGAACGAGTATTTGAATTCGAACTCATCGAGTTGATTCGTGGAGTGGTGTTTATACCTATAAGAGATGAAGGTAAGGTTACTCTTATTTTAAAGATTTATTTATGAAACGTTTATCTTTACACGAACAATGAGTACTTGGCTGATTGAAATGTTCTATGTAATTTGCATACAACCAGAGTTCTAGTATAGTAAACACTACTTTGGATCCCTATAAAGAAACTGTCTTACTTCCTAATGCAAAGAGTTTTGCTATGTATTATACCAATAATGATAATGATGAAGTTATGTGTTGCAATAATGACGAACATAATATAACAGGATTGTAATGAGAAACTATAGATCTTTTTTTTATTCTTACCAGCACTTGTAAGAATATTTGACTTGTCTTTTATCAACATTATTGTTTTGCGCTCATTTTCCTTTCAATTTATATATGTGTATATACATATATAAAATAATCGATAACTTGCATTGAATCGAAAAAAAATCATTATTCGTAACTGATTACTTTTGCAAGTCAACGCCGCAGTCTTTGTGTTTACGAAAAATTATGCGCTCTGAAAGCAAAGACTACCAATATACCAAACATAGATGACAATATTTTATGTCCATCTAAAAGAGCTTCAAAATCTATGCACCTATCGTAGGGATGAACTTGTACACTTTTTGTGGAGTACAACATAATACATAGTCTGGAATGAAAATGCTCCATCCAGGATAGTTATGAATGATAATAATTAATAATAGTAGTAGTAAATGGTATGTGTGGGAGTTACATATTATTTAAGCACGCTCGCCACGGATTCGCCGGGCGAGCTGAATATCCTTGGGCATGATTGTTACACGCTTGGCATGGATAGCACACAGATTGGTGTCTTCGAACAGACCAACCAAGTATGCTTCCGATGCTTCCTGTAAGGCTCCAATCGCGGCGCTCTGGAAACGTAAATCGGTTTTGAAATCTTGCGCGATTTCACGGACCAATCGCTGGAAGGGTAACTTTCTGATCAACAATTCGGTAGATTTCTGATATCTTCTGATTTCTCGAAGAGCCACAGTACCAGGCCTAAAAAACAATTTCAGTGAATTTTAAATATTTTAATTATTTTACACATTCTTTGGATTAATACAACGGTAGTTGTGATATTATAATTTACAATGAAGACTCGACTTACCTATATCGATGGGGTTTCTTTACACCACCAGTAGAAGGTGCACTCTTACGTGCTGCCTTTGTAGCTAGCTGTTTACGAGGCGCCTTACCTCCAGTTGATTTACGAGCTGTTTGCTTGGTACGTGCCATTTTTCAAACTGTAACAATTTTAAAGATAACTTAGAAATTGTTTAAAATATAAAAAAAAAAGGATAATGAGTCGAATTCATGGTTGCGCGTAAACGTAGACTGAAAATACAGAAATTTATTTGTACGAAGCATCGTTTCCAAGAAAATCGAATTTAACGTGGAAACAGTAAGGCGTGAGCATACCTATTAAATAATATGCACGCTTCGCAATTTTTCGAACTTGATTTTTTCGGAAACGGAACCTCATACACAAAAATATAACTCTCTATGCCTTCGATTTGTTCCTTTTCGAGGAATTCTCCTTCTTTCCCATCGATACTGTGACACTGCAACACTGTATATATTCGGAAAAGGTGTATTGCTATGTACTCGAACGAAGCGGTAGAAGAGTCGCGTTCGAACAACGCGGGAAAACTATTTTGAAGATTGCATTTCAGAATTCGTCGACAGAGTGTAAATCAAGTTTTCGAGTGGGAAAGAGAAGATCGGTGGTGGGGAGGATAGTGGTGGGGGTACGATCCGTTGCTATTCGTACGAAGGAACCGCGCACCGAGGAACGCTGCGCATTGCGCAATGCACAAACTTTCGTTCCTTCTGCATCGACGCGAAAAAAAGCCATGCTAACATGAAAAATATATGATTCGAATTCAGAGGGTTCTCGTGTTCGTTGACTACTGTTTTGTTGACAAAGCGAACGACTGGTAAACAGGAGTGGACCGATGACACTGACGGGAAAACAAGCGGCGAGCTACGGCCGCGCGCGAGAGAGACTCGTAAACGATTCCCTCCACGAACGTCAATTGCAAAATGGAGGCAACACGACAGTACGTCGCGTTCCAATGTGAAAACTTCAATTTTTCAACACTTTTCATTTTCCTCGATGCAACACTACACTTGCCGCGTGCTCGTTGCCACTGGTAATTACACGTGGTCAATTATGATGTGGAATTTCGACGAGTTTACGTACCGCTCGAAGGGAAAATTTAACGAGAAGCGAGAGCTAACACTATCCGTTTCCTTGTACTCCGATGGCAGTGGACGCTCTCCCGAGTCACGACTCCCTTGTCCCTACCCCCTAGAAATTAAATCGCGAGAGGTACGTAAGCCCGCGGTGCGGTGCATCCAATCGGATGTCGAATAGCAGTTCTGCCTCATAGTGTAGGACCTGCGATTGGCTCAACCTCCTACGCCTAGAAGTCGAACCGAGAAGAACACTGTCAATTGTAATATATGTACATGATACTGGGGCTCTCGAGAGCAACCTCGTTTTACTTGTAATAATTGCCTTTTCATCGTTGTCAAAAATGTTGCGATCGATATCCGGTTAAGTCGTTAAATATTTCGAACAAGAATCGAATCAACCGATCAAAACTTCTCGAACTCGATTCGTTTCTGATCGAATTTCTATCTGCTTGGCTGATTTTCTGCACAGAAAGATCACGACTTTGTTCCTGCAATTCTATTAGCAACGAAATTGGCTGCTTCGCGGAAACTTCCAGAAAATAAATTTATTTACATGGCCGTACAGCGCGATGATGAGCGCACGGTCTCGGTTGTTTTGTTGCTATTAACATTTCAGATTCTTCGTATCTAGTTCTTTCTTAAATATGAGATTCGAGTTGACGATGAACTGTTACTCCCAAGATCAAGTATTCCCTCGCGTTTTTGCTCGGAAAAAGCAGACGCCATTGCATGCCAAACATAAACATTATAGCGTACGGGTTTATAGGTTTAATTTTGACAACGAAATTGATATTGATCGAGCGGATAAACGTAATATTCAAATTGTAACAATTTACCGATTGAAATTTAATTATGCCCACAAGTATCTATGTATGTATGTATATATAGGTTTTATAGACGGGAATAATGTATGCAGTATAGCAGAGTAAACCCATACATATACATATATTTACACACACGAAGGCAGTGCAGTATGCAGTTATAGTATAGTGACATTTTATATTAATAGCAATTTTCAATCGATCAAATAATTATTGTTAATAATGCGTGTAAGCGTACATTTTAATTATCACGTGCGCTAGTGTAAATTTTCAAGTACGTAGAACACGTAATCTACAAATTTAGTCATGAAATAAGCATGATTCACTCGTTAATTGTTCATTAGTCATGGCGATTCCAAAAAAGCTTGATTTTTGAGAAAACTATTTACAACTTAAATTGCAAAAATGCATTTGAATATGTTCTTTCTTAAAGGATTTGTGAAAAAGTGATGCATATTCTGTTACGAAGATAGTTCGAGTAAAGTTTATTCAAAGTTTCTATACATTAATTTAAAAATGTCGTAAATTATTAGTTATCCTTATCGTAATATTGTACTTACTAAAATAATAACACATTGAACGAAACTACCATAGAATTTCATGGTCACGGATTTGTTTAATTCGAATGAAGTGTGACACGAAATATAAATGCAAAACAATTCCGATACTTTCGTAATACGAATACAGCTAGTAACATAAGACTACGGGCACGCTCGGTACATAATTCTATAACATTTTAGTTTTCTACTGCTTATATTACGTGTTACGGTGTTACTTCTCTCTACTTGTACAGAAGAAATATTTTACAATACACTGTAAATTCTTCCAAAGATCTATTGCAAAGTAAGTTCGTTCGGTAACAGGAAATACTACTAAACACAGAAGAAACATACAGCGGGAGCAGCCTAGCTTCCTCTGCAAGTATATGCAGTACAATTTTAGGTACGGACAGTTGCTAGAGACCAGACTAGCGGGCCAGCACAGAGGAAAGAAGAGTCAGATTGGCTATTAAAGATGGTCAAAATGAACCAATGAACCAATCAAGTTATGAAAATGTAGGATCTTCTCTCACCCCTGTGCCGTTCTAGTCTTCTTTCTAGCAACTGTCTGTACGTTTAAATGATTTCATGTCACCAATTTCGCTCGTTACAAGACCTAAAGAAGTATCAATTATGCAAAGTGTGTCCTACTATCTGTTACGAACTACGTACTCTGATCTCTGTGCCTTTTTCCTATTCTTATACTATTAAATCATAAACATATCCAGCTATTCTACAAAATATAATATTATTCGAACTTTTGCATCTTATCTTTCGAGGGATTGGCAGTGTCAATTACAGTAATGATTCATGATAACAACACAACTGTAATGAATTTGATAGTTTGTGAAACAATTAAAGAATGCGACAACAAGAATGAACTCGATTAAGGGAACAGTTAAAGGTTTTGAATGACGAGATGCTTAAGCACGTTCACCGCGAATTCGTCTCGCGAGCTGAATATCTTTAGGCATAATTGTGACGCGTTTCGCGTGAATCGCGCACAAGTTTGTGTCTTCGAACAGTCCGACCAAATAGGCTTCCGAAGCTTCCTGCAGGGCTCCGATAGCGGCGCTCTGGAAACGCAAGTCCGTCTTGAAATCTTGCGCGATTTCACGAACCAAACGTTGAAACGGTAATTTTCTGATCAACAATTCTGTCGACTTCTGGTATCTTCGAATTTCTCTCAGCGCTACGGTACCAGGTCTGAAATAGAAGTATCACGATCACATTCCTGGCAATACTTTGTCACGGTACTCTAATGTACGAGTAATCGAAAATATTTTTACCTGTAACGATGAGGCTTCTTCACGCCACCGGTGGAAGGTGCGCTTTTACGCGCAGCTTTGGTCGCGAGCTGTTTTCTGGGAGCCTTACCTCCCGTTGATTTACGAGCAGTTTGCTTGGTACGTGCCATGTCTAGAAACATTCATTACAACAATTATAAACATTTCAACTCCGAATGAATCGGCTACTAATATTTCTTTTCGATAATCTTCGATGATTAATTCTTTCCAATCGAGTAAGCGTTAATCGATCGATATTCTTAAATACATAAATTACAGAAAAAAAGTAAATCATCGTAATGAGGACGCGAAAGTTCAAAGACATTAAATTGTACAATAAATTGTATTCACCCCTAAAAATAGACCGAATCGGTAAACTCGTAAAAAATCGTAGTCGATGTAAAATAAATTTTAGTTTCCCTCCAAAAGCGGACACAATAAACAAAATGGTGGATGGTGTGCTTGTAAGGCCGACGTGCGTACGAATTTCGTAAATCACGAAAGCCATTCGGTTTTCCATCAAAGTGAATGGGATTACTTGTTGTCGGTTTCACCAAACGTTGAAATTTACATATTTCGTGTATATTTAAGTCTGAAAAACTGGTAAACATACCTAGTCTTAACCGCTTTAGGACAGGATCAGTTGTTGCACAAGCTGTTTCGTCCGACGATGTTTAACTGATGTTCGGTGTTCGGTTAATGTTTTTACAGAATCGCAGTTTGGCCCTGCGGCAGATAGGCGACAGCACTGTGCTCAGATACCCATCACAGGATTGGTCGTCGTTTCGTAACACCGTGTACGATTAGCCAGATTCCTGCGAATAGACGCGTTTGTTATGGACATCATAAGTTTACTATGATTTTAATGAAAACCAATGTATCGATCACCTTGATTTTACTTACCAACAATAAGATATTGGATATATTCGAATCTTGCATATTTCCTTCTTCTCGAAGGGACGAAAACAAAATGTCAAGTTACGCAAGTAACATTACAAGTTTCACGTTAGGCAGGAGGAATTACGATCTGAAGTTGGCACGAAATAATTATGCACTTGCATATTGATTCATGTGCAGTATGTATGTAAGTATAAGTGCATACATGTATTTACAGGTATACATATATACGTACACGTTATATACGTAAGTGGAATAGTGTATAGTGTGTATAGTGTATTAACAATTTATAAATGTATTGCACACATAACGTAGCAACAATAAAATCTAAAATTGAAGGGTGCATATTTATTTGTTAACACATGAACAGCTCAAAACTATCTCCCGGAAAGTAGAAAATGACCTCTACGGTCCAGAGGCTATTGAGCTCAAAGCAGCAACCATGGTTATATATGCATATACGGGGTATTTCACCTAACTTATTTTGTATGATAGAAAAAATGTCAGGGGGAGAAAATATTCTGTTCGAAGGCACCAATACGGTGATGGGTCATCGTATCAGCACAACAAGCTACGGTATCATTATCAGTGCAATAAGCTTATCCATCATGTGCACTACAGCAGAAAAAGTTGAAATGAGTTTAATCTACGGAGAAGCAGGAAGGAACTCTAATCTTCTGCTAAGATTATCGCTTTGATAATAATGCTTGTAAACGCATATTTCAACCGATGAAAGGAGAATACGAATGTCTGTTTACAAACACAAGGGACGATTACACGGTACACTGTTTCAATGAAATTGAAATTCCTCCATTTACCGTCCCCGAACGCGTACTGAAGTTACTCACAAACATTTCACAATTTCCTCGCAAAAGGTCACGTGAAGGTCAACATATTACACCTCGTTGGATTCGTTTTTTTATAAGCTATAAGACTGTTGTAGTGAAAATATGCAGTCCCATTAAAAAAAAAAAAAAACGATAACCTTGAAATGTCGAAAAAAATGAACTTGGGAAAAAATTCGGCCCATCACCGTATTGGCGCCTTCGAACAGAATATTTTCTCTCCCTGACATTTTTTCTATCATACAAAATAAGTGATATATTTAAGGTGGTTAAGTTAGGTGATATACCCTGTATATATATATAAAATACTGTGATATGTTGAAATACTGTGGTTTATTAAAAATGTATTAACATCTCTCTCTACTGGGCCTAGTATTTAAGAGTTAGTTTATTAACATCATGATACACAAGTTATCAATATAGTTTATTTTTCAAATGATCAATTTTATTAATTTACAATATTCATCTTTATAATCCACTACCTAGTAATAGCATAAGAAGCAATAATGAACATTCGTTCTACAAATTACGCCATGAGACAATTATTATCCTCGTATCATCGTCGTCATCGTCGTCGTCGTCGTTATTATTCATATACATATATTCATATTTTCATATACAACATAAATATGTATATATATGTATATATATATATTTATTTATTTATATATGTGTAAACTTTCAGTCATCAAGAAAATATCAGAACAAAATTTATTTTACTAACATTCTAGCTACTGCTACGCTAATTTAATTGTTATTTAAAATTGTATTGCCAAAAATACGAGTTGTTAATATTTTCTTTTTTCAGTTGCACACAAATGATGCTTTTTTCCTTTTCTTTTTCATTTTCCTTTTTTTTTTTAGTATTGAATTTGTACTGACATTTATTAGAATTTACTACAATTGTTCGTGTCAACGAAAAGTTCTTACTCCGTTCTTTCTTTTCTATTTCTTTTTCTCCCTTTTGAATTACGTTCCATCATAATCATTTCCTCATCGGCATTCGACCAGATATGAAAACTTGTTTGAACATTATGTAAACACTAATATTGATTTGCGAATAATTATGTCGTTTTTGGCAGGACGTGAAGATTAAAATGCAAGCCCATATTACTTTTGTACTTTGCGAAAAATCCTCATTTGCAATGTCAACATTGTGTTACGCGACACCGTATACAACCATTAGCGTTACGTTACATACCAAAGAATCATATTTTTTTCCGAAGAACAATCCCTTCCGATTTCGATTTTAAGGCGTCGCGGTTCAAATAAAGGGAAACAATACGTCGTGCACACTGTTTGCTACATGTATAGAACTTGAATAACTTTTATGGAAATCGAAAAACGATATCGTAGTGGAAATGAAAGCTGTCAAGATTTACTAGCTTCGACAATGAAGAAAATAAAATATCGAAGAATTTAAGAAATTTTATAATCGTAACGTACCGGCATTATATATAAAAGAATGTATGTACATAGATGTTTAATCCATGCTCATTGGTTTTGTTGTTTATGCAAAAAAAGAAAGAATAGGAGGCGAAGAACCGAACCGGGAATTTCGCGTTTTGCACACTATGTGCGGAACCACAAAGGCAATTTAAACGTTACGTATAATCAAATAATTGTGTACAGTGTATTTTCCATATATGTCACCGAGGGGTATACCCCGTGAGGGGCTATGAAGCTCGAGAGACCTCGGTCGCGGATTAGTCTAAAGTTTACACTGTAAACATAACACGGGTCGGATATATCGGTGTGAGCAGACCACTACTATTCCAATAACAAAACTTCTTTATTTTTCATTATTTTTTTACGGGACTTTCATCAACATATTCGTGGCATTATTCTAATAAAAATGATACCAAATATGATATAATTCCGATGATATTTATTTGTGTAATGAACGAAGAAAGTTACTTCCCATTACAATTAATGGGAACAGAAAAATTCCACAAATATATCGGTGAAAGTCCCGTAAAAAGAATAATGCATAAGAAAAAAGTTTTAAGTTTTGATTTGAAGGCCTGAGCTCACGCCAGTCTTTCATCTTTCCCGAATACGCTGTCCTTCTTTGCGTCCGAAATTTTCATCGTTCATTATACATGTAAATATCATCGGAATTATATCATACTTGGTATCTTTTTTTATTAGAGAAATGCCACGAATGTGTTGATGAAAGTCTCATAAAAAAAAATAAAAAAAGTTTTGTTATTGAATTAGTAGTGATCTACTGGTCTCACACTGATACACCCGACCAGTGTTATGTTTACGCTAAGCGACGACCGAGGCTTCGGCGGTGATCATTGCTGTTCTTTTCTACGTTCGGCGCGGATCAAAGAATAGTGGACGATAAATGACATCAATACCCGTGTTGCTGACATATATCGAGAATTCACTGTAGTTGGTTACAACAGCGTCGTACGCAACTGCATGACACTAAACATTTCTTTTTGTAACTGAATACCAAACACTGTTAGTTATACAATAGAAGGTTTACCGTTCGACCTGATCCCGTGGAACAATCTATTGTTACTTGTATAATTTCTAAATGAATACGATTACGAGTACGGATACGGATACAAGTACGAATACGAATACGATTACGAATAGCTGAGTAGCCGAGTAGCTGCAATACTTGGTACAGTTACAAATTACAAGTGTGAAAAGTATTTCTAATAAATATTTTGAACGATTACACGCAAGTTGAACCCGTAATTATTCTAAGTCACACTCATAATTTGCTAGTATATTAATTATTTAGTATGTAATTCGAAATTCAAACGTTGCGTCACGTTGGATGATTGGTTTTGTTCACATCGAAGAATGTACAAATGAACAATATCTTTTCTGATTTCGTCAAGTCGAACAGGAAATCCATTAGACTTCATAAAAATTGATTTATAACACGAAACGCGATATTAAAATTCTATGTTGTACAAATTACTTGGTATACGATTAATAATACTACACAGTCATGGTATTAAAATTATGTTGCTGGTTGTTTTCATACTTCCATTGATAAATTCTTTTGAACTGGCAGCACCTTTAATTTCAATTCAGTGTCATTGAAATGTTGGAATTTCATTTTTTCTCGCGCGTTACAGAGACGGTTATCGTTCGTTTCCTGAAGTGCGTCCGAATTTAGTCTGTTTAGTTAAACTGGATCGTTGCGGGATATGAATGACATTATCGATTCTTATTCTATTATAAAAATCTGGTAAAATCCGTCTCTGGTAAACTCTGGTGTACCTTGATACGAACCATTTCTATAGGTACATATAAAATATTCAAATCCATAGAAAATTATTAAGGATACATGAGCTCGGAATACATAGAATCACAATTATTGTATAAAATGCATATACAGAAGTAACCACAACCAGAACAATCGTAGATATTCATAAAACATTTGTTTTTTTTTATAGTCTATCATTATTATCTTGCAAATATTGTTTCAATTATTTGCTACCATTTTTGTCAGGGTGACCGCAGATGGTGTTGCTTCCTCGCAACCTTTTTCATTTCCTTTTCCTTTATACGCGCACGTTTGTCTATGCGTCGTCTAGAAGTTGAGAACTCCAAGTATACTGCATAATCGGAAGTAGCACGATAGATAATTTGTTTCTACAACAAACGATTGTAAATTTGTCGTCGAATTCAGGAAAGTGTTCGAATTGCGGCAATCAGGATCACCCTGCAAACATATGTTGTACGAGCGATGTTCGCACCTTTTGATGTTGAAACGTTATGTTTTGCTTCGCACTCTATATATCAATATGAATCTGAATTTGAATCTGAATCTGTATTTTGAGAGAACGAGAGCCATTTCAATTTTCGAAAATATTTCCTCGTTCGTACAACAGTTCGATTTAAGTAAAATATTTATTATCACAATACACATGCTTCACATAATGTGAATATACCTTTGCTTTCTCCGTGTTTCTCGAATGTTTTTAGATTTCTTTGCACTGTAAGAAGAACGATGTCTAGAATACGTGACAAGCTTAACCGTATCATTTACAAATATTCTTCCATTCCGCAATATTTCAAAAACTCTTTACTACTGCACTTTAGGCGGCTATGCAAATATTATTGTACCGGAAGACGGTGTTGTAATATTGCAAAAATATTAAAATACCTTAAAGGGGCACGTATTTCCACGTAATCCTGCATACTTAACATACTTAACACAGGTTTACGGAGCACTAAAAGTGACTATTTTACATTGCTTTATAAAAATAATAAAAATGTGTCTATCCAAATTTTCAGCCATTTTCCACAATGTATACCCAAAAAAATAAATTTGTTAAATAATTTCTCGGGGATACATCTTTACAATTTCAACAATCGGAAATTAGAAATATTAGAACTCGACATTTTGACAGGTCCCGTAATTCTAGTGTTAAACGGCGGAAATCGAATCGGTACCAATACCAGTTTCATTCTCGAATTCAAATTCAAATTTCTTCGCCGTCATCGTTGCTCTAGTTAACATATTGGGATATGATCGATTCGCATTCGATCGGTCCAGTACAAATCGAAAAGACAGTTTCATCGATTTACCCGTTCGTCACAGAATATTTTACTTTCCGTATTTTCCTTTTACCTTTCCAACGTTACCCCTTTGCACTCGAAGCCATTTTAACTACAAAACGAAACATTTTTTCCAACCTAGGATATTTCCCTTCTATATATATTTTTTCATGCTATATATACGAAAATGGTGCAATTTACTCGTACAGTACTGAAATGTTTAGTAATTTATTAAATACAAATTTTAATAATGTAAAAGATATTTTGAATAATGATACAGGAATCGCCTTACAGTCGCCATTCGAGTGCTAAGGGTTAAATTATTGATGAAGCTGCGAATTCGAAATTTGCGCTTAACGCATCAATCGATTACGCATTCAGAGTTCAAGATCAACAGTGATCAATAATGATTATTATCTATGAATATAGATTTATTTCCAAGACACGATGATGATGACCATTGCCCTTACGGGATCAATCAAATCAAAAAGCAAAGAAACAGAACAAACAAGAAAAAGGTAGCGCTCGAAATCGTTTTCAACCTCCGTCTTTTGTCGGCGATGCAGAATTATTCGGAAACACTAACAGATCACATTCCCTTCTCGCAGAACGTAACTTTATTACTTTCATAAATTTGTTGAGAATGGCACTGTATACAGATTGGATTGTATTTTTTTCGTGCACGTAACTATTGCTTTTCCTTCGACTTCTGCACGGTTTTCTTTCACGTCGGTGCTTTTCGAAACAAATTCGATCGACGTTGAATGAAATGAATTCTATGACGTACATTATTTTGACACGAGGTATTCATGTTAAAATATGAGGATGCAAATGACTGATACGTTCTTCGAAAGAATATGCACACGGAATAGGCGACAGTTGCCGGATAGAATTGCATCGTTTTCAAGAGGATGAATTGTTCAATTTCTGCGGCCTGAGGGGCCCCAAGACTCGCGTTTAAATGATTGAAACATGTCAAAATAATGTGAACGAACCAAGCGATTGCTGGCATGTCTTCTTAGTACCTTCTCGTGACTCCTTTTTCTTTTTTTTTTTTCTTATTCAAAAGTTGTATGGGCTTGCTGCGATTGATTGTAGCGAGACACGTGGAATGTGTTCGCATTCCGTAGTTCCCAGATGTTATCTCTATTCACCGCTATAATTTAACCATTCGGAATATGTGTCGAATAATATTCGTCAACGTGCGATCTCATGTAATCAAAAGTTGTACAGCCTTGTTCGTTATCTCGTATGTAAAATAGTTGAATCTTCGTATATACCGACATACCGAACGATAAGATCTAAGTAGAGAAATTGTTAATTACATAATCACAGTTGTACAGCCATTTGCTACCTCGTATTTAATACAAAAATGCTTAGATATCAGTATCGTGGAACTCGATCTGTACATGTTCTTTTTTTTTCTTTTGTTTTTTTTCGTGTTTTCATCCGTGTCTGTGTTACTCTGCCAAATTGTAGACTGTAGTTATCCAGATGCATATGCGTGTGTATGTTAGTGTTGATTTCAGTCTGATCAAGTATATGTATTAATCGTGAAAGCGAAAACAGAGAGATCCTACTACGACATTCGAAAGAAATTCACCAATTAAAAGTCGCCTAATCAAAATACACACGAGTTTACAATCTAAGCAGTTTTGCTACACTATAATGGACAATAACACGAATATTTCGAAAAGCGTACGTTCACATAATAATCGCATTAAGACGAGACACGTTAAAAAATCGGATCGTTATCAACAATGTGTCCACGTTTGCAGAAAAAAAGAAACAATGCGTAAGTAAAGAAAGAAGATTGAAAAGTGTACTAAAACATGGTGAACAAGCGATAAAGAAGAATAGTAATAGTTGTAGTAGTAGTAGTAGTAGCAGTAGTAGTAGTAGTAGTAGTAGTAGTAGTAGTAGAAGTAGTAGTAGTAGTAGTAGTAGTAGTAGTAGAAGTAGTAGGAGTAGTAGGAGTAGTAGTATGTAGTTGTTGTAGTAGAAGTAGAAGTAGTAGTACCAGTAGTAGTAGTAGTAGTAGGAGTAGTAGTAGTAGTAGTAGTAGTAGTAGTGGTAGTAGTAGTAGTAGGAGTAGTAGTAGGAGTAGTAGTAGTAGTAGTAGTAGTAGTGGTAGTAGTAGTAGTAGTAGTAGTAGTAGTAGTGGTAGTAGTAGTAGTAGTAGTAGTAGTAGTAGTAGTAGTAGTAGTAGTTGTAGTAACAGTGGTAGTAGTAGTAGTAGTAATAGTAGTAGTTGTAGCAATAGTGGTAGTAGTAGTAGTAGTAGTAGTAGTAGTTGTAGCAATAGTGGTAGTAATAATAGCGGTAGTAAGTAAGAGTAGTAGCAATAGTGTAACGGTAGAAGTAACAATCGAAGAAAAGTAAAGAACAGAGACATTTACTATTTTTCCGGATTACAAACAGCAGTCATTGTTGCAAACAAGAACACATTCTAGGTTGAATAAAACCAATTTTTTTTCTTTTTCTTGTTTTCAATAGACAGAGTGCTCCTGTCGTCGGAATTCGTACTGCTACTAACTATCTAAATAACAAATGCATTTAGTCATATATCAAAACTACAAGTGATTAAAGGTGATACGTAGTTTTATAGCAAGTACCTTTAGTTATAAATTGTAATATAAATGTTCAGCAAATTTGTTTTTAGATATTACATATTACTATTTTACGTAATTTATTTATTGTACAGTAATCTAATGATTATGTGTATGAGTTTTTGCCATCTGGAGTGTGCAGATAATTCTTCCATTACGTTAGGGAACCCTTCGTCTACCTTCACTTATCGGTTATCGTATCTTCTTTCGTTTCCCTTCTCTTTCTCTCTCCCTTTCATTCTTTCTCTCTCTCTCTCTCTCTCTTTACTTCTTACTTTGATCACGAATACTCACAAAAAAAACGAAGCAACAGGCAATCTCTGTAACGTTCAACTAGTGCATAAACAATTGCTCGTAACATGGTTCTTCTGGCTCTAATAATGATCAACACAGGAGAAGAATCATTCGCACAAAACAGAGCATGTAATGTTTTGTATTTGTATTATTGTAACTTGTCAAAAATATATTGTTCAATTTGATCTGCCCTATTGTTGGTTTGTTTGTGCAGTGTTCAAAGAAACGATACCATACTTTGCTCTTGTCGAACAAAAAGAACGCTGAATCTACGACATATAAAATACTCAAAACAAATTTATCGTTGAATTGTCGTCGAAATTTTAAGCAATCAATCGAGATAAAAACAAACAAAATTTCTCTACAAATTCCTTTGATCGGATTTCGAAAAATCCATTCAACGTGTGACAATTGCTTAAAAAACGTCATGCTTTCTTGCGTGCGAAACGTATAAATGCGTTGGAAGAAAAACAATCACCGAAACCAACAACTGGAGCAGTATTATATAAATATTTAACTGTATGTTTTTTTTTAGTACAGAATATTAGCTAATTAATTTATTTTGTTACTCTCCTATTACCCTATTTTGTAGCTAAATTTGTTGCTTTCACAATAATTTATATTCTTAATAATTAATATTTTAATCGTGTTATCGTTATAAGTAAAATAGTATATGTATATATATACATATATACACACATACACATATATATATACATACATATATATATATATATATACACATATATAAATTGTAATTGTTTATAATATTCAATATTATATCATTCAGGAATATCTCTCCTAGATTTCCACGAGGCTCCTCGTAATCATAGTGTACCTTTTTTTAGGGATTTGCTAAATAAAAATAAAATACTTTTCTCGGTTTTTGCTCTATCTCTCTCTCTCCCGTACATGTTGACCATCAGTCCAATCGAGTTGAGTCTAGTCTCGTCTCCGACACGTATATTTCTTTGATTCTAACCAACGAAACGACGATCTCCATCGATGCCGTTCTCCGAGCATGCTATCGTTATCGTGAATACAAAGGCAACCGTATGATTACGCAGAGTCCATGAAGACAGCATTCTTTACAAGTACTTTGTATTACTGATCTAGTGTATTAATTGTTCGATCGTCTACTATTTTTCCTCTATTAGAAGAAGGTTCTGAAAATTCGCAAGATTTTTTGTTGTATTGTAAGAATAACAATATAACATGTTTATAGTATCATCGACACGATGTAAAAGGAATTGGGATATAAGAATAGTATTTAATATAAAATATATTCGAAGAATGTGACGATAAATACATACATTTTTATGTTTTCAATCTGGTGTGTCGTTATTGTACTTATAAAGAATGCATTTAAAAACACAATTGAAAAATGCATCGTTATAGCGCTAAATTGATTAAATTCTAAATAGTACTTTGAAAATTATATCATGGTATACACGATCCTGCGGACGAAAATGAAAATATTCGTTTGCTTGCCTCGTTAAGCCGCGAGATGGAATACAATAGAATTTGTATTTGTAACAATGTCTCTTTCACATTGATCTTTGTTCATCCCTTGTCGTCGTTCTTATCTCTTTCCATCTCTACTCGAACCTTCTTCTATGTCGTTACGAGATCGTCTATACCATGACATATAAATTGTATTTTTTTTAGTAACATCTATTATATTTTAATATTAATAATCTGTAATAAAAACGGACCTAATAAAGATATTTATTTCATTTTTTGGCCTCACTTTTGATACTAAACTATGATGGTAATTGAAGAAAAAAAGGAAACAACAATCAGTTTCATTTGTTGAATATTAAATAATTAAATAATTAAGTAAAGTTTGCTATAATACCCTTTTTCTTTTCTCTCGTTCTAGTTGAATTTGCGTGTCGTGTGATCTTTTCTTCTCTTTCGTTTTGTATACGTATTTGGAATAAACGTTTGCGTCGACGAGATTTGTCATTTGTATGAAAAGAATTAGAGCTAGTCATAAAAAAAAATATATATATATATTTATATACTTGTTCTTCGACGTGTAATTTGTGCAGGGTATTATACATTTAAAATAATTTTAATTATGTTGTAAATATTAAATAATAGTCTTTAAAAATTGGTTATTGTAACATTGTATGTCTATGAGGAAAAAATTTGATAATGTTGTCCTATCTATTCTAGTTATTTATACTTTTTTTAGGCAATATTTTACCTTTCTTATCGTGAATGTATAGTCACTTTTTTTAGTAATAGCAATTACCAGCTACATATTCAAAATAAAAATATTTATAGAGCCGGTATGCAAACGCGTCTCATGCGTTTCATTGAAAAAGCTAGTTGACATGCTTAATTAGTTGCATGTCCCGTTGAGCTGTAACACGTATGTCACACGTTACATGTATATGTGTGTATATAAATATACGTACAAATATAAATATACACGCATACACAATATGTGTATATATATATATATATATATATATATATATATATATATGTATATATACATATATATGTACACATATATACATATATGTATATGAGTTACATAATCGTTCTTTTGATTAAATTGAAAAATCCTAAATATTCATAATTATCTTATACCTAAAATGTAAAAACTTACAACACAAATATTGAGTTAAATTTAGTTTAGTAAATGTATTCTCGTCGTAGATAACATTCTTTCATTATTATCACACACTATATAATTTAGTGTTTCAATTTCTTCGATAAGTATATGTAATGCAGTTGTATATATTAAGCATACTTAAAGATTTAAAAAGTAAACCTGTACTACATATACAGAAAAAAGCATGAAATGTATAGTAGACTACGTATTATAATGAAAATGTTACCAGCTATGAAAAGAAAGAAAGAAAAGCATATTTATAGAAAAATTTGTTAACTATTATATCATACCGTTCGATGTATCTAAAGTATAAAAAAATTTGTTTTTTCTGTGAATTATAGTTTAAGTATGTTTTATAGAAATTACAAAAAGTGAAAAAATATCTATGCGTATCTAAGAAAAAGAAAGAAAAAAAAGAATTAATAAAATGACAAGAACGTCAGAACCTCGAAATAATACATGTATCGTCTCTTTCTCTCTCTTTCACTTGTCGGAACAACGATATCGTTCAATGTATTATTTTCTCACTCGTCGTTACGAATATCCCAATTTCTGTCTCGTTATAAATATGAGCAATTTTATTATTTTATATAAAAAACCTAGAAATCATATATATTCTTATAGTAAGAGATATCATCAATACTACCTTCTCAACCAAACATATAAAATTTGTTAATACTTGTTTGCGTCATTATAATCAGTACAAGTCAATTGAAAGATCCTATTTAAATATAGTTTTAAATACAATAGAAATATCATTGGACGTGACATACGTTTAACAGCTCAGTAGCAATCGAAGAAAATCATCCCGTAAACGTTACGTGAGGGACAGTGTCATTTTTGTTGCGTTTAATCATGATATTACAATTTTCCTTTAAACAAATATATATTTTAGAGGTCCCAAAACTTTGTCCGTCATCATTCCGATTATATATCATTTTCTTTTTCGCTTTACAACACGTTGTGTAACCGATACACATACCTGGTTTATATAAATGCTAACTATTCCAGCTAGCACCCTGGCTAATAAATGTATTTTGAATTATATATTAAATAATAATAAAGGTATTCTTTTCCATTTCAAGATCAATAATATGCGTTTTTCTTAATACAAAGGATGTGACGTCAGAATCTTTGTAGACAAGCTATATAGCAGGTAATGACTGTTGACACAAGAAGTATGACAAATAGAGACTACGTTCACGAAGTCTTATATCACATCCGTATTAACTTTGGCGATAGTCAAATTATAATATTGCTGTAATTTGTTTCGTCTCTCTCTCCTCTATTGCGATCGTGCGTTTACATCGCAGCGAAGAATTCTTCAAAATTCTCTTACATGTGTGTATACCATCATTGTGTTGATTTCAAAGTACTGATTTCGTGTGTCTGAAGTTTTTCTAACGCTCCTCTCTCGCTCTCGTTCTCTCTCTCTCTCCCTCTCTCTCTCTCTCTCACACACACACACACACATCGAAGCATCGGAGATAAATTTGTTCTTGTTACTGAGAAACTGCGGCAATTATAACAATGGGGAATTCTAACAAAGTATTTCAGACCTAACTCGTGGAGACAACCGGAGTCTGGCAGTACGGGCACTCTCGTTGATTTGGAGCGCACGTCGAGCAGACCACGTAGTGATTACAGGGTGAGAGGGTAACAGTGCGATTTTGTTCCTCACAAACCATGCACTTTGTTGCCGTTTCTCTGTACAGCACCTGTAACGGCAACGACTCAACTACCTATACTGTTCCCATTAATTGAGCTGGTTGCAAACATTCATTATACTACTAAAAATGCTATAAAAAGTTAATTTGAAACGTTTCTGGATTAACTAAAGAAAACATATATAGAGTAGATTCGTGTGCATCGCGCCGATTAAAACATTCCTACTACTCCCGTATAACGAGACCAAATATTTCCTTTTTAAGACTCTATTACACTACCAGATATTATACATTTATACGAACTTTCCAAGTAATTTTTTCGTCGCGTTGTATGGGAACGCTAGAAATCTTTTGACCGCATTATACGGGAGCCTACTGCATATGTATATAAGTATAAAGAGAATAACGGAATGAAGATGAGGTAGTAGTAGAAATAGTAGTAGTAGCAGTAATAGTAATAGTAGTAGTAGTAGTAATAGTAATAGTAGTAGTAGTAGTAGTAGTAGTAATAGTAGTAGTAGTAGTAGTAGTAGTAGTAGTAGTAGTAGTAGTAGTAGTAGTAGTAGTAGTAGTAGTAGTAGTAGTAGTAGTAGTAGTAGTAATAGTAGTAGTAGTAATAGTAGCAGTAGTAGTAATAGTAGTAGTACTAGTAGCAGTAGTAGTAGTAGTAGTAGTAGTAGTAGTAGTAGTAGTAGTAATAGTAGTAGTAGTAATAGTAGCAGTAGTAGTAATAGTAGTAGTACTAGTAGCAGTAGTAGTAGTAGTAGTAGTAGTAGTAGTTAGAAATGAACGTTTTCGCATCCTCTTGGATAAACTAGTAATTATTTGAGAATCGCTTGATATACCAGCTATTCAAACCGGCGTGACAACTTTGCTTTACCTTTTCCACCTCTTCGAGATCCGAGCGTAGCTGCGATTGAATCGTCTTTAAAGCAGCTATCGATAACGATCTGAGTTCGTTTGTTCTTCTCAATGTATGAAGGTAAGGGCCACCGCCGCTGGACGCTTCGTTTTCTGCCGTTAAGGCTTTCATTTTCAATAAGGCCTGTCGATCATATGGATATATTTATGGATACAAGTCACATCGGAATAATTACGATGTCGCGACGTACAGACAGTACATAATATATTATCGACTGATTGTCAATTAACACTGAAAGCACCGATCGACCAAATTACGTACTTTAAGTGGTATCAAAAAGAAATTGTAGAAATCTGAGATCGGTCATTTCAAAGCTTCTGATGGTTCTAACGTTGAAAATGGGCTACTTACTTCGTCTCTCTGCTGTTCAGCGATTCTTGCTCTACTCGTAGCTTCCTCGGTTTCTATTTGCCACGCGGTGCAAGCTGTTCTGGCTTGGTTAATTCTTTCCTCCCATGTGGCTAATTGAGCGCGGCTCGATGTTAATTCTTCTCTAAGCCTTTGTACCTACGAAAAACGATTTACCCATAAATTGGCCGTTCTACCGGTCGATCCTTCGATAGCATAATGAACGTTTGATTTAAAAAATTGGGGGAACGTCTAACCTCGGATAAAGATCCTGTATTACTAGGACTGATTGAAAATGCATTGACCAACGGAGATGCTGGGAGAGGTTGTGTACGAGATGGAGACATTCCTTGATTCGTAAAATCAAATAAGCTACTATTAAATCCACTAAGTTTAGAAGCTGAACTGCTAAGTTGTGAGATATGATTGCTAAATGGATCTGATACTTGATTCATAAATGGCATTGTCTGAAATCAATTGAAAAAAAAAAAATAAATAACAAGTTCGAACAACAACAACGTTTAGCGATAACAACTTTTTAATTCGAACAAAGTTTTCATTTACCGATTCCATAGAATCTTGATGAGAAAACCTGGACCCAGTAAGAAAACTTGCTGAATGTAATTGCTGAAGCGGGCTGGATGTAGACGGTGAAAAATTGGTAGGAAACGAACGATCAGCCATTCCAGGAATATTAACTGGAGCCGAGCTCCCCAATAATCCAGAACTTGCTAGGCCTGCTGATATTGAATTGCTAATTGGTGAATTAGTATCCCTATGAATTGATTCAACTAAATTTAAAGGATCATCTAAATGCAACTCGTCTAATGCATTCCCTGAAAGTCCAAGGCAAATTAATTACACACATCAAAAAGTCAAAAAGTCAAACAGAAAAAAGTCAGAAAGAAAGAAAGAAAGAAAGAACGACAGAAAAAAAAAGAAAGAAAGAAAGAAAGAAAGAAAGAGAGAGAGAGAGAGAGAGAGAGAGAGAGAGAGAGAGAGAGAGAGAGAGAGAGAGACCCTAACCAACCTTTCTCTGTACAACTTACCTACTACAGATTCAACGGTATCGTTCGGATAAAATGAACTTGAAAGTGGTGATACGGTAGTTGCTAAGGAATGACTGCCCAAAGTTCCATTTAAACTATAAGCAATGTATAAACTTTGTTTTTGCTGAGCCTTCTCAGCTTTTGTTAATAAAGGATCGCTATCTATAGCAACCATTTGTTTTCGAATTTCGCCCTGTTCAATAATTTGAAAACTCGCTGTTAAACCGTTCTCGACAGTTCGAAGCATCGACTACTTTACTTTACTGTACTGTGTAGAAGGTAAAACTTACAACCTGAAGAAGAGAACTAGGATTGTAGAGTATGCTTAGCTTCTGTTGATTCGAAGTATTTACAGCAGTATTGGAATTCGAGTTATGAAGTTGAGCACCAGGAGCTTTACTGTGCGAACTGTTGCTACCAATGCTACTGGTACTTGCTGACTCTGATACTTCACCGCTTCCATTCTACAATTGAAACTTTCGATGAGCGTCTCTGCTGATTTCAATGAATTATCTTCGCGTTAACGCGCGACACGGTTTACAAACTTACACTGCTATCGCTAAGTGGTTTATCTTTTTCATGACTGCGCTTGTCAGGTGGAAGCGCGTTACTGAGAATATCTGCCAGATTGGTGCCACAATCTATAGGTACCGCCATGTCCCTCGCCAGGCTCATTTCTTCTGTTGGCAACACTGCTCCATCAGCACACCATACCAACGTCCCAATATATCAATTTTGAGAAGCAATTTTGAATACTAAGTTTATCATTTACGAAAGGCCTACATCTATTAAATACAACTCGCAAAGACAATTAAACGCTGAAATGTCTTTGCCTTTTGTAATAGAAGCGCGCGTTTGTCTGTTAGTAAATCATAAGAAGGTGCTTCAGCTGTTGCTTTGGTCCTGCAAAGGCATGCTGTTTTCTTCGACCACTACAAGATTTAGGCTTTAAGATCAACCTTACGAGCAAAGTATGTCAATTGTCCCACTTTGTTTTTCACGAGCTATTGTACAATACAAGTCACAGAGACCTTGTTCGAGGGTAAACCCTGAAAAATGTTGATGTCTGCGACCATTTTGCAATGCAACAGCGAAAATCAGTGTGCCATTGCAGGGTGAGACAGCTTACGAGAAACGATTAGCTGTTTCATAAGCGGCCAAAGCGAAAAGAAATGTGAAAAGAACTTTTCAACTTACTAAGGTAATAATAAGTGTTTTACGTACGATTTATGAGAGTACACTCACGGTCGACATGTGCGAATGCACAGAAGACTCCGCGGGGACAGTAACCAGCTTGCTGCACGTCATTGCATTTAGTGGATTTGTATATTTCAGGATGAAACTGCTGTTCCGTACGCGTATGGCAGTACGTACAAGCGTCTCCCTGTTCACAATTTCCTGGTTCACCCCATTCTTCTCCGTGCTTTACATTCGGACACGGTGTTGATCTGAAACATTGGTTACTTAGCAATCGCCCTAACACGATTTCTCATGTACAATATGATTAACAATTACTCACCGATATTTATATTTTCGCGGACTACGTCTTTTATCTTTGCTATTGTGATATTGCGGACAAGCATAACCCTGACGGCAAAGTCTTGGTGGACGTTTGCAAGGCTCTGTCTTATAGTTACTGAGTACATAATTTGTATCCTGCCACTTTGGATCTTCATTCATTAAATTCCTTTCCTTATCGAGTATGTTTGGTCCGTTCGACGACGAATTGGGATCAGAATCAGGATTTTCGAGTGCCTGTATCTCTTTGATGTCGTAGACAGGTGGACGAAGATCGTGATTGCCGTGCGCAAAGGCACAATGAGGTCCATTTTTGACACAGAATCCACGCGTGTCCGTGTCATGGACACACATGCAAGTCTTGTAATAACGTAAGTGGTAACGTCGTTCTGTGTCTCCAGCAGTGCGGTGAAGAAATGGACACCTGTTAAACAAAAAAGACATATTATAGAAATTATCTGAAGAATAATGCATAGTTTATTATTAACTAGCATCATAGTCACGAGTTGATAGAACTTTATAGATACATTATAAGGAGAGTGCAAGCTGCAATGTAAGTCAGAAATACAGAAAAATGGTTACTGATTTATGAAAACATGTACTGTGATATTTTGGTGCTTCTTTGATTTGAACAATTGAAAATGGATGCCTATCGACAAAACAGGAATTCTAGTCCACAAAGTACAACTTCTAACACTAATTTCAATTCAATAGTATACAATTAGAGTGTGAAGCATCAATTATCATAATTAAGATTACACTTACTATCTGCGTTTCTTGAATTAAAATACAAAAACACTTTGATAATAGCTCTGAACTATGTTTAACAGAAAGTAGTGTTATCAATTCGTCCTATCGTGAAGTCGTTAAAAAAAAATTAAACGTAAACTTTCAGCACATGTTGAAGGTAATAACGCTCGATCCCTAGCAAACAGAAACCGCTTACTTTTTCGTTATATTCTTAAAATTTCGTTTTTGCCGCGTTTCTATTTTTAAAAAAATCCATTCTAAAAATTCGATTAATTTGTGAATCGATAACAAACCACGACAGTCGTCTGTCTAATCTCTCGTAAGAGCGATATAATACAAAATTAGACAAGTGCAGCAATTAACGTTTCTTGGCGATATCTTATCTATTTTATTGATGATCCTTTTCCCGCAATTTTCCTCGATTTCATTTAACATTTTTCATTTTCTCGTTTCTATTCTCAATTTGTACTCCAATAAATAATTAATTATTTACAAAAGACGATTCGACCATCGAGGAATTAATTAACAATAAGATAAATGAAAGAGTTGACCTAAATTCTGTGTCAAATGGTGTGTAGATATCTGGAACTGAATAAATCAGAGTCAATAACCACGATGTTGTAAATGCGGTCATTTCCATAATTTTCGTTTCATTCCGTTTTGCACTCGCCATATGTATACATAGATAGAGGACACGATTGCGATTGCGATTAATAAACTAAAAGAATACATCGAAATGTATAGAACGTTCAAGGGAGTACAATAGAATACGTGGCAAGGAAAATAAATGAAAGCTATATTGGAATCCATAGAGAAATTTCTGTCTATGGCTACCGTGGGGTTTATCTACAATGGATGACAACAGGTTAGCAGCCGACGTCGACGGTAGTTAAATTCTATCGCAAGCAATGGCGGTTGCAGCATGTAAGCATACGTTCTCGCGCCGATGCGAGCATGATTTACAACGCGTTTCCGTAATTTCATTTTTCAGCTTTCACTCGGATTAATTTAAATAATGTTTTACGTAACGAGTATGTAATTGGAAGGTAATTCAAGGAAAGAAACGAATTCGGAGGAACAAAGTGGGCTTCGACTCTGACTCTTCCATTTATTCGTTAATGTTGATTTTTATTAAATATTTTTTTCCGTTCACTCTGCAGAATCACAGAATTCGGGTCAAATTTATTTGCGTGTTCTCATCTCGGTAATCGAATCCAAAAAATCTATATATAACTCTAGAAACTGTTCGTTACGTCAGTTAACTCAAATTTCATTAACAAACGAGAGACCAGGTAATCAGTGGATCAATGGATGTCGATTACGATCGCAAGAAAGGGGTTGATGAATCGAGCGGGGGAAAGAACAACGAGTCCGTTACCGACAGGTCAAATAAAAAAGAAGAAACCAAAGGTATATGTCATTCTGTACAGCTGGATTTATTCGTGAACTCTGGCTATGAGTAAGCGAAAGATTACGAAGGGTTATGCAATACTTGGATTCAGAATTTTATAATCAGCGATCGAACACGTTCGTATGTTTACACATTGTAATTCGAACCGTTTTAACATATCTAGGAATAGGAGAGTCCTACTATCTTTACGATTCTCTTTTCACGACCATTCACATGCATACTTGAATGTGTTTGTTTACCAGCGCGGTGTAACATAATAACGTGCGTGTCGCTTTGTGTGTGTGTATGCGCGCGCACGCGCGCGCGTGCGAGGAGGGGGAGAGAGAGAGAGAGAGAGAGAGAGAGAGAGAGAGAGAGAGAGAGAGAGAGAGAGAGGAATTCTGAGAGGTGTTCGTACGAATTTTCGTTAATCCTACGGTGCGTCATGAACTAACTTACAAAGCAAGCAAAGCATTTTTTGAGAGTAGAACAACGATTACAAAAGTCTCTGAAGAAAATGCATAATAAACATATAATAGGAGCCTATCGATTCCATTCTATCTTTTCTGGTTGTATACAAATCCGACATGCGAGTGCAGCAGCAGCAGCAGCAGTAATGTTTTCAAAGAGTTTGGATCTCGACACTTATACATACAGAGAGAGAGAGAGGGGGGGAGGAGGCAAGCGTGCACGTATTTACTTATGTTTGAAGACGAGCGCGCACGCGCAAGCGCACACAAGCAAACGCACAGTCCAGCAGGGAGCGAGGCACGCGTGCGCGCGCGTGTCCTCGAAAGTTACGTCGAAATTGGCCTCCTCTTCGTTACATAGGTTATTCTCGTCGAGACGTTACGTCGTTACGCGTTACCACGCAGATGCATATTACATGTTACAGTTACAGCACACGCGTGTCAACGACACAAAGAAACTCACCACCACGGAGCGGCTGTTTTTTCCCTGAACACGCATCGATTAGCCGACGAAAACGGTTCCATTCAGCGCGAAAGAAGACGACGCGTTCACGCGCGATTCTTGTCCACGCACGAAAATACCGCGTTCACCGCTTTACCAAGAGCGGGGAAAGCTATATTAAAATATGTATACACGATTCGACCGTACACGTATTTCTACCCGTACGGTGTACTACAACGCATCCAGTGGTTACGAGAAGGCGAAACAATGAATAAATGGCGCGCGCGCGCGAGAGATCAATCGAGCAATGTTCCACATAAGAAGCTAACGAGGTTTAAAGGGGAACAGATACGGCGGAATAGGAGGAGCCGTAACGTATTAATGGTCGACCGAGCACGGTTTGACGCGAGAAGTATCTAAATCTATGGTTTTGTCACGAGCATCGCGTATTTATGTAGTAGCATAACGTAAGATGGAAGGATCCATCGGATAACGAGAAGTCGGTCGCAACGGTCAAGACAGATGTATACTCACTCGTCTCCATCTGGACATATGCCGGTGGTCTCGTCGTACTTGGTGCAATAATTATCGGCGCTATAGTTGAAGGTGCGGTCCCTCTTTCTCACCGGTCTGCGCCTCCGCTGGTTCATAAAGTGCCAGTTGAAGCACGTGAAGGGTCGGTGTTGTGTGCATTTGCGCTGTATAAAGAGGGGACATTGTTCGACGCGAAATTCCTTCAAGTATCTGGAATGCGAATCCACAGAGCTACACATTATTTCGTGGCGTTTTTTGACGCGCGAGTTGATGCCGCGCTGCTCGCGGCCCTCCCTCTCTCTTTTTTCCGTTCTTTCTCTTTCGTTTTTTTTTTATTTTATTTTATTTTACTTTTTATATATATATTTTTTCTAGTATATTCATTTACATATACACGTGTATATATATATATACATATATAGATATATATTTTTTTGTGCACGTATATTTATTAACGATACTCTTTTCGTTTGCACTCCACTTTGAATCACGCACTTTTTGGCTTCCAATTTTTCCTATTCTCTCACTTTTTTTCACGTAGCACGCGACCGGCCCGGCGGCCGCTTACTTACGTGTAATGATTCGCCTTTTCCGCCTGAGCTGTCAACAAAGGTTTAGAGTCGGACTTCATCTTGGGACAACACACAAGCGAGCAACGCGCGCGCACACACACGGACGTACGGGCGAACGGCACTCTCTCTCTCGTCTTTCTCGTCTTTCCCGTCGTCCTCGTCGTCGCCGTCGTCGTCGTTGCCGTCGCGTAGTCTGTCTTTTGCCCCTTTTCCCCTCTTAGACAAACCTCTCTACCATCTATCGGACACGGAATGCGGGACGCAGGGCGCGCACGGCGCAATACACATTATATGCGCCTCGAATCTGTCCAATCCGTGGGCTACTCTTCTGGTCACGTGATTGCTCTTCTTTCAAGGTCATTGATGTTTTGGTTCGCTCGCACGTAAACACGCACTCTCGCACCGAAAGCCGGTGTGCGCTGGTCCAAAAAAAATCAGCGAGTCGTCCACTCTATCGACTCGAACATTTTTTCTCTCGTGTGCCGCGCGAAATGCGTTCGCCGTTGTCGTTGCTCTTCTGTCGAGAGGGGCGAGGGAGAGAGGGAAGCGCGACTGTCGAAAATGCAACGATCGATTCTGCACATTCGACTCCAATCGAGTTCCGACTCTGTGCTACGTTCTCGTCGGAGTCAACTTTAGCAACGTGTAACTGCGCCTTTCGCGAAAACCGACTGCTGTGTCTCTGCCCCCCTGGGCTCTGTGTGTCCCGAAATATTATACCGGTTATGCGGCATATGTAGATATGCGTATCCTTTGTTTTCAGTAACGTATTTCCTTTCGAATCAGAGAGACAGAGAGAGAGGCAAAGAGAACTCGGTTGTCAATTTATTTCTTGCTATGTATCTACGCGATTCGATGTTTTATCGTGTATATTTCTTCGATTACATCTTTTCCATGGTTCTACGAGTTTCTCGTGATTGTGCACGAAACGTTCTTCTGACATGAATATATGTATACGAAACACACCGGATACAGTAAACCGTATCTCTTTGAAAAATTTTTGTTCTATTGTAAAAGTAAGCTATGTAGCCTTGTTTTACGCGTCGCAGGCTCGGCTCAACAATTACGTAGTTTCGATAAAACAATACGACTCGATGCACTCTCACTTTCACTTCTACAGCATGCTTACTTCCAAACTACTTCACTCCCATGTCCAATGATCTTACGCCGTGTTTCACAACTTCGACTTTCTGTAACAGAATTTTCTATACGTCTGACACGTTTTTCTTATCGTTAATGAAGTTTCGTTATCGCAAATGTTGCGTGTATGAATCATCTCTTATCGCCTTCTTGCGGCGATTTCGATACATACGTATAGATATACCTGTATTGAGTACGGTCAGCTTCATTGGTTTTCCTTGATGACGATCGTTGGAAATTTGTCCGACCACGTTTCGAGATTTGTAAACTGCGATATGCAACGTTTAACACTGGCTTGTCGCGTACATATATTTACAAGCGGTTCACTTTCTCCCCCGTCCCCCTCCACTCATACAAAACGCAGTAAAATCTATGTTATATACATAAGTACATTGGTCGCTTTCGCACCAAGATTTTATAAAACATTTCGTTTTATAAAGCTTGACAAAATCGTCATAGAATTTAGATTTTTTTTTGTCAAGACACAAATACAAAATGTATATGTACAACATCTAAGAGCATGCGCAATTATGCATGTAGATACTGCGAATCAAAGCGTTTACCCGGAACCAATTAGAAATGAATACGCTCAACACATTTTGCTAACGACACAAATCGAGCGATGCATATTAATTTTTTACGAGGACCACTTTTTGCCAGAAGATTATTTGAAATTGTAATATTATAAAATTGAAAATGAATACAGACCGATATGCAATATACATTGTATCTTTTTGTAAATCGCAATTTTAAGTAACTCGACTATTCGTACATTTCAAATGATACTATATCAATGCGAAAGAATATTGAACACTTTTCTGTGAATATACAGAATATTATAAGAAGGATTCGGATGATAATGTATGTAGGCAGTTTTTCATCACACTTATGTTTAATGTATACAAAAAAATTATGATAATATCGAGAAAAAAGCTACATACAATATTTAATCAAGCATGACAATTCTCTATATATATATATCCCACGATTTTCCTGTAAATAACTCTAAATGGGAAAGAAACACTTTGCAATAAACTGTAAAGCCATATAGCTAATATTATTCATATTCAAGTATGTCTTTGGATTATTCATAGTTTTATACGCGTGTCCCATTGTAATAGTGACAATTAAAGTAAAACCTTAAGCCAGAAAAACATAGGACTCTTGCGAGTACATACATACAACGTATGTACCTTCGCGCAATTTAAATTTCATCTAGGGCAAATCGACAGCTAATAATGATCTCAAGACGTTTACTGGTTCCAGTAGTATTGCAAATACATTCTGTCTATTCCATTCTTAACTTATTTGCTTTTGTACAATTATTTTCTTGCCTAAGGAGTACTTAACTAAAGTCTTGTAATACACTAATGCAGACTTAGACATAAACTAAATGCGAATCATTCATCGGACCGATAAAAATATAATGCCTTTACATTATATGAAAATAATACATATTTGGTTTGTACGAATGCATGTTTGATTAATGCTATATTCATGATACTAGTTTCGGTCTACTCTTTTCAAAACTATTACAATACATACTACTCGTTTTCTGTTCACTCTTGTGTCGATTTCACTCCGTAAGAAGTTATAACGTTCGTGAGGTACTCTACTTTAAACCTCTCTGTTTTAAAATCGTTTGCCTTAGTAAATATATGTTTTTAATCCTTTAAAACATGCAGTTTTCAAAATTTATACAAGTTCTCGTTTACATAGCCATTAAAAGATTGGGTAACATGTTTTCTACAACAGTTGAATTACAATCGCTAATAGTAAAGCTAATATCGAAACTTTGTTTCAAAGAATTAACAGGTGCAGTTCTTGTGCTTTCAAATTAACGATTTTCTAAAGTAAAAGAATAAGAAGTCAGAACGTTTATATAATAGAGATCAGTACAATATTTCAAAAGAACCTTCTTTTGACGATACGCGATTAATTTTGAAGTATAACGTAAGAAATATTACACCCATGCGTGTCCTTTTGTTAAAATAGGTTTCTTACTTTTATTGTATATTGCTTTATTATGTTTGCCATTAGACACACTTATAGATTCACATTAATATTGAGCACTCCTGGATGGATATTATGCAAATATTAACCATATAGTTGTTCAAACTATAATATCATCTTCATCGGATGTTTTCCATTGGATGGACTTGTGCATTATATTAGTAAATGCAGAGGCAATTTCCAAAATGTGCCTTTCATTTCAAAATGGAGCGCTTAAATTCTTAACTACTAGTTAGTTTGGCTTGTCGGCAAACAAAGACTGGTCAAAAATGACAATTGTATAATTATTATCACTTTTAATAACGGTTCCTATGGTTTACGACATCTAGACTCAAATACCTATCGTAAATATTTCCACTTGATGTCAGAAAGTATTTTTTCAAATATCTCGTCAATTGCAATCTGTAAGATGTATGACCTTAAACTCAAAAGATGTACCTATCTGAAAGTCAGAAAAGTTTTATTATTTTAAAATCCTATGTTTTTTAATTCGATTGTATCGAAACGAGAGTCTGTCAACGTCACGATCCAAATATATAAACGATTTCTTACGATACATTGCGCCTGTTGTTAATTAAGAACGTTTTAGATTGCGTGACTCTGCAACTGTACGCATACACGCATTGCTACATGTTTCAATGAATGCACATCCAAAATTCGAAACACTATAATGTTCGCTTTTCGTATATGATGTAATTTATATTTCCATAGAATGTTTTTATGTTATCAATACTGCGGAAAACATTGTATCTTGCGTCGTACAAACAAGTTGAACATCAAAGTATGCGATATAATAATCGTTAAATGAATATGTACGTCGACAATAATACGTAAAATTAACTTAGATCATAGTCGTATAAGATTACAAAAATGTTTGGCCATTCAAATTTTCACCGATGAGTTTTTGTACGCATAACAACGGATTATCTGTTTAGAAGTACGAACGAAGTCAAATAATTTAATGGTCAACGATAGATAATTCCTTGTCTATGATATGACTGAAATAGTATTAAGGAATGATTCTCAACCGATGTGTTTAATATATCTATTGGCAGCTTCAAACTTTCTGAACAATTCAGAATGAAGTAACCCTACAGATTTATTTCACATGAATAATGTAAATATTGAAAGAGAAAGAGATAGAGATAGAAATAGAGATATAGAGATATATAGATAGATAGATAGATAGATAGATAGAGAGAGAGAGAGAGAGAGAGAGAGAGAGGGAGAGAGAGAAGAGAGAGAGAGAGAGAGAGAGAGAGAGAGAGAGAGAGAGAGAGAGAGAGAATGAAAGCGAACGTTTCTTTACTTATTAAAATGTCTTTTACCGTAAGCAACAAGAAAATGTGTTTGAAGTATCGTTACATTACAAGTTTATTTATACAATTAAACTATCTATGTACAATATATTAATACGAATATTTGTATAATTTCTTGTAACATATATTTAAAGAGGCTTTTTAATGGAGTCGATCGTTCACATACTAAAATTCTACTTATTTGACTCTGTTTATGATCTGTGTACAGAAAAGTTATGAATCTGTAATGACATCCCAGACTTTGCAGATGAGCATTCTATATACTTACGATTATATCGACCACAGGAATTCACTTAATTTTCATAAAAACTTAATTCTCTTAGAAATAATCACGGATTAATTTCTCAATCAGGAACACCCGTGAAAGCACAATTAAAAATGAATAAAATCAATATTTCATCTATGCTACTCTAGATATTGTAACAGAATTGAATCGATGAATTTTCCAGCAGATAAATTAGCGAATGAAAGCTAATCGTCCTTCCTGGTCAACTAGTTAAGGTAGATTCAATAGATGTTTGATTAGGCACGAAAAATAGCATCCACGTTGCATTGAAAACGGTAGCAATGCACAGTTAATAATACATAATAATACCATGTAGATCGATTAAAATTTTACTACGTTTCATTTGGATACTTACTGTAATTACTATGCCTACGCGTGATGTATCTTTCTGAATTAGTTTAAAAAACTCGGATGTATAATGACCTGAATAATTCTCTGTGATGGATTCACCTAAATATCACTATGGTGTTGTGATGTGGTTCGATACCGTAGTCTGTGATACGGTAACAAGAAAGTTGAAAGTAGAATGAAGCTCTTACTTATTCGTTGTTCTTAAATGTAACTTTGTCGAAGTTCAAATGACGTTCAAACAATGTACAATCAGTATAACTAAATCGAACTGATGAGAGCGCGTTATGCTTCACGTCCTTGTTTCCAATTAAAATAGATAGATGCATAGAAAAGGGTTTCGATAAATTAAACTTCGAGCCAAAAAACGTACACTTAATCTACCTCGTACGATACGGTACGCGGTTAAAATTTAAATAAATAAATGCAAATTTATATTATGAAATTATATACGGGCAAAATGATCGTACCTAACGTTATCATATACCGGCCTCTGTCTTATCTTTAGTCGTCTTCTATTCGCACCTATTATGTATATATCATTTCTATGTATAATATATAATTTACCTGATGTAATAGCGATTTAAACTTAAACAGTTGTCCCGTAGGTACTGAACATCACTCTGGTGGTGTCCGTGTCCAGAGTAACATCTTCTGGCGATGCTAAATCGACTTTAATGGAACCAGAATTGTTTCTTCTTCTGGTTATACCACCTCCCCAATTTGATAACGTCCAGTGATAAGTTTCGCTCTCTTTTTCGGTGTTGGTGGTCTCCTGGGTGTCGTTGTCTTTGTCCAAACCAGTCTCGATCGAAACCGATGACTGCGACGCGACAGAATCGAAACTGGAATCTGCTGCTCCTCCTCTGTAACGGCTAACGTACTCGGTGGACATTTCGCCGGGCGACTCTTCGATCGCTCTCAGGATGTTTTGACAGAGCTCCGAATCCAGCGGAATCGGATTCTCGGAGTCGCGGTTGTGAATGGTAACAGCTATGTGAGCCGGATGCGGGATAGGAAGAGGAATTTGCAATTTCTCCGCGCTGTAAGGGCGAATCTGCCGCTTCCATGGCTGCCAGCGTGCTTCCGTGACACCGTTCGTCGAGGTTGTTCGCCGTTTGATTCGCGTCGACGTTAACAGCCCTCCGGTATCGCTGCGAATAAAACCGTACACTTGTACAGGACACTTCAAACAATTTGACGGACTACGTACATATACATACATATGTGCATACCACTTCTGTTTCATTTACCTTCGTTTCTCCGATTTTCTACTATTGCTGGTTTGTTTGGCTCGCGGATTGAACGCCGCAACTTCCAAGTAAGGACTGTAAACCTGTATATTGCCGCGTGGCGCGTACACCGCTCCCAACAAGTCCGGGCCGTTGGTACCGCCGAGTTCGGTGCTGTGAACCATGTCGGTGTAACGCGACAAATCAACCCCAGGGTGCGGTTCCAGTCGGAACTTGGTGTCCGCGTCGTCGAGAGGTTGTAGAAAGTTCAAACTGAAAATGTCCGCGTACATTAGGCCAGCCAAGCCGGCCCAGTCGCCAACGCTCAACCCTTTGTTCTCCCAAAAATCTTCCTCGTTTCCTGATAATCTCGCGAATACGTGAGTAGGATAGAGGCGTTCTAACATGAGTGCTCCCTGTTGTATCACTACCTGCACCATTGCGAAAAAATCCCTTCAATTCCGAATGTAACGTCATAGAGAACGAAAACATTCTAGAACACCATGAGCAATTACCTTCAAGTCGAAGGTAGTGAGCTTTATTTTACTTCTCACAACCATACCGAGACCCGTTTGCAAATTCTTCCTACGTCTGTCGAGTTTCTCGTGTAACACGGCGATTAGATCTTTGGCTTCCTTTTCGAGCGATCTGTACGGATCCTTCGTTTTGGCTAGACTAGCGGCGAACGGGCCAAAACAAGCTTCGACGAACTGCGTGAAGTCTCTCTGCGGCTGAGTGATCAATCGTTCCGTCTCTTGCTGGAAAGCCAGCAACTCGTCGAGCTCCAGTTTCGCTTCGAACGCGGCTAGTGCCTGTTCTGGCCTAATCTAGAAACGAAACCAACAGAGAAGAACAGTGAATAAGTATCTCTTCGGAATTCATCTGACGTATACGGGGTACGATCACACGATTACACGATCACGTACTTGATAATAGTAATCGGACGTTAATCCTGGCCCAGCTATTCGTTTCACTACGAAGCTGTCGCTGGCGGGTATGCGGCCCCTGTTCTTTATTACTAAATGAAACATAACCGTGTCCCAGAACACTCTGATCCAGTAACGTATCACAGAAACTAGATCAAACAGAACGACAGAATTTCTATCCACTGGGCGAACGTATAGTACTTCGAGTGAAATTTGCCATAGTTGTATGTATGTATGTATGTATGTATGTATGTATGTATGTATGTATGTATGTATGTACGATACCTGTAAGTATCAGGAAAGAAATGATGGGGCAGAAAAGAAGAGCTACGATTAACGCTGCGACCGGCTGTAGACATCCTTGAATGCCGATATTCCAAACTAACGCCTCCATAATGACTAAGTATCGATTCCTACTTGGTTCGGGACTATCAAGGTCCATTATAAGCGCCATGAACGAGTGCAACGCCAGGGTAATTATAGGCATCCTAAAATCATGTTTTAAAAGTTAGGCGCTTCCGATACGAGCCCGATAATATTCAAGATGTTACAGATCGTGAACGAACCACAAAACCGCGGTGAGCGCAACAAGAAGCGATCCCAGACTCGTTAGTATACAAACAACAGGAAAAACAAATAATATTACAAGTGTTCCTAGCAGTCCCTTGACGCCGTAGTTCCACAGTCTGTTCAAATGCCTCGTCATTCCTTTGCCAATAAATCCTGTTGGACAGCGTTCATTGTACGACACAAGTATAATTATCGTAGAAGAATTTTCAGAAGTATGCGTCCACGTATTGGACTTACCGGTGTCAGGTTCCGTTTCGAAATGTGTCCGACTTTTGCTAATGTGTCTCCAAAGCGCGATCAATCGAGAACAGAGGGTGGGCATTTGAGAAGATTTTCTGGGGAACAAGGTGCCGTTCAGCTGACTCAATTCCAGATCGGGGGTAAACGGTTGCACGAGCAACAAGGCCCTGATGGAGACCGGACAACACCACGGCACTGCTACGCCCAACAGGAACATCGCGTTCCAAGTCCAACACCATGTCCTGGCTACGTAGTTTATCCAGCGCCACATAGGCCATCTGTTCCGGGCATGATCGCGCGTTCAAAAAAATCTGTGACGTTGATTCGGCGTATGATCTCGAGCATCGGTACATACCTCGTCGTGGTCGTGTGAACTATTTCTCTCTCGACCAAAAAGACCGGTTGACTGGGATCTGCTCGGGGCGTTGTAATAGACGTCGGAGTGTTGCTCAGCACCGTTGGTATAATTTCCGACTGTCCCTGGAAATTTCGCCTGACGATCCAGTTCTTTGGAAGCCATATTTGAGTCGGCCATTGGAAGCTTCTTGTAGGCGTTTTAACTTTTCGCAGCTCTTTCAATAAAACCGGCTCCCTCTGACGAAGCAAACGCAAAACAATCAGTACGAAAGTATTCTTCCGAAAGAATGCTTTTACGTCGAAAGACAGACAGAGATCGTTCTAGATACCTCTTTCATGAATGTTAAGTCGCGATTTAGAAAGTAGACCGTCTGCTGTAAATTCTGATTGGTACAGAGGGTCAGAGCTTCCTCGTGAGCGCTCCACTCGCATTCATCTATGAACTTTTCCTCCACCTCTCTCATTCTGTCGCGCATCCAAGGCTCTATTCGCGAGAGTACCGGGTGTTCGTTTTCGATATGACGTCTCAGGGATTCTTTGGTCTGCAACAACTTTCGTTGCACCGTTTCTACCGCTCGGTGCATCAGCACGACCGATTGCGCCTGCTGTACCAACAGCTGAGCAATTCCGTTACCAAGATCGTGTATGTCCGGGTGCGACAAAATATTAGAAAAGACTCTTTGAAGGTACTCTCGCATAACTGCTTCGTTGACTTCCTGCGAACAGGGGGAAAAGACGTTTCTCGTAAAAAGGATCAAAAAGAGAGGATACATATACACTTTGTTGTTTGGAAATTCGTTCGAAAGCCATACTTTTTCGATCTCTTCGTCCGGCTTTTTCCGTGCTCTCAACTCCGATATCAGTCTTTCTCTGAAATGCAGAAACCAGCCTCGTGTCTCTCTCTCCGAAATAGCAACTAGAATCGGTAAAGCTTTTCTGATAATGTCTCTGCTAAATAATCTAAGGTCGACAACCGCTCCTCCGGGCGTCCCGAACACAAATGGAACCGGGATCGGTAAAAGTTGCGACAATTCCCTCTCCACCTCGAACTTTTCCATAGTTGCACGTCGAAGCTGTTTCCGGACGAATCCGCACAGCAATTCGAGCGAGTCCTCGTATTCCGGCTGTGACAAAAATATTTCCAATTCCCATCGAATTCGATATCGTTTAACGAGATCCGCGTTGCTCCGCGTTACTCACCCTACACACCAGCTCGGCGACCAAGTAGCGACAACGTTCTTCCCTGATCTTCGCATCAAGATTATGCGCCTGAAGCGACGGTACGCCGATTATGATGTCTAGAGAAAAGTTAGGGACGGATCAACATTGTTTTCCGGGAACGATCACAAAATTTTGGGGGAGGTCGAGAATTTTAGTTACCAAGAAGTCGCAACAGGCCGGTCAAGAACGCCTTCAGAGACTGCGAAACGCTGAAACAGTGGGACACCAGCCTGGCTTTCGCCGTGACCACGATGAACCTGGTGGCCAAAGCGAGGTCCCGAAGCAGAGCATCCCGTCTCCTGTCCCGCCCACGTTGCAGTAAACCGCTCAATCTCCATCGATGGGTCTGTCCGGCGAAGTTTATCGAGTCGACTTCGAACTCCCTGAAAAACGAACGAATCGTCAAGTTGGTTCACGCTCGGGCATGGAAGCGACACGAATCTACTGGTTCTCTATGCTCGTAAACGAAACAACATTCACATACACGAGTGGGTTTGCGGTTTCTTTCTTTCTATTTTTTGTTTGCTGGGAATACGAAAGACGAGAAGAGGGAAGAATATGTTGGGGACGTGTTGTTTCAATGAAACCTCCTCATCCTCCTCCTTCTCCTCCTCCTCCGCCTCCTCCTCCTCCCCCGTGACGTTATAGTGCGTTTCTTCCCCGTGGCGTGTAACGCTAACAAGCTATTAACAATCCTCGTCTATCCACACATTGGTAAAACCAAAACCAATCGACTAGATTGCAAGCACGCTAAGAGGTTACAAAGGAAAAAGGGTTCGGCGAACGACTATGTACAGCAAAGTTAGCTATGAAAATAAAAGATTTACGGCAAGCTGTGTGGACTATAGCAAAAAAAAAAAGAAAACACCCAGAATCACCCTGCGTATCGCAACGCTCGACAGTGGATTCTTGCGAGCGAAGGTAGTCGACGCTTCTTCGGTTTCGAGCGATCCACCAACGCAAGGAGAAAAGCTGAACCTTTTTGTGACAAAGCAGGGTCATCCCGTTCAACGGTATGCTGTTCGCGTTGCGTTTGGCGTTATCTCGTTATTTTTTTTTGTCTTATTTTCTGTGCTTGTATCGATTTCGCGTCAAGGCGAGTCAGGTGCGGTGGTGCACGGTACCACGACAAAACAACGATCATGCTGTACGGTAGAGTCTTGGTGCTACAATTTCGTCTATTTAGCTTTGCGGAGGGAACCCGGAGTCCGTCGTCAAAGGTCACGAGAACGAGCGATTCCAGTCTCTAAGTCACTGCCACGAGAGAGACTATCGATCTGTCGTTCGGTGAATATTGTGTGACGCTGATGCATGACATACCCGCATCTTCGAATGCTCTCCAATTGAGTGGCATTCAGCTTCTTCGGTTTTCCGTACTTCTCCTTCTGAAAGCTTTACAAAAATCGTTAGAATATCCGTGTTGCACAGAACGGAGGTACGAGAGGCCCTTATCTTTCATAAGGACGGTGGGGGGATAACCGAGCGGTGCGGTTCGGTTCGGTTCGGTTCGGTTCGGTTCGGTTCGATCGGGACGTTTTCCTTTTCAATTGTCTTTTATACGCTAAACTACCTACGCTACAGCGCGCGGTACATACACCTTGACACGGGACAGATAGACTAACGTAAACGGTGCTACAGCTTCGTATATTCTATTCGTATCGGCAATTTTCTATCGTGGAACAGAAGCGTGTTGTACTTACATACCTGTGCGGTATACCTGAATCAGAATCGCTAAATTCTAACTCTACGCAATACGCTCGCTACTGGTGTCGTGTTTGGAGAAGCATTTTTCGAGGGCGGGACTTGAAAACTGTCTTGTAATGATCGTTTCGAGCCCTGATCGAGGGACACCGAGGAAGATGGATGGTTCACCCAATGCAATGGTTGCGCAGCGAGAGAGAAAGACGCTGGCGGATCGAATCGGGAGTATCGGGAATATCGCGAGTAATAGGGAATCCTCGACGATTCGATGGAACACAATTAGCGGAACTTGTGCAACTTTTGTGGATCGAGGACGTATCCGATTGCAGTCGGAGGGGACGCGTCGCAACGAACGGACGATGGAGTAAACGGATCGGTGGATTCGCCGGAAAACCTACCCTCGCTTGCTGATGCTCTCCAGCTGTTTCTTGGTCAATCTCCTGGGTTCGCCCTTGCTGTCGACGGCCACCGAATCCAGCTCGTCGAAGCTGGGCGCGACGAACAGGTCCCTCAGATGGTGCTTCTTCCTGGCGAGCGTGTCTTCCGGTTCCGTGCAAGTGGACAGCGGCGGCGGAAGCACGATCGGGAACGTTCTCCAGTGGTAGAGGAATTGCTGCGCCACCTCTTTGATGTTGTGCACCAGGGCCTCGACCTCGGCCGGAGCGCCACGCAGATGCGACGTGTCGAACTCCACCGGTTCTTTCTGCGATCGGCCAATCAAACGAGAGAACAACGGGAAACATAACACCAGTTATGTTATAGGTCCAGGTTATCCCTTCGGGGACGACTGTCAGTTGCATTTTTGTACGATCAACATTTTATCGTGTCAACGCGTTCGCTGCCATCAATTTATCGAGTATGTCCAGAGCATCTCCTTTACGAAATATTGAGATAATATCATAAAAGATAGTCATCAAGTCTTTAAAAATTGCTCTGTCATTATTCAAAATATTTTGTACAGTATTAAACTTGTTTGTATTTAATAAATTACTAAACATTTCAGTATTGTACGAGTAAATTCCATTATTTTTCTCTGTATAACACGAAAAAAAAATGTTCTAGGTCGGAAGAAATGTTTCGTTTCGGAGTTAAAGTAGCTTCGAGTGCAAAGGGTTAAGTATTATGCTTCGTACAACGACCGTAGACAGTGAAGTGTATAAAAATAATTAGACTATCTTTGAGGAAATCGCGAGAATATGGACGTCACAGATGTATGACGGTGGCAGCAAACGTGTTAAGTGCAGTCATCAGTTGCAATACAGGACAGAGCGCGTTCGTATTGAAATTGTCCGAATTTTGCGTGTGCGTTCCGTCAATTGTCTGGCATGAGCGCAATCACCACGATGTTTGATTTTTCCATCTTTTCCATATTGGAACTTATGATTGGACCAGCAAACGGGGCAAGACGGAGCGTATTAGATATATTAATTTTCTGGAGATTCGGACCTTATGATCGTAACAGTTTGATCTTGTGTAGCAGAGTTTGATATATTCTGTCGGGTCGGTGCGATGCACCGACGTCGTCCCCGAAGGGTTAACAGGTTTCCTCCGAAGAGGAGAGGCGAGAAGTTTCGGTGAGAAAATACCTCTGGCTGGAGTCCATCTCCGTTCGGTCGGTGATAAGGATGGTGCGCGTAGGCCTGATGATTCGGTGCCGTGTTGGTGTTGACGGTGTTGGTTGTGTTGGCGGCGTTGGCGGAAGCGGAGTTCAAGTTGTGGGGCATCTCGCGCGTGAAAAGCGTGCGCGGTGGCTGGGGTCAGCTGCCCCGTATCCCGACAATCTCCTCATACACCATGCTGCTGGTCGTCACCATTTATCATTCCACGTCCTGTGCATTTTGGATTCGTTAGTCCCTGACCGTTTACTTGTTCGATTTCCGCGTGTTTCAGCGGCGTTCGAACGTTTCTCGATCGGCGAGGCCGATTTCGCACGAGGAAGAATAGCATTTCGAACGGCCGGACGAACATAGGAAGAGACGAAAGCGCGGCAAGTCGTGGCGAGTCGAAGCGGCATGCAACGAGGGAGCCTCGGTTCAACGCAGGCTCCCATTAACCGATTATACGTCCATTAAACGATTAACATTCCGAGCATTCCGGTCGCTGGTCGCTGGTGGCATGAGAGCTCGGATAAAATCGACTTTTACGCCGTTTTCTTCCACCGGACTCTGCCAACGCGATTTCTTCATCGGTCGCTTTAGAGTCGAGTCGGAAATTCGCGATTATAGCAGACGCTTCTCCGATAACGTTTGACCGTGGCAAAGAAACTTTTGAGGAAGAGGGATCGATTCGAGCAAAATCCTGGCTAACCTTCAGCGCGATCGATCGCTGGCCACCTGGCCACCTGGCTACTCGGCTATCTGGCCAAACATGATAGCGTGTCAGTGGATGCAACAATGTCGATGGCTCTTTCGAAACGAAACGAAACGAAACGAACGGAACGGAACGGAAGCGGAAGGTGGACGGTATTCGGATCGCTTCCAGATTCGACCTGGCCGTGCCGATGTCCCGATGCGAAACGCGAGACGATTCATTGGTATTCTGCCAGCGTGAGACAATGCGACCGGTCGTAGCGCGAGGATAGAACCGGGACGTGGTCTTCTCTTGGCACGGAGCAAGGATGCTTTACAATAATTGCTACGTGTAATTGCAACGAGGGCTCGTTTATCGTGCGCGACCGAGCAGGTCCAACGAAAGTTCTAAGAACCAGAGATCGAATCAGTGTTACGAATGTCTATACTTTTACGTATTTATTTGATTAGGTCATCCCGCGAGTCCTATCGTGTACATGAACGTTCGTACTCTGTTCATGCCATGTTTTTAAGCATAAAATTATATTCAATATTATAGTGTATAGGATTACGTATCACATACAGTAGCGGATATAAATTTAAGACGATTATACGCGTAATATACAAGTACTGTCTTTCTATTCTGTTTGATATTTCAAAGTAAGACAGGTATATGTTTCATCTCCTTCATCTCAATGTTGTGATCGTCAAATGTAAACAATGTAGAAGTTTCAGTCGTTTGTTTCTACTGAACGTTTGTGCGCAGCGGACATTAGTTTAAGACGATCTGTCTAACAAGCAACATCTATTACGCTCTTTCTATAATTTGCTATATAAATTTTGAAATCGGAGTCTGGCATATCTTTCGTTGGTTGAAGTTTATATACAGTGGAGAAAAGTATGGGTAAGTCTCGGAGTTTGCTACCAAACGAAAGAGAGCAAATTGTAAGACCGCGAAAAGAAAAAATGACATTTTCCAAAATAGCAAGTCTTGTAAATAAATCAGAAACGGCTTGTAAGCAAGCGTGGTACACATTTTTAAAGACTGGTTAATATTCTGATCGATCAAGAAGCGGAAGACCTCGGAAAACAACTGCGAAACTGGATCGTTGGATTCACCGCTTATGCGAAAAGGACCGCTTTCGTTCTGCAAGTGTTATTGCAGTTGAAATAAACACGAACAGTGACACAAACATTAGTGCTAGAACTGTTAGAAGTCGTCTGGAAAACTTCCATTTAAGAGGACGAAGACCCCGGAAGAAACCAATGCTCAGTTCCAAAAATCGGAAAATGCGACTTGCATTTGCTAAAGCTCACGAACATTGGACGAGTCAAGATTGGCAAAAAATACTATTTTAAACCAATGTGTTTTACCCAAAATTAAACACGGGGGTGGTAGCGTTATGGTGTGGGCGTGTTTCTCTCGCAACGGCCCTGGACCAATACGTCGTATAGATGGAATTATGGACCGTTTCCAGTATATAGACGTGTTGAAGAATACCATGTTACCATATGCACACAATAATATGACTCATAGTTTCATATTCCAACAGGATAATGATCCCAAACACACAGCCCGAGCTGTGAAAAATTTTTTTCGTGAAGAAAATATTAACGTACTACCGTGGCCTTCGCAGTCACCAGACTTAAATCCAATTGAAAACTTATAGAATATAGTAAAGAAAAGTGTGGCAAATTATAAACCAAAAAATCTTAATGAACTTTACTCTATAATACAAACGGCTTGGAATACCATTCCTGTTGAAAAATGTCAAAAATTAGTATATTCGATGCCGAAAAGATGTGCCGAGGAGATAAAAAATAATGGATTTTGGACAAATTATTAAAATAAAACAAATATTTCACACATTTTTCGAATGAAATGTTTCCTTTATACATAGTCTTAAACTTTTGACCATGAAAATATAATATAGATTTGTTTTTCTTTTGCATATTATTACTATTATGCTCAGAAACATAATAAAATTTTTTGTTGTCAATATGTAAACAAACTATTCATCTGTTACCACCAAAATAAAACCACTGTATTTATGTTTTTCATGTCAATTGAATTATTACTTCCTTCTTTTCTTTTCGTCTTAAACTTTTGTCCGCTACTGTATGTTATACAAGATTGTATAAGAGCGAAGAGGGTAGTCCTCGCCAAAGTCGCGAGACGATACTAAATAATAATGATAAATTTATGCCATATTTTTATAGAAACTTTCCCGGCACGGAACACTGACGAAACCAAGTGGTTCTCGCCGACGACGAATCGTTGGCTCGTTTCGAAGGGCACGTGGACGAACGACTACCATTTAGAAGGGACGTCGTCGAAGACAACGCGAATGCATTCGCACGGAATCGGAGAGACTCGAATGAAACTGATCGAAACAATTTCTGGAGCACTCGAGCCAGCCCCGACTCGCAGTCACGAACCGCGATCAAGTGCGAAATGAAATACGAGCGTGTCGGCATTGATTTAGTGGTAGCTCCGAACGGTCGGGTCAAGTCGACTCGACTCGCGCGATCCGACCTAGGACTTCGTTTCTACCGTTGCAATGTCTGGGCCACTATTACGATTTTTGCACAGCATTTCTGCCAGTATTTCGCATCGAACGCTGCTAGGAACGCGGCATCGAACCGAAATCCTGTAGACTGAACGGTTGGCTGGTCCACGCGATCGTTGCGAGTAGATTTCTACTCGCGATCGAAACGCAACGTCGGAGAAAAAGATGAATGGCCAGCGATCTTTGTTCGCGATACCGCGGGCCTCTTTACGACTCCGAGATCAAGCGTTTCGCGTCGCTCGGTAGGTTGATCGCGGTAATTGCACGGTATCACGGGAGAGCTAATTGGCAGGATTGAGAAAACGATACACGGTATCGCGTTTCCACGCGTAGGTTACTCTTGACACGTTTCTAAGCGTCGAACTCGATGCGGCGTCGGTTAGAAATCTGTTAGAAGGTAGCCATCGGTCGAAAGGTTGGAAGTCGTAAGAGTAAAACGCGCATCGAGTTCGACCGCCGATTAATTTATCTCGCGCGATAAGAGATAAATGCCCGGCGACCAAAACCTTTCGAAGCGTGCAGAACACGATCGCGAATTGGGAGGGCGTTCCCCGTTCCGCTTCGTATTCCGCTCGCTTCGGAGATCCCGAGGACCCGGGGAATGAAAAACGAGGAAATCGAAGCGACGATAGGAGATTCGTCTCCGTAGCAAAACTTAAATTTCTGTCCGCAGTTTCGAAAGCGGCCGGTCGATACCACGGGATAGATCGAGGACTCTTTCTCGAATTTTTCCGACGCGATGGTCCGATCGCTTTCTATTAGAGCTAGCACCTTTACCCGGGGATACGAGATATCCCGGGAAGACTACCCAGGTATCTCATGAGACAGCCGAGTCCCCGGGTATCCGAGTATGTCATGAGCTCTCTCATCTGATTACAAGAGCTATTATTCCTGAGCCGCCGCGCCGCACAGTGGTGCAGATTGGAAATCGTGTGACATTTTTGTATAACTTTTACGCCGTATGTGATATTAACATGCAACTTGAACCAAATAATGTTGAACTGCTAAGCAATGGATAGGTTAAAGAAGAGTTGTATCGCATTTGTTGTTGTTCTTATTGTTACTATTATTATTATTATTATTATTATTACACTTTTTATGTTAATTATTTATTAATTCTAAAGCTTCTGCCTCTAATTGCCTGACTTTTTAACGGTATGATTTTATTCTAATACTGGATATGTATGGATCGGATGCCAAAAGTAGTCGATTTAATATATCTTAATTTGTTCATGATCTTGAATTTTTCCGTTTGTTCCTACATCTTATGCTTATGTTTCTTGGGCCTCCACTGAAAGTTGCCCTATTGGTAACAACGCATTTTCTATAATTTCCGTTATTTTTTATTACTTCAGTTATTCAATTTTTAATTTAAGAACTCCTCTCCTTGCAGAGTTTCATCAATTGATGTGATACCGCGTCCAACGTTAATAGCTTTAAACAATAATAATTTGAGCAGTGGGACGAGGGGGAATTAACTCTTTCATGATTATTTAGAGGAAGGTGTGCCGAGAATATTCCAATTTGTTAAAATTCGGGATTCTTTGGAATATAAAAGGTAATCCCTGTCAATTGCAAGAAATTTGAAAAATTTGTTATATTTCATACAGCATTGCTTTTTCAGTAGATTTTATACGGTAATCATTAATGTACGGAGCGGTTTCCTACCATGAAAGAACGCTCTATAACCGCTAGACACAAAAACAGGGTTAACAAATGCTGCCGACAGAATTTGGTTACCCTGTTTTTGTATCTAGCGTTTATAGACCCTCAGCGTCTGACCTGCCTAGTATAATCTGACCGTTATCCGAGTATTCGGTTCATTCTTACTTTTGTATGAAATAATAAATATGAAACGATTAATTATTTAATAATGAAATATGTTTACTTTTGTACAAAAATACTAAACACGAATTGCTTTGTAAATATTAAGAAAATCTGCCATCAACTATTTCATGTAATAATAAGAATCTAAGAACGTTGATACATTATTTTAACCCTTATCGGACGCTACGACCACAGCGACAAGGGACTGTTGTCACGTGAGAGGTGACTCACGACCGTTAAGGGTTGAATTTATTAAGATTCTTCGAGAAAATAAGTAATCGTAATATGTCTTCTGCTTCTTGCAATTGATCCAAACAATTTTGATTTTTCATAAAGATCAGCCATTTTTATTTAGCATAAAGATACCCGGGTAATTTTTGTTTACCCGGGTATCAGAAGTAACAGCTCTACTTTCAATTTCTCCGGGAGATTCTTGAAACGAGAAGTCTTTTCTAAATGTTGTCCTCGGCGATCGTCGCGGTGAGCCAAGTAATTAATATTTCCTTTAATCGCTAAACAAAAAAAAAAGAATTTTTTCACTCGAGAGGAAGAGAGAGAGAGAGAGAGAGAGAGAGAAATGGAGGCAATAAACAAGGACGAGCATGAAAAATCGGGAGTTTTCGCGTCGAATCGGCGAAACGGTGCGATCGAGCGTGTACGGACCTGTATCAGACGCATAGACTGGAATAGCCGCGGCGTTTTAAGGTTACGAGAGCTTGCGCGAGCTTCGAAGTGGGTCAAAAGGCAGTGTGGCACGGCGCACGGTGCACGGCAACCTACTTGGAACGTATTCGAGCAGAGTCGTAAATATTCTTTCTCGCGAATCTCGTTCGCGGTCACCTCGTTTTCCGGGCGATGCGAAGCGTTACCGACTCGTCTACCGATGCGATTGCACACCGTTCCACGAATCGAGTCGAATCGAATCGAATCGTCGCTGATCCGCAGATCTTCGATCGAACGGCAGCGTTTGCGAATGAGCGATAACGCGGATCGCCTGGGGATAGGCTCGCACCGCGCGTCATAGGACGGCGCGGCGCAACCATAAGTGAAATGAATGCCGTCCATTCATGGAAGCGCGGAGAGTACTCGGAGAAACTCGGGACGATTTCCCGAGAAACGGTGGCCGTTTTTCTTGGGTCTCGCGAGATCGTCCAGCGAATACGAGACAATTGCCGCGGGTAAACGGGGAAACGGTGAAACGGTGAAACGACCAACTGGAAAAGGAACTCGGAAGTCCAGGTTCCGTGGTCGCACGGTTTTCTCAATGAGACACTCGATCCTGACTAGCGTCGATGCGTTTCTCTTGCTCTTGCTCGTGCTCTCTTGTTCGCGTGTGCGAGTACGTGCTCGGTCACGCCGCGTAAAGTTACAAGAACGTCGCCGGTACAGACGAGAGAACGAGTCGCATCGCGTCTCGTCGCGACTGCAGTGACTGCACACAATGAAGGCACGGCGGACGGATCGAAGGGGAGCGTGTACATCGTGCAGCTCCATTGTGAACGCGAGAGCCGGTCCTCTGGTTTCAACATTTCGGCGTCCGACGACCGACGAGCATCGAACGACAAGCGACGAACGACACTCGAAACCAGACCGGGTGAAAATGAGATTCGTGACAATCGTTCCTCGAAATCGATTCACCTATTCGAACGGTTCGTCGACCTCGGCGGACCATGCTCTTTCCGATTTCTTTCTTCCCTCGACCGACGCGGCCGTTTTTTCTCTCGAAGATCCGTTGCGCTACTCTGCCGCGTATATGCATTAGGGCTGTTACTTTGCTTCGAAGGTCGAAGATTTCGAAGCTTCGAAGCTTCGATTGCAGAAAATTCGAAGGTGATGAAAATCGAAGGATCGAAATTATTGAAATAATTCAAATAATGAATATAGAAACATATTGTGAAAATTTATTCATTTAAATCATTATTTTAACAATAAATAATTGAAATAACAATTCGAATAATGAATATAGAAACAAATTGTAACAATTTATTTATTTAAACAATTATTTCATCAGTGAACTATCGAAATGATAATTCAAATAATAAATATATTATCTTAACAATAAATTATTGAAATAATTCAGATGGTGAATATAGAAACAAATTATGAAAATTTATTCCTTTTATCCGTTAACTGGAAACGAATCGAAGTTTCGAAGTTTCGAAGGTGCGAAGCTTCGGAAAAGTAACAGCTCTAGTATGTATCTCGATCAATGCGGCAAGTTTCGATGATTTGGGTCGAACGAGTCGTCGATGCTGCGTTTCCCTTTGTATCGGTATCGATCGGACCGACTTTGCAAAGTCTTCCGTATCGGGAGAGCGTCGAAAGAATCCGCGTTTCGGTAATTAGACCCTTTTGAGGGCTTCGCAAGAACGGACAACGCTCGAATGAAGACACGCGAAAGGGGAGCAAGCAGTGATGTTTCCGATAACGATGCCGCCCGGTCCCATCTGCCGGCTCGTTATCGGCGCCGATTACGCCGAGGCAAAGAGAAACAGGACCTTCGAATACGTTCGGATATCCCGAGGAGGCTTTCTTAATAACGACAGAACATGTAACAATGCTCTCTCCCATCGAACGGAGCGACACAACGCGATTTTTATAAGTCAGATGCATTTCAGGGAGCTTCGGAGAACGGCCAGGTAATGGAACAACCCGGATCGATCGGTCGGCGAACGAACATTCCCAATTTATCGTTTATCGTTTATCGTTCTTGATGCCTGCGGATTCACCAAGAAATATCAAGACCCCAGCCCCACCCACCGATAAAATTCCGATGCTCGACCGAGCTTGGTCTTTACGAGTCAGACTCGTGGTAAGAAATTTGGGCAAATAACAATAAGCACGAGCCTGTCCCGTGGTACCTCGCCTAAACGTAAACAACACGAGTCAGGCTCGTGGCTCGCGATATAAGGTTGCATGTCATAAGGCCTATACAATTTGCACAAGTTCGAGCAGACGGCTAAACAGTTAAATGCCTCGACGCGTGACCGTCCTTCTTGTTTATTGTAGCTTGAGCAATCGACAAGGAGCTAGAGCCGCGCCCGAATGTTCCGATGCGTCCCCCTGCGCCCGCGAACTCGGGCAAAATTATGTATCGAAAAATTCTCCTGCTCTTTTCGCGGCTGCACGGTGGAAATTACTCGTGACGCATCACTATCCACTCCTATTCTGCAAACAAGTCGTCGCGAGTTCTTTTCGTTTCGACCGCGAGTACTATTTGCACGTACATACATTCCGCGACAAAAGTATAAGACACCTGCGATTTTAGCGAATATTTTATTAACACTAATTTTTTGTAAAAGTTTTCGTTACTAATCCAAAGAATCAACTAAAGTACACACGTTTCCATAGCGACAATATTGTTGAATTAGATTGAAAAAAGTTTCATTAAAATTTTTAATTTTTGATCAAATAAGGTGCGACAAAACCATACATAAGACAATGTATATTTTAGGTAAGAAAAAGTAGGTGGAAGTTAATGAAAAAGATTTTTTTCTATTCATTAGTAATGTGTTGTGCCACCTCTATTTTTTATACTTTCAATTATATATAATTTGGCCCATTGTTCCTCAATACGAGTTTCCAACTCAACCACCGACAAAAACTGTTTCCCATTTCCATATACAGCATGTGCTAAAATTCCCCAGATGTTTTCTATTATATTTAAATCTGGAGACCTCGCAGGCCATGGTAAAATTTGTATATTCGGTCTTCAAAATATCTTTTTACACGTTTCGCTGTATGCACAGCGGCATTATCATGTTGAAAAATATAACTTTCACATGCAATAGTGCTGGAATGTCGCGTTAATTATTCTTCTAATATTTCTATATATTTAATTGCATTCATGCTCGTGTTCATTTTACGTCGGTTCTCACGTGGTACCCTATTGCGACCCATACCCTGATGCCGCCTCTGCCTATTTAATTTGAAAGACCATCCAGTCCATCTAAATTGAAACGTTTTTCATCTGAAAAAATAACTTTTCTCTACTTTTTTTTCCACTGGAGATGTCTTTCCGCAAAATCTTTCCTGGCTGCTTTGTGTCGATTCGTAAGTGGCGGTATTTTCTGCAATTTTCGTCTTCTTAAATGCTTGGCTCGTTTAATTATCCGTTGCACATTATGAATATTGGTGTGAACGCCAGCTTCCGCTGTAATTTACCGTGCTGGCAAGCTAGAATTCGACGCTACCCTCAGAATGCCTCGTCATTGTCGCTTTTGGACGTCCACCAGGATGTTTTTTTTCCCATAATTCTCTCTACTTTTTAAATAATTGAGCACGGCACATCGACTTCGCCCAATCACTCTTGAAATTTCTGAAATAGAAGTATTCTTTTCTTTTAAATTTACGATCACTCTCGTTTCACTGTCTGTCAGCTTTTTCCCACGCGGCATTGAGTATAAGATCGACTGAGGAAAAGCTACTGTCTTATAGTTTTGTCGCTACGAGAATAGCATGTTTACATAGATTTCCCAAGTTCTTGGAATTGTAGCCTTCGATATTTCGTAGAACTGTAGAATATACTTCTATATAATGTAAACAATATTCACTATGAATGAAGGAAGACAAAACTGAAGACTTGCGTAGAATATTCATCGAATTTCGCACATGTCTTATAGCTTTGTCGCAGTGTGTATGTACAGTGACTCCCAAAAATATTCGGACACTAGCTATAACTAACTTTACGACTTGATCATTTGTTTGTTAATAAAGCAATCGTCCCGGGAATTGTTTCTGGCAATAAAAGATCTATTAATGTTGATAAACATAAATAATTTATTTGAAAAATATACATAAGTTCCATAATAAAAATTAATAAAAGACATAATGTACCATTTTTGGCTCACAAAAATATTCGGACAATATTAATTTTTCAATTTAGATAATGTAATTTAGCATTACAAATTTAGGTGACGTGGGGTAAATGAAATGATATGTGACGCGATGGTTTTACGGGTAACAAAAAATATAGTTTATTCACGAGAACTGTTTAACAATTAACAAATAATAAAGACTATAAAACACAACGAGAAAACTTGAGTCCATGAGAAAAATGCGAAGACCAAAATATACGGAAACTCTATGTCGCGTATAACAAAACCGTCGCGGGTGACTCAGACTAAAAAACTTTCTGGAGCTATCGTTCTCCGCGAGAGTCCAAAGCTTTCTGCCCTTCTCGTTTCTGAGGCGCGTTAAATAATGTCCCCGAAAAACCGTTAAAATTGGGAGAGGTTCTCCACCCCCACAAGGGCATGGAGAAAGTTTCCTCCCCCACACATTGCATCCGGGGACTTCACTCTTAAGGGTACTGTAACGATCGAGCCGAGGTTCTGGCAATCGCCACTTAAATGACCAAGCCCTCAACCCGACCTCCCATGGTACGCACTTGAGAAGGATGGAATTTCCGCGTCCGAAAATTCCACGTTCCCACGCACCATGGTCGCCACAGTACCCCCTTACCAGTGAAAACGCCAGTTAGAACGAAAGAGAAAAAAAAAACTAACTAGCTGACTGGTAATATTTACAAAGTAAGAGCGTTTTGCTATACACTAGCTTGCGCGTAGTCGCAAGTGCAAATCCGGCTCATTTACTTAAGGTACGCGCCTTAAATCTACGAAAGAAAAAAAAAAAAATATATATATATACGGCAAGAAAGAAAAATTAATACGACTATACGCGTAAAAAGAAAAAAATTGGATACGTATAAAACACTAATGCTAACTGTACAATTTACCCCGGTAAGGATAAAAACAAAAATACATCTAGGACCTAAAATTACTATATACAAGATCTTGAAAAAATTAATACTACCTAGTACTACTATATACACAGTCTTAACGACTATACATATCCATTTATTGCCGAAAAAATAAAGAAAAGTAATACATATACGCACTCGTACAAATATATACACGTGTTGCTCAAACACCGTCTAACGTAGGCCAGCCTGAAAACGATCAGGGAATCGAACTCTTCTACCTGACCGTCGTAAAACAGGTCTGTCCTCAGTACGGTGTGTTGCGGTCGTGTCGGTCGTACTGTGCGTTACTGTTGTATCGTCTGTCCATGTGCAAACGATAGTTTGCGGAGGGTTTTCGTCAATGTCATCGTTCAAAATGAAAGCCGGTTTCAACCTGTCTATTGAGACCCTGACTTCCTTGCCCTTGATGTCGATGACGAACGTTTTGTCTCCGCGTTTAACGACACGAAATGGCCCATCGTACGGCGGCTGTAACGGACTTTTAACCGCGTCGTGCCGCAAAAATATATAAGGGGACGTAGACAGTTCTTTAAAAACAAACGTCTTACGTGTACCGTGGCGCGTGGCTGGCGATGGCTTTAACTTCCGGAAACGTTGCCGAAGCCGACTCACAAAATCCGATTGTGAATCTTCCCGACCCGTGACAAAGAATTCTCCCGGAAGACGGATGCCCGAACCGTAAACCATTTCCGCGGAAGACGTTTTTAAGTCCTCTTTATGGGCTGTGCGAATACCGAGTAGGACAATTGGTAATATATCAACCCAATTATCCGTCTCGTGGCATTTAATCGCTGATTTCATTTGTCGGTGCAATCTCTCGACCATCCCATTAGCTTGAGGATGATAGGAGGTCGTACGGAGATGAGATGCACCGATCATACGCGATAGCTCATAAAATAACCGTGATTCGAACTGGCGTCCTTGATCAGTGGTTATTCTCAAAGGAACGCCAAAACGACTAATCCACGTGTTTATGAGTGCTCTCGCGACTGTTTCCGCGTCGATCTCCGCGATAGGTATGGCTTCCGGCCAGCGCGAGAACCGATCGATACACGTAAGACAATATCTAAATCCCTGAGACATCGGTATTGGTCCTACAATATCAATATGGATATGTTCGAATCTGCCGGAAGGATTGTCCAAGTTGCCGACGGGGGCTGCGACATGTCGAGTGACTTTTGATCGCTGGCATGAAATGCAATGCCGTGCCCAGTCTCGGCAATCTTTATTTATTGAAGGCCATACAAAACGTTCTGTTATTAATTTCTGTGTTGCCCGAACCCCAGGATGAGAGAGTCCGTGCAACGAATTAAAAACTGCTCGTCGTAATGGCGTCGGAACAAAGGGTCTCACAGTTTCGTCAGTCGAGTCACAGTACAAACTAACATTGAAACCGGGGAAAAACGTCTTCTTTAAACAAAGAGCAGAAGAGTTCGATTCCAAGATCCCCCTCAGTTCTGGGTCGTTTTCTTGTGCTTGTGCCAGTGTGGTATGATCGGGAGCTACGGCTATTACTTCGACACGCGATAAGGCATCGGCCACAATGTTATCCGACCCCTTAACATGCCTAATGTCAGTCGTAAATTGGCTAATATAGTCCAAGTGACGAAACTGACGAGGCGAACATTTATCCAGCTTTTGCTTGAAAGCAAAAGTTAAGGGTTTATGGTCGGTAAAAACTATAAAATGCCGACCTTCTACCTGGTGCCGAAAACGTTTTATGGCCATATAAATTGCCAGTAGCTCGCGATCGTACGCACTGTATTTGCACTGCGCGGCAGAAAGGGCTTTTGTGAAAAATGCCAACGGTTGCCAGTTCTCGCCTATGAGCTGTTGCAAAGCTGCTCCGATAGCATAATCGGACGCATCAACCACAACGCTTATCGGTGCGTTGGGTGCTGGATGTGCAAGCATCGTAGCGTTCGCTAAACTGGCCTTGACTTTCACAAAAGCCGTTTCTGCCTCTTTTGTCCATGGCACGGGTGAATTTCCCTTCTTCGACCCTTTTAATAATTCGTGCAGTGGTTTCATAAGACTAGCCGCGCCAGAAATAAAGCGGCGGTAAAAATTTACCATCCCGAGAAACCTGCGTAGAACTTTAATAGTGTCGGGTCTGGGAAATTCCCCGATTGCTTCGACCCGCTCAGGTAAAGGTTTTACCCCATCCCTGGTCACGCTGTACCCAAGGAACTCGATTTCGCTTACGCCGAAAACGCATTTCGCCGGATTGATAACGACCCCGTGTTGGTTTAAACGTTCGAATAAAATACGTAAGTGTTCCCGGTGTTCCGATTCGTTTTCGGACGCGATAAAGAAATCGTCTATATACGCGTACACGAAATCTAACCCCCGGGTAACTTGATCGACAAAACGCTGGCACGTCTGCGCAGCGTTTCTCAAACCAAACGGCGTAAACAAAAATTCGTATAAACCAAACGGTGTCGCTATCGCCGTCTTTTCAATGTCCGCGGGCGCGACGGGAATCTGGTTATACGCGCGAACCAGATCCATTTTTGAAAATACCCGTTTCCCGTACAAGGATTGTGCGAAATCCTCGATATGAGGTGGCGTGTACCTGTCTGGAACAGTGCGAGCGTTGAGCGAACGGTAGTCCCCGCATGGTCGGGTTTTGCCGTCCTTCTTAGGCACAAGGTGTAGCGGTGAGGCCCATGCGCTCTTGGAGGGACGAATTATTCCCTGCTGTAGCATCAGGTCGATCTCCGCCTTGGCCACCTTCAGCCGATCCGGAGCGAGCCGCCGTGGCTTGCAGAATACAGGTGGTCCAGGTGTCGTCTCGATGTGATGTACCACACTGTGCTTGACCGCCTCCCGACGAAATACCGTCGGTCGAGTCAAGTCCGGGAACTCCGCTAAGAGTCGATGGTACACCGTGTCGCTAATTATTGTTTTTACCGTCGGGAGGCCTTTACTCGCCGCACAACCACTCGCGTACAACTTCGTCGTCGCGTCGACTAAACGCTTGTTGCGCGCGTCCACGAGTAAGTTGTAATGCGCTAGCAGGTCCATCCCGATTATTGGTCCGTCCACATCGGCCACGATAAAACGCCACACAAAACTGCGTCGTAACGATAGATCTAAATGCACGGTCGTTGTGCCATACGTGGCGATTCGCGTACCGTTTGCCGCGAAAAGTTCGGTATCGTCCTTCGGCAACCGGCCGTCGATACGCGATCGCGGGAACACGCACACATCCGCACCCGTGTCCACCAGAAACTTCACTTTCGATCTATTGTCCGTCACGAAAATGCGGCCAGGATAGGGACCGTCGAGAACTGCCGCGTTTACGATCGACGGTTTGCCTCGTTTCCCGTCTTCCACATGCACTGGCCTTTACATTTCGTGGCCTTTTCGCCCCACACACGATGGTACCAGCACAAACCATCATCGCTCTCGCGGTTTGAACTGCGGGATGACGCTCGCGAACTAGGCCGTGATTTACGCCGGTGTCCGCGGGACTCGCGTAAAACTGCGTTTAGTTGCAGCCTTATTTGCCGGATCTCCTCGCGAAGAGAATCGGTCTCCGACGAACCGCTTGCCTGACTGCGGCCTATTTCCGCTATCCCCGTTCTGTTCCCGGGGATGTCGTGGATCCGATCGGCGATCTCTGCCAGCTTGATCCCTTCCTTGATGGACGTGGCGGCCAGGATCTGCTGCGTCTTGACCGGGAGACGGTTCCGCCAAATCTCGTTCAGGAATTCTTCGTTCACCACGGGTCCGGCGAGCCGTCGCAAGTGACGCAAAAATTGCGTTGGCGTACGGTCGCCAATTTCCTCCGTTTCTAGGAGTTTGCGGATCCGCGTGGTGTCCGAATCCGTGAGACGCCTCACCAATTCCGCCTTTAAAGTTTCGTACCGATCCACCGGGGGCGGGTTGAGGATAATTTCTTCCACCTCCTCGATGCTGTGGGTGTCGAGTCGAGCGACAACCAGATCGTATTTCTCCTGGTCACTTATGATTTTACCGACGGCGAATTGAGATTCCACATGTCTGAACCATAACGCTGGTTTCTGTGGCCAAAATGGTGGTACCTTCAAGGTGGTCGTGGCGATGTTGGCTCCACTAGCGTCCGTATGGTTGCTTTTTTCAGCCATTGTGAGAACGTACACAAACACTTATACCCCGTCGCCTATTTTACCAACGATCACGTCGGGGTCACCAGTTTTAGGTGACGTGGGGTAAATGAAATGATATGTGACGCGATGGTTTTACGGGTAACAAAAAATATAGTTTATTCACGAGAACTGTTTAACAATTAACAAATAATAAAGACTATAAAACACAACGAGAAAACTTGAGTCCATGAGAAAAATGCGAAGACCAAAATATACGGAAACTCTATGTCGCGTATAACAAAACCGTCGCGGGTGACTCAGACTAAAAAACTTTCTGGAGCTATCGTTCTCCGCGAGAGTCCAAAGCTTTCTGCCCTTCTCGTTTCTGAGGCGCGTTAAATAATGTCCCCGAAAAACCGTTAAAATTGGGAGAGGTTCTCCACCACCACAAGGGCATGGAGAAAGTTTCCTCCCCCACACATTGCATCCGGGGACTTCACTCTTAAGGGTACTGTAACGATCGAGCCGAGGTTCTGGCAATCGTCACTTAAATGACCAAGCCCTCAACCCGACCTCCCATGGTACGCACTTGAGAAGGATGGAATTTCCGCGTCCGAAAATTCCACGTTCCCACGCACCATGGTCGCCACACAAAATTTGTTGAATACTTCGTGGCATAACCATTTTGTTTAAGAACATGTCTTAACCTGTTTGGCATATTGTTTATAATTTTTTTTTAAATATTCAACGGTTATATTCGACCACTCAGTTGCAAGTCTTTGTTTTAATTCAGCTGTCGATGTAATTGGGGTTTTTCGAATTTTTCTATCCAATTCATCCCATAAATTCTCGATAGGATTAAGGTCCGGTGATTAGGGCGGCGAATGAAGAATTTTGGGGCAGCGCTATAATAAAAATTCTTGCACAATACGTGACTTGTGTTTAGGGTCGTTGTCTTGGTAAAACTTAAAATTATTATTAAGCTCCATTTTTTCAGCACTTTGAATTAAATTATTTTTGAGTATATTTAAATAATGATTTTTGTCCATGATACCGTCAATAAACACTACGTTACCGACTCCATATGACGAAATGCAACCCCAGACCATTACGCTGCCTCCGCCGTGTTTCACTGTACCTCTTGTATTTTCAAAATTAAACTCTTTATTCGCTTTCCGCCACACCATAGTTCTTCCGCCGGAATTGTACAGATTGAATTTGCTTTCATCAGAAAATATGACATCTTTCCACCACGTCTCATCCTTAGAAATTAGCTCTCTTGCAAAGGTTTTTCGTTTATTCCAATTCTTTTCGTTGATAAATGGTTTCTTTCTAGCTACTCTTCCATTGTAGCCAGCTTGCCTCAGCACTCTTCGAACTGTTTCGGCTGAAACATTTTTGGAGCTTTCTCCTAATAGCTCGCTAACTAGTTTTGGAGCACTTAAGCGCGGATTTTTTTTCACTTTCCGAATAATTTTGCTTTTCTCACTCGTACATAAGAGACTTGGTCTTCCAGTTTGCGGAATAGAATCAATGCGATTCTCAATATAAAATCGTCGACAGATATCTGCAACAGTACTCTTACTTATACGAAGCATCGCACTAATTTCGCGATAGGTTTTTCCTTTTTCTCGATGAAAAATTACAAGCTGTCGTACATCGAAACTCGTATTCTTTCCTATGCGACCCATTTTCAACGAATTCACGTTTACTACTGACAATAGTGAGGTGGCATGGACATCTAATGGTCCACGAGATTCTGTTTGTAAACAAACGTTTTCCAGAGATTGCCAGAGAAATATAATACGTGTCCGAATATTTTTGTGAGCCACAAATGGCCCATTATTTCGTTTAATAATTTTTATTATGAAACGTATGTATATTTTTAAAATAAATTATATATTTTTATCATCCTTAATAAATGTTTTATTGCTAGAAACAATTCCCAGGGCGATTGCTTTATCAACAAACGAATTATTAAATCATAAAGTTAGTTATACCTAGTGGCCGAATATTTTTGGGAGTCACTGTATACCGTTGAATTCTACGACCGGAGAAGCTGTTTCGATGCGATTAGAGATTCAAATTACACCATAGAAAATTCTCTTTGTATTTGCGAGGTCTTTATTTCATTTTTCCAAAGTATCTCTGTAGGAAGCAAAGTGTAACGTTAACGAAAGGGGGAAAAATGGAGTACGCTGAAAGCCGACTCTCGCCGGTTAGGGGTTAAACGCTGCAGGTTGCATGTTGCAGGTTGCACGTTGCACGGAGCAGCCCCGCGGCTTCGTCGAAAGGCTCGCCCTCGAAAAGCTTCCTGCGAGCATGTTCGCACGCGTTTTCCGCAATAAGTACTAGAACGTGTTCGAGTGTGCGTACCTAGACTCGATTCCGTTGTATCGACCCCTCAGAATCACCCCTGGGCCAGTCAGTCGCCTCGCTACGCACCAGCCAGCACGCCCGGACTCTATTTAACCGAAGCCAGAATAGGATCCTCGCAGTCGCCTTCCTTTGTCTTTTTTTTTTTGTGTACCACCTACCGTTCTGTGACTCGATCTTAAAATCGTGGGCAACGTTTCGATCCATCGTTACCGTTAACAGCCAAAACTCCGTAGATTCGCGATAAGGTAGAGTGATCACGTTACCGACAAAAATTGGCGAAAAATGGTTTTACGTGCCTCAACTTTTTGTCCATGTATGAGAATATTTTTCGCTGGGAAAGGGTTTATTCGAAAGAGAAAGGTTCAATGTAGCGCGCTCTGATCATGAGCTGACGAGATTATGCAGATATTTGGTAATATAAGTGTTAGAAGTGGGCCATAAATTGACGATGTGCATGCCGAATGAGTTTTCTGGACGAAATCGAGAGTAGCGCGCGGTAGAAAATATCTCCGGCTACAAATTGAGCTATATTTTGTCTCGATTCTCTGCAAAATAAAGCCGAAAACTCGAAGCACGTTTCTGGCGTCAGAATTCATAATATCGATAATACAGAGCAAAAAATGTGATAAGTTTAGTCACAGACCCGTCGGACCAAGACCAAGACGGATCTTAAGTCAGTGATTGAAGGCTGTGAACGGAAATTATGCAGCAGTTACCGACCTGCTGGCTCTGTAAAAGTCACATGACTACCCTTGGTCCTTAAAAAGAAAGTATTCGGGCCTCCGAGATTCAACTCGAGCCTACGGATACGTTTACGTCGAAACTGCGTAGAAATACATTCTATCGTTTTACAATGAAACAGCCACACATTGCTGTTTCTTCGCTAGTATTTTATCGCAGATCCTAAACGTGTTCCAAGAATTGGTAATTAGCCGCGACGTAGACCGAAGCGACTTCGAATCCCGGTCGTACATAAAACAGAATATCGTGTTATTGTGCCAAAGATCGAAGCTTTTGTAAACCAACTGTTCGCGAGGATTCTGCAAAAAGAAGCGTGCTGCGATTTTCCGCGGAAAGGGCGCCGCGCCGCGTCGGTTGCGACTGTTGCGATTACATACATATCCATTGCGAACGGCCAAACGGGATCGGTGCGATGAAAACGACACTTAAAATCCAGTCTGCGGTTTCAATGCGTACAGGCGAACGCGTGTCGTTACGCGCTATCCTCGTTCTCCGGCCATTCTTTCTTTGTTTGTTTCTTTCTTTTCGAGCGACGTTTCGCTACCGGTGCTATATTCTCGCGCCGCACCGGGTTCTGTAGCGTCATTAAACGGCCATTATCCAATCTGCACCGATACGCGTGCACCTGCACCGCTCCCACAGCCTCGTCGATCACGTTTACGTTTCACACCCGACCGTTTCCGGTGGATCGTGTGATTTCGTCCACTGGATTCGGATTCGGATATGGTTTCGATTTCGATTTCGATAGGTAGAAAAATTGGCTCGCTTTCGCTCGACGACGAGGAGGTCGATGAGGTCAACGACTGCGTTATCATTAATCGAAAGCCGCAATTGTTTCGCAAAACCGAGCCTCGACGAGCACAATTAACAAGGAAATCGACTGCGCGCCGAGTTATTAAACGGGAACGCCACTGGCGAGAAAAGCGTTTGTTTTACGCGTCCGATTAATTAGAGAAAACGTTAATTTTTCGTCGAATTAATAACTGCGACGCGGTGCCGGTGGAAAGCATTCGTCTCTCGAGACGGATCGGATCGCGTCGAATCAAAACCAAAACGACTCTATCCTCGGCACCTGTTCCACCGAGTTCACGTTCAAGGATCCTATTTCCTCGAGGAATCCGCGAGAGACGGTAAGAATCGCGGGAAACGGGAGGCAGGAGGAGACGAGATAGCGACGGCGTATAGAATATCGCGGAAAGGTCGATACTAGACGATAACTCGGCCCGAGGCGGCTCCGAGCAATAACGTTTTCACGGAGTTTCAATATCCCGCGGCTCGATACGAACATCCAACGCGACCCGGCCCGGCCTGGCGTTTACGACCGCCAATAAAATTCCTTAATTCCATAAAAACGCCAGACTATAGAGACCAGGCGATCCTGCGCCTGTGCTGCGCAACTCGAACGGCAAAAAAAAAAACAAGAAAAACAGGACCGTGAAACATATACGAATTTAACCGAACCCGATCCTTCCGCGTTCCGGTGGATCGTTTCGAATTAAGCGAGCGTTTCCGGCGAGACTCGTGCGATCGTGTTACCAACGCGAAAAATCCACTGAGCAGGAAACACAAGTAGAGGGTAACCACGGGTCGTGCATCATCGAATTCAAATAAACTCGATCCTTTCGTTCTCGACGTCGTAATCGTAATCGTCGTTGTCGTCGTCGTCGTCGTCGTCATTGTCGTCATCGTCACGGTTGAAATTCACTCGGCTACGATTCCAGGACGAATAAAGGCTAATTGATGCGAGTCGTCCATTCTCTGTTCTTTCGCGGAATATTTTCGCTCCGAGGTTCCACCGCGTGGCCGGAGGAGAATTTTTCTGCGAAGAAGAAAAGCCGTGAAACGCGGTCGCTCCGACTATTCCACTAGGTCTCCTCGTTTCACCAGAAAAACCGATATTTTCTTTCGTTTTTTTCCCCCGGCCGCAACGGGGCCACCGTTAATTTTCGATCCGCTCTTTTTCGTTGTCTCTCTCCCTCCCTACTACTTTCTTCGCTCTCGGCTCTCGATGAAACTTTTCTGTTCCAGCGAAAAAAAACCTCCACCAGGACGTTCGCCTTTAAAGTTCACGTGCCTCGGAACGATAATACTGTCGATGATTCCACCGATCGCGAGTCAATTCGCAATTCGTTCGGGCGAAAGCGGCGAGACAACAATCGGAAGACTTTCTCTCTCTCTCTCTCTCTCTTTCTCCTCTTCCTCGCGGAAACTTTTGCTGGGACTTCGAGTCACGAGATCGACACGGAAGGGACGGGACACGTCCAACGAACGTATTTTCAACTTTTCTTGTGGTGCGTTCAGACTAAAGGAACGAATGCTCGTTCGACCCCCATAACGAAAAAATTGGAATCGAAACGAGCATTCGTCTATTATGCGTTTGTTTGCTTTCCCGAGCGATACTCGGGCGAAAAATTGTTGAAGAGCATCGGTTGATACCGCGCGTGAAGTGGTAGCCACGATCGCGTGACAGCCCTCCGAGCATCCGGCAGCGGACGGTCATTACGCAGTTAGGCCCTAATTCGTGTTTGTTGACCGTGGGCGAGGATACGGTTTCTATTCGTCGATCCCGAGCGCGAGAGCAAACCTCTCGAAATTCGGCCGCGATCTTGCTCCCCTTTAAAAACTTTCAAAGACACTCTCCGATTGCGGTCCCTTCGAACCAGTGATCCACGAAATTTCCGATGGTCGATCGGCGACGAGAGTCTTTTAGCGACGTCAACCCCGACCATTCTACATACAGTGACTCCCAAAAATATTCGGACACTAGCTATAACTAACTTTACGACTTGATAATTCCTTTGTTAATGAAGCAATCGTCCCGGGAATTGTTTCTAGCAATACAAGATCTATTAATGTTGATAAACATAAATAATTTATTTGAAAAATGTACATAAATCCCATAATAAAAATTAGTACAAGAAATAATGTACCATTTTTGGCTCACAAAAATATTCGGACAATATTAATTTTTCAATTTAGATAATGTTATTTAGCATTACAACATTTGTTTAATACTTCGTGGCATAACCATCTTGTTTAAGAACATGTCTTAACCTGTTTGGCATATTGTTTGTAATTTTTTTTAAATATTCAACAGTTATATTCGACTACTCAGTTGCAAGTCTTTGTTTTAATTCAGCTATCGATGTAATTGGGGTTTTTCGAATTTTTCTATCCAATTCATCCCATAAATTCTCGATAGGATTAAGGTCCGGTGATTGGGGCGGCGAATGAAGAATTTTGGGGCAGCGGTATAATACACATTCTTGCACAATACGTGACTTGTGCTTGGGGTCGTTGTCTTGGTAAAACTTAGAAGTATTATTAAGCCCCATCTTTTCAGCACTTTGAATTAAATTATTTTAGAGTATATTTAAATAATGATTTTTGTCCATGATGCCGTCAATAAACACTACGTTACCGACTCCATATGACGAAATGCAACCCCAGACCATTACGCTGTCTCCGCCGTGTTTCGCTGTACCTCTTGTATTTTCAAAATTAAACTCTTTATTCGCTTTCCGCCGCACCATAGTTCTTCCGCCGGAATTGTACAGATTGAATTTGCTTTCATCAGCAAATATGACATCCTTCCACCACGTCTCAGCCTTAGAAATTAGCTCTCTTGCAAAGGTTTTTCGTTTATTCCTATTCTTTTCGTTGATAAATGGTTTCTTTCTAGCTACTCTTCCATTGTAACCAGCTTGCCTCAGCACTCTCCGAACTGTTTCGGCTGAAACATTTTTGGAGCTTTCTCCTAATAGCTCACTAACTAGTTTTGGAGCACTTAAGCGCGGATTTTTTTTTCACTTTCCGAATAATTTTGCTTTTCTCCCTCGTACATAAGAGACTTGGTATTCCAGTTTGCGGAATAGAATCAATGCGATTCTCAATATAAAATCGTCGACAGATATCTGCAGCAGTACTCTTACTTATACGAAGCATTGCACTAATTTCGCGATAGGCGTTTCCTTTTTCTCGATGAAATATTACAAGCTGTCGCACATCAAAACTCGTATTCTTTCCTTTGCGACCCATTTTGAACGAATTCACGTTTACTACTGACAGTAGTGAGGTGGCATGGACATCTAATGGTCCACGAGATTCTGTTTATAAACAAACGTCTTCCCGATCTTCGAATATCGCGTCCCCAGAAGGCGATTGCCAGAGAAATATAATACGTGTCCGAATATTTTTGTGAGCCACAAATGGTCCATTATTTCGTTTAATAATTTTTATTATGAAACGTATGTATATTTTTCAAATAAATTATACATGTTTATCATCCTTAATAAGTGTTTTATTGCTAAAAACAATTTCCAGGGCGATTGCTTTATCAACAAACGAATTATTAAATCATAAAGTTAGTTGTACCTAGTGTCCGAATATTTATGGGAGTCACTGTACGTCGCATTATCGACTCAGGAACGAGCAGGAACATCCTGTACTGGTCGTCTCTCGGCGGCAACAAAAATCGGGAATTGTCGAGTGTTTTAGCTGCGTTTGCGTTATCGATTCAATAGCCGGCGTTGCATGGACGTTCTTTTATTCCCTGGTTGCGTTAAATTGCATGGAATCGTAGACGCGAGAAACGCGAACGGAAGGAGAATCGAAATACCGATACAAATGAATGGTCGATGTTCAAGTAAATAGTCGACAGCGAGATGTCGACGGTGCGTTCACCTCGATTCCCACGCCTGAACCGAGCAGGTGACTTCGAGTGCAAAAGCACTTCGGTATCTCGGAAGCCGGGACTTTGTTAGATCTGTAAAGCGAGGCATTAACCCTTTGCACTCGGCGCTATTTTCAATCTAAAACTAAATTTTCCTTACGTCTTACAATATTTTCATTTTATTCATACGAAACTGATCCGATTTCTACATACAATATTTAAATGTTTAGTAATCTATTAAATACAAATTTTGTAACGTAACAAATACTTTGTAATATTTTTTCTAATTTCTTTGAAATAATGCCACAACAATTTCTAGTGGTGCTTCAGAGTCGCCACTCGAGTGCAAAGGGTTAATGGACATCGATCCGGTAATTCTGTGCAAACCAATTTCAGAATTGCGAACAGGAATACAAGAAATCCTCCTATGCATAACGCGGTTTCCGTCGAAAGCCCGATTTAAGGTCAATTTATTCTATATGGCATGGACCGGCACGACAAAACATTGAAACGCGTTTTAAATGGAACCGTTCACACTTGCACTGCACGGACCGGCAGGGACCTGCACGGACCTGCACGGGTCGGCACGTACCGTCAACGGAACGAACCGTCACCGGCACGACAGTTTAGGGTCGATGCATACTTCACAGGCTAGGCCGGCGGACAAAATATTTGAACCCTGGTTTTGTATCTAGCAGAGTTGGGCAAAATATTTATCTAAATAAAAATTTCGAATAACGAATAAAAGATAAAAATATTTTTATTCGTTATTGGAAGGTTCGAATAAAAAAAGTATCTTTATCCGCCGAGTATCGGATAAATACTTTTATCCGACGAGAATTTATCCGACGAATAAAGATAATTTTTTTTATTCGAAGCGGATTTATTCGAACTTTGAATAATTTTTTCATCTTTTATCTGTATCTTTTATTCGAAGGCTTCGAATAAATCTTCGAATAACTTTTGCCGAGCGCCGAGCATCAAAGACCCAGCGACTGCCAAACGGCGCACAATGTAAGCGGATGGAGAATCGCGCACGAATGAAAGTTTAAACTTTTAGATTTTTCAACATATCCTCATAAAATTGTGACGAGCGAATGGAGGGGATTTTCCTTATGAAAATGAGGTCAAATTCGAGTATAATCGAACAAGTTTCACTGATACGTAATGTTACGATAAAAATTACAGTCTCATTAAAGACAGTCCAAATGATGTCGTGTTTGGACTCATTTCGATCGGAACAAGCTCTACAACTTGTTCGTCTTAACAATATTTTTCTGATTAAAAACATACAAGCATAAATTGCCAGTAATGCACCATTCTCCATCTGCTTACATTGTAGGCTGTTGGTCGGTCGCTGGTCTTTGAAGTTCCGAGCTCGCAGAGCGCGCGATATCGGTGTGAAACAACTACCAATCCAATTGCAAAACTTCATTGTTTTTCATGATTTTTTTATGGGACTTGCGCCAACTAATTCGTGGCATTCTTCTGATTAAAATGACACTAAACACGGTACAAATTGGACTGTATTTAGCATTTTTATCCGTAGATTTATTCGAAGGCTTCGAATAAATCTTCGGATAACTTTTGCCACCTCGACGAATAAACGGCGACGACAGCCGACGAGGACCGACGAGCGCCGAACGTCGAAGACCCAGCGACTGCCAAACGGCACACAATGTAAGCAGACGGAGAATCGGTTCAGGCGGTCAGACAGTTTAAAAGTTTAAACTTTCATTCCTGCGCGATTCTCCATCCGCTTACATTGTATGTCGTCTGTCGTCGCTGGGTCTTTGATGCTCGGCGCTCGGCAAAAGTTATTCGAAGATTTATTCGAAGCCTTCGAATAAAAGATACAGATAAAAGATGAAAAAATTATTCGAAGTTCGAATAAATCCGCTTCGAATAAAAAAAATTATCTTTATTCGTCGGATAAATTCTCGTCGGATAAAAGTATTTATGCGATACTCGTCGGATAAAGATACTTTTTTTATTCGAACCTTCGAATAACGAATAAAAATATTTTTATCTTTTATTCGTTATTCGAAATTTTTATTTAGATAAATATTTTGCCCAACTCTGGGTCGGGTTCTTGCGATAAACGTAAAAGGCATGTTTGTAGTTTTTAATTGCAACTGCACATTCATTGTTCCACCATGGGACAGCAAGTCTTCTCTTTGAGTTAGGAGTGATTTTAGACTGAGGTATTGTAGAGATTGCTGAGTTAATGATCAAATTGGTGAATTCATCTACAAGTTCATTTACTTTATCATTTGGTTCTATAGAAGGATCTCTTAAGTTTTTAGTACTTTTAGAAATTACAGCCTGGTATGTTGGCCAATTGGCTTTGTCGATTTTCCATTTTAGGGTAATATTAGTACTTATGGTGTTTATTGTATTCTGTTTGGGATTTCGCTTAGTTATGAGAATGGGAAAATGATTGCTATCATATAGTTCAGAAAGGACCTCCCATTCAGATACATGAGCTAAGGAAGCAGAGCATAGAGAGAGGTCAATTGCACTTAGAAGCCCATTTGACGTGTTGAAATGGGTAGATGAGCTTGTGCTTAGTAGAATGAGATCAGATTTATTAATCAGGTTGTTCACAGACTCACCTCTCACATCATTTTTGTATGAACCCCAAAGAGTGCTATGGGCATTGAAGTCACCAACTAGTATCAGTGGTTTAGGTAATTGAGTGAGTATACTTGTGATTTCTTCTATTTTAAGATTGTGGCTGTTTGGTAGATAAAGATTACAAATTGTTAGTTTGTTAGGAGCTAGAATTTGAATAGCAACAGCCTCCAAGTCTGTTTGTAGTGGTATTTTTTCAAAAGGAGAACTATTTTTAACATATATTGCGACACCGCCACTAGCTCTAGATAGATTGCTGCGATTTTTATAATGAGTTGAAAAATTTTTAATTGATTTATAGTAATTGTCCTTGAAATTTGTTTCCTGCAAATAGATTATGTCTGGGGTGATTTCACTTATAAGCAGCACGAAATTTTCAAGTTTTTTAATCTTACCGTTTATGTTACAATGAACTATTGTAGTATCCATTTTGTATACACGAATACAATACATACAATGTATACAAGAATTATAATTTGTAGTTTATTGTGTACAGTCACTATCTCATTCCGAAGCTGAGGCCCACCAGGGTGTCGTGTCCAGTCCAGGGGTTTAGTTTCTTCTTTGTTTGTGCTTGGATCGAATGTTTTCTTTAGCTCTTCTGTTAGTATCTTGGTCAAACGATGAAGTCTGTTTTTTATACTTCTTTCTTTTGAGAAAGAGATGAAAATTCTGGTTCATGGATGCCTGCCGTGATTTTGGATGCCATTCTAATGTTATTTTTACTAAACACATTTTCTATTGTTTCATGCGGAATAGTAGGTGATACGTTAGAAAGTATTATTCTTTATTTTCAGGCGTTATCAGTGGTCTTATTTGTACCTGGTGGTTATTTATTTGGATTGACTTGTATTTGGCAATGAGGTTATGTACTGTGTCCTTGCTATCTAGGTATAGACATACTCTGTTGTCCGAGACACGCGAAATAAATCGAATCGCTTTTGGTCCAATTTGTTTACCTATTTCAATTGCATATTCCTTTATTGTTGCTCCTTCAATTGCATCTAGTATGATTCCTTGTTCTTTAGTAGGATATGGGTATGTATTTTTCATGGTTGCATTTGCGTATGTGGTTTGTTTTCCTGTTGACATGGAGCTTTCTGTTTTGTGGGTTAGGTTGTCAATTTTGGTTTGGAAACCCCTGTACTCAGAAGTCTCTTGTTGTTTATTTTCCTCGTTGATCATATCACAATATAATCGCTGTAACGTCACTATCTATGACCAATAACCAACTAAAAATGGCACTCGTAATATAATACTTTGGACACAAACTGAAACACGTCAGCCCACGTTGGCGCTTCGAACAACAATGTCCCTCTAGGATTGATTTTGGCTGGAGTAAGAAACAGAAGGCCAACGACGACATCTCGTCGGTGCAGAAGACCACTAAGGAAATTCTTGTCGGTGAGAAGGTGAATCATCACGGAACCATATCGATTATCAAATGTTACATTCTCCGACAAACGTATTCAAATTAAACAGATATTTTTTTTTAGTGTTGCTTTTTAAGATTTAAAATATTAGAAGTAAAACTAATATCAAGGACGAAAAATTCGTAAAAATATTTTACGTAAGAAATTATCGAAGCATAATTTTAGGAAAAGCAATTTCTACTTCAAAGGGCCTAGCCGAATAAGATGGTCAAAACTGCCCTTAGACGTTTTTCAATAATTAATGAACCATTCGAAAGCTGACCAAGAAAAACCCCTCTGAGCCAAATTTCAACCCCCTATCTTGCTCGTGAGGGTAGTTACAGGGTAAATTAGATTTTGAGATTTTCCGTGCATTTTCCGCACTCTGATGCTTCCCAAAATTCTGAAAAAAATGTGACATATTTTGGACCCTAAGGCGGATTTTTGAGAATTTTTTCAGATTTTTTGGATGCAAACTGTGGTCGTAAAAAATGAAAAACCTCAAAAAAATCGGAAAAATGCAGGTTTCTCAAAAATATGAAAACATGCTATTGAGCTGTTTAGTGCCCCAATAAAGTACCATAACAGGCAGTGTCCTCAATTTTTTTTAGATTTTTTGTTGTGGGAAGTCTTTGTCAAAAACAAGAAAAACCGAATTTTTTCGACGTTTCTGCTATTAGGAGGAAAGTTACACTTGTTGATTTTATCGCAAGTATATATTAAGTCATTTTTAACGTTATTACATTGAAACAAGTAAGTGTTTGACCTCAGAAATATGTTTTAAGAGAAAAATAAATTCTATTTCGTGCGATATATACCAGAATGTTCGCAACGTTTACAACATCACCGGTTGGCCGAGCAGTCAAGGTGTCGGACTACGCAGCGGAAACGCTGGGTTCGAATCCCGTCGAGGGTAAAGTTTTTTTTTGCATACATCATCTTTATTTTTTCAATTTTTTATTACATGGTTTATTCATGTGATTTTTACAATATTTTTTTAATGTTTTTAAAAAATATTGAGGTAACATTTTTAACTAACTTTTATTTATATTACTCCGATTTGACTTCGAATTTAATGATATTATTTTCTTGGATTAGGCAATAAATTAATATTTATATTATTGTGTTCGTCCACGATTTCCGCCAGATATAGAAATTGCTTGCGAAAATTGGTAAGATTCCGTGAAAAGAATTTTTAAATCTACTTCTGTCATTTCCGGAAAATCCAGAGTATCTACCGAGGATACTGTTTGAAATGGAGTCGTTTTGCAGTTCCAATTATGTCCAATTTTTGGAAAGGTTTCGTTGTCTACTTGTTTGTGTAGAAGCTGGTACTTTTGACCTTGTATACTATACATTGCCTCTACAACCCAATGAATTTTCGTGACTTTTCGGGAATAATTCGACTCTTTCGTCGAAAGTTGAGAACGATTACCTTTTAAAGCAGGCATGAGAACTCTGAAACCAAGACCTGTTAAATTAGATGTAACATCTCGAAAACCTCTGTCGACAATACAAAAGTCTCCCCTCTTCATGATGGTTTTCAATCAAGTAACTATAAACGGAAATACATCCTCATGTACGGTACAATAAAGAGGAATGGCTAAGGCTTATTTGTACCTGATACCTCACTTTAAAAATAGTGGTAGTATGGAGCCCTTTTCTTTCAATTTGACAAAAACCAATACTTTGCTGCGTGTTATTTATTCAGAGTTCTTCTCATTTCCTCCCTAATTTATGAAGACGCAAGGCTTAGAAACCAGATTAATGAATTTCAATATTAAGAATGTTAGAGAGGACCGTAATGAAGATCATATACAATTAGAGAATCGAGGAAGTGATAGATACTCTAAAACTATATTTACATATATTTTACTCAAAAATGTTTCTTAAACATTTTTAAAACATTAAAAAAATATTGTTAAAATCACATGAATAAACCATGTAATAAAAAATTGAAAAAATAAAGATGATGTATGGAAAAAAAAACTTTACCCTCGACGGGATTCGAACCCAGCGTTTCCGCTCCGTAGTCCGACACCTTGATTTTTTTTTTTTGAAAAAACATGTTTTATTGAAGTGGGAATACAATCTTTGGTGTGGAGAGGTAACAATAAACATAGGAAAAAAATACCAAACTAAATAATAATAGTAATAGTGTCTAGCTACTTGTACGTTTGTGTACGTTTCTTGCAGCTAGTCAGTCTTTGGGCGATAGCTTAGAATTAATTACGATCTAGATTATTGCTGGAGTAAAAATAAAGTAACTCTAAACAGACTATGAATTAAAAAAACGCAGGGGAAAATGAGGAAAAAAACCCCAAAAAACAATATCTTTATTTGCTTACAAACTATTACTTATAACTAGAGAGGAGGGTAAACTTTGAAAACTTAACAACGGAGGGGTAGAGTGAAGGGTGGGTATGTACGGGGGTACAGGAAGTGCCAGGACCTTAAAGATAGATTTATTGCAGATAAATATCGCAGTCAGGTTTATGTACTAATAGCTTAGGGCTAACGGGGGGGGGGGCGCGATCTTAAGCTACGACTGTAGAGATCGGATAGATGGGTATCAGTGCGCGATAGCCACCAGTATCTCTCAAGGTCTAGACGGTGGAAGTTGTCGAAGTCATTCTTTGGGATTGCCGTGGAGAGTTTGAACTTGTCCTTGTTGGTGTAGTAGTCTGTGTGGCGGAACGCGATGCGTTTGTCAGCTTTATTTCGTCTCCAATGGTAAATTAAATTTATGTTGTTTGCGTCTTGGATGATACCTATCTTATCACAGTGGATGAAAGCTTGAGGAGAGGTGTATCCAGTTTCTATTTGTTTTTGGCAGGTTGTAGTATCTTGTAATGCGAGAGATTGAATAATAGGATTATCAATGAATGGAAGGTTGCTGAAATAATCTCTGGTGAGTTTGATGGTGAAGGAATCTATCCTTGGGATATCTGCAGTCCGACACCTTGACTGCTCGGCCAACCGGTGATGTTGTAAACGTTGCGAACATTCTGGTATATATCGCACGAAATAGAATTTATTTTTCTCTTAAAACATATTTCTGAGGTCAAACACTTACTTGTTTCAATGTAATAACGTTAAAAATGACTTAATATATACTTGCGATAAAATCAACAAGTGTAACTTTCCTCCTAATAGCAGAAACGTCGAAAAAATTCGGTTTTTCTTGTTTTTGACAAAGACTTCCCACAACAAAAAATCTAAAAAAAATTGAGGACACTGCCTGTTATGGTACTTTATTGGGGCACTAAACAGCTCAATAGCATGTTTTCATATTTTTGAGAAACCTGCATTTTTCCGATTTTTTTGAGGTTTTTCATTTTTTACGACCACAGTTTGCATCCAAAAAATCTGAAAAAATTCTCAAAAATCCGCCTTAGGGTCCAAAATATGTCACATTTTTTTCAGAATTTTGGGAAGCATCAGAGTGCGGAAAATGCACGGAAAATCTCAAAATCTAATTTACCCTGTAACTACCCTCACGAGCAAGATAGGGGGTTGAAATTTGGCTCAGAGGGGTTTTTCTTGGTCAGCTTTCGAATGGTTCATTAATTATTGAAAAACGTCTAAGGGCAGTTTTGACCATCTTATTCGGCTAGGCCCTTTGAAGTAGAAATTGCTTTTCCTAAAATTATGCTTCGATAATTTCTTACGTAAAATATTTTTACGAATTTTTCGTCCTTGATATTAGTTTTACTTCTAATATTTTAAATCTTAAAAAGCAACACTAAAAAAAAATATCTGTTTAATTTGAATACGTTTGTCGGAGAATGTAACATTTGATAATCGATATGGTTCCGTGATGATTCACCTTCTCACCGACAAGAATTTCCTTAGTGGTCTTCTGCACCGACGAGATGTCGTCGTTGGCCTTCTGTTTCTTACTCCAGCCAAAATCAATCCTAGAGGGACATTGTTGTTCGAAGCGCCAACGTGGGCTGACGTGTTTCAGTTTGTGTCCAAAGTATTATATTACGAGTGCCATTTTTAGTTGGTTATTGGTCATAGATAGTGACGTTACAGCGATTATATTGTGATATGATCAACGAGGAAAATAAACAACAAGAGACTTCTGAGTACAGGGGTTTCCAAACCAAAATTGACAACCTAACCCACAAAACAGAAAGCTCCATGTCAACAGGAAAACAAACCACATACGCAAATGCAACCATGAAAAATACATACCCATATCCTACTAAAGAACAAGGAATCATACTAGATGCAATTGAAGGAGCAACAATAAAGGAATATGCAATTGAAATAGGTAAACAAATTGGACCAAAAGCGATTCGATTTATTTCGCGTGTCTCGGACAACAGAGTATGTCTATACCTAGATAGCAAGGACACAGTACATAACCTCATTGCCAAATACAAGTCAATCCAAATAAATAACCACCAGGTACAAATAAGACCACTGATAACGCCTGAAAATAAAGAATAATACTTTCTAACGTATCACCTACTATTCCGCATGAAACAATAGAAAATGTGTTTAGTAAAAATAACATTAGAATGGCATCCAAAATCACGGCAGGCATCCATGAACCAGAATTTTCATCTCTTTCTCAAAAGAAAGAAGTATAAAAAACAGACTTCATCGTTTGACCAAGATACTAACAGAAGAGCTAAAGAAAACATTCGATCCAAGCACAAACAAAGAAGAAACTAAACCCCTGGACTGGACACGACACCCTGGTGGGCCTCAGCTTCGGAATGAGATAGTGACTGTACACAATAAACTACAAATTATAATTCTTGTATACATTGTATGTATTGTATTCGTGTATACAAAATGGATACTACAATAGTTCATTGTAACATAAACGGTAAGATTAAAAAACTTGAAAATTTCGTGCTGCTTATAAGTGAAATCACCCCAGACATAATCTATTTGCAGGAAACAAATTTCAAGGACAATTACTATAAATCAATTAAAAATTTTTCAACTCATTATAAAAATCGCAGCAATCTATCTAGAGCTAGTGGCGGTGTCGCAATATATGTTAAAAATAGTTCTCCTTTTGAAAAAATACCACTACAAACAGACTTGGAGGCTGTTGCTATTCAAATTCTAGCTCCTAACAAACTAACAATTTGTAATCTTTATCTACCAAACAGCCACAATCTTAAAATAGAAGAAATCACAAGTATACTCACTCAATTACCTAAACCACTGATACTAGTTGGTGACTTCAATGCCCATAGCACTCTTTGGGGTTCATACAAAAATGATGTGAGAGGTGAGTCTGTGAACAACCTGATTAATAAATCTAATCTCATTCTACTAAGCACAAGCTCATCTACCCATTTCAACACGTCAAATGGGCTTCTAAGTGCAATTGACCTCTCTCTATGCTCTGCTTCCTTAGCTCATGTATCTGAATGGGAGGTCCTTTCTGAACTATATGATAGCAATCATTTTCCCATTCTCATAACTAAGCGAAATCCCAAACAGAATACAATAAACACCATAAGTACTAATATTACCCTAAAATGGAAAATCGACAAAGCCAATTGGCCAACATACCAGGCTGTAATTTCTAAAAGTACTAAAAACTTAAGAGATCCTTCTATAGAACCAAATGATAAAGTAAATGAACTTGTAGATGAATTCACCAATTTGATCATTAACTCAGCAATCTCTACAATACCTCAGTCTAAAATCACTCCTAACTCAAAGAGAAGACTTGCTGTCCCATGGTGGAACAATGAATGTGCAGTTGCAATTAAAAACTACAAACATGCCTTTTACGTTTATCGCAAGAACCCGACCCAGAGTTGGGCAAAATATTTATCTAAATAAAAATTTCGAATAACGAATAAAAGATAAAAATATTTTTATTCGTTATTCGAAGGTTCGAATAAAAAAAGTATCTTTATCCGACGAGTATCGCATAAATACTTTTATCCGACGAGAATTTATCCGACGAATAAAGATAATTTTTTTTATTCGAAGCGGATTTATTCGAACTTCGAATAATTTTTTCATCTTTTATCTGTATCTTTTATTCGAAGGCTTCGAATAAATCTTCGAATAACTTTTGCCGAGCGCCGAGCATCAAAGACCCAGCGACGACAGACGACATACAATGTAAGCGGATGGAGAATCGCGCAGGAATGAAAGTTTAAACTTTTAAACTGTCTGACCGCCTGAACCGATTCTCCGTCTGCTTACATTGTGTGCCGTTTGGCAGTCGCTGGGTCTTCGACGTTCGGCGCTCGTCGGTCCTCGTCGGCTGTCGTCGCCGTTTATTCGTCGAGGTGGCAAAAGTTATCCGAAGATTTATTCGAAGCCTTCGAATAAATCTACGGATAAAAATGCTAAATACAGTCCAATTTGTACCGTGTTTAGTGTCATTTTAATCAGAAGAATGCCACGAATTAGTTGGCGCAAGTCCCATAAAAAAATCATGAAAAACAATGAAGTTTTGCAATTGGATTGGTAGTTGTTTCACACCGATATCGCGCGCTCTGCGAGCTCGGAACTTCAAAGACCAGCGACCGACCAACAGCCTACAATGTAAGCAGATGGAGAATGGTGCATTACTGGCAATTTATGCTTGTATGTTTTTAATCAGAAAAATATTGTTAAGACGAACAAGTTGTAGAGCTTGTTCCGATCGAAATGAGTCCAAACACGACATCATTTGGACTGTCTTTAATGAGACTGTAATTTTTATCGTAACATTACGTATCAGTGAAACTTGTTCGATTATACTCGAATTTGACCTCATTTTCATAAGGAAAATCCCCTCCATTCGCTCGTCACAATTTTATGAGGATATGTTGAAAAATCTAAAAGTTTAAACTTTCATTCGTGCGCGATTCTCCATCCGCTTACATTGTGCGCCGTTTGGCAGTCGCTGGGTCTTTGATGCTCGGCGCTCGGCAAAAGTTATTCGAAGATTTATTCGAAGCCTTCGAATAAAAGATACAGATAAAAGATGAAAAAATTATTCAAAGTTCGAATAAATCCGCTTCGAATAAAAAAAATTATCTTTATTCGTCGGATAAATTCTCGTCGGATAAAAGTATTTATCCGATACTCGGCGGATAAAGATACTTTTTTTATTCGAACCTTCGAATAACGAATAAAGATAAAGTATCTTTTATTCGAATCGTTATTTAAATAATTTTTTATCTAAATAATGCCCAACTCTGGTATCTAGCGTTTAGGAGCAGGGACCATAAGTGTTACAACCAAAAAGAAAAAAAGTCATGGAATAACAAGTATTTGAGCCGTTTATTTTGAAAGTGGCCCAAGTCCATTTGGCAATTATTTTTTGTTGCCTGTAATTATATATACAACTTCAAGTTAGCTGTCATAAACAACATTTGTGATTAAGTGCATTTAGAGTATATACGATAATTTTGGACACATGTTTTCGCAGTTAGTTCAATAGTTAAAACCATCACTTTGAACGTGGCCTAAATCCAATCCATTATTGATAATGTTCGAAGGACATTATCATAAAGTGCCGGAAAGATAATAACTGTATTCTAAATGAAAGAAACAAGAGGATTTCATGTCAACAAAATTTTTGGAGGACGCAATTTTCAAAAGGGTAAAGGATTCTAACAGAGAGACAATAAATTGGTTAAAAATATGCTGGATGCGTTTTTTGAGAGATGAATCATATAAAATGTTTTATAAGATATCAATGGATGAGAATGCAAAATTTAACATCCTGGATTTATTACCACGTCGGGGTAGATCAAGAAAGTTCGAAAATATTGTATTGACACCACTTTATAAAAATATAAGACGAATTACGACAGCGAAATACAAGGACATGATGGACTTACTACGATACATATACCGGAGCACCGTGACTTCTTCAAATCCCTCCCGCATACACAAAATGTAGATGAGCAGTAAATTAGTATGTAATTTATGTAGTTAGAAAATGTCCTGAATTGCATAAATTGTATTTTTGAAGTGTTGCAAAGATATACATTAAGAAATAAAGAAATTACATTTGCGTATAACATGATAAATTATTTAAGAAGAATTTTATATGTATAATTTGCGTATGATAAAATACATATAAGGATGTGTGATGCTGTTTCACTAAGTGCCAGGAACGTTCCCTATTTCCGTGGTGTTGTAAAGGAGAGATACGGATAGTTTACCTAAGGAGCTGTGGAGCCCCTAAAACATTTCTTTGTGCCATGCAGAGCAGGTAACTTTCACCGCGCTCTCAAAAGGTCATCTGGAAAAGGCCCGACAGGCCAGAGAAGAAATTCGGTTTCAAAGTCTGTCACGTTTGCCGGCTCCTAAACGCTAGGGCCAAAACCAGGGTTGGTTGTAATGTTGAGCCGGCCGGACTGGCCTGTGAGGTATGCATTGACCTTTATACATATTGGACGGTGCCGGTTCGTGCCGGTCCATGCCGTCCGTGCAGTATAGTGTGGACGGTTCCATTTAAAACGCATGTTTCAATGTTTTGTTCTTGCCGGTGCCGCACAGTGGGCGAAAATGCCAATCTAGGCGGACAAAATTATTTCAGCGTTATTTTAACCCTTAGCACTCGAATGGTGACTGTAAGGCACCACTGAAAATTGCTGTATCATTATTCAAAATATTTTTTACATTATTACATTTGTTTGTACTTAATAAGTTACTGAACATTTCAGTATTGTACAAGTAAATTGCACCATTCTTGTGGGAAATATTCTAGGTAGGAAGAAATGGTTTGTTTTGGAGTTAAAATAGCTTCGAGTGCAAAGGGTTAAGACTTAAAGTCATAGTAAAATATGTCATTGGATTCGTCTTGACGTCAGCTACAACAATATGTAATAAAAAATACGTAGTGACAATTAAAAAATTAAGGTAACCATAATTTTCTAAATAAAATTAAAAAAAAAATATATTTTTTAATTTTTTTCTCTGGGGGTTTATGGACGACTAAATATCGATTAAGTTTTGTTCGAAACATATTTTTGCCAGAGTCACGCCCCGTGGTTTAGCCACTAGAAAGCTGACAAATCCTTTAGGAGGCAAGGTTCAAAAATGTTGATGTTCCGTAGTCCAAAAATGTTATAGCTTATAATTAATATAACGATTCTGATATGAATATATTATTATTGTTGCAATTGTTTCTTACTCAACTGGAAGGGGTTTTCGTCGGGAAAGAACAAAAACCTTTACATCAATTTCTGATGTTAGCTTAATTGCTTGCAGACCTTTTCAGATGACTACACATGAAAACTATTCAAGACAGTCTAAAGAAATGGTAAACACAAAAATTTGAGCAGATCCGTTCGGATCTGAGAATTGCGAGACCTTTCTGTTTCAATAGTATAACTAGAATCAATGTAATAGTCTAATGAAAGTCAAGTTATTACGGTAATTATATAGAAGTCGGTCCTACTCACCGATTTTGAGACCTTGCATTATGTTGTCAAGGTCATCATTCTGAACAACTTTTCTCTATAAATATTACCGCCGCTCGATTTTAGTTTTCGAGATATTCGCGAAAAACAATTGCTAATACTGTATTGAATTTTCCGTACACTTGCACGCGCCGTGGCAACGTTACTTACAACGTTTACTTTTTTTTTTGTAAACACGCTGCGGAGATGAAAGAGAAAACAGGTTCTCACTCGGATCATACATATATTAGGTGAGCTTTCAATTTTGAAAGACTGCTCTTGGATTTCCGTATGTGTGGTTGGACCGGCCTAACGGTCGCCCTCTGCACCCCTCCACGACCTAACCACAACTCATTCAATTCACATTATCTTTGCATTGTGGCTGTCACCCAGAATTTGATCTAGTAATGGAAGAATCATGCGAATAAAATGAGTCGAAACATATAAAAGTAAATAATATCATAATAAAATATCATAGTAAATCATTTCATAATTTATATGTTACACTTATACACTATATTAATATAAAATCTCTGTAGTTTTCTATTTCAGACACAATCGCGGCAGCTCGAAAGGACTTTTCTACTCATATTTAACAATAAATGCAATAAGATTTTTGTATATCTATTCATATCGTAACCGGTGAAATGGCCGGCTCTGAAATAAAAGTTATTTTTTGCCGCACTCTATACATATAATAGTGAATTTAATATACTAAATGATAAATAAAACAAGTTTTAAATAATAAAAGAAATTATTATTTTTTCATCTGTAGCTTAACAACCTCTTTGTTGTTTTTGCACGCTGGGGTATGCCGTTGAAATAACACTCCCCTCGCCGTTCTCGAATCAGCCTCAACGTTGCTTTACATATCGTGCCACTTAAAGCTATTTTTGACAAAACAAATTTAATTCGAATTTTGCACATCAGTCTATAAAATCACATGTTTGTATTATATTCAACTAAAAAATGACCCAGAATAGTCGTCCGCGTTTTTCGCGTTTCAACCCATCGTGTATCGGTTAGGGCTGTTACTTTGACGTTACTTGTTTGATGTTACTACTTTGATGTTACTATACAGAAAATTCGAAGGTGATGAAAATCGAAGGATCGAAGGTTCGATCCTTCGAAACTTCGAAACTTCGAACCTTCGATTCGTTTCCAGTTAACGGATAAAAGGAATAAATTTTCATAATTTGTTTCTATATTCACCATCTGAATTATTTCAATAATTTATTGTTAAGATAATATCCGTAGATTATAAATTTTTATACTCTATAGAAATGTATTCCTATATTAATTATGTAAATACGTGTACATTGTCTAAACAGTTATTTGAACAATAAATTATTGAAATAATTCAAATAATGAATATAGAAACATATTGTGAAAATTTATTTATTTAATAAGTTATTTTAACAATAAATAATTGAAATAACAATTCAAATAATGAATATAGAAACAAATTGTAACAATTTATTTATGTAAACAATTATTTCATCAGTGAACTATCGAAATGATAATTCAAATAATAAATATATTATCTTAACAATAAATTATTGAAATAATTCAGATGGTGAATATAGAAACAAATTATGAAAATTTATTCCTTTTATCCGTTAACTGGAAACGAATCGAAGATTCGAAGTTTCGAAGTGTCGAAGTTTCGAAGGTTCGAAGGTCCCTTCGTTCCTTCGAATCCTTCGAAGCTTCGGAAAAGTAACAGCCCTAGTATCGGTGCCTTGTCGGTCGGCTGTCGCTGCCTGTTTATACTGCTGAGTGTATACGTTACGTGTCTGTGACGGTAGTATAAATTGGACATAAATCGGGCCTTACGCGGAGCAAATATTGCAATATGATCTGACGTGATTCGTACTAATTCCGGGTTTCTTATAACGCGGAGCAAAAATTGCGACTTAATTTGTATCAATTTAACTTGTTCCGACTTGCACTGATTCTGACTTTCTTATAATGCGGTACAAATTAATCGTGTTAAAAGAGGGTTGGCTGTACAATACTTTTCTGTATCGTCAAGAAAGCGGGAAAGGAAAAGAAGAACGAGAGACGGCAAAGTTGCCGATGCATCGTTCGAATTTGCTGGTTTCGCGAGCAAAGGCACGCCTCGTCGGAAGGCACGTTCCGTAGAGATCATTTGGTGGTGTCGTTGCCGTTCGACTATAAAACAACCCGGGGCACGAGCGACGCCGTAATCGGCAACAACTCGACGCGACCCGAGACTGGCATACAGGGAGCTCATATACGGAAGGAATTCGGGGGTTGTGCGTTTGCCGCGGCAGTTTTCCATCGTGGAAATGCTAGCGCGAATGCGAATGCAAATGGAGAAGCTTCACCACCGTGGGAAGAAATGCTCGGATCCGCCGGCGAAACTTTCCTCACGGTATGCCCGTGGATTCACAAATTATTCGAGAATTTTCGCTCGCTGGATCGACGAACGTTCTTCAGGTTCGAGAGTACTCTCGTCGCTCTAGGTACGAGTCGATTGGAAACCGTCCATGCTGACGACGAGCCGGTTACAACCTCTTCGATCTTATCTCGCGCGATGATTAACCGACGTGTGATGGGACGAGACCAGATGATTCCATCGGGGGTCGCTCCCCCTCCAAGAAACCTGACACACACGCACATATATATCAGGGGAGGATCGAAAGAGTTTTCGACACCGTGAAGCGTACGGGCAGAGGGTCACCCCTGTCGATTTTCAAGCTCGGAGAATCCAGCGCGACCCGAAAGTGGATAGCGACCCTCGGTAGGCGTTCATAGGGGTGTACCTTCTCGCCTCGGGGCTCGCGTTGTCGCCCCAGTATAGTCTTTCAAGGGCTAGGAGCTGACTGGAGAAAACTGCGCGTCCACCGAATTCAATTCAAACGAATCGATGCTATTCACCCTGGGTAACCGAGCTATCCTGCGAGTGGAAAAGGACCCCGACCGTTCGACTGCGATTAGAATTTTTGCACAAACCATATAGGTCCGTAATGACATAAACGAAATGTCAGACGTGGGTTTGTCGCGCGTTATTCTTTTGCGACTTTGATTCTGGGTGTAGTCTCTATATAGAATTGTGCTCGGAAGCACTTCTTATTCGCGAAGACGAGAATTCTCGCGAAAAGAGGACTCTTTCGGGAAGACTCTCGAGCTCTCGTGGAAAATTCAAAGGATCCGTTGCGAACTCAAATAGATTGTTCTCGGTAGCGTTGTCGTGGTTGGAAAATTGCGTAACCGGATCCCGCGATCTTGGCCACAATGCGTGCTCCCGCCGACCCAGATTTCGTCGTTTATCTCGAGACCCATCGGTTTTCTTTCGATTTCGTAAACTTTTACGACGTTTTTGATCGTTTTCGCGCGGCTGACCTGGATCGCGCGAGCCGAAAAATAGAAGACAGACGCACCCGTAGGCGTACCGAACCGACGCACAGTGGTCCCAAAGCCGGAAAACGTGGCCAAAACCTAAAATATGAACTTTCAGCTAGGTAAGTTTTAAGTATGGGATCGGTTACTCTAAGAGTGTTTCTAAGTGGGGGTAAACAGCAAAAAGGTCGTTTTTTTATACCTGACCAACAGTCACAGTCCGAACTTCGAGTTCATTAGACTATACCTTTTTAAGCTTGTGAAGCGCATTGCGAATTTCAAGTGCACAGTGTACAAATTGTGTTGAAACGTTTCGATTTTCATTGTGCATTATGGATGCTGTTTGTGGAGGTAAGTTGCATAGGTTTTAGTGCCAAATGTTTATTGTTAACTGATAACTGTGTATGTAAAGAAAGAGTAAAAGTGAAGGCATAAATTTTTACGATTTAGAGTAAAAGTTGCAAGTCCCACCTAGTCCCACGCTAAAACTTGTTGGAGCTTCTACTACATAGTATTATCTTGCAATTCTAAAAAAAAATTAGCTGCCCCTAGGTGCCTCTGCGGTCGTAGCACTGTTTTTTGTAACACAGAGTAGGTATTTTATGTGCTTTCCTTGCATTTCTTGTCAAACTGTGAGAGATATGCACTAAGTCTTTCTGTAAAATTTAAACAGATTTTGAATAGAATGTCAGTTTTTTTATAAAGAATCATATATCCGAAATTTTTTTATATTTTTCAAACACGAACGCTGTTTTTATATCGGCTGTTCATTTGAAAACTTTCCTGCCGAATATCTCGAAAAGAATAAAAAATATTTAAAAAGTGTAAAACACGTGTCCAAGGCAGTATCAGCTTTTTATTTAGATAGCGTTTTCAAGGTCAAGGTCAACTTTGTTTTTTCAAATGGAAACCTATATTTTTTATTATGGGATCTTATTGTACGTAAAAAGACCAGCAATTCTTCAATTCTTTCTTCTTTGGGAACTATGAAATGCGAATGGAATACCTACGTTACACAATACAAAGGGTAGAGTTCAGATTCGTGATCAGCGACCCCCAAAACGGCTTAATACCAATTTTTAAGCAGAACCAATAATTTTTTAATAAGTTGTGAGGTTTTGACCACGTTTTGGCGATTCGGGACCACTGTGCGACGCGACGACGCTCGAACCGCGAATTGGTGGTTCGGATTTGCTCCGGGAGCTGCAACGTAGGTTGAAATTGAATCGGAGGCTGTTCGAATCGATGCTAGACGAAGAACAGCAGGATGATTGCATCGACTTGGAAACTCGGTCGGTCGGGTTATTGCTAACGAAGGGTAATATCGAATCAGAAACTTCCATCATTACCGCTGACGCACACCGCAAATACTCCCACGCGATCAATTACAATGTCTTCCGTTTCGAGAAGAATAATCTTCGAGCTCGAAACGGACGCGTGCGTCGCATCGCGTCGGGTGCATGGATGACACCAGACCAAGGTCAACGCGTTTACATTATTATTAGGGGAACCCATAAGTAATCAATTATTTTGAAATCTAAAACGAACTTTGTAGTAAATTCAAGTTTTTATTTCTTAATTTGTTATATAATCTCCATCATTATCAAGGACAGTTTGCCATCTTTCCAGCAAATTTTCAATCCCCATTTTATAGAAATTCAGGATTCGTGAAGCAAAATATGACTCAAGGTGCCTCCTTATCTTCTACAGAAGTGAATGTTTTATTTCTTAAATAATGTTCCAGTGATCTGAAAAGATGATAGTCACAAGGAGCAATATCCAGTGAGTACGGGGGGTGCGGTAAAAGTTCCCATTGCAATTCTTTGATTTTTTCCTGAGTGAGTTTCGCTGTATGGGGCCGGGCATTGTCAATTTGCAATATTACACCTTTTCAGAGGACTAAAAATGCCCTCTTTTTCAGTAGTTCTGAATGCAGTCGTTATAATTGCTGACAATACAACTCAGCAGTAACTGTTTCTCCAGATTTCAACAACTCAAAGTGAATTATGCCACGACAGTCCCACCAAATGCACAGAAACACGTTTCTAAGTGATAAGCTAGGTTTAGGAGTTGATATTGCGGTTTGATTTGCAGAAAGCCATTGCTTGGAACGCTTTATGTTATCATAAAGAATCCATTTTTCGTCTCCGGTAACGATTTTGCTACGGAATGGATCTCTACGAAATCTGGATAGCAATGAAGTGCAAACTGATCGACGAATATTCTTGTTGGTCTATAATTGATGCGGTACCCATATTCCTTGCCTATATGCCTTTCCCATTTCGTGTAGCTGTCTTTGTATAGTTGACCATGTAGACCCAAGGCTTCTCGATAATTCTTGTATCCTTAATTTTGGATCAGCTTCCACTAGAGATTTTAGGGTGTCACTATCAAATTCAACTGGTCGTCCACTTCGAGGCCTGTCAAAAAGATCATATTCACCAGTAGCAAACTTTCTGAACTAACGTTGACACTTGTTAACCTTCAATACATCTCCAAAAACATCGCAAATTTTCTTTGTTGTTACCGTTGCATCAAATCCCGCATGAAAATGAAGAAGGTATGCAATGACGAATATGATCCTCGGAAGGTACAGACGCCGCCATTTTATTACAGGGTTGTAAAAAAATTTATACTTTTTAGAATACTTTGAACACAGGCTGTTTTACCGAAAACTGTAAAAGAATACAGAACTAAAGGCAAAACAAATTCTTTGCAAATAATTGATTACTTATGGGTACCCCTAATAATGTAGTTCAAATGGGAATCGCTTCACCTATACACAACAGCATAACATCGATACTCCTCTTTTTCCATTTTCCTCCTTGCGATAGAAATAAATACGTTGATTTGTAACTGTCTCCTCCTCTTTGTTCTCGTAAAGGCTATAGCCGGTTTTGGGGGCCAAATCGGCCCTGGAAAGGATTTTATTCCAATTTGCGCCATTCGATAGCCTACCAAAAAAGATACCTTTCAGCCAAGTTTCAGCCCCATAGCTCATCTGTAAGGGTAGTTATAGAGGAAAAACGAAAATCTAGTTTTTGGCCCATTTTCCCCATTTAATGACAATTTAAAATTCTGAAAAAAATCTGACACATTTCGGACACCAAACCACATACTTTGAGTCGTTTTCAGATTTTTCCGTTGTAAACTCTGGCTGTAAAAATCGAAAAACACAAAAAAAATCGAAAAAATGCACATTTCATATGGAAATCTAAGAGTGACTCAATCAGAATTAATTTAGCAATAAGATATTGTCCTAAGTATTATGCTCAATTTTTTTCAAATTCCTGCGATTGGTGCGTCATAGTAGGAAAAAATAAAAACCACTTTTTTCGGCGTTTTTTCCGTGAAAAACTAAGTTATAATTATCGTAAAAATATATTATTTAATATTAAACATCTCTAAGTTCAGGGAAACATCGTCCAGACTTTAAAAATTGCGTAATACAAAAAACAACAATTATACTACGCAGGATATATCCCAATATTTCGAAGGTATTTTCAACGGCGCCGGTTGGTGCAGTATCTATGGTCTCCAACTGCGGAACCGCTGAAGACTTTTTGGACCAGGTTCGGATCTCGCCCAGGTCCAATTTTTTTCTTCTTTAATCACATGTTTTTTCGATTTCCAACCGTACGATTGTCGTTACGCTGTTGTAAAAACATTTTTTAACTATGTTTAAACTATTTTTTAATAATTTTCCGGAAAAATATTTTTGGAGTACTTTCGGCCTTTAGTCATCTACGGGCTGTATTACTTATCTACTTAACATTTTTTTACATGGATCAACATGCTATACATCATTTCCCATACAGTTTTTCACGCTGATTTCAAATCTGGTCTCAAAATTTGTCTACGACCTCAGGATTTTGCAAAAAATAGATTTTTGTGACAAAAAATAATGAAGTCATTTTTTCGTTGAAATGATTGGATGGTAATAATCTCCCTATTTTTCCCATATTCTACAAAGGTTCAGCTTCAATTTAAAAAAAATTTCATCGCTCTACCTCATTTCTATCGACGGTTCTTTGATTTTGAATCCGATTTTGTCCAAATTGCCCATTGTGCGACGCGGCGCGCGAAATCTCCGAGCCATTATTCTAGCCTCGTCCTCCTTTAATCCCGCGTTCGCATTCGTGGATACCGATATCATGGTGTCGCGCCTAATGAATCCGCCGCGCGTAGTGAAATTTGTTCGACGAGCGTTAACGGCGAGCAGTCGACAACTTCGAGGGTTTCGGATTTACGAGGCTCGGATCCGGCTTTTCTTGGAATTTTCGAATGCTTTCCAGGCGGACACGCGATTAACGTGCTCCGCGGAATCGTCAGCTCCCTCTTCCCTCGCGTTCCAACGATTTGCATAATGCACTAAGTTCGTTAAACGGCGCTCCGAAGGAAGGCCGAATTTCGATCCATCGATCGATCAATGGAACGGGGAAAGCTCTCCAGTTCTTCCTTTTGCTCTCTTGATAAAGACGAACGCCGATCGTTTCGAAAAAGAGAATAGTCACGGTGATAAGATATCGGGAAACTCGTTCGAAAGCGTACCGGAATAAATTCTGCGGTTACGCGACCGAGCCCCGTGGGAATTCGCATAATTCTGCAGTTCGGTCGGCTCGGAATGCGAGCGCATCCGACCTGGTGGAGACCGAGAACCTTAATTTCCAAGTTTCTCATAATCTGGCCGAATGCGTTATCGCAAGAACGGTCCGAACACGGTCGAAGATCGCGCACAGGGTGCAATAGTATCCTCGGGTTAGGACGTCGTGACGGGAGTCGAAGAAAACCGTGTCGCGACGAAAGCAACTCGAGAGAATCTCCAGGAGGCAGGCACGCTCGCGGGAGGAATCGTCTCGACGATAGAACACGTGTCGACGGACACGTGACCAGCTTTGAGAACACGCAGCGTCTTTCGAGGGCAAAACACCCAGAAGGAAAGAAGCCAGTGACGCGCGAACCGTGCGAACCATGCGAACCAGGATACAACGGGATCAAATTCGTCCAGCAGGGGGAACGGAGGAACTCGTAACGAAGCTGCTTCCCCCCTTTCTTTGCTTTTTCCAAACGTAACGAGTCGAAAGTTCGAAGCAGAAATTTAGAATAACACGGGTAAAGGCTGTCACTCACTTAAAAGATATCTCGTCTGTCGATTTTTCGAGGAACTCGTTGGAACGCGCGCTCCCATTCGCATCAAGATCGCTCCGAACTTCGAACGCAACGAGATGGTAATTTTTCCGGCAACGGAAGCGACGTCGGGCTGTCGAAAGTTCGCGGAATCGCGGAAAATACTGAGCCTCGATCGTTCGTTACTCGGTCGCAGACTGCGGAACGTTTCGGCTGAAAAACGAGAGGCAGAAACACGGGATTCGTTTCCAGCGCTCTCTCTCTCTCTCTCTCTCTCTCTCTCGCTCTGTCTCCACAGAAACTTTGTTTTCGACGGTGGTCCCCGGTCTTCCGTTATCTTCTCCATTCTCCTTCGTATTTCGAAACGGAAACAAACTTTTCTCTTGTTCCTTCAACGAGGTCTTCCGTCGAGTTTCGATCACTTTTTCCCCTAAACGAGGTTTCCTCGCCGAACGAACCGTGGATCCTCCTTCAACGAACTCATGGTTATTCTTTACTTGTTTTTATCGAAATCCGACCAACAAGCACCGGATCCCAGCGAGTCAATTATATAAGTGTTTTCTCTCTTTTATTTCAGTACTTGCTTTAACATCATATAATTCAATGATATCCCCGCGACTATAGTAATGTACAGTAAATCAGTCAAATAAGTGAAGGCGAAAGGGTAGAAAAGTTAATGTCGAATTTGGCTCGCGATATAAGACTGGAAAGGGTTAAATCTCTAACTTTCTAAATGACCGATGCCGGTTGATCTAAAAGATCATCTGCCACGAAATCGTCGAAAGTGTCTACGTTTAGAAAAGATAGAGAAACTGCGATGCTACGACGGCCTTAATTTCGAGGATCTCTAACAATAAGAAACGCGGCGCGGCGGAACGTTGTCTCTGGCCGGCGAGAGACGATTAGAAAACGCATGGCAATTCTGCGACGCGATCAGAGAAAACGAAAGAGCAAGTCGTCGAACCGTCCGATTAGGTGGTTGACGAATTTCGATGACGAGCATCGATACAGCTTCGAAGGAAAACAAGATCGATTCGTGTCGAGCCGAAGAGAAATCAGTGAAAGGCGACCAGTTAATTCGTCTTCATTGGCGTTTCGAGAGTATGTCCTTCGTAAGGGTAACAGTGCAGAATTTGTTCGTGTCTACGGGACGCTGGCAACGATACCGTTCCGTTTCCATGTGATAACGTTGCCACTGCACGAGATCGATTAAACTCGTGTGCTGTGCACGCACACGCATATACTTGGAAGGAGCCGAGGATCCCTTTCACGTTTCAGGATTTTCTCAGCGGAAGCGTTCAATGATTTCAAAAGACAACGCCCTGACATTGCACTTGTCTCGGGATGAATTGACGGAGTTCGGCAAGTTTGCCGCCCACACGCCACTCGTCCTTGATCCCGTAACCCGTAAACACGCTAATCTCTGGCAACAAGGAAATGTTTTACCACGATCCTGATACGCCATCTTTCGCGCGCGGTTTCTTCAAAATCGATTTAGTTGGTTGAATGAACAAAAGACAATCGGAACGCTCTCGACCCTCGTTGTTCTAGTAAATGTTCATTTCTTCCCCCCCCCCCTCCCTTTCCTATCAAAAATTATCTGGCTCTCGATAGGAGAGCGACCAAAGGTTCGGATTCGGATTTCCAACGAAAAGGTAATTTCGTTTATATGTAGGTCGGTGAAGAGGTTCGAGCAACGGGTAAATAACGGCGAAAGAACGCAACGGTTCGCGTCGGGACCGTTGGATCGCGAACGAATTAACGACAAAAAGCTGCAGAAGGTAATTAATATGCTGTAACCTTCGCTGCGTCTAACGAGACGAGTAGCTGTCAAGCGGCGGTAGCGGTTAACGTTGCTTCTCTCGATAAAGAAGTTAAACAACGCACCGCTTCAATCACCTCGCCCGTACGAATTCACTTTGATTCCGCGACAAAGAACGCCCGGATTTAATTCGGTTTTGTAGAAAGACAATTCGCGAACACGGTTTTTGGTCGAGTCTGGCCCGTGGCAGCGAACGATCAAACGACATCTCGGTGGCATCGTGGACATTTCTGCACCGAAGCGGAACTGTTTCAACAAACGATTACACGAAGCGATATGTAATCGGTTCTTATTCGAATCCGATGACAACGATTCGAACCGACAACCAAAATACATGGCAAAAGAAATCGCGTTCGGTTAATGTTAAAAGACGCGACCGTAGGGATACACGTATGTACGTAGCATGTCGACGATTAGAAACCGTTTCAAGCTGTCGAGGACTCGACGCAACGGATGACCGTTTGCTCTCGGATTCGCCAACAAATTGAGGGACCGAGCGACATTCCGTAAACTCGATTCAATCCTCGGGAAGCGGTCTCCCTAACGACCGAGAAATCAAACCGAATGTCGGGGCCCTCCCTGCGAACGCGGATCATGGCACAAGTAACGTGTTTTCTAACCTTAGTGCAGGATGCTCGTTCGACAATCGTCAGATTGATTCGGCGGGTCGGGTGTCCGAGAATTTTGCAAGGATCCCCGCCAAATGTTTTCTAGGTCATTCGACAGGGGCAGGACACGCTCGGCTCGACTCAGCTCGACTCCACAGCTGATTTTACTGGCCGTGGACGGGTAAATCCACGGTGCCACCGGACGCCGCGCCGCCGAAAACGAACAACGAGGGCCGATTTTTTTTCGGCGAATCGAACGTGTACTTACCACCCCACCGACCACTGATAATTTATCGGGGAACTGCACGCGAACTCGTCACAGAAACCACACAGCACTGACACCACGCCAAAACAGCCCCTGCGAACGACTGATTTTTATCGAACTGTCCGCGGCGAAATGCAGCTCGCGTTTCCGCACCGCCATCTTCCAGCAAAATTTTTCAACTATCCCGCGTCGATTCAACAGGGATACCATACCACACCATGGCGCCCCAGTACGGTCCGATTTCTTCCGCGCGTCTGCATTATTTTTCAAACTTCGAGCTTTCGCAAAAATTCAGTCAAAAATTGTCAAGCGGCATCGATTGCTCGTTTCCTCTAATTGGTTTATCTAACGAGCTAAATAAGCAACGAAACTTATGACTTATGAGTTCGGCAAAAAAATTTCACTTTAATAAATACAACTTCTATAAACCGAGAAACGAAGTCGTTCGATTGTACGGACCGATAGCCTGGCACTTTTAAAGCCTCGAACAGAAGAAACGGATCATCTTTGTCATACTTCTCCCTATTGTTCGGAAGGAACCTTGTGTAAAATAAAATTTTTGATCATTTTTTCTTTTAAATCGATAGGAAATTTCCTCAGGAATACGGTAAAAAAGTTAGAAAGTGATCAGAGATGTCCTTGTACGTTATTTCCAAAATAAAGTGAACGGTTGCATTGGGCGGAGCGGCTCAGGTAGTCGGGATCTCGTCGGAAAGGCTCGTGCTTCTCGCAAAGGAGAAATAACGGCTGAAATACAGCTTTTTGAGGAAGAGGAAGATCTGTTCTATAGCCCTAGAATCGCAGAATAGCAAAAAACCGCGGTAAATTAAAATGAATTAAGATTTGTTCACGATTTTTCTGTTACCCAAACTTTAAACGCATTTTTCTCGAAACGCAAAATTTCGCACGCCGTGCAACGAAGCTCAAAAATTGATTACTAGATCTTTATCAAACTTGGTATATGCATTCTATAAATAATTGGCCACAACATGATGAGCTCCGATTTTTTAATTTTTTATTTAAAACATTATTTTTAACAATTGTTCATAACGGTAAATCCGTTTTTTTTCAAAACTTCGCCATATTTGCAAATTTTAATGAAAGAAGAATGGGTAATTATATAGAAGTTGGTCCTCGTCACCGATTTTGATGACCTTGAAATGTGTTGTCAAGGTCATCATTATGAACAACTTTTCCCTATACATGTTACCGCCGCGCGGTTTTAATTTCCGAGATATTCGCAAAAAACTATTACTAATGATGTATAGGGAAAAGTTGTTCAGAATGATAGCCTTGACAACATATTTCAATGTCACCAAAATCGATGAGGAGGACCAATTTCTATATAATTACACTGTCCAATAAAATCAAACGTTTTTCGAGTTTTGCAATACCTGTTGGGTGATTCTTATACACTTTGTCATCCTAAAACCAAATCTGAAAGCAGAATTGCTCCATCACGCAACGTTTTCGAAAAACATTGGTTTTTGTAAAAATGCCCGATTTTGATACAAAATGACGTGTTACGCAAAAACTAAACACGCGAGAAAGTTCAAGTTCGAGTCAAGAGATAGAGGGGACTCTCCTCTACATATTCATATAGTCAATTATATTTTTATGTACTTCCTAATAGTTGTAAATGGTTGTTAAAGTTTGAAAATGTGCCGACGCGGGTACTTTGTACGCTCTATTTTTGTATTTATGTGAAAAATCCTTTATCTAGCAGGAATTTACTATACAGGAATGCATTCTACAGACATTTCTGGTAAAGAAACCATTCACGAAAAGTATTTGGTTAGCTTAATATACGAGAAGGTTTAGAAAATATTGACAGCGTGTGCGCGACGCGTTCGCGCCAGACGGCCATTGCAGCCTTTTCTCGACTCGCCAGGGCCGTCGCTATGCGTAGTCGACGTTGGTACCACTCAAGTATGTTTTTGCTTACTATGCTTAATTACATACATTTTTTTTTGTCTTTTTGGGTGCCAATCATTACAAAAGGTTATAAAAATACGAGTTATATTCACATTTCATTGTGGCAATGCTTAATAAAGAAAATTGAATACAAACACTTACCTATTTCTGATGTAAACAAATTAAAAATGGTTCCGCCTTGTTTGACGCTTGTTTCTCGTATCCCGATTTTCAATAACAAGTTTCCAGCAGTAATCAGCAAGCATCGCACATAAGTCTTTTCCTTCGTCACGTTTTTCCATTGTTTTCCTTGGAAAAAGGAATTGTATTCCTTGCTTTGATTTAAAAAGAATTTCGTCATGAATATAACAAAAACAGTCCCGCTGATTTATACACTTAATACAAAATACATTATAACATTAATAAATGATACCTCAAATTTTAAATCAATCTACGCGTTACATTATTTAAAAAAAATGTTTGAAAAACAGGCCATTTACAAAAGGTTTACAAAGATACCCCTTTAATTGTCTTTTAAGTACACTGCGGACAATTTTAACACGTGGTCGTAAAAGGAGCAGGTACCGATCAAACAGACCTCGCGCGCTTCTGTTTTGAGTATACGTTCCGGAATCTCTGTGCTGTTCAAAAAGGACCAATCGCATCCATACGCCAGGCTTTCGTGCTCATTGTATTCACCAATGACGCACGGTGTTTCCGTGTTCTCGCAGTCGACTATTCGAAATCCGCCATACATGCAAGCGGCGAGCAAATGCCTACGCGCGAAAGGATCCCATTTCAAACGCCAAACGCCACCACCGAGATCCATCTTTGACACAGGTGTCTTCAAATTCCTCGTGTCCCATAATCTCAACGATTCGTCGTAGCTGAAAATATGTGAGTACACGGTTAAACATCTAATCTTGATAGTTTGATTATTCTCCGTTTGCAATACGTCACCTTCCGGATGCTAGTAAATGTTCTTTCGTCGCATTACTGTGCAAACTTGTAACGCCGGCATCGTGAGCTGTACTTATCGCAGTGGGATTTGTTCCTATTCTAGTATCGAATCTTTGAAATTTGCAATCGTCACCACCTTAAATTGAATTGTTATCAGAAAGTGTTTAAACATTTTGGTAATGGTTCGAAAACCGTTCGATCGTACCGCTATATATCACGTTCGTGTCCCAGTAATCGAAAGCTGTAATCCAAGCTTCGAATTTATGCGCAGGCCAGGAATTAATACAGATCAGTTCGTTTTCATTAATTTTAAATAACGTTAGAGAACCTTTCGAATCACTAACTACTATGCTTAAATTCGATGCGTTATCGTGCGACCATCTACCGCTGCACCAGTCCAAAGATAAAGCAAGAACTTCCTTATCATCTGCAACTTTTCTTTCCATTAATAATTCCAAATTCTCCTTCTCTTTGTTATTTTTCATTTGGTATATTTGCAAATACCCCAAAGAATTTACAACTCCGAGTAAAATTCTATTTTGGCATACGTGTGCCCATTTCATGTCTAACACTGCAGGTACTTCTAACTTTTGTAACAAAGTCAAAAGCCCATTGCAATCAACTTTGAACATATATATTCGTCCTAAACGTTTCGACTTTGCTGTATCCGCTTCTAGTTCCTCGTCTTTTATTAATTGATACGTTCCACATACAAATATATTTTTGTGAGCATCGGATGGACACCATTCGACGGAGTCAGCGGAAAATTCTGTGTCGAAGCTGTCCAAATTATAGAACATGTTTAATGGGTCGATCTGAAACATACAACCCCTAGCATTACTTCTAAGCGAAGATTGAGATAGAATATGGGGACTACAATCTCATAAAAACCAACATGAGATTTACATTCAGACTTCTTTATTTGTCAAATAAATATTACATTTGGTATAACTTATATAAATATGACATACAATTTTCAAATTCTTGCAACTTAATATTATGAATGCAAGTACTTACATGGACAAACGATTACACGTTTAAAATCTTATAATAATTTTACTAGATGCTTGTTGGATTTACACTGAAAATATGGCATTTGTAAATTGTATAGTCATATAGACAAGGTACATTTTGTTCAATAGTATATTATATCTTTGAAATTATACTATATCTCAAAGAGCAATTTTTATTAGTAAATTTTTCCTTAAAATTAATAAATTCTTATAATTCTGAGCAATAGATGATTTAATTATCGTAGGAACTTTGTTTCTTTCACTCTCACAGTTTAAAAAATTTGTACAGTTTGTACTCATTTAAACACACTGTAATATATTGATATATATTACAAGTATACAATATACTGCTTACATTAATACCATGCTAATATTTAATTATGTAAATTCTGTCATTAAATATTTGTTTCTTCGATACATGAAAAAATATTTGTACTATCAAGTATTTGGTCTATCTTTGTGGTTGCATTAAACATTGTGAAATGCATCATTGGATAAATATTAAAATAAATAATTTCAATTACATTGTTGAGTCTATACTAAATGTTTATATAGCATCAATCCTGCAGTATAATTTTAGTAAATTATGCCATACATTATTATTGTAATCTTTGGCAGTATGGAAATTAATAAATACTTTCTTGTAATATAAAATACTGTAAACGGTTGTTGTACTAATTATTTTATAAAAATATAGAGATGCGAATACATCTTGTTTCTTAGTATACTATGTTTTTCTAAAATTTGAGGTAGGCAAAATCGATCTCGAATCTTTGTGCATTTACTATTACTTATAGTTCAATATTTTGAACACATTTGGTTGACTCGAGCTGACAGACATGGATACCGCTATAAAGAAATTCTGTTTCATTGGCGTGCGCTTCTTTCAGTTTCGACTAAACATTCTCTGACTAGAATACGGGCATGTACAATCCCACGTTTAATTTTTTCAGCTGAAGTGCGACTTCCAGCATAGGTAGGTCGAACTTCGTGACCAAGTTCTTCTATGACATTAAGTAGCTGTATATATTTTGACTGGCCAGGTACTGTGGGAACAGTTTGTTGAAGTACTCTTGGATTCGGTACGCTTAATACCGGCTCTGTGACTTTTGTTGGTACTTCTATACTTCCTCGTTCTTCTTCCATCTTCTATCTTTCTTTAAATAAATATCCTAACAAATAATTTACGGAGAAAGTGTAAATTAGAAAGAAACAAATACAACGATACAAGTCATACAGTTTGACTAACATACCAATTTCGTTAGTATAGATAACAGTGAACTATATATTTTAATAGAAAGAGAATGTTTTAAAATATGACTTCATATATAATCTTCGTAAAACATTCGTATAACAAATTATAACCTCAAACGAAATATTTAATTTCTTCTGATACATGGTAGAACTTACCTTCAATGTAATATTAATGATACGTGAACGAGTACTTCACAGAACGAATAAATAAATATAAAATGACATGGAGTGTAATACGTTTTAAATTAATTTATAAAATTTAGCGCGACTTTTGCCTCTCATCGCACCGCGTTAGTGTACTACAGTTTACTAACGTGTTCCGATTTCCGAAGCATGCTTCCGAAAGGACCAGGACCAGAGCGCGACTATAAGTATATATGTAAGATTTTCGCGCTATTTTTGAATTGGTCGATGGCCTCTCGTAATTAAGGGTATTAAATCAATAGACGTGGTTGTAGAAAATTGTTTTCCTTTTATTTAGATATATCTTGTAATCAGTTATATTCAATGATTATACTTTCCATAGGTACGTTCCGTTTGATCAATTCTTCTGTATGTATACTGTAGGTATAATTACTAGGTACCCATAGTTTTAACAAAAAATGTGATACATTGTCCATAAAAAATATAAACGAAGACTCTGCAGTGTACAAATTGATCCTGTTTAATATCATTCTTCCTAGTTACTAAATTAGAACTTACAAAGGAGGACATATACCTCCATAATTTTTATTTATGCATAGAAACTCGGGGCTTTTGAGTCCAGTCTAACAAAAAAAAAAAAAGAAAAAAAGAGTACAAAGAAAAAAAAGAACGAAGTCGCTCGTTTCATTTATATTTCATTTATATCCAATATTATGCACTATTAATTGATTAATTTTTTTTTAGGCATCCACAAAAGTGTACATGCTTTCTAAAAAGTCTGTTTAGTTATTATTGAAAGCGATAGTAAGTTTTAAATAACTATTATCTTCTCAGCCTCTTACACTTTCTTTTATTAAACTTACAACTGTTAAATTCGTATAAAATATGAAATATTAGGAATTAGACGTTTATGCACATTTTTGTGGATGCTAAGACACTCCCTTTAAAATATACTGCTGTACTCCATACAATGTACATAGCATTATCTAAAATAATCTGCTAAAAATCTAATCGCTAAGTGTATTGGCAGATCATTGCCGTGCATTATGCTCTGTTTCCAATAGACATTCTCGTACAAGAATTCTTGCGTGTTGAATACCCATCTTGAGACGTTCGGCTGCACTACGACTTCCCGCGTATGAAAGACGAATGTCTCTTCCAAGTTCCTCAATTATGACCAGTAACTGAGCATATTTACCTTGACCGGGTACGGTAGGAAAATTTATTGTACTGGATGGGCTAGCCTGTGCTACTTGTACAGTTTGAACATTTTGCAAATTTCTTGGATTTGGCACGGTGATCACAGGTTCGGGAATTCGAGGAATTTCTGGTACTTTCGGTGGAGGGGGATCGTTTAATTTTGTTATCGTTATCTCGTTTAGTTTAGCCAGCTCTGTTAGCTTCGCCATCTCAGCCATTTTAGAATACTCTGGCATTTTTGTGATGTCGTTTTGTATGTTTGCCATTTTAATCATTTCGTTCATCTTTGTTTTTTCATTCATCTTGGCAATTTCTTTTGCCATCTCATTGATTTGTGCAATTTCGTTCAACTTCGTTATGTCGTTATTATATTTAGCCATTTCTGTCATTTTCACCATTTCATTCAGTTTGGCTATTTCATTCATTCTTTGAACTTCGTTTATCTTTGCCATCTGAGAAATCTTCATCATCTCATTCATTTTCGCGATCTCATTGATCTTCGTAATGTCATTGTATTTAGCCATTTCCGAGAGCTTCACCATCTCGTTCATTTTAGCTATTTCAGACATTTTTGCAATTTCTTGCATCTTCATGTATTCCGTTGTCTTGGCAAATTCTGCCATCTTCTCCATTTCGTATCTTTTCGCCATGTCCTGAGACATTTTATTTAATTCAGTCATTTTGCTAAATTCAGCAAGTTGAGCCATTTGAACTATATGTTCTGGTACTTTCCCCCTTTCCATCATTTGCTTCAGCTCCGCAGAAATTTTATTCATATTCATTTCCGACATTTGTGCTATAGTCGCAGCATCAGGCATTTTGGAAAGTTCGGCAATTTTAGATATTTCTCTTGCTAAATTTTCATCTAGGCAACGCTTCTTTTTAGCACGATGCCTGGCCATCCGTTGAGCCTCTTGCATTCTTCTTATAGCTGCTTGCTCCTCAGTTTCTTTTGCCCTAGCGTTCTTCATTCTTTCAGCGGCAGTATACAATCTAATAGCACGTTCTTCTATTGTCTCTGACCTCAGCTTTTCTCGTCTATATTCTCGCATTTCCCTTACCTTTTTAAGGTAAGATTTCTTTTTAGCCTTAGGCATAACATACAATTATGCATGGCATAGGTACAATCACCTATATTGACTGTCATTTTTGTAAGATTTAAATATCAAACTATCCACAAAATATATTTTATGCATACGTTTCGATTGTATGCGGTTGAGTTTCTCTTGTTCCTTTTTAGATATTGACTAAATGATTCATACGTATACTTTTATGTATTCTGCGATGCTTAGTCCATTTTCTTTGCCCCACATTATCTGTAACATTGGCAAGAAAAAGTAATGTTAATTTCAACATTTCTTTGCTTTTACTTGAAAATTTTGTTTAAATTTGTATGTATGTTCACGTACATATTTAAAAATAGTAATAAATTCATCCACGTTTGGTAGTTCTGGTTAATTGTCATTAAGCAGAATCACCGATCGAACAAGATCACTGACAGGCAGATAGTGACCGAAAAATGACTTTGCTTTTGCGGCAATAGAAAGACGTCAACTCGATGATCCTATCGGAAATACTCCGTTAACCACTTTCATCGTCGCGACAAGTGAAAAAATCATGGGGAACAATTAAATTTTCGATATCTAAAAAGACGCGGCAACGAACTCGAAAAAAAATTCTATGGCACGTGCGCAAAAATCAAGTAACGAACACTGTTTTCGAAATGGCATGTATGCGTGTAAGTGGATGCGCATGTGTATGTAGATGTCAGCTACCTGTGTCACGTTCCCTTGTGTGTGCGTGTCTCCCAAAATTCGAAAGAAGAGCGTCGTCAAGTAGCACGCCGGGCGCATGCGCGCCAATCTAAGAACGCCGTCTTCTCTGAAACGTTCACCAATCACAACAATGGCGGACGCAATTCGGTCAGTTCACTGAAACGCACGATTAACCGGCCGTGAAGCTAAACCGTGCCGTAGACCGAATTCATTTTACATTCGCATCTTCACTGAGGTGAAACGGGTCCGTTGGCGGCGTTCCCTTGAAAATCAGTCCAGTTTTTCTTAAGATATCCTGCAGACAAACGCACAAAAGCAATATCGGCCGACATGTAAGATTTTCGTTCGGAGCCACTTTAAGGGGCCAAGCGGGGTCGCCGATAGGCTGCGTGTGACGTGGTTGCGTTTATTGACCATAACCCCTTCCTACTCCCGTCTGCAACTTCACGACGGACAGGTGTACGACCCAAGAGACCGCAAAACAATTGACTGAACCGACCGCGTCTTAAAATACACGACGACATTGTCAAACAGCCGTGAACACTCTTGGAACGTTCGGCCGTCTTATTCTCTTCTTCGCTGTTGTTGGTGATCGCAGATTTTTTTCTTACGATAATAGGATGTTTCCGTGGAAATATTCAAGTTACGGTGAATTCTCTTAAGGGGTTAGGATGCTGTAAGAATTTTAAAAATTGTAGAATTTCACTTCAACTCGAAGGTTAGTTCGTACTTTTGCAAGAGAAAGTGCGGAAAGGTGTCCGAGCTTTTTAATGGAAGCTAATACTTGAAATACAAATAGCAAATTTTTAAAATATTCTTTTCTAAGCAATGTTTTCCGAAACAAAATACAAGATTCCTGGCGTTCTGTTCATTCTGTTCTTGACAGTACTTTGACCCCTTAGTAGTTTAAACAAAGAGTTATTCCTGGAAGGAATGAAAAATTTTTGACGGATTTTCTTCTATTCTTTCAGACGAAAAGGCGAAAACTTATTCATGGTGAACTCGCTGAGAAGGTTTTCGTTTTCGAAGAACTTTCGAGTTACAAAAACACATTTGCGAAATCAAATTCAAAATAATAATCTATAATTATTTATTATAATTATTATTACTTCTTTTTCGAACCGACATGTTCGGGATTCAACGGTATCTTCTAGGTAATCGAAAAACATTCTACATATACTCGAATTATTTACACACATACAGACTTTATTAAATTCAAAATTTCATTCAGGAGTTTAGACAATTTTCTTAATCGATTCTAGAATTGTTGTTCACTGTTTTTGTATGGAGCATTACTGTTACTATATCAATGAACTTTGTTTGTTGATATTATGTTTATACTCGTCACTCATGTTCTATTCAGAAATGAGTTTAACTTTAAGATATACATTTTATCCGTTTGTGCAAGTAAAGCTTCATAATGTAACATATCTTATTGTAACAATTATTCGTTCGGGAGAGAATATTTCTGGATAATTTATATATTTTTTCATGTTCCAATAGAATTAAGGGTTACATTATTCGTATGTTAGCGGGGATGATAAGTTGACAGCTCACAAAATTTGATGTATTCGTTTTAGAAATTACTGCCACAAATTCATTTCTGTCTCCAATAAGCACTCTTTGATTAATATTCTTGCTTGCATAATGCCTGTCTTCAATTTTTCTGCTGAAGTTTTACTACCGGCATACATTAATTTAATATTTTTTCCCAGTTCCTCGATAACACTTAATAATTGGGAGTATCTACTTTGTCCACAAGCAATGCGTACAATAGTCGATGATTTTTGTGCAGATAGGGGTGTATGAAATTTGCCAATATTCTGTACATTAACGATAGACTTATTAGTTTCAAATATCATGTTCCTTTTTTTCAGTTCTGCGATCACTGTAAGCTCATTAAATCTTAATGCTTCGAGCGCTTTTGCTTCTTCCAAAATCTTTTTCTTTCTGGCTCTAAATCTTGCCATTCTCTGTGCATCGTGAAATCTGCGAATTATAGCTTCCTCTTCGGTTTCATGAGGTTTCACTACAAGTCTGTGCGTGCTCATTCTTTTCTCTCTGCTTGAATCTGTTTTCTTTTTCGTTTTTAAAACATTGTCGTTTCCAGTCCGCTTGCAATCATTCATTTCGTTGGATAAAACGTGTGTCGCTGAAAAAAATTATTTGAGTTAGCTTCCTTTTCCCTGGTACGCGCGCATGCTTAATGTCAGCCTGATTCAAAGGCCAATCACAAGAATGGCGGACCTTTGTAGACAATGCCGTTGAACTTTCGAATCACGTGCGTTCCGACGGTAAATATTTGACATTGATTATCCGTTTTGCATCCGTGTTACAAGCAGATAATATTCTTTGTTCTATTGCGAATGTCAAATGTTTGCCGTTTTCACAAACCCCGAAGACAAGAGAAAAATCATCGTAATATGTACTTGAACGTAAGACTTCGCTGTGCACTTTTTTCCGCCGATACAGTTTCACAAAAATTCTAAGGTCTCGGTTAATCGGGTATTAGAAAGAGATAGCTGCCTTCTTCTCTGTAGCTATAACTGTCTCAAGGTGATTCGCTCCTAAAATAGGGAGCTGCAATTAATCGACGACATTTCTTCTATACCTTCGGTCTTCAAAGTTAGCAATATGTCGTTCTCACGGGAACGTTTTTCGAATGTTCAATCGTAACGTTATTTATCTCTTTATCTCATTGTACGCTTTCACTACATCACAGAAAATAACATCTTAGCAATGGGATTTTCAGTTAAATTTAATCGCATTATTTTTCATTTAGCATTTCATGTTGGTAAGAGAGAACATTCGGTTCTTTGCCAGCTATAGTCAAGGAACGTAATTACCGTCATCCTAAGGGTTTTAACATTTAGACGTTATACAATTGATATTTTATGAAAATGTATGTTTTGCATAATTAATGCAGAAATATTGATTTTTTCTATACACATTGTATAGAATTACATATTTAAGTTTATGTTGATTAGATGCTACATGTAAGCCCATGTTGTGAAAATAAATGATAGAAACAAATATTGATAAAATTCTTAATTTAATTTCTTTTGATTTTCTTAATGAGTACATAGATAAGAAACAAGTATAAACAAATATATCCGATAGTTTATAACAAAATATTCTTTCGTGTTCCAGGTTGTATGTAAAGGTGTTGCATTATTTTATTGCACCCTATGCTAGAGGGTGTTTAAGACGGAGGGAACTGGTTTTATAAAAATTAAATAGATGAACATGTCTACTTCATCGTATGAATATTATTTTCTTCTACTATTAGTACTTCTTCCTATATACCTTTTCTTTAAATTATGGTCTTGGCTGGGTTGGCAATTATTTGTAAATAATTAATACTATACTTTCTGTGATTCGTTTTCTTCTGTTCTTTGTCACTTTTAATACTTTAAAGTTATCTTTGATGTATTTTGAGCTTCATGCGGCTTACAAATCTTTTTTGTATTCTTACAAAAGCGTAACGTATATAAATATATATAAACATATTGTGTAATTAAAGATCTTCTGAGTAACCAAATAGCACCTTTCCTCTATATTCGTAGAGGAGAGTTATAATTACATTTTGTTCGTAATTACAAGTTCATCTAATCCCATCCTTCCTGTATGTTTCCATATCCTAAATCTGGCAACATCTTTTCGTGTAATAATTCCAATCACCTGAAAAATATATAAACAAGTAGTATTCTTTTGTAGACAGATTATGTTAAAAAGTGCAATTGTTAGTACCTCGTTTGTATCATTTACAACTGGTAAATGACGAAGACCTAAAGCTCTGAAGAGTCTAAATGTTCGCGGCAGTGTTGCAGACTGAAAAGAGTAAGCTAGTATAACTAGTTGGAACTTTCAAATAAAAAGTAGAATGGGTAATAAATTACTAACATGTTGTAACGTGTAAGGGGCAGGATTCATGAATGGTCTCAGATCCATCGTATAAGTTTTTTCTTCGTCGGTTATGTATACTTGTTCGATCGTCGGATATCTGGGATATTCTTTTCTGAACATTTTAAGGGTAAAATTTTTCTTCAAATACTCTGCATCTTCGTTGAAAACTCTATTTTGCAATAACACTATCAACTGAGATCGTAAGATTAGACCTCGAAATCGTCCATAGGAATGTATTTCAGTCTGAAACATAAGATGTCTGAAAATCAATTTAAACAAAATATTAATAATTCTTAGCATATAATGATGTAACTAGTAGCAACCTCATCACTGCTAGGGGGGTCAACTACTGGAAATCCATTGAATGTTACGCATTTAAGTAGTTCCACTATATGTCCAACGTTCTCCACAGTTTTTAAAGTCACTACAGGGTGGCTCATAATTTCACTGGCATATATATTGTTTGACAATGGCGGAGCTTCCCATGGTAAAATGGGGACTCCAGCCATTTGTGTATGAATCTCATAAATTCCCTGGAAAAAAATGAATGATAGAAAATTTTTGATTTTGATCCTTTCTAATGAATAACAGAAAAAGTGTGTGTAAAATTGCCTCATTGAAAAAGTCTCCGACCCATTTAGCCATAATAAGAACTATTATAACGGGCAAGCCAAACGATATTCCCTGAGTGGCCTCTATAAGTATAGCAGTTAAACTAATTGTCATTCTGACTACTCCACCTAATTGTGCTGCTGCACCTAATAAAGCATATTTTCCAGGATCTAACACAACCTGCAACAACAGATAATATTTTATATTTTAATAAACGGTGAAAAAACTAAACACTGCAGGAAACTATTATCTGAAATAACTTGTCCCAGGTATTTTATAGTTGGCAAAAAGACGTGTTATTTTCGGTAATATTATTTATAATATTTTCTTACACAGTTGGGGAAAAGTTTGACAAGGCCTGATCCGATTAATCTACCCCACGCAGAGCCGATCAGAAGGGATGGAATGAAGAGTCCACTGGACATAGAAAGACCAAAAGTAAACACGGCCAGAATGAAGTAGAGAATAACAAAAATGGCTAGTGTTATTTCATTGTGAGAACCTAAATGTAGAAGTCTAATTAGGAGTATAGTTTGTCACGTTTTTCATATGGTAGAGTGTTAAAGCATATTAGCATACCTTTGGGGTCGTGGAATAAAGATCGCACGCTACTTTCCGGTGTTTGAAACCACAAAGCAGCAACCGCATTATACTCGCCTTCACGGCAAAACATTTGAATAGGAAATTTAGTAGGATCTTGTCCTAGTGGTTTGCAATCATTTAAAAAGTAAATCATTAAAAATCCCATTGTTGCACTCATCACACCGATTGAAAGTGCTTCTACCACTTTCAACGATCTTCTCTTTATGAATCTCAGACGGAAACACGAAATTTTATAGTTTATGTGGTTCCAAAGGGCACCCAACATTCCACCTATTGCTCCCATCGTCATGAACAGAGGGATTTCGTAGAATTGATAAGGTATTGAATCGAATTTACCCAGGTTTAGTAAACCTGGATCAGATCCGTTATATGCATTCAGCACAATGTTTAAGATAAACGTTGTGATCATACTAGCGAAAAATGTTCTCCATGTAAGACTTTGGTTAAAAAAGCTAGTTCCTTCTTCAATACTGAACAGTACTCCCCCTAAATTATTTTTTAACCATTACAATTTTTAGAGTTTCGTACGTATTATCGCATCTATTATTATAGTTTACCGATTGGTGCCCCGAATGCAGCAGACACACCAGATGCTGCGCCTCCTGAAACGAAGTCGCGTTTTTCATGGTCTTCTCGAAAGTATTGAAATATTTTTAAATCCTTTTTGAACGTGGTGCTCTTTCCTTGAGATATTCCTGCTGCTACCACAGCACCAGAATGTATCATAGGTCCTTCCTATAACGATTAATGCAAATATTTTGTTGCTTTTCTTAGCAGTACATAATTTAAGAAGAACCTGGAAACAGCGATATTTACCTTTCCACCAGCCAGGCCTCCTACAACGGTGCAGATCACTCCGATGATCTTTACAGCTAATGTCTTAATACGTACGACTCTTGGTATTTTAATTCCATTTAAATAGCATTTCACCTGTGGAATACCACTGCCCGCAGCGACAGGTTCCACATAGGCTACCAAAATGGCTCCTATCAATATCGGTACTAAATTTAAAACTAACCATATCAGATATGGTAACCATAAGCAATTTTCTACTACGCATTCATCCATATCTGTTATCGATTGTAAGGAAGATAATTTACAACTTCGTTTAGTCCTTGTATTTCTTGGCATTAAAATCAAAGGATACAAATCTTAAGGTACCCATATTTCAAACGCGTCAATTCATCTATGGATATATCCACGAAACAGGCTATAAGGGCTGTACAGATGCCTATCAGTAAAAAAATAAACCATCTGGCAAAATTCTTTTTAACTACAAACTTATATCCTTTTTTCCTCTCTTCGTCTTGCAAAAGTTGGTTCTCGCAAGGATCATAATCTAAGCTCTAAGAAAAAAGAATTGAAAAAACCATATTTTGTAAGTCGAATGCTCTCCGAGATAAGATATGGCACCTTTAATGATGAATTCTTATGTAGAATTTATCGAGAAGAAAAAAGATAACAAGAACTAGAAGATGAAAGATTTGGCCGGTACAGTTGGAAGATGATGCCAATACTTTTACTTATTTTATCGAACCGATGACAGAGCAAATTACCTCGTAGTTGGTAGATAAGAAATTTGTTGCTCCAGGAGTGATCTCATCTGTAATTTGCCTTCTTGGATTCCGCGAGATCGTGTCCATAATATTTTCCGAGGATAGGCTGCCATGGTTGCAGATAACGTTCTATCGAATAACGAACAAAAAATAAAGCATTAAAAAGAAACGTAAGAGTCGAGTGTTGAACACGTAATCGTGCATCGTTCCGCGTAATCGTAAAAGCAATTAGCAACGGGGGTTTAACGAGCTTTTGGATTCGATAGGAAAGAACAGATCACGCAGTGTACAGGAAGATGACACATCGATTAGGTTATGCCCCGAAGTCGGACAAAACAAACTCGGAACTGTCATTTTGCACGATGCACGATGCTGCGATAGCGTTAGACTTTTCGTACCCTGAATCTAACATTGATGTCATCGTTCGAATACGACGCAAAATTATTTCTCGGCCTCAAGAGTCGTTCCGTGTCTTCGTTCGTGCAACTATCGATGCTGTCTTCGATGGTGCTGTGTATCCTGACGTCAACGTGCGCTGGGATGTCTGTCATCTTTTCAAACACTTTTTATCTTCTATCACATTTTACGGGAATTCCATAGGCAAGGCCGTGTAAATTATCGTGTCAACACAACGTCTACGCAACTCATTTCGCAGAGTTGCAGCTACTGACCGCGCAACACAAAGGACAAGTGTCTATTGGGAGCATGCTAAAGCCACGTGATTAATAGATTCCTGCTATGATTCATGCTCGACACGAGCGAGCCTCGATCAGTCGCATCTCCGAATCGATCGTTCTTTCGATCTATCAGATTGTTGTTTTCGTCGAATATCGATAGAAAAACATAGGAGTTTATCCTACGGGAAGGACACGGTCGAATATCTGGACCTAACAGGGTAACCAAATTCTGCCGACAAAATTTGTTTACCCTGATTTTGTATTTAGCGTTTGTGGACCCTCAATGTCTGACCTGCTTAGTACACACAATCTGATCCTTATTCACCGATTGTAATTTCAGACAAGATCCTGCCAGATCTATGTATGCAGTTCCGCAACATTGTTGGATGTCGCAGACACATACACACGAACGATTCTAAAACAGGAAGTAGTTTTTTCTTTTCCTTTATTTATTTATTTATTTATTTGTAGTTTCTCGTTGTATTATCAAACCGACAATGTACTGTTGTTACAATACTGTTGTTTTCTTTCTTATATCGGGTATGCAGAGACTCAATTGAGAAGACTGGTCCGATCACGTTTTCGGAAATTGTAATGATTCGCGCGAATCGGAAGTCGACAATTCCATTCTCTGCGGTATCAACGTCATCGATAAACAAGTTTCGGAGGATCGTCTGTAAAAACAGATACGTAATAATTATATCTATATATTTACAATGTTACACCGTCCGACGGCTAGTCCACATAAAAAGTAAAAATTTGTTGGTCAGCGTGATTTGATTGCGAATCGTGTGGCGGTGTCTTTTTACAAGGTTTCCACGGCGCTGACGTTCATCGTTTTGTGTTCAGAGTCGACGTTCCTCCTGTTCGATTTACATAGATATTTACAAAAGATTAGCATCGTTTTCGTCATGGTATGCGAATGCACGTGGCCGTTGACATGTACGGGACGGGGTATCCGGCGGAAGTCAATACTTTTGCGCTCTCGCGTTCCGGACCTCGAGGAAAAGCGTGAAAAGCGTGTGCAGAGCTTCCAGCTTGGAGTCCTCGTCGACAGGGATGTCGAGGAGGTTGCAGATCATGTCGACGAGTTCGGGTAGATCGCATTCCAGCTGGGTGAAGTCCAATTCCGTTTCGTTGAGCCTTTCCTCGACCTCGGCAGGCCATTGTTGCAGCAGAGAGTCGATGTCGGGCATCGGTTTGGTCAAATGTACGGCCGGCGGGTGTTTGTTTCGGTGCAGCTGATTGATGTCGTCGATCCACTTGTCGATCGACTTGACATTTTTCTCGGCGTCCTCGATCCTCTTGACGACCGTTTGCCTGGCTGCACCCGCGCTTCGCAGGTGGCTGCGCAACTGCAAGTGCAACACTGCAGGGTCCGACTGGTTGGTGCACGGCTCGTCCAGCACGGTCAATCCTATTTTGTCCTCCACCCCGTCGGGCCTAGGAATCTTTATGAACGCGTCGATGTCGCCGACCGCCGGGATGTAGTCGGGGATGAACGGGATCAGCTTGTAGTTCAGGTCTATCCTCTGCGGGGTGTACCTGTTCGAACGAGCCGAGCGTCTATCAAACAGTTCGTTTACAACAACAATTTTCAGGTACGGTACCTACCTCATGATGTTTTGGAACAGTTCTGTCACTTCCGCCGACGCCTTCAGATTCTCGAAGTCCTTGGGGTTGTAGATCTCTATCTGCTGGGCGGTACTCGTCCCCTGGATGTCGTCGTCGTCGGTTTCCTCACTGTCCGAAGGATCGCTGCCGATCTCCAACGACTTTCCGAAGTTGTTCTCCACTTTGGTGTACCTTGAATCGAAACTACAGTCGCGTCGACGATCTACACACCTCTTTCCATCATAGAAAGTAAAATGATTATACACCTTTTAAATTTCAGAATCTCCCGGGGCGAATTGGTCTCCATATTGTTCGAAGTGCTCTGTTTCGCCGATTGCCTAGGCCTCCTGGAACTGGAAGGTCTGTGGCGTACAGGGCTCTGGATCTCCTCGGCATTGCGGACCTCGATGCTCTCGTCGAACTTGGTGAACGCCGAGATGTTGTGCGCCTCCTCTTCCTCGCTGCTATCTTTAATGTCCATCGTACCGATCGAATCAAGATCATTCGATCATTTCCCCGCTGTATCCCAAAAAGCGAACACGTTGAATCGCTGTCAGCACATCGTACAGTACAACCCGATGAACAATTCAGAACAATTGTTTTGACTCATGCATGTTTGGTGTTTCTATGGTTTCAAGCGGATCGATGAGCGCAGGCTCGAACGTCATAGTCGCGCGTCGCACAGTGTCCCGAGAGACAGAAGTGAGCACGAACGCTACCAGCGTTTGTTATAGCAGCATCCTCCATAGTTATAACATCCTATTGAACGGAAAGTATTTTCTTATAAATCATGTAGAAAAGTTCTGTCACAGAGAAGTTATTCATTGAATATCTTGATACACGTTATAATTTTAAATAACGTATGCGCAAAGTTGATTCCTTTTTCTTCACATGAAATATAAAATCGTGGTTGTCACATATGTGCGACGCTGGTAGCGAACATGCTAATCCATTTGCATCGTAGGAATAATGGAAATAATGACCACGATGCAGATGGATTAACATTTTATTGGAACGAAAAATATAATGACGCATAGAAAGTTGTTTCGAAACGCCGCGCCTCGCCGTGCGTCGCGTTTCATTATTTACAACGTGATTTACCATAGATCGGAGGACCGAAGGTGATCCGTATATCATCGATCGGATGAATGTTCAGGAAATTTTTTGAAACAGCGAGCTATCTGATGCACGATAAAACCGAAGCAGTTTTTGCAACAGAAGATCCGGTGGCCGTAATAAGTTTACGACTTTTCCAAGATAAAATGCGTTCGGGGTTTTCGATCGAGTTATTTATCTATCGATAAAGAGCCATCATCGTGGTTTACCTTGACGAAATTCATCGACGCGTTAATGCACGTAATAATGTGTTTTATTTGCTCGGGAATAAAACATTAACAAAGGCAGCTTTACAAATGAGAGTATAATTTCACGGTGATAAAAGATCGCAATAAAAGTCGACAAACATGTCTCGAATAAAATATACGGTACAAACATTTCTCTCCGATCGACGAGAACATTGACAGAGGATAAAGGCGATACAAAAAGGGTGGGGTAAATGGCTCGAAAATACGAGTATATGCACGCGGCGATTGGGAATGGATCGCGTCAACGCGTCGGGCGCAACCAGCTGCGAGAAAGAGTTGTAAATACATAATTCATCCGCATGGCTTTGAAGCGACGGCTGTAACTTCACCCGTAACTCGATTCGAAACGATTCTGCGCGCGGAATAGATTTGTCGCGACTCGCGAGACCCTGATAACGTTTAGCCGTAGCTAATTAGCTTGGAATGTTAAACAACCGTGAGTTACGCGTGCATCGATGGGATCGCTGTTAGCGACGATCCGTCCACCAATTTTCTAGCGTTCCGGGCCCCTTTGGTGTTCTCGTGGAATTCGTCGAAGGGACTGTTCGACGACGAATAGGAATGGGGGCGAGTCTACAAGGGGTATTTTCCATAAACCAAACCGCTCCTCGTCCGCCTGACTATCCATTTGTGACTCATTTTAGGAACTAGCTTCTGCGTCTGGGTGCTCTGCGAGTTGTGCAACTGGGTCCCTGTTAGGCCGAAAATCGACTTTTTCAGGATACATCGGGCCCTTCTTCCGTTGTCGGATCGCACTCGTGAGAAGCTCTCGTGCGAGAAATTCCTTTCTGGGATCCTGCCGCGAGGATAGATCGAATCTCCGCAAGCCTCGAAGCGGATCGTGGTCGAACTCGTGTTCGAGAGGCGACACAGGCTCTCTTGAAAATCCACAGGCACTCTATCGGTAACGAAGTCGCTGATAATCCTGCTGCGATCGGCCGAATTCCAACGCGTTAACGTTGTTGAACCACGAATTCTAAGGACTCACGCTTCGATCCCAGCGGTAGCGTAAGGACTCCGGCCCTCGTCCTTCTCGCATTTCGACGTGAGAGTCACGATGACGAAAAGAACGACACAGATGGCGGAGAAGGCGATCAGGTCCGCGGTGAAATTTCTGAAAGTGAGGCCGTGCAACTTCGAGTCGGCGGCATCAAAGTCTTCGTCGACGGTGGACAGCCAGAAGAATTTGTACAGGATCAAATCCTGAGGATTTTTCAGATGCTAATGAATTATTCGACTTTGCGAGAAGCTAGGGAGAGGGGAGGTTAATCGTGCGCGAACCTACCCGTAAGTAGACAAATATTTGATGGACTATCAACTCCACGAGATAATAGACGTTGCTCAGTTGGTCCATCATCGATCGCCGTTGGATGATCGTTCGTCGAGTCGACTATCAGCGGGTACGCTGGTGAATTTGTTAAGCCATCCTGCGGAGAAACGTCTCGCATCGATCTATCTGCTAACCGGAATTTGTCAAAAGCTTCGCAGTCGAATTCTCGGCGTTTCGCGTTTGTTTCGTCGAATCGACCGAAAATTCCCGCGTATCGTCGCGTCGGCTGTTCTACGGTCGAGGCGGTTCAAAATGCATGGTAAGTTCAAGCAAGTAATCGCGCGAAAGTTCTCCGAGTTACCAACGCTAATACATAAACTCTTTAATCGTGAACACTGTTTGCAGAGTGACGTAAGGGTGCCACGATTAAGACGTAATTCTATGCAGTCTGCAGTTCCTTCGTATCACGGAGTTCCCGGAGCAGTTTTGCAACGCACCTGTACGGCTGATCGAGGGCCTTGAACGCTGCCTGTCGGAGCTAACAATTATGGCTAATATTTCCACGTCCAACCATCGGGGATACATAATTTCCTTGATCCGTGATCGACGTAGCCGTGCGACAATGATCGACATATCGCTCGTTCGCCGCCAAAATGCAATCCGGCGACTCCGAAAACGTTGGAAACTTGACGAGCCGGATTAGGGTCAGATTATATACATTAGGCAGGTCAGACGCTGAGGGTCTATAAACGCTAGATACAAAAACAGTGTATATAATCTGACCCTTAATCGTCGACAGGGAAGAAACATCACTATTAATTCCTGATTACGTCATTGTTCGTCACCGTTACCGCCGTGTCGTTGGGTATCCAGACACGACAGATAGTTTAATAAGATGCTAAACGATTTTATCTATCGGATGTTGACTCGCACACACTTTATTGTTAAAAAACCCACCGAGTACGCCGAGTTTGTCCGTTTTTTTTTTTTTACTAAAAACGGTGGCGCAGCGGCAAACATGTGTCACGCATCTGTTGTTTGACCTCCGCGTCTATCGCTAGCTCTTTTCTCGAATCGGTCGCGTTCCCGTCTTCCTATACATTTCTCTATCTCTTTACGATCTCGACCTATTCTGCGTAGGCTTTTATCCTTCTTATCTAAAGTCTTTTATCCTTCTTATCGATTCCGCAGATACTAAACTTTTCCACGCGTGGCGTCTCGATTTAGAATTTTATTGAGCTAAAGTTTTTCTTTCCTGTTGATTAACGGGGGGGGGGGGCTATAGCGGGTACGTTGCGATCGAAATATCCAACGTCGGTTTCCCCAAACGGTACCGGAAAACCAGAAAAATTTGTATAATCGCGTACATTTCGCAACGGAACGCCGGAAAATCTGCTAAGCTGCGGCATGATGGCGAGCAGTTTGTCCGCAAACTGTTACCGTTGCACGATCCGTTCACGCGTACGAAGTTGTACGTACGTCTGGGCAATTATCGGCACGTGTTGCAACGTCGAGTGTTACCTACACGCCGAGTCGAGCAGGTTGCAGCCTGCAGAGGCAGAGATGAAATTCGAAGTACGCTGGAGAACGTTCAGCCTGCGTGTCGTATCTAATCAGCGCGCCAGCTAAAGGCTTTATTTTACGGATCTCGGAGCTAGTACCAGCTCGTTGGTCAGACTCTTTCGGACAAGAGGAAGGTCCATTCGTCGAGACCATCCTCGGAACCATCGACTCGTTTGAATCCGTCGAATTTCGCGATTCTTCTCGTCGAACGACCCGCTGCTTCGTCTTCTGCCGATGGTTTCGCATCGGTGAGATTTTAATCTGCGAGTCCGAGTTGACCTGCTGATCGGATATCTACCTGTGATGACTTCGTCCTCCGTCGTCGATCGCATCCTTCCCGTGGAAAGGATATTCTTCCCGAAGTGCAGCTCCGCCGATCAACCGGAATAGTCGAGCGAGAACAAGTAAACATAGGATTTCTCTTCCTGAAAATGGCCAAGCTGGAGAACGGTGTTTTTGTGAGGACCCTTCGGCTCGTGTTCGAAATGTTCGATGATACGGTGATCGTGTTAACAATCCGGGATATTTCCAGACGCAGAACGGTTACGCGAACGAAGCTTTCGAGATGGAGAGTGTTCGTGTTGGACAGAAGGGGAGCAGTTCCGAGGGTGCGGAGAAGTTGGAACAGTCGCAGCAAACTGCGCAATCCAAAAATACAAACACCGTGAGTAATACGTTGCTTTTGTTTATCCAACTCTTAACTGGGCTTTCGATATTTTAACAACTTGATGAATATATTTAACATTCGTTCTCACCGAATTGGTTTGCTGTCCGCAACGCTTGGAATTTCTCTGTCATTTATACTTTTCGAAGAACAAGAAAATTTGTACTGATCTTATGTTTTTGCACGTGTTTAGTAGATCTTGTTCGAAATCTTAATATGGAAAGTCGAATATTTTCCCTTCACAGAGAGCAGAATGGGGCGGTGGCTTAGAATTTCTAATGGCATGTATCGCCACTTCCGTCGGCCTAGGAAACGTTTGGCGGTTTCCGTTCACCGCTTACGAAAACGGTGGCGGTGCGTTCTTGATTCCTTACATCATCATCTTGATATTCGTCGGGAAACCATTCTACTACTTGGAGGCTCTTCTAGGCCAGTTCACGAACCAGTCCTGCGCGAAGACATGGGCCATGTCTCCTGCGATGAAAGGTAATTTCAACGAATGGCCGCACAGTGGTCTCGATCGAAGAATTTAGGGACATTTGTGTATAACTTTGGAACCGTTTCAGATATTGAAATGAGGTTTGAACTAAAAAATATTATAAAATAATTTCTTTCGAATAATACATGTTAGAATATATTTTTCGTTTAATTTGTTAGTTAGTTATTTTTATATATTTTTATGTAGTTGTTGAATCAGTTGCTTTTCTTATTAAAACCATTGTATAATAATTGGAAATTCAAATCTTATAGTTTTCTTATATATAATGTAATTATGTTATTAGAATTTTTGATAAAATGTATAGGTATATAAGTTATTAAGTAAAGTATCTAACGGTACAAATATATATTGCGAGCAAAAGTAATATTAATATTTTATTTAATTGATAAAATAAGAAGTATACTAATTAATCTTACCATTTTGTTGTTGAAGAAGTAGGTACAAGCGGCTTTTGTTTTCTTGATTTTTTTTTAATCATTCTTCAGCCTCTGGACTTATTGTCTGATTTTCTTCTTGTAAGATATTATTCTCGTGGATGAAATATGTGGGTCCGATGTTGAAATGTATCTTCATTTGTAGCGATTCTAGACATTTTCCGAGTATTTTTGGTCCTAATTTTTTAAAAATCTTTATGTCTTGTTTCTTGAGCCTCTTCAGATAATTGGCCAATCGGAAGTAATGCGTGCTGTATTATCTACTTTCAATGAATTAATAATTTATGAATGGAGGCTGGCATATAATACATATTTTATATTATATATATTATATATATAATGCATATTTTGTTTTGTGCGTATTGTTCAAAACCCGTGTCTATTTCATAAGGCAAGGAAATTGTTTGAAGTGTTACATGAAATTTTGTTATTAATACAACGTTAACTCCTGTTATTTCTACGAAAGCTCTGGGTTGGAAAAAAATCGTCTTGCGGTATTTCCGTCATTTGATGAACCCCAGCCTTATTTGACAAAGTCAACTAATAAACCCATTTTCTATTTGAACTGTGTCTGAATATGTTCTTTCGTGTATATATATATAATTTTATATGTTTACAATGTTGAGAGTTCTCGGGTTGCCTCGCCCTTCACAAAGACCAACGCGCGGCGACCGTACTCGCCGCAACATTGTCAGTTTTAAACAACTATAAATTGTAAAGTAGGACGAAGTAGGAAATGATTCTTGTAAGGTTATTTAAAGGAAGTTGTACCGAAAATATTCCTCTTTGTTAGAGCCTGGGATGTTTTCGGAAAAAAAGATTTCCTTTCACAAATATACAAAATTTTTTTTAATCTGACATGTATCATTCAACATTATTTTTTAAATATATTATTATTAGTGGTTACTAAAAAAATATATGATTTCTTATTGGGAAGGGATGCTCTATATCATGAAAAAAACTAAGAGAAAATATGGGACGAAACGATGAGGACATCGCAAAGAACTTGAGCAATTTTGCCTGGTGAAATATTTATTCAATTTCATTAATTTCTTCATTTTCGAGGTCTATACAAATTGATTAGTTTTCAATTTCGAAAAGTCGACTTTTTGGTCAAATGTCCCTAAACTCCCCGATTCGGACCACTGTCGGCCGTGATCGCTCGATCTTCCATGGTGACCACGCGACCTCGCGGCGATACCGTTTCAGGGCTGGGATATGGCCAAGCGTTCGCAGCGATGTGCGTAGTCTCGTACTACTGCTCTCTAATGGCCCTCACGTTGTTCTACCTGGTGACTAGCTTTCAATCCGAACTGCCTTGGTCCTACTGCCGAGAAGAATGGAAGGGCCAATGCGTGGACGCGGTCTCGGACAATGGGAACGCGAACCAGAGCTCGGCCGCCGTTGACAACGGAACCCTGCGTAGTTCCGCGGAACTGTACTTTCGGTTGGTCCAGTTCCTTTACTCTCCGGCAAAGTATCTCTTCGGCTTCGCTTCTAAACGGTCGTTCTTTTCAGAAAAATCGTTCTGAACGAATACGACTCGATCGAAAACGGAATCGGCACTCCGTCGTGGCAGCTGACCATCTGCCTGTTCTTCAGCTGGGCAACGGTGTTCTTCGTGCTGTTCAAGGGAATAAAGAGCACAGGCAAGGCGGCTTATTTCCTAGCGCTGTTCCCGTACGTGGTAATGATCGCGTTGCTGATCAGAGCGGTAACGTTGGAGGGTGCCGTCGACGGCATTCTCTTTCTGATCACTCCCCAATGGGAGAAACTATGGCAGCCAACCGTCTGGTACGCCGCCATCACCCAGTGCTTCTTCTCGTTATCGGTCTGCTTCGGCCCTATCCTCACCTTCTCGTCGTACAACAATTTCCATCACAGCGTCAGCAGGTCAGCTATCCACGTGATTCCACGTGGCATTATATATTTTTCATAATATTCGAACAAACTTGCATATACCGCAAAGTGCCGAAAGATTGACGGACGAGGGCCGGACGATTCAAAGTTGTCCCGGTCTGACAGAAAGTTTGGACAATTTCAGGGACGTGATGATTTGTTCACGTTTTAGGGACGTGATGATAGTGACGACTTTGGACACGTTCACGAGCCTGATGGCCGGTTGCACGATATTTGGGATCCTCGGGAATCTGGCGCACGAGATGGGCACCTCGGATGTGTCGAAAGTGGTTCGCGGTGGCACCGGTCTCGCATTCATTTCTTACCCGGACGCTTTGGCTCGATTCAGGGTTGTCCCGCAGCTGTTCGCCGTTCTCTTCTTCGTGATGATGTTCGTCCTCGGCGTGGGTAGCGCGGTGGCCCTCTGCGGCGCCGTCTTCAGCGTACTCTGCGACCACTTTCCCAAAATAGCTCACTGGAAGCTGGTGCTCGTGGTTTCCGTCGTAGGGTTCGGCGTCAGTATCGTCTACGTCACTCCCGTAAGCTACTCGTTTTTTGCTGTATTCGCGAACAAATTAGAAAATAAGTATAGAAAAAATCGGATTACTATAGTTACTATTCCGTTCACACTGTTAAGGGTTACACCCGAAAACCATAATCCTTTCATGTCCTACGACGAGCCAGACTCGACATTATCTTTCCGAGTGAGAGCTGTATAATGCCAAGCCGTAAAAGCTTGAAATCTCTGAATGTTATTATTATTATTATTATTATTATTATTATTATTATTATTCGGAGCATCGTTATCGTTGAAGGGTGGTCAATGGTTCGTAACGTTGGTCGACTACTACGGAGGTACCTTTGTCGCCATAATCGTCGGAGTGCTGGAAATGATCACCGTCTTCTGGATCTACGGGGTGTCGAGGTTCGTGAACGACGTCGAGTTCATGGTGGGCCGAAGACCGTCGTGGTACTGGAGGCTCTGCTGGGCATTCGTCACGCCGATTCTTATGATCGTTATCCTAATTTACACGATCGTCACTTACGTGCCGCCCACCTACGACGGCACACCATTTCCCAATTATGCTTACGGTCGGTATATCGTAAATGTCAACCGATATACGGCGTGTTTCGCCATTCCGGAAGCATTTCTCTGAAAATCGATTCGCTCTCGTATCATACAGGTATCGGCTGGTTCCTGTTCGCTATGGGAGTCCTTTCGATCGTAGGATTCACGTTTCAGAAACTGATACAGAGTCGGTCGTCGTCGCCGATCGAAGTGAGTCGTTTTCGCGAACAATCCAACAGCCGTTCTTTTTCGTTTTTTTTTTTTTTGTGACATTTCTCTCTGTTTCGTAGACCGTCAAAGCGGCGTTTCGACCGTGCGAGGAGAAATGGGGTCCCAGGGATCCGAAAACGCGCTTGGAATGGAAAGAGTTCGTAGCAGAGAAAAACTTCAAGTGTCAGGGTGGTTTCGTCGAAACTTTTTTAAAGTGACTTTAAACAAAATCAATCATGGACTAATTAATATGTTATTAATGTACATATAGGATTTGATTTATTGAACTTGAGATACGTTCGTCACCCTCCTTGATCTCCTTGCCCGACGTCCGCTCCTCGTGGAAACGATCGGCCTCAAGTCAATCGATAGAAAGTTGCTCTTAATTGTCGCCGCGATGGTTACGCTCGAAAGCGTTCGTGCGTCAAACATTCGTTCGGAAAAAACGCGTCCGCAAGGAAAACGAGTGCACACATTCTTTCGAGATGGACTAAAAGAAATTTGCTCGACAGAAGTAATCCTTGCGATTGTAATTTGAAACCCGTTGACCGTGAAGATCCGTTTAGTCTTACTGATCGCGGATCGTTCGTCGTGATCGGTTTGCAAAACAATCTGTGCAGTTTATAGAACAACCGATACATCCTACTGTATGCATTATCCATCTTCGACTATGTCGCGTGGCGCCACGTGTAGTTTTCACAGCGATAGTCCAATGCCGAATTTGTACAAGTCGACCGCGAACGCTCGCGCGAAACGTTTGTTTTTAGATAAGGGATAACATTAAGAAGACGGATCGCGAAGGATATTTGATAAGTGAAATCCGTTAATGCGAAAATGAAAATATACATATAGCAGTGCTACTCGCTCGTTCCCATTATTTCTCACGACGTACATGTTACGCAGGAGAATAAAAGTCGGCAATCAGTCTTCCAAAGGCTGTTGCCTCGAAGAGACCGCGGTGCAGCCTACTGAATTAGAAGCGGAACGGAGGTGTGATCGTATGTGTGCAAGTGATTATGAACTGTCGCAAGGTTTGTAACGGTCGCGCGTATGCATACGGTAGTGCGATTGAAAATTAAATAAATTCATATATAAAGTAACGACGGTGATTCGTGAAACTTTACGACGATTTAAACGATCGATTCATTCGTGGAACAACGATAGACGAGAACGAGGTTCGAGGCAGGAAAATATCTACTTTCTGAATTTATTCGAGAGACTCTGCTGCAAATTACGATTGCTGCAATCCGACGGTAGTTTCGTTTCCTTGATCCTCTTTCTCTGTGGCTAGAAACGTGGAAACTCGGCAAACAGTGCTAGCTAGAACGTGTAAATCATCTGATGCCTCGTCGTAAACGTCGAACATCTTCCTCGAGAGGCTAATCTAAATTGCAGCTGTAAATGTATATCGCGGAGCCTTCTTTCCGTTATCTGCTGAACAATGTAATTTCATTTCGAAACAATTTACGTATAAACAATGCTTCCCGTTCACACTGTTTTTTTTTTCCGAGAACACAATTCGGAACGGATTCAATATCTCGCGGTAATCACACTTTAATGACGGCTTACTCGTGTTGCTTCGCAAATCAAGAGAAAATATTCGTTGTGTCTTTGCCCGGCTTACGTAAACACCGCGATAATTGCAGAAACCTCATCGCGCAAAATTATCAGATAATAAAGGACGATAATCGAGCTGTGCAAGCAAATACATGGAAATAGTAAATAGTGAAGTTGTTGTTTTTTTCATTCACAGAATGACTTGGCGTGCAACGACGATTTGCCGGGTACTTATAGGCTGTCCGTGATATCGGGAAATGAAAAGCCGCCGGAAAATCGAGCGGTCTGTTTCTATGCAATTAATAAAGGAGCGTTCTGAAATAATTTAGAATGTCTAGAAAATTTTATTCTTTTTCCAGTCGATGTCGGAAGCGGCCGCACCAACTGCGGACGCGGGACCAGACGGTCGCGCGCAATGGGGTAGCAAAGTAGAGTTCCTGATGTCCTGCATAGCGTTCTCCGTCGGTTTGGGCAATGTCTGGAGATTTCCCAACACTGCTTACGAAAACGGAGGTGGCGCGTTCCTCGTGCCCTACATCGTCGTACTGATCGTGATCGGCAAGCCGGTCTACTACATGGAGATGATCCTGGGGCAGTTCAGCAGCAGATCCTGCGTCGAAATTTGGTCTTTGTCGCCTGCCTTCAAAGGTAGGCACGACGCATACCGACGACCTTACATATGTTAGCATAACTTGCAACGGACGATCCCGAAACCGGAAATTCAAAAAATTATGAAATTTTGTATGCAGGGTGTCCCACATAAATGGGAACACCTAAATATCTTTCGTATTTACAGTCCTATCAGAAAACTTCAAAGGACAAAGTGACACTATTGCAGGGGGCAATATAATGGTGAAGAAAAAAAATATTTTTTATGTCGTGTTTTTTAATGAAATTTCAAGGTCGCCGATGTTTTTTTTCATGGAATAGTATATTTTTTTACGATAGCATGATAGACAATAAAAAACTGAATTTAGTGGATACCACGTTTTTGACCTTGAAATGACCTTGAGCAAGAATAATCATGTTGAAGCGGATGAAATGTGGAAGTTTAAAACTTACGTGTTTCAGCAAAGATTGCGCGTTGTTTACGTCGGGTTGACCTTTACATATCATAATAAATGTTCGAAAGGTTGACCATCCTCATTTATGCAATGTTGCAATCTTTTAATAAATGATCTGTAGGCATTGTCGATTTCCTGAGACGTAATTGAAGCTCATGCTGCAGTAATCCTTTGCCGCATATCCTCTGGCGTCCTTTGCCGCTATCCTCTAGTTCGAGTTGTCGCAAACTTACATGTGGATCATTAGATACTGCAGCCAGGATATTAATTCTATTTTCTTCGTGAGTTACAATTCTTTGTTTATTACGATTTTTAGAACTTACACTACCGGTATTTTTAAATTGTTTTACCACGACGGAAAATGCGTGTAACGAAGGACAAATACGATTCACAAATTTTTCACGATTTACAAACGCACTGCTTGCCTCAAAGATTGGTGGCTTTCGCCAGAAGTGAAAACCATATCGATTCGTTCCTGTACAGTATAACGCATTGTTATCACTAGACTGCGGATGTTTATGCAAATGCATATTTATATAGAAAACTGATAAAGCAATGGGACATAAACAGAAATATGTTTTGCGATTAGAGGATTCTAAAAATATGTTTTTTATTTTGCACTTTTTGCATAATGCATATGTTTTGCATATTTCTCTTGAAAAACATATGCAATATATTGTTGTATATGTTTTTCAAAGAGAAATATCTAAAACATATTATTTTCCGTGTATATGCATATCTCATGCTCATATGAATCATTTATCTTGTTAAATTTATGTAATCTATTAATAAGCACTCGTATCATAACCCAATAGCGTCGAGAATAGTAATACGCCGATATAATACTGAAGAAGCCTCAACAAGTTATGATGTTCCGACCTTATATTGCTTACTGAATCAGCTCTAAGAACGCATGTAGCTGTTGGTATTTAGAATTCGAACAGTTCAGTTTGATACTCGAAGTGATAAGGCGAATTTTGTGAGAGTGCGTGCGATCATTATTAAAATGCCGAAAGTTCGGGAAAGTAGGGTTTTACTGATGAAAAGCTGGATCGAAGGCGATCCCAATTTCAATATTGACGAAAATAATGAAAATAATATTTACTGTGAAATGTGCAATAAAAGTATAAAGTGCGATAGGAAATCTTCAGTTTTTTATTGTCTATCATGCTATCGTAAAAAAATATACTATTCCATTTAAAAAAACATCGGTGACCTTGAAATTTCATTAAAAAACACGACATAAAAAATTTTCTTCTTCACCATTATATTGTCCCCTGCAATAATGTCACTTTGTCCTTTGAAGTTTTCTGATAGGACTGTGAATACGAAAGATATTTAGGTGTTCCCATTTATGTGGGACACCCTGTATATTACGCGATTTTTTTTTTGCTGGCCAAATTCGCTTTAATCGGTGAAATCGACTATTTTTTCTTATTTTGTGTTATTTACTCTCAAACTGTAAGAGATAGGGAAAAAGTTGTCCCTTTTAATGAGAAGTATGGTCTGGTGAAGCATTTATCAATTATTTGTATAATTAGTAGAGTTTTCGGGTCGGTTCGGCTCGGGAAGATGAAACTTTTTCGGGATCGTGACGAGTACCAGAAAGCTTCGAGATTCTCGAAAGAGTCGGGATTCTCGAAGGATCGGTATTCACAAAATAATCGGGATTCCCAAAGGATCGGTATTCACAAAATAATCGGGATTCCCGGAAGAGTCGAGATTTCCGAAAATTCCAGGAACCCACTAAACCATATTTATATTCGTTTTCATTAATACATTCATGGATTCCGAGTGTCATATAATAACGTGTGTGACTGTGTATTTACATATTTTGTACGATACTACCAGCACTGCAGAGCAGTTCGAGAAACGGTCGCCGGGTCTCAAAATTTTCGGGAAACCCGATTCCTTCGAGAATCGTCGAAATTTTTGGGAAGCCCGACCCGACCCGATCGACCCGTTCCGACCAACGGGTTCCCGATATTTTCGGGTTCTCGCACAGCCTCAATAATTCGAAAAAAAATCGAAAAATGGATATAGCAAGGATATGAATGATTAATTTACGTACACAACGCGACGAAAGGCGGTTCTTTCGAGGTGGGACGCAGATGTAGCTGCCTTGTCTGCATGTTTGGAAGCCTCCCCGAGGTAGATTCTTGAAGAAACGCCCGCATACGTAGGGAAAAGGGTGTACGGATATTCTTAAGGGTGCGAAATTTCCTGCATTCACGCGTCGTCTTCTTTTCAGGAATTGGCTACGGCGTGGCCGTGTCCGTTTTCTCGGTGGTTACTTACTACTGTTCCCTGATGGCGTTGACGTTGTACTACCTGCTGGCCAGCTTTCAATCGGTCCTTCCATGGACTTTCTGTCGAGAGGAATGGGGCGACGAGTGTTTCGACAGTACGTCGGCCACCGGCGACACGGCCAACGTCAACAGAAGTAGTTCGGCCGACTTGTACTTCCGGTAGGTATACGAGGAACGCGAGAAGCACCAACGAGTCGTCACATTCGTTTGTTCTCCAGGAAGATCGTTCTGAACGAAGCTGGGATAGAAGAGGGACTCGGGCAGCCCTCTTGGCAATTGGTCCTCGCCCTGCTGTTCAGCTGGGTGTGCGTGTTCGTGGTCCTCCGCAACGGCGTGAAAAGCAGCGGCAAGGCCGCCTACTTCCTCGCTATTTTCCCATACGCGATCATGATCGCGCTCCTGGTGAGAGCGGTTACTCTCGAAGGGTCCGTCACCGGCATAATTTTCTTGTTCAAGCCGACCTGGAGCAAGATCCTCGATCCCGCGGTCTGGTACGCCGCCGTCACTCAGTCGTTCTTCTCGCTGGGCGTCTGCTTCGGTGCCGTTACCATGTATTCTTCCTACAATCAGTTCGACCATAACGTCTCGAGGTAATCGATTTCACTGTTCAACATATTTTTGTGCCTTTCATTCATCTTTTGCTCTGCGTTGCTCACAGGGATTGCACGGTGGTAACGACGATGGACTTGGCCACCAGCCTCATAGCTGGGACAACGATCTTCGGAATTCTGGGAAATCTGGCAAACGAGCTGGGCAAAGACGACGTGGCCACCGTGGTACGCGCCGGCACCGGCCTCGCTTTCATTTCCTATCCGGAAGCGCTCGCAAAGTTCACCGTGGTCCCACAACTGTTCGCCGTGCTGTTCTTCCTGATGCTGTTCGTTCTAGGAATCGGGACCACGGTGGCGTTTACCAGCGTCATCAGCAGCATCGTGAAAGACAGGTTCCCTAGATTTCAGGATTGGAAGGTCACCGGGGCCGTCTCGCTTGGCGGCTTCTTGATCGGCATCATTTATTGCACGAGGGTCAGTCCATGCTCGATGCATCTTTCGCGCATAATTGTGCCAGAGAGCCAACAACAGCTACTCGCCAAATCCCTAAAAGTTCTACGAACTCGCATGATCACCCGAGAAAGATGTATTCTATAATTTTCGATTCAACTTGCAGGGAGGACAGTCCATCCTGAATCTAGTCGACTATTTCGGTGGGACGTTCATCATCGTGTTTCTCGCCTCTTTCGAGTTAATCGCGATCTCTTGGGTATACGGTACATCGCTAGTGTTTCACAATGTACGTTGAAGTATGTGAAGAGCTGTTCTTATAGATCGCCTTCGCTGTCCAGGTGTAGATAACTTTTTGGACGATGTGGAATTCATGGTGGGCAGTCGACCGCCCTTCTATTGGAGACTTTGTTGGGGTCTTATCACTCCGTTATCGCTCTTCTCGATTCTAATTTATTTCCTGTTCGAGCTGACGCCTCTCAAGTACAACGACGAATACTACACGACTTCTGCCTACGGTAGGAAGACACGCTTAAACAAAAATATACTCCCTCTGTCCCATAATAATAGTATCAAGTGAATATTTACACGGGAATTATTGGCGAATGCGGCTGTAAGTTGTGTTGTAGCGCAAAATTGCGAAGCCTTCAATCAAAATCAATGTTTCATGACGTCTGTCATTTGTTTTGACACATCCTTAAATTTTTAGATTAACGTAATTGTTACGAATTATAACTATTTTTCTAATTTCATCCGTTGATCAAGATCAATTGTTTGAATTCAGTTGAACGTCAACACATTGTAAAAGTAAGATGAAAAAAAGAGAGTTTGAAGAACTATGGTTCTACCTACCTACAAGTTTAAAATGCAGTATCGAAATTATTGATAAGTCCAGAAACTATTTGAACACTCAAAATAACAATTAGGAGTAATATTTTTAATTTATTGTTTAGTTTAATCTTGTTTTTGGATAATAAATATTGCGTTCTATATTTATTTTCTTTTGCTACTATTATTATGGGACAGAAGGAGTATAATACATGCATGTTGTATCGATACGCGAGGAACGTTTCCCTCTCTATTGTTTTAGTGGCTGGGTGGATACTTTTGGGACTCGGAGTGATCCAGCTTCCTCTGTGGATCGTTATCACCAACATTCGGAACAGGGGAAAACCTTGTTTGGACGTAAGCGACATAGACGATAGAGCGATGGAGAACAATATTATTCATCTATTTTCACTGGCATACTTTCAGATCCTGAAACCGAGCCCCGATTGGGGTCCCAAGGATCCGGTCAAGTACAAGCAATGGATAGAGTTTAAGAATGCGAAGAGGATTTCGCGGATGAATTTGAGTAAAAAAAGACCGAGAATTCTAAGAGCGGTGTTTGGCGGAGACTAGAAAATCAGCGGCGCTCTTCTGTGCGGTATACGCGCGGACGTCGATCGGAGATCCCGTTTTCGTTTCAACCAACGAAAGCGGCAAGATTTCCGGCGATTTTCTGCGTGTTCTGTATCAGACTCGAGTCTGAACTAAACGTATCGCACAGTCTTGCTTTGCTGACGTATAGAACCACGTTTGGTTATCGTAATTCTTATCGACCGTTTGCGGAGCGATCGCAAATCTATTGATCTCAGCTCAGGTACTTTTGATTCCTTCGGCGATCGAACGCATCGCGAAAGTACGGATTGATTAATTTTGCAATGTGCTGGCGCGTTATCAATGTAAGTAGGTGCTTTATGACCAATTAAAAGAGCTTAGTTTCCCCGCGAGGTGAGATTTTCTATCGACGATGGCCTGCAGTCGCGCATCCATTTACTTCGGTTTAATCCGGAATATAACATGAATCAGCTGAAGCCACGCGGGCTGTGTCCTGAGACTCTTCTCTTTCTCTTTCTCTTCTCTGAACAGGAGCCAGGCTTTCTTGCACTTGGTCCCTTTCGGCCCCCATTCCGACGTCGACCCGAAAGACGCTTTCAGATTCTGAAACGGAGCGAAACGAGACGAGCGATTAATAACTTTTTCTAAAGTACAAAAATCAAAATTCTGTTTTATCCATATTTTGTATTTGGGTTTGCACTTCTCGCACGCAAATATTCAAGAATGCAGATTAATATTTGGATTTGGAAAAAATTAACAAAAAAGTGTCACTTTTAAATAAATTAAGATATCTAAAATCGGGCTGTGCGACTGGATTCCTTACTAAAAAATATATAACTTTGCCAAATATGGTTGGGACCCCAAACTTCGAGGGCTGTTTTCACCCCTTGAATCTGAATGGTGCCCGCCAAAAGAATATGTGCCGAATATTATTGCAAGATTTACATCCTCCCAAAGTTTCATTAAGATCTAGTGATGTCAGTTCCGGGTGGTCCCTTCACAAAACAAAATAGTACCTGCAGGAGTGGCAACTGCCTGTTTTTCACGAGCCGCACCAAGGCCCAGATCGGTATTTGGGAAACGCTGAAGCACAGTATAACGGCTCCGGCCGCGTGAGCTGAAGCCGGGAACTGTTTACCGCTGTACGTCAGCGGGCTCAGGGTAGAGACCGTGTAAATGAAGATTCCTATCAGAATCAAAGGTGTCACCAGGAACCAACAGACCCTCCAATAGCTGCTCGTTTCCTTGTCGAGCATGAATTCGAGGTCGTTTATAAAGTTCTCCAGTCCTGTGGCGAAAGCCTTCGATCTTATAAACCACCTTTTTAACGTTGCAGAAGTGTCGCACACCAAACCATACGAACCATATATCCACATGATCCCGGTGATCTCGAAGGACGCAAGGACGAACACGACGAACGAGGTGCCATAGTAATCGACCAACGTCAGCAAGAATTGTCCACCCTGCCAAGAGTCAAGATTAGCATGCCGATTACATCATCCAATACATTTTAACGCTGTACATTTAATATTGTTTACTCTAGTTATCGAATCGCAAAATTAACATTGAACAGTGCTATCGTCGCTTAATTAACTCATTTCCGTTCGAGTAGTACACACAACCGTCCCGAAAATTATCATCATCCGTTGTTCATTCTCGTAATCGCGACCAATTGTCTCGATAGGAAACTCGTATAAACAATTAATTAGATTTCGACGATACTGTCGGATCGCGACGTGGCGATAACGCGGGCAGGCAAGTGCCTAAATGAAATCTAATCTTCCGAGGCGAAACTTTTACGTCTGTCGATGGATCATCTCTGCTTGAATAAAGGTAAAAAGAAACAAGAAATCGGGTTCGCTTACCGGTGTCACGTAAACCGTGCTGACAGCGAATCCCATCAGACACAGCGGAATGACGATTTTCCAGATCTCCACGTTCGGCAGCTTCTCGGTCAACACTTTGACCAGACCGGACACCATTCCTACGATACTGCCGACACCCAAAACGAACATCATCACGAAAAACAGAACCGCGAACAGCTGCGGAAAATATTGAAACTTGTTCCTATCGACGTTTCTATGTTGCAGAGACTGTATGCGGTGTTAGCGCATTTTACCTGAGGCACCACGGTGAACTTAGCGATGGCGTCGGGATAGGAGATGAACGCCAGACTAGCGCCGGACTTGACTACTTTCTCGATGTCCGTTATGTTCATTTCGTGGGCGAGATTTCCTAGAATCCCAAAGATCGTGCAGCCTGCTATCAGACTCGTCAGCGTGTCGAGTGTGGTCACGATCATCGCGTCCCTGGAGATTGTATCTCGACATTATCGAGACCTTGGTAAGAGCGTTCGAAGGAGATACTATGCTCGTTACCTGTATATGTTGTGCTTGAAATCGTTGTGCGCCGAATAGGTGATGATGCTTCCGAAGCAGACGGAGAGCGAGAAGAAGCACTGAGTAACGGCGGCGTACCAAACGGTGGGCTGTAAAAGTTTCGACCATCTCGGCGTGATAAAGTACAGGATTCCTGCTGCAGCCCCCTCGAGAGTCACCGCCCTGATCAGGAGGCTGACCAAGATGATGTACGGGAAAATGGCGAGAAAATAGGAAGCTTTTCCCGAGCTCTTGACACCCTGGAAAGTGATCAGGATCACCGAGAGCCAGCTACCGAGGAGGCAGAGCGTCAATCTCCAGTCTGGCAAGCCTATTCCGTCGTCTATATTGTCCTTTTCCTGGAGAACGACTTTCCTAAAACGGGCAAACACGCGTTTCAGCGTGCGCGAACCAGGAGGAAAAGACTCGTCGGATGAGCGGCAACTCACGTGAAGTAGTATTCAGCCGAACTTCTGTATTGCGCGTCGTTCGTCAACAGGTGGAACGCGTTGGTCTCTCCAAACCCGTTGTCGAAGGTGGTAGCGCTGTCGTTTGACTTTTTGCCAGAATCCACGCATCTATCCCATTCCTCACTGCACTTCGACCAGGGCAGCTCGGCGGAGAAGGACGCGATCAGGTAATACAGCGTCAGGGACATCAACGAGCTGTAGTAGGTCATCAAGGCGACGGTGGAACAAAACTGGGCCCAACCGACTCCTGGAGCGATCGATTTCGTTAACACATTATTGTCGGGACACGGATAATTCCGTTTTTTTTTTTAGACTGATGGTGGTTTGCGGGACACGTAAAAATCCGTTTTTCATTGTCTGCTGGTGGAAGCCGGGCCCCGTATTTATACGGGTTTTTTAACGACGGATTACGTTATCATCGTCTTTGCGACAGTTCCACAACACGCATACTTGTTATATTGACATACTACTTTTGTTACTTATAGCGTTGCTTTAAAGTTATAGCGATTTCTAAAAATGTCTAATTTCTTACGCGGTGGCTAAAATATCGCCCACCTCTGGCTCAAGGCCGCGCGCGAAATGTCCCGCAAACAATGTGTTAAGGTGAGAAGGGAAGGAAGACGGGGAGATTCGGAAAATTGTTATCGTTACGAAGAGTGGAGAAGGAAACGCGACCTATCGACGAGCGTACCGACGAGAGCGGGGCAAATATTCCACACCCTGATGGACGACGATGAAGAGAACTGTCCGATGATCATCTCCAGGTAGTAGAAAGGCTTCCCGACGAGCAGCAGAACGATGATGTAAGGTATCAGGAAAACTCCGCCGCCGTTTTCGTAGGCGGTGAACGGAAACCTCCAGATGTTGCCGAACCCGATGGACATGGCGATGCAGGACATCAAAAATTCGATGCTGTTGTTCCAGCTGCCCCCGACTTCCGGTTCCGACGCAGCGTCCGAACGCTGCGAGATCGATCCCCTTTGTTTCCCGAAAGTCGCCTCGTCGTCCGCCTCGTCCACGACGAACCCCGGATTCCGATGTCCATGATGAGCTCGATCGCCCTAACGAACGAACGTATCAAACGACGCGTGTTTCCGATCATTTTTTCAAAAGCCAGCGTCACGGTATCTTGGCACTCGCAATCAAACGCGCCGCGCTAGCCTTAAGCTCTTTATGTGCCCTGTACCGATTCTTATCGCGTGAGCGAAATATTGCTATCGCGGGTGTTCTCGTGGCAAAAATGTAATCGGGGTCGCGTATATCGCTTCCGTCATTGTCCGCGGTCCTATTAATTACACGTCGAGTATTTCTAGTTCCATTGTTGAGCCGCGAACGCGAATACGTAGACACGTAGTTTCAGTTTACGGTACGATGACAAATGTCAAGATTCACGCTCGAGTCGTTGTTTTCTCTAGATTTATACGCTTCCCGTTGCGAATGATTACGACATGATTGATCCACCGTTCCTAGCAGTACTCACCATGACCGTCTCGATTCAGCGTTCGATCAGACAATGAACCGTCGACGAGAGGAAACGGAACGATCGGTGTTGATGAGAGCGAACCGCGCGTCGAACGATCGACGAATCGGTCGACATCGCGTTTGTCGCCTCTTTATATAAGGAAACGCGTGTTGATACCCACGCGTGCCCACCAGTCACGAATACTTAAAAAACCTTGGCGATAAGACGATTACGATCCCAACGTTTAGATTATGCTGCAATTCTGTGCACTCGATCTGATAAGAGACTCATCTAGCTCATATACTGATATCGACGTTAGTGGCGGCGCAACAAAAGAGCTCTTTCAGTGATCCGATATTATTCCGGACATCGCCCGACGCGAACGATCCGATTTTTCGGTCCGTTTGCCGATCGAATTCTTTCTTCGACGACTAAATTGTTTGATCAACGGCGATCGATGGACCGCGGATTTTCATGCATTCGCGAGACTCGCGCGAAACACGAGTAACACTTAATTAATTTATCAGTAACACTTCATTAATTTTCCATTGCATCTCTATTCGGAGAAACTTTGCAGCTCCTGAAAGAAATCGTGTTCTCTTCCGGAGAAATGAGAGTTTGCATAAAGATTCGTGGTCTAGCGATTGGGATCGAGCGATAGAGAAATGACAAAGTACGATATATTGCAGAGTACACGCGCGTTATCAGTGTCGCATGCAAAGGATACGAATAGATTCAAAATGAAGATGAATCATACACGTATTCCCTAAAATGCGGTGAAGTTTGCGTTGTAACGCGAACGCGGCAGTTCGAGACTCCAAAGCGATTAACCTTGATCATGGAATTGGGAGACACCGAGGAAAGAAACATCGAGGAGGAGATGGAAAAGGCCGGAGAAGATGTCGCGGATCGTGAACCGGTCGAAAAACCTAAAGCGAACGATCCGTGTAGAGCGAGGAACCAGGAAGAGAGAGCGAAAGAAATTTCCGAAGCCGCCCCGCGAGAAAAAATTGCAAAATTCTTACGGGACAGATCGATCAGCGAGAGTCTTATCACGACATTGCTAAATGTCGGTTTCACGGATGAATTTGTCAGGTGACCGAACGAGAAATGCGACGTATGTTTTCGATCGGAACGCGAAACCTGAAAACATCCTCGTTCAGGCTTCTAAAGGCGATGGGCTTTTCGGAAGAGGATGTCGCGGAACTCGAACAGCTGTGGAACATCGAGGCAAAGAATCGCGGAGTGACCGATTCGATCAGATCTTCGCCTTCGTCCTCCGGCGATTACTTGTCCCCGGATGGAATTTATTTGAGAGACGGCTTGAGCAAACCGCTGTCTTGGGCACTTCGCGAAATCGTCGCGAAGAAGCCCTCCGATCCGATCGAGTACCTTGGTCATTGGCTGCTTAACTACAAGGTCGTCTTTCGCTCGACTTTCCTCCTTGACTCCTGTCGCGTCGCCGTTGCGTATAATATAATCCTAATAAAATTCTGATTTCAGGTCTGCCAGGAGCGACAGAGAAGGTTAAAGGAGCTCGAGCTGGAGCTGAGGATCGAGCGAGATAGACTCAAATCCAAGGTTATATTTTCTTCTATAATTAAATGTACCCCACGGTCCATTTATGCGCTTGTTGCAGGAAGGAGAGGGCGCTGAAAGAGAAAGCTCCGCAGAGGAAGGATACGAGGAGGAAGAGGAATACTTGGGCGATTGGGACTATCCGGATCACGAATGATTCGAGACGCGGAATGAAATAACGATACCGTCTAATAAATAAATGCGTGAGTTTATTTGCTTAAATGCTTTTCTGTGGCAGTCGGGCGATCGAACTGGCCTCATTTCACCAATTAATACTGTGACCTACGATCTTCGCGGAGAGGAGAGCTCCTTTCGAAAACGGTGGACGTCGAAGAACTGTTTTGGCTGCGTCGAAGCTTTCGTTCGACGATAGCGTTTATCGAATCGCCGTTCAGAGGCTCGTCAATTTCTCAATTGCCCGTGCATCGTTCAAGGACGTCCGTTTCCTTCGGGAGAGCTTCTTTTCGGTCCAACGACGAGACTACAAGCTACTTTGTAGAAAACAAAGGCGGGAAGTTAGAATTGCAAACGCGTGCGCACGCGAGTGGACATGCGGAATGCGACTCCGACGAGGTACAGGATCACGCGAGTCTATCCTCCGCGCAGAATATCACGTAAACGAATTGCTTGAATCTCGAGCACTGTCGCTTCTCCCGGATTTTCCGCTTGGTTTCTTTAAATTCGCGCCACGAGGCCAGTTCTTTGGCGTTCTTGGGTCCCCAATCCGAGGAAGGTCTGAAAGCCGACGCGATCATCTGTACAGAAAGAAAAAATGAATCGTTTAGATGTCTGTCCAACTTGCTTCGAATCGACGTCGCTCTAGAAACATTTCTATTTAGATTCGCACCTCGGACAGTCCCAAATCTTTTTTGGATAGTACGACATAGACGAGCCAGAAAGGAACCTGCAGTGCTCCGAAGGCGCAGATAGTCCAGCCAGCAGCTGCAATCAAACCGGGGGAAACAATGTAACGCTAACAATGTAACATGAAACAAAGGAGGGGCGGGGGGGGGTAATTACATAGTATCGTTTTCATTCGTAAACTACACGTACCGTGTGCGCTCTCGGGATAGGGAATACCGATGTGGGTAATAGGCGTCAGATTGATCAACGAGTAAACTAGGACCACAGCCAGCAAAATGGGAGTGATAATGGCCCAGCAGAGTCTCCAGTACGTGGACGGTCTCCTCTTCAGCATGTACTCGACGTCGTCCACGTAATTCTCCAGCCCGTATACCCAGAAGATTCCAGTGATCTCCAGAGTAGCCAAGATCAGCACGATAAAAGTGCCGCCGTAGTAATCGACCAGTTCCAACACGAATTGTCCACCCTGTTCAAGGTTAAAACCGGTTTAAAGTGTCGCACAGTGTGACGGATCGACGCGCAAAAAACATGCAAAAAAAAAACATGTATGGTTGACCACTTCCAATTAACAGTCACTCGCGGGTATGACTTATACCCTAGAATGACGTACGCGGAAAATCCGCATATCTGAAGAATGACCAATAAATCAGGAAAGCGCCTCAACTCGAGCAAAGCATGCGGAAAATAAAGGCTTCGACTAAAATTCGACTTCTGGCAACGAACCGTGGACAATATACCAGAGTTTGAAAGCCTAAACAGCCAGTTTTCAATTATTATTCATTATTCGCACGATTTCTCAGAAATTTTTGGTGGTGTGACAAAAAATATATTTCTGACAAAATGTAATCGACACTCAGTCTTCTACAAATCTCAGTACAAAAACTTTGAAGAACTTTTTTTTTTAATAAAAAATTGAGGTCATCTCGGTTGTTTATTTATCAGTATACGTTTTTTATTCAATAACGTTATAGCTGACGTCAAGATGAATCCAACGACCTATCCAATGTGGTCTTTAACCCCTTGCCGTACCTCTTGTTTTAACCGGTGCCCAGAAATGTTCGCAAAAGGAGCGAATGTCGCGACTCGTGACATTCATGTTTGGTTCGAACTTTTGAATACGAGTCAGACTCGTGATATTTATGTTTGACATGATATTACGACTACTCGCAACGTTTACGTTTGGTCCGAAATTCTCATCACGAGTCTTGAAACAATATTAAGTTAAGTCTTGAAATAATATAAAAATAAGCATGAACAACAGCTAATTCGTCGTTCTGGCCCACTGTATGTCGTCTGTAACAATGCGAATTCTATCGCCGCTAACGCCCTACTTACAGGTGTACAATAAATGGTCCCGACGGAGAATCCAAAGACCACCGTGCCGAGTATTATGTAAAAGTACTTCCAGTGTGGAAATTGATCGCTGATAATGGTGATAATGGCTCCCGTCATGGCAATGGCGCTTCCGATGCCGAGGACGAACAGCATCAGGAAGAACAGCACAGAAAACAACTGCGAACAGGTGAGAAACCTCGATAGTTTGTTCGCTCCGACAGGTTCTGGATCTGGATTACCTCGGCGCGGCGCGTGTCGCGCTAGATCCTTTAATACTCTAATCTAATGTATTCCGACCACTTGAACACCTTGAATTGCGTTGCTGGGGGAGACTAACAATAAGAATAAAACACCGTTGTACCGTACCGTACCGTACCGTACCGTACCGTTCGACCATAATCATTCTCGTTTGTTTTTCAGTTTTCTGTAAACGGTTCGCCTACTCTACTGGTTGGCTAGTGTAGATTAGTAGACAGGCGTTTGCGTCTCACCTGAGGTAGAACGGTGAACTTTGCGATAGCGTCCGGATAGGACACAAAGGCGAGGCCGGTTCCACCTTTAACGACGTTCGCGATGTCTTCCGTGCCGAGTTCGTGGGCCAGGTTGCCCAATATACCGAAAATCGTGAATCCCGCGATCAGGCTGGTGAACGTGTCCAGCGTTGTCACCACTATCACGTCTCTGAAACGATAAAGCGGTCTTGAAAATTGTTACGGATACAGGGTTGTGGAAACTCGAAAGAATAACCTGTATATGTTGTGTCTGAAATCGTTGTAGGAGGAGTACATGACCACGCCGCCGAAGCAGACCGACAGCGAAAAGAAACACTGAGTGACGGCAGCGTACCAGACCTTCGCCTCGAATAATTTCGACCAGTCAGGCTTAATGAAGAAGACGATCCCGTTCATGGCTCCTTCCAGAGTGACTGCTCTTACCAGCAAGCTGATCATGACCACGTAAGGGAAAATAGCAAGGAAGTAGGCCGCTTTTCCGGAACTGTGCACCCCGCGCGCCAGAACACCGAATATGCAGAGCCACGAGAACAGTAGACAGATCGTCAGCTTCCAATCCGGCAACCCGATACCGTCGTCGATGTTCGACTTCTCCATCAATACTGTTTTCCTGGTGGCAAGGGTTTCTGTATTGCGGAGGATTCTCTTCTGGGCAATTCTAAGCGAAAGTAAGCGGAAACTTTGTCATTCTCTTACTGAAAGTAAAATTCGGCCGAGCTGGTCATGTTCGTATGGTTCCGTTTGGTCGAATTGTAGGTTCCCCCGGAATCGACGCAAGAGTCTCCCCACTGTTCGAGACACGTGGACCAAGGAAGCACTGGCTGGAAGCTCGACAACAAGTATAGGAGGGTCACGGACATCAAGGAGCAGTAGTAGGTGCCTACGCTGAGCATGGAGAACATCTGGGCCCAGCCAACTCCACGAAATCCTGGTACTGCGAATCGATCGAAGGAGGTAATCTTTATCCGATTTATCACGACAAAACGTTCCGCTTTAAAGACGAGTCACGTCGGTCGTTCGAAACGGGTTCCAGGGAGTCTGGAGTAAAGGCAATTCCGCACCTGCTGCCCACATCTTGACCGAGGATCTGCTGCAGAATTGCCCCATGATCATCTCGAGATAATAGAACGGTTTGCCGACGACGAACAGAACGATGATGTATGGGATCAGGAAAACTCCGCCCCCGTTCTCATAGGCGGTGAACGGGAACCTCCAAACGTTGCCCAGGCCGATCGACATCGCGATGCAGGACATCAAGAACTCCACACCGTTGCCCCAAGTCGCTCTCTGCTTCCCGTTCTCCGCGATAGTCTTCGTCGCGACAATTACGTATCGTTAATTCGCGTTAATCGCGCGACAACTTACCGTTGGGAGCTCGGGAATTGGCACAGTCTGCGATCGGTGCCAAATCGAGCTCCCAATCGTAGACGGACCTACCATTTCTTCCGGAACCGATAACGAGAGCGGTAACTTGCGATCATCCTGAACCCCGTATCCATGGATCTGAGGAACGTCGAAAGATTAGTTTGCGATCGCGCGCGCAGTGTCCGCGATTCGTCGAGCGATACTTTGACCGACTCGCGACGACTTACCTTCTCCGTGACGACACTCGCGATCGGTTTCTGTAGGTTCGTGGTCGCGAGGCCATCGTCTCCCACGAACGCTGCGTTTTCTCTACCGTGCTGAAACCAACGAATTTCACAGACTGCGATGAGTTTTCGCTGACCCCACGAGGTCCGCGACAGATGAAGAAACGCGTATTACTTTTACTCGCGTAACGCGGAACGTTTAGGCTTCGGTAAACGTCCTTGGACCCCGCGCCGTAACAAGAACGAGAGTGTAGAGAAATTAGTCGTTTCGCGTCACGGTTCGTTCGCACTGGATAATTAAGCGCTAGAGAAATAATTTACGACGGATGGCTGGATGCACTGATGAGTACGGGCGAAAACCTCTCGACTCGACGCTCATCCTTCACTCAACTATGTATCGACCGGCTGCCGCGAACGATCGTCGAAGCATTGTCTCTCATGCCGATGTTTTGGCATACTTCGATCGTTGTACGCTCGGAAGTCGCTCGCAACATTCCTAACATTTCGATCGACCAGAAACGCTATCTGGCGTAGCAAAGATCACAAGCTATCCGATTCTAAAAAAAAAAAAAAGAAAACGCTCGCTTAGTCTATATCGAGCTATTGCACCGATCCGATTTCTAACCGTTGCATCAGTCCACGCCGACGAAAGGATCGGCCTTCGCGAATCGCGAGCAGCCAGTGCGATTACTTCGCAATTAGTCGATCGAATTGGCGATCGGTTTCTGAACTCCGTTGTTTCATTCCGGAGAATACCGATGCGGCGAAATCTCGACGAGATCTCGGCGAGATTCTTTGAACACACTCTACAAGGATTCGTCTACGACAGCATCTAACGCGCGACTGTGATTATTACTTGTTTGTTGCGGAATGGAAGCCGGTTCGACCACTCTTCGGTGATTCTGCGTTTACGATATCGTGTGTCGATAAACCTAGTAATATAATACACACCGCGTGTGGCGGTCGAGAGGAGTCTCGACGATCGAGAGATCCTTAACAATTTCCGGTTATTAGCGTTTGTCGAACGAGCGTTCCTTTTCTTTTTATCGGCAGCAGTAAATTCTGTTCGCTTCTCTTCTCTCCTAGCCCCGTGACCGCCGACTCGCGCCCCGTTTATTCCAAAACGAGAAGAAAATCACGGGGAATTTGTTCGAACGACGGAAGAAAGCAAAACAAAGAGACTTTCACGACTCGTTTATACAGATTTTTATTTTCCCTGGCCCGATTGCGTCACGACGAAAGCGATTGGTCCCTGTTCTCGCTTTCTCGATTATCAGAGACACCGACACTTCGAACTCTTTGGTGTTGCAAACACGCGTAGAAAAATGTAATTTAACAATGATCACGGAGCGTGCTCGTTAGCCGGTGTCGAAGCGTTTAAAGTCTCTGATTCGTTGTTTCTACGCTTTCGCGTGGACGTTGGATTTATGTAACCAATTTCGCAACGAAGTTGAAAAATCGGACTATCTAACGTCGCCCCGAACGTACGCCGTAGATCCTGTGGATCCGATCACGCGAGTACGCTGTATCGGATAAGTATATAATTGAGAAGAAACAGCAGCAAAAACTTGGAAACTAAGTGGATCGAATTTGATCGAGGAAGAGACCTTCTTGTCTTGACCGTTGAAATCGGAGAACTGGTTCCAGATCCGTTTACTTCTGGTTTAAATCGGCGTATGAAATATTTTTACATCAAACCGATAGACATTCGAATGCCGACGTTAATAGTCGCTGCCGTGTTACGATCGAGGAAAGTCGGCATTGAAGGCATGACGTAGTCGCGCGTTCAAATCACCTCGAGATCGCAAATTATCGGCCAAGTTTCCTCACGCGAGCTTATAAAACGCATTCCCACGCCTTCTCTTTTTCTTTTTTTTTTTTGTTTCTTACATTATTCTGTCTGCCGCACGAATACACCTGCGAAATACATCGACGGTTTATATACAGCTCAATCCGAGACATTTTCAAATACAGATGGAAACGAAAGTAAACCCGCGTCTGTTTCTTATCGATGTAGAATATTGCCTTGGAAACGGTCCCGTGCGTTCACTTTCGTGGTTCTTCTGAATCATTGTCGCCGCTATCGTCGGGCAATTTGTTCGGTCTACACGGTCTACGAGGTAACAGGTAATAGATGAAAGAAGATGAAATTCCGGAGAGTCCGACCCGGAGATCGAGGAGATAGTTCTTGAATGAAAACTATGATACCTGTCGCATCTGGATCGAACGAATGAAGTCTGGAAACGTGGAGGCCAGGTATCCGATCGGGAGGAAGTGTTTCGTCGATATGGGACGCGCGGAGAGCCTCGATCTTTGAACCGTGCAACATCTATGGCACCTGTCGCGACAGCCGTGGTACCTTCGCGAGGACCAAACAAGCACTGCAGTCGCGTTCGTGATCACCGCACGTTTGTCCGCTAGTCCGCTTGCCCGCTTGTCCGCCTGTCCGCTTCTCCGCTTGTCACCAAAGTGATCGAAGGTAGGGATCACTCGGCGCGGGACCTAGTAAACTCGATCGAGAAGGGGGAACTCCCCGTGGTCTCCCCCAATGGATTTCTGCAACTCCAGCGCCGAAATTACGACACCAACTCGCCTCAATTACCGATGCGACGATAGCACTTGTGTACGATCCCTGAGCGCGTTACACGGTTTTCTCGTTTCGCTGCCAAAACGTTCGTCCTTCTATGACTTTGTCGGTGAATCGGCTCGAGGAATTTTATCGATGCCTAAGATCGCGTTGGGCGCCTAAGCGTATAACGTTGTCGCACCATTCACACAATTTTCAATTGTGACGCGATGCCGGCCAGGTTGTATCATCGTTAGATTATTCAGGATAATAGATAATGAAATTCCATGCCGCTCGTCATTTTTATTGCACGATCGTAGCCGTTCCAGCATATCGGCCTTGACCATCCACTTACCTATCCAGTTTGTTGCTACTCGAAACAATTGTTGTGAGCAGGATGTATTAACTCCCTACGGGACATCCAATCGCTGAAAATATATCGTTCGAATCGTAGCATGATCTAGGATCAGGACATTTCCCAACTGAACGGGTTGCGGATCGTAGGGGATCGCGAGTTATTTGACGGACAGTGGTCGGGGAAATTCTGTATGCGTCACGAATGCTGAACATTTTTCGACATAACTGCTTCAAGCGAGTGAACGTTTAAGAATTCCTCGTTAAAAACTGGACCCGGTCTTCGTAGATTCGCGATAAGGTAGAGTGACTACATTACCGGCAAAAAATGGTTTTATGTGCCTCAAGTTTTCGTCCTTATATAAGAATATTTTGTCGCTGGTAAAGGGCTCATTCGAAAGAGGAAGGTTCAATCTATGTAGTGCGCGCTGGTCAGGAGCTGCCGAGATTATGTAGATATTTGGTAATATAAGCGTTAGAAGTAGGCCAAAAATTGAAGATGTGCATGCCGTGGAATCCAAGCATTTTTATGCCATTGGATGAGTTTTCTGGATGAAGTCAAGAACAGCTCGCGCTGGAAAATATCTGCAGCTACAAATTGAGCTATATTTTGTCTTGATTCTCTGCGAAATAAAGCCAAAAACTTGAAGCACGTTTCTGGCGTCAGAATTCATAATATCGATAATACAGAGCAAAAAATGTGACAAGTTTAGTCACAGACCCGTCGGATCAAGGCCAAGACGGATCTTGAGTCCGTGTCTAAAGGCTGTGAATGGAAATTATTAATTAAAAAGCGGTTTTTCAGCGATCCCTTTCAACCGTCCCTACTAAAAGTCTCTTTTGTTCACAAATTACAAATTCGAAATCATATAGGGCGCGTCCCCCAACCCCCGCTCAAAAATTGCGTTACAAACGATGATCGAGACGACTGGCCTTGAATATAAAACGTGTATCTTTTATCTTTTATTTATAACTTTATTTAGTAAGAATACGAGGCCACCTCGACTCCTATACGACAGAACGATAACAAAACTCTTCTCTTGTTTTCAGTTAGCGGAATAATTTACGCGCTCAAAAATATACCGTTTCCTTTAGCCGAATTTAGCCAGTATTTGTTTTATTTATCGTTATAGTGTCGAATCTATTTACACCGTTAATGCCCGGAATAATGTATCTGGACAGATTCGCTTTGAAAGAACTTAAATATTTGTACCGATTGTGCGTGTAGGTAGCGCGACAGTGGTACCATCTACAGTCGGGAGTTCGTGAACTAATTTCCCTATCTTCCCCATGTCCAAGACAAGGAAAGCGATAGTGCGCGACAAAGACAGTAGACGTCACGGTCGGGCCACCTCCTTTCTGCGGCGCTTCGAATCTCCTGATAAGTATTAGGCGCACATGTTAAGCAATGAGGTATCCCACAAAGCAGATTTATGCAATTTGCGAAGAGAGAGAAGTACAGACACGGTCCTCTTTCACTCATCCATCAAATCGATAGAAAATTAATTAATACAGTGAATTTCCGGTATAAGTTCGTATAAACCTCGCGTTTACCGGTCCCTGGAACTACCCTCACCACCGCGGGGTATACCCCGCGAGGGGCCGAAGCTAGAACACGGTCGGGAATATCGGTGTGAGACCAGGAGACTATTACTAATCCAATAAGAAAACTAATGGAAATGGGTATTTATAATATAAGAAAATAACGCACTAGAATGCAACGTATCTGTTCTTGATTAAAACGAAGAAGAACTAGTCAGAAGACGTCTGTATAGTTTGCAAGCCGAAACTGAAGTGAAGCTACAGAGAAAGTTTTAGGGGGAAGAAAAGAAACCTCTGTTGGGTCCACTCGGGAAAACAGATGTGGGAGGATCCTTAATTTATTACTCAGGGCCTCTTTTAAGTGTAAGGTTGCAGGCCTTCCACTTCTGACCAGAGTCAATAAATAAAGACCCGAGGACCGTTAAAATATACCAGGGCACTCTCAGTATCCTTCAACACTCGACTTACTTTTGTTGATGTTCCAACAAAAACTTCTTTATTTTTGTTCCGGAATGCCCCCGGTCACCTGTTATCGCGAGCCGAGACTTCCTCCCTTGGCCGGGGCGAGGACGCACGGGTCTCCTTTCCCCTGAGCCAGGTAGGGGGCAGTAGGGGGTCACCGGTGTCAGGTGGTAGCGGGGTGTCGTGAGTTGGTGCTCCCGGCGCCAAGCCGAACTGCCCTCCGCGAAGGGGGACACCAGGTGGGTGACCCGTACGATGTTCTACTATATTAGACATGGGGGGGGGGGGTTGTCATTCCCTTCACCCTGCGTGTCATTGTAGGGGTGGGAGGAGGCGAGTTGTTTTCGATAATAGTTCCTCGTTGTCTCCCGTTACCTCAGGGAGGTCACTGTGGTGGAGTTAGTGGGTATACCCCTTCGAGAGGGAGTCACACAATTCGTAACGCGATTACCACCACGTAAAAAAAGGACAGCAATAGCTTGTGCTGTGCCACATACTTTTTCGGGTCGTTTCGCTCGTGCGACCTTCTTTTTGCAGCGCTTCGAATCTCCTGGTAAGTGTTAGGCACACACGCTAAGCAAGGAGGTAAACAATTATATAATAAGCAAGAAGATTTATGCAATTTTTGCAGAGAGAGAAGAGCAGACACAATCCTCTTTCGCTCATCCATCGTGTCAATAGCAAATTCATTAATAACTCAATTGTCAATAATGATTTATATTGTATATTTCCAAATGAGAAATACAGAATAGGACTCAGCGACATTCACATGTAATTTTCAATAGGATTTTGGTCATGAATAAATCGTTTTTAACCATTTTTTGAACTCTTGTGCCATAGTTACATGCTACGTTTACATATAGGCTTTATTAATCATTAATTTATTAAATTTATAATCACAATTCATGGACTTTAATGGTCGAAAAAAAACTATAATAGAATGGACCTCTAGGTATGATGCTCTGTGATTCTTCGTCAATTAGTTGTTAACAATTTTCAGTGTAACACCTACAATTAGATAATCTTTTAAATATTTAATATGTATTTCCTCCGATCCAACAATAAAGTAATGCAATTTAACAATCGATGAAACTAGCATGTACCTCTATTCGACGTCGTGTACTAGTTTTCAACAGATTTTGTGTTTAACTAATTAGCTACTAACTACTTTCTGAGGCCAAGTTCGTTGCTCCAATACTTACAATGTGTAATACAAGAACAGTCGATTGTGTAATTGTTCGGCCGCCCAATTAAAAGTCTACTCTGATTGGTGCTTACCGAACCGGAACAACGAGCAAACCCCACTATATAAGTGGAGTACAAATCCGACACACATTAGTATCAGTGTGTCTTCTGACCCCCTGATGAAGCTAGATGCAAAGCTTGCGAAACGTTGGGAAATTTCTTTCTTTAGGACACGGCTTACACACGAAAATCTCAACAGACAAAACTGTATTCTAACGATATGTTTTTATTGTCAAAATATGATCGATGTTATTTTTCAATTTCTATAAAAAACTTGCATTTTTCGAATCTTTACGTGTTTCTCATTTTTTGTAAATGAGATAGGCAACCGAAAAATCGGAAAAAATTCTCAAATATGAATATCAGGAACTGCAATTCGTCTGATTTTTTTAATATCCTTGCGTCCAATTAAACGGGGAAAATTGATCGAAAATCGAATGGCACATATGTCAACTACCTCGTTCGGCTAGGCCCTTTAAAGGCGAATGGCCATGCCTTCATATGCCCATCACCACGACCATAACCAGTGTTTCGTGCATGTCTTGCGCGTGTATTGTGGGTGTTTTGTGTGTTTTGTGGGTATTTTACGTGTATTTTGTGTGTGTGTGGCGTTAGCCTTCTGTGTGTTTTTTCTAATTAATAATAACTGTAACTGAATATATGAAAAAAGTTTAAGATTAATGTTCAGGATAGTCGCTTTTAAACTTCGATATGAAATCTGTATTTGTTCGAATTTTTCCGGGTTTTCCATTCTTTACAACTAGAGTTTGCAACTACAAAATTGGAAAAAAATAAAATATGTATCATCACAATTAATATTATACTCAATTTATATTAATTAGAGATTTTGTATATAAGATTTATATGTTAGTTACATATTTCATATAAAACAATTAAGCTGTACGTTCTAATCCTGGTTAAAAAAATAATCTGCGTTCGGTTTTATGCTAAAAGCTACTCGGTTCTGTTCCCTGCTATAAGCTGAGCAGTTCTGTTTCCTGCTAGAAGCTGCTCGGTTCTGTTTCCTGCTAGAAGCTGCTCGGTTCTATTCCATGCTATAAGCTGCTCGGTTCTGTTCCCTGCTAGAAGATGCTCGGTTCTGTTCCCTGCTAGAAGCTGCTCGGTTCTGTGCCATGCTAAGGCTGAGCAGATGTCAGCACTATGTCGAGAGCGCCGAACGCTCTCTGATTGGGTGATTGGTCTACTTCTATACCTCGTCTATGCCGGAATCATTATTTGGTTAATATATTAATTTTTGAAATTTTCGCTACGTGTTTTTGTGTACTACATCAATGTAGAGGGGTGTACCAAATAATGTGTTTCTTGTAAAGTAGTTTTCTTATTACAGAATATTACAAATTTATGACTCCTTTACTTCGGGTGGTTCACCGCTAGATGCCTGCATGCTCTGGTTGACCGATGTCACGCTTGCGTAGAATCAATTTTTGCGCTCCTTCGAGCTTCCTTTTCCGTTTGGATCTGAAATAGGTTTGTTCGGTTTTTATTCGGTTTATTGTTATCCATATTATTTATAAGAATCGTCGTATGTATGAAGGTCCGCATATTGATTTCGCGATCTTCAGTATTCCGAGATGTTATTTCCAACAATATGTGAGATATTTTCTCGTAACAAAGAATTTATATTCCAGGACCAAAATGGTGCAGCGGTTAACCTATCGTCGACGTTTGTCATACAACACAAAAAGCAACAGGAGACGCGTGTAAGTATTGTTTTTTATTTAATCGAGAAACAAAGTTATACCATTATCGGTTCGTGCTATACCCGTTATTATCGAGGCGTTAGTTTCATCGGGATAAATGTACATTTGTTGGTGCCTGACTGTTTGAGGTTATGTTGTTGTTTCTCTGTCCTATTTCGATGCATGGTTTATCGTTAGAAAAGATACGGTTATTATAGTAAACTCTGAAACCTCGGGAAACTGTAGACGGTGAATCACAGTTTCGATTTATTGAAATTGAATACCAATAAGCTTTATAATTTGTTTTCTGATGATTTTAGTGTACGCACTCCTGGTGGAAAGCTGGTATACCAGTACCTTAAGAAACCCAAGAAGATCCCAAGATGCGGATTATGCAAAGATAAGCTCAGAGGAATCCAACCGGCCAGACCAATGGAAAGGTCCAGAATGTGCAGGCGTAAGAAAACAGTGAAACGAGTCTACGGGGGTGTTCTTTGTCACAAATGTGTGAAAGAAAGGTATGCTCGCGTCTTTAATTGTTCTCTTTGTGCTAGAACGAATTGCTCGTTAACACAATGCATAACTTTTTACTTTATTTTGTTCCAGGATCGTCCGTGCTTTCCTAATTGAAGAACAGAAGATCGTTGTTAAATATATGAAAGCGCGTAATGCAAAAACGAAGGCGGAGAAGTAATTTTTTGCTTTTTATTAACTAAATAAAATACATAAAATCGATACATTATGGTTCCTCGTCCTTTCAACTGTAGGATTACCGTGCACACTCGACCTTGCTCGTTGTACGTCCTCCATCGTCCAACAGGCTTATAGTATAATTCCTGCGAACGCTTTTCCTCCTAGTAAGTCTAAACGTCGCATTGACTTGTTCCTTCGAAGCACTTCTTTAATATCGTTCGCCCGCGTGGATCACGAATCATATTTGTTGATCCGTGGATTTTCCTATTTACAAGACCAAACTTAGAAACGTGGATCCTGCTCCTACCTTGAACTCTCAACTTCTCGTGACATAACCCTCGCACAATTTCCTAACACAGAACCTACTGCTTCGAGATTTTTCGAATCTCGAGTTGAGACGCATTACAGCGGGTAGATATTGCGGGATAGAGGCGCACCGTTCACTTTCCCAATATAGTTAGAGCGAGTACACGATCCCCTGCATGGTATAGGAATAAGTGGCGAGTATTGTATTCCGCTTATGGTCAAGGAGTGCGCGAAACCCGTCCCAGGGCGGCGTGACTTGCCAGCCTCGGTGCACTTAACAAGTGCCTTATTTGCTGAACGACCAGTATGCGTGTATGCGCGCCGGACCGGTGTAGTTTCCATGCCGGTGCAGAAATGACCCAGGTGAGAACCGTGCGAGTTTGTCACCTGAGAATGCGGACAGCGTGTCGGCTATTAAGTACTTTCGTTTCGCGAAACAACCTCCGTTCGCTGTCTCCTATCGCAGTTCCAACTTTTCGATCTTGTCGTGACACGGAGTAGGAGTCTAACGTGTTCTAGCTCTCCACATCTCCATTTCCCTCCCTCTCTTTCTTTCCGTTTCTCGATCGCGCGAAACAGCGACCCTCGTGCCTCGGTCCACGTTCGGTTCATTCATGCCTCGCTGTATTTTCTGAATACAACAGAGACTATTTCGAGCGCGCGACGATCCTTTCGGGAGATGCTCTATCGGCTATTAACGGCTATCGGTCATTTACGTGAACGACGCCCCCACTCCAATATTTATTTAGCCGCAACGCGTATCGAGCTCTTTCTCCGTGTCGATCGTCTGCGCTGGATCACAATAACGCCTCGCTTATCGGCTTTGGCATTGCGAATGATCGACGTGGCTCTGCTCTTTATCGGTCTCGTCCACCTTTCGAGATATTATCGCTCGTCGCAAATCTGAAATCAATTGCTTCTTCTCCGAACCGATATGGGAAATTCGTATCTATATTTATCGTTCGAAAACGCGTGTATTTCAGAGCTTTTGTAGTTGCTCCGATAATTTGATCGTTCGAATCGATTTTCGTACAAGAGGTATAGTAACGCGAGAGGAAGATTCGAATTCCGATCGGTCGGTCTCACGTGAATTCAGCTCGAAACTGGTGTTAGTTCCAGATCGTCGGTCGCCCCGCTTTGCTTTCGAAAATAAGAACACGGGGAAGAGGCGTCCGCAGCGGTTGTGGCAAGAATAATAGCAAAGGATACAAGGGGCGCTGACGGTCGACAAGCAAAAAACCCCCCACGAAAGCCACCTCGCTCCGAATACCGATGGTAGCCGGCCGATTTCGAATTTTCGAGGGAACGTTTCTTGCTCGCAGTCGACCATCCGTGTCGGAAATAATCGGTGCGGTTTGTCGGCAGGATGAGATGTTCGCGCGAGACGAGGCGAGGGCACGTTTTCGTCTCGCCTCGATCGCCACGAAATATCTCTTCCTTTTGATGCACCGAGAGATTTCTTCTCGGCAGGAAACGCGTCGGGTATCGACACGCTGTATCCGCGGTTCAGCGGCTCTAATATAGTTGTTCGGACAGATTCGATTACGCGGATCTAAATCTTAACGTCTCGCGTTGAAAACGAAATTAAATTTCCGTCGGCATCGAAGGGATCGATTAATTTCCATCGCGGGTCCTGCGACGCGAAACGAAACGAACGACTAGAAGACCGAGTCGTTGCCGCGCCGCGTGTCGGAAGAACAGGTTTACGTTTCAGATAAGGCGAAGCACGATCGATTCTAATTACGAAACGGATACAATTTCGCGAGTGTTCCGCGCGAAATTGCACGACGAACCAATTTGCTCGGAGCCGCGCGTATCGTCGCCTCTCGTCGGTAGCAAAAGGTAGCTGCTCCCTGTCGCGTTTAATTGCCGAGTCTGGCTAGAAAATGCGAGCGTCCCGTAACCTAGTGCGAGAGACGGCACCGGTCGCTAGTAATCAATTTCCGGAACTCGTATTTAACGCTACATTAAAGCGCCGCAGGATGAACCCGATCTGCTTTGTGGTCGCGCAGCGGAATTCATTATGCAACCGGCGAAGTCGCGGACAATTGAAAAGAACTTGAAAAAGGATGAACAGTTTCAATTAAAAACAATGATCTTGTTTCGGGGCGTATCGATAATCGGCACGGGATCGCGTTTGAAACTCGATGAATCGTCTTCAGCATCGCCGTCGAGATTGCTACTTTCCGACTATAATTATCCGTTAGCGTACGGTAGCGCCGAGGATTGATCCGGTGCGGCTCGGCGTCCGAACGGAGGAATCGTCGGACCAACTGTTATCGTGTTCGGTATCAGCAGCAGCCAAGGAACACGAATGTCCGGAGGTGTACACGCGAGGAGAACGAGAATAAGAATGAGACGAGAGAAAGGAGGTTCGAGCGCGACTCCGAGCTCCGAAACGACAAGGAAACCGCGGTGTGTCGGTAGCGGGTCACGAGATCGGTTCGCGTCGCGTTTAATTGACGGTTATAAAATGCATCGAAAGAGAAAGAGAGAAAGGGAGGGAGCGTGCAATCGAGAATAATTTGAAGCGAGCGAGCTCCAAAGAGGAGAACCGCGATACCGCGTGATTCCTATAATTTTCAGGGCTCGTGTTTGACAAAATAACAAGTGGGTGGGTGTCGGTTTTCACACCCGCGGCTCGACGGGGCCTCTTCGGGGAATGTAAAAAAGGGCAGAACACGAAACCGGTCCCGATGGATCTTTGTTATGCCGGGGCCCCCGCGTCCTCTCTCGTCTGCACGCCTCCTCGCTTGCTCGCCTCTCGCGTCTCTGAATAAGGACCAACTACGCCAGGATCGTAGCTAGCGAACGCTCAACCCTAGCCTCATCGACGATCCAGCCAATTTTCTCTTTTCGACGAAGCGCGCAAAAACGATCGACAACTCGTCTTACCGTGTGCGGTCGCGACGAAAATTCAACAGGTTTCCCCGACTCACGGGGCGAGTTGATGCGCGTCGTAATCGCAACCGGTCCAAATACGGCGCGACTTCGGTTCGTTAACTTATTTAGCTCGGTGTTGCATCATGACCGATTAAAATCGGATGTAAGTCGGGCCGTCGCGTACGGTAGCGCGTGGGCAGGTTCGCGTTCGTTTCGAGCGATACCAAAAGTTCTGGAGGGCCCCGAGCAACTTTGTGAAACACGGTCCATCTACTCGAGAGAGGGAGAGAGAGAGAGAGAGAGAGAGAGACAGAAACGAGCAATCGCTGGTCGTCGAGTTAAAGTTCAATATATTCCAATTTGTCGCGGTAGGCAGATAGGAGGGACATCGGTCTCTCGGCTGGTTTCCTTCTCTATAGCCGAGGCCCGTTTCTCTCGGGCTCCAAATCGGAGTCGGCGGGACCGCTTTGATCGAGCACCAGTGGCCTCAATTCACACCTGACTTTTAGCGATAAAAGCCGGCTCTAAAGATATCGTTATCCCGTTCGAGCACACGAGCCACGCTCGGCCGAAGGAAAGGAAACGGTTATCGCTGCAGGTAGCCCGCTCTTACGCGCTTAATCGAGCGAATTCATTTCGTCCCGTGTCCTTGCCTCCTCTTTTTTTCGCTGTTAAACGTTGCCCAGCCCCCGGCTTGCTTTCGCACCGGGTCGGGTCGCGTCCACGCGATCGATCCTCGAGGGAAATCGTCTGAAATTATTTCCTGTTTCAGGGCGAAAGAGTCGAGAATTCGCGAGGCATGACAATGGCCTGGAAAGTCGGTTACAAAGAGGTGCCACTCGACAGCAACGCGGAAAAATGAAGGGTCAAACGAGAGGGAAGTTTCAGAATTCCCGACGGAATCCTTGAAGAGGTACCGGTCCGGGTAATGGAATCTGAATTTTGCATAAGTAATCGGCGACGTAATCTTCCGTGCCGGATTGCAGCAGCGGGAGAGGAGGACGGACGATTTCGGGAATCGGTGACAGCCGAGAAGCATGATTTATAGTCGTAATCTCGTGATGCGGGTTTCCGTTGATACTTACTCGTCGAGCTGACTGTGGACGTTCGTCGACCACGCCGCGTTCAGATCGAATACGAGGAACGGTCAAGAGCGCATCGGCCCTATCCGCTAAATAGACGCAATTACGATCGATTATCCAATGTGCCGTCCTACCGACTAATCTTGACCAAGGAACGTCCGAACGACGTACAACGCTCAGCGTACACAGCGAAAAATACTCCTCTTCACTGTTCTTCTTTCGCAACGAGCAATTTTAAGGCTCGTACAGACCTGAACATTTCGACGAACATTGCGCCGAACAGCGTCCGAAACGCAAAATCCCGCCGAAATGAATGTCGACTTTGCGTTTCGTTCGCTGTTCGGCGCAATGTTCGTCGAAATGTTCAGGTCTGTACGCAGCTTAAGCGTCCGTTCGGTAATATTCGAAAGCGTGGTAACTCGAGATTTATTCGTCGAACGTGTCGAAGCCATCGAAGTGTACAACGACCGCGTCCCGGGTCCTATAAATCAGAAAAGGGCAAAGTATTGTTCGCAAGAGGAAGCGTCCAGGTCTGGTAAACACGTGTACGAGACACGAACTTTCCGCACAGATGTTCAGGATTATTCCATGCAGGAACGGCGCATGGGATCGAAGAGGATTCTCCTCTTCCCTTTAGCGAATATGATCCGTGTAGCAAACCGTATCTAAAAGATAACTCGTTTTCAGGCGCGGAGGATCGTGTGGGACAGAGCGCGGGGTGTCGCAACTGAACGTGCACGAGCCTGGAGCAGATCTCGCGGTTGAATAGGACCGGGGCTGATGCGGTCATAGTCGGAGGGGCGAGGACTGACCCAAAGCTCGGGACGCCACGGCACGTTAAGGCCCAGACATGGATTTCGCTCTTTTGTGGCTCCGTACGACGTCGGACCGCCGCGCCGAATGAAATATACTTCCAGCTCGTACGGCCCTCGTAACTGGCGCCAAACGGATCGAGATTTTCGGCCCCGCCAGGACGGTCCATACGTGCCTCGCCGCTTCTCTCCCTCTCTGCGCATCTATTTCTCTCCATCGCTCTCGGTCTCGAGTCGGCTCGCATTTATTTTCTGGTTGGTCCGTTCGTCGGCCGAGGCGAGAACGCGTTAAACGATCCCCGAGACGGACCCACGATCGCCTTACGGGTCCCCCTAATCCACCGATCCAACTTCGAAACGCCTTTCGAATTTCTGGTTGCTCTTTTACCGTCGTTTCGCTTCGAACGGTCGGGCAGGACTCATAGAGCGTAATAATCTCGGCGAGTAAGCGATATGGAAGTCGACGCGCAGTGCGAACCGATTTGCGTAGTTCGCGCGAACAAAGTTGTTTCGTTTGATAGACGACAACGCGGCTGCAACCACGAGGTCATTTTATCATCGGCCCCGTGAACGCGCGCGCGCGAGGGACCGAGAGGTGGTAATAGCACGATGGTAAAAAGAGACCACGCGAATCCGATCGCGGTAACGATGTTTCCCATCGAGACACGAGACGCGAGAGCGAACCTGTTCTTTTGTCAATTCACTGCCTGTCTCCGGATGAAATATATTTCCTCCCCCTACGGGGCGATACGAGGCGAAGCGAAACGAAACGAATGGATCGTGATTTCGGGGCCCGGCGGACTGCCCTCTCCTGCTCTCCGGCTTCATTGTTGGCCATTGTCGCGGGTTTAGGCTCCTCGAGCGGCGGAACTGTGCCAGGCCCGGTCGAGACGTGACGAAGCGAGGCGAGATCTCCGACGCCCGCTACCCGCCACCCGCCACCCGCCACCCGCCATCCACCGACTGCATAAACGAATAAGAGTTCGCAGAAAAGAACCGACCGATTCTAATCCCGAAATCCGGTTTCAAGCACGCCGGATTGTCCTCCGCGGCGTCTTCTTTTTTCGTTAACACGAAGCTCGAGCTCCAGCCTCCGGTGGGCTCAGATTCGACGACCGACCGTGGACACCTTTTCAAATGCTTCTTGAGATCGTTGCCGTACTCGATAGGTGCGCCTAGCCGACGATCCGTGATCTCGAAATCAGCTGGATCGATGGCACTGGTGGAAAGAGATCGTCGAACGCTGCCGGCCGATTCGATAAAGCCGTAAAATTAATAGAGCCGGTGGTGGTCGGCGGTTCCTGCGGTCGGAGCCAACCGACGTGGCGCGGCGTGACACCGTTCATGATATACGATATTACGATAATTATGCAGGCTTCTTTATCTTATCCCCATAGTTCGCCTTGAGTAAGCACATTTATGGCGATCTCTGGGTGTGCGTCCGAACGACCTCGGTACTCGGTCGGACCTCTCCCTCTCTCTCTCTCTCTCTCTCTCTCTCTCTCTCTCTCTCTCTCTCTCTCTCTCTGCTCGTGATAACATGACTCGCTCGCGATCGAGCCTCTAATTGCATGTACGCGCGGACGATAACGAGGCGAACGCGCGTGGCGTTCGGAGGCGACGACTTTCCACTTTTGTCCGAAGCGCAGTTTTTTATCGACTGCAGCGTGTCTCCGAGTCCCCCTGCGATAGTCGACCCCCCGTGCATGGGAGGCATCAGACGCCGATCGAGAGGAACGCGAGAAACGTTTCTCCGTCGCTTCCTCGATTTATATCTCTTCTTTTTCGCAACCCTTGCCTTCTATGTTTGGAAAGCTTGCAACATCCTCGATAAGCGTTTGTCGCGATAACATCGACGGTTCCCACCAACTCGCTCACGCTCGTAAATATTATTCGACCGTTGGCGACTTCCGACGGTCCTCCTGCCCGTTTTTTCCTCGCGCGCGAAATCTTTCGCGAAGCGAGCCGGAAATTCTGTCGGCAGAATTTGTTTACCCTGTTTTTGTATTTAGCGTTTATACACCCTCAGCGTCTTACCTGCCCAGTATTAGGGGTACCCATAAGTAATCGATTATTTGCAAAGAATCTGTTTTGCCTTTAGTTCTGTACCGATCGTTGAAGAGGAAACACGTATTCTTTTACAGTTTTCGGTAAAGCAGCCTGTGTTCAAAATATTCTAAAAAGTATAATATTTTTTTAAAACCCTGTAATAAAATGGCGGCGTCCGTACCTTCCGAGGATCGTATTCGTCATTGCATACTTTTTCATTTTCATGCGGGATTTGATGCAACGGTAACAACAAAGAAAATTTGCGATGTTTATGAAGATGTATTGAAGGTCAACAAGTGTCAACGTTGGTTCAGAAGGTTTGCTACTGGTGATTATGATCTCTCTGAACGGCATCGAAGTGGACGACCAATTGAATTTGATAATGACACCCTAAAATCTCTAGTGGAAGCTGATCCAAAATTAAGTATACAAGAATTATCGAGAAGCCTTTGGTCCACATGGTCAATTATACAAAGGCACCTACACGAAATGGGAAAGGCATCTATAGGCAAGGAATATGGGTACCGCATCAATTATCTGAGACCAACAAGAATATTCGTCGATCAATTTGCACTTCATTGCTATCCAGATTTCGTAGAGATCCATTTGGTAGCAGAATCGTTACCGGAGACGAAAAATGGATTCTTCATGATAACATAAAGCGTTCCAAGCAATGGCTTTCTGCAAATCAAACCGCAATATCAAACCCTAAACCTAGCTTATCACTTAGAAACGTGTTACTGTGCATTTAGTGGAACTGTCGTGGCATAATTCACTTTGAGTTTTTGAAATCTGGAGAAACAGTTACTGCTGAGTTGTATTGTCAGTAATTATAACGGCTGTATTCAGAACTATTGAAAAAGAGGGCATTTTTAGTCCTCGGAAAAGGTTTAATACTGCAAATTGACAATGCCCGGCCCCATACAGCGAAACTCCCTCAGGAAAAAATCAAAGAATTGCAATGGGAAGTTTTGCCGCACCCCCCGTACTCGCTGGATATTGCTCTCTCTCTGATTATCATCTTTTCAGATCTCTGGAGCATTACTTAAGAAATAAAACATTCACTTCTGTAGAAGATACAAGGAGGCACCTTGAGTCATATTTTGCTTCACGAATCCTGGATTTCTATAAGAGAGGGATTGACAATTTGCAGGAAAGATGGCAAACTGTCCTTGATAACGATGGAAATAATATAATAAATTAAGAAATAAAAACTTGAATTTACTACAAAGTTCGTTCTAGATTTCAAAATAACTGATTACTTACGGGCCCCCCTAATACAATCTGACCCTAACCCATCTTGCCACGGGCAGTTCGTCGCAGGGCATCTTTTCGAGCGAGACAGATCGCGAGCCGCACCTCTGCGATTCGAAAGCACCGAGACCTTTGACGATGAACGAACTCGCATGCTAGCTGGCGAAAATTTGAGACGCATCTGTCGCTCGCAACTGGATCGCATCCGGTGGAAGGAATAATCACGGCAATTAATGTTAATTGCGCACGATCGAAGAGCGTTACCGTTGCGTCTCGATCGCTGTCGCGTTCGCGCTCATCCGCGTGTACTGTACACGGAGTGTACGCGTATTACTCGACCCGCGACCAATTAACAAGACGATGCGGCGACTATTTCTAGCAATTAGCAATCGGCCGTTAGTCAGCGAGAGAAACGGGCTTCCTTTGTCCACCTCGCCTCCGCCCATCCGTGTTCCCGCAACGCGACGCGATTCGCACGAAGAGAAATCGCGATCGTTCTTGATGTCGGAACTGAGATGTCGAGGATGTACGTTGGATTCGAGGAAAACAGGTCCGCCCTCTGAAAGCAAATCTGACCTAAAATTGCTGTTCTACCGGCTAGTCGAGAGGTTAATTAACCCGTTGACCGATTCTCTCGCTCGCTCTCGACATTCGCTGGCCATTGCCGGTTTGCGAACGACGTTTACGCTCGTTCGGAGGTACAAGAGAAATCGGTTGGGGCAGAATCGGCGATGTTAAACGGACAACGAACGATCGGGAAACGCGGTGATACAGAGACAAATCGAGTCGCAACGACTCCAAAACCAATCGAGAATTCAACGCGACGATAAATTCGTAGAAAGTCGAGCGACGCTGAATTCGACCGATCGGGAACACGGCTTGTCGGACAGGAGAGATCGCTCCGCGCTCGCCGCCGCGTTCCGCATATAGAAGACGATGCTGAACAACGTGGCATCGCGATTCCATAAAAGCGTCGAGAATCATTTCTAAAAATATAATGATCGACGTCCTTACGCGAGCAAGCCGATCAGCGTGCCGTGAATCAATCTGGATCGATGGATCGCGCGAAGGAAAAGGCGGCCGACAGGGGGGACAGGGGGCAGAAAACAGCCGAGACAGGTTCTCCGTGGAAATTGTTGCGTTGAAAACGTACACTCGCATCGAGCGGCGATGGTCCGAGCAGGGTTCGCCGAAGCAGGGAATCGGTCGAAGCCTGGCGCGTGACTTTCTCGTGGACAATATGCCTTTGTTGTGGGAAGAGAACGGGCTCCGTTAATGGGCATTCGATTACGATCCACAGTGGTCGCTCTGTGGCTCTTACTTTTTTCGTTCCGCGGGTGCATCGTTTGCTCGCAACCTTTCCCTGGATATCTTTTTACGCTCGCTGAAAAACTGGACGAACGGATAAACGGGCCGATTTACGGACAACCGCGACAACGCGGCGGAGGAGCTATTACGTCTCGACGCGAACAATAACCTGGAAGGTAAGACCGTCGAAGCATCGGGCCACTTAATCGTCTCGATACCGACTATGTCCTTCGACGAAAGCGACCGTAATCACCGGTAGCATCGAATGGGTTAGGCGATATTTCTTCACGGGTTGAACGATCGGCAAGCATCGTGGGCGACGACGGTTTCGCGGAGCAAACCCGGGAGCCGAGATCTCCCGAGGCGGGAACGCGCTACGTTAGCAATTAACCGGTAATCCGATATTGATAGCAGTACCGGAGCGGCGGAGAATGTAACGAAGCGCGACGCGTACCGCTAAGCGTAGCACGGCAACCGGCAACGCATACGAGAGCCAGTTAGGAACGGTCGCGCGGAGTCTCGCGCGTAAATGCACGCGCGGCGTGTTAATGTTTGAAAGCGCAGCGTGATGCGCGCCCCCGTGGCGTGCGTGTACTCCGGCCGGTCGTCTTGTTCGCCTCGATCGCCGAAACGGCGCCGTTCAAGTGCGAACGCACCACTTTCGAAACACACGGCACCGCCTTTCTCTCCGATTCTTCTCCTTTTTTCTGCTACTCGCATCCTTCTCTCTCTCTCTCTTTCTCTCTCTCTCTCTCCCTCTCTGTCGCTTGGATGTCTTACAATTAATCACCGGCGTAAGCGATGCTCAAACGCCGACGACTCCGAATAGCCATCGTTGCGATCTTAATGTTAATTGCAACAGCTTTGCGACTTGTTTTCTAATTCCGACCGGATCGTTATCAGATACCGGGAAACACGTACGCACCGCGAGGTTGCGTTAAATCTTTTCCGCTTGTACACTCGTGCGAAAACGAGTTTGCACGCTTATACCTCTCTGCGGCGATAGTCGAGCAACTACAAGCAAGGGCAAAGGGAGGGTTCGATCGGTCGTTTCGAGGATCGCAGCGGTTTCTCGAGCCCGCTATCCTCGCTCACCCGGTTCTACGAAGAAAAAGATTCACGATTCTAGTAGGGTTCTAGTTTCCGCGGTGACGCGCCACGCATAGACATTCGCGCCTTTCCAAGGAGCCGCTTCTACTCCGACCCTCCCCGTGGCTTCTCTCCGTTCGTTCTGGAGCATCGGTGCGACTGCGACTGATGCGAGCGGCTCGCGAGCGTGCTCGACAACAGAGAACCCGAGAGAGAGAGAGAGAGAGAGAGAGAGAGAGAGAGAGAGAGAGAAAGAGCAAGAAAGAAAAATCTCCGGGACCGTGGTCGTCGCGTCGCGGCACGATGGCGCCCGTAGGGCGCCGTCGCACACTCCCCGCTAGCTACTCTGACGGGCCAGGGATGTAGCCTCGGACCGATTCCGAGCTTCCGCGGATAGGGACCGAGGCCGAGCCTTTCCCAAATATCTCCCCGATTCGACCGGTTCACCCGGTGTCGACGACGACGACGACAACGACAAGCTATCTCGTTGATTCTACTCGACCCGTGTCGCTTCGCTCTTTTCACCAACGAGCTGCATATGAGCCGTTTATTTCGAAAGTGGTCTAAGTCTACTTACACTTAAATTGAGATATTTAAGGGTTTGTGTTTCAATAAATTTAGAAATGTACGTATAGGATACCAATGTGTCATACTGCTTAAGTGTATCTAAAAGAGTTAAGTTTACAGTTCCTATTCAAATAATAGCAATTATTAAGTGAACAATATGTGTTTTCTTACCAAAAATGGAGTTAAGCCACTTTCAAAGTTAACAACCAGATTCGTTATAAAATTTGAAAGAGCTCATTCGACGTAATTTAAAATGCTTCAAATTGAAAGAAACAATACTCAATTTACTTTATATATGTTTACAACACTTCAAAAACACAATTTATGTAATTCAGGACATTTTCTAATTACATAAATTACATAACAATTTACTGCCATCTACATTTTGTGTATGCGGGAGGGATTTGAAGAAGTCATGGTGCTCCGGTGGTATGTATCGTAGTAAGTCCGTCATGTCCTTGTATTTCGCTCTTGTAATTCGTCTTATATTTTTATAAGGTGTGTCAACACAATATTTTCGAACTTTCTTGGTCTACCCCGACGTGGTAATAAATCCAGGATTTTAAACTTTGCATTCTCATCCATTGATATCTTATAGAAAATTTTATATGATTCATCTCTCAAAAAACGCATCCAGCATATTTTCAACCAATTTATTGTCTCTCCGTTAGAATTCTTTACCTTTCTAAAAATTGTCCTTTTGTTTCTTTCATTTAGAATAACTTCCTTCGAACATTGTCAATAATGGATTGGTCTTAGGCCACTTTCAAAGTGACGGTTTTAATTATTGAACTAACTGCGAAAACTTATGTGTCCAAAATGATCGTATATACTCTTGTTTATGACAGCTAACTTGAAGTTGTACACGTAATTACGGGCAACAAAAAATAATTGACAAATTTACTTGGGCCACTTTCAAAATAAACGGCTCATATACAGATTTTTCGAGCGCGCCGCGAATAGCGTACGTGCCAACGGTGTACACGATTGCGTTCGATTTAACACTACGATTACCACAGGAATCAAAATTCTAGTTATACAATTGTCTACGTCTGCGTCTACATCTACGGCAACGCGTTTCTACTAATATTAAGGTCGATTTATACTATCCACACAGACACTGAACGTATTATTTCAGCACCGATCGGACAACCATTCTTTAATGCATTTAAACATAAGTGTTTATATCAGTACAGACGCATATCGGAATCGGTTCGGCGATCCGACATTCTCGGGAAGAATGAAGAAACGGAACTGTTCCGTGCCTGTGCGAATAGTATTATTCCGGTTGCGATTGCAGTGATTAAAACTTCTTTGTTACTCATAATTTCTTGGAAGAATAAAGACGCATTTATTGCATGCTTATGTATTTTACAACGGCTATGCATATATTGACAATAAGAAGATACCATTTTATTTCGATTTAATATAGATCAATAACTAGACCGCGGATCTGTATGCAAAATAAAAATCGTTTGCATTCGTTGCAAGACATGGAAGCCACGTAGGAATTTATTCCTCTTTCTAATAGTTTTATTAAGTTGTAAGAAATGTATTGACACTCTTAGATTTCGGTAATCTTTTTACCGTTTGAAATAATACCCACCCATTTTTGCTATGAATGCATACAATCCGCAGTCTATTAATAACATAAATTCGGTTGAACCTGTTCGAAATCTTCATCACGAGTTAACAAGTAAAATCAAAGGCTGTCGCTTCGATCGGTCGGTACTTTTATTCGCCTTATCGAGCGGTATCCCGTACGGTGATCATCAGCTTATAGACTATAACGAGTTGACGGGTCAAGAAACTGTACGCGCGAGCAACAACAGGTGGTTCACCTGTCGACGAAAAAGAAAATGACTCGCGATAGGATAGGATGGAGCAACGCGGCGGGGTAATTCCCAATATCGAGCAACAACTCGCGCTAAATAAATCGAAAGTTGAACGTCGAGGAGCGAATCAACGATCGAAATGCTCTCCGCCGACTAGATTTTCCGCATAGCGTTCCCGCCCACGTAGCCGCGCACGTAATTATCCACGGCCACGCAGGTATCGGTGCCACGGATGGTTGCAAGCACCGAGGACCGAGGGGCTGGCGCATAGGGGTAGCGCTATCCTATACGTAAGCGCGCGCATAGTTCGCCGGTGCGATCTATTACATGTACCGTGAATCCAACAAAGATACGTCGATCGGCGATGGAACAGAAAAACGAGCTGAAAATACTGGAGTGTTTCGAGCGAAGGCGATTAGAAATTGGACCGCGTCGCGTCGTAAATTGTTGTAAATTGGTGAGCGCGCACCGCGGGACTTTCCGTTTTCCAGGAACTGGGAACGCAGATAAGGTTCCGCTCTTGCGATCCTTCGGAACGGTTGAGAGTATGCGTTCATCTCGATCGTGGTTCGATCGGGGTACCGTGAATCAGAGATACAGAGTTGATACGTGCCGTGGCATATCGGCCTGTCTCTGTCTAGATTACGGAGTAGGATCGGTGGTCCTTGTCTCGGAGCCGAGCCGACACGAACCGTTCCCCCAGAAAACGGTGAATCCCCACCCGCAGCGAACCGGAGACCGACGAAGTCGAGCGGCCTGCGCTCTGCTGCCGACGCTGACTGCTCTACGTCACAGTGAAGTATGTGCTCTCGAGTGTAGAAAATGGCTGCGCTCTCCGCTACCCCGGGTCGGCGCGGATGTAAATACGGCCTGTGGATCGGCTTGGGAGTGTTTATCGCGAGACTGGTCGGTGGTGAGTAGATCCGTGGCTATTGGGCTATGGGCTGCGGCTGGTTCCCACCGATACCGATTCGTGCTCGACGGATTTCCTCGTGGCCGAGAACGAGTCGTGTGTGTTGTGCGGTGCACGACCAGCGAATCGATCGGATGCGGATTCTCTTTCTCGGGCCAGATTCGTTCTTCGTGGCGAGCAACGATCGCTGTCTGCTGGTGCTATGCTAACTTGGTGTTCCTCGACCGATCTTCAACTGCTCTCCTTCGAGACGACTCTGCCTAGTGCGCCCGCCTTCTGCCGCACAGATGTCCGTTGCCCCGCTGATCTCTTTCTTCGTGCCTCGTCGCTCTTCCCTGGATAGAGAGACCAGAGTCTCGTCGACGGAACGACGAAACGACGGTACACGCGTCGACGTCGTTCGTCTAGCCTAGAGCCATTTCTGAGAGATCCTCGTCTGCGATGCGACCTCGATCGCGCCTTCGAGATCTTCGAATGTTCGCCACGAACCTCGGAGCGAAACTTGGCTGATCCTTTAACGTGACACTTTCCGCGGATTCAGCTTGTCTTCTCGTCGAGAAGACTACGCGTTCTCCGTATCTGTTGCCGCACGATCGGTACATTCTTGCGAATGGAATCCCAGTGCCAAAGGCGTGCACGTCTCCTCTGTTTTCTTATTTCGTCTTTTTCTTCTTTTACCCTCGACTCGCGGGAGAAGTCAGAAGGAAAAGAGCGTGTTCGTTCTCGCGCGAAAGAGAGAGAGAGAGAGAACACGGGAGGGTGGGGAAGAGCGAGAACGACCAAAAGAGAAAGACGAAGAGGTTAGGCGCTAAGGTTAGGCACTGAAATACCAGTGGTGCCGAGAGTCTCGCCGCTTCTGATGCCTCGAGAAGTCCCGGCCCGGCCAGGCCGCTCCTCCGTTCCCGGTGTTTCGACCTTTTTCCAGCTTTTCTTCCTTTTTTCCCCGTTGCCAGCCCGAGAAGAGAGCTACTCGTGGCATCGTTCGCGTTTCGCGATCCTAGCCGCGTGTCCCTTCTGTCTGCCACCAATCCAACATCCCCACGGATTAAATTTAGCCACGCTAAAAGTTGCTTTCTCAAAAACAACCGATCTCTCGCCCGATCGAATCCCTGCAATTCCCCTAAACGAATTCGCGCGTTGCTCTCTCTCTCTCTCTTTCTCTCCCTCCCTTCCTCTTGGTTCTCTTTTTCTCGTTGGCGATCCGCCTCGCCTAAACATGCTCGATTCCCTCTCTCTCTTTCTCTCTATCTCTCTCACTCACACACACACACACACACTCTCTCTCTAGTCTTTCTTCTCGCGAAACCGTCGGCGAGATCGCGCGTATCGCGTCGGACGCTGGCACATTTTTCTCGCCGATCGATGAAACAACGAATGGAACGAACAGCGAATCCGTTCGAGACCACGCACGTGGTTAGGTTCGCGAGGAATGCTGCCCGACGCTGATTCACGATAACAATTGGTCCACCGCGGTAACGAGTACCATACGTCGCAACGAGATCCGTTCAAACAACAGATGAGGTATCCAAGTAGATCAATTGTTGCCATTTCGGTACTACTTATCGATTGGATCTGGTATTATGATGCAACACTATTGGCAAAGGGAACCAACATCGCAAACCGTTACTGTAAATCTCATTGTAACGTTACTAATATCGCAGGAAAAATCTCGCCGCTTATTTATCTCTCGTATTCATTACTCGACTAATTGTTATCGTCAGCGATGCTGATATTTCAGATAGCCGTATACGAAACTCCATATGGTTATTGGTATACACCTAGACCTCGTCTGTCGTGAAAACGCTCGATCGCCTCGTTAGGTGTTTTTGGTAAAACGGATTTCCGCGAGAGAAGACGCCGAACGCAAATCGGTCCTCGCAGCTTCCAACTTTATTGACGACCTGCCTCTTCCGGCTAACGAGTTCCCCGAGAGAATCGCGCCAACGAGCGACAGTGGGATTGGATTACCGTCGGCTGATTGTCCTTCCACGAAAACTATACTCGTAATATTGTTACGCGTACACGCAAAGTCGTTTTCAGCGCGGTTCTCGGATGCGTTATTCATCGCGCGCAAATGCAACCTGCAATTACGCTCGATGTATGCGCCAGCCAAAAACGTATATCGTCGCGAACCACGCTCACGCTTCGGCTCTCTGCAGTTCTGCAGCCGTCGTACTCTCTAATTTCCCTCGCCGAACTATAAAACAACCAGTTCGCATTTCGATGCGAAACGTTACGTTTTTCCGATCGACCGGGGCGCCATCGATGTCAACGCTGAAAAATAAAATCGATGAAAAACCTTGCACCCGGTATATATGACGTGTCAACGCGCCCTTATAGGCAAAAAAAGCCCGCGAAATCCACCCACTACATGTTTACGTAGTCACTAGCTGGTCAATACTACCATTCGCACGCGATTCCGTTTCGACTTTTTCTCTCCTCGACCCTGCGCTGTTTTTTTTTTTCTCCATTTCCATTTTGATTCCGATTCAGATTTCCAATGTGTACAAGATGCGACAATTCAATTCTCGGAAGAACCGCATAATCGTGCTTGTACGTGTTTTACCTAGTGTACGCGTAAACCGCGAGTCTCTTGAGTCATTCATTAGTTGGCAATTAGATCATCCTACTCGTTCCCTCGACGCATATGTATATGGCTCCCTGTGATTTCTGGCTTTTCACAAAAGAAAAATTTACGTCAATTAAGAATTATACCTTGTACTGGCGTTTCGGGTCGCCAAATACGAGCGATCAAACAGAAACTTTGAAGCGTCCGTGTGAACGATTCTTGATTTTTCCGATGGTTGGCGATCTGTCCGCGATAAATACAGTAAATATTCATTGACCAAATTACAAATGCCCGAACACTTTGGAACAAGTGCCTCTCCCTCCCGCTCAAGTCAGATTGCCGCATGCCGGTCCGAAGCGGTCGGTTAATTGGCGCGAACGCGCTTCTCCGATCACGAAGGACCACGCTCTTCTCTCCTCTCCTCTCCTCTCTTCGCGGTTTTATTCTCGTCGCGGGATAAGAACAGGTGTTCGCGTCCTGTTTCCCAAGATTCGAACACTCCGTTCTCCCTCGGTAATCGTGAAATTTAGATTTAATCATCGAGCTACCGAGAACGATCTCGGCAATTGCAACGGTCGCTCGCGTTTACTCGAACCGACCAACCCGACGGTAGGGCAAAGGATCGGAGGTCTAGTTTCCGGAGCGAAATATTTTTCTTTCAAATTTAAATACTTCCTATTCGAATTTATAGCAGTGCGTGTCAGCCTCGGATGCTCGCTCGATTTTGTAACAAGCTAGTCGCGCAGTACCGATTCCCTGGAGGTTGTAGGTGTGGAACGACGGCTTATCGCTGATATTTCTGTATGCCACGCTGATAAACAGCGCGTCTGGTTGTAACGCAGCGACGCGCGCGATTCATTGAATCCTTCTCACGAGATTACAACCGACTACGCGATTGTTTCGCTAAAAACTACTGGTTCGACGCGGCCACCCTATTACGCGCATATACGCTCGTTCGGTGTTCGGGTATCCTCTTCCTTTCGCGTTCTCTTTCGCAAAAAGAAACGTGATCGTCTCGCCATGCTTCGTCTCGTCTCGCCTCGCCTCGCCTCGCCTCGCGTTCCTACAGAGTAGTTTCCTTTCCTTCTTTCTCGGTTCTTTTTTTCCCGTTGCAACGTGTCGTGTCCTTCGTTACACGCCGAGTGCAGCTGTAGATTTCTATTAGCGACCGCGGGTGAGTCCTCCGCGGCGTGCTGCCTCAGCATTGGACAATTTAATTCATTGACGGAACATCGTCGATGGAAAAGTACACGCCGGTCGCGTCGTTTTCGTTCGATGTCGTAAGATATCGCCTGGCAGACCATCAGGGTCCCCAGCAAGAAGTAGTCTCTAGTAAGCGAAAGAAAATTTTAGCTTGAACTCTTACAGTTCCGTCGCGTGCGATCCCTTGCTGGAACGATCTACTCCACTTTGCGAGGTAATAAAAGGGAATCGTCCTCGAGCATGAGAGACGCGGTTCGCCTCCCTGGGAAAAGGATGGTCAATCGTGTAACCGGCGATTTCCTTGTACGGCGGTCGGATGGCCGCCTCGGGCCAAGAAACTGGCTGGTAGGAAACTCGCAAGCCGCGCGCACGCTCTTGGAAAACTCTGATTCAAGGTCTGATCATTGATTCTTGAAATGCGCGTGGAATCGGGAACATGTCGACCGAGTCGAAACAATTATCGTACCGTGTATCGTATCGTGTGTGCGTGTCTCTCTCTCTCTCTCTCTCTCTCTCTCTCTCTCTCTCTCGGTATCTGTTTGTCAAAGTATTTTTCTGTCGTAGAATGGTATCTTTCTACGTTGGAGATTGAAAGTGACACTCGTGCCGCTCGGGTCACAGAAAGAGAAAGAGATAGAACGGGAGAAAGGTGAAGAGAATACGTGGAACGGGTTCAGAACGCATGGAGCATCGATCCGTCATCCAGATATTCGGGGATATAAATAGAACGGTCACCGTAAAATAGACGCGAGGGAGTAATTCCGCGACAGAAGATAAGCGGTCTTCCCAGCCGTTTCCAGGCTTCACCTTTCTTCCTGTTCCTCCATTCGGTCTCGATTTAGATTGCTCGGTCACGCGTTAGAAAACGATTCGATCTCTCGACGAACTAACCTTTTACCATTTCGTTTTCGAATTTCTCTCCGGTGGATTTCTTCGTGAATCATTCGTTTCGATATTCCCGCTCTCCTCGATCTGGTTGTTTGCGACTCGCAGACAGGCAGGGACATGGCAGCAGAGCGATTCTTGAAACATTTCACATTCAAACTCTCCCTCCAGACACGCATCATAAACTTTGTACTCTTTGTTTACTGGCACGACGTGCCTCTTCGTCATTTTTACGCATGGTAGATAACCTTAAACCATATTTGCTCGCCCCATCGTACTTTCGCGTATCGATCTTCCATCTGCAGCAATGTACTCGTAATCAGATCTGTATTTACGGTCTTATTCCGTTCCTCTTCTATCGCGTTCGGGTCTCCGATAGAAGACGAGAAGGAAATCGAGAAACGCGAATAATAGTTTTCTGAATGAACGCTCGCGCGGCATATCTACTCGTACTTACTTACTTAGATATATGTATATATGCATATGCTCGGAGACTCGCTTTCTGTGGAAGCACCGTGGCATAGAACTGCGCGCCAGTTTCTAGACGCTTCAAAAATCGATCTGTATATCATCGACCTCGATCGCTATTACGCGGTTACATTCGACTTTGCAATCATGACGCATACAGTTATCGGCTCCTCTCTAATAAACTTGATACTTGATTGGTCGATACAATCGATGCACCTTCGAATTCCTTCTGTTCTTCGAGATTACGACTGGGACCTTTTCAAAAGCATGAAAAAAGCACGGGCTTGACAAACAATAAAAATATTGGGACTCGACTCGAAGGGAAATTCGAAGGATCGAAAAAATTATAGAAAGAGACAACTGGCTCGAGATTAACGCGTGCGTATACGCGTATACATGAGAGATTTCTGTTGGTTACAAGGGGCGCACCTTCCGCTTATTTGTTGCAGCAGCTTGTGTCGTAGGACGCAATGGCCGTCCGCCTACGCGACACGTCGTAACTCGTCGAGCAACCTCCTCCCAAATCCGCCCAGTACGACTGAGTGAGCTTTCCACTCGGCGTCAATTATCGTTCGGTTGCTTATCTCGCGCAGATTTTCCTCGCCGTTGTTCGCCTAACCTGTCTTCGACGTATTCTCGCTCCTCGCTGCCCAGAAATACATCGTTACTCTTCATTGTTTTTGTTTACTTTTATATAACCTCAAAGATGCGACACCGTTCGTTTCGCGTTACCGTTCGAACAGTTCCACCGTAAAAAGACGATATTGGAAATGACGGCAGGTGGTCCGTGCCCCGATCGTTTTACTCGAAACGATGGATCAGCAGGTAATGGATAGATAATCGTACGTTTCGTTTTCCAGCTCTGGGAATCACATGTTACTGCGAAGGACACTGCCCGGACGATCGGCAGAATGGAACGTGCGAAGGAAAACCCGGAGGGCATTGTTTCAGTGCGGTGGAAGAAGTTTGGGACACGGATGCAGGGGAGTACGTGCCGGAGTGGTCGTTCGGTTGTTTACCACCGGACGAACAAGGCTTTATGCAATGCAAGGGAAACCTTGTGCCCCACTTACAAGGGAAAAGTATAATATGTTGCAACAAGAGTGCGTTATGCAACAAAGATATATTTCCCGAATACAAACCCAGGCCTACGGCAGCACCGAACCCTATGGCCATAGCATCTGGCGCGCCGCTTATAATATTGGCCACTGTTCTGTCCGTATGCCTAATGGTAATTTCAATAGCTATGGTAATTATATACCATAGATACAGAAGGAAAGAGAGAGGTCCGTGCCTAGTGCCTTCTCAAGGCACCCTCAAAGACTTTATCGACCAGAGCAGTGGTTCTGGATCAGGGTTACCCCTGTTAGTACAACGAACTATCGCTAAACAATTGGCCTTGTCTCAGTGTGTCGGGAAAGGACGTTATGGCGAAGTATGGCTAGCAAGATGGAGAGGAGAGAAAGTCGCAGTAAAAGTATTCTTTACGCTGGAGGAAGCGTCTTGGTTCAGGGAGACCGAGATCTACCAGACGGTGTTGATGAGGCACGACAATATTTTAGGATTTATCGCGGCTGATATTAAGGGAACAGGATCTTGGACACAGATGTTGTTGATCACGGATTACCACGAGAGAGGATCGCTGCACGACTACTTGCAAACCACGGTCCTTGATCATCCTAGTCTATTAGCCATTTGTCATTCGATCGCATCTGGAATTGCTCATCTACACACGGAAATCTTTGGCACACGTGGGAAACCTGCGATAGCGCACAGGGATATCAAAAGTAGGAATATTTTAGTGAAGAGGAGCGGTGAATGTGCAATCGCTGATTTCGGCTTGGCAGTCAGGTATATAAGGTGAGGATCGCAGGAATAAAATTTCATTGAAAATTAGTCAACACGACAGACACTGTGATTGTAATATTTGGTTTACAGCGAAAGCGGAGAAATCGACATCGCTCCTAACACGCGAGTAGGTACTCGCCGGTACATGGCTCCAGAAGTCTTGGATGAAACATTGAATACATCCTCATTCGATGCCTTTAAGATGGCAGATATGTATTCTGTGGGTCTTGTGCTGTGGGAAGCGTGCAGGAGATGCGTAACCGGTGGTAAAAATTCAATGGTGGAACCGTACGCGTTGCCTTATCACGACGTTGTTCCGAGTGATCCAGACTTTGAGGACATGCGGTTAGCGGTGTGCGTAAAACGATTACGTCCGGTGATATCAGCGCGATGGGAAAATGATCCAGTAAGTAGGAGAATAATTGTTGACGTTGAAAGACTTCTCGGTAGAAGGAGATTGTTAAAAGTTCGATGTCTGTTTCTTGTTTCAGATCCTCGTTGCTCTCAGCAAACTTATGGCAGAGTGTTGGCACGCGAATCCTGCCGTTCGTTTAACAGCGTTACGCGTTAAAAAGACAATGTCGAAACTGCATATTGACAATACCATAAAAATCGTGTAGTGTTCAACGATTTTCCTCCAAACTCTTTACCTTACTTTTCATAGTTAAAAAGGAACTATCCCCCCTTGTAAATACTACCCCGGTGTACATAGGTTTATTAACAGACTGCAAGCCTGAAGACTGAGTACTAAGATTTACATATACTTGAGGACGCATGAATGTAGAAATTGGTATGATCAATGGATGATTAATAGCGAACCACGAACGTAATTATGAATGAGCCCATGTTGTGTATGTATATTTTTTGTTTTTATGTGAAACGCGACAAAACGCAATAGCGTCAATGTGTTTTGACGCGCTTCACTGTGTTGAAGTTTGTTGAATATATAATCGACGATAGCTACTACTTAGAAACGATAATATTCTTTGGAAAAAAATGTGTCCTGAATTCTAGACGCGTGTGAGCTTAAAAAAAGAGACATTAAAGTAAATTTAGCGAACGACGAAAGATGTTTCTGGAAGGGTGAATGCCACTTTGATAATAGCATTTACTAAATCTACTCTAATGTTATGAGATTTTTATATTCATTCGCATTCAAGTCCTTTTCCTACGAATCCACGCTAACTTACGTTTATATGTCTCTGTACAATGTTTATCGTCGGAAACTGCGATATTTTAATACGCATATAATTTGAGCTACGAGACATTTTGCAGGATATACACAATTTCTATATCTTCTCGGAAATTCTATAGTATAAAAACGATTTTCGCGAAAGGAATGTTCTTGAATGCAGGTATTCCGAATATTATTGTTACTGAGTTACCGTTGTTCGGAATACTCGATAAAATTTACTTGGAATTTTTTATGCAATTCATTTAATTTCCATCCTACATTCATAAATTTTTAACGCTTGCTTCGAAATTAATTCGAAGGCTGAAAATTATATATTTTTTTTTGTTAATATTACTTTCGGTTATCACTGACTCTTCAGTACCGTGTCTCATATACGACCCTGTATTATCTGTACAGTATGTAATTTATGTTTTTAATTTGTACAAATGGAATACGTTAATTATCTAGCTTTTAGAACGATTTTCAGTACACTGTCGATTGTCCAGATTATAAACGACTTTGTTTACGAGAACATTTATACTTGTCATAACACTCCCCACACACTGGCTCTGTTCTATATAATCGAAATTATTTATTTAAACTTATTGTTTTCGATAAGTAATGGTTAAGCATATCTTTAAATTTTATAAGGATTACGAACGATACAGATATATACATCTGAATGTCTTAACAACATTTGTTATTGTAATAGTAAATTATGTCTCTAGACTTTCGAACATTGACTCGAAATCGTTATGTTACGTACGACTTTTGTATATTATACGACAGAAGTCACTGTTAAATAGTATCGTAGTTCTCCTTTAGAAAAATGGATTGTAATTATATTAAAAAAATTGTAGTTAATAGCTAGTTGATTGAAAATAATGAAAGTTATATTTTTAACAAGTATTAAACATTATCATCTTTTTCTAGATATATTTTTATTTATTATTACATGTTATGAAACAATTATCTTTACTCTCTTTAAGTGGCTACCTAAAAATGACTGGACATCCGCTGTATATAATGCTGTTTGTACAATATTACTGCGAATATATAACAATATATACGTCGAGGGATATATTCTTTCTTACGTAGATTTTATTGTATGTAGACAATTCGTGTGAAGAAAGAGGTATACATTAGTCGCTGGGAACCAATGAAATCTTCCTCACGAAAAAGATCGATACTTTCTATAAATTGGAAACAATATTGCGAGCTCTCAAACATTTGATTAAAATCGAAGATTATGAAATGTGTTTATCATGGAAAAAAGTGAAAACAAATTCAAAAGTTTTACATTCCTTGTACAGGTAAACTGATAGTTTGAATAATTTTTATACGTTGGAAAAATGTGAAACATCGGCGCAATGCGTCATGGGTAGAACTATATGGAAGGGGAGTGTCGGCCATTTTTACCAAATGCGTCGCTAGAATTCTGAACACATCACATATCAATATTTCAAACGAGTATTTTCTTTTAATGTTTCCCCGTCGCTAAGAAAGCAAAATTTAATCGAACATTCGTTATTTACTAATATATAATATTTATGGACATCTTTCAGGTTATACGGACAATTTGGCATCGATAACTGGAAATTGTAAGAAGTTTCTGTTTTATCGGTTGGCGACACTGATCGCAAGTCGGAAGGGACGCCGCTTTCCACTACCAAGTCTGTTTCGGTCCGCCATTTTTTACTTCGGGGAGCGTGTGATTTCGCGTCGTGTTTTATCGCGTTGTTTTACGGAAATACTGACTTGGTAAGTACTCAAACATTACTAAAATATTTCTCATGCCACGAGTTGTCGTGTCGATGTAATACACACGAATAAACAAGCATCCGTACTCTAGAATTTGTTACGACATTGTTGCGTCGATATGCAGGCTATTCGAAGCACGCCATTTCGCGTCGCTTAGCTTTCTGGAAAGAAACATTTTTTCCGTATTTCGTTCTGTTTCTAGCTGTGTACGAAAATCGATCGGCACTCGTTTCTACAAAGCAAACGATATTCAAACGGTTAACATCATTCACAAATTAGATCACACTTTGTGTTCTATATACATCATTCTTCGTCATACGTAAGTGATAACTACAAACCATGATTTTCGAGCGACTTGGTAATTTTCCACGCTAGTTTCGCTATTCGTAATTCTGGCATACGTATTTCGAAAAATGCTTCGATATACGTATACGGTTCGAGAAAAAGCGTTATCTTGCAACTACGGATGCAGCCTATATCTATAAACTTTGTACTTGTTTGTAACATTCCTGTATTGCGTATCTTTTTCTTGGCCATTAATAATACATAATTTTGCAACGCACCGGCAACCTTCCAATTATTTCTAGCTCTCGTCGGATAACTGAATGTTAAATGTTACTCTAACATTCACGTTTACGGACGCTTGTTCGCTTTCGAACGAATCTTTTCATTTACAAGTTTCTAGCTAGCGATCGAGATTTTATGCAGAGCTGTATTTTAGCGATAAACTGTTCAAAATCGTTCATATTTATATTCAGCGTCGTCGTGTGTTAGGATCATAATGTTAAGTGCCGGTAACCGGCTAGCATGACGACAGCAGACGTGTCTAATACGTGTCGTAATATTCGCTGATAGGATACAAGCAAAATTTTCTCGTTGCAGGCAGGTTTTACTTAAAAGAAGAAAAAAAAAATTAGCGAAAGCTTTGTATTCTTGCGGTGATCGATGATATTCAACGAACGGTAAATGTGGAACAGGAAATGTAAAGACCGATTCCCGCCCGATTGTATTATGGCGTATGACGCGCCACGAGTTTGTTGAACAGATTTTAAACGTTCGATGCAATTATGATTACTTCGTATATTTCTGTGCCGTGGTTGAAAATGTTTGTGGATTTTGAGTAGGAGATTTCGTGTGAAATGTAGGATAAAGGAAATGTTTATATGGGATCGGCTTCGGATCGCGTTAGTTCTCGTCAGCGTCGTCTCGTCGTGCGGTGGCGTTCGTGTAGTTGCTGCGGCTACTGTTGTCGCCACAGTCTGCGCAGGCGGACGCTGCGCGGCAAGACGCCATTGCTAGATTGCATTCTCTTGTGTAAAGTTGATCGTGTGCATCTCACGAGCGTACTTATCGTCGGCATCTTTGGTAATTTTTCGGTTAAATAGTCGGTTCGGTGCGATAATATTTATCGAGTGTCGTGGAAACCAGTCTGGTGTGCGAGCGGGAATTGTGCGCGCATCAGTTCACGGGGAAAACTCGATCGCCACACGCTTGGTAGAATTCGTGCGCCATTTCAACAAGGTCGGTACGCTCTCTGTACTGCGTGCTTTCACGGCGTACCAAATATTCGCGGTCCAACTGCGCGTTTCCCTCGTTTCGTGCAACAAATACCTTCGAATCGATTTACGGACGGTGAAAGAAGTCGTTCCGGCTCTGATTTTTCGCGTTTATTTCGCCCTATGTGTCGAGCATTCGGGAATAATCCGGCGACCTTCGAAATTCGAAAACTTAGATCGTTAGCAAAATGGTGGAAGGAAGCGCTAGAGGGGGGGACCCTAAACAATCGCCGCGTCGCCATCGAGCATCCTTCGCGAATTCATTCGCGTCTCGGAAACGTTAGGACTTTCATTTCGGAGTAAAAAATTTTCTACTAAAAAACGATTAGTCGGCGCGTGCTCGTACACGCACCAACCACATATAACGATGCGGCGTAATTAACTCTAAAAGGAAGCGGAGTAGAATTATATGCGTCTTAGCAAATTTCCCAGTTCCGTCCCGCGGTATGATCGGACTGTAGGAATTTGAATATGCAAAACGTAGCCGTAAAAAACAAACCTAACGCTGTTTCGTATCATTGTTTACGTTTGTTTTTTTGTTGCATTTCTTTTGGCGCGGCGCATCTGATTAAAAGTCGTCGCACAAGTCGATAATGAATAATACACGATGTATTTTCTTTCTTGAAATTAGGTTCTAGAACGAGCCGAAAATGCCGGGTTTTAGTAGCGTTGGCACGTTTAAAATCTTTATCGGCAATTTAGCCGACAAGACGTCGAATGCCGACATTAAACCGTTGTTTGAAAAATACGGAAAGGTCATAGAATGCGACGTGGTCAAAAACTACGGATTTGTGGTAAGTTTATTGTATTCCAATCTTCTTTTTTGTTTATTCATTCGTTCATTCATTTTTTCCCCTTTCGATTAGAGTAAGGTTGACAAAAATGTTGGATATATTTTGTGTTTTAATGAAATCGTGTGTTACTTGGAACAGCATATGGAGAACGAAGAAGCAGGTAGGAACGCGATACAGAATCTGAACGGTCACGTGGTTCATGGTCAGCCGATCAAATGCGAGGCCGCAAAGAGTCGCAAGGGACCTAACACTCCCACGACCAAAATCTTTGTCGGCAATCTCACAGACAACACGAAGGCGCCGCAAGTGCGCGAACTTTTCGCCAAGTACGGCACAGTTGTAGAGTGCGATATCGTGAGAAATTACGGGTTCGTCCATCTAGAAGCAACAGGTGACGTCAATGACGCCATCAAGGAGTTGAACGGACAGATGGTGGACGGCCAACCGATGAAGGTTCAAATCTCCACCAGCAGAGTACGTCAGAGGCCAGGAATGGGTGATCCTGAACAATGCTACCGCTGCGGTCGCGGCGGTCACTGGTCCAAGGAATGCCCCAAGGGAGGAATGGGAGGAGGACCGGATAGGAACGGATACAGAGAACGAATGTTTGGACGCGACCCGTATCCTCCACCGCCGCCACCACCGTTCCTTCGGGACCGGCTGATGGGTGGTGGCCGCTTTGGAGTAAGTACCTCTGTTCGTTTGCTCCCAAGATGCTCCCTCTTTGTCCCAAACTATGGTATACATAACTCTCTCACGCGTTTTCCTCTATTAACTTCATCACAAATTTGTAACGCCAAACTTCATTTAATTTTGCACCGACTCAAAACTATCGTGTGCGCCTGCACCCAAAAAAGCTTATTTGCTGCGCTTTAACTACAAAGGTAAGCGCGCACTTTGCAACCGAGTCACAAATCGCTTCTGCTTTATTCTGCTTCTGTTTCACCGAACCGTATTAACGTACTTGTCCAGATTAATTTGTATCGAATGATGTAAGCTAACAGAAAAATGATTTATTCCTTAACACCTTATCTACCGGCGGGTACCGGATAATTCTTGGCACGTTCACCACCGATCAGCTGGAAAATGAGTACGGACGGCAGAGGGCGGTGAACGTGTTAAAAATAATTTTTGAATGGTAACAACGATTAATAATTTTTTACGGGATTGTTATTTAAGAGGCTATTTTTTGGTAGAAAGGAGTCGTCGAGAATTATAGGATTTCGGGGTAGGTAAAGCGTGAACGTTAAAGCTGACGATTCTCGAGGGTTTTTCAGAAATGTATACCATGATGAGGGAGAGGGGTGGTAGTTTAGGTGTCAGACAATTGATAGCGACGCATGGTTTGGTTTTCGTTAACAGGACTACGAAAGCTACTACGACAGGAGGGGCTTCGAGGACACCAGGGATCTCTACGAGAGGCGGTTTACGGGTATGACAGGGCCCTGTGACATGGGAAGTTCCATGTGCGGGCTTGACTTTCCACCAATGACAATGCCACCACTACCCCCAAGACGAGACCCAATGCCTCCTATGCCTCCTCTAGGTATGGGATCCATGCGCGACACTGGCTTCTCCCGTGGCAACGAGTACGGGATGTTCAGCCGCCGATCACCCCCTCCGAGTGGCAACAACGGCCGGTTCAGGTGAGTAGAGTCATCGTGTACCGACTGCCCATTCGTCCGACTTAACATTGTGAACGTTCCAGGCTGGATTAACAGCTCATGCGAATTGGGGTTCGGTGATTCGTCGACATATACTTCTTTTACATACATGCATAGACAATATTATTCTGTAATCGTACATTCTTCCTTTCTCGCAGATGATCGATGTATTATATTTATCTCTTGTTTTATTATTTTCTTTTTCTCGTTGCTTCTCTCTTGAAATCGATTATCTTTTTTTTTCTTGGATTAGTTTTTTCGAGTTTTCTTTTAGTTCGAGGCTCTTTTTCTTACTCGCGATGGAAAATTTACATTATCAGACATTTGTCTCTTCACTTTCACTCTTTCTATCTCTCGTCTCTTTCTCTCCATTTCTCTCTGTCTCTATTGTATTTGATTTTTGATCTGATTTGTTATTACATATCTGCTGCTACTACTCTATCTCTCTCTCTCTATCTCTCTCTCTCCGTCTCTCCCTATTCTAGCTACATCTACGATTACATATTGCACGGTATACGTAACTTAGACGCGTACACAGCATGATATATAGTATTTTTGCCGTATGCGTATCGTTTTTCTCTCTTTGTTCCGTTACTTAGTTGAAACACATACAGATATACACACACGTGTAATTACAGTAACTGGTTCTAATATCTTTCTCTCGGTAAAACGAATTTTTGAGTACAAGTGTCGACCCGATGCCCACATGAGTGCAGAGTCTGCATAGTACAAATGTTATTATATGACGCTTGGACGTTTCTGTACATTCTAAATTTCAGTGCACCTCAGGCTGCGTACCATCTTTGTCCATGAATGCGGGCAACCCTAGAGAGACAGTCCCGGGCCAACGTACAAGTCGTGCAAGAGTAAGTCTTTGACCACTTTTGTTAGCGAGTAGTCATGCCTCGTTCTTGTCGCTGGCGCGTTTGTACATCGGGTGGCCGTTCTATTTGTTTTGAATTAATCCGCCGAGAAAAACGCAACGACCGATTGTCGTCTCGACAACGGGGGAAAATAGAATGTTTGCGAAAGAGACGCAACAACAAAAAAATTCCAATTCTAATTTCGAACTTCGTTCGAAGAGAGAAACCACACGATAATCAAAAACACGATCGTGTGTGATTCGGGTCTCGACTGATCGTGCCTTGAACATGTCGACTGCTCTTCTAGGGATGTCCCTGTTCATAGACTCTCTTGATCCATGGCGTTAACTGCGAGATTGGCCTGTATGTCTCTCATGAATCCTTTGTGTTTCAAGCGCTCCCTATTACGTACATCACTCGACCGGGAGTGGCGCGGAGGCCTGGGATGAAGAAACGTTCCTAAGGAATGCGAACTAGATTTCTTGATCGCACTACCGCGAGCCAGGATATGCGATCTACAATTTAAAACGAACTCTCGGTACCGCTGTAGATAGAAACAAAAAAAAAAACAGAACAGAGAAAAACAAAAGGGCTGGCGCGATTTTCAGGAACGGCGCCTATCAATTGTCTTTGAAATGTCTCGTAAGTAGAAACCAGCTCTCCAGACGAATTGGACAGTAAGTTTTTTTTTTTGTATACCGGCGTTTCTAAGTAGATGTTAAGGCCAGTTTCATAGACACGCTTTTTCTTTAACGAATCAATTACAGAACGACCCGCTATTCGTTTCTCGCGTATGTTGTCGCCTTCTAGAAATGTTAGACGATATATGTGTGTGTATATATATATATGTATATATACATATACCTATATAGAGATTCAATTAAGACAATTTGATCACCATTATTTGCGTGCTGTTTTTTTTTCCTTTGTCGAACCGTAAAACTCACGATTATGTTGTTTTAGCGTACGATAGATTTAGCGTTGCGTTGCATTAAGAAACCTGAACTCACTTTCTTCGGTTGTACACGAGAGAAAAAACGAAGGAGAGTCAACGAAACACGCGTGTATATCTTTGCAAGTGTTATTATATCTCTTGAAAGTCGAAAAGTCACTGTCGTTTCGATTAGCGCGTGTAAGAACTTTTTCGATCGATATATGGGTCACACTCGTTTTGTTATTCGATTCTAGGCTGATAACTTATTTTCCTAACGTTTCGCTCGGCTGTAAAAATACTAGTTGTTTTCTCTTTCGAATTTTGCGAATTTAACGATTCCGTTTGCTACACTCGTCTCGAGCGAAATTGGATCTCCGAGATTCTCGATCCTAGAGATTCCGTGAAACCGGCCCTGTCCAAGTATTGAAAAGAAAAGCAAGTTCGAAAGAAACAAAGGAAGAACGATCTCGACGATGCGAGTAAATAACGTTGAACACAGCACCGTGCGCGTTGCAAGCACGCGTTCATCATGTTAACACATGTCCGGAATATTTGACGATCCATAGTTCTTGAAGCTGATTTCTACTCACGAGGTTCAAAGCTTTTCATGTATGTAAATCCATTCGCAAAATACTTTCAAATAGAGAAACAAGAGTTGATTGAACTTCTCAATCGTTCTGAATAATTTGAATTTGTTGTTGCACGTTACCTTATTTATCCTACATGATCCCAGCCTGGGCTGCAAATGGCTCGTTCACGCTCTGATCACGAATTTATGATATACATATATATATATATATATATATATATATATATATATATTTATGATATATATATATGTGTGTACATATATACGTCTCTGTCTGTCTCTCTTTTTCACTTCGAAATAAGTCGCATGTGTTAAAAATTCAGATTAACGCTGCCTGCCTCATATGACTGGCCAAAAACGATCGAACTGAACAAAATGAGATCAGTCGGAAAAAAAAAAGAAAATAGTATATGTTGCATTATAACGCGCGCACTTATTAATTCGCGACTCGTTTCTAGCGATTGTACCTCGCACCGAATAAAGCGGACAGAAATACTCGTCGCTGTTTTGCACTCGATTTCCTTAGGCGTGTAAGGAATAGGTAGTCGGACAGGATAATAGGAAGGTGTAGGATAATAGTAACCGCCTTGATCGTGCGGTTAAGGAATTCCGAACTATTTTCCATCCGCAAAGGCCTCTCGAAGAAAACCTTCCGTGAAATTGATGTGTTTCGAATTGTTCTCATAAAAGCATTCTACGGCTCATACTACGGCTACACGCGTTTTAAAACCCCCTGTGAACCGTTCTTTCCGTGAAACATGCGTGTTAGGACTCCTCGAGTTTCACCGATGTTGTTCTACGTTGTTCTGTCTTCTTTCGAAGTTCACCACCCTGTTGAATGGGGTCGTTTCTCAGTAGTCGTGCGTCGGTTTAGTTGGTTACGTCTCTTCTAGCGTCACGAATCGCCTGCCACGTGTTCGCTGTCTATACGAGGCATTTCTTCTCGAGCGCCGCACTCTGACCGCTCGATTGGAAACGCTTATGGCTTCTCTCCTTCGTTCCAAACACCTTTCCAAAGTTGTGTGCACGCCGAGGCGCGTGTCGCGCAAGAATATCAAGCACCGAGGGCTATACTTGCAGTGGCGGATTTGGGGAAGGGACGGGGGGGGGGGGCTATAGCCCTAGGCGGCAAATTTTTGGAAAAATATCAAAGGCATGAGTCACAACAGTAAAAACAAACAAATGAAAATTGTAATCAATTTAAAAATAAAAATAACATGTTTGAATGACGTTGTATGAAATTACAAGAAATCTAGGTTGAACGAAATTAGGGTAGTACTAATGATTTTGTGCTTTGTGCTATTGATAAACCTATGGGGAGAAAGCGTAAAAGGGAGCGAGCGAGGAGGGGAGTTGGCCCTTTAAGGAGAGCTGAGGTGTAGAGGTATCCCCTCCAGGCAGCAAAAGTATAAATCCGCCACTGTACAGCCGAGCACTTTGCGCGATACCACGGACAGAATCGAGTCGAACGAAAGAGTTAACTCTGCACTCGAAGCTACTTTAACTGAAATCTAATCATTTCTTCCGGGCTAGAATATTTTAATGTTGTTCGTGCAACACTTAAATGTTTCGTAATTTGTAAAATACAAACACAAAGTAAACCGTCTCATAATTGCGAAGTGATTTGTATCAAATTTAATTGAATTTGGAGTTTCTTCTAACGCGGTATGGATTAATCATGTTATAGGAGGGTTGCCTTTACTTGGTAATGCAGACGATATTTTCAATAATAATATAGCAATTTCCGTGACGCACAGGAGTCTCTATTCGAGTGCAAAGGGTTAAAATTTTCGTTGACTAGGTTTCCCTCGTGGAACATGGTTTCTCAACGTAGACGTTTCAATTTCGCTTTCTAGCTTACGATAAGTAGTCGAGAATAGTTTTAATAATTTGAGAACGGTGCCGAAGAAAGTTGGGAAACTGTGACGCTGTAATTCGCTGCTCGGTTCGTACCGTTCGGCTTTTCACGTAACACGCGCGAGTAAAAAATTGGAATCGGAGCTGGTATTGGAAAGTTGAAGAGCTGAAAGGTGCGCGACGCTCGTCGACGGCTCGTGCCGCACAGCTTCCTCGACAGTCATATTAGGCAGCACGCGGCCATGATTAGTTGCACGTTGAATATACAGGGACTAATTCACAAAGTTAAGCCTTGGACAAGGGAGCAAGTACATGGTATATGTTGATCTGATCAATTCCGTAGACTCGATTATTTATTATATCGCTGTTTATAGTAGAGGCATGTACGAGGACTTCAGCCGAGATTCATTCGAAGAGCGTAGGTAAGTAGACGTGTACCGATGGGTCTCTCACGCACCAAGCCCAAATCGTTGAACGTTTACTGCGCGTGTTCGATTCTCTTATTTTTCCCCTCTTTCTCTCTCTCTCTCTCTCTCTCTCTCTCCCTTTCTCTCTTACTGTCTCTCTTACTCTAACTCTCTCGGTCGCTCGTTGTTTGCGCATCGCCGCTGTCGAATCGCTCGTTCCGTGGGGAGAGAGGCTCCTACGCGCGTGATCGTTAGCGAGAAAAACAAGGAAGAAGCACTACTACTCTCTCTCTATCTATCTCTCTCTCTCTCTCTCTCTTTCTCTCTATCTCTCTGTGTCTGTTTGTTTGTCTGTCTCCGTGCTTAAGAAAGAAAGAAAGTTAGTTCGATCCACACCCGTTTGCTCTTTCACGAATCCTCCCGACAAAAATTTGTCCCTGATATATCCGACTTGTGTTTTTAGTATACACAACACTCTGCTCCCTTTGGTATACATTCTCCCTCCGTTGGTCGGTACAGTGTAACTTTTGATTTCTTTCTTTTCACAGTGGCATCCCTGTCTACTTACCTACTACCACCTACCGCCCTCTCAGTATCTCACCACCAGTTGCTCCCCACTTCTTAGCCCGTGTTTAAAGCAAATCAAAGCAAAGAAATGAAACGAACGAAAGCAGAGACGAACAACAATCACGTTCGTGTATCTCCTCCGATCTCGTGTAACTGACGTGTGGCTGCTTCTCATTTTGGTTACCAGACCGGGATTACGAGGGCCATCGCCGTCGCGCCGGTTCGCACCATACTAAATCGTCGCGTCGGGATCGGTCTGTGTCGGTCTGTCTGTCTGTCGTCGTCCTCGTCGTCCTCCTCGTCGTCGTCGTCGTCGTCGTCGTCGTCGTCCTCGTCGTCGTCGAAGTCTGTCGAGTCTGTCTATCGCTAGCAGGAAGCCTCGGGACCGAGATACTCTTGGCCGTCTGTTGATCTACACGCGCGAAGATCCACCATATACGCTCGGCCGATCGTTCTATCGGAAATAAGCACACATGTAATGATCCTCTAACGTTCGTCCACGATCCGTAGACGAATACAACCGCAAAACGAAAGCCAAAACCCCGCCGTGCGTTGGACGAGACGTTCTAAAAAGAAAAGAAAAAAAAAAAAGAACCCGGCGAATCGAGCCACCGATCGGAAAAGAATTAATTGAAAACTCGCAGACACCTTTCTTGTTACACGCGCGCCTCGCCTATTCCTCTCTTTGACCGGTCCGGTGTCTATCTATCTCTCTAATCCAGCCTCCCCGAAGACTACTCACGACCACGAATTCTTCGTTCCTTGTTCCGTGCCCCGTAGACGGATTATCGCCGCAATTAGTCTTACCGTATCGCCGAGGACGAGACGTGCCGTCGTTCGATCGCATTTAGGCGTTTCTTCTCGATGTATAACGAGATCACGATCTACATCGGCATCCTCCTACCGAGAGAATCCTTCGAGATTTCGCTTTTCGAGATTGAACCACCCCTCGACCAGTTCGTCCGCGGACAAGCATAAATGAGAATCTTCTTTTCGCTGTGAATTTTTGAAGGGCTACACTCGAACGAATGCTTCGATAGGACGATGCTTTTGGCGACTATATATACATATATATATATAAATCTATACACTATGCTCTGCTGTTTTTCCCCCTCACACGACCGTTTCTCCGTGACGATGAGGATACGCGCGCGCGTCCGCTTCCATTCGGTCGCGAGCCCGAAACACTCGGATGTGTGTCTATGTAACGCGAGAGTTGTCGCGAATTTCGCGCCGAGATATATTTGCGGTGATCGGACTCGAAATCGTAGTCGTAGTCGCGGAGCATCGTGTGAAAAAGAGAAAATCCATTACCCTTTACCTCCTTCGTTGTCTCTCGAGTATCGCAGCGGAACGCGTCGCGTCGCGTTCAGATGTTAGAATAGATTTCCGTAGGCAGCAGCCTGTTGCTCGAGCAACGGACCCTCTCCGTGATATATGCGTGTGTCCCAAAGTATTGTAACACAAAATTCGTTCAGATGTAGATGTGCGTGTTTCGAAGGCGCCGACGATTTCGAAGCAGCAATGAGAACAGGCACGATCGATTGCGCGCGTGATCGGTGGATCGTAATCCTTTCGCTTCCTGTAGATCCCGATTTCGTATACCTTCCGCGAACGCACGGAACACGGGGCAAAAAATCGCGCGTTACGTCGTTTGTCGCCGCTCGAAAAAGAATTTGTCTCGAAAACTTGGTCGTTTCACCGATCGTAGCGTCGTCGTCGTAGTCGTCGTCGTCGTCGTCGTCGCTGTCATCGCCGCCGCGACGAACTCTAGCGATTTATTTATAACCACGCGTGAACGAGAAGTCAAAGAGAAAGCTAACAGTATAATACTAACAGAAATCGTGCACAGCAATTCACAGATCTTTTTCATTCGAGGTACGAGACGAGAAAAGCGTACGGGTACGACTGTCCGAATCGTTCCGCCAATTGTATAAACAAAAAACAAAGATGAGACATTACAAAAGAATAAGTAATGCTTAAGGGTTGAGAAAAGTTTCTTCTCTCTTTATTTGTCTTTTTTTTCCCCTTCGAGATCCGTAGATACTCGTAGAAACGATGATGCGTCGATTCTGTATGGGAACCTAAACGGGTCGTGCGAACATTATATCGTTAGCCTGTAGTACACATAACAATGCCGTTTTATGAACACATTAGGATTAATTGACTTAAAAGAGAAAACAACAACAAAACCAAAACAAAGGAAAAGCAAAGAAAGAAACAGGATTACCGAGAAACGAATTGCGGAAGCTCCGCAAGTGCGTTCCGTTTAAGCTTGTACGTACCGCATTCGAAAATGATGGATCGCCGTTATCCTTCCAATTTTTTTCGTTCCGGTCAACCTGTACCGCACGTTGGTGCGCAAAAATGTTTTTCGTCACCACTCTCTTTCTGAACTTCACACCACAACACTCCCTTTTACTCTCCCCCCGCCGCAAATGGATTTCCTTTTTTGTTTCGTTGATAAGGCACACCCGCGTTTTCAATGATAATTATATTAATAATGGTAATCGTAATGATAATGGATTAAAGACAAACGAATATGTAATAACAAATGTACTTGTGGAATTCACAAAACAAAAAATACGGCGTTTTGCGTGTTCTTTAATTCTATACATCACCGTCACCGTTACCGTTTTTCTCGCCGCTATCCGGTCCACCCCTTTTCTATCTCTGTCTCTTTCTATCACTCTTTCTTGTTCTTTTAACATCGGTAAAAATCCAATCGCGCGAGTAGACAAATCGCGAGTACGTTTCGCGTGATAGTCGTGATCGCACGTTTCACTGGCTTCCTGCGTGTCGCGGATCTATTAACGCGCGTCCCGATATCCTTCACCCACCTGAAATCAAACTTTTGTCTCTCCCGTCCTCACACACAATCTTTCGCATTTTTTTCTCTCTACCTACTCAAAACAAATCAAACCGTTGTTCGTTCGGAAACACCTCGTCATCTCTTCCTTGTCCGATCTGTTCTCTCCATCGAACTAGGACCGCTTTTTTATTCGATGCAATTTCTTTCGGGGCGAACGTGGGGAGTGGGGGGGGGGGGGGGCGAAGGAGACTTCGTACACAATGCTTAGAACCACGAGAATTTTGTTTGCCATTGAAATCTTGCTCCTTTGTCACCGGTGTAAAGACCGAGGCGAGTCGGATTGGCTCTCTCGCGCGAGGTTTTGTCGCGAATTCTTCGTGCGAGTCGTCCGGTCGCTTCGAAATTAGACTAGGAAGTTAAGAATAAGCTTTTTGCTCTGTCCAAGAGTTCGAGGGCGACTTGTAGCGTTGTAGCAGCTCCACGGGTATGTGCGCCACGACGATAATAACATGTCCAAAACCTCGATCGATCGACGCTGGAACCGCTTGACTTTATTTCGACACTTGTGTCTTTCGCTAGACTTGTTTGTTTTCGATCTTGCAAGTGAGCGAGCGTGGACGCACCCCCGGCCGAGGAAAAGAAGGAACTCCGATCGAGAAATTCTCTTTTTTCCGCGGTCGGCCGTACGCGGGAACAAGAGCAAACTGTGGAGAACGGAGGAACACGCTTTGGGTCCTCGCGAACGCGGAAACCGCGAACCGGGGAAGTCTCTAGACGCGGCAGAGAAAACGGAAACTAGAAGCGGAAGTGCCGGCAATGGAGAGTTGACAGACTTTTTTTTTCCCTCCTGGTCGACGACTGCTTTCTTTTTCCTGTCCCGGCGACAGGCAAAACGCACGAGTATAGTTTCGCTCGCCGTAACGTAGATGCGCGTTGCGCGTCTATATACGTCCCAGCGTTACGTAATTAGGAGCCGGCGCGTCGAAGCAGATTTTCGGTGACGGGCTGCTCTCGTCTAGAACCGACGGACTATCCGCACGAGAATGAATTTGAAAGAAAGACGGCCGAGAACGGACTATATAGCCACGGGATTAGCACGCATAGACCCATACACGTGTGTAGGCGGTGCGAGAGTTGAATGGAGAGCGCACACACGCCTCGCCTTTCGGAGCCTCGTTCGTCGAATTGTTCGTCGCCACGGTTCGCGACGAGATACTACGTCTGCTAATCATACACGAGTACGCCCATTATTTCGAAGATCTTACGGTTCTACCCGGCAAAATGTGCGTGCGTAACACGGCGATAGGAAATCCACGGTGACATCCATGCACAGTACACACAGAACCAGTTCTGGGTAGTCTCTCGATCCGAACATACATTTCGAAGCCGTTGCAACCGGTCATGTGCAAATGCGAATGCGCGGTTGTCGGTTGTACGTGGGGACATGCTTTCATATATACATATACACATACTTATATATACGTATGTATAGTACTGCGCATAGAGCATAACAAATATATGTATGTATATATACATATGTGTATCGAGAAAAGCTTCTATGCCGACGAGAACGAGAACTATTAGCTCGCAGATCGGGTCGCACGTCTCCTTCGGACCCCCGCAAGCACGTCGTATAAACAAACGAACGCACTCACGCACGCACGCACGCACGCACGAACGTACGACCGAACGAACGAACGAACGAACGAGTCCCTCGACAGAGCCGTCTCTCCTCACCGATATCATAGAAAACGTGGAACGTGGAACGTGGAACGTGGATCGGTCGACGGCCGATAAACGGATGAGATACGCCGCGACTTTCGAGAGACGAGAACGGGTCGCATAGAAAACCGGAAGAGTATCGGCGGAAAACGAACGTAGAAAACGGAAAAACGAAACGCAGGAATAATATATATGTATATGTGTATATATATATATATATATATATATATATAAAAAACAGTACAGTAAAATAAAGAGACCGACCGGTAGACACGCAATCGGGACCGGGACAACGACACGGTGTATCCTCTCTGTATAATGCGTGCGTGAGCACCGAGATATAGAGCATATAAATAAACCAGTCAAAGTATAGTAAACCAGTCTCTGCACAAAACCGGGACCGGGACGTGCGTTTGAATCCTGTTCAGAACGTTGCGCGACGGATATAGAGAACAAAAAAAACGTTGCCTCTCGCGCCGTCGGGTGGTCGTCGTCGGTTGCCGATTACCAAAAAAAAAAAAAAATACTCAAACAGTAATAGAGAGACACGCGCTACATGGAAATCTAAAAAGACACAATGCGTATTGTAATGTGATGTATGATATAGGACACGATAACCTCTACCCCCCAACAAGCGTGCTTCTGGACAATCTTGGAAGGAGCTCTGGTCTTGATGATGTTCCACGAGTACGCAGAACAGAGTGAGAGGGTTGAGAGAGGTCCAACGTGTCCGGTCCCGTCCCGTACCCGTCATGACGGCGAGAGGTAATATTATCGGCCAGGTGCAGAGCAGAGGGACTCTCTGTGTGTTCCGTTGACAAGGCACAACAGCGACAAGCGCACGCACACGCACAGACGCTGCTGCAACCAACGCAGAGACGTACGAGCTGCGCAAGACCACGTCGTACCAAGGCAAGTCCATCATCACAGCCTCTCAGTAATCAATCGTCAATTCTGATCTCTCTCTCTCTCTGTCTCTGCGTATAAAGAAAAGCGAGTCGAACGAAAAAAAAAAATTAACGAGTAGAGAAAAAAAAACACGTGTTCTCCCTATATCTCTCTCTCTCTGACACGGCATTGCCATTTCTCTCACATTCTCAGTTTATTCTTCTCTGCCCGGCGAACGCGCTTTGAGAGCCATGTTTTCTTTCCCAGGAGATGCGGCTAGAGCGCGCGCACACACACACGCATCCGCATTGCGAGGAAGTTCGTATGTGCGAATATAGGTGCGTCCAGACTAAACTACTTCCTCTAACATTGGCAATGGCGAGAGACGCTGCTGCGCAACATTTCACATTCTCGACACTTCTTCTCTATATCGCCTAACGATTGGGATTTTCTAATGTCTTTCTCTGCTATGTGGGAAAAAAGGAAGGTATCGTAAAAAAAAAAGAAAAGAAAAAACGAATACTTCTTTCTTTATCTGTCTGTCTGTCTGTCTGTCTTTCTGTCTATCTGTCTCTCCATGCAGAAATCCATCCATATTCTCTCCTCTGTTCCGGTCGCATTTCTTTTTTCTCTTTCCAGTTCATCGATCCGAAATGCACGCGCGCGGTGTCGATGAGCGATACGAGCGATATGCACGCGCGCTGCTCAAATCGAATTCGCGCGGGAATCGCTCCAGCGCATGCGCTCCCATCGATCTTTCAGCTCCCGATATCTTTCTGTCGTTCGTAAGAGAGTTTTCTTAGGCCTTTTTTCTTATTCAAATCCTCCGCGTTATCTGCTTTCTTTTCGCGCAACGTACTCGAAAAGAAGTATCGAACGAACTGTACGTTAATGTACAGCGGTAAGTAACGCGCATAAGTCGATCAGGTAAAGTATATACGAAGGAGTTTCCATCGTGTGCGGAGATTTTCGCTCTGGGATATTCTAGCGAAAGAAATTTAGTATTTTCACGTCGATCGAAAAACTGTGAGAGAATTTGAGACGAGACGGCATTCCGATTTGAAAATAAACTGATGTTGCGAGTAAACACGAGATGTGCTGTATTTTTATTGAAAGTATATCACTCTAAGCTCGAAAGATCACATTCCTATCTTCTTTTATACCATTAAGATCTTGTTCGTTACGTTTTAATATCTGAAGGACTCGAAGCGAGTAAGCGGTTAATTTATTCCAGTTTGGATTTTTCCTCATTGATACTGTATGGGCAACGCATCGAAGAATCGTGTTAAACCTGTTCGATTAATTGCAAATTAAAATTCAGGCGCGCAAATATCAGAAAACGTATTTGTAGCGAAAATTTCAACGTTCGTAAGAAGGCACGCAAGTTCTTCGGTGCAAGACTTTCTATACATTACGGCATACAGTGTTGGACAAAAATAAACTGTGAACAACATGCTCCTGTTTTTGTGCGTAATCAGGTAAGCTATTGTTAACAGACGTCAAATAGAAAAATAGTCAATATACAAGATAGAGGATAGTTTAGAACGTTACGGTATTCAGGATCGGTGTACCGCTCCTATACTTTTGTCCATTACTGTACATTATCGTAAGATTATTGTGTGGGATTTAGCAACAAACGAAGCGATAACATTCTGATGTAAAACACGAGTGAAAATCCACGTGATGTCACTTGACCCTGTGTCGTAAAGGAAGGAATCGTCGTGTTGCTGTGAAATACCAGTGGTGAAACGTTGCCATTCGTGCACAGTACCTGTGAAACTCTTTTTATTTCCAGTAACCAGAAAAACTATAGAAATGGCGCAGGACTTACGGTAATAATTTTACATGATCAATAACTGTTGTTCATTTGTTTTTGAATTAAGTTAACGATACCTTGATGCGCGTTAGAGGTTATGTTCCTCTGCGATCATGTGCTCGCAGGAACGTGTGAAAAGTTTGGTTACGTTTTGAATTTTTTTAAATAATGAATTCATGACGTACTGTTAAAAATCAAAATATAATTCGTAGAAATTTTTATAATTTAAATAACGTACGCGACATTACTTCTAATTATCACTTCCCTTCAAATTTTTAACTTTATGATGAAAGAAATGTTACGGGTTATGTAACACTCAGGATTGGAGCAGGAGAATAGGGAACCCGTTTCAAAATTACTCACAAAATCAGAAAATTTCTTTTTATCGTATACCAATTCGTTTAACGCATTACGTACGAATAAAATAATCGGTTGTAACAACAATTATACGTTCGATGGCTGTAATAATTTCGATATATTTCAGAGAGGGTCTCCTATTGGGCATGGGCAATCCTCTTCTTGATATTTCAGCAACCGTAGATAGTGATTTTTTAAAAAAATATGATTTAAAATCGAACAACGCAATTCTCGCTGAAGAAAAGCACAAACCCATGTACGATGAATTAATAGAAAAATTCAATGCAGACTTTATTGCTGGTGGTTCTGTACAGAACACTATGAGAGTGGCACAAGTAAATTGATTAAAATATAGTTGAATTTATAGTGTTGCACAAAGTTTCGTATACCAATAAATATATGAAATCTTGTTCAGTGGTTTTTAGACAAGCCAAAAGTGGCCACTTACATGGGTTGCGTGGGAACAGACAAGTATTCGAAAATTTTAGAGGACAGAGCACAGGCGGATGGCTTGAATGTACGTTATCAGTATACCAATAAAGAATGCACAGGTACCTGTGCAGTTCTGATCACTGGAAACGAGAGATCTTTATGTGCCAACTTAGCAGCTGCCAATTGCTTTTCACATTCTCATATAGAGGAAGTAGAAAACAAAAAACTTTTAGATGCAGCTGAATATATCTATGTGTCTGTACGTTTCCCATATGCAAAGACTCCAAATCATATATTTGAATGCCTATTATCAAGTAATTAAACTTCAAATTATAGGGATTCTTCTTAACTGTGAGTCCAGAAACCATTCAAACGGTAGCTAAGCACGCTTATGAAAATAATAAAATGTTCATGATGAATCTCAGCGCTCCATTTTTGTGCGAATTCTATCAAAAACCTATGCTGGCAGCTCTCCCATACGTTGATATTCTGTTTGGTAACGAAACAGAAGCAGAGACCTTTGCAAAAGTCAATGATTTTCAGACCATGGACAGGAAAGAAATCGCATTGAAATTGTGTCAAATGGAGAAAGTAAATGAAAAGAGGCCGAGAATTGTTGTGATAACACAAGGTGCCGATAAGGTGTTACTAGCCAAAGAAAATAGCATAGTAGAGTTTCCTACTACAAGGATACCAGCAGAAAAAATTGTAGACACCAATTGTGCTGGAGATGCTTTTGTAGGAGGTAGATTTTTATTGCTTTTGCATCTAATGCTAAATTGACAATTTCCTCAATTGATATTTCCAATTAAAGGCTTTAACAAATTATTATGCATTTTAGGTTTCTTAGCACAACTTATACAAGGTAAAAGCATAGATATTTGCATACAATGTGCGATATGGGCTGCAGCCCAAATCATACAAAGATCTGGATGTACTTACGAAGGGAAGCCCAATTTTACTCCCTGCTAATTCCTAATCTATCTATTAGTAATTGTGAATTACGTACTTAATAAATGATTTGCTAATTTTTACCCTGATTTCCTTAATCACTGAACAGTTTCTTTAGACATATTTGGGAGTACTACTATTTTTATATTTTACTTGTACACGATTGACTTTTGTCAACGATTTATTGTAATAAAGATTAATTCAGACAAGCGGATCGATTTTATTTGAGCGTGTATATACAAGAAGAAATAGTTCCTAGTGTACGTTACGTTTTCATGTATAAAACATTTAATAATTCGTATTATGAAAATAACATGTGGCTTTATTTCGCAAATGTCAACAAATCCCAAACAATGTCCTCAAAAAAAAAATTGCATTCCTTATGACAGTTTAATTTATGCGGAACTCGAAAGATCAATACAATGACCTGCAACGTGGCCATTGGTTTGTATACTTACAGGTATTATAAAAGGTAAGGGCACTGGTTGAAATAATGTTAGTCGAAAAACAGTTATCGCGATCGCGCGGCACGCCTGCGTCGTTCACTACGTAAATGCAGTGTATAGGTAGAGTAGGACGGCGATGTGGCGATAAAGACGTACGCGGTCGCCGTGGGACGGGGTAAAAGCAGTCCTTAAAAAAATCAATAATATCATTACGAAATTGCACACGGTCTGGTGTGTGTTTTGCTTGTACCGTACCAGAAGTAACGGCATTTCGTTCGCGATCAAATTCGTGGCAAAACACCGTCAAAACATTCAAAGATATCGACATTTTTCAAAAAAGTATTATTACGTTTTCCAACGACAAAAAATTGATCATTTTTTCGATTCGTTTCACAACATTTTTTACGTTTTTTATTCCAACGTTGCAAAATTTTATTTCGTTTTTACCCGGATAGTGAGAAAATACAATCCATTTTTTGAATAACAAATAACTTAACGGCATTGTGTGTACTTTGTATGTAAGAACAAATTGTTAGGATAAAGTAGTAACGATAAAACATGTTGACGAAATTAATCCGTTAATCGAATTAGTATACCGTATCGTCGCGTTAGAGAGAAAGAGAGACAAAGAGGGGGGAGGGGAAGGGAGTGACGAGCGCAACAGTAATTCGGTAATTATTTCTTTTTAGTATGTGCAGACGCGTGGTTCGCCAAGGGGTAGATACAGCCCTGAAGGCTCGTTGACAAAGCCGCCGGCATATCGTCGTGTCGTGTAGTAGTCGCGCGCGCTGCCGCGTCGAGAAGCCGATTGGGAATGGTTAAAGCGAGCGTGAAGTGGGCGGCCATAGTGGAGGTAGAAGCGTAGTTGCACAGTAACAGAGGAACAGAGAAACACGGCAGTCTTGGTCGTGATATCGGGCTGGTTTCAGTATTCGCATTCGTCGCGGCTTCTGCTTGGCCGCGCTGTAAAGCTCTTACTCCGGGCTGTCCCACGGGGCATCGCGCGAACACGAACGCGTATATGTGTGTACGTGCTTACGAGTGTCGAGTGCGTGTGTGTAGCTGTGTAAGCGGAACACGCTCTATTCCCGAAGGGTGTGCGCGCGCGCACCATCGTGCGCGCCAACGAGAGGGGCAACGAAACACGACGCACGCACGTGTGACCGGTAACGAGAGTGTGCGAGTCAAAGTGGAAGGTTTGATTGGTCGAGGAGAACGCGTGCCGCTACGACTGTGTTTCTTCGTGATTCCGTCGTGGCCGAGAGCGCGGTGTGCGCAGTGCGCTCCCCACCGCGTGCGCGCAGTGTGTAACCCCCGCGACCGCCATCTTTGTCAAGTGGGTAACCTTTGTTGATTTGTGTGAAATGTGACGCCGTTGTCGCGAGATAATTGGTGATCGTGATTACACGCGAGCCCTGTGTGTCGGTACCTGAGTGACTCGTGCTCTCGCGTGTCCCCCTGTGGATCTATACATGGAACAACCGCGACCAGGTAAAGACAAATTCGTCTCTCGTTATATTCTCGGCAACAGAGAACCACGCGAATCGTCGCCCGATGCATACGGGATACGGGCCAGCAGCGGGTCTGGCCGCCTGTTCGAGAACGAGTGGGAGAGAGAGGGACATAGCGCGGGAGCAAGACGGATAGAGACCGAGTAACCGTGCGATGGAGGGAGATAGATACATATAGAACGAAAGAGAAAGACGCAGACAGCCTTCTCCACTGTATACGCGGTGTTACTCCGTTGCATTTTTCTTGCAATACGTTAGCAACGATACCCGATCTCGGCATAAATTCTGATGCTTCGGTACAGCGACGCGTACCTCGCCGAACGGAGGCACCGGCGTATTTCAGCGGACTCGTTGTTCGGACGCGCGAAAAATCGTGCGAAAACGGTCGACAACTGGCCGTGCCTAGCCAAGATGGCTGCCCGTCGGGCTTCGAGAAACTTGTGTCCTCGGTGTTTTCGCTTCGACGACGTAATTGCATTGTTCCGTACGGTTTGTTCGTGCTCGGCCCTGCCTATCCTCGACTCGACGGAAGAAACGTACGCCTCGTTGTCGGTATCGTCGCGATCGGGCAGCCGATGGATCGAAAATAACCGTGGCGACGGATGGGTTCGTGGGCGACGGCCGTCGCGATCTTAACGTTCGTCAAACGTACAGTGTCTGTTACCGAGCTACGGTGCAAGTGTGACTCGGCCGAGGAACGCGACAACCTTTTTCACCCTGCCGCCGGATACATCCCAGCAGTCTCGTCGATCGAGGGATACGCGTTGTCCGAGTACGTTAATTAAAATGGCTACCGACGGTAGTTAGCCAGTCTGGCTTGCTGGCTGGTGGTCATTCGTGAACCAACGAGTCCACGTACGCGCTACTCGTCCCGCGACCGCGATTCCAAATTCCGTCCATCCTTCTTGACATTTTCCATCGATCGACCGCCGCCGGACAACGTTTCGTTTACGTTCTAGCCAGCTTTGCTAGCGATCGACGTATGCGTTTCCGTGACGATATGGAACCGGGTAGAAAACGCGAACGAGCAAAACGAAACGAGACGAGACGAGACGGATACGATACGACATGATGCGATGCGATACTGTTGAGCACGATACGATACCATACAATACCATACGATATGATACGATACGAAACGAGCGACGGGCGGCAGCAGCAGTTAGGCCCGTTGGCATTCGTTCGTTTTCTCGGTGGCAGCTGCTCTCTCTCTTTGACCCTCCGTCGGGTGAGAGGGGCCCCGGCAAACAGAACCAGCCGGCCTGGCCTCACTGGCCTCCCTTCGCCCTCGTCCCCGTCGCGAGTCGTAAGTCGCAACACGACGAAGAAATACTGCTCCTTCTTTCTCGATCCATCGCGATTTCCCTGTTTAACGCTTCGACCGTGCTGTCACGAGTTTTCTCTGTCTCTCGTCGCATCACCTCGTCTCGTCGCGTCGCGTCTCGCCTCACTTCGCCTCGCCTCGCCTCGCCTCGCCTTGCTTCGCCTCACCGTCCACGCCGTACTCGAGGCCCGAGGTTTCTCTCCGTCGTCCTCGACATTTCTTCGAGCGGCTATTGTCGAAAATGGAAGCGCGCGCGCGATTGCACAATGTTGCGCTCCCTTCTTTGCGTTATTTCGCGGAACGTTAACGATCCTCGATAAAACGGCGACTACGAGCTCGCTCGTGCCGGTCACCGGCGATTTCCGGTGGCAATCGACGTGCCTCCGTTCTTTTTCACGTTTCGTCGATTGGAGTTCCAGCCCGAGTATCCTCCGTCAAAGTAGCACGAGCTTTGCCGCTTAATCTGTAAAATGGTATTTTCAGTTTGAAACGCTGTCCACGGCGTAGCCTCGTTCCCTCGACATTCCGTTCGCTAGAGCCGCGCGGTTCGCCGAACCTACCTTCGCTCGTTGAACCTTTCATCGTTTAATTACGGTTAGTATAGGATAAGGGTCGCAGTAGCTTCGAGGTTAGGTTCAATGACAGCGTTTCCGTTGCATTTCGCGCTCGAAAACCGTGAAATTGGTTCACGTGTACGGTCCGTTGGTAAACCCACGGTGGATGCAGTATTTACATACGGGTGACGCTAACAAATTGAAACTATAGCGGCGTGACCGCGTTGTGTATCGTTTCGACATAACCTCGAAGATAAAGTGGAAAAGACTTGTTGGTAAACTACTGCTCGTTGCAGTATTTACATTGAAAAGTGCAGGTCAAACAACGCGTGCTATGATGGCAGTGTGACGCATGAAGATATCATCTGACATAACCTCAAAGATAAAGGGAACGATACGAGGCGGCTCGGTAACCGTGCACGCGTTCATTAACGTCTCGCGTTCACGCCAACATCCGAATTACACTGTTGCGCGGAAAAATTGCAACACCGGGAAAACGCGAATCGATGCAGCTCGTTCGTGCAATTATTCGTGCTCCCTGGTTGGTAAACGCGGCACCGAATCCGCTTCGAACAGCTGTGTCTAGGCTCGTCGAAATCTTTCTTTCGACGAGCTTCGATGAGACGGATAGAGTTTAACCGTTCGCGATCTAGTAATCATAGTGACATAGTTTTCCGACTGTGACGTGGATGGTAAAAGATATTCGAATTTCCGTGGTGTTTCTCGGCGTTGCGACTGTTATGCACGAGGATAGAGCGCGAGTGTATCCGTTGCGTAAGTAGGAGCGCTATTATTGTTATCGAACGGTCTGTTTATATTTGATTCCGTCGAATGGAATGGAACGGAATGGAACGGAACGGTAGCTAGGAGAACAGCACCCGAGAATGCTCTCTCTCTCTCTCTCTCTCTCTCTCGCTCGCTCGACGCGTATAACGCGCGTCGACGTTAGACACAGAAAGTTGTCAGGTGGCACGTCCGCTCCTGTTCTCGGTGAGCGTTGGAAGCGTGCCGGTAATTGGCCGGCTAATGAATTCGAGCCAAGGCTGACGTTTAAAGTTTAAGCCGTCGCCGGAAATCCAAACCGTCGTCGAGCAAGCCACGCATCGCGATCCCAACATTTTTTATTCTCTCTCCGCTCGGAGCTTAAAAATTTCCACGTTTCGAATCAATGGAAGTTTTCTCTTTTCTCTCGTTCTCTCCCCACTATTCTTACAATGACCTCATCGGCGATGACTGTCCTCGACGTAGCTCGGAGGATGTCGAACCGTCGAGAGCCGCGCGGCGTGGCTGAATTTTATGCATTTCTAGCACACGCCCGGTGTCTTCGAATCGTTTCAGTCGCGGACCGGTATTTTTCGGCGAGCCACGAACGCCGGCGCGTTCAATCGGATGGTTTTCATCTTATTCGCCGCCGAACGGTTTTTTTCTCTCTTACTGCTTGGTTTCGGTCCCCTCGAATCGATCGACGAAAATTTACATCCGCGCAAACATCCGCGGTTCGCGTTTCTAATTAAGCAACTACCGGCGGCCTTCTTCTTTCAAATTATCTCGCCGATTTTTCGAGTATAATTCCCGATCGCCGGAATTGCAATCGTATTCACGGTCGGTGCCAGACTCTCTGGGAAGACGGCAAGGTTAATCTGTCGAAAAACTCGATGACTTTTGCGAAGCCTGCTTCCGTCAAAGATGGCGTCGCGTGTACCGTAAAAGTTCAGCGAAGGGTAGCGATATCCGTGGACAATGAGAGTGCAAATTCGTCACAAAAAGAAAAAAAAAAAATAGAGAATCGATGTTCGATATTAATAACGCCGGTACCGACCAATCGAACACTCGAACGGTTAAATAACAGTTCCGTTTAACCGTTTAGGCCGGATAGAACCGCCCAGTTCATCGTTCGATTCAATTAACGTTTCCCCCGATCGATCATTCGCTGGCTAATTAGCGGGGAATAACGGCGGTGGCGGTGTCAGTGTTCGTAGCTTGTAGGTGGTAGCACGTAGCCCGTAGCTAGCAGCTCGCAGGCATACGTGCCGGGGAACAGCGACATGGAAAAACGCGAACGAAATCGCGCAGGTCAAAATATCCTCCCTCGGGACACCGTCACGCCGCGCAGCCCCGGTTACACGTTTGCTTATTGTATTAATGTTATCTCGTGATCGGCGCGCCCGCGGGCTCAACCACCCGCGAACACTCGCGAATGATCGCGAACACCCGCGAGTTCGTGTCGCGGACAACGGACGAGCCTTTTCTGCGGTCCTCCAATGATAAAGAGCAGTGTCAATGCGGTGACCGCGATGAAGAGATTTCTGTGCGGGTCTCGTTGCTACGGACCGATCGAATCACCTATGGCCTGTCTGAGTGGAGGGTAACTTCAACTCCGTCGCACTCGAGTGGCCATGTTTACGTTTATTGCCTCGTCTCGTTGGACAGGGTGTAGGCTAATTGGCGTTTCTTTCCGGGGAGACCGAATCGCAGAAGGTGGTCCTCGATCGCTGCGTCGCGTCGCGACCTTCTACGCGCCAGAGACACACGTGTTGATCGAGAAACGATTCGGCTGTCGTCGTCGCCGGATCGTGAGTCATGCGTGCGATCGGAAGAAAGCTCGGGTTTACGAAAGGCTCCAGTTAATTACGGTTATCGGGGCCAACCGATTGCCTCTCGCCGTGTCACGAGCATCGGCCGAGTCGGCCGACGAACCATACGATTCGTTCGCGAAGGCGGTCTTCGATCCAGATCCCCACCGCGAAGAATTAGTCGCGCGCTATCAAATTGAATCGTTTGGTAAGGTCGACTTTAAAAGCTGTAAAGTGTTTGCACTGTCGCGTCTCGGACCGTGAAACTGGTTAATCGGAGCAGGAAGTTTCGAAACGAAAAACGTGGGAATCGCGGCGAGAGGGTAAAAAGTTTTGGCGGGAAACATGTCGACCGCGTCGCTACGAGGGTAGGTAACGTGGTTTCGAGAATAGAACGTGCACGTGGCGAGGAAACGAGGTCGTAAGAGGGATCGGAGCGCGGCGTGGCTCGACCTGTCGTGGCGTCTCTTCCGGTGGATCAACCGGAGCCGGTTTAACTCACGGTTTTACACTTCTTTTCTTTGGCCGAGCTCGGAGATATTTATTATCGTGCACTCGCGAGTCGCAACCAGCATTGACACCGGCATCGGCATCGGCCTCGGCACCAGCAGCGCAGCACTGGCCTAGGTCAACTTGTATCGCAGCTGCATCTCCTCGGCTCTGTGTGGAGCGTAATCGCCGGCGTTTGGGGACGCGTTTTCCCCGCGGAGCAATTAATTCATAGCGGGTACCGACCGTGAGAGTCGCAGGTTTCGTAGGCAACTACAAAATCCGGCTCCGATTTTACTCCGAACCCAGGCTGTGAAACCTTTGAATCTCTTCGAAGCTTTTTTATCAACTCGACTTAAATGATTAGCTTCGCGCGTTTTTCGCCGATTGTCGACTCCGATTGTTTCTACGGTGCTTCGGATACGTCGACGATGAGAAACCGAATCGGTTACTGGCAGGAACGTCGTTGGAAAATGCGGGCATTTGCGCGTGCAACTAGCTCAGTGGGTGACGCGCTCGTAATTATTGCGTGACACCGGAATTTCACCGTTGGTGTGCTAACGATCTCACGGAACTTCATGGGGTACATGTTCGAAGAGTTTAAGAACACGCCTCGGATAGCCCAGGATTCTGTTCTCGTACGAGATTGAATTCAGTCCGAACGGTTCCGAGCACGTACGAACGATCGACTTGAAAAGCCGCGCGCTTATAGGTCGCGTCTGGTTGCGCAATGCCATACGGTGATCACGGTGATTTTTAAATATTTCACTCCCTTCCACGCGAGCACCGTGCGTATACCTAACTCGAGCTCGAGCTCAGGCTCCGGCTCCGGCTGCGGCTCGGGCTCGCGAGGAGAAAGTTCATCGCTCGGGGGAAAATCGGCCGATCATCGTTCGCTACCGAGCTGGAAATTGGAATGGTCGTTTTCTCTCTCCCGAGGACTCGAGCGAACAATTTCTCATCGGTGGTCGTTGCGCAACGCCTTTCGCGCGTACGCTCCATCGGTCCGATGATCGATTCTCCATCCTAGAAATCAGAAAAATAATACATTCGGATTACGCTCGTCGCTCGCCGGAACGCTCGAATACGTTTCAATTAATCCCCGGCGCATGTTGTTGTAACCGAAAACAATACTTGGCCGGCTAGGAAACCGATCGATAAACGTCGCTCGCGACCCTCTCCCATGCTAATCAGAGTCGCACGCGTCGCGACCGCGACAAAATGCGCTCTCCCGAATCCGTTGCTCGCGCTCCGAATTCCTCCCCGTTCACGCTCGAATTTTACCCAAGCCGAGATCTCTTCGTCTCGCTATCGACGTCGACATTTCTCCCGTTCGGGAGAAAACTTCATTAGCTCGAACTGTGTAGGAAAGTGACAACGCCGGAATGCCCGAAGAATTTCGTAGGGTAGTTTGAAGGTGCACCGCGCTAGGATTCATAGGTTTTCCCCGGTGAATGTTATCGACGAACGAGTATCGTCTATCGTGAATTTTTTTTTTCTCGGCATCATCGATTTCCAACGAAATGACGTGTTGGATGTTATGATTTCAGGTTGGAAGTAACGAGCGATCGAGCGTCGCAAAAGCTGGGAATATAAACGAGAGCAGAGGCTCGGAAACATAGAAGTAAAGCAGAGGGCACGTACCGACACAGACCTCGACAGGGACACGAAGGAAGAAGGAAGAAGGCCAGATTAAGCGAGCAAGCAGCGAGCAAGCAGCAGGCAGGCGCAGGATGTGAATGTCGTGGCCGTGACACAGCCGACCCAGACCCGGAGGCGCTCTCGCGTTGTCCACCGGGTGCGTATAACCTGGCCAGGTACGTGGCGGGTGGGTACGCCGCCGCCGGCGCCGCCCTCGTCGGCAGACGGCCGACGGAGACGGAAACGAGATGGACGAGCCGGAATCCGCGGAAACGTGGTCGGCCTGGTTTCTGGATGCGATCCGGAAGATCCGCAGCCAGAAACAGAGGCCGAGCGTCGAACGGATATGCCACGCGATCCGCCAGCATCACAACTTCCACGAGGAGGAGATCGCGGAGCACCTGGAGGTCGCCGTGAAGCGCGGCGACGTGCTCAAGATCTTCAACAAGGGACAGTCCTCGTACAAGGATCCGGGCGGTTTGCAGTCGAGGCCGCTCAAGGTCGGCAAAGTCTCCGACCTGAGCAAAGTGCTCAGTAAAGCGGTTAGGGAGCTCGGCGAGAGGGAGGGCTCGACCCTCAAGACCATCGAGAAGTACATCAGGCAGAGCCACACGGTCGAGGAGGAGGCCGAGGGTGATCTCAGGACGGCGATCAGGCTATCCGCGAAGCGGGCCGTCGATCGGGGCATCGTTATTCAGGATGGCAGGCTCTTCCGGCAACCGGACAGGCCACCATACCTCAAGAAGATTGGGGATAACGCTTACCTGCCACCGCCGGAGCCTCCTGTCCCCAAGGTGAGTCCATTCGATTCTTCCATCCCTTTCGTTTCTCGGTCAGCGCGTTCAAGAATCTCTTCGGTGGTGCCGAACGTTTTTGAACCCTTCGCGGTCAACGGTATGCTCGTAATCTTATCCTCGTTGGAATGAAATATACGGTCCGGTCGCACTAGACATAAGACCGCAAAGGTTTAAACGCGATCGAGGCATGACTCGAGGTCGTTTCGCGACCGTATCAGCGATTGTGTACACGTAAACCGGTTGAACTTTGGAGCGATTCATACGAAAATATAACGCCACGCTAGCATGGGCCATAGAACTTGGGGTTAAACGATAAAATCCTGTTCGACTCGAGCGAAAATAAAAGAAAATAGTATATCCCGATAAAGCAAACAATTAACATACATGGTCAAAATATTCTGGGGTGGAGTTTCTTTGCATACAAATGAGTCTTGTCTACTTGTACGTAGGAATACGTAAACAGTATCCTTAAATGAGTAGAAGCAAATATAATTTTTCCAAATGGTACCGACGTACACTACCGGCCAAAAGTAATTGGCCACATATAAAAATCGCATAATTTTCTTAAAATAGAACCAAACGAGTTGAGATTTCTTGACACGTTAAATGACAAAGTTTACTAGGTAACGGGTAAACGAAATGTTGAAAAAAATTGGTATTGGTCGGAATTACGAAGAAAAAAGTTAAAGTAAATTTTTTCAACTTTTTTATCTGAGCCTGTAATGAAACTTTATTCAATACGTTTTGTAGATCAACGTCATTTATATATACGGTGAAAATTTCATCCAAATCGGTTAATATCGTTATGAGTCATAAACATTGAACTGTGATCACATAAGGGTGAAATTCCTTGACAATGCCGAATATCTGCGACTTTCATTCTTAAGCTCTCATCTTGAAATGTTTATTGCTCATAGCAACGTTCACCGATTTAGATGAAATTTTCACCATACACATACTTAACGTAGATCTACAAAACGTATTGATTAAAGTTTCATTACAGGCTTGGATAAAAAAGTTGAAAAAATTTACTTTAACTTGTTTCTTCGCAATTCCGACCAATACCAATTTTTTCAACATTTCGTTTACCCGTTACTTAGTAAACTTTGTCATTTAACGTGTCAAGAAATCTCAACTCGTTTGGTTCAATTTTAAGAAAATTATGCGATTTTTATATGTGGGCAATTACTTTTGGCCGGTAGTGTATTAAGGGTCAGGTTACGCTAGGCAGGTCAGACGCTGAGGGTCTATAAACGCTAGAAACAAAGACAGGGTAAACAAATTCTGCCGATAGAATTTGTTTACTCTGTTTTTGTATGTAGCGTTTATAGACCCTCGGCGTATGTCTAGTATAATCTGACCCTAAGTCGGCGTGCAACAAGGAAAAAAAAACAGCGAATCGAGTAGGTAGCGTGTAGAGCGCAGGGATAATCGATTCGCTGCTACGCAACAACCCGTGTTATGGCTGGTCCGAGCGTAAGATTTATTTCTCGGTTGGAGTTGGGGCACACGCGCAGAGGCGCTCGAAGCTTTTGTCGGGCATTGTATGGGACCGTTTTTGGCGAACTGTCTCGGAAATGGAAGATATCTGGCAGAGGTCCGGCCCGGCCCGGCCCGGCCCGGGTTAATCCCCGCGTATCCGTTACACCCTTCGCGCGGCGTGGCAGGACAACCTTTCTCCCATTCTTTCGGGCCCGGTTAATGTCGCCCGCTTCGAAACAACCGCGAAGAGTTGGCGTACTCGTGTCCTCCGGGGAATGCAAATCGAGCGAGCGAACCAGGCGAGCAGACGAGCAAGCGAACGGTCGTTCGGCTCGGCTGAAATGTTTAACCGTGGAAACGTTCGCAGGCGCACCTGTTCGACGAGGCCGCGAGTATGGAAGACGGACGTCCACGAGTTTCGGAACCACCTGTACTCGGCGGAGCCCGGAGTAACTGTTGCGCGAATATCACGAGAATTTTCACGGCCCTGAACTCGGCGGAGCACGTTTGCGGTGCTAGAACCGTGCCGACGCGTATCCGGAACTCGTCCGACCTCTTCCAGACCGCGGTCGGATTTTCGCGCGCTACTATTATCGCGGAGTATCAATTAACACGTTAAGTGCCCAGCCCGATTTTACTTGCCGTTCCGTTCAGGCCATAGTTAGGTCCGTAAGGACCGGCGAGTCCTGAACGGAAAGTCTAGCGCCGGTCATTAGGGAGCCGCGCGGCGTTTAACGTGTTAACACCTCGGGAACGACGTTGATACCTTGAACCGAGTCTCGAGATAAGGAAAGTCCTGAATTAAATTTTCAAGATCTCGTCGCCCTCGGAATTATTATCCTCGTCTCTCGATTTACCGATTGATCGATGCCGATTCGCGCGAGACCCTCCGTTCCCAAAGTCATTAACACATTGACTGTCGAACAATCACCCCTGAATACTCTTTCGGAATCGAAGTAATTTAGTACATAATTTAAGGCACGCATCGGGGGCTAGAGCTTAGGCATCGGCTCTTCCGCGAGCGAAGATAATGGTCGTTTCCTTGCGGAACTGGTCCGCGACGAGTGGCCGATCTCCGCGTCTGGATTCTTGCTTTCCATCGACTGCTCGGGTTCAGTCGGGGTCAGCCGTCGCGGAGCAAAAAGTTGCCGAGTTCCCGGTTGGCTCGCAACGATCCATTAATCTCGGCAAACCGATCGGCAAGCGCTCGTTCGGTATGCCGCGTCGCCGCGTCTTTCTCTGCTCTTTCGAGAGAGGAGCCTCCAGTCCCGTTCGCACGAGAGAAATCGCGCATGGCATTCTATTCTTCTCTCGCGGACCAGCCTGTCTTGGCTATCTCTATCCGATACCCCGTCTACCGTCGATTCGTTTCATCGTCGAGATCGGTTCCAAGACAATTCGAACCTTTCTCATTTGTTTCTCTTGCATTTTCCAAGACATTTCTTTTTCCGGTCGGTTCGACTTTGGAGTCGACAAGAGGGCTAGTCGTTGTAGGAACTTTAAACGAAATCCTATCTCATAGTGTGCGAAAGTTCGTGGGCTCTGCGGCTGTAGTGGAGGACATTGTTTGACCTTCCCCTGTGCACTCGCCGACTTAGGGTACGAGTACAACAGAGCTGCGATACTAGCGAAGAGAGCGAAGCGAAATAAAATGTACGCTCTTCTAATGGAAGCGTTTGCGTTGGAGCTATGAGTACCAGCAGTCGATCGTAAAAAGCACAGCTCTGACGACGCTCTCTTCGCTACTATCGATGTCTAGATGTCTAGAAACTTGCCTGACATTCATTCCTTGGTAAAACAGCAGTCTCAGTTTTTCAATTATTTTCTCTCCCATTTGATTGCCTTCGTTCCGATGTGATTTAGTTTCAAAAGAGCGATCGGGGAAGAGATATTTGCCGGCAGGGAATTTATTCGGTCGAAAAGGCGACGCGTGGCCGGATCGAAAGAGTGAGTCGGCAAGGAAAAGAATTGACGCGGCATGGCGTGGCGTGGCGTGGTATGGCGTGGCGTGGTGTGGCGTTTCCAGGGCATGAGTCACACGAGTTCGCGTCCGCGTTCGTATTCGTATACGTATTCGTGTTCGTGTCCGTAACGGCGCAATGGAGGAGGTAGAACGTATGGGTAATCAGCGTAATGCAAACAGGCCGCGGAAAAATAACGGATCGTTTCGTGGATATTCGCGACTCGCTCGCTAGGCGCACGGTCGTCCCAATTTTTGTTCAATTGCTGACTAATTAGCGTTCGATTCGATGCCCATTGGCGAATCAGGAGCACTCTCTCGTCAGGGTCAGAGAATTTCGGCACTAAAGTGCCAATATTCGTTGGAGTAACTTTCGCCAGTTTTAAGTATCTACACCTAACATTTCACATATATCATTAGAAACATGTTACATTAAAATCTCGAAGAAGGTCACCTCGGGACCCTTCCCTTGTCGGAGAGCGAAACAATATGTAAACAATACTTGCACACAAGTGTATACACTTCTGCAAGTTGCTCTCGCAAAAAATGCCGCAAGTTGCTTGCCGATGCTCGTTGAATTGTGGAGAGAACAGAGGAGTTGGTGAAACGTTAACCCTTTGCGGCCCTAGATTGACGTTGGACCAGCTATGGTAAAGTGCAGGTAGTTCAGGCAGATTGGCTATTGGATCGCAAAGGGTTAAGGGGATCGGTGACCATCAGCTTCTCGCGAGAAATTGGGTGTCGGAGAGAGAAAGGCGTGGGACGTTTCGATGAACGACAGAGTGGATGCGTGGGTATTTGGAGCGGCGCGGCGCGGCGCGATGTGGCTCGGATGACATAATATTATATAAAAGCTGGCAAAGATGGTCGCGGTCTGGCTTCGTGCTTCGGGCTTTGGGCTGAATCATGGCCGGCTCATGGCTCGTGGCTCCCGCGAATCAACGAGGGAAATATTACGCGGTCGTTACGGTCCTTTCTTCGTGCGGCTGGCTAGTCACGCCGTGTGCCCACGCCTTCGAGAGGTTCTGGAACGGGGCAGCCAGGGGAGCGAGAAGGGCCAGCTGGAACAGAGGGGAACAGCGGGGAGAGGCTCGGGACGATGTGCTATCTCGGCCAACTTCCGGCGACTCGTTTGTATATCGCTTCTCTTATTGATCCTCCGCGCGCACGGAATCACTCCGACGGAATCAGTCCGTCTCTGTCGAGCCCTCTCCCCTTCTTGCTGTTCTCTCCCCTCCTCGTGTCCCTGCGTTCCTAACGACCGCGTTTTATGCGTGTCAGACCGCAGAGTGAGCAAGCAAGAGAGAAATAGCCGGGGGGGGGGGGGTGGAGGAGGACAGAGAGCGCGCGCGGAAAGTTATAGAACGACCGCGCCGACGCGATTCTGCTAATTCTCTCCTCTCCTCTCTTCGCCTCCCCAACGGCCGCCGCGTTGTTCCCTCTGTCTCTCCTCCAGCTGCTTCGAAGGCTCGCCGTGTCGCGTCGCTACCGCCAGTTTCCCGCCACTGCGCGTTTCCCGCGTTTTTTCGTCGACCCTTTCCCTACCACTACCAGCACACCTTGCTCGTTCGTTCTCCATCGATCGACCGCTGGCCGAACAAGGGCTACCGGTTCCCCGTCCTTCGGCCGAACCTACCGCCGCGCTCTTCTATTCGATTCGAACCTCCGCTGTCTCCCGTCTCTTCTTGATCCATCCGAGCCCGCACGAAGAATCGTACAGTCACGATCCTCCCAATCTCATCATGTAGTCTAAAACCGAACCGGACTTTCGCAGACCCGAGAATAACATAATAACATGTGAATACGCTAGTAAGTAACCTGCGACATTTTTGTAACGAGATCGACTAACAGAAACGTGCACGCTTGTGTACGAATATTCGAAACATTTCGTCCAACCGAGCTCAACTTGCTGGTCCCTATCTCATAGGCGTTTACGCTTGTCACGAGAGTCGCTGTCCCAAAAAATGTCACAAGTTGCCTGCCAGTATATTCGCAACCTTTGTTGAATTTAGAATATCTCGGATAGTTTCGATGCTACGATTAAAGAAGCTCCTGGAGTAAATTCTTGAAAGGTCTGTCCCTGTACCCCAGCGACCTTGATCGACGATATCAGGACAGAGCCCGGAAGTGGCCCAGAAGTCGGACGTTATCGGATGATCTCGATCGACGGGGTGAGGGATTCGGCAAGGAGCGGGCGTCGAGCAGCGCTAACGAGGAGAGCATGGCGATAAACGAGACTGAAAGCGCGCGATGAGTCAGTGATCGTGGACAAGACACGAAAGAGAAGGCAGCCGCAACCGCAGCCGCAGCCACAGCCATAGCCGTAGCCGCAGCGGTGCGGCACGGTGCACGAGAGAAACGTCATCGAGCGTAAGGACGCGGTTCACCGGAGCGCCCAATCGCGTAACAGTTACTCGACGATTGGCCGTACTGCGTCGTCGAGCAACAGGTCGTTGGTCCGAGAAGCGGAGCTTGATCGCGCGTGTTCCGTTCGAGGAAATTCCTCTCGCTGCAGCCGAGAGAGGCCCCGACGAAAATGTCACTCGGTGACAGACAACTGGCTCCGGTAGAGCCGTTCGCTTCACCCATTCTCCCCTGTTGCCGCTACTACCGCCGGATCCCTGCTTCATGGATCCATGGATCCATGGATCCAACGGGGATATTGATATCAGCGGGCCGATCGCAATTCGATTCCGCTGGCTGCGCGCGAACCGCCGCAACAGGTCCCGGCTGCTAATCGAACACATAGTTAGGCTCGCACGGAGTATGTATCGGTTTCGCGTAACCGCGATAAGATTTCCGTTGCGACGCGTGCTCGTCGATTGTCCAACGACCCCGGTTCTCGCGGTAACCTTCTCGTCTCTTGATTACTAGATTCTAGATTCTAGATGAATAAAATGCTAAATGAAAGTCCTTTGCATTAATTGTGAGACATACGAACCAAATAAGAGTTTATTTCTCTCTTTAGAGATTTGATGATGTACGAACAACGATTATACAGGGTATGGCCGGACGGGTGGTACAACCGGGCAGGGGATGATTCTACATGTAAAAATAAGTACGAAAAAAACGAATAACAATTTTTCGTTCGACGCCTCGTTTTTGAGAAAACCGATTTTGAAAATGCAGCAAATACGTATGTTATTAGGTAGGAATCGTCTGATCCGTCTGACCATGGCCAACCAATTCTATTTCCTCCATATACTAAAGCACGCGAAACCGACACGATCTTTAAACTCGATTTTCTCGAAAACCAGGCGTCAAACGAAAAAATGTTATTCCATTTTTTCGACTTCAATAGATATTCCAGAATTTCTGGAGATTTTTTAAATATTGGAACAATAAAAGAATTAGTCGTAAACATAAACGACCCTGTATGCGGACGGAGGGTTGATCTTTCTACAATACTTTTTGAAGTTACACCCACCCATTTCTGCCGAGAACGCATAAAATCCGCTGTTCATAGGCGAAACTTGCGAGGAAGGAGATTAGAAGAGAGTAGCCGTAATTGACTATATGCTGTGAATTAGGTCCAAATTGGGCTTCGAAACGATAGAAGCTAATAGAGCGAAAGACTCCAAATCGCAACGTGTTCGACATCGTCAACGAATCTGTTGATTCAACCGGCCGGTGATCTTATCGCGCATCTAAACATGGTAGCCGATGACGACAGTACCGAACATTCTACATACGTTGGTGTAACATTCGAAAGGGGTATAGCGTTATCGGCCGTTCGAGTACCGGAAGCTCGCTTGGTTCGATAACGCGCCGAAGAAAACTACTCGGAGAGGCGTTCACGATTAATTTTCATTCTTTGTCGACGTTCGTGACCTTGAGAGACCTTGAACGAGCACGGTATACCGGACTGTAGCAGCGATGTTTCCACGGTGGTCTAGGCTCATGGGATTCAGATGTTTGGGGTGGACATATAAATATCGTTGGGAACTCGAGGATCGGCCCAGAGGCGGTACGACAATACTTGAGGATATTCCTTTGTCCCAAATTGTTCGCCCCCTTCGTACGTCGCGTCGTACGACAGGTTGCACAAATAGTTGCACGAACTTATTCACTTTTGTCTCAGTACAGTTGTAACGTCGTTTTACAGTAGATACGTTTTCGTGACGGCACCGATCGTGTAAAAAAAGACAGGCAACCACGGTTGTAGTAACTATTCTGAGAGAAAGGTAAAAAAGAAATGAAGAAAATGGTATAAAAATTGGTTGATGCAACGGGATATGTATTCTCACGTGAATTTACTACGTGAGTTACGTACCAATGAACAAACAGATTAAAAGAATTATTTAAGACTCGTATCGTCTCTAGACCATTTTACTTGGTTTCGAATTTGTGTGACCATTTGCCCAGTAAGTCCTCAATATTTAGGACCAATAGCAAACTATGCCATCTGCCAAGCTACCAACGATAGGTAGCAGGTACTGTCGCGAGTTTTGATTTGTTTGGCAACGTCGAAAGTTGTTGGCAGGTTCGGGAACGGTGGTCGGCCGTTTCGCGCGAGCACCTCGGCATATCGAGGCGAAAGATCGAGTCTGCGAGAGCGAGTGGCGCGGCGGAGCTCACGGTTTTAATAAGATGCACCCTCGTTGATGCAGAGATATACGGAACCTAGCTGGCTGCATTATTACCGGAATGAATAATTACGTTTTACGGTGGTCGGTCTGTCGGTCGGTGGGTCGTCTTTCGTATGCAACGCGCGCGATACCATATACCATATATTGTACCTACCGACTGCGAATACATAGAAATTGAGGCGCACCACTCTGAAGGGAACGCATCGGTATCCAACGACATTCGCTGATACAGAGCCTGCTCGATCGAGCCGTAATAACAGCTTTCCCGGCAATAACGTGCGCCCGCGGTTTCGCCGAGTGTGAACTCCATCAACTTTGCGATCTCTCGCACCCCGTGGGTCAACCGTCGAGACGGACCAGCGATAGACTCCTTCGTTTTTCGCTTTTATAGTTTTCCGTGGGATCGAACGTTTACCGCGTTTTCCCCGACTGGGTGAAACTTGCTGGAATATCCTGATGAATGTTTCAATTCGCTTCTCGCGAATTATTAACCAATTACTACCTAATAATCGCATCCTACGGTTACGATTTAATCTCGCGCGAAGAACACCGCGAATTACTGCTTCGTGCCCGACGTAAGATCGTCGCAAAGTTGCATTTCGCGTTCGTCGACCACGCGTTGCAATTACTCGATCGTGTTGTAACGACGATCGACGATTACGGAGCGTGACACTTGATCGAATTAGTAGAGGGGTTTCAACACCTTGTTCTATAATATCGAATGAGTCAATGGAATAAATGGGTTACTCGTTTTTGTTAACCCATTTGCATCGTAAGGAAATACGAAAAGAAGGCCTTCATCACCAAAAACTTTTTTCAGCACTCCACAGAACTTCATATTTCGGCGTTATAAGAAAAAATCAGAATTACTACTTTCATCTTCAACAACACCCTCCATTTCTACTTTTAGCTAACGAATAATGATAGTGACCAACAAATTTGAGCGTATGCATACGGCTCCGATGATAGTGACCCGAAAAATTGAGCGTATATACACGCTAATGATGCAAATGGGTTAATTCGAAATGAAATTTCTCTGTCATCGATATTGAACCGTTAGCGAAGAGACAGGGATACGTAAAGTGTAGACCTTTTTGCCTTGTGGACAACGATAAACGAGAAAGAAGTATCGTAGAGAGAATCGTATTGACAAGGGTGGGTAGGTGCTCCAGTTGTTTGTACTGTAACGATTGATCGTATTTATCGTTGGTGTCTGTTGTCTGTCGCAGCTGCCGGCTCCTCTGCCGATATGCAAAGAGTGTCTCGGCGCGACGATAGCCGGGAACAACAACAACACGAAGCGGAACGCGGCGGAGAAGCTGAGCAGGTGTAGCGTTTGCGGGGCTGCTCTGCACAACATGTGCGCCCCGCAGGAGCTCTCGATCCTGGTCGACAGGGGGATTACGTGGTCCTGCGACGACTGTTCGCCGATCTGTGCCGGTTGTCAGCTGGAACAGGAGTCGCAGAACTATCTGGTGAAGTGCGCCGGCTGCGTCAAGTGTTACCATCCCACCTGTCTCGATCCCGCCCTCGACAAGAAGAATAAGGCGCCCTGGAGATGTCGACATTGTCAGACCGCGCACACGCCGGTCGTCAAGGACGACGGGAAGAAGAGCAAGGCGCAGGATTCGTCCTCGCTCGACGACACGCCGACCAGCGCGAGGAAGAGACACAGCAAGTTACGCGAGAATAGAAAGTAAGCACACTACCAATCCATAAGCGAGAACGAACGAAACCGAGCCCAAGCAAGCTCTCCCCTCCTTCCTTCCTTCCTTTCTTCCTTCCTTCCTTCCTTCCGTCCTTCCTTCGCGCGCGCTTTGTCCAGACGTCGCGAGGCAATCGTGATCACCGATTAATCCCCGTCTACATTAGGCAACTTGAGGTTAATCGACTCAATCGCCCAAACAAAAGTTGCCCAATGTAAACGCGGCTTTCGCGATGCGACTAAATTTGAATCTAGTATCCATACGTATCAAAAGGAATCGATACCTCTTTTCGAGTAGATCCGACTTAATTCGTGCAATTCTTGGACTTGGCTTTGATCGAATACGGTATCGGTTTGGTATGGAACGAAGAAGGATCGGTAGCGTTAATTGGTGACGAGTACAGACCTAAAATCTTGATACGTATGGATACTTCTTATCGAGTACATCGGTATCGGATTGAACCGTCTATAATTGATCACATTGGTATCGGTCCCATCGCTGATCGTGGTATTTAGATTTAACGGTTTCGCTGCTGAGCACAGATTTAAACGCAGCGAACAATATCCTTGTGGCGCGGCGTCTAGATACGGCTGCGGATTCCGGTCGTCTCGGTGGAAGTTGCTCTCGCAACGAGACGGTCGCGGGAAGGATCGCGGTGGCACGGCGATCTCGATCGACACGGTTTATTCGACGGTGGTGTCGCGTTCGATATGTTTCAGATCGACGGTATCCAGAAAGAGCTTGACGATCGCGACTCCCGGAAAGAAAGGCGCTGCTGGAGTGGCACAGGTGGACAGCAGCTCGGACGGTAATGCGGGTGTTGTCTCCCCTCGTCAACCACCTTTAATTTCCTCTCCTATACCACAACCCCCCGCCCAACTCGCAGGCCAGGGTAGGCTACTCGAAGAAAAGAACGACCGGATCTCGAAGGAGAAGCAAAAGTTCTTTAGGCTGAGCGCATTTAACGCGGAGCACAATAAGTTGAAGCGGGTGGGGGGCGGTGATAAGTCTATGTCCTCGCAGAACGTTAGTCCTAGGTTGACTCGGGGTAACGCGAACCAGAAGAAGCAGCAGCAGCAGCAACAACAACAACAACAACAACAGCAACAACAACAGCGGGAACAACAACAATCACAACAACAACAGCAACCTGCACAGCAGGGTAATAAAAAGGCCTCGTTAGCGTCTAGCAGCAGCAGCAGTAGCAGCGGCAGCGGCAGCGACGCATCCGATAGCGATTCCTCGGATGCTAGCGACACCACCGATGACGATGACGACGATGACGATGACGACGATGACGACGACGATGAGGAGGAGGAGGACGAGGAGGAGGGTAACAGCTCGAGCGAGTCGAGCGACTCGTCCTCGGAGGAGGACGCGTCCGAGGGTGGTCGCCGGGTAGCATCTTCTCGGATCGAATCCCCGAAACCGAGGAGTCCATTCTCCTGCGATCTCAGCGAAGACAAGCCCTGGGGTTTCGCCGCAGCCGCCGCCAAGTTGAACGCTGAGTCGCCGTTTTTCAGCAACATCAACAACACCTTTGGCGCTCCGTTGCCCAAGCTCGACGTGGGCAGCACGCCGACGTTCGGCTTGCACATACAACCGGCAGTGACCGCCGCCTCCGCCGTCACGGACAGCAAAAAGAAGCAAAAGAACGTCGGTGTCGGGGCTGGGGTTGGTGTCGGTGTCGGGGTCGGTGGCGGTGTCGGTGGTGTCGCGTCTTCCGGTTTCACCGGCGGTATCGACAACAAAGTGAAGCCCGGCGCTGGTCAACTGAAAGGCTTGTTCGACGGATTGAGTCACTTCTTTTCAGTGCCTACGAACAGTAGGGCGAGGTCCGGTGTGGCCGCGCCTAATTACGCCCCGGATAGGAGAAAACGGCCTAACGCGGACGAGAAGAGCGGCGGCAGCGTCGCCAAGCTCCCGAGGGGACCTCAGCCGCCGTCGCCTACCGGCGCGAACAAAAGAGACGTGTCGTCGCCCGCCGTCGTCGCTGTCCCCGTCGCCGGCAAATCGAAGGAGAGGAAAAAAACGACGGCGGAGGAAGCGCCGAAGTTGCCGAGGCCCGGGATCTTCACGCCCTCCGACGAGAGTTTATTCGTGGTTGGCTCGTTGAACGAGAAACTGCCGAAAATGACGCCGTCGAACCTGGTGAAAACCGCGGTGAACAGTAAGAGGCACGAGCATGAGAGGAGAAAATTGATGAAGGACGCTTCGTCGCTCGTCAAGTGCGCCGCGAACGACCAGTCTCTGTCCTCGCCGTCGTCCTCGCCGTCGTCGCACAGGCACGATCATTACCAACGAAAGAGGAACAACAATAACAACAACAACAACAACAACAACAGTAATAGCAACAACAACAACACGGTCACGGAAACGAGCAACAGTCAGACGACACGCCACCCTGTGCCCGCTGTTTCGAAGTCCGGCCTGTGTTCCGATTCCGTGAAATCAAATCCTAACCTAAAGTCCAATCCACGAGCCTGTACTAGCGCCACCACCACCAACACCACCACGACACCCCGCGCGACACCCTGCTCCACCAGGAAGGGTAAGAGTCTATCCCCGACCCGCTCACGAGTCCCTTAACCTCGATGATGCACCCAAAAAAAAAAAGTCGCAAAAAGAAGATTTCCCCTCTAATCTAATCCTCGCTCACCACCACGTGGATGTGTTGGCGGTGTGGTGTGGTATATGATATGTGTGTGTACATGTGACTCTGACACGTAACTTCTTTTCCAGGATCAACGTGATTGTTCTCTCGTACCATGCGTGTAATCTCGCCCGATCGAATCTTTTGTGTTTCCTATGCTCACGGGACCGTTAACGAATGTTCGTTGCTCTATCTCGTTCGATCGCGAGGGAACAGAATCGCGCGTTCGAGCACAGAACAATCAGGTTCCTCGATAGGATGTTTATGGGTCACACGGTGTAAAACCGATGGAAATCTGTCTCTCACGGTGGTGGTAACCTCTCGTGTATATTCTCGAAATAAAACGAAATGGATCGGATCGGATCGACGACGACGATGCCGCAACAGGATTCGCGTCTCCGTGGATCGCCCCGAGGATTTCCATCGGTTTCACGCCACGAATATTTACGTGGTTTATTGCATGTCACTAATAATTTTTTTTACTTGGCTCTGGCACACTTAACTGTCCTTTAATCCATGCCGCATATATGTATGTATTTATAGGGTACACGATTAGTGCACGCTTGCCAACGCACCCGACCGTACATGCAATCGTTTCGTACACACTTTTGTTCATCTTCGGTTCTCTCTCTCTCTCTCTCTCTCTCTCTCTCTTTCTCTCGCTTTCTCTCTTTCTCGTTTTCGTGTTTGCCGGTCGACGCGAACAATTTCGAGACTCGAGCACCAAAACGCCTCTGACAGATGTTGGATTCATCGCTTCGCGACTCGGTCGTGACCACCCACAAACCTCTAAGAGAAATTGTTGTCGAAGCCACGTATCCTCCGATCTCCCTCTCCCCACGTAACAATCGGAAACGTGTAACCGCACTGGTCAGTTTTCCAGGACGAAGAAATACGACACTGGGTGGCATACTATTGATACACTCAGCCGGTCCCGTATTAGTCGAAACTGGAGCGTCTACCTGTTGCTGCTGACACTTAGCAGGCAAACACCGTTGTTGTTGATAAAACTCGACGCCCTTCGCAACGCAATACGAAAATGTCCTTTTGCCATCGAAGAGCCAGGCTACCGATACTCTGCCAACACATTCCACAAATACCCGATCCCACAGCTTTGCTTTCTCTCTCGATGCCCCACCGTACTCACAACTATTAACAGCTCTACTCGACCCCAGAATTACCGCCAGAACTGCTCACTGTTTTTTTTTTTTTTTTTGTTCGTTTGGATTATATTCGTCGAGGTTGTGCACTGGTTAATACCATATTGTCACGCATGTTCGATCAAAGTAACATTGCTTTTGTTTTTCGGTCGACGACGAATTGTCTAACGACCGATCCCGTGCTTTCCTCGAATCGTTTCGTGTTTCGTGTCGCGTCGCCCTCGAAAGTATCGAACCGTGGTTGTAGTAACACCTCCTCGTCTTGGTCCTCTCCTTCACACTGGACGCGTCGAAGAAACGCGCGAAGACCGCGATGACGAACCATTTCTCTACTCGAACGTTTTTCTTTCTCTCGATAGAGATCTTCCCAGCGAAGAGCTCTACTTCCGTCGTTCTATTCGTCCCGCGGAGGTGTGCGAGCACGAGAAGAACCAACCTTTCAACTCTGCTTACAGAAGAGCCGATTCTACCGCAGACCTTGCCGCCCGGCGTTACGCAAAAGGATGTCGATCTGTTTAAAGACGCCCGGGACAGGGCGGCGAGACTCACCGTTTCGAATGCGGACGGAGAAGACGACGAAGCCGCGTACTCGGCTCTTAGTCCTGGCACCGGAAATCCTGCGGCTGGAAACGGCGCACGGAACCCCGCCGCCATCGTTTTCGGTCGGTACGAAGTGGAGACGTGGTACTCGAGTCCATTCCCGCAGGAGTACGCGAGATTACCGAAACTGTTCTTCTGCGAGTTCTGCCTAAAGTACACCAAGAGTCGAGCGGTACTCGACAGACACATGGACAAGTGCCAGTGGAGGCATCCACCGGCCACCGAGATCTATAGGTGCAACGGACTGTCCGTTTTCGAGGTGCGTTCTCTTCTCTCTCTCTCTCCCTCTTTATTTCTCTACCGGTTTCTCTAGATTTGTTACGCGATCTCAAGACTCCTATTCTAGAACTCAGCGTTAGGCATCACTAGAATAAAATCTCATTCTTTACTCGACTACAGTTCCTCGATCGTTATTCGTTCTTATTATTCGTTATTTCGTCATTCGTTACCCTGTAGTCTGCTAATTAGCGACACCGATCGGGACCAAGTTGCCGGCCAAAGTCGTAAAGCCATTATGTTTCTCGAGCGTATTCGGTTCTCGCCTTTAATCTTGCTGGCGATCGAGAATTCGGACACTTTGCTATCCTACTGAATTCAATGGTTATTCGCGAATGACGAATCATTTTTTACACGAATAAGAAGATGACGAATAAACAAAAAAAAAAAAAAAAAGATTCCGCTCATCGATAATGGTTTATTGGTGACCAAAATAACGTTACTCATTCATAATAGTTCTCCATAACCAAAATCTGTTTGTTAAATGTATTAACACCTGTCCCGTAATTTTTAAATTTTGTCTTGCAACAATTATGAGGGCTGTTCTATACTAATCTCGTATATTGTGTTCGCTTTCAGATCGACGGTAACGTGAACAAGATTTACTGTCAGAACTTGTGTCTATTAGCGAAATTGTTCTTGGATCACAAAACCCTGTACTATGACGTGGAGCCATTTCTGTTTTACGCGGTGACCAAGAACGACAAGTACGGTTGCCACCTGGTCGGCTACTTCAGCAAGGAGAAGCACTGTCCCGCGCAGAGATACAACGTCTCCTGTATCATGACCCTGCCGCAGTACCAGAGGCAGGGCTTCGGTAGGTTTCTCATCGAGTTCAGTTACCTGTTGTCAAAGGTCGAGGGCATACCCGGCACCCCGGAGAAACCTCTTTCCGATCTTGGTCGGGTGTCGTACCACTCGTTCTGGAAGAGCGTGGTCCTCGAGTACCTTGATGCCCATCGTAACTCGACGGACATCCGGCTGGGCGACATCACGAAGGAGACCGGCGTTTCGGCGCACGATATCGCGACCGCTATGCAGCTGCTGGGATTCATCAAATCGGTCCATTTGCCTGGCGAGGGGAACTCAAAAGTAGCTGTGGTAGTCGATTGGAGCAAGGTGAACGCTCACATGGCGAAGGTGCGGAAGAGTTCCCGCATCAAACTGGACCCGGACTGTCTCCGATGGATCCCGTTGCTCACGCAGATCCCGAACCCTTACCAAAGCCCCGAGGAGAGCGCCGACACCAGCTCCGAAACTTCTCCCGTGGCGGAGCCGAAGCAAGCGGCCGCGATCGTCGAGAAGATTCAGAAGGTTAAGATCAAGAAGAAGCCGAGGGGGAGAAGGTTGGGCCAGAGGAGGTCGTCGCCGTTGAAACAGAAGAGCTCGCAAAAGTCCGCCGCCGCCGTTGCTGTACATAAAGAGATGTCTAAAGAGTCGAGGGACGCAAAGGAAACGAAGGAAGCGACCAAGGATACGAAGTCGGTTAAGGAGTCGAGGGAAACGAAGGAAACGAAGGAAATGAAGGAAACGAAGGAGGCGAGGGACACGAGGGGGAGCAAGGACCCCGAAAAAGAGACCCGGACCACCACCTCCACGACGATTCCCGAATCGTCCAAAGAACCAATGGACGTCGAGCCGAAGGCCGTTCCGACAACACCGAGGAACTCCAGATCGGTGGCGACTGCAAAAAACGCGAACTCCTCGGCGGCTAGCTTGACGAAGGTGACACCTCTACTGTCGACCATGTCGAGGCGAAGGATCAGAACGCCGAAGACTCCTCTGGCGGTCGAGAGCGCTACGACGACGGCAACGACCACGACGACGACGACGCCTCTCCGCAAACGAAAACATTCCGAAAAGACTGAACCCGAGGAGAAGGAGAAGTCGGAGGTTAGTTCGAGGAAGAGGACTCGCGAGTCTTTGAGGGAAAAGGAGAAGGATAAGGATCGGGAGAAGGAAAAAGAGAGGGAAAGGGAGAAAGAGAAGCCAAAGGAGAAGGAGAAGACGAAGGAGAAGGACTCTCCCAAGGACAAGGACAGGGACAAGGACCACGCTTTGCAACCGGAGAAGACATCGCCAAAGCTGGTGACGTCGACTCCGTCGTCAACGGTGCAGAAGCCGACGAAGAAACAGTGCAAAGTGGACGACATCTTATTGAAGGTGACGAGCAGGCAAACCAAATATTTGCAGGCGAAACAGGCGAAAGAGAAGAAGAACGCGGACGAGGCTCAGTGCAACGGCAAGGAGGAGTCGAAGGAGGCGAAAACCCCGCCGATGTCGAGGCGAGGACGAGCTAAAGCCGAGAAAGAAGCTCTGAAGATGCCTCAGTTGAAGCCGGAAACGCCCACGGGCGACAGACCGGAAAGTCCTGTGATACCTCCTCCTTCGTTGTCGCCGTCGGCCGAGTCGGAGAAGCCCGACTCCCCTGAACGCAAGGAATCGCCCGTTCCGGTGCTGGTGTCCCAACACGCCTCGAAGGAGGATAGTCCCGAGACGAGTAAAAACGAGAGTGTTGAGGAGAACGGCGCGATCGTGCCGCCGGAGCCGGAGACGGCGTCCGCGAGTCCCGGCGAGTACGAGGGCGGCGATGAAGACGAGGGGGAAGAAGAAGTACCTGCACCAAGGCCGAAATCCGTGACACAGTGTTCGAGCAACCCGGAGACCGAACCAATCGAGCAACCCGAAAAGACCGTGGACGGGAACGCGATCGCGATCGCCGAGATCACCGAGATCGAAAAGGAACCCGTGGAGGAGGATACGGAGAAAAGCCTGCCGCCGAAAGTCGAGTCGGAAGCGAGAAGCGTTGAGAGCGAGACGACGGAAGCTCCGAAGGAATGTGATAAGGACTCGGAGACCGAGAAAGCGATTTCTCGTAGCCCGGATACGTCGAAATTGGTACCTGAAGTTTCTTCGCCCAAGGGGGAAGAATGCGAAAAATTAGAAGCTATTACTCAGGATAAAGATAGCCCTAAGGAAGAGACGATTTCCGAGAGGATAACGACGCTCAAGGAAACGAAAGAGGAGTCGACACGGCCAAAGATCGAGGCTTCTCCGGTAACTCCCACGGAGAAGAAAGAGCCGACGAGCGTCGTCGTCTCGAACATAGCCTCGCCCGAAACCGAACCCCTCACGCCGCAGGAGAAATCGCTACCGATCATGGAGCAACAGGAGACGATGCTCCTGCATCAGACGCAGCCGGAGGAGATGAAGCAGAACTCTCCCGAGAGCGGGAAGACGACGCCTCACCTAGAGAATCCCGGTTCGGTGAAGCGGACGCCACCCTCGCAGCCAGACCTACCCTCCATGGGTGTGTACACACCCGACTCGACTACGAACTCGGTGCATTCGTTGCACTACGCCCAGTGCGATCTGGACGTCAGTCAGCTGGGATTGGAGTCGCCGACATCGATATCCAGCGACCTGGCGTCTCAGAACAGCGTCGAGAGGCCGCCAAGCGCGCTGCCGTCGATGCCGGCCTCGGTCACCGTTCCGATTTCGGTTTCGATGCAGATCGCGCCATCGGCCACATCGGTCGCGGTGAACATATCGCCTCAGGTTCAGTACGCCGACTGCTCGATGCCTCAGCATACGCCGCCGGCTCACGTCAGCATTCACCATCCGATGCATCAGCCTCACACACCGCAGCCGCTTCAACAGCCAAGGACGCCGCAGTCGCACACGCCCCAGAGCATTCCCACGCAGAGTCCTCAGCCGCTTCCACAGAGTCACACGCCGCAACCGATGCCGCAGTCCCACACGCCTCAGCCCTTGCCTCAGTCTCACACGCCGCAGAGCATACCCACGCAGAGTCCGCAGCCTCTGCCGCAGTCCCACACTCCTCAACCGATCCAATTGTCGCTGGCACAGCAAACGCAGGGCCAGAACATGACGCACAGTCAGTCTCAACAGTCGCAACCGCAACAGCAGCAATCGACGCATCAGCAACAGCAACAACAACAGCAGCAGCAACAGCAACAACAACAACAGCAGCAGCAGCAACAACAGCAACAGCCACAGCCACAATCTCACAGCAATAAGAGAGCTAGTGGCTCGCAGACGACCCACAGATCAAGATCGGCGCAGCAGAGCAGCAGATCTCATCGAGCCACGCCTCCGACGCCGCATACTCAAGCCTCCTCTCAACACACCAGCTCCCACACCAGTTCTCATGCGAGTTCCCACACGAGCCATACGACTGTGGCGCACACCAGCCACGTACCACCCCAGTACCAACAGTCGTCGTCGATGAGCGTGCCGCCGGTGCCTCATCTGCAGTCTCACACGCACGCCGCTCACTCGCACAACATGGCCGTGATCTCACAAGGGAACTACATGGCAGTCGCCTCGCAGACCTTCCCCACGCAGAACACGTACGTGATACAACATCGCGGCAGTAGATCCGGCGCGCCCACACCCTGCACCACCGCTACTAACTTCTACATTCAGACGAGCGCGATGCCGCCGCACTCGCACACGCCCGCGCCGTCTCTGTCCGCCTCTGGGAACCACCAGACCACCAACTCGTGCAGCCTGGCAAAGCTTCAACAGCTGACCAACGGCCTGGAGATGATACCGCCCACGCCGTCGCCGGCGATGAACTTAACGCCGCCGCCTCCGATCCCGCACACCATGACGCCCCCTCAGACGTCGAGGCAGTTGCCGACCCCGCCTCAGGTGCCGCTCGGCTACCCGAAGAACTATTACAATGTGAACGCGGTGCCACCGCCCGGTACGCCCGGCCCGCCTAGCAGGTCGACCTCGAGGTCCTCGGCGAATGCGAACATGGCGACCCTGACACAACCGTATCCGAGCGAGAGCCTGTACAGACAGACCCTGGACCCCGGAAGTACCTGTCCCCAGATGCAGAGCGCCGCCAGCCGGGTTAGTCCAAACGTGGCGCTGAACACGAATCTCATGGCTCAGTACGGCTACCGGGTAGCCCAGCCGGGCACCGGCTACATGAACCAGGCGGCGCAACTCGGCGGCTTCATGAACCAAGCCAGTCAACTCCCAGTGGGAGTGGTGAACGTACCTGCGCCGTACCCTCAGGACCCCCATCAGCAGAACCCAGCGACGGTCTACACAACCTACCACGGCTACATCAACGGAGGCCTTATGCAGCCCCTGAACAGTTCGATGAGGCCACGCTAGCCCCTAAATTCACCTAAACGCACACCCCTTCACCCGCAACGGCAAAACTTCGACGCGGAGAAGGCCCGAGGGCCCTCGTCCGCTTAGCAACGATCATTGTTTTCTCGCCGAGACAAGTTTACAAGCGTTCTGCGCGATGCGATCTCGAACTTGATCTCGATGCCGGGAATACGTGGCGTCAACCGAATCGCCAGTCTACCGATCGCTAGTTCTGTTGCTTCCACCGCAAGAGTATCGTCCTTCGAGGGAACACCGCCGCAGTGACCTCTTTTAATCCACGAGAAATACGTTTCGTTTTATAGTACCACTGACGTGGGTATCACGCAGCTTTTCCCTATGCCCCCGTTTCTTTTAGCTACTCCATCGAAACGTATCGACGCGTTCTTTTACGAAGTTAGTTAGCCCCGAAGGTTCACGCGGATCGTGGTCCTCGAAGGATCGAGAGGAGGACAGCTCGCATCGAGAGGCTTTGCGACTTGTCGACGTGTACACTTATGTACTGTCCGTGTCTCTCATTGTGGTGTACTATCCAGCACAGGGGCAAAGGGATCACGCGATGGAATACACCTGGAGTACTAGTGATAATCTTCTCAGCGAATAGCGGATTCCTTTCGCATTCCTTCCTAGTACCACGTTATGAGACACGGATAATACATGTGCGGGATACGATCGCGGTATCGGATAAGAAAATTGCGAAGCATGGGTTCTTGGTAACTCTGTGCATTTACAAAACGATTAATCATTATGTACCTTGAGGATCGATCTGTCGATCGGTCGAGGTCGCGGAAGAGATATACCACGAGTACGTATACATCTTCCCTCCTCTGTTTTGGGATCTACGATCCACAAAGCGAATACCTATTTTTTAGTAGGGCATTCCTTCTTTGAATCGCAACGGTGTTACGTTTTCTGTATAATAATAATAATTATATATTTACATATACATATGTATACATATGTATACATATGTTTATATGTGTATGTATTTATATATATTTGCAAATATATATATATATATATATTTATATATATATATGTGTATATATATATATGTATATATATGTATATACATATATGCATATATATATACTTACAGAGAATATTCTGTTTGATATTATCGATTGTTGAACGTTGTTGTTTACGTTTTCTTCGAGGCACACTGTACTTTACTGTATCATAAAATACTTACTGCTACGATCATTCGAATTGTATTATTGCGAATTAATTATTACAATTGTCAAAAAGTCGGGATCATCGTGAACGCGTTCGTTGCTCATTTTACCGTGTTATCATCGTTCATCATCAGCATCAACACTACGTTTTTCTCCAGTTATCAGCACCGCTACCACCACCACCACCACCACCACAACCACAACCACTACCACTATCACCTCTATACCCCTACCTCCTTACCAGCCACACCCCTTGACGCGATATCGTCCTAATCGTGATCGTCGTTATTATTATTTCTATCGATTACTATTATCATTATTAATATTATTATTTTTATGATTATTAATATTATTACTATTATTATCGTCATCATGATACCCAATCCAATATACAGTTATAGTTTTATCCGGTTCGAGCGGTCCGTCACATGGACACGAGGAGACAGATTAGGGAAATCGACACACACACACACACGCAGAGGACAAATTGCATTCGTTCGTTACTCTCTATTGTATGTAATAATGGTTTTTATTCTAGCTAATATTTGGAGTGAAAGGGCACATACATACACAAACAAACGAACGAACGGACAGACCGATCAAAGAAAAAACAGGAACAGACAGAGATACATTTACACGGACCGATATATATATATATATATATATATATGTATATATACATATTTATATATATACATATATATATATTCACATTCGAGAAAGATTATGACTGCGTATATAACACAGAAAACTCTTCCACGGAGCGTCGTGAGAAAAATTTATGCGGAAATTATTTTTTGTATCGAATCGCGATGAGAGAAAGAGAGAGAGAGCGAGCGAGAGAGTGTGATAGAGAGAGAGAGAAAGAGAAAGAGTGAAAAAGAGGGAGACGCGCGGCTCCACTCGTTTCCCTTCGACCTGTCTGTGGGGAAATACATAAAACTGGTGCTCGTTCGTGTACGTTGAATTGTAATTTCCCTCCCACGCGTCGGCGACGCTTCGCGGAACGGTCGCGAACAAAATAATAATATATTTATAGTACGTTAATGAATTCGATTTTTTCAGAGGAGTACGAGACATGATAAGAATTGTGCGAGAGGCAGTGATATCTGCTGCCCGGTTTTTAGCGTAACTCTTTAAACGGATAAGAAAGGTCATTAATAGTGTAAAAATACATCAATATTTATTGTACATAGATCTAAAAAAAAACTACTAACAAATAAAAAGAAATCAAAAATATCTGCTGGGATTCACGAGGCTTTGAACAGTGGGAACGGTGAGAACGGCGGAATGATCCGATTTGCATTCACTTGGAAAATTTTGTATTTCGGTTCCTCGTCCTGTCCGCGCTATCTTTTTCTTCTCCTGACGAAAAGAAATTCATACGACAAACTAGAATCGAGAAGAACAACCACCCTTCAAATCGATGATAGTACCCACCTCGACTTTCTCATCTTTCTTTTCCTTCCTTCTCGCCTCTTCTTCTCGGCATTCGCCAGATCTATGTACTTCTTTCTTTGATCGGGGGTCATTTGCGTCCACAATCTTCCTGCTGCACGCGCGATCACGGTTACGTGTTCCTTCGGCTTTTTGCTGCGTAACCGCAAGAAGAAAATAATGAAGGGATTCGTGGCTCGGCACCTGACGGTCTCCTTTCGTCTGGGCCCACATGGGTTGGCAGCATCTCTCTTTCTATTACTTCCGGAACGGTCATCTACGCTACCCAAAATCAAGACATGTAACTTGTAAGTCAGTGAAATAATTGCTTCGGGAACTCGGGACGTCAGGATTCGTCTCGAGTCGAGCTTGAAATTGTCTTACCCGTCACCGTCGTTTTTCTTCCGGTCTTTTCGCACCTTGGATGGTTGCGAAGATCCCGAGTTTCCCATTCTATCGCGATCCTATCTATCGACGCGACCCTCTATCGTGCGGAAAACATTACTAGATAATTTTACGTTTTTCCTTTTTTTGTAACGGAAAATCCGTGAAGAGAATCGTGGTCAAAATGAGATCAACGGAGACTGCTTTCCCTTGTTTTCCGACAGAAACAAAAGTAGGGATAAACATTCGCGGTTTGAAAATCCGTACAGGATATCGGGAGGAATTTGAATGGTCGGAGACGTGTTTTCGAAATTATGATCATCTTTATTGGTCGAGTACAAAAACATATTCTTATCGCTGTCGACGTCAGGATTCATGATTTGTCCCACTAATACTATGATTTATTTAAATTAGGAAAAGCAAATCGGTGAAAGAGATTCGAGTCAAGAAGTTTTCAATATTTCCTTCTCGGAGAGCTTCGGTGGAGGAGTACGCAGCGCCTAGCGGTTAATCGAACGAAAGAACGACGAACGGAAACCGTCTACACCCGTTCAAGATTCTACAGTTCGCCGCCGGCCTGTGCGGCTTTTTTCGGTTTCTTGTTCTTGCTCCATTTATCGCCGCAATAGCAGGCCTCCTTCTGCGCATCCATGTAACTTTTGCAGCCCAGAGTTGTGGTCCCCGTGAAAAGCATCTTCGCAGCTGCCTTGCACGTGTTTATCACCGCCGCTGTTTGATACCCCTCGCAATATTTGTACAAACATCTTTTGAACTCCAGATCGCACTTCTCCTTATCCATGTTGCAGGTATCGTAGCAGATATCGTGCGCGTCGCAACATTTGGTCATCTCCGCCAGAGGTAAGTACTCCTGATTGATCTACAATCAGTTAAATTACCCATTTACAGTATGCAGCGAATTCGAATTGGACCAATTTGTTGTTTTTACCTCTATCCCTAAAGACCCGCATCCATTGCTCTGCGGTTTATGATTCCAATCCGGTTTTGGCGTAATGCCTGAAATCAAAAAACATTCCCGCCACTTCATTTGAAAATAGCAACCAATCGCATTCGACCATGTCACCTAACACGCGTCTTCTGCCAATCCTTACGAAGCTCCTTTTTCTACGAATAACAATTATTACCCTTCCACTCGAATCATTTAGCATTGTTCATTATCAACAGTAAATGCTGTGTCTCGGTACTGTTCGAAAACTGTTCGTTTGTATGCGCGTGCAAGATAAATTGCGCGTCGCAAACATGTCGGTTGGTCCGACCAATGGCAGCCGGATCGTGAACTCATTGTGGACTAGGTTTAATAAACTGCGATGAAATGGCGACAGGTTAATTACGTACCCGCTGGACACTGGAAAACACAGTGTTCTTCGACCGCGGCATCAAATACCTCGTGAATGTCCTTGATTTTCCTCGCCACGGTAATCGCATTTTGAAATAGATCCTCAAAGACCGATTCCGCGGATAAAACGGCGTCCCTTAGATTCGATAACAAACCGCTGCCATAACCGGACCAAGCGTACGCCATAAAAGTCAACGCGTAGACCAGCACTTTCCTATATCGCGAAAAATCCATTGTTACGTGTTCTCGATGCACTACTGACTCACTCTTCCACTGGTCCGTGGATATTTTTAGGTGAATCAACTCACATAGGTGTTCCGGATCGTGGACACGTGGTGGCAAACGACGAAGTACTTTTTGGCGATTCAATTTCGTCACGCAGTATATACATATGTACATACATAACATTAATCGAACGGTCATCTGACGTCGATTTAACGCGTTAATAAAAAAAGAAAAAAAAAACAGGGAAGCAAAAAATGTGGCGTCATTGAAGGTTTTGTAAATTAATGGATATTTTCTGTATTTGGTTCGTTACACTGTTCGAATTTGTTGCCATATCTCATGGTGATGAATCTATAGATTCTTGAAAGTGGGATTTTTTAAGAAATTACAGCGTTCAAGTTCCTTTAAGTAATAGCATTTATTACATTAAATAAAAAGAATGAACTAATGTAGCATAAACAATTGTTGCGGTATTAACATTAGTTCAATGCGCGTTACAGCTTCTTCACAAGTTCTCCATTGTCGTACAATTTTTTTACATCTGTGCCACCTCCAAGGCAAATACCTTTCACAAATACCCTGGGGACTGTCCTGGCAGAAGTCATTTCACCCAGTATGTCTTGGATATCGTCACCATCCTCTCTCTCGTCCAACTCGATGGCAGTATACTTTTCTTTTAAACTATCAAACACCTATAAATGTTGTTAGAGAGTAAGTATCGGATAAAGCAAAACGACTAACTTATGGAATTTTATAATACCTGCTTAGCCATTTTGCAATAAGGGCATCTTGACTTGGAAAATATGACCACTTTGTCCGATGCAATGATCTGTTTGACCTGTTCTTGAGTCACTGTCATGTCAGCTTCTCTGGTGCTGGAAACTGAACCCATTCCGTTTGTCTAAATAAATTATTACCCGTAAAAATAACGCAATTTTTGCATGGTAATTAAGAGATCGTTAGAGTGTTTAAGACTTAAAAGTTCTATATCGCTCATCTTGCAATCGCTGTTGCAGCATTCGTAATCCGGGCTGGTTGCAAAAATTATGTTTGCCATACCACTTATTAAGCTCGGTGATATTTTATACATTTTGAGTTTAAGATATTGCTTGATAGACGTAAACATGATCGACTGTTTCCACTCGGGTCAATTTATCCGTTTTAGGTTAATGCTCGAATAGAAGATGCAAAGTGCGATAAAAAACAAATGCCTAACGCGTGATATTCGAATATAGATTTGACAAGTGTTGCATTCACCGTATGTCATTAAATTGTTTATGCGACAATTGCGTTAACAAACAGAGATTCTAGTCGTCCCAAATTCATTTACAACACATAGTTTACCTTAACGATAATCAAAAATGTTCACGAACGTTTGAACACTGAAAAGTATCGGTATACGTATGGAATGCGATATCCTGTTCAATGATGAAAAATATTGCAACGTAACTTTCAAAATGACTCAGAATAAAATTGTGAGCTGAGAGTACCTGCTCCAGCAAATGGTGTACGTGTAAACGATAATCGATTACAAAGCACAAGTTACGGCTGGTAAAACGTGAATTTCCAGCGAAAATTAATTTAACTTACGATAGATGTTTCAAGTATATTAATTTTCAGTAAAAGATTATGTTTATCTGATCATGAATTATGCTCGATCATTCTACTTGAAGCTCCATCGGAAGGTAGGGCATACCGCGTACTTATTTCATTTTCTCAGGCGGAGAATGTAAAGAATAATTACAATCAACACGAAGTCGATTACAATAATGAAGATGATTCTTGTTTTTTAATTCATATTCATTATATTTTGTTAATAGCGCAAATTTTCAGCGTCTTTCGGAGTTTGTGGGTTTTTTGATTCAAAGTACCGCCGACAGATGGCATGACAAGGCGGGCGGAGCGCTGTCTTTTGTCGACGGTCGAACATCTTCCCAACCGACTAGTCGATGACTATCGTGTTGGAAGTGTTCTTTTGACACTTGACGTTACACGAATTATCGAGCTGTTTGTAAGGTTTCTTTCGGAGTAGAAATGGTGTAAGAAACAAAGCCTTGGGGACGATGAGCAGGATCACGAAAATGGCCTGTCCAGGAGGTGGTCTGTACGTCGTCGAGAGCGAGGTCTGCCTCCTTGTGACGTCTATGAGACGGGTCACCCGATGGTCTTCGCATTCTCATCAGGTTAGAGAACGTGTTGTCAATTGGTTTCCGTTGCAGCGAAATCTTCCTTTTATTCAACAATAAAACAGAGAATACACGTAGTCGCGGTAAAATGTACATTCATTCAACTACCGTGATCACGTGCGTTTAGTTTTATCCTTATCGAATCGAGCACCTCCTGACACTCAGTATGGCAACACCCGAACGCGGTCATGCTCTTTTTTACGGTGATTTGAAATTTTTTCGATTCTTTTCCAGGACGAAGACCAGGATAATCTCGTGAAGGGCTTGTCTAATTTGAAGGAGGCTCTGAACGAAGCGAAAGATTTGTCTCAGCTAGAACCTGGAGTGTTTTTAGCACCGTTTCTGGAAATTATAAGATCCGAAGAAACAACAGGACCCGTTACAAGCCTCGCGTTGTCCGCCGTTAATAAAATAATATCTTACGGCTTGATCGGTGAGTGTTATTCAACCTGTTGAGTCCGTACTCGAAGATACACGTAATTAATATAGACTGTTTTGCTATATTTCAGATCCTGAACATCCGGCTGTAGGCCAATGCGTCGAGGCCGTTGCAGACGCGGTAACGCACGCAAGATTTGTCGGAACCGATTCTACGGGGGATGGGGTTGTTTTGATGAGAATACTTCAAGTTCTAAGAGCTCTCACTTTGTCGCCGGCCGGAGATTATCTGTCGAACGAAAGCATTTGTGAAATCATGCTCAGTTGTTTCAGGATATGTTTCGGGACGCATCTGAGCGAATTGTTGAGGAAAACGGCGGAGCATTGTCTGAGAGACATGGTGCAACATCTGTTCACTCGGTTACCCCAGTTCGCGGACGACACGAGGGCGTTATTGAACATGAAGAAAATGAGAACCGATGGCATGGAAAATACTCGTAGCAAGAATAGGAGAAACAAAAATCATTACAAACAGAAACCTAAACCAAATCCGGAGGACACGGAGGACAGCGAAATTCAGCCCTTGAACTCCGTCGACAGGGTGAAGCCGAGTCATTTGGCGACGACGCCTGTTGCTCCTGGAGGAAATATTGTAGATATGCAGGGATCAATGGATCAAGGAACTGCGGAAAACACGGAGGATGAAAACAAGGACAACGGTGGAAAAGATTCGAACGGGAAAAGTGACGCTTCGAACCAGGAAGACAATACGGTAGCGAAGGGAAAGGAAGGGGATGCGGAAGATGCAACGAAATGTAAAGATAACAGCGACGGAGCTGCAGAAAGTACAAATAACTCGGTAGAAAAGGAACAGGTCCAACAGGAGGAGTGTAAAAATGTAGAGAAGAACGAGAAGGAGAAGCAGAATCAAACGGAAAAATCCTCCGTGGTGAAGCAAGAGAGCCAGGGTAATTAAAACGATTACGGGTTTTTTTTTCAGTTGGCAAGAAACAATCATTTGTACGTGTTGTTTTGCAGAGAACCAATCGATCAGTGACGAAAAAAGCTCGGAATTCATACAGTCTCCGACAGGAAGCGTCGAGGATTTATCGATAGATGAAAGCACGAATAGCGGATACAAAGCGTCGAAAATGAAAGAAATCGAACAAGTCGAGGAGTACGTTAACGCTCAAGGAGTTCGTTTCATGCCGTTACAACAATTGGTGCCGTACGGTGCTCTATGCGTCCGTGAATTATTTCGATTTCTCGTGTCCCTCTGCAACCCTTTCGACAAACAGAACACCGGAGAAATGACTCATCTCGGTCTGAGTTTGTTGCAAGTAGCGTTGGAAATCGCTGCCGATGTTCTCACCAACTTTCCGTCGTTGCTCGCCCTCGTAAAAGACGATCTTTGCAAGAACTTGATTTTGGTAAGGCAAATGACAAGCATTCTCTCGTGCGTTCACACGAAATTCTCAACCGGCAATCTAATCGTTTGAATTCGATCCGTCAGCTTCTTGGCACGGATCGGCTGTCGATCCTTGCAGCCGATTTGCAAGTGTCCTTTCTGTTGTTCGAATCGCAGAGGGAACATTTGAAATTCCAAATGGAGCATTACATAACGAAATTAATGGAAATCGTGTGCTCGGACTCGAACAGGATAGCGTACGATCAACGAGAATTGGCGCTCGGTATGGACCAACCACGCGATACAAGCGATTTCGATTTTCTTATGCCGATTTTCCTCTGTTTTATTTTAGAAGCGATTGTGAGACTGTGGAGGATACCCGGATTACCGGCAGAACTATATCTGAACTACGATTGCGGCTTGTACTCGACGAACTTGTACGACGAATTAATGAAGCTTCTGTCGAAGGTATACATATTTTGTGTTGCGATACGGAACGATTGAAACAGAGACAAAAGATTTGTATGCGATAAATTTCTGATGATAGAATGCATCCACGTTTATGGGCACTATGTACAGTATGCAGTTCATTTCGTTGGACGCTATAATCATGCTGATATCTGGCATGGAAATCAGATGCAAAGGGTACAACGAATTGTGCAAACCTTCGCGACACAGCGCTTCGCCGAATCTGCCTACGCGAGACGAATTACGCGGCATAAAGGCCAATAAGCTGGTAATTGTCGGCGTTCGTTGTTTCTCAATCGGCGTTTGTCGCGAATCAATCGAGCTCGATCGTTTTGCGTATTTTACAGTGGTTGGTGGTGGGAACGGAAAAATTTAACGAGAGCCCGCGAGAAGGTATCGCCAAGCTGACGGAATACGGCCTATTGGGTGGCAGCCCAGGTAATCCCGATCCGGAGCAAGTAGCCAAATTTCTAAAGGAGAATCCCAGTTTAGACAAGAAAGCTATCGGAGAGTATATCAGTAAGAAGGAAAACAAAAACGTTCTGAACTGTTTCGTCCATAGCTTCGACCTGAGGAACACGCGGGTCGATCAAGCCCTGCGTCTCTATTTGGAGTCGTTCCGGCTTCCTGGCGAAGCGCCACTTATCTCTTTGTTGCTCGAGAAGTTCGCGGAACATTGGCACGTAAGTTTGAAAGCGAAATATTTCTATCGTCGACGATGACGTAACGGGCACACGCGTAAAGAATCTACGTCTGTTTACCCAGGATAGCAATGACAAGCCGTTCGCGTCGGCTGACGCTGCGTTTACCTTGGCATACGCCGTGATCATGTTGAACGTCGATCAACACAATTACAATGTCAAACGGCAGAACAATCCGATGACCGCCGACGCATTTAAAAAGAATTTGAAAAAGGTTAACGGTGGATCGGATTTCGATCAAGATATGCTCGATGAAATTTATTCGTCCATCAAGTAAGAATCCCTTTATGTTACGTGATTCGCGGTTTGATTTCCTGTGTAACGATATTCGACATTATTAGGGGCGAGGAAATTGTAATGCCAGCGGAACAGACCGGATTGGTGAAAGAGAATTATTTGTGGAAGGTTCTACTGCGTAGGGGCGCGGGACCTGAAAGCATCTATCTAAAGGTTGGAAACGCCGGTGAATTCGTGGACAAGGAACTAGCCGAACAAGCTTGGGCTTCGATCATTAGCGCGCTTTGCCGAGCGTACGACAAAGCACCCGATAAATTGTTGCAGCGTCGAGTCGCCGAGACGTTCCTTCGGTTCGTTACACCTTCGCGGATCCAATATCGAACGATCGAACGATCAAACAAAATGCTAACAGCCTTCCTTTTTTAGATGCGCCTCGATAAGCGCTCACTACGGCATGACCAGCGATTTGGACACGCTTGTGGTCAGTTTGTGCAAGTTCACAGGATTGGCGACCGGTGGCGAGCCCGAGCAAGTAGTGTCGTATCTCGGCAGAAGCGGTAGGTGTCAGTTGGCCGCGAGAACCCTCTTTAAAATCACTCACATGCACGGGGACGCGATGAGAGCCTCGTGGAAGAACATCGTCGACTGCCTGCAATCGTTGTACAAAGCAAGGTTGCTGCCGAATAGCCTCACCGAAGGGGAGGATTTCATAGACCCGTCCGGGAAGATATCCCTGCTTCGAGAACCGACCACGCCCAAACAACCGCCTCCGGATCAAGGAATATTCTCCAGCTGGTACTCGTACATAGCTCAAGACTCATCCCGCTTCTCTCAACCGGCGGGAGCGTCCACGAGAAAAAAAGCGACCGAGTTCGTGGCCGGCTGCTACCTCAAACAAATCATCGAGGAGAGCAAATTCTTGCAGGTCGAATCGCTTCGGTCTCTTGTCGGTGCTCTGGTCTTCACCAACCATCAGGACGAGGACGTGTCGGTGTTTCTGCTGGAGCTTCTATTGGAAGTGACCATTCAGAATCGCGACAGAGTGATGTGTATTTGGCCGATAGTGCAAGCACACCTGGACAGTCTACTGACGACAGCCGCGAGAGAGAATCATCCCTACCTCCTGGAAAGAGTAGCGGTTGGAATGTTGCGATTGGCGATCAGATTGCTGAGAGGGGAGGAGTGCGCGTGGACCGTTCTGCCTCCTCTGTTACCGCTGACCCATTTACCTTCGGCGACGACCGCGCCTCTCGCTCGACAGATCGCGTACGGATTGTTCGAGCTGTTGAAAATCGGCGCGGCCAACATTCATAACACGGAAGACTGGAAAGTGGTGTTCAGTCTACTGGAATGCGCTGGCGCCGGTGCACTGTCGCCGAAGCAGTCGAACACGGTGTTGGATGAGGCAACGAATTCCTCGAGGTCGTCGGTGTTGGATCCCAGACCCATTAGCCCCGTGCCGGAGTGGATGCTGATGTCGCCCACGGGAACGGAAGCACCTTTGCCGGTAGCCGCCGACACGATTATCTTGGATCGCGACCTGCAGCAGCACGACCCGGCTGCGCTGATCAAGTGCTGCGACAGCTTAACGTTTCTAGTCAGAGATGTGGCGCACGTGACCCCTTTCAACTTCGAGCTCTGCATCCGTTGCGTCAGGACCTTCGCCGAGGCGGTTCTCAAGTGCACAGGCAAGAGAAGCAGGGTACACGCTACCATCACGGAGGAACCGACCGGTTACCAGCAGACCCCCATTCAGCTGCTGGACCTAATGCACACGCTGCACACTCGAACCGCTCAGGTGTTTAGATGGTGGGCGGAAGAGGGAAACGCCGAGCAAGCGGTTTCTCTGTGGCCGCAGGCGTGGAGGCCGCTGCTCCAAGGCATCGCGAGATTATGCTGCGACGCTCGTAGGCCGGTTCGCACGGCCGCCATTACATATCTACAAAGCACGCTATTGGCTCACGACTTGGCCCAATTATCGGCGGTCGAGTGGTCCCAGTGTCTGGAACAAGTGCTCTTTCCTTTGCTCGCTCAACTATTGGGACCGATAGCAGCGGACGATCCGATCGGAGTGGAGGAAACGAGAGTCAGAGCTGCGATGCTGCTGTCCAAGGTCTTTCTTCATCATTTGAATCCTCTGTTGACTCTTCCCGGATTTCTACCTCTATGGCTGACCGTCCTGGATCTGCTTCGCGCTTACATGCACGCGGACAACAGCGAACTCCTGTTCGAAGCTATACCGGAGTCTTTGAAGAACATGTTGCTTGTGATGTCTTCCACGAACGTTCTCGTGTCCAACTCGAATCTGTGGGCACCCACCTGGAGGACTATCGACATGTTCCTGCCGAATCTGAAGGAGGAACTATTCCCCGAGCCACCTCCGCCGCCACCGGCGTCGCAGGCACCACAAACTCCGCAAGTGATCAGCTTGGTGGAGCAACAGCAACCGTCGTTTTCGGGATCGATAGCGCCGCAACCGGACAACAGGATCGGCGAACCGATGCAACCGGTGCAGCAGGATACGAGCGCCGATGTTGCATCACCGACGGAACCTACGAATTCCAGCCCGGTCACCACGAACAACGCCGTCTCTGTTCCGGTGGCGGTTCCGTTGTTCGACGAAAGGGAACCGCAACAGGTGATCACGCTGGTGAATCAACAGCCCCCGAGCGTGTCGAGCCCGGTCGCGGTGCAGCCGGCCGCGCAACAGGTTTTCGACGTGTGTCAATCGTCGCCTATAGTCTGCCGATCTACCATTGGGAATCATGAAACAACGATAGCCAACCAGGAGGATCTCGAACGAGTACCAAAGATCGAGAACGAGCAGGAGCATGTGGTCGCAGCCGAATATGAGGAACAGAGGCAGCAACCGCAGCAGACCTCGCCTCGACAACATTCTGTACAGCATTTACTCTATAAGCAGGAACCGCAACACGTTGGGACGGTGAACTCCTCGCATCGCGCGAACTCGTCCGAGGTGAATCAATGTCTTGCATTTTAGCAGGAATGTCCCGCGGATCGTCGGCTGGTCCCGCGCTAGTTTCCCTCGTATTTCCCCTTATTTCGTCTTTTATTTCCTCGTTTACGCTCGCTGTCGTTCTAATTGCTGATCCGTGACCTCTTTCAGCCCCACGCACGACGTCGAGTAAATCACGAAGAGAAGTGCGGCGAGAAACGCTCGCGAAAACTTGTTAAATTCGAATCTCGCAATCTCCGAGTAGTCGCCCCGCCGAGGCGGAAGAGGCTCTGGATCAAGAACGTCGTTTATCGTTTCGCTTCGTAACGCTACGCGTGATCCTACAGCACGACCCACTCCCAAGACTCGTCGTTCGTTAGCGTCTCGTTTACTTTTCTTCTCATACCTTTGATCGTGCCGTAGATAAACGCGCGCGAACCATAGCCGAAGAGCGGGATCTGCGTGCAACAAGCCAGAATAACCGGAATATTTTCTTTGCAGACGACAGCTATAAGCTCTACGGTGGCGACGATCTTTAATTCTGCGGCATATTTTAGCGAGGATCCCGTGGCGGATCGACTGTTCGCCGTGACCAATCCTTGACCACTGTACATTCGTTATGTATATTGTATGATATAAAGTATTTCTATGAAGTACGAGACACGCCACTGGTCCCAAACGCGCTGTCCTACCAAGGAAGAGGGAATGCTATCGATGAGAGCGATACGACGAACAGATATCTTTGTCTCGCGTATCCATATTAATAATAATATGTCACGGTGTAATTGACATTATTATTAATATATACATATACATATATATACATACACATACTTGTACAGACCATATATATATATATATAAGTACGGAAAGTCGGGTGTTTTGCGGTGCGGGTATCGTGTTTCCTGACATTTCGCGGTCGCGTTATTTTTAAACAATGTCGACGCGCGCGATTCTTCTAGGATTTGTACAAGCGAGTCGCAGACGGACCATTCGCGACTCGTGACCGGTAGGTAATTTGCACGCGGATCGCCATGGGCGAGCAATCGGCGAATTGTAACGAGAGGAGAGCCGCGCTTTTCGTTTCTCCGCGCAGCACGCCTGGGCTTCGATCGATCCGACCCGTCCGACGCGGCCATTCGTCGACGACGCTTTCGACCATCGTTTCCACGCGTCTGGTGTCCGTGAATTCCTCGGTTGAGATTGTGGGACTTCTCGGCGAACGCGTGGGCACGCGCGCGCGGCTATGAGAAACTCCGAGCGACTATAATTAGCCTCGGTGGAGCCGGAATTGTTTTAGCGCGTCCCTGACTACATCGTATTCCGGTCTCCCGGTTTGACAAGTAAACAGTAGACTCTTTGCGTGCGTCAAGAGCTCGGTAGCCTTCGGTAGCCTTCGGTAGTATCGTAAAAAAATATATATCAGGGCGTCGATTCGTATTATCACAGAGCAGCGCCATCGCGGCGGGTAACCTCCAGCCGGTCGCTTACTGGCGTCTTCGGCAATAGTAGCCCAGGGTCTTGCACTTCTGGCATAGGTGTTGCGGGTGAACCTTGCTCTGGTCCGACACGTCCAGCCCGTCCGGTTGCTCCAGGGGTCTCTGTAACGATCGAGGACCATCAGTCGTCGGTTGAGAGGCCGTAACCCGTTGCGTAACCCGTGCGAAAACGTGCGATCCTAATTGCCAGCCGTTAGCGAAACACCGGGTTCCGTGGGGACTCGCGAGACTCGTGGCCAAACGATATTTATATTCTGAAAGTTTTATTCGCCCGGCGCCATAAACTAAAAATACCGTTTGTCGGATAGGAGAAGGTCCCAAGCAGTTTGCTTTCGGCCGATGGGCAACGCGTTTTCCGGTCGCGTCCTACGTAAAACGTTCGAGCGTATATTCTGCGCGCAGCGCCGGGCGATCAACGGGAGCACGATTACGCGACTATAATTAGCTTTCGCCGGTTCCCGCGATATTTCGACGCGGTTTTGTTTGTTCGACCAAGACGCCGCTCGCCGGTCCATCCGTCCACCGGATCACCGATCGTTATCGAACGCGCCCGCTATCCGCAGAAAGAGAGCGAATGCAACAGGTGCTAACGATCGCGAGCGTTTACGTAAGCGAAATCCACACGGGAACGGAGAATCGCAGTTACCTGCTTGTGCGGGTAGACGTTTATATGGCATTTGATGCATTCTTGGCCCATATTTGCCCAGCTGTTGCCCGACATCCATTTGCGCTTGCACTTGGGACACTTGTACTCGCCGAAGCATCTCTTGCTGCCTTGGTACGGCGTGAGGCCCTCGCCCTTCGGCCGCGCCTGCAATCGGGACGCACGGTCGTTACGATGGAACGTTCTAATTAACGCGTTACTCATCGGTGTATTTTAACCCTCGAACAGCGGAGAGCCGACGAGACTGGCTTCGAGCGTTTCGCGAAACCGCGCAATTTTTCCCAACATAACTGCTGTTAACGTTATGAACGGCTAACGCGCCGTGCTCTCTCGGTCTGCCGCCACTGCGAGCGAGCAACAACAATTAACGAGTTACAGCTGCTGCGGTGATCGGTTCACCGCACACCTATTCAATTACTTACGTATTTACTACCGAGCCCGCGAGGACTGTTACAGCTCTTTTAAGGGCCCGGGATAGTCACGTGACTTTTTAATTAATAATTTTCATTCACAGCCTTCAGACACAGACTTAAGATTCGTCTTGGTCTTGATCCGACGGGTCTTTAAGTCTGTGACTAAACTTGTCACATTTTTTGCTCTGTATTATCGATATTATGAATTCTGACGCCAGAAACGTGCTTCAAGTTTTTGGCTTTATTTCGCAGAGAATCAAGACAAAATATAACTCAATTTGTGGCTGGAGATATTTTCTAGTGCGCGCTGCTCCCGATTTCATCCTGAAAACTCATCCAATGGCATAAAAATGCTTGGATTCCACGGCATGTACATCGTCAATTTTTGGCCTACTTCTAACGCTTATATTACCAAATGTCTGCATAATCTCGGCAGCTCCTGACCAGCGCGCACTAGATTGAACCTTCCTCTTTCGAATGAGCCCTTTACCAGCGACAAAATATTCTTATATAAGTACGAAAACTTGAGGCACGTAAAACCATTTTTTGACGGTAATGTAGTCACTCCACTTTATCGCGAATCTACGAAAACCGGAGAAAAAATTGCCGGATTCAACAGAGTCAACAACAGAGTCGAAGTTCGTTCGTTCTATCGAAGAGCCGTCGCATCAAACGAGCTGGCTGGAGGCGGTCTCTCTCCTTGCGTCCACTCACTTTGACTTTCTTTGCACCTTTTTTCATCTTCGCTTTCCAATTGAACAAACGATGGATTTGCAATTGAAAACAACGATGAAACGACGCGTGTCGATACGCGTTTGTTTCTCGGCTCTTCTCGATAGTATAATACAAATGAACCTTTATTCTTGAATCTCCGACTGAGCTAACCTGTATGTAGAAGGAAGGCAGCTGCGTAGCAACGAGCTAGCGTACTTGCCGGAACTATAAACAGAGATAGATCCCTTCGCGGGTGCCTGGCCGCTAAATTCATGGTGTTCTAAATTCATTGCGAAGGGAGCCTCGCGCCGTTGGCTCGTTGCGCCCAAGTCCATATATGGAATACCTCAGACCAGGGCTGCTGTAGGCCCGCTACACACATCCGTTGTTTTAACGTGCGGCGATCGTGCGGTACCGGAACTGCGGTTTGAAGTACTATGGATTCAATTAGACGCTGCACATTTGTTCGAACCGTACCCCGTTCCTCAAAGGAACGCACGGTCGCCGCAATCGTATATGCGATGGTCATTACATTGTCGCATGTCAGTCGATGTACACGTCCGTTATTCTGTCGCACGGTCGCCGCGCGTTAAAACAACGGATGTGTGTAGCGGGCCGTAACTTCTTTTCCTCCATGGTCCACACGACGCTCCCACCATACGTCAATACCCACTCCATTGGCAAAATCGATGGGAAACAAAATTATAAACAAATGCCGAGAAATCTTGTTGTCTCATTCTGCCGCGTTTTGTTTCGTTCGCTTTCTTCGTTGCGTCCAATCCCCTCCACCAACGTCCATCGCGGAGAGAGGAACGTGAGTGAAATGGATCGTGGCAGAATGAGATATAGATACGACTCTCTTTTCCCCTGTGACTGCCTAGTTTATAGAAAGACGTACGCAGTGGTGGTTTCTTGTCCAAAGAGGAAGGTAGAGGAAAGGGTCACAAGTGGCTGACGAGCCACCAGCCCTGCCTTAGACCATATACAGTGACTCCCACTAATATTCGGCATAACTTTGTCAATATTGGACAATACTATTTGAAATTTTTTTGAGAAGTTAGAACAATTGGTTCGCCACATAACGTGAAAAAAATGTTTGATTAAAATTGCAATTGGTCGAAGTTGCAGAGAAAGTACTAAAAGTTGTATTTTGCAACCTTTTTATGCGGGCTTATATTAAAAATTTAAAAAGTACGTTTTGTACATCTGTATCAATTATACATATTCTGAATATTTCATCTAAATCGGTCAACGTTGCAATGAGCTACGTTAGTTTAACGATGATAACTTAGGGGTGAAAGTCGCAGAATTTTGGCCTTTTCAAGAAATTTCGTCCTTATGTGATGATTTTGAAACATCTGTAGCTCATTACAACGTTGACCGATTTTGATGAAATTCTTAGAATATATATAATTCATACAGATCTACAGATCGTACTTTCGAAATTTTCAATGTAAGTCCATATAAAAAAGTTGCAAAATACAACTTTTAGTATTTTCTCTGCAGTTTCGACCAATTGCAATATTTTTGTAAATTTTTTTCACTTTATGTAGCAAACCAATTGTGCTAACTTCTTAAGAACATCGAAGTTGTATGGTCCAATATTAACAATGTTATACGAATTTTAAAAGCGTCCAAATATTAGTGGGAGTGACTGTAAACCTATAAACACGGCACAGATAATTTTTCCTTGAAGAAAAGATAACTGAATTTGTGACGTCACAGCTGCGAAAGATGTATGTATAAGCTACGCTCATTTACCCACCGACCATAAGGAGAGTGCCAACGTTTGGCTTTTGGGTGTAGGGGAGGGGTGTCAGCGGGCGCACAGAGTACACGGAAAGAATGAACAGGATAATTTGAAAGAATTTTGCAATTTATCATGAAACAATATTAAGTATATTTAAGATACAAATGGTTATTATATATGTTTTTATGATATTTGATTCAGAAGATTAACAACTTTTGCATATTATGCAGGTTACAGAATGTTTTTTACATATAAATCGATCATATTTAGAACATTTTAAGATAGGACTGCTATTTTTTCAAAATTTACATCTACCTCGCTTGTGATTAGTTATTTATTATTATTTATTATTATTATTAGGCTGCGGATCTTTATGCAGTTATAGCAAAATTGAGTAGATGAAATTCAAAATTATTAAAAAATTTTTAAAATTGAAGATCAATATATGATTTCTTCTCTATTAAAATTATTAAGAGAAGAAATAACATTCAATTTAGTTTCTATTTCTCGTGATCGAGAATGTGTAATGGCGTGGCGGCGCAAAAGCGGCGTCGATCTGCCGTATCAGCCATTTTGAAATTAGCTTAGGAATTATCTCGCGACGTCACAAATTCAGAGATCTTTGCATCACTGGATTTTCTGCTTTCCTATACACACACTATACCTATGCCGGGTCTACAAGTATATAACTTAGACCAATATACTTATAGACCCAGCATAGGTATAGTATGTGTATAGGAAAGCCGAGAATCCAGTGAAGCAAAGATCTCTGAATTTATGACATATAATATGACATACAATAATAACTAATCACAAGCGAGGCAGACGTAAATTATGTAAAAATAGCAGTACTACCTTAAAATGTTGTAAATATGATCGATTTATATGTAAAAAACATTCTGTAATCTGTATAATATACGAAAGTTGTTAATCTTCAGAATCAAATATCGATTCCTAAAATAGTTAATACATAATACAATTATTACTTCATACTTCATTGTAAAACTTCATAACACATAAAGAATAAACAGTTTGTATCTTAGATATACTTTATGTATTGATTATTTCATGATAAATTGCAAAATTCTTTGAAATTATCCTTTTCATTCTTTCCGTGTACTCTGCGCGCCCGCTGATCCCCCCTGCCCCCATCCATAAGCCAAGCATTGGCTCATTTACACATTTTTGGAAGCTGTGACGTCACAAATTCAGTTATCATTCCTTCAAGGAAAATGATTTGTGCCGTGTCTATAGGTTTATATGGTCTAAGCAGCGTTGCGCGCACAGATGCTCTGTCCTCTATACTCTACGCGACTATTCCACGGAGTATCTCCGGTTTCTGAAAAGCGAAGCGCGTGCACGCGGCGTTAATGGGGCCAAACTCATCGACCGTGTCGGCCGATGACTACCGTATGACGTCATGCTCGCCAGAGAGATACTGTTTGTTGTCTCAATTAGCGTTCAATTGGGCACCGTATCTATCGCGGCGTTGCATCGACCGACGCGGGTCGTTTGAGACAGGAATACTGTCTCTTTTGCGGAGGTATAGAGACACCTGAGGACAGTCTTTGATGTAGTGGCCCTTTTTGAAGCACAAGTGGCACAAGTAGCTTGGCGGCGGTCGTTTGGTCGATTTACGATCGAGCAGGCCCAGCTCCGTGAAGTGATCCGCGAGGTCACCGATGCTGTCCGCCAGGTTGCCTCCTAGAGCGCCGGAAGGGCTCAGCCCGGCCCCTGCCCCTGGCCCTGCTCCCGCTCCCCGGGGTCGATGCAGATAGGGCTGCGACGCCGTCGTCGGGAAGCCGCTCCAGATCGTCGGCAGGAGCTTGCTCTGAAGACACAACCGATGGTATCTGGTTATTCGCTGGCGTCACAGAATCAACGCCGACATCATCTATTCTCTTGTTCTCTATTTACGAGCACACCGGAGTACCGAAAAACAGGGTCTCGGACGGCTGGAGATCGACCGATGTACCTGATCCGGTGGCTGAGCGCGATTCTGATCGGCGATCGCTAAGTACACCCAGTTGAGCAGATGAGGCGAGTAATGCGGTTGCTGAAGCGACTTCTGGCCTTGGCTGCCGATGCCGTTGATGCCGTTGATTGGTCCGAGGCCGATCTGAGACGGCTCCTGCAGCCGCAGGTGTTGAACCGCTGGTCTCGGATGACAAGCTGCCATACCTTTAGTTTCGCGGGCTATCATCGAATTTTCGACTGCTCTCGATCAGTCTCATCGATCGCAACGTCGACGCATCCCTTTCGAGGTTCTCCCGGTGAAAGATCCGCGCATCTTCGACGCCAACGATCGCTCAGGGGCGCATCGGTTCCTCGAACGCGATACGCGTACCTCGAACTATTCGTTCCTCGAGGTCGAGTCGGAGATCGTTTCGCTTTTACCGCATCATTCTCGAGATGTAGACGACTACTGCGTCGCGGCCGGTCCTCGGCGAGAAGACACCATTCCTCGTCGATGACGAAGCGTGCTCGTTCGTCCCGAACGGATCTGGCAACTTCGCGGGAAGAATAATTCCTGTCCGGCTCTGACTTCTCGCGCTGGGATCGCACGCAGCACGAGCGGTTTTGTACGGTCTCACGCACACGAGCGTCGGGATACGAGTCGGTGCGCATTCGTTTCGACGTCGAACGCTCGAGACGATCGTCGCGACGTTTTCCAGTAGTCTTCCTGACGAACGTTCGATCACAAACCGCTAACAAAACTCATCGGAAGGACGCGATGGACCGTGACTCTCGAGAGACGAACGCGTTTCCCGGATTACGACGGACGCGTTCCCTCGGAGGGACTGACTTGGATCTGAACCTGCACAGTGTCGGTTCGGCTTGGCCCGGCCCGACCCGGCCCGGCGCGGCGCGGGGATACGTAAAAACGCATACAGACGAATCTTAGGCAGCGTTAAAGACCCCCGCCATGTGGTGCGGCTATTTCAGTGCTTGCTGTCCACGGAACGGCAACAGCCTGCTCACCCAGCAGCCTGCCCGCTGCCGCGGATCAACCTCGAGAGCTTTCCTAATCTACGAGTCTCCTACAATTTTTCTGCTCGTCAACTCGCGTGTCGTTCGTTTACTTATACACCTCTACCGTAGATCGGCCGCGAAATTAGTCTTCGTCGTCTCGTGGAAAGGAAACCGAACGACGCAAACGGTATTTCTCTCGGACCGGATCAGACCGTCGCGTCGCACGATTTTATAAAATGTCAGCGAACCCTTTCTATAAATAACACCGCGATATCGATTGGACGCGATATTCGCCGGGCGTTCGACGAATCGATCCGTTAACGTAAGAGCGATGACTTCAACGCGGTCTCGGATCGTAAATCCCTTCGGTCGAAAAGTCTGCGAAACGTTTTCGGATCACCGTCATTATAAATTCGACGTAAGAGAACATTCCGTCGTACCCTGAGTTTGTTCGCTGCTCGATAAATCGTCGTCCATTCGAGTGAGAATTATCGTACGAACGCACGGGTTCCGAACGGTCGGAATAAGCGTAGGTTGGCTGCACCTCGTGGACGGAGAACAAGGCCGGCATTTAAGCGATCCTCGGCATCGGCATCGCGACCAGCCTCGCTCGACGTTCGAGCCGGAAGACCTTCGAAAAGTTTCTGGCATTCGACGGCAGTTTGACCGCGCGCAGCGACCTTTCGCCTCTGCGAGAGAAGTTCGGCACGCAAAGTTCAGCCACGGTAATTTCGTTCCCTCTCACCTTTCGAAAGGAACCGAACCAGGCCGTGATGCGTGCTGCCGTCGCGATCCGAATTCCCTTGGACGTTCAGAAGCTCGCCGATCTACGGATTCTCGAGGCGAGACTCTGCTCTCCGTGGCTGCCTCTTTAGTTTAGAAACGAGAACCTCGACAGAAATTCAAAGTCGGTTGTAGTGGTAGGTCGTGACTTCTCGTGTCACCCTCGAACCCGATCAACCTCACCCCTGCGACCCTCTTTTAATATCCAGCCTTCCGTCGAGTCGTGCGTGGCCGACCAGCAGGGATCCTAGTAGTAATTACCGGTTGATCGATAATCGACTACGACGACGACGACGACTGCTATCGCAGTCTGCGGGCCTACTCGTCGCTCGCAGGCTCGCAAGGAACAGTTCTAGCTCGAACGTGGTCGCAACGCTTCGCGTTCCTCTTTACCTGGTCTCGGATTCGTTCGCGAAAATCTTTCGAAAGCTTCGGCGATCCTCGATACAACTTCGGACTCGTGTCTCGGGATTCGGTCGCGAGAAATGACGGCGGCGATGGACGAGGGGATCCTCGAAGGAAACTTTGATCACTCGTCGTGTGTTCCTCGAACAGCGGACAAGCTTCCTCGCGATCAATTTGTTCAACCCTTGCCCGATCGTGCCTCTCGATAATCTGTCTTACCGTGCTTGAACTTTTCGAAAGGGGGAACCGTGAAACACGCAGTAATCCGAAGGCCAACGATCGTCGAGCAAACCGATTGCAAGCCAGTACGATTCTCTTAGGAAGAAAAGAAGTTCCAGAAGCAGATCAGAGGATGGACAAGTACGAGATGATGGAAGTCGTGGGGAAAGGTACCTACGGAGTTGTGATGAAGTGCAAACATCGGGAGACCGGCCAGTTGGTGGCTATCAAGAGATTCCTGGAGACCGAGGAGGATGTGCAGGTGCGGAAGATGGCATTCCGCGAGATCAGGATGTTGAAGGTACGTCGGCGGTATGTAGTCAATACGCGTTCACCGATCCCCGCGAGCAGCCGTCGCCGATAACGCCTTTACTTTCTCGCAGAAACTGCGCCACGAGAATCTGGTCAACATGATCGAGGTGTTCCGTCGGAGAAAACGATTCTACCTCGTGTTCGAGTATCTGGACCACACTCTTCTGGATGAGCTGGAACGTCAGGGAGGCGGACTGGGTTGGGAAATGTCGAAACGACACATCTACCAAGTTCTTCGAGGCTTGAACTTCTGCCACGCGAACAACGTGAGTGGAGAAGGCCGTTCGATTGCAGATTATTTCGCGATCGAAAGAAACGTTAAGAGACCGCGATACATTACCGCAAAACGGTCGCCAACTATGTGTTCGCGAACTTTCCGTTCTCGAACGGATTCCGATATAGTTCCAACACAGCAACTTTCGAAGACGTTCCGAAACTGTCGAGGATCGCGTGACCGACGCACGGCTATAATAATTGCAAGAAACAACGGCAGAATAATTATCGATTCGAATAATCATTTTCGTCTTTCTACCCGATCTATAGACACAAAGAGAGTGGGTTTAATTGAATTTCGAATGTCTGTTTGTTTTCTCGTAGATCATGCACCGCGACATCAAACCGGAGAACATCCTCGTCTCGCCGAACGGGGTGATCAAGTTGTGCGATTTTGGGTTCGCGCGTCTCGTCAACGGACCGAACGAGTCTTGCACGGACTACGTGGCGACCAGATGGTACCGGTCGCCGGAACTTCTGCTGGGCGAGCCACGATACGGAAAAGCGGTGGACGTCTGGGCAACAGGCTGCATGTACGCGGAGATGGTCACCGGAAATCCTCTGTTCCCGGGCGACAGTGACGTCGATCAGCTCTATCGTATCACCAACGTCCTCGGTACGCGAGCATCCGCCGCGACTCGCTGCTTCTTCGATCGATTTTTCTAGCCCCGTACAAAGCGTTCTCGCGGTACGCAATTTCAGAACGTTCGATGCGCAACAATGGCCAGTCGCGAGGAACATTGATCGCTAACCGCGCGATCAATTATGCAGGAAAGGAGCACCGCGAGCGATAATATTGCGTCTTTCTTTGTTCCCACGCTCGACGGAACGTACCAGATTGAAACAACAATAATCGTTATCTGATTCTAAACCGTGTTTGCACAGGAGGATTATGCAGAAAGCATTTGGCGTTGTTGGGTCGCGCCGCTCCCGGCAGGACGTTGCGACACACGAGCGCAGACGAGCTTATGGGACCTCCTCTATCTGGATCCTTGGCGATACGTAGATTGTTCCCAACTTGGGAGGACGTGGCGGTGGATTTTCTGTCTCAATGCCTGTATATGGATCCCGATCTCCGGCCCCAGTGTCCGACCTTGCTGCAGCACCCGTTGTTCCAGCAAAACGGCTTCTCGCAAAAGTTCCTCGTCGAGCTGCAAACTTGCGTGGCCAAGGAAAACGCGGCGAACCCTCTTATGGCCAAAAGGACCGAAGAGAGAAAGCTCAGTCTAGTCTCGGCCGAGTCCCCGATCAGAGTTTGTCGTCAAAGCACCGGCAGGTATTTTTCCAGCAGTCTAGTCGAGTCGAGTTTCTGCTTTGTTTTCCAGCCGATTCGTTCGCCGATTTTAACGCCGTGTCGGTCGTTTTCAGATGGCATTTCACCTCCCTGAAGGACGGAGCAACCAGTGAGAAAACAGAACAAGAATCTACGGAGCCAGAGGAATCGCAGAGACCATCCCCGGTGCCTATCACTCGGCCAAAGGAGGTCTGTTACTTCGGATCCGTCTCCGTTGCGCCTAACACAACCTATATCAAGAGATTGCAACAAAAAGGATTGCTCGTCGCGGAGTCCAAAGGCTGCACATTACCTTCTCTCGCTTCGAAAGATCGCATCACCGCCAAGACCACAGGGAAGAGAAAGAGAATCGATTTACCCAGCGTGGACCGCTAGAGAATCTTTGCAGAGATGAGTATCCCCGCTGAGCAATCGAAGCTTGTTGTTATCAAAATATTAAATTAGATTCTTATTTTCCTTTCCCTATTGTACAGGAATCATTTAGGAGAAGAAACTGTACCCGTTACAGACCTCGAGGAACGAGCTTGAAGAAATTCGATACGTCCATATTCAAATTTATTTTAAGAGATTGTATATATATTAAGACACGTAATGCAAGTGTACATTTATATATTACTATTAAATATATGCTATAGCAACGCTTAAGATTTGAAAAACAAACTATTTTTGTAATATATTAACTTTTACTCGGTTTAACAAGCAAAGAAACGATACTAACTGCATAGGTAAGTCACAGACTTTGGTACTGAGGCACAGACTTCAACACCCATAGGAAAAATCAAGTATACCTATAGACTTACGTCTGTGCATCCAGCAATGTAAATAAAAATAGAACTTTGAAGAGGGACTTGCCAAACTTTTTGAGATTATTCTAAAGCAAGGGTCAGAATAATTGTCAATAGCTATTACAAAATCCAATCGAAAACGATTGGTGCAAATAGCTGAAGAAGATTCATTTTAAATTCACAATTGCTAATATTTATGAAATATTAATGGTAAACGAGTTATTGGTCAATAATCTTAGGAGTACACGGAGTATCGAGGAGTTCTTTGTCTTCTCTCTCTCGGTGAATTGCATAAGTATGTCCTTTCGGATACCTCCTTGCTAAGTACGCGCGCCTAATACTTATCAGGAGATTCGAAGAGCCGCAAAAAAGAGGTGGCACGAACGAGACATCTACTGTCCTTGTCGCACACTGTCTCTGTCTTTGTCTTACACACAAGAGGGATAAGGAAATTAGTTCCAAAATCCGCCACCGAAGCGGCTACGTCTGGAAACATGATTCAAAAAAACATTTACATCATTCAAACGAATCTCACAACAGTACCTGAAGAAGCAATATTCAACATGCAATATCATTGCCAAAAAAATTTTAGGTATAAGATATTAACCATTACATTCCTACTATTATTAACATGATATTATTGTTATCACTATTTTTATTACTATTTATAACTATCTACTGTACATATTATCTTTAAGTTCGTCCATAATAAGAATTAACAAATACGTATTGTCAGCTTATGGACCTAATCTAGTCTAAAGTCTTTGTTCTTTAATAAACGTGCACTTGGAACTGTTACAGAAATATGTAAGATCACCCTTTCGATGAAGTACCGAATGCGGTTTATGACACAAGCGACTGGAATCCGCTTCTTTTGAGTTTAGTGCACACTGCATGTTTAGCCTTCCTTTAATTAGTTTTGAAGGCAGGTCTCTGGAAGTTGTGGATGCATTCGCTTGTACGGTCTGACTTGCGACTCAATAGCGATTGTTAGCGTACCATAAAACTTCAGATGCGACACAGAACACAGGTAAAGGACTGAAATGTGGATACACTTTTGTATTTTCAATGATCGTCGCAAAAAATTGTTCTCCTTTAAATATGGATGGTACTATGGTATTGAGTTGTAAAAGAGCGGTAAACAGAGCTGCAATGCAGCCCATAAAAAGTTAGTAGAACGGTTTAATAAAGAGTAAACTAGAATGTTTCCGAGTAAAATTATTTAAAAATAGTTCTAATATGTTTTTAAAGTCATCTAGTAAAGTCATCTTATGGTGCTGAGGTGGATGAATATTTATTCATGAAAAAAAAGTTTTTTTAATTAATAATAACAGTAGCTAAATATATGAAAAAATTTAAGACAGTGTTGATGACAATAGCTCGTTATTAAATTAATATTCAGGATGGTCGCTTTTAAACTTCGATATGAAATCTGTATTTGCTCGAATTTTCCGGGTTTTCCATTTTTTACAACTAGAGTTTGCAACTACAAAATTGAAAAAAAATAAAATATGTATCATTACAATTAATATTATACTTAATTTATATTAGTCAGAGATTTTGTACACAAGATTTACATGTTAGTTACATATTTCATATAAAACAATTAAGCTGTACGTTCTAATCCTGGTTAAAAAAATAATGTGCGTTCGGTTTTATGCTAAAAGGCTGCTCGGTCCTGTTCCAGCAAAGACGGCCCGGTTCTGTGCCATGCTAAGGCTGAGCAAATGTCAGCACTATATCGGGAACGCCGAAAACCCGGGCGTGAGCACTCTCATTCCTCTCTGCAGAGACATACGTGAGTGGTACCAACGTCGACTACGCATAGCGACGGCCCTGGCGAGTCGAGAAAAGGCTGCAATGGCCGTCTGGCGCGAACGCGTCGCGCACAAACTGTCCATGAATATTTTCTGAACCTTCTCGTATATTAAGGGAAGCAAATACTCTTCGTGAATGGTTTCTTTACCAGAAAGGTCTGTAGAATGCATTCCTGTATAATAAATTCCTGCTAGATAAAGGATTTTTCACATAAATATAAAAATAGAGCGTACAAAGTACCCGCGTCGGCACATTTTCAAACTTTAACAAACATTTACAACTATTAGGAAGTACATAAAAATATAATTGGCTACATGGATATGTAGAGGAGAATCCCCTCTATCTCTTGACTCGAACTTGAACTTTCTCGCGTGTTTAGTTTTTGCGTAACACGTCATTTTTTATCAAAATCATGTATTTTTACAAAAACCAGTGTTTTTCGAAAACGTTGCGTGATAGAGCAATTCTGCTTTCGGATTTGGTTTTAGAATGACAAAGTGTATAAGAATCACCCAACAGGTATTGCAAAACAATTTTGGTGTTGGGCAGGGTTATTTATGTTTCAAAAAAAAGTACGGTTGAAATCCATTGTCCAATAAATAAACTTTAAAATATTGCTCTAACATTTACTCTACTGTAATTATATGGAGCGTGAAAACACAAGATCTTGAAGATGACCTCTGCAACCAGCATCGGTCTCCCCTACAGTAGAATCTCGATTACCTGAACGAAATAGATAGATACTAGAGACTTCGAACATCAGAGATTTGTATAATCGTGGATACACTCTACTTAATTGAAAAGATTTTAAACCTCAAATGGAGTTTCAAATAATACACTGAAGGATAAATAATGATACACCTTTCTGGCTTTTATTTTTAAAAAAATCGATTTCTAGTTTTTTGCATTTTCTTTGAGTATAAGTATACAACTCAGATATTATATTATACGAATATACGGAATTTCCTGTTCTGTGAACTGCGTAAGTTTGCGCAAAATTTGTTTTGTGGATTACATGTTGCTGATACGGCTATCTCGATATTTTTACAAGTATCAAAGGTTACTCTTTTATCGTGTTTTTTTTTTTTAGAAAATGTTGCTATAAATATTCTACATTATATGCAGCGTGCTAACTATGAATTAAATGTTACAATATCATTTAATTCAAATATTTTTTCTCGTTTCCTGCTGAAGTTTAGATAAAAGTTAGCGGAAAAATTTGGATTAAAAAAGTTCCCTTTCTATAGTTGTGATAATAAAAACAGTTTTGTAATTTTGCAACTTGAAAATTAAAGCATAGATTCAAACCTATGAAAGTTTCTTTGATAATAATCTCGGGGAATGAGAGCAGTAACGAAGGTACTTATTCGTATGCAGATTTGTGCTAATTCAGTTACGTTGTAATTCAATTCCACAATTGAATTACATTGTTTTTCAATTATATAGTAATTCAACTACGTCGTAAACTGAATTACATAATTCATACCCAATTTGTAACGTAAGGATTGCGGTGGATGCTTGCGGAATAATAAGGAATCGGAGAATCTCTGGGGACACAGGATATATTTTCCAAAATGTTATTACAAATGATGGGAGATAGGTTTTGTTATACAAAATAGATTCTTTCAAAAGAGAGAGAGAGAGAGAGAGAGAGAGAGAGAGAGAGAGAGAGAGAGAGAGAAAGTTAACAACGAATATTTTACGAACAGATAAATAATACGCGATACCACCATCGGGCGCGTCCGGTTTATTTCAACCGTACTCTCCCTCTGGGGATACGACGATGACGCGGGTTTCGCCGGTTTTCTCATGTCCGATCGGCGGCCGGCCTTCATGGCCGTCCTCTCCGAAACGTACAAAGGAACCAGGCGTCCCTACTCTCAGGTGGCCAGGAAGCTACCCTGTTCTTTCCTTTCGGCGGGCGGCCGGCCTTCATTCATGGCCATCTTCTCCCATGTATCCAGAGAGGCGTCCAAGAGCAACCCCTGTCCTCTCCTAGGCTGCTGGGCGTCCGATAGCATTGCTTCGTACTCTCCCATCCTGTGGGCGGTTGTGGTCTTACCTCGTCCTCTCCCACAGGTGCATCAAAAGTGCTCGCTCCGCGGTAATCTAACGGTATTTATACGGACTCGTTGCTAACTTTATCAATAACGCGTTACTAGGGATCTAGAAGGTTCCAGACCCCGCGGTTCCCCCTGAGCCGCCGCACAGTGGGCAATTTGGACGAAATCGGATTCAAAATCAAAGAACTTTCGATAGGAATGAGGTAGAGCGATGAAATTTTTTTTAAATGAAAGCTGAACCTTTGTAAAATATGGGAAAAATAGAGAGATTATTACCACCCAATCATTTCAACGAAAAAATGACTTCATTAGTTTTTGTCACAAAAATCTATTTTTTGCAAAATCCTGAGGTCGTAGACAAATTTTGAAACCAGATTTGAAATCAGCGTGAAAAAATCTATGGGAAATGATGTATAGCATGTTAAAAAAAAATTTTTTCTGCGCGTGGTATTGGAAAAACCATAATTTTCTTAAAATTGTGCAAGTTTAACGAATTTTCTCAAGGTTAAAAAACGTTCGTACCATAATCTCCCTATTTTTCCCATATTCTACAAAGTTTCAGCTTTAATTTAAAAAAAGTTTCATCGCTCTACCTCATTTCTATCGAAAGTTCTTTGATTTTGAATCCGATTTCGTCCAAATTGCCCACTGTGCGCCGGCCACGCTGCCTCGGCGCAATTCTTCTGTTATATCGGTGGGGGGGGGGGGGGGGGTGTCGATGGGTCTTGACGCTTTATTGTTCCTCGTCGCGTTACATAATATATTTAATTTTACTTACATATGTTTGTTTAATGAATCTTATTAGATGATTGTCGTTATTTTTTCCTTTAACCAGTTAAGCGTGGAATTTAATTTCAAAAATCCCTCACTGCGCGGAATTAAAATCAAGCAATGACGAATATACACGTCGAACGCAGGCCAAACGCGGCTATTATAAAAGCCAAAACCCTTGTAAAGCTAAATGAGAAAGAATTACATTTTTATTCGATAAGAAATTAACGATTGATTAACGTTAACCGCACCGCAATAGAGTTTCGGATTGACGTGTATACACGCCGAACGCGCTTAAATGATTAATATAATATATCGTAACCTAAGTAAAGTAGAGACATGTTTCCTTTTTCTGCTTTTTATATTTATGTTTGAAATTTAAAAAATTTGTAACGCAGAAGTTATTTCTGTTCAGATATTATATAAATAATAAATTCTATCTGTTTGAAAGCTTCACATGGATTTTTCAACCTCTTATTACGTATTACTTTATTATTCTTTAATTTTTAATTTTAATTTAATTACATCGTAATTCGTAATTGACGTAGTTTAATTGCAAAGTATTTTATAATTGTACTCCAATTGCAATTACGAATTACATTGCAATTTAATTGAATGAATATCTGGATTATAGATTATGATATGATTTAATTACGATGTAGTTATGATTCCTGGAGTAATTCAATTGTAATTCTGCACAACTCTGTTCTTATGCACTAACAGTAAAAATGTGTTGGCAAGTAAATCAGTTTTTCAACTTGCTTACGGAAATTATAATACCCGAAGGTGCAGATTACTGCCCAACCATTATACTATTTCATTTTCCACCAGATCTGTTCAGCCACTTCGAAGAACAATATTAAAGATGGCATACACGAGCACTAGTGTACATATGTAAGTACCTGGTTTCGAGAACATGGCTATTGTACACAGACAACGATGGTTTGAAGAAACTGCACAAAGGACAGGAAAACCTGAGACAAATGTAACGGGGAAGAACGGGGAATTTCTACGTTCACCGTTATCTGTGTCTGTCGCCATAGGGGACGATTTACCGCATGTGCCAACAGCATTTAATTGTTTACTTTTCCTTTCATAACAATTGCGCACATATTTGTCGCGGGATTTACCCGCGCGTTACATCTGTGGAAGAATATTATAGTATATAAAGCGATGCAGGTTTTACATCCATCATCGGTCATCCAGCTTCTCTTCAGAGTAGAACGGAAATCTAATCGATAACTAAAATGGCGAAATTCTACATCCTTGCCGCTTTTCTGTTTGTGGCTGCAGCCGCTGTCGTCGCCATCCCCGTCGGTAATACAAATTTGTCTATTTCATTTTATACGTTAATTTAACATAATTTCTTAAAGTACCTTACGATCGCTTAAGTGTTGATGCGACTCTAAATAAACGTAATTTAAAAAAAAATAATTGGATTTATTCGTTAATATTTTATTCATTATTCTGAATAATGTTCGGTCAACACTGTCCGCATTTAACGTTCAATAAATTCCAGACGAAGAATACGAACCTCTCGAACTCGCCGAAGTTGCGGAAGAGCGTGTCGTTAGGCAAAGAAGAGTGACCTGCGATCTTCTCTCGATCAAAGGAATCGCCAGTGCTTGCGCTGTCAATTGTCTCAGCATGGGCAAAGCTGGCGGTCGCTGCGAGAATGGTGTCTGTTTCTGTCGCAAGTACGTTACTTTCTAAATATTGACAAGACAGAGATAACTGTCGGACTTTATCAAACATTTATTAAACATTTTTTATCGAGGTATAAATCGCTTACTTTTAGGCGTGAACACGCGTGATCCAATTTAACGCATTGTACATTAACTTATCTATTGGACAATCGATCACTGGCACGAATCAACAGCGAGATTCTTCTCGAACTTTGCACAGCCAATAGTGATACGATCCTTAAGATCTATAAAGTAGATAAACTATGTATTCGATACTCTGCTTCTGTTCCGAATGTAAAAATAACTAGTTAATTGACGATACGCTGATTCAGTTCTCGAGTGTTTCTAATCTACAGTTTCGCTGCAACAATTTTCAGAGAGGTACGGCTTGTACTGCAGGATATTGTAACGTTTATTTTTTTCAGGACTAATTTCAAAGATCTGCGGGACAAGCGATTCGGTTGAATCAAACTTCTCGTGTGACCACCGCCGAAGATCGATGGAATTTTTCTACGTAACCTGACAAAGAACAATAATGCTCTGCGAAAAACAACGTATTACACGGTCCTATTTTTGACCAACAAAGGATTCTCGAACATTGAAACTTCCATTCGCCTTGGACTTCCGTTTTATGTAACAACACAATTTTGTTTAGACAATAGACACTCTACATGGTGCAGAAATACATGTTCAATAAATATTGCTTAAGCTTCCGAAAATCGACCTTCGTCTTTTTCTATTTATCTTTGACTTAGTACCACAGAAATACATTGCTTGGTTTAAAATTTCTTACACTTTCGTATGCTCTTATACTACTTCAAAAAAGACATTTTCTTAAAATACCTCGATAACTAATGATTTTTTTACTATTGTACCTCAATACTTTCTACGTAGAATGACGAGAGAAATCCGTCTATATAAAAAAAGTATGCATTTCCATTTAAAAAAATAATGCAGTTGTTGAATACACGTGCACCATTGCACTTCTAAAAAAACATAATCCTACGGATGTAGTATGTTCTCTGAAGGGTCATTCCACGCGAAATCGGACACTTTTTAAAGTATGTACTGTTTTGTTCAAATTTGAATATATTGTAGTCACTAGTGACCTATGAACGAATCTCAAAGGATTTTTCGATATCTTAAAAATTATTGATTTTACAGACGTGTAAAAACAGTGTCACCCTTTTTTTGTTAACTTATAAGACTAAAAGTAACAAACCGATGAGAATGAGTTTTAGGAGCTTCTAGCGGAAACATAAGAGTGTCTACTAATAGGTTTTTTCACCATTTATTTTGCGATAGTTTTAAACAAATGCAATACTTTCATAGCAGGGAAGTTTTTAAAAATTTGAAGAAATGAGGACATATTCTTATTCTCCTGAGGATACTATTCAGATTTTACAAATATCTTAATTTTATCTTTGCATATAAATTGAAAATTTAATTTAAAAACGCTACGAACTTTCGTTCCAACCCGATATTATGTTAGATATGGTTGAATCGGAGAATTAAATACTGTTAAATCTTTTGTTTCACTATATCTTGGCCGCTTGAAACGCAAAAACTACGGCTGTGTATTTGCAGTAACTATTAATAAGCTATCTTGAATCATGTTTCCCTCTTCCATTGTCACGTCCGGTGGTTCGATCGCTCATGAATAAGACAAATAAAACTTCAAATAAAAATTATGCCACGCGAGGAGAGAAGAATAAATAAGATTAAGATGAGCCTTAAGATTCTAGGAAGTAAGACGGTGTCATGTCCGGTGATTCGACCGCTTAAGAATCAAACGAATAAAACTTGAGACAAAGAATTATTATGAACTATTGTTGAAACCCAATAATGTCACGCAAGGAGAAGGAAATAAATACGATTAGGATAGGCGTTAAAATTTCTAGAAAATTAGATAGCGAACAAAACAATTCCGATTATCCTCCTGCGAGAGACGCAGCAAAGATCGATGTCACCCCGAAAAATAAACAGAAAGTGTGTCTAGTTGCACCAAGTTCCAAGAAGGCACACTAATCCCATGGTAAGAATGACGCGCATTAGATAAAAGATCAAATCAATATCCTATTGAAACAAAGGACTGTCCATCCTATAAAAGGGAACCAACATAACAAAGATGATTCATTATCAATCAAAAGGTGTAACCATCATCATAGAGTGCTTTCTCAATAAAGTTCACAAAAGGATTCTGGGACAGTTAGTGAAGGTTTTAACAAAGTTCAGTGAGTGCGATAATTGGAATTGGCGGAACCTGCAACCTGCGACCTGCGACCTGCAGCAACCGCGATTAGCGGTATTTCCGATCTGCGGCAACTGCAATTTGCGGAACCTGCGACTTGTGGACTTGCGGTGTCCACTTAGCGAAGCGAACCCAACAACTCGGTAAATTAACATTATTATTATTGAACGAAATATTTGTAAGCTATCTAGTTTATGCGTTAACTACACATAATCTCTATTTGTCAAATCATATTTAAAACTTCTGATTCAGCACCTAATTTTGAATAAATCAATAATTTTGTTTGTTTTGGAAAATAAGAATACAAGTTATTTAAACAATCCTCAATTTCCCGAAGCGTAGCCGGTGAATGCAGGTAGGTTCAAAACTGCGTCCTATCTCATAAAAATCATAATCCGTCCTACCTGGGACGTAACACCATCATTACTTCCTGCGTATATTTTCTAGAATCTCAGATAATTGAAATATCGACGGTATTTGATGTATTCGCATATACTGGTGTATTGAATTTACGTAAACGTACTCTAAGTACTGCTATTTACTGATAAACACGTGCACATATGTTCCCACAACAGTGTCCACTTTCTTTGAAGACTGTATGTGCACCGTACAACAGTAACCAAAAAATTGACGCACTCGTATGCGTAAGAGGAATTAAACGATTACCAAATCGATTGATTAGAGTGTATGATTATCGATAAATTTATTTGCTTCAAGGAACCTTCTGATAACTAATCCTTCTTGCGATCACAATTATATAATTCTCCATCGGAAAAGTTCTGCGCTCATCTAGATAAAACTTCACAGGTCACCCCACCCACTCTTCGGATAGAAACAAAATCGGTATATAAAGACCCCGAGGCAGGTGAACAATTAAGTAGTAAACAGACTACAATCGAACTTCTACAACATGAAGGCTTCACTTTTCCTTGCTTTCTTCTGCTTGGCCGCAGTCGCAGTTACGGCTGTTCCCAATAAGAATATCGAAGGTGAGTTGACTTATTAGTTAAAACAATGTTTACAATTATTTGCATCACTTGTCAGAAATGATAACGATTCGCTAATATTTGTGTAGAAGGTGTTGTTTCTCTAAAATCTATTATACTGTTTCTTAAAAAACTTAAATATTGATATCGAAATTTAATATATTAAATTACTTTAGTTGCTTCAATCACCTGTTCTTCGAGTGAAATTATTTATTATTTTATTTGAACGATGTAATCGAAATAAAAAATTATTGAAAAATAATCTATTCGATTCACACGTCAAATAGAAATAAATTTTTCATGTTATTTGTACAATACAAATAATAACGTATTTAAAATCATTCGTTGTTTCAAATAATCAATTGTTATGTAAAATGTGCCCAACCATGGCAACAAATATATCTGATTTTTTTTTTTCTTAATACACAAGTATAAACAATACTTACAATTATCGCGACAAAGACGGGGAACTGTAGACTTTCGCTTACTTGTAAATATGTTGCATACTTGACAGATGAATACCGCACTGTTGAGGACACTGAAAACGGAGGTGTTGTAGAACCATTATGGTCCTGTCAAACGGGCGGAGATTGGCTTTGCGATAAGAGCTGTAGAATGCAGGGTAGAAACACTGGCCACTGCAACAGTAATGACGTATGCATTTGCTCGTAGGTATGTATTCTCTTGAACATTATTATGTAAGAAACATATTGGTATTTCCATGATTTGTAACGTATTTTTTCTTTTGCAGAAACTAGACAGCTGGACGGTTAATGAAACTGGATTTCTGTGTACACAATGGAAAACTTCCGCGGAATGACCTAAATACTTTCAATACTTCAATAATTATCTTTAATGACAACTTGAATTAATAAAATTCTTTCTTCTTAATTACTTTAAACAAGCCTATAATTCCTTTCGACCTGAACCTACGCTTGAATAATAATTTCTCGCCCATACAATTTCACGGAGTCATCGACCATCATAAAAAGTCATACCATTACAAAAGATATCTGGGTTAGTAATTCACAATAATGTCAAGGTTTGGGTGAGGTTTAAGATGGAGGTCCAAAAATTACTATTTATTTAAATGGAAGCCAGTCGTCAAAAATCTCAAAGAAAATTACCAAAAGATGAAATGATTAAAAAATATTATGATAATTCTAAAAATTACTTTAAAAAATCAACGATTGAGCTAAGATTTGACTGAAACTACAAAAACAACTACAAAACTACAAAATGGTGGTGATCTTGTAAATCTGCCACTTGCGAACCACAGATATTGGTATATACACGAAAACACGTACACTCGATTGTATAAGAATACTATCATAAAATATCGATTATTGAGATCAGCAGAAGGTTCAAGTAGCAAACCACCACGCTTCTCGCTGAATTGTAACTATGGGAATACTAAAAGCTGCACAGTATGGGCAACATTATGCCCAACACTCCGTTACTTCAATAATAGTTGCATTCAATACTGTACCAACAATCAGTTATCAATAAGCTATGTCCCAGTTGGCGTTAAAATTGTTACGGTTACTTTTGCAAATGGCAAGTTACAGTTTTCAAATTTCAAAATGTTTTACCAAAAGGCGACTGAAATAAATTAGTAATTTGCAAAAGGTTATCAGTCTGGCATAGTGTAATGATAACTAAGCGATTTACTCAAGATATTTTTATATGTAAAACACGCTTACAACATAATCGTATAAGCAAATACGGCAGATAATATAATTAACAATGCAATGAATTAATCTTATTCGATAAGCTAGGTTGTATAAAAAGTATCATTCATTCTTACGTGAATATTGCAAAGTTACGCACCGTAACCACAGCCACACTGAGAATGAAAAAAACATTTGCGTGTCGTTTTGTTCCGAAACGGAGTCAAACAAAAATTTTCAGACAATTTTTGTAGCGATCGAACTGTTACCAGAATTTGGCGTTTCACATGTTTCTGTCATTTCCCTAAACCCTCGATCGAGTCGATCGATTCGACACGGAACTCTATAATTCAAACACACTACAATAGATTTTGTAAGGACAAGCGCACCGACAGCCAATTGAGATAAGAGCAAGATGGTGTGAATAAAATATGGTGGGCGAGGTCTGGTTGAAAGATGCTTTTGATTTCTTATACAGACGTTCTTCGGTGCCAGGCAAGATGGAAGTGTTTCAAGGAAACTATAAATTTCATTATTCTTTGATGTGCACCGTTGGACTCTGGCCCTACAACAATTCTTTTCTAACAAAGATCTATATATAGATCTATATCTATAGATCCATTATGGTTCTGATGCTACGCGGCTGTATGGTGAATCATAACAATCATTTGTGAACGCATAACAATCATCTAAGGCTATCATATTGTATACATGTACTTTCCAACTGTAGGCAATTACACGTACATACGCACATGTAATAAGTATTAGGATGAGCACCGTAGTTAGAGTGGGGATGGTCATACCGACGCCCGGCGTAATTCGGCAGTCGCTCCGAAATCGTTAAGAGATAAACACATAATTAGATTCGTTCCGTAGTCGTAGAGAAGATAGCTCATAAATAGTCTTAAGTTATATTCATTTGTTAAATATAAGTATATCGTATAAATATATAACTATTCTTTACCGCATTAAATACAACACCAACTGCGTGTACATATTCTTTTATTCATCTTTCATTACCGTTTTATACAAAAGCTGCACTCGAATATAGCGGTTAGAAAACAATACATCGCGAACTTTCTCGCGTGATTAGTTTTTGCGTAACACGTCATTTTTCATCAAAATCATGCAGTTTTACAAAAACCAATATTTTTCGAAAACGTTGCGTGACAAAGTCTATAAGAATCACCCAACAGGTATTGCAAAATAATTTTCGTGTTGGACAGTGATATCTGCATAATCTCGGCAGCTCCCGACCAGCGCGCACTAGATTGAACCTTCCTCTTTCGAATGAGCCCTGTACCAGCGACAAAATATTCTTATATAAGGACGAAGGCACATAAAACCATTTTTTGACGGTAATGTAGTCACTCTACCTTATCACGAATATACAGCAAAGACATATAAATCATGACAACTTTCTGAAATTTGTTAATAACCAACAAATTAAGCATTAAACCTGCATAAAAATGGAATGAGAGTATAGGCAAGGCTGTGTTCTACATTCTTCAATTATAAAAGTTCACCAATTAAGTCTCAACAGTTGTGAAAATAATTTATTTTTTGTATATCTGTCAATTTACTTGACGTTATTTTAGGACACGGGTTGAATGAATCGTTAATAACGATTTTACCGGACACAAAATCCGACTAAAAACCATATGGGAAAGTAGCTGAAGGTTCATTTTATATTCCACAATTGCTAATATTTATGAATCATTAACGGTATACAAGTTATTAATAAATAATCTTTGAAGTACGCGGATTATCGAGGAGCTCTTTGTCTGTCTTTCTCCCTCTCCGAAAATTGCAAGAGACTGTCCTTATCGAATACCTCTTTGCTTAGCATGTGCGCCTCATACTTACCAGGGGATTAAAAGTGTTGCTGAAAGGGAGGTGGCACGAGCGTCTCTGTCCCGATCTTACACATAGGAAGGATAGAGCAGGATAGAGCAAATTGGTTCACAAACCTGCCACCGTAGCGGTACCCTCACCTTGGACTGACTTTTATTAACTGATTTTTGAAGAATATTCTACGATAGGTAGGCACAGTTTTATAAATGAGGAAAGTACTCTGAACTCTTGCGCATAACCTCGTATTTTTTCCTGACAGAATTTGTTGTTAAATATATAATTATTAACGATTTTCCTAAGGCTTGTTAGTTTACCGATGTCTGTGCTATGACGCACGTATCGCGTTGGTATCGCTTGTTTACATGTTTGTTCTGTTGCACAAATGATTCTTGCAGCTATTTGAATTGCGTCTTGCATTATAAGCGGCAAAAATCATGTGTTCCTACATTTCAGAAAATACATTTTAAAGTACATTTTAAATCACTTTATTACATCGACTGTACAAAAGTGTGTCATATTGAATTCTCAAAGAGAATAAAATTACCATTTTTCAGGTGTTTCGATGTCTGTTTCTGTCGCAAGTACGTTACTTTCTAAATATTGACAAGACAGAGATAACTGTCGGACTTTATCAAACATTTATTAAACATTTTTTATCGAGGTATAAATCGCTTACTTTTAGGCGTGAACACGCGTGATCCAATTTAACGCATTGTACATTAACTTATCTATTGGACAATCGATCACTGGCACGAATCAACAGCGAGATTCTTCTCGAACTTTGCACAGCCAATAGTGATACGATCCTTAAGATCTATAAAGTAGATAAACTATGTATTCGATACTCTGCTTCCCTTCCGAATGTAAAAATAACTAGTTAATTGACGATACGCTGATTCAGTTCTCGATTGTTTCTAATCTACAGTTTCGCTGCAACAATTTTCAGAGAGGTACGGCTTGTACTGCAGGATATTGTAACGTTTATTTTTTTCAGGACTAATTTCAAAGATCTGCGGGACAAGCGATTCGGTTGAATCAAACTTCTCGTGTGACCACCGCCGAAGATCGATGGAATTTTTCTACGTAACCTGACAAAGAACAATAATGCTCTGCGAAAAACAACGTATTACACGGTCCTATTTTTGACCAACAAAGGATTCTCGAACATTGAAACTTCCATTCGCATTGGACTTCCGTTTTATGTAACAACACAATTTTGTTTAGACAATAGACACTCTACATGGTGCAGAAATACATGTTCAATAAATATTGCTTAAGCTTCCGAAAATCGACCTTCGTCTTTTTCTATTTATCTTTGACTTAGTACCACAGAAATACATTGCTTGGTTTAAAATTTCTTACACTTTCGTATGCTCTTATACTACTTCAAAAAAGACATTTTCTTAAAATACCTCGATAACTAATGATTTTTTTACTATTGTACCTCAATACTTTCTACGTAGAATGACGAGAGAAATCCGTCTATATAAAAAAAGTATGCATTTCCATTTAAAAAAATAATGCAGTTGTTGAATACACGTGCACCATTGCTCTTCTAAATTACATAATCCTACGGATGTAGTATGTTCTCTGAAGGGTCATTCCACGCGAAATCGGACACTTTTTGAAGTATGTACTGTTTTGTTCAAATTTGAATATATTGTAGTCACTAGTGACCTATGAACGAATCTCAAAGGATTTTTCGATATCTTAAAAATTATTGATTTTACAGACGTGTAAAAACAGTGTCACCCTTTTTTTGTTAACTTATAAGACTAAAAGTAACAAACCGATGAGAATGAGTTTTAGGAGCTTCTAGCGGAAACATAAGAGTATCTACTAATAGGTTTTTTCACCATTTATTTTGCGATAGTTTTAAACAAATGCAATACTTTCATAGCAGGGAAGTTTTTAAAAATTTGAAGAAATGAGGACATATTCTTATTCTCCTGAGGATACTATTCAGATTTTACAAATATCTAAATTTTATCTTTGCATATAAATTGAAAATTTAATTTAAAAACGCTACGAACTTTCGTTCCAACCCGATATTATGTTAGATATGGTTGAATCGGAGAATTACATACTGTTAAATCTTTTGTTTCACTATATCTTGGCCGCTTGAAACGCAAAAACTACGGCTGTGTATTTGCAGTAACTATTAATAAGCTATCTTGAATCATGTTTCCCTCTTCCATTGTCACGTCCGGTGGTTCGATCGCTCATGAATAAGACAAATAAAACTTCAAATAAAAATTATGCCACTTCTTATTGCCAATTCTGGGACAGTTAGTGAAGGTGTTAACAAAGTTCAGTGAGTGCGATAATTGGAATTGGCGGAACCTGCAACCTGCGACCTGCGACCTGCAGCAACCGCGATTAGCGGTATTTCCGATCTGCGGCAACTGCAATTTGCGGAACCTGCGACTTGTGGACTTGCGGTGTCCACTTAGCGAAGCGAACCCAACAACTCGGTAAATTAACATTATTATTATTGAACGAAATATTTGTAAGCTATCTAGTTTATGCGTTAACTACACATAATCTCTATTTGTCAAATCATATTTAAAACTTCTGATTCAGCACCTAATTTTGAATAAATCAATAATTTTGTTTGTTTTGGAAAATAAGAATACAAGTTATTTAAACAATCCTCAATTTCCCGAAGCGTAGCCGGTGAATGCAGGTAGGTTCAAAACTGCGTCCTATCTCATAAAAATCATAATCCGTCCTACCTGGGACGTAACACCATCATTACTTCCTGCGTATATTTTCTAGAATCTCAGATAATTGAAATATCGACGGTATTTGATGTATTCGCATATACTGGTGTATTGAATTTACGTAAACGTACTCTAAGTACTGCTATTTACTGATAAACACGTGCACATATGTTCCCACAACAGTGTCCACTTTCTTTGAAGACTGTATGTGCACCGTACAACAGTAACCAAAAAATTGACGCACTCGTATGCGTAAGAGGAATTAAACGATTACCAAATCGATTGATTAGAGTGTATGATTATCGATAAATTTATTTGCTTCAAGGAACCTTCTGATAACTAATCCTTCTTGCGATCACAATTATATAATTCTCCATCGGAAAAGTTCTGCGCTCATCTAGATAAAACTTCACAGGTCACCCCACCCACTCTTCGGATAGAAACAAAATCGGTATATAAAGACCCCGAGGCAGGTGAACAATTAAGTAGTAAACAGACTACAATCGAACTTCTACAACATGAAGGCTTCACTTTTCCTTGCTTTCTTCTGCTTGGCCGCAGTCGCAGTTACGGCTGTTCCCAATAAGAATATCGAAGGTGAGTTGACTTATTAGTTAAAACAATGTTTACAATTATTTGCATCACTTGTCAGAAATGATAACGATTCGCTAATATTTGTGTAGAAGGTGTTGTTTCTCTAAAATCTATTATACTGTTTCTTAAAAAACTTAAATATTGATATCGAAATTTAATATATTAAATTACTTTAGTTGCTTCAATCACCTGTTCTTCGAGTGAAATTATTTATTATTTTATTTGAACGATGTAATCGAAATAAAAAATTATTGAAAAATAATCTATTCGATTCACACGTCAAATAGAAATAAATTTTTCATGTTATTTGTACAATACAAATAATAACGTATTTAAAATCATTCGTTGTTTCAAATAATCAATTGTTATGTAAAATGTGCCCAACCATGGCAACAAATATATCTGATTTTTTTTTTTCTTAATACACAAGTATAAACAATACTTACAATTATCGCGACAAAGACGGGGAACTGTAGACTTTCGCTTACTTGTAAATATGTTGCATACTTGACAGATGAATACCGCACTGTTGAGGACACTGAAAACGGAGGTGTTGTAGAACCATTATGGTCCTGTCAAACGGGCGGAGATTGGCTTTGCGATAAGAGCTGTAGAATGCAGGGTAGAAACACTGGCCACTGCAACAGTAATGACGTATGCATTTGCTCGTAGGTATGTATTCTCTTGAACATTATTATGTAAGAAACATATTGGTATTTCCATGATTTGTAACGTATTTTTTCTTTTGCAGAAACTAGACAGCTGGACGGTTAATGAAACTGGATTTCTGTGTACACAATGGAAAACTTCCGCGGAATGACCTAAATACTTTCAATACTTCAATAATTATCTTTAATGACAACTTGAATTAATAAAATTCTTTCTTCTTAATTACTTTAAACAAGCCTATAATTCCTTTCGACCTGAACCTACGCTTGAATAATAATTTCTCGCCCATACAATTTCACGGAGTCATCGACCATCATAAAAAGTCATACCATTACAAAAGATATCTGGGTTAGTAATTCACAATAATGTCAAGGTTTGGGTGAGGTTTAAGATGGAGGTCCAAAAATTACTATTTATTTAAATGGAAGCCAGTCGTCAAAAATCTCAAAGAAAATTACCAAAAGATGAAATGATTAAAAAATATTATGATAATTCTAAAAATTACTTTAAAAAATCAACGATTGAGCTAAGATTTGACTGAAACTACAAAAACAACTACAAAACTACAAAATGGTGGTGATCTTGTAAATCTGCCACTTGCGAACCACAGATATTGGTATATACACGAAAACACGTACACTCGATTGTATAAGAATACTATCATAAAATATCGATTATTGAGATCAGCAGAAGGTTCAAGTAGCAAACCACCACGCTTCTCGCTGAATTGTAACTATGGGAATACTAAAAGCTGCACAGTATGGGCAACATTATGCCCAACACTCCGTTACATCAATAATAGTTGCATTCAATACTGTACCAACAATCAGTTATCAATAAGCTATGTCCCAGTTGGCGTTAAAATTGTTACGGTTACTTTTGCAAATGGCAAGTTACAGTTTTCAAATTTCAAAATGTTTTACCAAAAGGCGACTGAAATAAATTAGTAATTTGCAAAAGGTTATCAGTCTGGCATAGTGTAATGATAACTAAGCGATTTACTCAAGATATTTTTATATGTAAAACACGCTTACAACATAATCGTATAAGCAAATACGGCAGATAACACTGTCCAAGACCAAAAAAATGTTGCAATACCTGTTGGGTGATTCTTATACACTTTGTTATCCCAAAACCGAATCTGAAAGTAGAATTGCTCCATCACGCAACGTTTTCGAAAAATTTTGGTTTTTGTAAAAATGCCCGATTTTGATACGAAACGACGTGTTACGCAAAAACTAAACACGCGAGAAAGTTAAAATTTGAGTCAAGAGATAGAGGGGACTCTCCACTACATATTCATATAGTCAATTATATTTTTATGTACTTCCTAATAGTTGTAAATGGTTGTTAAAGTTTGAAAATGTGCCGACGCGGGTACTTTGTACGCTCTATTTTTGTATTTATGTGAAAAATCCTTTATCTAGCGGGAATTTACTATACAGGAATGCATTCTACAGACATTTCTGGTAAAGAAACCATTCACGAAAAGTATTTGGTTCCCTTAATGTACGAGAAGGATCAGAAAATGTTAATTGACAGCGTGTGCGCGACGCGTTCGCGCCAGACGGCCATTGCAGCCTTTTCGCGACTCGCCAGGGCCGTGGCTATGCGTAGTCGACGTTGGTACCACTCAAGTATGTCTTTGCTTACTATGCTTAATTAAATACATTTTTTTTGTCTTTTTGGGTGCCAATCATTACAAAAGATTATAAAAATACGAGTTATATTCACATTTCATTGTGGAAATGCTTAATAAAGAAAATTGGCCGCAGCAATGCGGTGACTGGAAAATTTTATTTTCAGTAATTGTTGTCTTATCTTTATAATTGTAATACCAATGGACATTCAAGATTCTTCCGATTAAAATAAGTCCAAACACTATGTAAATGGGACTATTTTTATCGATTTTATTGATCGAAGTACATAATTAAGACATAGATCGCTCTATATTAAATCGATAAAATCTCGCGGTAGTGTATAAATCAGCCGCACTGTTTTTGTTATATTCATGACGAAATTATTTTAAAATCAAAACAAGGAATACCATTCCAGCATTAATCTTTCATCAAGATATTTCAACAATGGAAAAACGTTACAAAGGAAAAGACTTATGTGCGGATGATTGCTGATTACTGCTGGACACTTATTATTGAAAATCGGGATACCAGGAACAAACGTCAAGCAAGGCGGAAACATTTTTAATTTGTTTACATCAGAAATAGGTAAGTTTTTGTATTCAATTTTCTTAATTAAGCATTTCCACAATGAAATGTGAATATAACTCGTATTTTTATAATTTTTTGTAATGATTGGCACCCAAAAAGACAAAAAAAATGTATGTAATTAAGCATAGTAAGCAAAGACATACTTGAGTGGTACCAACGTCGACTACGCATAGCCACGGCCCTGGCGAGTCGCGAAAAGGCTGCAATGGCCGTCTGGCGCGAACGCGTCGTGCACACGCTGTCAAGTAACATTTTCTGATCCTTCTCGTACATTAAGGGAACCAAATACTTTTCGTGAATGGTTTCTTTACCAGAAATGTCTGTAGAATGCATTCCTGTATAGTAAATTCCCGCTAGATAAAGGATTTTTCACATAAATACAAAAATAGAGCGTACAAAGTACCCGCGTCGGCACATTTTCAAACTTTAACAACCATTTACAACTATTAGGAAGTACATAAAAATATAATTGACTATATGAATATGTAGAGGAGAGTCCCCTCTATCTCTTGACTCAAATTTTAACTTTCTCGCGTATTTAGTTTTTGCGTAACACGTCGTTTCGTATCAAAATCGGGCATTTTTACAAAAACCAAAATTTTTCGAAAACGTTGCGTGATGGAGCAATTCTACTTTCAGATTCGGTTTTAGGATGACAAAGTGTATAAGAATCATCCAACAGGTATTGCAAAACTCGAAAAAAGTTTAATTTTGTTGGACAGTGTAATATAATTAACAATGCAATGAATTAATCTTATTCGATAAGCTAGGTTGTATAAAAAGTATCATTCATTCTTACGTGAATATTGCAAAGTTACGCACCGTAACCACAGCCACACTGAGAATGAAAAAAACATTTGCGTGTCGTTTTGTTCCGAAACGGAGTCAAACAAAAATTTTCAGACAATTTTTGTAGCGATCGAACTGTTACCAGAATTTGGCGTTTCACATGTTTCTGTCATTTCCCTAAACCCTCGATCGAGTCGATCGATTCGACACGGAACTCTATAATTCAAACACACTACAATAGATTTTGTAAGGACAAGCGCACCGACAGCCAATTGAGATAAGAGCAAGATGGTGTGAATAAAATATGGTGGGCGAGGTCTGGTTGAAAGATGCTTTTGATTTCTTATACAGACGTTCTTCGGTGCCAGGCAAGATGGAAGTGTTTCAAGGAAACTATAAATTTCATTATTCTTTGATGTGCACCGTTGGACTCTGGCCCTACAACAATTCTTTTCTAACAAAGATCTATATATAGATCTATATTTATAGATCCATTATGGTTCTGATGCTACGCGGCTGTATGGTGAATCATAACAATCATTTGTGAACGCATAACAATCATCTAAGGCTATCATATTGTATACATGTACTTTCCAACTGCGTGTACATATTCTTTTATTCATCTTTCATTACCGTTTTATACAAAAGCTGCACTCGAATATAGCGGTTAGAAAACAATACATCGCGAACTTTCTCGCGTGATTAGTTTTTGCGTAACACGTCATTTTTCATCAAAATCATGCAGTTTTACAAAAACCAATATTTTTCGAAAACGTTGCGTGACAAAGTCTATAAGAATCACCCAACAGGTATTGCAAAATAATTTTCGTGTTGGACAGTGATATCTGCATAATCTCGGCAGCTCCCGACCAGCGCGCACTAGATTGAACCTTCCTCTTTCGAATGAGCCCTGTACCAGCGACAAAATATTCTTATATAAGGACGAAGGCACATAAAACCATTTTTTGACGGTAATGTAGTCACTCTACCTTATCACGAATATACAGCAAAGACATATAAATCATGACAACTTTCTGAAATTTGTTAATAACCAACAAATTAAGCATTAAACCTGCATAAAAATGGAATGAGAGTATAGGCAAGGCTGTGTTCTACATTCTTCAATTATAAAAGTTCACCAATTAAGTCTCAACAGTTGTGAAAATAATTTATTTTTTGTATATCTGTCAATTTACTTGACGTTATTTTAGGACACGGGTTGAATGAATCGTTAATAACGATTTTACCGGACACAAAATCCGACTAAAAACCATATGGGAAAGTAGCTGAAGGTTCATTTTATATTCCACAATTGCTAATATTTATGAATCATTAACGGTATACAAGTTATTAATAAATAATCTTTGAAGTACGCGGATTATCGAGGAGCTCTTTGTCTGTCTTTCTCCCTCTCCGAAAATTGCAAGAGACTGTCCTTATCGAATACCTCTTTGCTTAGCATGTGCGCCTCATACTTACCAGGGGATTAAAAGTGTTGCTGAAAGGGAGGTGGCACGAGCGTCTCTGTCCCGATCTTACACATAGGAAGGATAGAGCAGGATAGAGCAAATTGGTTCACAAACCTGCCACCGTAGCGGTACCCTCACCTTGGACTGACTTTTATTAACTGATTTTTGAAGAATATTCTACGATAGGTAGGCACAGTTTTATAAATGAGGAAAGTACTCTGAACTCTTGCGCATAACCTCGTATTTTTTCCTGACAGAATTTGTTGTTAAATATATAATTATTAACGATTTTCCTAAGGCTTGTTAGTTTACCGATGTCTGTGCTATGACGCACGTATCGCGTTGGTATCGCTTGTTTACATGTTTGTTCTGTAGCACAAATGATTCTTGCAGCTATTTGAATTGCGTCATGTATTATAAGCGGCAAAAATCATGTGTTCCTACATTTCAGAAAATACATTTTAAAGTACATTTTAAATCACTTTATTACATCGACTGTACAAAAGTGTGTCATATTGAATTCTCAAAGAGAATAAAATTACCATTTTTCAGGTGTTGCACCTCCCCAGCTCTGGGTTGTGGCAGTTGGTGCAGTAGTCCATTCTTCAGAAGGCTATATAAATGAGAGAATAATAAATAATTCGATCTGCTGGAAATTTATTGCTAATTAGGTGAAGAACTCTCTGTTTACCTGAGCAGCCCAATCTCCACTGGTCGGGAGAGCTTGTGCAGCACCTGCAGTTGGAACTGCAGCTGCGGTTGGTGGTGCAACATCGTCGGCCCAGTTCTCTGTTGGGACCGTACCTGTAGTTTCGATGTCATTTACCCAACCAGGTTCAGCGGTGGCTGCAACTTCTACAGGTCCTGTAAATTCTTTAGCCGGTGCTATCTCCTTAGCTGCTTGTTCTTCCTTCTCCGCCTAAAATGACATAATAAAGTTCTATGATTAATCAGACTTTAATTTGGTAAGGAAGATAAGATTGAGAAATTTATGCAGAAAAGATTAAGTAATAATTAAACGATGTTAACAATTATTCTTCTGACAACTAGTGTCTCATCAGCTTGAATAAAAAATTACATAAGAACGTAAAATGATATGTCACAATTATCGAACAAACCTCTTCCGGATCTCTGTAGAAGAACAGGTCGACGACTACATCCCATTTACTTTCGCGTGCGATAGAACCCCTCAGTCTAAGAACTTCTCTAGCCAGTAACCACCACATAAGACCAACGCAGTGCAAACTCTTTGTGTTACAAGGAATGGCGATATCGACGAAACGAAGAGGGGAATCTGTGTTACAGAAAGCAATGACCGGAATGTTCACGTAACTGGCTTCTGTGATTGGCTGGTGGTCACTGGATGGATCGGTAACGATCAGCAAACGTGGCTCGCGGAAGGCAGACTGTAAACAAGTATTATAAGTTATACACATGGTGCCTTTATATAGTAATTAGGTTTGTTGGATTTATCGATTGCAGTCAGAAAAGATTAAGCCAAAATAAACCAACATGTATAAAATTATGGAAGTGTTGTTCATCATTTAGGTGAATATCGAATGTAATAATATCTTGTAGAAATAACTGAAATAAAATGATAAAAAACCTGAATCTGATTGGTGAAAGCACCAGGAGTGAAACGACCGGCGATAGGTGTAGCTCCAGTGTGTTGAGCAAACTTCAGAACTGCTCTTTGGCCGGTTTGTCTGCAACTGATGACAAACACTTCGCTAGGATGTTCAATGGCAACAATGGCGCGTGCAGCCAACAGCAATTTCTCCCAAGTATGACAGAGATTGATAATACTAACTCCTAAAGTAAATAGAAGATATTAAAATGTATACTTTCCAGCAGGACTTTATCAATCTGATTTAATATAGAATTTACCATCGTTCTTCTTCTTGTAGACATATTGTTCCATCTGGAAGTTGACATTTTCTGCACCCAGGTGGGTGAATGCAGCTAGCATTTTAGTAACATCATCCTCTTTGAGAGACAATACATCTAAACCTCCAGACATCTTAACGTTGTGGTTAACTTACGATTAACCTAACCAAAAGAGAAATATACAGATGATTGCGGTGTAGATTGAATTATTAAATTGTTACAGTACGCTCTGTAGCAATATCTTTAAATCAACTTTCACAGGATGATAACCTCGCTTTCTAACCTCAACTAAATAGTAATAAAAATACTAATTCTATTTAAAACATAATTAGCAAATAAAAAATAAATAAATAACGAAGTTTAAACTATCAACCGCATAATTTAAAGTCTCGTGGTTCTATGTTACAAAATTCCAAATATTAAAATTATAAAGAAACAATGCCACGTGCACTGACCGACTTGGATATTTATATACGTATATACTGTAACTATTCGATATTCATACTTATATTTGTATAAATATTAATCCTCGTAATTTTACTATTCAGTAAATTACATCTTTATATTGTTTAAATGAACATTTTTGTTATAAATAGTTATAATGTTACAGAATACTTACGTTATCAATGCCACTAGGAGACTTCCAATCGGAAAGGAAGTTGTGAACCTTACACAAAGTACAACTCGCTCAACACATGAACAGTAAATTACAAAATAATTAGTTCTATAATAAAAAGACTTAGTTCAGCAGGTTTCGAGAATAGAACAATAATTTTTAAAATACTACGTCTAAAATTATAAAAATTAATTGATCGCAAATGATAAAATATATAAATAACTTTGAACTATATAGCAAAGTAACGGAAGTACACTCAGATTATACTGGGAAATTTGAAACGTTAACAGACGAGTATACATAAATTGTATGAGAAAAGAATTATGAGTCTAGTTCAGTGTAATGATATCCCACTTTGTTAATAATTATTGACCTTTCTACATTGATAACATTAATTATTTTAACTATCGTTTGTTTTACTACATTGAGAGAATTGTAACAGTCACATTGAGATACTTATTGTTTAAGCTGAACGAAATGACACGTAATTATAGAAGAATGCAAATATATGATATTTTTAAACGTTCTTCTTTTACCACCGTAATTGTACGGCTATAATTCTATTAAAATAGCTACAATGATTTCATAATGTCGTGTATTCTAACCTACAATATCTGAGGTCCGTGATGCACGATTCTGCTTATAACGAATCTGTAAACAATAGGATTGCAACGAACTATGTTTGAAAAAGAGGCGAATTTTTAAAATGGTATAGAAGAATGTATCCGGCAAATCATAAGACCATTTTTGTTTTGGACCATACACCGTATTTTGGTATATCCACCGAATGTCCACTGGAATTTGATTTCCTAAAGAGTCGCGGACAAAATCTAATTCCTTTAGCACCTGTTTGTAAATCTCTGTGGACTACCAGTGTAGAAGCCTCTTTAGAATATTGCAGAATAGTGTGGGATCTCTTTCCAACTGGAAAATTGGTAGAACATTTTTGTTATGTATAATTTCGTGAAAAAATTTGTACAACTCAAAAACGAAATATCGCTTATTTTTGTGGTTAAATTTCAGATAAGATTTGTCGTAACCGATCGTGCAGCTTACGTGCTGAACTCATGGAAGCCTTCGCAGCAAAATTTAAATCACGTAAGCTATCATGGATTATCTACTTTTGTTTCTTAATTTCTCTTAAAACGATGGCATTCTAAAAGTAATTCTTGCAACTTAGATCATGAATGGCACTGCCATTTTGGGTGTACCAACAAAAACCCCAGAGCCTGGAGAAGATTATTCCGTAATCCATGGTTTACGGGTAGCTATAGGAACGCTGAACGAATGTTCAGAAATTCAACACGAGAAGAGAACGTCCTTGAACGAGAATGCTAGCAAATTGGTGAACAGGGGCAGAGTAATATGTATTACCAGTGCAAGGGACAACAGCAATATGAAAAGTTTAGAAAACATATTCCTCAACGAGTTGGCTCAAGAAAATAAAGCCGCTTTAGCTTCAGATCAGTTAGTATTCCTTTTAAAAATACTGTTTGATTCTAACAACTACCAATATTACAATAAGATCATTTTTCTTTTGTTACAGTTTGATACCTGTGGATTATTGCCACCTAGTTATACTGAACATTTTTCCTAACAATATAGAGTCACAAGTTACTAGCCAGGGACCTAGAGAGGTATTGTTATTCACGTTTCTGCAAATTCTGTGCATACTTTACAGAGTATTTTCCTTTAGGTTTCGCCGTTGTTAATGGTGGAAGTGCACTCGATCAAGGCACCAGCTCTACATTCGAAACTTTCTCATTTGATTCTGTCTCACTATGATTTGGCGAGTACAACGGTCACGGGGATACCCATGAAGGAAGAACAAAATGCCAGCTCCTCTGCTAATTACGATGTCGAGATATTTCACTCGTCGGCAGCGCATTCCGCGATTCTGAAAGGTATTTTGATTCTAATTGAGAATGCAAAGGTAGTAAGGAACCCTTAAATACGTATAGTTTGATGGCTTTCGCAGGAAATCCGCAAGACTCGGCCTTGATTAAAACGTTCAGAAGATTCGAGGAGGGGTCGGAGTACGAAACGGTAACTTTGAAATGGTGTACTCCGCGAGGATGCAGCTCAACGGAAATGCAAAACTGCACCGCGATGCACAGGATCACACCGGTGGATGTAAACAGTAGGCCGTCATCTTGCTTGATCAATTTCCTGTTGAATGGTCGATCCGTGATGCTTGAAATGGCTCGGAAAAGCGGAGGTAAAACTATATCGCACTTGCTCGCCGCACACGGTGGCGAAATCTTCATACACACGTTGTCTACTGCCAGAAGCGTGTTAGAGGATCCACCGTCTATCAGCGAAGGCTGTGGTGGACGCGTGACAGATTACAGAATAACCGTAAGTAACATGCACGGTATGCAATAATAGTTTCTTGTCTATATAACAGCTGCGTTTGTCACAGGATTTTGGGAGGCTCATGAGGAATAACATATTGGTACCTTTGAAACAAAGTACAAACAGCAACGGCGAAGGTCCAGCAGAAAAAATGAGGTCCAGATTGGAGAGGCATACAAAATATTGGCCAATTACCATTTCCAGTACACTAATGTATAATTTAAAACAGGTAAATTCTGTTTATTATTACCCAACGCAGTTTATCCTTTATTTCGTTTTACCGACTAGATTGCACTAACATGACTTTCGTGTTTCAGTTGATAGACCCGCTGCCAGACTTGATGGTGAAGGAGGAGCTTACAGCGGAGGAGGTGTTACAATGTAAACAAGTAATTTTCAGCTTGTTACAACTGGAAACGAAACACGAGGCGTTACCATTACCAAGCATAGGCGGCGGACGCGGCGGGAAAGGCGGTGTACGCAGAGAAGAACATTACAGGCTGTTGTGGGGAGAACTGGAGACGTTCCTGAAGCATCACGCGAACAATTCTGCGGCTCATTCCGAAGTTCTAACGTGCCTCCTGGACGTACGGAGCAAGGACGACAAGGATAAGGTCGAATTAGACCAGGCGTTGCGCGAATTGGATGGGTGAGTAAGCTCGACGATCGAACACGAATAGGGATACAAACAGAAAACGCGTTACAGCGTGTTCGTTTCGTATTTCATAGGTTCGGGAAAGAGGACGGGACCGCCCGAGCCAGTGTGATAAGAGCAACCACCGATTCACCGATGTCGCCGCCGCCAAGTACCTCGATGTCCTTGGGAAAACAACTGCACAAGGGCAGTTTCTACGCCCCGAAGAGTCTGCTGGACATTTGGTTGCAGCGTAGCGCGCCCAAGGAGAAGAAGCCTGACTTCCACGGGAGAGTGAACAGCGACGGTCACAAGGCCAAGTTGTATCCGAACTTGAAAGAACCCGGTCGGGAACCTCGCGAGCCGATTCTAGAAGGCTGAACTTTACCTACCGTATTATCCGATGTTAAGATCGATTATACCTGGAGAGCCTGTCGATAAATAATAATTTTTTAATTTACGGTTTTTCCTACAAAAACGGGTGTTCGTTGCTGTTCCATTTGATCCGAAGCGAGCGCGATTTATCGCGAAGTGCGAAACGAAGGAATGAATCGAGAGGATGGGGAGATCGACCGCGCGCACAGATAGGATTGCACAGTTAGGCAGGAAAGTGTATCAGTGGTGCAACGAAAGCGATTCGCCGGCCTTGTTCCCCGCACGCTGCCAGCTCGGTCTCCTCTCTCTCCTCGCCCTTTCCTCGCCCTCTCTGCGTCCCACTAGGTTTTACAGAGCAGACACGTCTGCCGGGTGTCTGAGCCACCGCGATACGTTGACCTCCAATCGAAACTATAGCTCTATCGCCGCCTCCCTACCCGCTTGAAATTCCGTTGCTAATCGATGGAAGGAAGGAAGGTACGGAAGGAAGGAGGAAGGAAGGAAGGCGGGCAGGCAGGCAGGCTGGCACGGTGCAGAGCACATAACATAACGCGAACACGAGAGCCTGTAGAAAAGAGAGACCGAGACAGAATCGACGGACGAGGAGAAGCACAGAGGGAGGAGAGGTGGAAGGGGATCAGAGAGTACAAGTGCGTGACGTAATGGTTCATTCATCCCGAGACAGACGATATCCCGGTCAATGGTGTACATATACACGGACACACGCACCGCTATGTACACGTCTCGATACATGGGCCGCGCGTCCATGTCTCTCTGTATTCGCGTGTCCGTGTGTCTGTGTGTTCGTGTGCACCAACGATGCGAGCCAGCGTGTAACCGTGTAACCCGTATCGCTGTGTGTCACGTGAGATGCACACGTGCACGCGATTGCTCTGTTTGGTTTGCTCGTTCTTCGCCTCGCCTCGCCTTGGCCAGTTGCACCGTGCCTCCGCTTCTCGGTGTTTCCTCTGATCCACGCAACTTGCCTTAGGTCACTGACGAGGTGACGAGATCACGAGGCAACCAGATTGCTGCAGCTCGTGTATTTTCGTTCGTGGTTCCTCCCCGATCGAAATTCTTGCGAGACTGTCTGGCAACTCTTTTGAGTCCATTTGCTTTTTATCGAACGGTAACAGCGGCAGTCGGTGCTCGGAGATCAGTAGAATCATCGAATAATTTTCGCGACAATTTCAATCGCGAAAGTCAGATGGGAAAGTTGCGGGCACGCGTATTCATATAATTTCACAGAGAACATTGGCTTGTCGCGTCGTAGCCGGAAAAGTAAATTAGAAATATTGATCGGTGGGTATGCGCGGCGGTACGTGCAGACGGTACCGCGATGAAGAGTCCGCCGTTTATAATTTAGCTCGACTATCTAGCCGAAATATCGATCCTGGCGAAGGGTCATTGAACGTACCAGCGAAAAGAGAAACATTCCCGCCGCAGTCCACCGGATAATCGGTAACATCGCGTGATGATCGTCGGTGCGCGCGACGGGCATCGAACATTTTAAAAGATAAAAAGAAATTAAAATATAGAAAACGACCCCTGGCTGGAATCGGCCCGACGAGTCGCGAGAAGACAAATAAATTCCGACCGATGTGTCTGTGTAATTTCGGTGTCGGCGTGCTCGCTAGGAAAACGCATCGATAATGCATGGCGTTATCGATTCTCGGTACGCATCGCCTAGCCCCGCGAAGTGGTTATCGACCCACGGTTGGCGCGGGAGAGCCGAGATACTCTATAATTCATCGTCGTTCCGCTTCCTGGTCTTTGTGCCTTCCGGGCAGGGTCGTAGCTTCACCCCGTATCGAGTTCCTCATCCGTGGAATCGGTCTCGACTTCTCAGTAGAGAGTTCGTCCGAGGAATCGGTGGTCTTCGCGATCCCCGGCGATGGACAGCCGATCGATTCGGTCGTGAAAACCTACACCCAGATCAAACGCGAGATCAGACTCAGATTCAGAGTAAAGACGCCTCGCAGTCTGTTGGCCGCTACATTTCGACTCGTATCGCGTATGCCGCTGGACGAGCAACTACCATGATTGCCTCGCAGTATACCATGGCTTCTGTTGACTCCAGTTCTTTCCATGCAAATGCTAAAGGGACATTCGCGGGAGGACGAACGAGGGCTGTCTGGACATAGCTGAACGTTCGAGTCAATATATACATACTAACGCTTGCGGAGCCACAGACGCACAATTATACCTAGGCAGAATCCATTGTATGGTGCGGAAAGTTTTTCTATCGTGCAACAGAAAAAATGGAAAAAGTTGAGATTTATAACATATACAAAAATCCCCGAAATCGGAAGGTAGGTAGCTGTTCCGTAGGTTTAGCCGTAAAAGTTTTCTCTCCCATCGAGAGAAGCATCCCCCTATATCTGCTCGTAATATTCCGCACGGAGTATACTCGCCGGTTGAGAGGCCAGGACGGAAAGACCAGGCGGGGATGGAAGCTAGGTGGCGGAACGAAGCGAGCGGGTCGAAGCGAGGCGGGTAGAAGCGGAGAGAAGCGAGGGAAAATAATCTCCCAGCGGGATTTTCGACCCTCCAAGCGTTTCGCATCGGGGCTAGGAAGAGACCGGGTGATCGTTAGCACGAAGGGGACTTTGAAAAACGTCTCTTCCAGAGAGAGAAGCAGCTGGCGAGCAGCGGGCGAACCAGGCATGCGGACGGGCGAGCAGGCAGGCAGGCAGGCAGGCAGGCAGGCAGGCAGGCAGACGCAGCATTGAAAAGGGGCGACAAAGGGACAGCCCTGACCCTCGGGGAACGCAGCGGGAAAGCGGGTCCTGGGCGCTTTCCTCTGGCTCAATGGAATACGTTAATACGCGACTTGAAATATTCAGAGATACCGAGCTTTCGGAGAAATTCGAGGACGGTGTTTCCGGAGTTGTGTTTCGACCAGTCGAACCTTACCGCAACAACAGATTATTCTCGCTTTTTAACCCTTCGTGGTCTAAACAAGTCTCTCTTGTTGTAACATCGTACAGTTCAATTATACTTATTGTTTAGAACAGTCGGGAAACATTTAAAAGAATGCAAGCAAAATCGTAAAATAAATAACTATTGGTGAAAACGTTAATGTCGGGTCCATTGTTTAGACCCTAATCAAAACCCTGTGACCTCATATGTATAGGCTAGCGACGAACTCGGAGGGTTGTAGTCGATCCAACAACGACGACGTTCAAGTTTCTCTTCTATTTCGAATATTCTCTACCCGATGGTAGTACTCGTTCCATCCAACGCACAGTTGCCAGAGTCCGAAAGACGAGAAGCGAACGGTTTTGTTAAACTTGAAACAAAACCGTATTGTACACGGGGCACTGTCCAAATATTTCCGAGCATTCGTTTCAGTCGACGAAGCTGCAAAGCGCGACTGTTCCCTCCACCGTGGTTGCAGAGCAAGTCCCCTGGTCTTGGACGCAGTATCGGGAAGTGCTAATTTGTAACATCCTCGAGCGTCCACGTCGGTTTCTCCTTCTGGGATTTGCAACGAGGAAGGTCAAATAGTCGGAGAAAACGTGTTTTCTTCCGCAAAGAGAAAAGAGATGTTCGGAGAGAAAGAAAGCGTTCCATCGGACGGGACACCGAGTCGAATAGCGTCAGCAAGAAGAATAGAAAGTAAAAGGTAGAACGAGAACGAAGAACGGTGCAAGAGCGGGTACGGGTGCGAGTATGGGCACGGGTGCAGAGGGTGGAGGGTGTCCCTCGAATCGTCCCCGCCATGGTAACGTCGTAGCACGTGCTCGCTACGTCACCGCGTGTTTACAGAGAGATACCTATAGCCGTGACCTTGTGTTTTGTATATATCATCCTCCCTCCTGACGCCCGCGGGATTCCCCCGCTGTCCCGCGGTCTCGGGAATACCCCCATCCGGTGTGTATCGTCTCTCGTCTCTCCTCTCCCTTTCAGCGTCCGCGTTCGCGTCCGCGACGAGGCGACTAGGCGACTAGGCGAGGCGAGGCGAGGCGAGGCGAGGCGAGGCGAGGCGAGGCGAGGCGAGGCGAGGCGAGGCGGCGAGCGCGTGCACGAGAGAGCTCCTCAAACTCCCCATGAGGCAACCAGTTGTTCCGTCTGTGACGTAACGGGGTATCACACGACCTGTCGGTGCTTTGTTGCATCCTGTCCCGCCCCCTCCTCCCGCCAGCCCCGGGGCTACACAGCCTCGCACCCCGTCTGTGGACTAGGTTCTTTCTTCCTCTGTCGTTGGCCTCCTTCTCTTTCGATCGTTCCAACTCCCGCGCGTTTCCTCTCTGTCACCTTGTATCTCTCTCGCTCCCTCTCTCTCTCTTTCTCTCTCTCCCAGCTTCTCTCATTCGGTCTTCGTCGTACCCGGTGTTCGCTGACCTCTCTATCTAGCCGAGTTTCCCTGTCTCTTTTCGCTTCTCTATCCGTCGATGTGTACACACTCGTCACCTTCCCTCTCGCTTCCGTTCATTTCCCGGTGGCTCTTCGTCTCGCGACAGAGCACCGTGTTTGGAATTCCCTTTCCAGCATCCCCGACCTCTTCCTCATCATCCTCCTCCGCCGCTGCCTCCTGCACCTCCTGCACCACCACCTCGTCACGGCACTCTCCGTGTTCGTCCATATGTACACGCGGCTGGCTACGTACATACATAGAGTCGTGTGGTACTACTCTCCTCGTGATGCAAGAGAGTGAAAGTGAGAGAGAATGCCGACCGAGAGAGAAAGAGAAAGAAACAGAGAGAGAGAGAGAGAGAGAGAGAGAGAGAGAGAGAGAGAGAGAGAGAGAGAGAGTGAAGGTGGGAGGATGGTTTAAATGGGTGAACGCATATCGCCTCGAAGGTCGTGCCACAGCCGACTGGGTCACTGGAACGGCCGCGATGACCCCGCGTCGCGTCCCTCCGCACCGAGTTCCTTCTATCGTTGGCAGCTCGAAAACTTGCCACGGAGGCGGTAAAAAATAAGCAAGGTTGTCATCATCCCCTCGCTATCTCTGTTGGCTGTTGGCCTATGCGCTTTGACAATAAGGAACATGCAGATGTCTTCTTGCCGCAGGTCGGTGCACCAAGACCGTTTCCGATATTTGGGACCGATCGCAGACTATGCCAACTCTTAACTCGCAACGATAGTCTACGTCAATGCTGTTCAGCATCGGCACATGAGGGCCGGTGAGGCCAAAATTGGGGGTAGCGACGTCATCTGAATTAAACCGGAGCTGAAAGAAAGTTTTCATTTGTCCCATGCCGATCAGCGGATGCTCATTCTGTTTCACTCAATTTCGACATAGTCTATCATCGATTGCTGTCGCTTATGATACCTGCAACGTTGCTCGAAAATTTGTTTATGTCTGGAGAAGTAAAATACACTGTCCGTACAGGTGATAGCTAAACAACGGTCTACGTCTGTTTCGACGCGTGTTGCTCTGATCCTGCTCCAACGACAACCGGCAGACTCCAAGGACCGATCTTCTCTCTCTCTCTCTCTCTCTCTCTCTCTCTCTTTCTCGGATCTCGATGGTCCTTGATCCGATCCTGCTCTCCGCGATCCTAAGAGACCTCGTGGCTCTCGAGGAAAGAGGAGGGAGATCGGATTCTCCAAAAGATCGACCCGTTCCCGTAGAGGATGATTAGCAGCCGGTACCGACCAGGATTCCACTGGTCGAGCAGCATTCCCGACGGAGGAAAGTTTCTCCGGTCTCTGGCGAGGGTCGCGTTCCTGGCAGCGAACCACGGAGCCGAACCTTCTCTCCTTAATTTTAGACGCTCGGGAGGCGCTTCCCCCGACGAAAATACTAACCCGCGACGTTCGTGGCTCGGCGCCTCGCTTTATTTCTGTTCCCAACGCGTCGAAACGACGCGATCGGCTGGAGTCGAAGAGAACGTTGCGCTCGTTTCGGCGAAGCTGTTCTCGGAGAAAGTCGAGGAGATCGGAGTGCGTTCGGCTTTCACTTTCGCCGGCCGCGCCGCACCGCGCCGGACGAATATTTCTCGGCCGATCCTCGTCGGGTCTGCCAAACCTGTAGCTATGTCCGCACTGAGGCAACATCGAGCAACATTTTGTTGCGTCTCGTTGCCTTCTTCTATTCGTTGAAAAATAGTTACTCGATGCTGCTTCGATGCGGACAATAGCGTTTAAAGCGTTGCCATTCTCGAAACCGCGATGGTGGTTCTTCCTCTTTGCATTCGAATGTGCGCTCGTCCGTCGCCGATTGGAACCTGTGCATTGTACCTGCATACATAGGTGCATACGCGCGAGCCAGTGCTTTCGCCGCCGCTCCGTTTGATCAGAGCCGTGTCCCGGTTCCAATTAACCGGCCAATTAACGGCCAAATCGTGATCGGTCCGATCGATTGGTTACTGTCGAATCGGCCAGATTGCCAGACGACTTTTCCCACCAAAACGCCAGGCATAATAGCTCCTTTTAAGTCCGATTAATTTCGAATCGATTGCTGGCTTGTTTGGGCTGCGCGCCACGCCGCAACGTTCGTTGTGGGCACGGTTAATGGTCGGATAATTGCAGCAGCGATATCATTACCCCTGAAACCGTAAACGCTTTTCCTCGATTACGCCCGGTAACCGCGTTCGCGACTTTTCCGAAAACTTGGCCTTCGGCGATTTATAGACACGTCGCGTTCGCTAAAACCATCGACGGCCGGGTCTTCCGCGATTCTGTTTCCAACGCGAACGCCGAGAGCTAACTGGGCCACTCGTGGACCGCACTAATCGATATTTTATAATTACCATTCCAGTGCCATTTGTTACGCGTGTTTCGCGTATTATACTAAACAGCGCGATCAGACAACGACCACCGTTCCGTGGCTGTCGCGTGGTTCACAAGAATTAGTTCCGAACGTTTTCGTTTGGTCCTGGATCGGTTCGGTTTGGTCGGGGATTTAATTAAACCCGAACTCTACCAAGGTTAGCGAGTCGAATCTCTGGGGGTCCGCGGTCGTGCCGGGAGCAAACGATAAAGAACAGGATCTCTGCTGCACGACGCGACGCGACACGACGGAGGAATCGCGTTCGAGGCTGCGGCAAACGGAGTATCGACGCAATGTTGACGGAGCGTTCGACAGAGAACCGATTAATCAGTCCAGTGAACTTTCGCGCGTGTTAAAAATTAACAAAAGGCGGTCGGGAAAGGGGGATCGATCGAGGTAAAAACACGCGTTGCAGCTTGCAGCCTCTCCTTTTGCTCGGTCGCGTCGCATCGGATAAAACTCGACGGTCGCGTTTGCCGTAATAATGCGCGCTAGTCGAGGCTCCGATAGAAAAAAAAACAGCGATGTTTTCGCGCCAGGAGCACCAAAGGAGAACGCATAAACACGCCGTGTAGACGGGCTTCATTTTCCCTCGACCGAGTTTCTTGAGAATCGACTCGGAGCGTTTCGAGAACTCTACCTGAAATGCTCCCGCTGGATGCAGGCCCGGAACCATGGGCCTTTGGGGCCCGCTCGGTACAGGCATAACAGCACAGCTCGTAACGTTTTCAAATAATTTATTTAACCTCGTACTTCGTAATGACATCACGTTACTTTACAATGAATCCAAGAGTTACACGTCGCTATTCGAGGAGAAACGAAACGGTTTTTTCGGTCGCTGAAGCGCTCTATACAAAGTTAGAGAGAATATCGGGTGCACCGAGGGCGAAGGTTCTGGGTCTGGGTGTCAGGTGCCGCGACCAAAGGAATTCGGGAGATGTGCAATGTCGGTGGGATGTCTGTATGTATATGTGTGCACGGAACGATTCGATTGGAAGCCGCGCAGACGCGAGCTCCATGTCGAAAGCAAGGCAAGATCGCGATTCCCTCCATGCGACTGCGGCCGTGCGTCGCGGGGAATCGGACAATAAGAGGGAGTTGCGGCCCATCCTGCGATCGCTTCTTAGTTACGGTAAATGGCAGTAATAAAGGCGGTCCCGATCGATCGTCGATCATCGATCGTTCAAACGGATTCTGGACCCGACACGCAAACATCTTCGATCGTCCCCAATTTCATCGGAAACACACCTCTGTTTCCGTTTACGGTGGGCGTTCTTCTGTCGATTCCTGGAGCTATGGGAAACCACAGGCTTCTCCGATCTGCTTATGGCTTATATCCTAGGCGGGGGCGGACCACGCTCCGAATTTCCGTTCTGTCGAGAGACCGAGAACGAAATACCATTTTCCTAGGGAAATATAGGGAGAGAGAGAGAGAGAGAGAGAGAGAGAGAGAGAGAAAAGACAGATAGAGAGAGTAAAGAGACTAGTGACGATGACACGAGCAGATAGTGTCTTCTTTTCGAATGGATGCAGACTTTTGCCGGGCTTTATCGTGTCTCTCTGGCGAAACATAAAAAAAAAAACGGATTATCATGAATGAGAAACAAATGGAAGAATGCTTGTACGTACGAGTGTGTGAACGTGGAATGTATTTGAATGTAGTGCGCGAAGAACAATTTGCCTCTTTGCCGGTCGTCGAGATTCATTTGCAAAGAAAAGAACAATTGCGCTACACTTGAGTCCGTTATGTTTATAAGGCTAAAAACTATACTCTCTCGCTATGATTCGTAATAGTGGCGGTAGTAGTAGCAGTAGCAACAACGATGGAATAATAATAATAATAATAATAATAATAATAATGATGATAATAATAATGGTAATAGCAATAATAATAATAATAATAATAATAATAATCGTAATTATAATAGCAATCGTAATCACCCACGTCGTGGTGGCTCGCAGACGCGCGTCAATCGATTTTTGGGCAAATTGCTAACTTTATTCTCTATTCGACATTTCGCCCGCAAAAATAAATGTTGTCCGTTCATCGATCATTGTGATCGTAGTGCTCGCTGTCGTCGTTATCCTGGAAACGTGGGATCCTCAACACCCTTCCGCGAACTCGCACGCGACTATGTATATGCGTATATGTATATGTGTGTGTATGTATATATATATATATATATATATATATATATATATATACATATATATATATATATATATATATATATATATATATATACATATATATATATATATAAATAATTTATCTATATATATTTTTCTACATCATCCCTTGCCAACGAAACGATCGATGCAGAATGAATTAGGCGCTAAATAAATAGAACTGTTCGCTACAGTTTTGTTGTTGTTTTTTTATTATTGGATAGATTGATCGACGTTAGAGCCGCGTTACCGGTACTCTTCCCTTTTTTCCTCGTTCGACTTCCTCTTGCCTTTTCGCGTATCTTTGTTTTGCTGGCACGTTTCCGTGTTAAAGGAGAGGGGGACGCGACGACACCGACAATCGATGCACCGGAACCTCTGAAACCTCTTCGGTTCCGTTATCGTTTCCTTTCGTGCAGCGAAAGAAGCGCGGCCGCGTATCAAATGATAATAGGGTCGGTACTAAAGGGCAGCCCCTCGGCCGCGCAGTTTTCTAAATTGCAAATATATATTTATATATATTTATATTTATATAATATGTATATTTATAAAATTTGAATGAACTTCTTCGATCAAGCTATAGTGATTTCTTTCTTTTCCTCTTGTATTTTCCGTAATCTCTCGCTCTTTCTTTCTCTCTCTCTCTCTCTCTTCGCACGCGTTCTTTCTCCCTCTTTCTCGCGTTCTCTAGTTTCCACGTTTCGGACACACGCAAGCAAATCCACTCTCGCATTTTCACATTCATTCCGTTCCTCCCTCTTGACGTCTATCTCTCAGCGTTTCGTCATCGGTCGCAGTCTCTTTGTGTAAGTAGCTCCCGTATAGCGTACTCGTTTCGGATCGCGTGGTATGTCTCTTTGTTATCTCGATTGTCGTCGAGACATCATTATCGTCGTCGGTATTCCGTTTCGTCGATCGAGCGGTCCGTCTCTTTCGTGTGCTCGCTCGGACGATCGACGATAACCGTGAATTAATTGCAAAAATACTAGTTAAATCCCTGTACACGAAAACCTCGACGCGGCAAACGGTGTTTTGGTGGTCGCGTTTCGTGTTAAAACGTTCGAGGTGCTTCCGTATCTCAATGTGTGTGTATCTCAATGTATACATATATATTGTTGTTTTATACGTGTTGTTTTATGCGGGGATGTGTGTGTGTGTGGATGTATGTATATGGCCTGTGTATGCGTTTTGTAGTTTCTAGGTTTCTGCCGCCACTCTGTCACTCGTTCTTGGTGGATTCAAAAAAGCGTTACTTTTATTTCCTTCTAAAGTTTCTTTTACTTACAAGGTATTTGGTTTGCTTCATGCATCGCTCTGACATGCAGATTCGTTTAGGTATATAAATTATGGTAATGATTCTGTATTATAATTATAATAATAATAATTATTATTAATATTAATATTATCATTGTGTATTCGGTGTACCGCCCGTTTAATTCTCTTTGCTGGTCACGGAATCAGTTGCTCGATCTCTCATTTTCTAACACCTATTCTTACGGTTCCCGCTTTCTTCTCTTTAGAACGCGTCCCTATCTCCACGCGCACATACACACACACACACACACACACACACACAAACACGTTTGCTCTCTCTTTCTCTATCTGTCTCTCTCATACGCACATTCATGCATTCCAGCAACGCGCAACGCACATACGCTCGCCGAGACATATGCTTCTCTATATACGTGTATACCCGAAAAAGCATGTCAACGTGTATTTTCGACCTATTCGAGTCGCGCTCGTAATTCATCGGCAGCCTTGAACGTGCGGTACAAATCATGGTACAAAGGAATGATACTATCGTTCTCGTCGATAAAAGGCTACGGTCGGTCTCGCTATCGTGCGACGCGAAAGCTGAGAAAGGGCTAGATGAATGGGGGGGGGGGGCAGACGGTGTTAACGGTTGAGGCAGGGAAACGGATCCGCTGGTAAAGGCAGCATCGAGATCGCCTCGTTCGGACGAACCGAGAACAGAGGATAATGTCCGCGGCAGAAAACCAGAAAAAGCAGGAAAAGCTCCGCGGTCTCTCACTCCCCCTCTCTCTCTTTTCTCTCTCTCTCCCCCTCTAGTGTTTTCCTCCGTCGATTCGCGATCAAACGATACACACCAATACCGGTGGAACAAGCGGAACCGATATATACGTCGTATATACTCCGTCGATGAGAACCGTCGAGAGAAAGCGAAATGTGAACCAGAGGCGGCTACGGAAAAAGCAAAACACGCGCGTCATCTTCAAGACGTTGGTCCGAGAGCTTTACCTCTTTTCTTTCTGCCTTCGATCAGGAGAGAGAGGCCTCTCCAGCGATCGATCTAAAAACCGGCAAGGTGCCTTTCGCAGGTATAACAATCCATCGTGTGCACGAGAGTGCTCTATTTTATACATGAATCTCAAGAAGAAGTGTGTGTGTGTTCGACAAAGAGACAGGGCTAAACGGCGAACGTAAAGCGTGAGAATCATATAAAAATAAAACGGCAGGTGGGGAAATGAACGGAGACAGCTTTGGGAGACGTGGAACCGATTGGAAAAATAGGCGTTCGAAAAATCGTCGATGGTGTGAGAGAACCAGAAGGTGGTGGTAGAAGATAGATGAAGAATCAAAGTGCGAGGGTCTACAAAAAAGGAAAGGAGAGTGTATATATGTATGAGAGAAAAAAGATAGATAGATAGATAGATAAATAGATAGATAGATAGATAGATAGATAGATAGATAGATAGAGAGAGAGAGAGAGAGAGAGAGAGAGAGAGAGAGAGAGAGAGAGAGAGATGGAGCGAAGGAGAATCATCGAGAAACGATCGTGATGGTGCGATGGTAGCTACAAGGTCTACTATCCTTGACCCTGATCGGTGACCCTGGCGGTTTTTAGAAGCGCCTCGCTGCGATCAGCGTTAGATTGGCGGCCGACACGAGGGTGCTGACGTTGTTGCTCGCATTGGTGACTCCTTGGCTGGCGGTGGGTCACTTCTTGCTCTTCTTGGTGGGCGGCTCCTGCGCGTCTTGCGAGTCCTCGGTGTCCTCGCTGTCGGTCGGTCGCGGCGTGTTGTTGCTGTCCTCGTTGTCGTTCGTGGCGAGGGAATCGTTCGTGTCTTCGCTGGCGACCGCGACCGTGATCGGAGTCGCCGGTTTGTCCATCGAGTCCTCGGTGAACGACGTGGTCGTGCTGTTCTCGTCGATGGCCGCTGGATCAATACTGCCTGGCTCTTTACCGTTCACCGCCACTTCCTGATTGCTGTCGTCCGATGGCTCCGTTGCCTCGCCGTTGCTCGGCGGATGGGAATTCCCGTTCTCCGTCGATCCTGGAATACCGTCGAGCAGCTCCGGCTTCAGCTCGGACGCCACATAGTGTGTCCACAGCGCCAGCTCCACCCTGTGCGGACTCCAAGTCTTCCCGTTCGACGCTGAAACCGAGCAATTCATACCCAACATTTATCTATGCCGCCCTACCCTGCCCTGCCATGCCCTGCCCTGCCCTGCACTGCCCTGCCTTGGCTGTTCTGTGACCCAAAGTGTCCCGGTTACCTTGCTCTCTCTAGGCCCTCGATCCCAATTACGTACAACACACTCTACTCCTCGGTTACCTTTGATTTCCGATCCAATCGCGACTACCACTACACCACCGACAACTCGGTTTACAAATCAATTAACACTCGCACGGCCATCAGCGGGTCTGTTTATTCTCAGACATTTCTATAGTACTATTTATGTAAAAATGGTTTTAAAATATTTAGTGTCTTTTCCGTGGAACTATTAGAAAAGTTTCAACTAAAAAGAGGAGAAAATGTATACGTTATCAGATACGTTTTTTAATGTTATCGGTGAAACCCCGACCAATGAATGGTAAATCTGCATGGTGTACGATGTATCATAGGACATTTGAGAAATACATACTAAAAATTATGTTATTGTTGAAACCCATAGAAAAATGTCGATAGCGCAACTGTGATTTCAGGCCGTGCGAGTATTAACATGCAGACCGATCCTCTACCAAGGATTTGCGTATGTTTTGATTTTACGGTAAATTTCGAAATAAAACGGATCCTGTAAAAACCGACGAATGTGTGTGCGTGTGTGTACATACAGTCGACAACATACGACCATGTGTAAAGATAAATTCTGCGTTCGCCGGGCACGGGTTAAGTCCGACCGACGGGGACACTCACTTTGTTTGTTCAGCCTCTCGACGGTGTTTTGAATGTGCTGGACGAAGTTGAGGTACTCCTTGGTGGTGTAATCGATGCCCTCGATTTCCGGTATCGCCATCAGGCATTCGTCCGCCATGAACGGTGCATTCTCCGGCGACGCCGCTGCCAACAGGGCCGACGCCATCGTCGTGCCCACGCCTTTCAAATTCGAGAGAGCCGTGATCGCCTGTTCAAGGTTCGGAAGCTTTTTGAACGCCTTCTTCGTCTCAGCCATAACCGCGCGTGGCGTGTTCACTTTGACCAAGTAGTTCAGCTGGGGGTAGAATTTACCACGCTGCGAACAATCGAACGATGCGACATCGTATCGTGAACAACCTGATATCTCGAGATCTTGCCTCCTGAAAACGGTCGACGGACCTCCTGATACATATATATATATACATATATGTACTCACTGTTTGCTTCCATTTCATCGTTTGCACCAGCTCTTCGTGAATGAGATGCGCGTCCTTGCCGCGCGACTTGATCTTCTTTGGAAGCTCATTCTGATACCTGCGAACAGAAACAAACATCGAAACAGTTTAATTAATCGCTCGATTCATTTCGCAGCGTAGAATGTAAATTCACGGCCGGATTCTCCGTATAGGAGAATCGTGCTCGCGGCCACACGTGTGCGGCAAGAATAGGGTCCTAATTCTCGAAATGGACGAGGAAGGAGATCGGGAATCGACGCGGCGAGATTCTCGAAATGACTTGGCACCGCGTGCTTCACCGAACGGTGATGTCACCGATTATTCACCGGCGGTACTCGGAAACGATCAGGAATCACTCGGGAGGATTTAAAGAGCCGGGGGTCCGGAGCTCGCTGACGCAGGGCAAAAGAACGCGCGCGATCGTGTTTAGGTGTCCACCCTTTTTTTCGAGAATCTGGTTTCCCGTGTTCGAGAGGGAATACGGCCGAGATTCAGGTAACGCTTCCTACTCCTCCTTTTTTTCCCTGGCCTCTCTTTGTCCCTATTATTCGGGTCATCGACACGGGACAAGTTTTCGCATCGCCGTTGTTCTTCTCCGGAGAGCAACGGGCTCTGCAAGCCGTGCACGGAAGCGAGACGAACGACGACGAGAGGAATCGCGGGACGGGAACGAAGAGAGAAACAGAAACACGCCCCCCCCCCCCACCTCACCCTCTCTGTCTCTCTGCGCGTGGTTTTATTGTGGGTAAGAGTTTTCGGAGGTCGCCCCGATCAGCTGTACGGCCGAAGAGCTAAACTTAGTTACGGATAGTTTGTATTTCATTCACAATAATGCGACACTTGGACACGTGTTCCCTTGAATGACGAGCAGTCGCGTGCGTGCTCTCGCATTCTCGCATTCTCGCATTCTCTCGTTCTCTCACCCTGTCTTTGGAAGAGGCCACGCTAACTCGTACGCAGCCAGCACACGATTATCGAGGCACGCCGCTCGAAACAATTACCAGCCAGAGATAGCGTTCCGCGACCTTTTCGATCAATGGACTGCGTGCTCAAAAGCCGATAATCCTCCGGTAGCCGGGCAAAATGGTATTCGTACACAAATTTTTCGATCAGTCATCTTTTCCAGAGAAAGGAGAACAATTTTGTTAAGCTAACAGGGGGGAAATATCCTACAGTGACTCACTTCATTCGTGAAGTGGCCACTAAATCACAGACTAACTTCCTTAACACATCTCCCAAAAACGCGAGACAGAATTATTGGTTCAGATTTGAAAATGTGGTTTTACGCCGATGCATTCGGGGTACAACAAATTTCCTTCGGGTGTGCAAAATGCAAGAAGGTTGAAAAAGTCGTTGGCCTAAACGTCTTAACTTTTTCAATGCTTATTTCATCCAATGAACTACTATGATTTTATGGAGTTTTTGAAGTTGGCGGATTGGCACTGAAAGCGTTAAAATTGCACGAAACGACTCGAATTTCTTAGAGAATTCAGATGGATTAGAGTCGTTATAAGCTGCATACGATTACAAATAGAAGAAATCTCAGTTTTTTCACAATTTTCAGAACGATTAGAACTTTTAGGTCGTCGGTAATTTGTAAACTGCGGTTTTTATGCGTTTCTGACAAAAGTGAGAAGGTGCAATTTGAAGGAATAGAAAGATTAAAGGAATTTAAAAATATGAATGTATTGCTTCTAGGTTATCGAAGTAATTAGAGAAAGAAGGAAGCGTCTGCTTGGCTCTTGTTTCTAACAAATTGATGCAGACAATTTTTATTTTGCATAGAGATCCGTAGTTAGCAGAGAAAGAAAATGTCAACTCGTCGTGTGTCTACGTTTGAAATCTTCGCAACGAGCCCGACGCTCGTTATCATACGCGAGGCGGTTAAAATTCGTCCGGTTCTCGCGGAACTCGAAACTCGCGCCAGTCGATTTTCCCGGAAGCCAAAACTCCGGAGTGGCTTTACCCGTTGCGATAAAGATGCCGCCGCTCGGGGGAAGATAAGCTCGCGATAGATCTCTCGTAACTTCGCAAAATAAAGCTGTTTCGGAGTCGATTTGCCTGGAAGCCAAAAGCCCATGCTCGTTTCTCTCAGTCTCGGCGAAACGAAATCCGTGAGACGCGAATCGATGCGATTCGCAGAAAACCGGAAGACAATCGTTCCCTTTCGAGGGACGAAAATCCGTCTGTGGTCCAACACGACGGGTAGTTGGTTGTTCGGACGCGCTTTCGAGGCAGCCGCGAAATCTTTTGAGGCCTTGCGTTCGTGACAGACCACTCCACTTCACTACACGCAACGCAACGCAACGCAACGCAACGCAAAAACAACCTTGACACAATCGCCGCGCTTCAACGCGAGGATTGTGTCTCGCGGGAACTCGACGAGGCTTGTTTTTTCCACAGCGCTTTCCGCCGGGCTCCTTTGTCACTCGCTTTTTCCTTGCTTCGCGAATTGCTCGAGTGCTCTCGCCGCTGTCGTCCCGTTTCTCGAATTTCCGCCCGCTTTTCGATAGAACGAAACGAGAGAACCATGACTTTCCCTCGCGCACAGCTGCCGGACAACTAGTCGAGAAGAATCGCGGTCTATCGGTACGAAACGGGTGCAGCTTTCCAAAATCCACGGGACGCCGGACGGTTGTCGCGGTTTACGATTTCCTGTTTTCGCGAGCCGAGGAAGCCTTGAATTCGGCTCGGTCGCAGAAGCGGAACTCGGTCTCGCCAAGATTTATCGTTTTCGGGACGGCAGCGCAGAGGATACCAAATCCCGACGTTGGAACCGAAATCGTTTTTCCAACGCAACGGCGAGCCTACTCGCTCTAAAAAAACTACGAGCGAAGCAAGAAAGACTATCGTCAACCACGTAAAACACGTAGCGCGTTGCACAACCAGACGTTACAGCATCAATAGACGGAGGAAAGAGTGAAAAACTAAAAAAGTTGCTGGTCGCGAGAATGGTGCACGAGGAGAATAACGAAACCGCGGTATCTCTCGAGCGCCAAACGCTTCAATTTTTAACGTCTCGAACATCTTTTAACTTCAGAGCTTGGGAATTTCATCGATCTTAGAAATCTCGTTCCAGAAAATGTTTTGTACATGAGATAAAGTGAATGTATTCGTACCACGCTTTTTAGCAATTTATCGCTTTGAACTATTTTGTTGTTAACGACGCCAAAGACTTGCCACCAGAGTGCAAAGGGTTAAGCTAGATTTATATTTCTTTTCGCAAGTACGCGAATCGTAGGGATTTTTCTGCTTGTAATTTGCAAGAACTAGTTTCACGCTAGCTCTCTCTTTCTCTCTCTCTCTCGCGCGCGATGAAGGTAAAATATAAAGACACGCTAAATATGTAAATCGATTCGGAACGAACGCCGAGATTTTTCCAAGAGTAGAAAACCCTCGTTGTTGGGAAGATCATTGTAATTTTCAGCGTGAGAAAATTTGAATACAAGACGCGATGAATTTCTAGGCTCCGTGAGGGATGATGCCCGGGCTCGTGGAAGCGAACGTACAATCGAACGGTGAAACGCGATTGGCAGGGGAATAGATGCCATTATCATTGCCCGATTCCGGCTCGTCGTCGAGGAAGAAAGACTAAAAAGCCTCGACGCGGTATTCGACGAGACTCGAATCTGCCTTTAATTAATTGAGGCAGACACGGTGCGACGCGGTGCGGCGCGACGCGAGGCGACGTGACGCCAGAGGAATTGAAGCTGGCAAGCCGTGGCGTCTCGTCTCGTCTCGTCTCATCGCGAAAACCATCCCCGCGTTTCAGGTACGAATTCAGCCTCGAATCTCAAACTTTATCGAACTCGGATTCCGTCCAGGGCCAGGCAAATCCTATTCCCCTAACAAAGGGAGTAACCTCAACTGCCCCACTTTGATTTTGCCGCGTTTGCGCCGGATATCGCATACACGAGTTCTCAGATTCTTCACAGATACTCGTATAATTGATCAAACAACGTTTACAATAGAATAACTGAAATTGGAGCTTCTCGAAAAAGCTAAATGCATTGCTAGTTGACGAGTGAAAAGAATTTCAAGAAATGGTAAAAAGATCGCTTTCGGTGTGTTTCAACGTTGTTAGAAGCTACACACGAATAAAACTGGTGAATATCGCAATCACAGGTTGAAACTGCGAAAGGGTATAGGTATGAAACTGTCGAGTGACCCCGGCCAATATTTTATCATCGAGGAACTGCATGGTGGTATCGTATAAAATATCGTTAGAATCGAAGTTGAGGAGCCTCCCTTGTCAGTAAATTTTCTACTTACCGGTCCGCGACCCGGCGAACCTTCTAACCACGGGCTCGGGCTCGCCGAGCGCGAGATTTACGCGCCTGCAGGGATTAAGCTCGGCAGAAATTCCGGCACGCTTTCCGACGGTGTATCGTAGCCGGCTTCGCGATTTCTAAAGACGTTTATCGACTGGCGTACATTTCAGAGTTCGTGTGCGAATATCGCGCGCTATCTGCTGCGATAACGATAGGAGCCGAACCACCGTGATGGGTCGATCGAAACCGTCGAGAGAACACTTTCGTTCTCGTCGGTACGAACGATCGCTCGAAATTGGAAATGGAGCGAAAGAACGCTGGGAGAGATCTCCGGGCGGGTTCCTTTGTCCAGAAGCTCGCGAGCCAGCGGGTTATTTATTTTCGCGAGAAACAGGGTCGACGCGAAGTGGGCCAGAATCGCAAAAAATCTGGACAAAATTCACATGTCTCTGTTAATTATATACATTATTCATTACAAACGGGACGGTTTCAGAGGGTTTTGGACTCGTAGGATCTAATTCTGCTATTACTTATTTGCTAGAGTGAGAAACTCAAGTATAAAACTATTGTACAAAACTTTATAAAACTACTCCTCCCTCGACTCGTTGAACAACTCTCGTCTATTCATTACGAGATGACTTCATAAAACAAAAAATTGGTTACAGTTGCAAGTTGCTGGACCTATCTGAAAGAAACGGCCCACTGTGCGACGGGGGTGAATCGGGTCGCGTTCCGAAAAAAGAGGGATCGCGAAAACAAAAGTGGAGAAAGGTTTTCGTCGATGGTGTGTCCGAGGGAGCCGAGTAGACGAGCGTCGAGCGTCAAGCGTCGCCGTGAAAGCGACGCCGGCGAGTCGCCTCTTTCACTGGCATCGTTGCCAGCGCGACCGACGCGGCCGAATCTGCTCAGCTATCGACCTAAACCGTTCGAAAAATCCGCCGAAAACTTGGTACTATTTCGGCTCTGTGTTGGAGCATGCCGATACTCTGGAACCACTCTGTCTCGAGGGGTAAAATGTACGGTGACGGGAATCGAGGAATCGAGAGGTGCGAACCGCGTAACGGCAACGTCGGGACTTCCTCGATGAGCTGGCAGAAAATTATTACGGGCAAGTCGATGGGATCGGCTCGGCCAACGAGTTTGGGAAAACCTGTCGAGATCGCGAAAACATGAAAGGGAACAATAGTCGGGGGAGGGGTGGGAGGTCGAGTCGAGAGTAGACGACACGTGACGGATCGTCGAGAAACGAAGAGCGGCTAAGAGCATATATATCTCTCGAAGCGATTCGAAGAGATCGCAGTCTCGCGATCGTCGCCGATCGCGGCAGCGATCGAGAAAGGGTAAATATGCTATCTGAAATCGTGGCTGGTCTCGCGAGGGGACCATACGGGTACACGGAACAGCACGGAACGGAACGGTACGATTACACAGGTATACTTCGAGAGAGAGAGAGAGAGAGAGAGAGAGAGAGAGAGAGAGAGAGAGAGAGAGAGAGAGAGAGAGAGAGAGAGAAGGAAGAGGGGTGGTGGAAGAAAGAGAAAGAAGAAGAGAGGGAGGGAGAGGAGCATAGGCCACGGGCACAACCAAGCGCAGGGAGGTAGGCAGCCACGGGACAGAGCCATACATACACGTTTGCATGTACATACGCGTAGAGCGGTAGCAGTAGCAGTAGCAGTACGCGTACGCACACGCATACGCGAGGTAGACGGGCATGCGGTGGTACGCGGTGGCAACTGGCGCGCCACGGCACGGGTTCATTGTCCCGTGTGGTGCCCGTGGTGGAAGCCCCTCGTTGAAAAGGAGGGCCCGAGTGTCGGGCGTAATGTGTCCACAGTATAGAACGGAGGCTTTTCCAACGACTTACCAGTTGTCTAGCTTGATCAGCTCCTCGGGTTTTTTCGTCTTGCGATCCGCCTTCAGCCTGAGCGCCTGCGGGTAAAGCTTGAGGACGTGTTCGAACTGATTCGCGGTACCCTCCGCGAAGAAAGTCGCTGTGTCTTTCACGGAAGCCATTGTGATAACTGAGCTTCTCGGAACGGCCGTTGGGGCGCAGCAGTAGCGCCTCCGCACGTTATACGCGTCTCCGTCTCTCTAGCTCGCGGCTCTTCTATCTTCGTCGAAGCGGCGTATCTCGGACTCGGGGACACGGTTTCTTTCCTTTCCTCTCCTCTCCTCTCCTCTCTCCACGCGATCGTCTCTCCTTCTCTTCTTCTCACGTTCTCACGTTCTCACATTCGCTCGTTCTCTCGTTCTCTCCGGCTCTCGGCTCTCGCCGTTCGCCTCTGTTCCGGTGGTGTGTGCTGTCCTCGCTCGCCGTCGTCGGTGCGCGCTCTCCCTCTCTCGCGGACCGACGTGTGCACCCCTCTCCGCGCGTGCCTCGGGAGAGGACCGACCACGCGAGAAATCCTATTTTACCCTCTGCCTCGTTCGAATTCTCTCGGTTTCACCGGCGGCGGTGATACGCGACACACGCGTGGGACGCGTTCACGATCGGTGCGCACACAAGGAACGTCTCTGGACGCGTGCACGGATCAAAGAGAATCGACGGGACGCGACGAGTAGACCGCACACTGGCACACTGTATTTCTCTCTGTCTAGCTGACGGCTCGACGGTCGTTCCGTTCCGTGTCTTTCTTCCTTTCGCCGTTTTTTCGATTTCCACGTAGGGGTATTCTTCGCGGTTCCAAGGACTACGTCACCGAAACGATATTTACCGGTTGTAATCGAACGCGGTGTATCGAACACACCGTGGCAATGTTTACGCGGTGCGAGGTGCGCTGGTTCGGCTACGAGGTCTCGTGCGTACACTCTCGTAAGGGAAAATCACCGTAGTTACACGCCGAGAACGAGAACTCGCCTTCGGACCTCGTTCGACTGTCCCGGGTGGGGAGCGCGACTCGACGTCGCCAATAGGGAGCAGCACCGCTCGGCGTGTATGTCTTTCTCCCTCCCTCTATTTCTCCCCCCTCTTCCTCACCCTCTCGCTCTACCCTACTCGCTGAGGGTTACCCCTCGCTGACGCGATCGTTCTCTTTCTCGTTCCGTCTCTGTCCCACCTTCGCCACGTCCTTCCACCTCTTTTTCACCACCCTTATTATTTCTGCCGAAAATTTCAACGGTTGCGCGTGCGGATCCACACGCGCTGGAATTGACGTTACGAGGATAAGGAAATAACGGCGACGACGATTTTCTATTATCGTAGGACGAGAGTGGTTTGCCGTTCGAGCTCTCGCAAGGCTCGTCGGAAAGGAGAACGCGCAAGATACGGGAGCCGGGAACACTCGCTCGGAACCTCCTTTCGCTCTCCCGTCTATCTCTCTTTCTCTCGCTCTCTCGAACTCGAGAGCGCCGTGTTTCCCTCGGCGCCAGATCCTTCCTCTCCTTTTTTCTCGCGGTGTCCGCGACGAGAGAGACTCGTACGAATGCGAATGCGTGCGGATTCCCCGCCGGATGTCCGCGAAGCAAAGACGGTCTTCCCCCACCGCTCGGCCCTCGTACACGCACGTTGCACGTCGCTCGTCGCTCGTCGATCGTCGCACGTATGCACCGACGATCTACCGAACCAACTCTCTCGGAATACACACGGTTGTGCTCTCTCGCGTGCTTCGATCGGCCGCGGCGAGACTGTACGCGCGCGTACAGTTCACGTTCCGCAGCGGGGTACGTGCGCTGCTTGCTCTCTCGCCCCTTTCTCGCTCTATTTACTCACGAACGTCTCCGACGGTCCTTCCCGTTTCTGCCAGAACACGTTCTTGTACCGATTGATTCCATGTAACCGTTCCCTGTGTTCTCGTCGATTCTCGGCGGTCTCCTCTACGGCGGAAAGATTCTACGCTCGAACGTCGGCAAAGTTCCGCCGATGGTTTCATCGACGACACCGAGCTCGCAGCGATCACGAGAGAACACGACGAGGACAGTGCGATGCACGGTCGCCTCGAGTCGAGTTGCCTCGCCTTGCCTCGCCTCGCCTCGCCTCGCCTCGTCTCGCGTACCGTCTTTTTTCTTCGCGAGAAACGGCCTCGGTTACGCTCTATCGCACGTTCGCCTCCGTACGAATCACCGCGCTCGATGGCTGTGTACGCGCTCGCTCGCCTGTTTCTCCTCTCTTACTCGTTCGTTCGTTCTCTTTCTCTCTCTTTCTACGCGTCCCCTCCCCTTCTCTCTCTCTCTCTCTGTCTCTCTCTGTCTTTCGCGGTCGACCGTCTATTTCGAAGCGACGATATGTGAGTGCGAGTGGAAGTCTAGCCGAGTCGAGTCGAATGCGCGCGCGCTCGCTCGAGACCGAGCGAAAGAGCGGGCAGAACGATGCTCGAAGCCTTCCCTCGAAAAACGGGAACACGGAGTAGTACTGCGCGCTTAGCCGGAGACCACGTATAGTCAATCGTTCGCTCTCCTCTATGCTCACAATGCTCAGTATTCAGTATGCTGACTGTAGTGAAACGGGCGACCGACTGAGGGCAGCGCATTCGCTGCCTTCTGGCTCGTCCCCTTCCCTCGTGCCCCTCGGGACACTATCTCCGCAAAGCACCGACCCTATCTCCCCACCGCGGTGCTCTTTGCTCCCACTCGCGCTGCCCCCTCTCCGACGGAAAACATAATTCGTTCTTCGTCTATCTCGTTGATTCCCCCGTCCCCCGTCTTCCACGCGTACATTTGACCGCTGTTCGTACGACGCGAGGAGAGAACGAAGAAACGCGATGATTCCGTGTCTTTATTATGCGCGTTTCGTGCAGAAGTATCTGTCGTTTCGGCGGGCGAGCGGTACGATTTCTCGCGCCGTATCCTCGTCCGTGAGCTGGTGGACTGTTCGCTCCCAGCTCGCTCGAAGCGTGGCGGCCGCTCGATACGTCCTCGTGAAGGCGCGTACCGTTCGCTCGATCGCGCTGGGTCGTCCGACTGGAAATCGATGCTAAAGCCGGGGTAGAGTAGAGGCGCGCCAGTGCCAGCGGTGCCGTACGCCGTAGCGCGGCTGGCACACACGGATCGCGATCCTTGTGTGCGCTCGGAGCCTCTATATGCGCGAACCCGCCGCTCTATACCCCGCAAGGTTAAACCGTGTGGGTAGAGACCGGGGTTCGTTCCACGAAGAGCTCGAAGCTTGTGTGCGACGCGTCATGCTCCGCGAATACGTCCGCGGGTGTCCCTGTTGTGCGCGTGCGCATTCTGCCGTGGGTACACGCCTGGCTGTGTGCGTTCGTGCGAGCAGAAGTGGCTTGAGCACACACAAAGGTGCGCGCGCGCGCGCAGAACGGGGCATTTGTGGGAGAGGCGGGCGAGCAACCCTCGCGTCACGCCGAACCGAACGTATTTTCGAAAAGCCTACGAGCTTTCGTATCTCACGGAACAACGGCATGCTCGAAGAGGCTGTTTTTCTATGGCGGACGATATCGAATAGCATACTTGCGCAACTCGCTCCGCCGTAGTTACCTACGAGCTTAACGAGCTTCGCGGAATTTCGTCGTCCCGGACTCGTTGATTGTTCCGGAAGATGTTCGTTGGAAATTTGAATTCTATCGTGTCTCTTCCATTGTTGCTTATCGGAATTCCGATTCGGATCGATTTAAATCTCTCGTCCCCCATTTCGCCCCCCCCCCTTTTTCTTTCCCTAGCGTCCGTGACCGTTGCGCAAAATTGCGACCGTTTCCTCGGAACGATACGTATTTCACGCGAAGGGTTTGTTCAGTTGCGTTGCGTTCGTGTACGTGAGAGAACGGGCGTTCTTTGCAGCGCCGGCATACGCCATACGCCTATACACTGTACACCACCGTATCAGTACCACATGCCACGTTGGTGGCAGCAGAGCAGCGCTGGCATATAATCAGTCGCGCGCGCGGTGGTATTGGTACGCGATACCGGTGTGTTCGTGTAGGTACGCTGTGTATCGTCGTGAGATCTCGCTTCGCCAACCGAGCCATGCCCATGAGTACCATGGCACAGCGAACGCCTCACTACCAATGTCAGCATCACTACCACCGATGCGTTCTATAACTGCTAGCCAGTCGACTATAGCCGTGGAAAGTGCCGAGCGAGCGCTTGCGCTTCGGTAACTTTCCATTGTCGTTGCTCCTGCGGAGCAACAACGAGCATACTCGTTGGAAATCTTTTGCAAAACCTTCGGATCATCGGCGTTGCCGGGCTAACTCTGTAAATCTGCCAAAAATCCGCATCTCAACTAATCCCCTACCAAAAACATCCTCCTCGGTGCGTGTAAACAGGTCTTTAAATGGTGCACGAGGACGCTTGCGGTGTTCGCTACCACTGTACCGACCATCCCTTATTGCCTGAAACGACACTGGACTTCCCTACAAGCGTGTTTACAACGTTTTCTCGGTATCCCCGTCAATTTACGACGTTGTCTACCGGGATTACAGGGATTCGTGTTTCGCGCGAGAATTTTCAAAATCGTAGGGTCTAACTGCGAAGGAGGAATTTCAAGTTCCGGCAGGTATGCGCGCGAACAATGGTGCAGGTAGTCGGATACCGTGTATCTACCAGTGGTTGCGGCAGCGTTTGTCCTGTTGGTGGAACCCGCCGCGACGTTCTGAGAAATTTTGTATTCGTTGACTCTGCGACTAATTTTACGATTTTACTCGACTAGAATTTCTCGCCTTTTACGGAGACGAAGACTGCAATTGGCGCGGGGCCGCGTTTTCGTTCAATACAGATTACGAGACAAAAAGTTGCCCGACAGTCGCGGTCGTTTACCGGATTTAAATGCCTACCGCGGTAGGGGAGGACAGAGAGTCTTGTAATTTGAATACGCGGGGAAATATTCGGTGGTGAGAAATGAGCGATTACGCCGTGACTCAACCCCGTAGGCCTAGAGCGCGGTCGCGGGTAATGTTACGAGGGACACGGACAGAAGGGGAAGACGAAGAGAAAGGCCGGTTTTCTTCCGAAGCGCTTTAGCAGGCAAGAGGCAAGAGGCAAGAGAACCGACCGGGCAGCCGACTATAAGCCCCGCATCACGGCCGTCGACTCACCGTTATGCGCCGAGCCCGAGCATCGGCGAAGCCCTCGTGCCCCCTATACAAAAGAGAGAGGCCCGACCCCCTCTGTCCCTCGGGCGCTTGAAATTCAACCCCGGCACTGTCGACCGCTGCACGGTTGCCAGATCGCCGAAGCAGGACGCGCGCGCGGTTGCAACGCGCCGTTATCGATGCTCACCGCACGGCCGGACAATAACCTAACCTCAAATTCAGCTGCAGAACGAGCACGGCTCGGTTCTGTTATCAGCACCGACGAACCGCAGAACAGCCCTCTCGAAATTGAATCGACCAACGTTCAAAAGCGCCGAAAACTACTTTCGAATATGCCCCTGCTGCTCGAGCCCGCATTGTCTCTCCCCGACGAGAATTCGTCCCACCTCCTTCCTTTCTTCGCATATGAATAAACTACATAGAGATTCGCGGCGCTGTAGACTATAGACGTTGAACTACAATTTTGGTCGCGGCTCTGCGGCTCTTTGTCGATTATTTTGAAAAACATGTCCGCGACTCATCGATCGTTTGTCGTCGGCAACCGATCAGGCTCTCTTTTGGATCGGCTTATCCGTGTTGCCATGTAGAGATAGACTTTTCTCAAGGATCTACGAATAAATAGATTTGTATAAAAACAGACAGGAAAAGATGCAACTTGGCGCGAAGGAAAAACGAAATAGAGCAAACAGTAGCCACGACTGGTTGTATCCTGTATCGCGTTTGAAATACGGTCCTCGGATGTGGGGCGCTATAGCCGCGTTCGATATGAACACGTGTTCTCGATGCGGCTGCCGCACGACATTGTCGCGAGGCAACATGTGGGCCACGACAGTGGCAGAACGGCAACGACAGCGGCACGAAACGTGTGCGGATGAAGCATAAGGCCAGTCGGCCGAGAGACGGGCACCAGGCTCGGCTTTATCGTGGGCCAATCCGAGCGCTGTGACCTTGAGTAGTTCTAAAGAGAGAGATATATTTAGCTGTGAGCAGCTCGAGCCGCTGGTTAGGTGCTGCTGCTGCTGCTACCTAACTCTGCCTCATGCTCCGAGCACCGGAGTCCCTTTAGAGCAGAGGCAAAAGCTCGGGGCGACGGATAACCATCGCGAGGAAATTCTGCCAGCGGGGTTGTCCATCCCCCCACGCAGAAATTCTGCGCTACAGAAATCTGTTGCCTCGATAGAGACTGTTTCTTCGTCCTCGTTGCTTCCCTCTTCGCTGTTTAGCATCGCCTTCGATTCCTGTCGCTCCTTCGCAGCGGACGAAAATTAATGTTAAACGCGTCGGTGAATTCCACGCCGCGACCGGCTCTCAGAATTCGTCGGTGACGACTCAAGGTTGGTTTCACCATTTTTCAACGCGCGAGCGTCGACTTTCTCGAATAGTCAGCCGGGTCCGATGTTTTGTCGCAGTCAGGGACATTCGATTATCCGCTTTTTATTTTGGAACGTTGAATCGTGGCGGATAGGTGACGACGATGATGATGAGTACGGAACCAGTTCTCCTTGGATGCTCGGGGACGAACAGAGCTCGTGACGACCGTAGTTCGGGTTGCTCGCCCCAATTTCCTCGAATTTCTCGAGCGTTACGAGAAACGACCGGGTACTCCGAAATTATGCTCGCCGAACTACCTCCGTACAAACGACTATCTTCGTTGTGAATCTGAAAAACGTACAGTCGATTTAGCACCGTGTCTCGTTGCGATCACAAAACCAATGCGAACTCTTTCAGAGCGGCGCAGTGCAGAATCGTGGATACGATATGCGACGGCAAAGCCGTCCGTTAGCTTCCACAATCCTGTATGTACAAAACGGCGGAACGTAGGAACGGTTGCTGTTCGTCGGACCCGTAAATTCCGGCGTGCAGAGCAACAAGTATCCCGCGCGCGATCGATCCTGTTCCTCCTCGAATCGATCAACCCGCCGGCAATGGCACTTGGAATTTCCACGGGATCTATTTACACGGAGCCAATAGTTTGACGCAACAGGCGAATCGAGATTTCGCTCTCTTACAAGAGAGACCGACGCGCGCGGCACCGTGAGTGCGAGGCTGTGGGTGCAGGCGGGGTGGATGACTGAAAGAGGGAGAGATCGAGTTGGAAAAAGGGAGCGAGACGGGTGAAACGACACGTGAGAGAGCAAGAGAGAGAGAGAGAGAGAGAGAGAGAGAGAGAGAGAGAGAGAGAGAATTGCCGGAGACACGAGGAGCGAGATGGGACACGGCCCGGTAAGAGCAAGAGCGAGAGATCGAAAGTGCGACAAAGATGCCCACCAGGATGGAGAGAGAAAGGCTACAAGTCTGTGCGGTATTCCTTTCAGTGTGATTGTCATTCATGCATTGTGAATCAGGGACTTTATTTTTAGAAGCGACTGAATGAAAGTGGAGTACCCCGTAGTAGTAGTATAATGTCGGTGGTAGGAGGAAAAGAGGTGGCGGAGGAGGAGAAGCGAACACAGGAGAAGGAGAACGAGGAAGAGAACTACGCGATAGGGGGAAAGGGTAGAAGAGAAAGAAAGAGAGCCGTCCAAGAGAAAGAGAAAGAGAAAGGGGGCGCGGGAGGGAATGAGGAAGACGTTCCACCGATCTGCGAGTAAATCGTAGTACGTCCTCACACGTGGCTGCTCCCTCTCCGTCACCCTTTTCCCCCTTTTGCCACCCCGTTTTCCCCCTTTCCGCTGCTACCGCCGTCGCCGCCACCCTCAGTCAACGACACAAACTGCGGACACGCGAACGCAGAGGTAGACGCACGTGCCCACTTTTACCTATACCTCTGTGTGTCGACCCAAACGATCGGTGCAACACTCGCGACTCCAAATTGATCCGCGGGACCGAATTGTTCTCCGTGTTTCTATTCTGATCGACGCGTGGCGCAGAGATCATCCAAGAGCCACATCAAACTACCATCGACAGCTGAAAAGTTGCCAGTCGGAACGTGACAGAAGGCAGAAGTAAACACGATTCGCTCCACGTGCCCCTATCGTTGGCGCTTGCGAAGGACATCGACGGGGCACGCGCTCCACCAATACTCCTCAATGGTCGTCGCTCGAATGGCATTCGACAACACCGATATATGTACACAAATTATTTACATATCGTATTTCAATAGGTGCGTACTGACTAGGCGTCCGCTGCTCTGTTGTCGTTCAGGCGTTGAGCTGTTAAAGTCTGTTCAGCTCCCAATGGAGCACCTGAAAAACAGAGGATTAGTTCAGCCATTGTGTCTAGCTTTAACTTCTGCAAGGGTCAGAAGATGTACACTGAAATAGAGGAGCTAGCCTCGTGTTCCGGTTCATTGCTCGCTGATAAAAGAAAAGATCTTCCAACGCATTAAGTGCCAACCAAGCAGCCTAAAAAATGCCATAAAATCAAAGTAATACGTATGTTGAGTGAAATCAAAATTGAGTTACGACGCTGGGAGTACTCTCCCAACCTTTTTGCATGTACCGAATCCCAACTAAATTGGGATTAACGCAAAAATATATTTATAAATCTAAACAAATAATTCCGTCTTCCATTTCTGAGTGTCATATCGGTGTGTCTTTTTCTCCACGATAACTGTATAGTTCTCGCGGAAGAAAATTCGGACGACACACACAGAGAGAGACAGACGCGCGGAAGTAGCGACCCTCGAGGTCGCGACTGACAAAAGGCCAGACAAGGAAGGAGAGCCGGCGCCTCGTCTGTCGGCGTCGATATAGACGGCCGATACACGTACGCGGAGGTATTATACATGCACACGGACGAGAGCACACACGCAGGCACAGAACGGAGAGGCGTGCGTAAGCAACGATCCAATAAATTAGTAGGATCATTGACACCGTCCGCGTGGCCGAGCTTCGGCCGTAGTCGCGTTGTACTACGATGTTTACAGTTTAATTCGAGATACTCGAAATGTCACGTGCGCGCGTTACCCGTACCACCGCACTGTGCTCGCGATAAACATGTTGTTTCTCTTCTCTCTCTCTCTCTCTCTCTCTCTCTCTCTCTCTCTCTCTCTCTCTCACACTCCCTCCACGGAGAGGGAGCAAGGGAGGGAATCGGGGCGGGTCTTGGGGGAGGGAAGGGGTACACAGATGATTTGACAAACTACTCGGGGAAACGAGTCACCGAGTGGTTTGTTCTGGTGTTCTCTCTGTTCGGCCGTCCCTCCTTCGCTCTCTAGCGGGGCACCGTCTCAAGGTCCAGGAATCTATGTTACCGTTATCTGAATTGGATTATAAAACCGAGCAGCCTTGACCCAGGACAAACTCGTGTCTCGTTTGTAAACAAACGGAGCGCGCTCGATTCGCGGCGCAACCTATGCGATTCCTACCGAGCGGGTACGGGGGGACCGGCGGGAACGAATTATCCGACTACGGACAGGAGTGTGGAGCGGCTCTGTAACTGACCTACGGAAACATCATCCCAGACCTTAGCCCGGGAACTAGCGCGAGTACGATTCGGCCAACGAGGCGCGAAACCTCCGAACAGCGTTCAGATCACCAGAGGATTATCATCTCGTCGAGAGCCGATAATAAAGCTTCGCGAGTGGATTCTCCGAGTGTTTTCTCTTCGAGAATCCGATAACGACATTTAAAGGGACTCGATCGTTTCTCTGTTTGTAGAATATCGCGCTGTTCGCGGGCAACAATCGTTCCTACTATTATCTAATCGCGGCTCCTAACCTCCATGCCAGCGTTCACGTAATCGTTACTTAATCCCTTTCTGGACTGCGCATCGAACATAGTCTCTCGATTCTGTTGTGCACGGCCAGCGTCGTGCCGCCAAGCTATTTTTTCAAAGAAAAGGTCAGCATCGCGGTACTTGTGAAATCCGAACGTTGAACGCGGTAAACTGCGCGGCACGATAGCGTCATCGGGATCACTCGGCGTTCTCTTGTCTTTTCCCAGGGTTTTCCATCGATCAAGAACTAGCACGCTCTAGAACGCTCGTTGAATGATGCATAGATTACCGAGGATCGAAATAGCTGTTCTCGCATCGAACGATCTAAAATAATTTGATTCGCGAAACTTGTTCCTTCGGAGTTCGAGTAGAAGTTTGTCGAAACAAAAGACAAATGTTTATTTCGATCTCTGGCTAGAGTGTAACCCGCGCGTATAGTTGGACCGAAAAAGCGAAAATAACGCGCACGTGGAACAAAGAGAAAGTCTGCTTTTTCAGAGCGAACTGGATCGGAACGCTGCCACGGAAGCTTTAAAGTCTGTCGTGTACGTTCTACTAGCCAGACGCGGTACAGAGGATGTCTAGGTCACCGACTAAAGGACTCGTTCGACAGGATTACAAGGTAGCAAGAAGCAGCCGTTCGATCGCGAGAATTGAAATCGAGATGAGCGCAAGATCTCGTGTCTCGTATTCCGTGTCTCGTATTGCGAATTCTGGTTTCTCCAGGATCGACCGAGAGGGATCTCGAATAGAATCTCATTGGCCGTGCCACGAGGCGAAATGTTATCTGCCAAGTACTGGCACTGGCACGCATTTGGACAGTGAAACCTTCGGTTGGTTCTATTGCCGTTGCTATTGCCCGTTGATAAGATAACACGGTCTCGATCGAACCGGCTAGTTTTCTACTGGAGACACCAAAAATTCCGAGCGCGACGCGAAAAAGATATTTGAAATGTTTCTGTTCCTCTGAATTGTTTGATTGATAAATGTTAGACGCAGTTACCATTGTTGCTCGCGTCGCGTCTCTTGGTGCGTGGAGACGATTTCGAAAACCGGCTGCGAGAGAACCGAGAAGATAACGCGTTCGGTGCTCGGTGATCGCTAGCCGTGGCAATCGCGTTCTTCTCCTCGTCAGCGATAAATCGCCGTTGTGCAACGAAACGTTTGTGCATCGCGAAAACAAATCGCTGACGCTTGACACTGAACTGTTTCGGGGCGACACACGCGCGCTTGCGTTACATTCTTTCGCAGCCTCGACACATGTCGCTTCGCAACACGAGCTCGCGCTTCAATTCTCTCCATTATAGAAATCAAATATGTACTTTCGTGCTTGCCAGAATCCTCCTGGATTATCCACGATCCTTTTTCTTCGAATTCGGACGAACTCGACTCGGAGCTCCACAATGTTTTTCCTAAATCTCTAGTCCACGTAAAAATTACCTGACCTCGAAATATATTCGAACGATTCTCCTACGAAATACAAAAGCGACTCAAATTTTGTAATCCGATCGGTAAAACGATGTTCGCGAAACCGTATTTTGTTGCGCGAACGTTGCGCGTCGTTCGGAGTCGCGTCACGATTCGCAGGATAACGCTTGCGAACGGATTGACGTCATTTTATAGAAAACGTCAGTTTACCGATTTTACGCAACGCTCCACGCTATCGATTTTTCACGCGCAACGTACGCGTATGCACATATAGCGTGCACGCGATGCACGTTATCCCGAGCGACAACATCCAAGCTGGAGAAACAGAGATGAACACGCGTGGCCGATGCAGAGAGAAGGATCGCGATCGATGGACGTCGAAATAACGTCGGGCCTGTTCCGCGAAACCGTTTTTACTTCCGCAGAGATTGCAAATCTGGTCGTAACCAAGGCTTGAAAACAATTCGTTGAAATAGATACCCCGAGCAATTGGGAATTTCAGTTCTTTGTAACAGTTAGTTAGAATAAAGTATATTAACACTTTATCTACCGGAAGCCTATTAATAAAATTTTCAATAATTGTGCTGTACCAAAAGGAACCTTAAAAATCATATTTCTGGGCCTGCGTTGTAGGTTCACGATTAACATTGGTATAGCTGTTGAAGGAGCTATTAAAAAATCCTTAGGCTACAGACTTTTAAAAATTAGGAAAGAATCGTCGGTAGATAACGCGTTAATAATCGTTCGAATCAGAACCTTCGTATAACAGTTGCTTTCGGAACCGTTTTAAGCCCCGATCGTAACCGAACAATCTACGATTATTACCATTCGGATCTACATACGCATGTGTACCCATGCAGTCTCGGTCGGTAATTGCGAAAGTCAATTCCGCAGGTTCGCTTCTCGCTTATCTATCCTACCTCTCCAAGCGCAAGACAACCACATTATCCGAACAACTCTCTTTAATGCAGCGTCTCGCTGCAGCACGGAACACGAACAAGACCGCGATCGATCCTCCGATTTCGTCTCTAACGGTCTGAACCGCGTTTCTGCAAAACACGAGAAACGAAAACGAAAACGAGGAAGAAGAGGCCGCTCAAATTCACTCACCGACCGAACACGTGCCCGGATTTATCCTTCGACGATCGGGTTCTGGTAACGGATCGACCTCGTTAAAGATCCTGGTGTCTCCATTGGCCTTTCATGGACGGAGCGATACGGCGCCGATCGATTCCTTATCGATATCGAGAGGGACGCTACTTTTGGAACGAATCGGTCTCTACTTGCTTTTAACTATAGCGCATTTAACAGAAGGACCTGAAAAAATTCGACAGTTAGAACGCAAATTTAGATTTCAATTCGTTCAACCGCTTGCGCAGCTATGCCATATTTTGAGATATGTCGCGTCACGATTTCCGGAATACGTTCTATTCGTTACAACTAGACTGCGGATACTCATGGAAAATAACACTTGTTTACATCAATTGTAACAAACGGGAGCCAAATAAAATTATCATTCTTTCTTTAATAACTTTTACAGAATGAGAATAGAAAATAAATTTCAGCCACTTGTTGTTCTCGTAAATGCATCGAATCACCAGTCTTAATTGTAAGACCTATTTTGGGGAACTCTTCCGACGAACGAAGACTCGACGACTTCAGTGTGAAATAAGTAAACGGAGAAGCAGGATTCTCTGGCGAGAAACAGCGTCGTTGAGCTTTGTGCCAATGGAGCTTACGTTTCAAAGGCATATCGTACATAGGCCGGGATCAGACTATGGATTATAACCTCGTTCCCTCTCTGTCCCTTCGTCTCTCGTTCTCTCTCTCTCTCTCTGCAAGGATGTCATATCATGCTCGACGGTACTCCGCGGTACTCCGAGGTTTCCGCTAATGAACCGGCAAGCCTTTACGGTGGTTTTATTCTGTTGCATCTTACGTCACGATATCCATCGCAGTCGGCCTCGCTCGATCTCCGTCGTAGCGACGGACCTCTGCCGGTAGGATCTGAAAGCTGGCCAGCTGGGCTGCGCCGACCTAACGAGTTTTTTTCCCGACGATAAAGTCCGAGCAAAGCAAAACTTAGCCGGAAACAGGAAACAAGAAACGACAGGAAGATCGTCCATCGCCTTTGCTCGTTATAGCCGTTCCCTTCGACATCGTAGCGCATTACCTACCGGCGATTGTTGCATATGTAGGTACGTTCCCAAATCCCGTTGTTGTAACGTTCAGAAAATACGCGAAACACGTTTCTTTGGTCTTAACGAATGAACAACAACGAATACTGTATGCTTATCCACCATAAATGCATTCGTTTGCTAGTCATCCTTGCATAATGTAAATTGTACCTTCTTGGCCCTTTAGATCCAGATGGGTCCCGTTTTCTACGAACTCTACATTGAACGATAGAAATGGTAACGATAGAAATAGAACGTAAAAATGTCGCAAGACCGTAGGAATTTATTTAATGAAACAAACCCTAAAGAGTGTCACATTTTTGACCAGTTATGTCTAATGGGACCTATGGAAGCGTGCGACAGGGCAAATAAGTTTCTTCTAAATTCTCGTTATAGTTGTACGTCGTATCGTGTTACTTGCGAACGTCGGTGGAAGGGCGAGGGTTGCCGTAAAACTCTTCGGGGTTCCTTATACACTTGTTGCACCTGCCGGATCCGTTCTGGGTCCGCAGGTGCTTAGGAAAGTGCAGGACGCGGTCGCTCACAGTCTCTCACACTCTCGCACTCGCGAACGCTGCTATTTCTCGAGGCTCGAATATTATCTTCGTATTATTGGTATATCCGTGTGAAGCACACCTGCTACCTCGACTTCAATATTTCTGGAAACCATAAATTTCTACACCTTGTGAACTTCTTAAACGTCCTCAACAGGATTTCTCGAGAGAATCGTTCTCCTCGTTCGAACCTCAAAGTTGAACAATCAAAAAGGGAGCTCGATCAATCCCAGCGATCGTTTTCTATGATATAATATTTTCTAACGATATTCCTATTACATATCCTAATTCGGGAAGAGTGGGCAGAGTAAACTAGAGAAATTACCTGTTCGTAGCATTTGTAGGTGTGTACAGGGATAAAGATTGCTATGCCTCGAGAGCATACTGTCGAAAACAATTATATCTCCATTCGTTTCGCGTCATTATCTGTCTGTACATCGGAAGATCCACTGGTGTTTCTTACTCTCAAAATTGTTATTTGAAGAAAGTCTGCTGCGCCGAATCTGTGATGACATTTCGGTTTGAAATGAAATTTTTTGTAAGATACACGCCAAAGTACCGATCTATTGATCCTGTTTCTACAGCGAAACGATAGCGCCCGAACTAGACAGAAATGAACGATGCAAAGACGAACAGCAGCGGTCCGAACTCCCCTCCAGACAGCGAAAACACCTGTTACAAAGCAACGTGAGCCGGATTTGTTTATTTTCATACATATCGAGCCATCCTTCTCTGTAACAGCCGAGCTCTACCTTATCGAGTACTTTGAACAGTTTCGAAGATAGCAGCACGTATCGAACGTGCAATTACCTACACAGCCTGAATCCATAGACGAGACGGAAGAATAGATTGAATGTTTTGCGGACTTTCGTGACCAAATGTGGCTGCTTTACCGACATGGAAATTTCAACGTAAGCAAAGGTAAAATTTCCCCTTTGTAATCGTTTTTTAATTTTTAAGACGACAAGGCTGACTGTCATATTCAGCTACGAAAATTTACAAGACGTTGAATCAATCATTACATCTTGTCTGTGATAGAATATTCTTCTTGCCTCCGAATGCTCCTCAAATTAATAGTTCTTCGACCAAGCGTCCCTCTGAGGAAAGGGCGCTTATATCGCTATTTCCAAGTCGGTAAGGTAGTCAACTGTTAGATGTAAATCCATAAGGTATTCGATCTAGTTTACACCTTACCCGTGTTTTTACCTTACAATTATAATATAAACAAAGAAAAGTGTTTCAACGCTGTTGAATTTAGTTTATTCCTTCAGTGAATCATCTATTTTGTAAGATTAGGAATCGTGGAAAGCTTAGAAAGCGCGGGAAGCGGAGGATTCGTACGTGTCTCTAAACGTTTCGAATTCTTATAGTATTTTTTAGAAATGTTAGACCACCCTTCGGCAGTAAAGAATATGCGTCTATGACGTTTCTCGGTTATACGAATTATTTGAACCTACCGGCGAAACTCGTCCAAAACGTAATCGTTCGTTTTCTGACCACTCGACAAACCGACAGCGATAAGGAAATCGTCGTGCGATAGAAAGAGGAAATTACAACTCGAAACGTTCGCCGAATAACGCGAGTTACGAAGTCCGATGACGTTGTGTCTCAGAGGATGACGTCAGCTACGATCTTAACGACCGATTTATGGTATCATTTCCATTTCCATCGATTGGGTTCGAGTCTGTCTGTTTCAGCGTACACGGGTTTCGACATATTTCTAACCGGAATCCGTCTGTCGAAACCGAAAGCTTTCATTGAGAATCCTCTACTATGAAAGCTTGTAACGTAATAGGAGACACGCGCACCATCGGTGTCCCCGTGGCCGTTTCCCTTTCTCGTCGATCGATCGAGTCCGCTGAATCATTGCAAAGAGATGCTAAGAACGGGTTGGAGGAAAATCATCGTGGACCGTTGTTCCGGCTCTCGACGGACCTGAAGCCGAAGCCGAAGCCGAAGAAGAAGTTTACGCGAGTCTGTCGAGAGCGTCGCTGGCCCAGAAGAGCGTTCACCTCTTGTGTGAGGATGCAAAATGAACCGATACAAATTTAGAACGCCTTCTTTCTTCGTTTCGTAATCGGTTAAAAGGGGAAACGTTCCTCCGTGAATAATCCACGAGCAGCGTTTTTCCACCGTTTCGTTCGGCGTAGGAAGTTGTCCTCGTCGAAGCTGGCTTGCTTGCTTGCTGGCTGGCTGGCTAGCTCGGTCGCGTAGTTTAAAATAAACATCCAAAACTCGTCTTCGTTCGCGCAGAACCAAAATCTGGTCTCTCTCTCTCTCTCTCTCCCTCTCTTTCTCTCTTTTCGATTACGCGTAGACGTAGGTGCGTCGTAAGAACGTACTAACGTATCGTTCTAATTCGCAAAAAATCGTAGAATCGGCGAACAGGTTCGGTTCGAGTGATCACGCGACTGGACCACCGAGCCCTGGACAAGCAGGCTGAAAACCTTGGAACTCAGGGCCATTATTGTCTGGTGGGGCCTTTGCCTCTTCCCTTTCCCTTTGATAGCCACGGGAGTCTTTCATCTGCTGAGACACGCCAGCCGGAGAGAGAAAGAGAGGGAGAGAGAAAGAGAGACAGACAGAGAAAGACAAAAAGGAAGAGAGAAAGAGAGAGAGAGGAGACTTCTGTGTGTGCTGCAGGAGAGGCTGTTTCTTCAACGATCTTGAAGGGGCTACGCCTCGTAGAAGATATGAGCCACGGTTGCGACGTCGCCACCAGACAAGAACCGAAATTGCATTTCCACCGAGGGTCGCCCTCAGACGCGAAGAGAGACCCCTTCCTGCCTCGTTCTTTGCCTCCTCCGCCTACTTTTCATCTCTCGTTACGTTTCATCTTCCTTCCTTTCTCTCGCCCTATCCTGTCCTGTCGTCGTTGTCGTCGTCGTTGTCGCTGTCACTGTCGCTGTCGTTGTCGCTGTTGCTGCCGCTGTCGCTGTTGCTCGGCTCGAGTCTTCTTCGCCTCGCTTTATGCCCCGTTCCTTTTTCTCTTTTCTCTTTTCTCTTTTCTCTTTCAGCGTCTTGTTTGTTGACCCCAGTTTCTCCTCCTCGGGGATTAACCGTGCAACCAGCCTGCGTTTAGGATAAGCTGCGAAATACTAGGAACGATGCCCGTGTCCTCTCGCAATAGAAATCCGCTCGTTCTTCGATCGTACAACAGTTTACCAGCTCGCTTGGAATTCGGACGAGAAACAAATAGACTATTTAGGGTTTAAATTGGTTTATTTATATCGAGCTCCTCGCATACTCGTCGATTATTAAATGGCAAAGGGGGTTACGGTCTGGGTTAAGTAACTGTGCAATAACGAGGCCATTAGTTATTCAACAGGAACGCAACGCGCACGCGCGATTAATTTGATTGTTCCCTGTTAATGACAATCCCCCGGTGTGTGTAACGTGTAACAGTGTCATCCTTTGGCAGATCGCGATAACGTAACGGTTATGATAATGAAAAGGATGGCGCTAACGGCGCGTCAGGTAGGAGTCGTGAGAAACCCTAACAAAGGCCGCTGCTGAATTTCATTTAAATTCGATTAACCGGATTTGAGCGGATCGCGATTTATATTTCCCGCAAATCGAAACCCTTCCTGTGCCCGAAACCTTGCTCTTTAACCTTTGCGCTTCGCGAGCCATCTGCAAAAATCAAAGACGCAGCATAGCACGCGGTTTTTTGTTCTGCGAGTTACACCCCCTGTTTGACCCTTCCCAGTGATGATAGCCTTAGTATGTTCTGCGATAAATTTGAAGCGCAACCGTGGACAAGAAATTGTTCTGGTCGCCAGGAATTAGCACGATCGAATGGCGTGCGAATCTCTCGGAAACTTTCATTGAAAGTGGGCGGAAGCGTGGATCTGCGACGCCCGTAAATCTCGAACGGGAAGCGAAACGCGCGCGTTATTCGTGCGCTCACAGCCCGCTAATCTATCCCGCAAAAATTCCGATCGCGCATTTTCCCGTTTCGGAGGAAAATTGTTCGCGGTATGAACAACCTAATTGTTACAACCGCTGCTAGGTGAGACTCATCGATAGGTCACTGTCTCGATTCTTTGTCGCACAAATTGTAGTACTTTGCCGCACAAATTGCAGTACTTTGCCGCGTTTAATTGGAAGCTTGTTCGCAAGGCGGTGCAATCCAGTCTCGCTTTCAACGCTACCATTGCACAAAGGTAATTCAATTTCCGCGGCAACAAGCTCGCACGGGCGCCCGCTCTCCCGTTGGTCCCCTGAAAACGTTGGTTCTTGAGCAAACAGTCCAAGACAATAACCCGAATAAACAATGCGTTCGCATGGGCTTCAGATAACCGATCGACACGGTGCACTGCGAGCTATTGATACGAGTGACGTGCCACGGTCGACGCTCAAACTAATCGTAATCGAGTAAATCGAGACGATCGTTTACGAATTTCTTCGAAATATCGCACCTTCGGTTTTATGGATTCAATCGCGTTGAATGGATCAACTGAAAGAAACCGGTGAATTGTTCCGCGTGTCTCGTTAACAGACTTTTATCGTGGTCGATCAATACGCGTTTTATTAACATACTTACGTCGAACAATTATCGATCGGCGCGCGCGAACAATTAATCTCGCGGGCGATACGCGACGCGACGGCGCACACTGATGAAATTTAAAGTACTTAGATATTTGTAAACGCGTTAATATTCGACCAAAAATACTCGGAACAGCAATAGAATTGCTGTAGAATTGCAGTAGAATTGCATTGTGAATCATACTGAACGGTGCGGCAGTTTTCGTTTGTTAATCGCGTCAGCCCGCTATTTCGACTTCATTGCAGAACAACGATGGGGTCGATCGGGTATCTTTATCGTGCCGATTTTTTCTGCTTCAAAAACAACGGTGCGTCGGTAACAATAGCCTGACGCCGACGCTGACGCATCGATGATCCGTCTCTCGAAACCCGCCGGTCGACTGTAAATAGAGTTGAAAAACGAGCGGACATCGCTTTGTAAACTAAAAGATAATTTCCGGTACCTAAATCTCCGTGGAAATTACGCGGGGTATCTTTGCCCCCATATATCTACGACGCGATCGAGTATTTGTTTCAAATATTTTTACCATGATACCATCGTACATATCTACGTATAAACATATATGTACGTGGACGACAGTTCTAATTTCAATTTGGAATCGCCTGTATGTGAACGCTGTAAATACTATAACCTATCTTGCTTTCACCGCACGTTTGTTGACAACTCACGTGATCGGTGACAATGATGTCGGCGGGAAATGTACAAGCATTTCGCGGTGTGCTCGAACGTTTCTCTATTTCTATTTCTCTTCTGCATATTTCATGGCGTAAGACGCTTTCCAACGTAAAATAATCGGTGTTTCTGTATCGCTTGCGCAACGAGTCAAATTTTCAGCCGTTCCTCGTTTCGTAATTTCAACATTTAACGCAAACGTGCTTCTTCCGATGATGAGTGAAATAATTACGCAACGAACACGGACTTCATTCGCTATTATCGCGTGGTCAGTATCCAATTACTTGATGGCAATTTATTCTACACAGCAGGAAATGACGGAAAGCGGAAAATGCGCAGTACCATATTATTACCTCTGGTCTTTGATTTCGTCCCATCGATGGAATTTTTAAAACGAAATATATGTCGCAGGAAATAAGTAAACGGGAAATTATTCGATTAAAAAGTTGAGTGAACCGGAAAATACGTAGCGAGCGGAAGCTCACTCGACCAATTGAAAGCTTGTCGAATCGATTTATCGATTTACAATTTCGGAGCATTTGATTTCGATCGAACTGTACGGTAGTGAGCCGTACACGACGCTTAGTACACAAACGGTAGATATCGGAACGATAAAGATAGAAAACGAGGTTTCCGTAGCGTATAAATCTATTTAAAACTTCACAGCTTTGAAAAGTCGCAACATTGATTGTATGTTGTACACGCATACGGGTGATATTATAAAGTACAAAATGGTGGCAGAGCAGTCGACGCAGCACACGTAGAGCACGCATGCGCGCGCCTGCGCCACAGAAAAATAGTACGCTGGAGATTTCGTCTGGTAGAGAATCGCGTTCTCTGTCCCCGTGGCTGGGAAAAGCCCGCGTCAGTTGTGCGACGATTGGTTTCACTGGAATCCGATAGTGGTTCGATCGGTATATGTATCGGTATCGGCATCGGCATCGAATGCCTCGAGCGCATTTCAATTTGGTCTAGAGGCGAATCCGGACGTCGAGGTGGGCTTGTCGGCGCAGTGGGCCAGTGCGCATCGGTGGACCGAAACACGGAGACCCGAGATCAGTGGGAGAGTCGAGAGTGTAATGTCTGATAAGACGAGCGATGGACAGCCGTGCGAGCGCGTGATCCTACCTTTGCTTTTGACAGTTCACCTTCCCTGAAAAGTGACTCGAACCGCTAAACGGGCCGTTCCGCGAGCAGCAGTCGTGTTGCGCCTAATATGTTCGTGCCAATGTGCCATTGATCCAGGCGGACTGACGAAGGACTGATTCAGATAATCGCAGGCAGCGCAGGCAACAGAGAAAAGCACAAGTGGTCGTTCGTTCGTTCGTACGTTCGTTCGTTCGCTCGCTAGCTCGCTCGTGTGTGTCGCGCGTTCCGTTCCGTTGTCGTGACCACCTACGTGTCTTTGACTCATAGTATAGAAATACCTACCTCCGTACGAAACTACGAAACTAATAACAGCCAGTATCTGTCATTACTTTTTCCCACTGACAAACAAAGGCGGCTAGTTTTAGCGCTGCCTTCGACCATTGGATATATAATATTGCCTCTCTCTTTCTCTCTCTCTCTCTCTCTCTCTCTCCCTCTCTTTCCCTCTCTGTCGTTCTTATTCTCGTGGGACGAGGAAACAGAATGGAGGCGATAGCAAAGCATGATTTTACGGCTACCGCCGAGGATGAGCTTAGTTTTCGAAGGAGCCAGATCCTCAAGGTTTGTACGATCTATACTCGAGATCCTATGCCGTATCGGTACGCTCCGAAAACGGAAAATTCGGGGAGAACGGTGTACCGTTGCTAGTTTTCGGCACATGGTGCACACCAATCCTGAACTTTCCGAACTGCTATCGCGCAAACGGATGTCGCGTGTCGCTTCAGGATATTCGTGACAATGCGTAGCGTTCTACGGAAAACGATGCTCACCCCCGTTCATTTTTTTTTCTCCGTGCTTCGAATTGTTTGGCGAGTTTGTTGCTCGTGACTTGTTGATTTTTACTCGTCGACTGTTTCTCCGCTCGAAACGCGTGTCAAACAATTACATTCGAATTATTGCCGAGATAACAATTTTCTTTCCTTTTCCGCTTCCTTCTGCGGTTCGTGAAAAAATCATGTAATATCAATCCGTGCGATTCAAATAATTTCAGCATGCCGTGTTGCACAGATTGCTCCTTTTTCAAAAGATTCGCTGGGAAATTATAGCGTTGTACCATTGGAAGATGTGTATCTTGTAAAATCTTCCAGAGTCATTGCTTTTAATGTTTCTACGGTTGAATTTTTTGATGTATGATTATTTAGAAGTATATTGGTGGAACGAAACATTTTCTAGTAGAAAGACTCAGACTTTTCTAGATAACTATTTACTACAATAAGCTTCTTCAATAAAATTCTGCACAATATAATAATACTTTGTTTGTCTTTGTATTAGAGCAATATACTTGCTAGACCTGAGAGATTTAATACATAACATTGTTACTGCAATACGCATAACATAACAGCTATGTTATTCTTGCAGATTCTAAATATGGAGGATGACATGAACTGGTACAGAGCTGAACTAGATTCCAGAGAAGGACTCATTCCAAGTAACTACATAGAAATGAAAAACCACGAGTGGGTGTCCCATACATTTTTTCTTATTAATTGATTGTAAATTGCTGTCAAATTTTTCAGCACGTTTCATTGTTTGCTCATGTTTCATTTATCTTTTACAGCTGGTATTATGGAAGGATAACCAGAGCGGATGCAGAGAGACTATTAATGAACAAACAAGAAGGCGCTTTTCTTATTAGAATTAGTGAAAGTTCGCCTGGTGATTTCTCTTTGTCTGTTAAGTTAGTAAAATGCTTTTAAAAGGAACTACAACAGGTGTTTACATAAACACCAAATGTTTTGGTTGAGTAATAATTATTCAATGGTTTTCTTCAGATGTTCAGACGGTGTCCAACACTTCAAGGTATTAAGGGATGCCCAAGGAAAGTTCTTCTTGTGGGTGGTCAAATTTAACAGTCTTAACGAATTAGTAGAATATCACCGTACGGCGTCCGTGTCTCGCTCGCAGGATGTGAAACTACGAGACATGGTTCCAGAAGAAGTAATTATACATATAAGCTAATTAAATATATATGATATAGAAGGACTATTTCATTTTGTCATGTCACCGTATTTCGTTTCAGTGTCTAGTACAAGCGTTATATGATTTCATGCCACAAGAACCTGGTGAACTCGAGTTTAAACGAGGCGATGTAATTACTGTAACCGACCGTACGGATCAACATTGGTGGCACGGAGAAATTGGCAATAGACGGGGTCTCTTCCCATCTACGTATGTCACTCCTTATCACTCCTAGGTAAGTACAACTTAATACGTATCTTGTTACAACTAAGTACGTATCTTGAACTTGTCATTTGATTTGCCATAAATATAAGAATAAAATGATTGTTGATTGTAGACTTGATGTCACGCGCACAGAGGCCAAAAGCATCGGCCGCCATGTCCCACCACTACTACATACAGGATCAGAGTTGGAGCAGAATTGATCAAGAAGAATTTGCAAACTCCGCCTATGGAATGGGCTACCAGGATTCATTGGTGGTCTAGATGTCGAGTTTTTAGCTTGGCTTGATACACCATTAGTACTCTTTATCGGTCCCATTGAAAAAGCTTCTCCTACTGTAGTAACACACAGATGGACAGACGTAGAGTTTGATTATGTAGCAGACGACGACAAGGTAGTAAGTTTGTTTGTTTGTTTGTTAGGTTCGCGATCGAAACGAATCGGCGCGGCGCGGCGGGAGAACTTTTCACTGAGACTGATATTACTACTCGAATTTATTAATAGTCATAATGCGTGTAACATAGACATCCCCGTAAGCATCTCATATTTCAGTTTCACAAGTAATCGAGTAGAGAGTAGATCTGAAAATACATTCATAACATTTACGTGTGACAAACGAATCGTGGAGTGGTGTTTCCTATTTCTTGGTAGTCCATTAATGGAGTGTTCAAACGCGAAGGTACAATATCGACCTTGTGTGTACATCGGTTAACAAGGAGTATCGGCCATATTAAACGAAAAATACATATTGTTTCGGAAGTCGGATTTAACGCTGGCGTAAACATTGTATTTTTCGATATACGAGAATTCGCTGTTCGAAGAACGGGTGACCTTCGTGATAAAGAGCCTAGTACGCGAGATACAAGAACTTTATATAGATATAGCATTAAAACGCGTCGCCTTTTGGCATAAAATGCACACTATGCCTCTATGTTGTGGATATTTTTACAAGTAAGAAGAGGAAGGTAATATTCCTCGAAACGATTGAGACAAATCTGATGCCGATGTATCAGATATACTTGCTGTGTATCATATAATATAGACTTGTACTTTCAGACTGTACGTTGGATAATCGTTCAGACAAGATTCAAAGGAAATCTTTTTTTAAAGTATTAGCGAAGATACATTTGCAATTCCTGTAACGCCTTCTCATGGTTCAAATTTTTCTCGATCGGAGAATTTTATTTTTCTGATTACCACCAACTGTCCTATGAAACGAAACTCTTTTTTCTTGAAATGTTATGGTGATTTTTCTTTTTAGAGATTTTACGACATTGATAAACATACGAAAAAATTCCAAATTTACATGAACATGGTACGTGTTATACACATACATGATATATTAATGGGACTCGACGACAACGAGCGACTGATTTATTCTTTGTAACGCGTTAGAAATAAATTAGCGACCCAAGGAAAGCTTAGAATCGAGATGAATTTGTGTTCCGTAATGCATTTTTCGACACATGCCAAAACAAAATATAATTCCAAAAATCGGCCATGCGAAATAGACTTGTCTGTATAACGTGAAACATGTAATTTTTCAAAGAACAGAAGTTCGTGTATATTTTTTAAATACTTTCTTTCTAACAGATTATTTCGGCACATCTTACTTTTTTATCTTCGTGTAAACAGTGAAAATACGTAGCCCTATTTTGTAATTATTATTATTATTATTATTATTATTATTCGTTATGTTACATTTTATTGATAACAATATATTATATTAATTACACTTGCATGATTTGTTTACTTACGCCCATAATCCACGATACTTTTTGATACTTGTTATGTAACAAGTGGTAAAAATTGTAACTTCTACAACTGTGTTACAAGAACATTATATATAGTAATTGAAAGATGGTACTTGTGCATGCAATAGATTTACATAAAATAAGTAAAAAGACAAAAGTGGCAATTATTCTAAAATAATAATAAGTTCTTTTTAATTCAAAGACTGCAATAATTACAAAATACAAAACCATTTGGTTTCAATATTGAATCCAATACCACAGCGAAGAACGTTTACGAATAAGAGATTAAAAAGTATACATATATACATAGTTATTTAATAATTCCCTTTATATTGTCGATACTTTCCGAAATAATTTATAGTATTTTATATAGTTCCTATTGACGCAAGCGTTATCCTGATCAAATCGGGAGAAAAATTACAATAAATTGAAATGATCCTGAAACAGTGGCGATCGTTTGATTAGATTTTAAAAACCATTCAAATTGTTAGGAGTTTCATTCTATCTTTGTAATTAGAATAGACATTTCACAAAACTTTGGGAAATCTTTAGCTTAGACTTTAAACGACTTCAAAATATGTAGATCCGCTTGCATCTCACATCCGATGATTACATAGTATTGACAAGCATATTTACGCTCAGAGTGTATACTTTTTCCATTAGTTTCATTTTAATGAGTCCTCATTAGATATTAGCTATTGGATATGTTTTGCACTCTCTCGTTTTTTAAATATTTTATATTGATTGTTAACGCAAAATATGGAAGCATGGTACACGTTCACTCACTATAAGCAATGTTTCCTCACAATCTGTGTAAAACTGCTTCAACCAATTTGGAATTGAGTTGTCTCGAGACAACGGTATACCATTATGTATCTGGACCAATAATTGTATAATAATCGAATGTAATAAAGTTACATGTTTGAACAAAGTTTCACCTGCTAATTCTGATTCTATTAATTCTGATATCAAAGTACAAACTATTTACTGTGTATCAAACAAAAGCATTTGTGTTCTTATAAATAGGTATCCATAAATACAGCTGTTCATTTGTCAATTTACAAAATAACTGTCAATATATTTTATACACTTTTTTTTATCATATATCATTACTTATGAAAATTAAACGATACGTTGGTACTTTCATTTTGAGGTAATACATATGTTTAACATAGTTGTTACGTACAAAAATGTTTATTTAACATACAAGTCTATAAGAGATGTATCTTCCAGCAGTTTCGGATGGCCTGATAATTTTTACAACTTGTCCACGTTTTAAGCCAAAATAACGAGCAACAGGATCACCGGCTTGTATACGCATCAACTGATTCTCTTTCAACTTATACCTGGTAAGTAGTTCTTCCTTTTCATCCGGTGTAAGTACGATGTGTTCAGGTACTAATTCGTGTTCTGTGATGTTAATGAGTAACTCGGATTCTAAGAATTGTTCCAATATATACTTTGGAGCCATGTCTACCAAAGATTGTTTTGCGGATGGTGTCATGCCTTGTTGAACAACAATAATAGCCCTATTGTGACAAACAATTGCATCAAATATTGTACATACGAAATTAATATTTCAGAAATAATGATCCCTTTGTTTTAGAAAGTAATTACTACGTTACCTGTGAATTTTCTCTTCTTGCATTCGCTGACAATAAGTTTTAATTGTTCTGATTCCAATCTTGGGCTCATCGGGAAAAAATACAAAGAGCTGATCTGTGGGATCATCATTGTGAGCTACTAGTACAATTAAATCACTGCGTGCCGGTCTTTTTTCGCTTGGTTTATCACCAAACTGTTCCTTAAATTGCTCCAATGTTTGATCCAACTCATCCTGAGTAACGAGATAACCTCGATCGTGACATAGCTGCATCACTGTTTTTCTTATTCGCCATAATTTATACGTTTCAGCTTCGTCATCCATTTCTCTAATAAATATTACCTAATCTTAAGAAAACAATTAGCGACTAAGAACATCAATGTTAAGCAATTAATTTCCTAGATATTAGCAGAGAGTCTTCACGCCCGGGGTTTCGGCGTTTCTGATACAGTTCTGCCTCCTACTCATTGTTAGCATGGAACAGAACCACCGATGAGATATTTACAAAGGCCACCGACGAGATATACATATATAAAGACTGCCAGCCTTACGGGAGAATGTGACGCTCGAAAAATGCGGTGGTCTTCTACCGCCCTCTAGGATAGATTTTGGCTGGAGTAAGAAACAGAAGGCCAACGACGGTATTTCGTCGGTGCAGAAGACCACTAAGGAAATTCTCATCGGTGAGAACAGGGTGAGAAGGTGAATCATCACGGACCCATATCGATTATCAAATGTTATATTCTCCGACCAGAGTTGGGCAAAATATTTATCTAAATAAAAATTTCGAATAACCAATAAAAGATAAAAAAATTTTTATTCCCTTATTCGAAGGTTCGAATAAAAAAAGTATCTTTATTCGACGAGTATCGAATAAATAATTTTATTCGACGAGAATTTATCCGACGAAAAAAGATAATTTTTTTTATTCGAAACGGATTTATTCAAACTTCGAATAATTTTTTCATCTTTTATCTGTATTTTCTATTCGAAGGCTTCTAATAAATCTTCGAATTACTTTTACCGACCGCCGAGATTCAAAGACCCATCGGCGACAAACAACATACAATGTAAGCGGATGGAGAATCGCGCACGAATGAAAGTTTAAACTTTTAGATTTATCAATATATCCTCATAAAATTGTGACGAGCGAATGGAGGGGATTTTTCTGATGGAAATGTGGTTAAATTCGAGTGTAATCGAACAAGTTTCATTGATACGTAATGTTACGATAAAAATGACAATTTCATTAAAGACAGTCCAAATGATGTCGTGTTTGGACTCATTTTCATCGGGATAAGCTCTAAAACTCATTCGTATTAACAATATTGTTCTGATTAAGAACATAAAAGCATAAATTGCTAATCGGGATGGCAGTCTTTATATATATCTCGTCGGTGGCGCCATCCATGACGAAACGCTGAAAGCGAAAGACAATCGATATCGACGCGTGTTTATCTGCTTTTATGAATTGCCACGGATGACGCCACTAGTCGACGATCTGTAGGAGTGTAATATATTTCTCCAAATAAAAGACGTGTTATCTCTTTCAGTATTTATTTTAATCGGAAGCACTTTGTTATGTAAATAATTTTTGTTGGTAGGAAACCAAAAACAAAATAAATGTTAACAACTATATATAAACAAATTAATCGATACAGAAATCTACATTATCTACAACCGCCACATTACTCCCCTCCGAGTTTTGACAATATTTTCTAAATATTGAACTCTACAAATCTTGTTTTCTTTTTTTCTTTTGGTCCAGGATAAGTTTTAAGTTGTCCTTTATTGGAAAATGAAGAAGTATCCACAATTTCTTCTAAATTTTCATCTTGTTCTGAATTTTCAAAGTAGGCAGGTTTCAATCTTTCAGTACTGACATTGATCGGCTGTCCATTAATTTTAATTGTGAAAACCTTCTCTGATGGTCTTGCAATTACCTCGAATGGACCCTCGTACGGTGGTGTTAGAGGTGGTTTGACTGCATCTATTCTCAAAAACACATGTGTACAACAATTTAAATTCTTATGTATAAATACCTTTTTTTAAATATTATGTATCGTCTGATGTGGCTTGAGCAATTTCATGCGTTCTCTCAATTCTTGTAAAAAAATTCTTTGATCAACCGGAATCACTTCTTCCAAAAAGAATTCGCCGGGTAATCTTAAAGTTTGTCCATATAACGTCTCTGCAGCTGATGAGCCTAAATTTTCTTTATATACTGTTCTTAATCCTAATAGAACAATCGGTATAATCTTCGTCCAATCTTCTTTTTCATGACAATAAATCGCTGTTTTCAGTGACCGATGCCATCTTTCTACAATCCCATTTGAAGCAGAATGGTAAGAAGTTGTTCTTATCTTCTTGAATCCAACCATCTTTGATAGTGCATTGAAAAGTGATTCAAATTGACTTCCTCTATCTGTGGTTACAGACAACGGTGTACCAAATCTTGAAATCCATGTATTGAAAAATGTATTCGCTATTGTATCTGCTGAAATTTCCTTAATTGGTATTGCTTCAGGCCAACGTGAAAATCGATCAATCATAGTTAAACAATAACGATATCCGTTAACAGTCGGAAGTGGCCCAATAAGATCTATATGTACATGATTAAATCTTTCTTTAGGCACTGGTATATGTAGGCAAATTTTTCTGATGACGATGAATTTTACTCTTTTGACAAGGTAAACAAGTTCTCACCCATTCTGCAGCATCTTTTGCCATATTCGGCCAGACAAATCTTTGAGACAATGTCTTTTTCATAGCTCTACTACCAGGATGTGATAAATTATGTACAATTTTTAAAATTCGTATCCTTAGAATTTTCGGAACAGAAGGTCGAATATTATCTTCTAAAATGTTGCAATATAATACAAGATTTGTATTACCAACTCTCAATTTTTGTAATTGTAATGCCGAATTTCCTTCTGAAATTATCTTTTTTAATTCTTCATCCGCCTGTTGTGCTTCCGCTAATTCTTCTGTGGTTACAACAATAGGCATTTCAATTGCTTCAACTCTTGAGAAGGCATCTGCAATTACATTTTCGTCCCCTTTAACATAACTTAATTCAGTAGTGAATCGACCTATAAAATCTAAACGTCGAAGTTGTCGAGGAGAAGCTTTAACTGATTTCTGTTTAAATGCAAAAACCAATGGTTTATGATCCGTTTTCACAACTAAATCTCGTCCTTCTACCATAAATCGGAAAAATTTAATTGCAGAATATATCGCCAAAAGCTCTCGATCATAAGTACTGTATTTTTGTTGAGTTTCCGTAAATTTTTTTGAATAGAATGCTAATGGTTGCCAGCTTTTACCAACGTATTGTTCTAAAACAGCTCCCATTGCTGTATCCGATGCATCTGTAGTTAGCGCTAAACGTGCGTTTGCTACTGGATGTACCAATAATATAGCATTGATTAATTGTTCTTTCGTTTTATTAAAAGCAACTTTTTGTTCTTCTGTCCATTCAATTAACCTTTTATCCTTCTTTTTTGCACCAATAAGTAACGAATGTAAAGGAGCTTGAATTTTTGCTGCCATAGGAATAAAACGACGATAAAAGTTTACTATTCCTAAAAATCTTCGTAATTCTGTCCTATCTTTTGGAATTGGAAAATCTTTTAATGCTTGAACTTTTTCCTCGGTAGATCTCATACCTTCTGTATTAATTAAATATCTCTTTATTCACATTTATTGACAATTTGAATTTTCGTAATCGTTCAAAAACTATCTTTAAATGTTGTTTATGTTCTTCTTCGTTTTTTGACGCAATAATTATATCATCAATATAACCATGACAAAAATTCAAACCTCTTAATACATTGTCTAAATATCTTTGAAATGTTTGTGTTGCATTTCTTAATCCAAATGGCATTGCTAAAAATTCAAATAATCCAAATGGTGTGATAACTGCTGTTTTGGGAATGTCTTCGGGTGCCATGGGTATCTGATTATAGGCTTTAATAAGATCTAACGTTGAAAAAATTGTTGCACCTGCTAATTTAAAAGAAAAATCTTGTATATGAGGTACAGGATAGCGATCCGGAATTGTTATTGAATTTAATCTTCGATAATCTCCACACGGTCGCCATTCCCCATTTTTCTTCGGAACCATGTGTAAATGACTTGCCCATTGACTGGATGATGGCCTACACACTCCTTTCCGAATCATTTCTTCGAATTCTGCTTTGGCAATTTTAAATTTTTCAGGTATCAAACGTCTAGCTTTTTCCGCTATCGGTTGACCTTTTGTTACAATATAATGATAAACATCTTTTTCAACAATTTCTTTCCTAACCGGTTTAGTAATATCAATATATTCTTGTAATAATTTATCATATTTAAAGGAATTATTTATTGTTGAAATTGAAATTGTATGTACTCGCTTCAAGATTCCAAATGATTGTAATTTCGTCTCTTTATCTAAAACCCTTTTGCCATTTAAATCTACTAATAGATCGTAATGACCTATAAAATCTGATCCTATAATCGGCATTACGGCATCAGCTACAATGAATTCCCAAGTAAAATTTCTGCGTAATCCCAAATTTACGGTAATTAATTTTTGACCATATGTTTTAATCTCAGAACCATTTGCAGCAAAAAGTATAAGATTTGTTTCTGTCAACTTTCCTTTTAACATTTTCCTTGGTAACAACGAAATATCAGAACCAGTATCAATTAAATATCTCATACCTGACGTCTTGTCGGCAATCGTCAGACGATAATTAACATTTGAGCTATCATGGATCGTCTGTACTCCAGACAGCTTTCTTAGTTTTCCTCTAACCCTTCATTTGATCGATCTCTTTTATCCTTACCACTCCAAGAACAGGGTTTTTTTTACATTTAAAGGAATCTTGGCTTTGAAATGCTTCTATCTCTCCTAAAAATCTAGATCTTGATCTATTTCTGTAATTATTTCTTCGAAAATTAATATTTAAAACTTCTATTTGTTTTTGTAACTCCAGAATCTGTGAATTTAATGTCTGATTGTTTTCTTCCTGTGAAGAATTAGAAGTATAATTTTCTTTTGAAGTAATGTTACAAATGTTACTTGGTTTTATTACTTCTACAATTTTATCAGCTCGATAAGCCAATTTGGAAAGCTCTTGTACTTCACTAATAGCTAAAATTCCTCGAACATTTTCTGGTAGTTGTTCCAGAAACAATGTTTTTAGAACACTCTCGCTACACAAACCACCTGCCAAATTTCTTCTTTTTTGTAAGAAATTTGACGGTTTTTCGTTAATCATCTCATTTCCCCTAATTAATCTTCTTAATTTTGACTCGCTTGATTCGTCGAACGAGGAAATAATTCTTGTTTTAAGAGTTTCATATTTTTCTTTAATTGGAGGATTGTTTAAAATATCGGAAACAAAAGGAAGAACTGTCTTATCTAAATTAACTATAGTATACCGGTATTTGGTATCGTCAGAGGAGATTCTGCTAATTGCGAAGGCTGCCTCAATCTGGGTAAACCACAATATCGGATTCTCTTTCCAAAAGGGTGGAAGTTTAACCATTGATGTTGCATTGATTTGACTGAAATTGTTGGTTTGACTTGTCGAAGGTAATTCTTCTTCTAACAAATCCTTATCCGTCTCCGTAATAAGATCTTGATTTGATTTCCCTTCAATTCTTGTTGGGGAATGATGAAGCGGCATCCTTCTTTCTTAAAAAGGATCACGTCACCTCTTTCTGTATTTATTTTAATCTGAAGCAATTTGTTATGTAAATAATTTTTGTTGGTAGGAAACCAAAAACAAAATAAATGTTAACAACTATATATAAACAAATTAATCGATACAGAAATCTACATTATCTACAACCGCCACAGATCAAGGGCCGTATGAAACGAACGCCGAAAGTAGGTGGCACAATGCAAGCTGTTGCTGTCCTTGTCGCGCGATCAACTCTCTTTGTGTTACGCATTACTAGTATTAGAATAACGAGCGTACATTCGAAAAATCAATTATTACTATTTCTGTATTCCTGTAATAAAGATAATAGAGATTCATCAATTACAACTATTCCTGTATTCTCGTAATAAAGATTCTGTGAATATTATAATAAATAGTAACAATAACAATAAAATATTGCTTTATTCATTTAAATTTATTTATGAACGTCACTAAGACGACTAAAAGACGTGTCTAAGACGTTTGAAAGACGTCTAAAAGACGTTTTGTAACAAAAGACATTCAGGAGACGTTCGAAAGATGTCCGTAGGACATTCGGGACGTCTTAAAGACGTCTTTAGGACGTCTCTGTGCTATCTGGGAAAGAAATAACAGGGTTGACAATATTACATTAAATTTATTAGAACGAAACAAATTGCAAATAAAATGCATTACTCAACGATCCGAAAGTATTTCGAATCACACCCTCAACAATACCACGCGTTGCGACGCGAGCTACATAATTTATCGAATCTCTCCCGACTTACGCTAACGCATTCTTACAAGTATATTACACACTCTCTACATTTTATAAATTACACATAAAGATACACGAGTGATTTTCGAAAGTGAATAGCTCGGGGGAGCAGTCTGGCAACGAATCAAAATTCCTTAGTATCGATTCACGATCTGTTGGATCCAGTCGAGGTAGTGGGACACACGGGAGTAGACACCTGGAACACCTGCCTGTCCGCATCCGATTCCCCATGACACGATTCCTGCCAATTGCCAGCGACCTTGTCGTTCGCAAACCATAGGACCGCCTCCGTCACCTTTGCAAGCGTCCTTTCCTTCTTCTCCTCCAGCGCAGATGAATCCTGGATGCAGGTTGAACCCTGGACCCAACCTGGTCCTGCGCATCTGGTGTTCGCACAGCTGATTGCTGACCACGGGCACGTCCACTTCCTTCAGGATGTTCTGATACTTTCCAAAATCTCCGAAAGCATCCTTGCCCCAACCGGTTGTCCAACACCTGTTCGAACAGATCATTGTTACAAACCCTCCGCTTCGATTACAATTCTCCAGCATCGGTTTAACATTAAACCTATAAATAGATTTCTTCGTTCGATTATATAATAAGACAGTCCATACCAGCTAATTTGAATTACTTGGCAGGTTCGGTGTTAAACGAACGAGGATCAACCGGGAAACCTACCTGTTCTTTGCGAAGTCGTCGCGTTTGTCCGGCAGGCAGGCAGGGCTGATGTGCGGGTTCTTGACAAAGTCGACCTCGTGATCTATCCTGAGGATTGCGATGTCGTTGTAGAGGGTGCCCGCGTAGAATTCAGGGTGCACGACGATGTTCGCCACGTCCCTCTCGATGTAAGGATAAAACTCGACGTCGTGGTTCACGTCCCATTCTCCGAGACGAGCCCGAAGGTCACGAGCAGCGTACGTTTTGACGCAATGCGCCGCAGTCAGGATGTGCCTGGACGAGATCAGGGTGCCACCGCAAACGTACACGCTCTCCGTCGGGTCCTTTTTCAAGATGGCCACTTGCCACGGGTACTCGCCTGTCGATAATAAAACAATCCGGGCTTAGACACGGCTAAAGTTCTCGGGGGGGGGGGGGAGGGAGGCAGGTTGGTTCTACAGAGGCAAAAAGGAAGACTCACCAAACTCGGCATCACCGTCGACGTTGATGGGGGTCTTGATGCGTCCGTTGATGCCTTGGGTGTACCTGGTTCCGCACTGGCCTGGTCGCGGTCTCGAGGTCTGTTGTCTCCTGCGGCAGCAGACGAAGCCAGGGCTGCAGGTTCTGGGAGGGCCGGCGATGAACTGTCTCTGTAGAGAAAGCAAGCAGACATCTCGTTGGACGACGAGCTGGACACACGATCGCGGTATCTTACGGACAATAGAGGAACGGGAGTCGCTCGAACCGGCAGGGTTCGACGGAGAGAGAGACTCGCCGAGGACTCGCGACGAGCGTGTACCTTTTGGATCTTCGCCGACGACGAGCCTCCATCGTTGATACTTACCTCGAGCGTGCCGTTAGACAATCGCAGTTGCGTCGCGTCTAGCTCGCGCTTTCTTCTGCCGGGGAACGATACCTTTCCGGAATTGCTTCTATTCGGGGCTGGTTTGGTCTGCCCGTCGGTGGATCGATCTTTTTCGAGCGACGGCGGCTGCTTCGCGTTCGATCGCGCGTACGACCGATCGTCGTAGTCGTAATCGTAATCGTCGCCTTCACGGTAGTAATCGGAATAGTCCGCGGTCGGGTAGGAGGGTTCGTGATGGTACGCGGGACCGTGAGACGGGTAGAACGGTTTCGGGGGGTAGTTAGGCTTCTCGTAGTACACGCTCGGCTTCGGAGGGTGATGATAGTGGGACGCGTAACCGGGCCCGTACACGGGTCCAGGCCCGTAGTTCCCGTAGATCGCTTGTTTCTTGTGCGCTAGAAGATCACCGAGTTTCTGGACGATGTGCCGATTCGGCGTCACGTGGAAATTTACGAACGGCTTGACCACCTTGTCGCCATACTCGTCTTTGCTGAATTGCACGGCTAGCAGAGGGTTCACGGAGACCAGGCCCAAATTAAGGCCCTGATCCGATCCGGATCCGTAACCGCCGTACGGGTTTACCAGGGGATTGCCGGCGTAAGGATTGATCGGGTACGGGCCGCCGCCGGTTTGCGGTAGACCGAAACTGATCCCCCAGGTCGGCTTCAAGTTTAATTTCGACGAGTCCAGATCGCTAGCATCGAGTCTCTGCAACCAGGGGTCGAACGGACACGCAGGTAGAGATCCACAGTCTCCGAGATAGATCGTTGCCGATCGGACGCGGTTCTAGTACGCGGGCGAAAGTACGCCAGATTGATAGTACGACGATCGGGGCACGGAAACGCACCCGTTTCCGCGTCGAAATGGGTCGCGACTAACGACTAACGACTAACGGTCAAATAAACTCATCAGCGATCTTACCCCTTCTCCGGTGTTCTTCTTCCTGCCCTCAACGGTCTGGTCCTCCTCCTTGACGGCCTCCCTCTTGGTCCTGACCTCTGACGTTTCGCTGGAAATCGGCATATCGGCGATTGCGGTCCCATTTCCTTCGAGGTTCGACGTCTCGGTCGTCGAATCGGCGCCCTCGGCTTCGATGTTCTTATTCAGATTTCGCGGATCGATGGCTAGGAAGAGATCGTCCTTGCGACCGGCGTGCTCGGAAGCCTGGCATTGCTCGTAGGGCACGCACACGCAGTCCGTCGCCCCGCCGCCGTAGTTCCCGGTGAAATCGTTTCCAAACTCCTCGTTCTCGTTCTGGTAATTGTAGTAGTTGTTGTTCACGTTGCTGGAGCCGAACGAGTAGTCGTTCGAGCCGGCCTGAACTGCGTTCGAAGAGGCATAGTTGCCGGTTCCGTAGTATTTTCCGGTCTTCTGGCCGTCTGTTTTCCCGTAGGTGAAATCTCGAGGCGGTTTCTCGTAGACGGGATACCGATCGGCGTAGCTGTTCGCCGACGCGGAACCGTCGGACCCGATGAGACCGTTCCCTCCGGTGCTCGGAGGCGCTTTCACCTTGAACGCTTTCTTGTAGTCGTCCGACTCCTGGAAACCTCCGGCGTAGATCGACTGGCCGGGCGGATCGTAGCTGGACCCGACGGTTCCCAGGCCGATCGACGGACTACCGACGAACCCGCCGGATTGACCGGCTCCCTCGCCGTGATGATAGTGATGATGGACGTGCTGCTGGATGTCGGCTCCCGCGAGGCCGGGCCTCAACGCGATCTGCTTCTTGTCGATGAACCGATCGTTGCTCTCGTAATCGAAGCTTCCCGCCAGTGATCCTTCGTACACCGGCTTCGAGGCTGCGAACGACGGGAACGGAGGTCCAGGTTTCTTCGGACCACCCGGATAAGACCCGATCAATCCTCCGGGTCCCCCAGGGAAATGGGAGATGGACGGAGGAGGCACAGGTCCACCGCCGACTCCGTAAACGACGTCTGAAGTCAAGCCAGAAGAAGCGAAACTGCTGGACCCTGATAAACCTGGCGGTATCTTGGGTGGGCCGTAGGGTCTTTTCACAGGGATAGCGGGCAATGGTCTGCCCACTGGCTTTATGGTCACAGGTTGCGCGTAGATGATGTCCTGCGGGTATATCCCACGATGGGGAGAGTAATACGGTCGGCGTCCCTCGACGTTCTCGCACTGTAAAGTAAACAGTTCAAAGTTGAAACGACGCGGCGAGGTCTTTGATGAGTTATATTATTTAATAGAGTTCCGAGCTACTCACGTTCATCAATCCCAGCGTGCATAGCTTGTCTCTGATGTAGGATCGAGCGACCGTATCGTTTCCGATTTCGAGCGCGTTCTTCACGTTCGGATCGGCGTACACCTGATCGTAGCCTTCGATGTTGCGACCCTGCCGACTGGACACCAGGATTTCATCGACTACGGCTTCCACCTGCGACAGAAAAATGATTTATCCCACCGAGGTCCTTCGGGAAGACGTTTCCTTTTTGGCTGATCCGAAAGATCTCTTACCGATCTCTGTTCCCTGGCATCGTCGCCGAAGAATCCTTTATTCGGGGATGATTCTGCGGTTAATTTCGCGTCTGTGCTACCGTCTTGCAATTCACTCGCCAAATCCACGGTCTCCAGGTTGCCCGAGGGTTGCCAGGACCAGTCTTGAGGACTGGGTTCGATCGGCACTTGGGTCGCAAAGGTACCCGTCGCTGCCGCGCAGCATACTACCACAATCACCCACAGCTTCATCCTGCGAACAAGTCGTTAAACGTTTCTATAGTCGACGCCGGAGCAACGTCGCAAAGAAAAATCGATGACGCGATCCGTAAGAAAAGTGTCGTTCGAATCGGAGAGCGCAAAGGCCCGGCCCGGTTTGACCGAGAAATCGAGCGACCAACGAAAGTGAGAGGATGTCGGGAGAAAGTTGGTGAACTGGCCTCGCCGTGGCCTCCGTCTTGTGTTCATCCCACGCCCGGCTCTTTCTTCGCGTCCGTTCTTTCAAAAATTTTCGAACCCGGTGAAAGTTGTTGCGTAACAATCGACCCACGACGACAAAATTGTCTTCCGGTCCTTTCTCTCTAGTCCCGTTACCCAATTATCAAGCGAAACCGAACGAAAAAACGCGAGTTCCAGAAATTCAAAAAAATGTCTGATTAGGCAGTCGAATGAAAGTTCGATAGACGACGAACCGCGAGAAAACGAGAGATCGGGGTGGACAAAGCGTTTCTAGTTTCCAGGCGCGAGGGAAACTCACCTCAGAGCTCGGACGCGTCTCGTTCAGCTCGATCAAAATTTCTCCGGGCGAACGATCTCTGTAACGAACTGTCGGCTGCCGGCGAACGTCTGCGATGCGTTGTCGGAGTTTCGCTCTTTAACCAAACACTTTCTCCATGAACGAGGTTACACTGTGCGTTCCCCGGTACCATTCCTATCTTATATAGACGTCCCTTTTCGAGATGCTGGAACGGGTGGCCGAACTGACGGTGGGGTTACGCTCGTGAGTCATCGAGCGGCCGGACATCCGTCTCGAATAGGTTCCCCGAACCGCATCGTGCCGTGTTTTCGTCGCCCTGTGCGTCTACTTGCCAAATCCTCGTCGAACGATCGTGTCTCGAATCTATTCTGCACTCAGCTCGTGTTCCCTCGATCGCAATAGTAGAAACTTCTTCGCCTTGCCTCGCCCTGCTCGATCGATCCCGGCGATCGATCGTTCCTGCATTTCGATGACTACATTTCCTGTTACGATTCTTAAACGCCTGCATTCTTGTCCATCGAAATCACCGCATTTCGATCAGAACGTTTACCCTCGCGTCGCACAGTACTGCCAAATGGCCAAAAAGCGGCAAAAAATCTGTAAAAACGAAACTATCCAACGAATTTGTTTGAAAATTTGTGGAGAGATTGTCATAGATACAACGCTTATTTCGCAAAAAAATTTTTGTGAAACGTTGTTAACATTAAGTAATGTGGGCTAATCGAAAATCTCTGTTTTCTGCCCATTTTTTATTTATGGAAGCATACAACAAATACTTTAATAGATTTTGGTCTGGAACTAATCGTTTTGGCAAGGTGTAATATTGATCTAACCTTGTGCAAAAAATCATGAGACCCTTCGAGACCCTTTCGTCGCAATTTAAGTTTAAATATCAACTTTCAGAATTTCCAAGAGTGAATCGTGCGGAAGTTACGATTATTCGATGTTCCCGATGAAATTTTGTAGGAATATTTCTAAATGATAAAGAAAAATGTCAAGTGCATATGATTTATTAATTTTTTATGTATAAAAAAATATTTAATAACAATTTTTTTTATCTTACATAAATTATTTTTATAGCGTTCATTGGAGCACTACCAAAAAATACCTGTTGCATTTTTGCGACAGTGGTCCAGTGAACGAAAACTTTGTTTATTTAACATAAAAAATTGTTATATAAATATTTTTTTATATGTATGAATGTCACATTTTTTTTTATTATCTGATATGTACTTATCCCTTAAAAATTTCACCTGAAATATCAAATAATCGTGACTTCACAAAGCTAGATCAATATTATAACTTGCCAAAACGATTAGTTCCAGATCGAAGCTTTTCAAAGGATTTTTTGTATTCCTCCATAAATAAAAAATGAGCGTAACGCAACGGGGCTTCAGGTTAGTCCATATTACTTAATGTTAAACAACTTTTTTTGGAAAATTTTTTTTTGCCAGTTAATAGTTGAAGCCATTTGCAATAACCCATATGATTTGTAGACCCCTAAGTATTCAATTATAGGCGGAGTAATTACAGAACTATCGCACTGAAAACTGATGAATTCCCAGGAGCGAGAAAATGGTTATTTACCATGCGTATATCTCCGTAAAAAATTTTTTCTTTCAAAAATCTGACTTTGGCACATCATGCACGCACTATTAGGCTATACAAAAATAATTTTTTTTTTTATAAAAATCCAAAATTTATAAAAAGGATCAATCCAGGGATCTTGCAATTAACTTAAAGATGGTCAAATTAATTCTGTACACTCTGCTGTTTAAAGTAACACAGAAAAACAGAATAATATTCAGAGACTGCATGACTTTCTTCTGTTAAATTGTTTTAACATTCCGTGTAGGAGTGAATGTAGACAGCGAAATAAATGTCTGGTAGCGAACGTGTTAAGCTAGTTGGACATTAAAAAATCGGGTGAATATAAACGACAGATGATAAACAATTAGATGTCTCCGTTGATAAAGACAAAGGACTGCTTCACTTTTCTTTTAATTGATCCGTCTTATCGTACGATAGCGATCGGGAAGATTGTATCTTCGATGAATTGTTGACGTTAAATTCGGTCGTGGAGGGAGCGTTTCGCGATTAGGACATCCAAAAATGGATGACGCGCTCCTCGGCTACGTAGGTGCGTGCGACGTACGCAAGCAAATTGTGTAACGCGGACTTTTCGATAATGGGGTTACGCAATGGGCGTGAAGAAGCATAGTAAAGCGTCGAACGGGCGTGTTTCTCCGAGAAGACACGGTTCCCAGAAAGCGGGCCTCTTTCGAGGTCCGTCGTCGGCCATGGGACCCCTTCGCAGGACCCTGGTCGGATGTAGAAATTTCTTTTCCCGCGAACCGGTAACGTACACTCTTTCGAGAACCGCGGGAGGATCGAATAATCGTGGAATCCTGACGGTATTATATAAAATATTTTCCTACGGCGCGTCTGAAACGATCGCGTACGATCTAAATGCATAAAGACTGCAGTCCTGCGTTTACGAGCGTCGCGATTAGCATAGAGACAGCCGCCGCGTCGCAGTTTTAAGAAAGTTTCTCCGTGTTGTTTTGCGGCATCGCGCGGGGAAAGTGAACCAATGATTGTTCCAAGTCAGAAGCCTTTTTCCGATTTTGGAAGCGGACGAAAGCTTCGCCGAAGGTTAAGAAGAAGCCGAAACGAAACGAAACGACACGAAACGAAACGGCGCCACCGTTCGATCGCCTTTTTCATAATCCGTCGCTCTTTCTCGCTCCCACGAGTTCCGGGAGAAAGCGCTCCTCCGTGTTGACGAAAACTCTGATCTATTCGCGATCGTGACCGAAGAAGATCGTCCTCTTCGGATCGCTATTGTTTCTTTCAGGGTTACCGGCAGCTTCCCCGAGGATCCCGAAAGCGGCGTTCGATCGGTTTTCGGGTCAGATAATCAGCTCTACGATCGAAACCGACGCGACGGCCGTGCTCCGCGTTGAGCGACGCCGTTGCACAACTTGGGTTTTCCACCCTGTCTCGTAACCCTTGGGGTTTTACGCGGAACAGCTCGCGCTCGACCCCGATTCGATCGCTCTCGGTTATTCTTTCCCTCGGAAACTCGTATGGCGTAGAAAACGCGCCGTTTCTCAGTGACCCGTTGCATTAAAATTTTTTAGAAAAGCTTCCAACGACATTCATCCTCTTCCACGACGAAAAATTGTTGGTACTGTTTCGCAAATCTACTGGAAAACGGTTGCCGAACGATACCAAGGTTGAAGGAACAATCGGTTCGTTTTCTCCTAATTTTCTCAGACTTTGTAATTTAAATCCGCCCGAACTTTCTCAGGCTAACATGCTGGTCGTGTTTGATGAAACGAGTGCGAATAGAAAATTAAGAAGAAAAAACAGGATGAAAACGCGAGTGACGTCGATTGTTACAGTTAGAGACGCATGGAAGGCTCGTTGGTCGGGAGAAAGCAGAGCCTATCTTCACTTTCCATTTCGATTTACGATCGGCGGGGAAGGGGGGAAAGGTACAGGTTGCTCGTCGACAAGGTTCTCGTATCTCGTTTTACAGAAGGAATATGTATTTCAGTTTGTTGGTCGCGTTACCACGCGAGACGAACGAATTTATCGATGCAAGGTACAAGAGGATCACCGGTGAGCGGAGAAGCCGTGGTCTGGCAGCTGATACACGGATGGTTCTGGATCTGCTGGATCAGCGCGCGAGGACGTGTTGTTACCGCGCGGAGCGAACGGGAACACCGATCGCTGCCGATTCGCCAAGTCAGTAGGTAATGCGATAGCCGTGTTGTTCGATGGAGTAGGTGGAAGGTGCCGCTGCCAGTTCCAAAGAAGCGAACGCCGGGGCGGTGTAAATGAACGGTGCGACCTGCAATCGAAACGAACCAAGCTTCGGTCAACGAGTCTGTTCCAAATGATCCCTTACGTTGTAACTTGCGAATGGAGTTCCTTTTATCATTCTCGAAAAAATATTATACGTCCCATTACAATATCACTGTCGATTCCCCCAAAATGATCCACGGGATCAAACAAATTGTAGCTAGGAATTCGCAGCTTCTCCTTATGCTTTCTCATATAAACGGTGTTATGCTTTTAGCGATAAGGATAGAAACGGTGCTACGGAAATGCTGACCGTAACCCGTTTCTCGATACTATCTGAAATGGAGGATCCACTGGAGAACGGGTTTTGTGTTTAACATGTTTTCGATTTTACGTGTTTATGACAAAAATCTGTAAATCAAATACGAAACGCATTAAAAGCGTTAAGGAATTTAACAGTATCATTGTATTTTTCAGCTTTATAAAGTGGTCGAGAACAGAAATAGTCTGTATACTCGGTAAACAATTTTCTATGAATTTTCCACCAAAATTTCTCTACAAATTCCGATCCATCTGTTTCCGCAGTAGGCTCGGCATTTGAGTGCAAAGTTTGCGGCCAAAATTTCATGCCAAATCCAGACCAAATCGAAGCCAAACCTTGGCTTCGTTATGGAGAGCAGGTCGGTCGCGCTGAGAGCGAACCTAAGCTTGTTCTAAGATTAAACCTTGCTCGTAGGAGGGAGAACGGAATTAAATTATTGAAAATATATGAAACTTAAAATTATATAATTTACAAGTTTAAATCAAAAATTCTATTTTGCCTCCTACAGCAAGGTTTACTCCGATTTTTTTTTACTTAGTACGGCCGACCTGCCCTCTATAAGGAAGCCAAGTTTTGGCCCCAATGTGACATTTGAAATTTGAAAAATTTGCACTCAAATCCCGATCTATCTGTTTCCGCCTTTGGCTAATTCAAATTCATACAAAATAGGGACAAATTCTGCTCGGAGCAGGGTTTGGTACCAAATGGACAAACCTTTTGCTGGCAAAGTGTGATACAAACATTGCGCAATTTAGCTAACTGGGTAGCTCCTGTACATTGCACCTTACACAGGCAAAATTTTATTTCGCATAAAAATCCGCAGTCTCTGTGCCACAGACTATGCAGTTTAATGCGATTGAAAGTTTCTGAACTATATACGGCAGCTGTCAGACGTTTCGATGTATGTACAACGGTATGAAATTCTAGATCGCAGAACAAAATGGACCGTTTTTGCGACCCAAGAAAGGGGTAGGTGTCCAAAGAAGATCCTCCCCAGCGACCACGAGGGAATTTTGCCTCGGTTGTAGGGGAAAAACGACAGTTCTAAGGTGGAACAGGTATCACGGCAAAGAATTGCGAAGAATGTTACGAACCTGACGAGTGGTGAGGATCGGCGTGGCGACCGGCGCGATGACGGGCGCGATCAGCGGGCTCCTGATCTCGGAGATGAGGGAAAGAGCCTTCGGAGACGGGACGCCAGCCTTGAGGCCACTGGGTGCACCGTCCGCTAACGCAGCGGAAGCTGCAGCTTCGGGAGCTCCAAGTGCAGGCTCGGCTGCGTCTGCGGCTGCGGGTGCGGCTGCGGGTGCAGAACCCGAAGCTTCGGAGAGCAAGGGAGCAGCTGCTTCGGCATTAGCATCCTTGAGCAGTAACGGGGCTGCTGCCGGAGCCTCCTGGGGTTTCGCCTCCGGTTTGACCTGCGAGGCCAGCGGAGCGGCGGTGGCCGAACCGAGCACAGCAACTAGAAGAATCTGCGAAACCGCGGGAACAGAGAAACGGGCGTACAAATAGGATTCCTTCCTTGAAGACGACGCGAATGCTATCTCGAAGAGTACTCACGTAGGCGTACATGGCGATTTCGTTTCGTTGAATTCTGCGAGAACCTCTCAAATCGCACCACTATTTCTGAGTCGAGGATCGCCGCGAGCCGGCCGGTACTTATAGAGATCCTGCCGGCGCGGCGTCGTAAAAAGGAAACTCGTCCTCGTTGCTGGGACCACCAGTCCCTGCGCATCGCTGTTCGTCCCGGGGACCGCGGGGCGGGACTTATCGCCCCATAACTTCGCTCCACCCTGTGTCCCCCGTGTGCCGGAACGCGACAGAAAATTCCAAAAGGCGCTTGTATCCAGTCTCCTCCGCCCCGGGGACCGACCCCGTCCACCGTCGAAAAACAGGATTCGGCGATCGTTTCGGCGCGGCGCCGCAAAAAACAAAAGTTCATCCCGGACAGTGCTCCCTGCCGTAACCTCGGAAGAGGCCGGTTCTGCCGGGGAGCATCGAGTTTTGGGGAGAGGACATTCTTTGGCCATCCTTTTTTCGCCCATGAAATTTCGCGATGAACGTAGCCGATTATTTCACAGATTCCGTGTTATAAATCGCGAGCGTGGAAACACGCTCCCGTCGATTTTTTCCTCGCGGACTTGCTGCTGCCCGCGAAGAGGAGGCAAGGGCGTACCGGTTCGGACGACAAAAATCGAGCGGGATGATTATAACCGGTTCCCGGAGCCGCTAAGTACTTCGTCCCTACGCGAGCGCGGCCCCGAGCAAGCCGTCCAGAAAAGATTTCCCGGCTTAATCCCGATTTCCAAAGCTGTATAAATTACATCGACGATTTCTGTAAAATAGGATAGCTAGCTCTTTGATCAATGAAAAATCCATTTCCTGCGGGTTGCTCTTAGCTAGCACGATTTCGTGGTAGGAACTGGTTTAGCGAGAACCGTTGCCTCTTCCGATAAGCGTCCGGCGCAACGATCATTCTATTAATGCTGCTCGAGAAATTTTAATGAATACGCGACAGATTAGTGGCGCAACAGGTATCGCCGAGGTTATTCCAGGACAGAGATAAGTCTTAGGGAAAAGAAGTTGCTCGAGCATGGCCAATTTAGCTGTACACACATGCATATGGAATAAGCTGTCTGTTCGTGGCTGGGCGTCTCTACTTGTTTCGCGGCGACCCGTTCTACTGAAATCCGTCCGGAGTCGTAGTAGCGGTCCACCGTGATCCGACGTTGCTCAAGACCAACACGGTTATTAAACAATCGGCGTGTTTGGTGTTTCGAACGACAGGTTCCGACAGAGAAACCCTCGATGATTCTTCATTTTCCCGGCTTACCTTCGGTTGTACAGGCTGATTCTCTCGCCAGAGGTCTCGAGATAGTCTCCTAACACCTTCTAATTTCTTTCAAGTGCTAGCCTTGTTTTGAAACCAAAGGTACGTTTATGTTAGAACTGTGAGAAAACGATAAGCATTGGCGACGAGAACAAAGCATAGAAATACATGTCCTGCGTTGTTTAATAATATGGGACGTACTCTACGCAAAATTTGTAAAATCGGCACTCTAGAGGCGACAGTGGTACACCTCGCTCTAGATCTCGCTCTCCCTCCGCATCTACTAATTAGAATTCGACGGTCGCAGTAGAGACCAACTCCTCCTCCTCAAGTGATCGTTATACATTTCTATAAATGCGTATGGTCCTTATACTATGCGACTGCGTCAGATTCTAATAGTTACGGAGGGGGGAGAGGGGTTCAAGGTAACAGTAAATCCGAAGAATGGTGGGTAACTTTTGTAGAGATGGAATACGAGAGCAGGCGGAGGAGGAAGAGAAGGAACGAACGAAGAGAAGAATAGACGTATAGTTTGAGCTGAGTATCGATAAAATTTATTGTCGAAGGTTAGACGATCGCGTCGCGACCGTGTTTGGTCGGTGACGCGAGCATCGACGCCGAGGTGTTTTTCGGAGAGCAGATCAAGGGTCGACTAGAGCGGCTCGTTGTTCATGGTGGAACGGTAGGCCGGTCGGGTGTTGGTGGTGATGTTGCTCAGAGGGTGTATCCGGCGGCGACGACCGGGGCGTGAGCGTAGACGGCGGCAGCCGGCGCGGCGGCGACCAGAGGAGCGTGAGTCTTGACGACGGCAGCGGTGGCGATGGGAGCGGCGGCGTAGTACGGGGCCGTGGCGATCAGCGGGCTCTTCACGCTGACTTTGTAGGTGTTGGCGTAGCTGGTGGCGACCGGGACGGTGTGTGCGACGGCAAGCGGAGCTGCGGCGACCACCGGGGCGGCGTGGAACGCTGCCGGAGCGGCCAGGAAGCCGGGCGCTGGCTCGGGAGCTGGTGCGCTGAGAGCGCAAGCGAACAGAGCGAACAGAGCCACGAATTTGTACATGGTTGCGGTTGGTTGGGTCGAGTTGGTTCAACGAGAGAACAAAAGCTTCGTACTAGGCAGCTGTGGTCGCTGAGAGACGAATGATGCTCTACCGTCGAACTCGCCGCGCCTTTTATTCCTCCGCCAGCCCGAGACTGACCTCTCCCACCCGAAACGCGATCACTGTATCGTTGTCCGTTTCGTTTGGTTTCGCCACCACCGACCCCGATTCCTCCGCGTCCTGGGACAACGCTCGTTGTCTGCTTGCCTGCGCAACGCTCTACCACTTCCCTCTTATTCTTCGACAAGTACAACGTACGGTTCAGGGTCTCATCCGACCGATACGCCTCGCTTCCCTTCGATTCCTTTCGTTTCGTTTCGTTTCGTTTCGTTTCGTTTCGTTTCGTTTCGTTCCTCGCCCGTGGACGTACATTGTCAAGGACGATGAACCGATCGACCGGGCGAGCAAGGATCCGCGTGCAACGTACTCGAACGGCCCTTCGACCCCTCTTCCTCCTCACCCTTCTCCTCGCCGTCGGTCGCGTCGTGTCCGCACCTTCGCGGCAAGTTCGCACCGGCCTTCGTTTACATCGCTGCTCAAAAGTGCTGGCTCGCTTTTCGAACAACCGATCCGATCGTTGTTGACTCGTTAATCGTTTGGTTTATCTATTCGTTCCATTTTCAACCGTTTGTGGTCGTACGTCTACTCTCAGCCATCAAAGCTTTCTTACCGTTTCAGTCGTACGTCTGCTCTCAGCCACCACAGCAAAGAACCATATTGATCTTATATTATATTAAGTTGACGAGAAAAATATAAAATATAGTTTTTACATAACATAAAATTGAAACATATTGTTCTGTTACATATATCTAAAGTTTAAAAAAGAATTAATAAATGTTGTTTTTCCTTCATAATCTTGCATATTATGTATTACTGTTCGTTCAACGAAAATTAACTCCGACCAACATGACACCTACGTATAAAGTTAAAACGACCGCAAAGGATTAATTCAACCAACAGTTCCTTCGTCTTGTACGGTATGATGGCATTCCTATCGATATCAGCCGTGCTGGACTCGTTACAGCGTGTCGTGATTACGACAAAATTTTTGGTTCGATCGATTTTATCCGTCTTGTTCGAAACACCTTAACTACGATCGTCAATCGAGAAGATGTCGCAAGTAGTGACGGGCGTGATATAAGTATTTCTCGTGACAAACAATGCAGTACTTAAGTACTTGTTTGGGTGTATCGATGTGTATCAAAAGATAAGGAACTTTTAATTGATCTGTGACACCAGTGCGAGCCGAAATGATACCAAGTAGTACTGATTGTATCGATACTTTCGAGCCGGTGTCAATCAGTGATATTCACGTAGATTTCACGTAACGAACGAAAGCAGGAAGAAAATGTCTGCAAAGAAAAGACCGTGGGTGTGGCAATATTTTAAACAGAATGATAGAGATCGCGTATTCGAGCACAGAACTGCTTGAAAATCACGAGAAAGACAGACACCACGCTCATATCTGTCATAGATGGACTGAGGATGTTTATGCAATTTTCAATTTTTGTAAGCAAATTTTAGGAAAGTGGATACAAATAAAATCTAATTTTGAGTGGTAGTGACCTTAGTAGATCCGAAATAAATAAAAATCGTACTAAATTCTATGGAATTTTTATAAAATAGCATTTTTTGAAAATTTTCGGAAGCCATAAATGCACAAAGATCCGCAGTCTAGTCATAGACATCAAATTTCGGTTGTTATCGGTCGACATCACAGGATAGTCATAGTATCGATAACAAACCCGTCCAAGATGTACTCATATAAAGGATCGAGGCTTCTGAGAAACTATCATTGAGGATCGATACTTTGTCACGTGCTCAATGCTCATTGCTAGTCGCAAGCAGGATGAAATATGGTTCGCTGTTAGAGACATGGTGCAGGTGACCCGAGACTTTTGGACGACGGTGTACGTAAGGCTCGCCGAACCGGCCCGCCACCGACCTTTCGATATCGTTCGCCGGATACGGGGAACCTTGATCGTGGTGGATGTTTGGCTAACGCCTGCTGCCCGACGAATTATTAGATCGGAGAACTTTGTTCTTAGATAACGCGCAGTGCATCGGATCGGTCCCCTATCGACTAGTCTATAACGGGCGATCAACCCTCGCATTTAGAGATAACGCCACTTAATTAACGTATTGACAGAGCGTTGATTAATAAACGCGATCCCCATCCGGTAGTTCGGTCTCCTTATTTCCACGATAACGTAACGAGTACCTATCTCTCTCCACGCGCGCGGTTCGTCGATGCTAATGCCAATACAGATGACGTTACGTTATACATCGTGTTTACTTCGAGCGGCAGAACACAATTGCGTAACAATTAGTGAACCATTTCAACGCCCACCCGCTACCACTTCGAGGCGCGTCGCGACGCATCGCATACCGACGAGCATCGGGCCTAAGCAAGCCTAGCCGACGCGAACGTTGCGATGCGCAACATCGATCGGTAGCTTGCGAAATCGAGCTGGCGTGCACTCCTAGCCGAGCGGAAATTCAAAAACGAAGTATTCTGTAATGATCGGACCACCATGGATATCCGTGCGAAATAGAAATTGCCTGGATTGCAAATTTTCTTTGGACAGGCTCGCGCATTAATTCTCGATTGTTCTTTTCAGAACCTGTCCACGAGGTCTAACACTCCCCTCGCCGTTCCCTGTCTCTAGCTCTCTCCGGTCCGTTGTTCCGTCTCTGCACTCTTTTCTTCTCTTTGTCAACCACGCTTGCCGAGCAATTTCGTAGCAAGGTCGACGATTTCGTAAATCGCCGCTCTCCCCGCCGAAGAAACCGCTAACGATCTATCGATAAAACCCGCCGCGCTTTCAGCTTCGTGTTTGTTTCTTTTCGTTTTTTCATACGCCGGTTGTTTTTTTTTTTTTTTATTTTTTTACGTCGTTTATACTCCGCCAGCTCTGCTGTTTTGACGCGTCGACGGACGGCTGATCGATCGAGAGAGATAGAAAAGATTGAAGATCCGGCTCGCGCGATAGCTACGCCCAAATCCGGAAGACCTTGGCCTGTCCTGTCAAGACGAGGGCCGCGAGCGACGTTAACCAGTTTCTTTTCAGACCGGGCGCACGTCCGACTATAAAAGAACCCGTAATCCTCGAGTCCCGGACCAGTGGAGGTTTATTAGGGCACCGAGCAGTATCGACGTCGAAACTCCACGCGATCGCTGCTCCAGGACGTTGCCTCCTCGGCCACGATCCTGATTCTGATCCTGCCGCCGCGATATCGTCCTCGCGCACGCACTCTCCGATCGAGCGCACGGTTTCCTTCCGGTCTAACGCAAGCCTAGATCCTCGATCTCGATCGAACAAACGTCCAAGATCCGATTGGAACGATTCGTTTCGCTCGGAATTCGTCGAAAAATAGGGTTCACGAAGTCGTTTCTACCTTCGACTTTGCTGAAGGTAGAACAAACGGGTTCAGAAACGTCCGGAAGGGTCGCTTGTAAACGTTGCTCATAGGACATACAGTTTCCCACTTCCTGTCGGAATAGGGTGATCGAAGACGTTTCTATCTCGAAGCCAGAGGCTTTTAGCAACGTCACCGTGTACTCGTTTCATTGACGACGTTGGAGGCGTTGCGCAGGTTTCCCTGGAGCACACCTACCGCCGGAAACCTTGAAAACACGGGACTTCTAACGAGCACGACAGACGGTCGAGAATAAAAGTATTGTTTCTGTCGTGAGAAAGGCCCGCGCGCGTTTGCCACGGGATCTCCTTGAAACGTATCCGCCGACGCGCGTTTCCGTCGATATCGATGGCGGTTCGCGTGTCTGCGATCTCGTCGGTTCACGCCCCATCCAGTTATCTCTGTCGAGACCTCGAACGCTGGAACGTGTCACGGCTAGAAGAGGAATCGCGAATCAAGTCTACCGTGACGACGACCCACAGACCTTTCATTCTACTCTGAGAACCGGCGATCGAATCTCGGTCGCGAGAAAACTAAACCCCGAAAAATAAAGCGACGCCACACAGTGGGCAATTTGGACGAAATCGGATTCAAAATCAAAGAACTTTCGATAGAAATGAGGTAGAGCTGAAACTTTGTAGAATATGGGAAAAATAGGGAGATTATGGTACGAACGTTTTTTAACCTTGAGAACATTCGTTAAACTTGCATAATTTAAAGAAAATTATGGTTTTTCCAATACCACGCACGGAAAAAAATTTTTTTTAACATGCTATACATCATTTCCCATAGATTTTTTCACGCTGATTTCAAATCTGGTCTCAAAATTTGTCTACGACCTCAGGATTTTGCAAAAAATAGATTTTTGTGACAAAAACTAATGAAGTCATTTTTTCGTTGAAATGATTGGATGGTAATAATCTCCCTATTTTTCCCATATTCTACAAAGTTTCAGCTTTAATTTAAAAAAAGTTTCATCGCCCCACCTCATTTGTATCGAAAGTTCTTTGATTTTGAATCCGATTTCGTCCAAATTGCCCACTGTGCGCCATTCCGACGTTTGTCCGGAACAGAGTTTCCAAAAACAGTTTCCTTTGTGTCGGTCATGCTATTAACCCTTAGCACTCGAATGGCGACTGTGAGGCGCCACTAAAAATTGCTGTATCGTTATTAGACTGCGGATGTTTATGCAATTTTCAATTTTTGTATACGTGACATTATTTATTTTTAGTGGAAATAGCCTTCGCAGATCCAAAACACACTCGCGCCGGAAAGTATGTTGACACCTTTTCAAGCGGAATAACTTTTTTAAGATCGGTCCAAATGACTCGAATCTTTTTTTAGATGTTGGACCGACTAGCTTGCTAGGGAATGACTAAACAAATGTTTTTTTTTAGATTGCAATTGGTTGGAATGACAAATAAATTGAAAAATTATGTTTTTTCATCTGATCTTATGACGATAACTTATATGCATACTGAAAATTTCATAAAAATCGGTCAATGTTCCAATGAGCTACAAACGTTTCAAGATGATCACATAAGGGCGAAAATCTGAGACTTTCACCCTTAAACTCTCATCTGGAAACGTTTGTTGAAAAATTATCGTCATAAGATCAGATGAAAAAACATAATTTTTTAGTTTATTTATCATTCCAACCAATTGCAATCTAAAAAAACATTTGTTTAGTCATTCTCTAGCAACTAGTCGGTCCAACATCTAAAAAAAGATTCAAGTCATTTGGACCAATCTTAAAAAAGTTGTTCCGCTTGAAAAGGTGTCAACATACTTTCCGGCGCGACTGTACAGGGTGTATAAAAATTCTATGTCACGACCATCGTAGCGTGATTCTACACCTCCGGATCGGTGGAGATCTGTGAAAAAATGCACCGCAAAATTCATTTTGACCTCGAAACTTAAGGTCAAAGTATCGAAAAATTTGAGTGATGAATACTATACGATGCAATAAAAGAAAATTTTTCGACACTTTGACCGTGATTTCCAAGGTCAAGGTGGATTTTGCGGTGCATTTTTTTAACAGATTTCCACCGATCTAGAGGTGTAGAATCACGCTATGATGGTCGTGACATATAATTTTTACACACCCTGTACATAAAAATCGTACTAAATTCTGTCGAATTTTATGTTCTCGTAGTTTTTGAAAATTTTTATCAGTCATAAATGCATAAAGTTCCGCAGTCTAATTATCATTCAAAATATTTTTTACATTATTAAATTTGTTTGTATTTAATAAATTGCTAAACACTTCAGTATTGTACGATCAAATTGCATCATTTTCGTATGTATAACATGAAAAAAAAATATATATATACACAAGGGAAATATTCTAGGTCGGAAGAGATGTTTCGTTTTAGAGTTAAAATAATTTCGAGTGCAAAGGGTTAAAATTCTTTGCCGGCGGTGCACCGCGACGCGAAACATGACAACCGAGTGGTTACATGACAAAAATACCAGAGACAGACAAAGCAACTGACGTCGCTAAGCTTTTTGCTACAAAGTCTCGAAATTAATTTGCTCGGTCTGGACGAGTATATATCTCGTATCGGAAGTCTATGGTGCGCAGTCGAATGGTTAAGGGATGGTCTAACATTGTCGAGATAAAAAGTATTCCGTGATTAGAACGGGCCGGATACCACCGGTCCAGGGGATGAACGGCGTGTCATTTATTTATCGTTACCCAGGTTACGATAGAAACAGATGTCATTATATTTCACATGGTGTATTACGACAAGTTTCGAGAGACAAGAACACAACAAAGAATTAAGTTTGTAAACGGTCAACTACAAGTAGGGGGTGGGATTCAGGAGGGCGTCGGGCTGTATTCGCATGCGTGCGCGTGCGAAAGCGCGTGTGCATGTATGAGAGGGTACACGCGCGCACGCATGTGCATACAGTCGGCGGGATTGATTCCATGGAAGCTGTACCGTGAGAAGAACGAAACGGATTGTAATAGAGACGACAGAGAGAGAGAGAGGGAGAGAGAGATATCTGGACGCGATCGTCGCGATGCCGGTTTGCAGGCAAGGCGAGATTCGCGTGGAAATTTGCACAGGACCGGTCGACTTCACGGGTTTTCACCCTCGCCTTCCTCTTCCTCGTCGAACTCGCCCTCCTCCTCGGTGGTGGCTTCTTGGTATTGCTGATACTCCGACACCAGGTCGTTCATGTTGCTTTCAGCTTCGGTGAACTCCATCTCGTCCATGCCCTCTCCTGTGTACCAATGCAGAAACGCTTTCCGCCTGAACATCGCCGTGAACTGCTCCGACACTCTCTTGAACAGCTCCTAAAATGCGAATTTGATCGACCAATCATTTCCAAGTTCCCGACGCTCCTACATCGAACGCTTTACCTGAATAGCCGTCGAATTCCCGATGAACGTCGCCGACATCTTCAAGCCACGAGGGGGAATATCGCAGACGGCAGTCTTCACGTTGCTGGGTATCCACTCGACGAAGTAGCTGCTGTTCTTGTTCTGTATGTTCAACATCTGCTCGTCCACCTCCTTCATCGACATCCTGCCGCGGAACACCGCTGCCACGGTGAGATAGCGACCATTACGGGGGTCGCAGGCTGCCATCATGTTCTTCGCGTCGAACATTTGCTGTGTCAGCTCGGGAACCGTCAGGGCCCTGTACTGTTGCGATCCTCTGAAAGAGAAACACGGCGTCAGTGCCACTGACGAGAAATTCGTTCGAGTACCAACTATTTTATTTGAAAACTGTTTAAGTAACAATGACGGTTTGCGACGCGACGCAAAAGTAAACAGCCCATTCACTTTGACGTTCATTGTAATCATCCTACCTACGCTCGTCTATACTTGTAACAATGCTCTGCAACAGAGTTTCCCAACTTCCTGTAGCTCTCAGCTCGTTTTTCTCTATTCGAAATCTGTCTGTACGATGGAAGCTTTCAATCGTGGATGTACAGAATTACAGTATAAATCACAGAATGTTAAGACGTTAGGTCGAAAGAGGAGAATATGAAATGGTCAGGTAAACTGAAATGTCGATGTCTCCAAAGTCTCTCGAAAGTTCGTCAAAAGCGTCCACTTGGGTAAACTCTGCCCCAAGAAACCTGTGAACGTATTTTGTTTGCGCACCTGGAAGTTAGGGGAGCAAAGCCAGGGATGAAGAAATGAAGTCTCGGGAATGGCACCATGTTCACGGCGAGTTTCCTCAGGTCGGCGTTCAATTGTCCCGGGAACCTGAGACACGTGGTCACGCCGCTCAGCGTCGCGCTCACCAGGTGGTTCAAATCGCCATAAGTCGGCGTGGTCAGCTTCAATGTGCGGAAGCATATATCGTATAGAGCCTCGTTGTCGATGCAATAAGACTCGTCCGTGTTTTCGACCAGTTGATGCACCGACAGGGTGCAATTGTACGGCTCGACCACAGTGTCCGACACCTAGCCGTTCAACATCGAAGATTACTATGTTAAGATATAAAGTCGATTTTTTCCGGGAAATAAAACGACGTCTATTTTATATTTTTATACGGACTTGTTACCGATCTGCCTACGCGAACGACGCTGGAAAGCGAGAAACGACGTACAGTACTGCACAAAAGTATTGGCAAATTGGTTTTGGTGTTAAACAAACAACTTTTTTTCATATAAAAAGCTATTGCAATCAACATATTCAGCTGTGTTGCGGTAGATATTGAATTTTTTTGTTTGCTCACGTTCTCCATTTACAAGACTGTCACGTCCAGTTTTGAGTTCATTCTACTATCGATGAATAGTGTGTTCATTGACCATTGCATTTCTATGAAACCACATAACTCTAAACAGCTCAATACCTCGAAAACTATGCCATCGATTTTAGAGTTCTTGGTCTTAAATTGCATGAATCTGAAGGGCCTTTCTAATTACAATGATTAAAGATGATCACACAAGGACGAAATTCCCTGAAAAGGTCGAAAATCTGCGACTTTCACCCTTATCACCCTCTCATTTTGAAACGTTTGTAGCTCATTGCAACGTTTACCGATTTCGGTGAAATTTTCAGTATGCATATAAGTTACCGAAACCTACAAAACGCATTTTTTAAATTATCGTTATAGGCTCAGATGAAAAAGTTGAAAAAACATAATTTTTTAATTTATTTATCATTCCAACCAATTGCAATCTAAAGAAATTTTTGTTTACTCATTGTCTAGCAAACTAATCAGTCTAACATCTAAAAAAGATTCAAGTCATTTGGACCAATTTTAAAAAATTTATGCGATTTTTAAGAGTATCCACTTAATATCGTCCCCAACTGTAGAAGTCGAAACTTCAAACTGTTATATCTCATTATGGAAACATTTGACAAAAAAATGTTTTAGACAAAATTTACTTGTTTTTTCCTGTAGAATCTAAATATGTAACGTTTCATAGAGGGTTCCATTTAAAATTATAAAGGTACCCCGGCCCCTTTAAAGGGAAAGGGGGCGCCACTTCACGTTTACGTGATTAGAAAGGCCCTTCAGATCCATGCAATTTAAGACCAAGAACTTTAAAATCGATGGCATAGTTTTCGAGATATTGAGCTGTTTAGAGTTATGTCGGCCGCCCTGTATTTATTTTTCCACTGATATAAAAAAAGAGCATACGCGCCAATCACATCGATGACGTTGCAATACACTAAAAGTAAAATTAGATATCTACATAAGAACCGAAGATATTACTCTAAAAATCAGCCTTGTACTTTTAAAATGTAAACTAATGAATCTGTAAGCTGTAATAGCAATTCTTGATCAACATGCGTCGCAACAATTCAATTCTAAAAACGAATTTTTCATATGGAACAACCCACAAACACAATATGGATCTCTGCTGGGCTGTCCAAATGATCGAAAACAAGCTTCGGTCAAAGTGATATTTTTCAGTATGTGCTACATACGTTTATTCCGAGAGTCGTAGTGTTTATCGATATTTAGTGAAAAGGCTGTTCCGCGCGAATACTTTTGTGCATCACTGTAGGCGTCGGAACAGAGACAAGAACGAGGGAGACGAACGAACGTCATCGTCGGATACCTTGGGAGACGGAACTACACTGAAGGTCATCATGATCCTATCCGGGTACTCCTCGCGTATTTTCGAAATGAGCAGCGTGCCCATGCCGGCTCCGGTCCCGCCGCCGAGGGAATGGGTCAGCTGGAAGCCTTGAAGACAGTCGCAGCTTTCAGCTTCCTTGCGTACAACGTCCAGGACCGAGTCCACCAATTCCGCGCCTTCCGTGTAGTGCCCTTTGGCCCAGTTGTTTCCGGCGCCGCTTTGACCGAATACGAAATTGTCTGGTCGAAAGATTTGTCCGAACGGCCCGGATCGGACAGCATCCATGGTTCCGGGCTCCAGATCGACGAGAATCGCTCTGGGCACGTATTTCCCACCGGACGCTTCGTTATAGTAAACATTGATGCGCTCCAGCTGGAGATCCGAGTCGCCGTGGTAGGTTCCGGTCGGATCGATGCCGTGCTCGTCAGAGATCACCTCCCAGAACTGTCCCGGATCATAGATAATCGGTTCATTCATCGCTTTCGGGGATAAAGCGATTTTATAGGACGAAAAACAAGCCTAATTTTCAAAAATTTGCCGATGTTTTATAAAAAAAATGATAGATAAAAATTTTTGTTCAAAGTCTGTATAATAAAGATCAGTAAATAGATTTTTCAATTGCATTCATCACATACCCGTAAGAAATTCTGAAAATTAGACTCGTTTTTCGTGCTCTATTGCCTACCGCTCGAATCAAGAGAAAATACAATAGGGTGTTCGGATGGCTCACCTTGGCTCCTATTTGATTGCCGCATTGGCCCGCCTGGAGATGCGCGATCTCACGCATTTTCGCAACGGTTCCTTTGCTGCGTTCTTTTGATTTTTATTTCGGAGGAACGATTCGTTTCTTTCTTCTCGCGACGGATTCCCTCTGTCTCTCGTTTGGAACAGATGTAACAGATTTGGACGAATGGTATGGACGACTCGCCTGATTTTTCTTCGGTTGATCCCACCAGCGAGACACGAACGTGAAGTTAATCCGAAACGAGGCGATTGTCCCGAGCGTACGCACCAAAACGGAAAGGTTCGACCTCGGCAACGACGATCAACGAGTCGTCGTTTGTTCGACGGTTGCCATGCATCTTTTGTTTCCGGAAGAGAACGTCGAACTGGATCGCCTCTCCCGGACGGTACGTCGAAGTTATGGTTCTTTTCGTCGAAACTATAAGTACTTTGTCCCCGCGGGAATCGCTCCGTAAAAAGTTTGAGAGCTACTTCTTTCCTTGTTCTACTCGTTCCGTTCGGCTCTGTTTGTACACGTCTGGAGGCCATGCATTTTTACATTTTTTTATTTTAACAAGAACAGAATCTTGCGTATCTATTAGGTCGTTGCATATGAAATGACCGGTTTCAGAATGGAACTCTACAGGTTTATCATGTATATCATTTAAAGGTACAAACCTAATTTTTCAAGTCCTACCTTCAGTTTTTATCGGTATGGTAAGGGATCCAATTAATGCGGGAGTACCAATTACTGTGCGTACATTAATTATACCATTTTTTAAAGCAAAATGAATATTAAAAGAGAGATATTAAGTTTTTTCATTAAAATTAGTTAATATAGATCTTATATATCTCTTTTTCAATATTCATTATGCTTTAAAAATAAGTGTAATTAATATAGGCACAGTAATTGGTATCCCCACAGCAATGGGGTCCCTTACCCATTCAACTTTACTTTCCAATGAAATTTATTTCAACGTCGGTCAATGTGAGCGACTTGTATTCTGTTTGTATGAGCGAAAAAATAAACATATTGACGACAACGTTATGCAATGGTTGGTCAAAATGTGGTAGTAAATAAACGCACTAGTAGTCAATGGTAGAAAACGCTCAAAAATATAGATGATAATCTAATAAACGAGAAAGGTGAATCAACCAAAAAATTCAATATTTACCACAGTTAAATAAATCATTTTTTGGCAAGAACATATCGAGTTTCTCTGACAGCGCCCGCCTAACAGCGAGCAACAATAGGGTACATGGAGTGCGTAACAGATAAGAGATCAAATTAAGAGAGGTAAACAGATTGTTTATTCAAGCATTGTAGAATATACACGGTAGAAATGGCCAATTCGATGAAAAGAAATTAGCGAAGTCGATTGTTGGAACATCCGCGGCGGCCTCGTTCGAGAACGAGGACCGGAAACGGATGGGTTCCTCGGCGGAGATGGTGGTTGCAATCGGATGTTCCAGGATCCTCGTCTTCTCGAGATAACGGGCTAGGGTTCGCACAAGACTCAGCGTCTGCCGGCGATCAGGGTCGCTGCTGGGTAGCCCGTGTAGGCGTAGGATGCGACTGGAGCTGCGAGGGGTGCATGAGCGACCAGTGGGCTCGCGATGTAGGGTGCGGCGTAAGCGTGATTGATCGCATGAGCGTTGTAGCTGCTAGCATAAGTTCCAACGGTCAGAGCCGCTGGGATCGGGGCTGCCACGGCTGCTGGAACGGCAGCTGGGATCAAACCGGCTGAGCACACGGCGATCAGACCGGCGAAGAGGACCTTTCAAAAAGAAACAACGATATCGATTAGATTAAAAGCCGAAACAACTGCAGCGTATATCAGACATTAGCCACGCAACTTTTCAGTTTTCTTCGTACAGGTCAAGTCTTGTTGAAAGCTCAAAGATCTCTACAAAGTGCGACGAGCAAGGTCTCAAAAATAAATGCAATCAAGATTTTCACTTTGTACTACTCCATACTTTGCGAGATCTACAATTTTTGTCTGATACAATCTCTATATGAAATAATGATTTCCAACCGTTCTGTCACTCTATCGATATTTTATTCGAAGCGTTGTTCGTTACTTGTTGCGTTCAAGTTGCTGACAATTGATCTGAGAATACCTTTCGAGTACAAAGGGTTAATCATCTTCTATACTCCACAGAATAATTCTTCCGATATATAACATACCGAGGACCTGTACTTTTCGGTTTGAATCGAGAAGTTGGTCAATTTCGTTTTATCAGAATTTTACTTAATCTGTAAACTCGAAAACACGTGTGCGTTTTCGGCGGCTGCACTTACCAAGAATTGTGCGGAACTCATTTTGCTTGTTGGAGATCTCGAGGGTGTTTCGAGTGGAACGTTGAATGAAACTGTGATACCAAAACGATTAGGCGGACCGCTTTTATAGGTGGTTCCGCGCGAGACACATACTCCCACTACGCGCGATAATGGCGACGGAACGGTGGTTGCGAGGCACGATGCGACCAGGAACACGCTTCGGAATACCAAATCGCTTTGTTCGTTTTGTACCGGGACGCCCGGGTTCGGGTTCGTTACTTTCATCAGCCGGGCTCTAAGGTCGAATCTATACGTTTTTTTCGAGCGCCGAGCCGGAGATCGACGGCCTGTGGATAGACTAATTGCTGGACCTCGATGATCTTCGATCGGATCTAATTCCTCGTTCATCCGGGTTCATGTCCTACCTATCCCTCTTTAGGGAACCCGGTACTATTTTTTACGTTGGGTTCGGTAACGAATCCGTTCGTGTTTCTTTACAAGAATGTTGCTTCGATGTACACTAGTTTTGTAGAAAAATTATCTAGTCGATCACATGTGCGCTGTTTTCTTCTACGATCTTGTCCGTTCAGGTGCTCAACTATGCCTAAACGATTTCCATTTTTATTTAAAAGGTTCAGTATATTGTCAGAAGTGCTGCATTTTTCATCACATATTGTTGTAAACATCGGCTTTGTCCCTTCAACAAGGAATTACAAATTGAAAAACAGTCGAACAAATGGGTCTCTATTTGCTTTTATTTATTTTTTTTTTTTTGATTCCACATATTTACATTTACATCTACCGTTTTTGTTTGGTTCTATTCTCCAATGTTAGGGTAAGGGACGTATATTAATGTGCGTATATTAATTATACTTCTTTATAAAGCATAATAAATATTGGAAAAGAGATTAGAATGAATATTGAAAAAAAGAATGAATATTGAATATTTCTTTTTCAATATTCATTATGCGTTAAAAATAAGTGTATTTGTCATTGAGAAGTTGGGAGGATTAGTTTATTAGACGAGGTCAAAACAATTTTTGAAAAAAATTTGAATTGGTCGGAATCGCAGCTGTTTTATCTGAGCCTGTATTGAAAATTTCAAGAATGTGTTTGATTCGCTCGAATAAATTATATCCACGCTGAAAATTTCATCGATACTGGTTAATTCGCTTACGAGTTATAAACGATTAAAAGTGGGATTTTAAGTCGAAAATCGTGAAAAATGTCAATTTTCCCAAACACATTCTTTAAATTTTCGATACAGGCTCAGATAAAACAGCTGCGATTCCGACCAATTCAAATTTTTCTCAAAAATTTTTTACACCTCGTCTAATAAACTAATCCTTCTAACTTCTCAATAACATTCAAGTCGTTTGATCTAATTTGAAAAAAGTTATGTTGCTTCAAATAGTGTGGACTCAGTTTTGCTCGTTAAGTACTGTAAGTATGATTTCTCTATTAATGTTGAAGAATCGATCGGATGCTGTTCCTCGCGAGAAATATTTCCCAAAGGGTTTCTAGGAATGGCGAGAGGATTTTTCGGAAGATGGACGGTGTCATCGGCACCGCGAGGCCGGGTCATCCGTCGACCCTTGGATGACATAATCCTTGGCCAGCAGGTATGCCAGTTTCACTTGAACCAGTAATACAGATTGGGTGCGGCTCGTTCACGTTCTAAATACGAAAAACGGGCGTACATACGTTTTGCGTCGCGAGGTTGTGACACCGTGAGTTTCGAAGATCGTTCCACGATCGTGACTCGAATTCCTAGTGGAATGGCGTCTCGTCTACGATTCTCCTTCGGACGGTAAGACTTTCCCTTGGTACGTCGCGCCGCGCCGGCCCGGAAAAAACGTGTCGAATCGCAACTGTTCTTTTTTGGTAAATTGGGTGACGAGAAAAAGCGGGATCCGGACAATTTATCTTCATGGCCAAGGACCGGGGGAGCACCGCGTCGCGAGAGCCCCGAGGGAAGAGGGACGACGAACGCCGCCGCGGCGAGATGCAGTGTCGATGAACCGCGGTGGACTGCAACGAAAAGAGTAGAAAAATTGCCCGACCTCTGGCTCGAGAAGTTGTTACATTTTCATTTCGAAAAATTGCCCGACCTCTGTCTCGACAAATTGTTACATTTTCATTTCTAGCCCTGGATCGTATGTTTTCGTGTCAGAGCGAAAGGGTCGAACGAAGGTTTTGCTTAATTGCATCCGCGACCTTCACGGCTAGCTATGGCTTCATTCCTAGACTTTCTCTGTGAACTTAATTGTTAATTTGGTCGCGTAAGTTTGATTTCTTAATCCGCGGCCGGTTTTCGAGCGGCGGCGGCGGCGTAGCGCGCGTTTTCGCCTCGGCAGCTCCAAGGCGATCCTTCGCGTGAACTCTGTTACGATAATAACGAGAAGTTGTTCTATAATTGGAAACAGGTATTCGCGAACTGAGCCTCAAAGCGGACGCTCGCAAACTTAATCTATATTTGATTTGTAATTAATATTTTGTCACGTAACGCGCCTGTTGACAAGACCGTTCGCGCGTGTCGGTGAGCACGTTACACCGCTCCGAATCCATAGTTTTATATAATTTTAAGTATAATTAACTATTCGCATTTCGTCGCGAGCCGTGAATGGCCCTGTTATACCGGTTTCCGCACATTAACGATCCTCCCGTCGCGTGAGAAATTCCGAAATTCTACTGTTGGACAACGTGACGCAATGGAACAGGAGAACGGATCACGTCGTTATTGTTGTACACCGTCGATGCCGATAGACGCATAACGTTCGCACAACGTAACCAACACTGGAATGCTTATATTAACCTGCTTGCATCACGCGGAGTTATGAATAATATACGCTTATAACCAAATTTTTCCCTTTGTTGCGTTGTTGCGTGCGCGGTGCAACCCGTGGCGCAATCCGTCATAAGTAGATACGAAGGATCGTTGTCACGATCGTAACATTATCGTGACGGGGGCCAGTCTCTATGGACGCAAATAAGTCGAAGGTGTATAACAGTGTTTTACTCCGTAGGAGGATTAGAGTAGAGGATTACCAATTTACCAGGGGACATAAGTAGAATCGGTTAGCGATGCACAGACGCCAAACTATACCTCGTCCCAAGCCTCGAGCCGTCACTACGGCTGTTACTTTGCTTCGAAGGTTGAAGATTTCGAAGCTTCGAAGCTTCGAATATCGAAGCTTCGATTGCAGAAAATTCGAAGGTGATGAAAATCGAAGGATCGAAACTTCGACACTTCGAAACTTCGAACCTTCGATTCGTTTCCAGTTAACGAATAAAAGGAATAAATTTTCATAATTTGTTTCTATATTCACCATCGGAATTATTTCAATAATTTATTGTTAAGATAATATATTTATTATTTGAATTATCATTTCGATAGTTCACTGATAAAATAATTGTTTAAATAAATAAATTGTTACAATTTGTTTCTATATTCATTATTTGAATTGTTATTTCAATTATTTATTGTTAAAATAACTTATTAAATAAATAAATTTTCACAATATGTTTCTATATTCATTATTTGAATTGTTATTTCAATTATTTATTGTTAAAATAACTTATTAAACAAATAAATTTTCACAATATGTTTCTATATTCATTATTTGAATTGTTATTTCAATTATTTATTGTTAAAATAACTTATTAAATAAATAAATTTTCACAATATGTTTCTATATTCATTATTTGAATTATTTCAATAATTTATTGTTCAAATAACTGTTTAGACAATGTACACGTATTTACATAATTAATATAGGAATACATTTCTATAGAGTATAAAAATTTATAATCTACGGAAATTTTTATAATCTATAGAAATGTGTTTCTATATTCATTATGTAAATACTTGTACATTCTTTAAATAATTATTTTAACAATGAAATATTGAAATAATTCACATAATGTATGTAGAAACAAAATTTGAAAATTTATTCATTTAAACCATTATTTTAACAATAAATAATTGAAATAACAATTCAAATAATGAATATAGAAACAAATTGTAACAATTTATTTATTTAAACAATTATTTCATCAGTGAACTATCGAAATGATAATTCAAATAATAAATATATTATCTTAACAATAAATTATTGAAATAATTCAGATGGTGAATATAGAAACAAATTATGAAAATTTATTCCTTTTATCCGTTAACTGGAAACGAATCGAACGTTCGAACCTTCGATTTTCATCACCTTCGAAGGTCCCTTCGTTCCTTCGAATCCTTCGAAGCTTCGGAAAAGTAACAGCCCTAGCCGTCACGCCCAAGCGGGACTCCTCGAAGCCCATACTAAAAAGAGTATGGGCACTCATTTCTCCGAAAAATAAAATTGTTTTTTTAAAAGAAGTTTTGTAATATTTAAGCGTGTGATACTTTATGAACATTTTACGCTGCATTTAGATTTGTATATTTATGAAATAGAAAATAGATATATAACTCTCTTCTCTCCGAATGAATCACTTCACTTCTGATTGCATCGAATGCTTGACTGTAACTAAAAATACAGCATCGTTTCTTGCCAATCGGTTCTGTGATTTCATTCTTAGTTCTGAGATTATTTTTGTTATTCTTTGTCTGGTTTTTCCTTTCTATGCGCTGTATTTTTTTTTTCCTATAACAACGGGACTTCGGAATATTAAACTTTTAATCCTCTTTCGGACGACCGAGTAATCTTTCCTACGTTTGTTTAAACAATTTTTACACGTTTCCGTGGAAATATTGTGACGCGGTTCGTAATTCATATTCAATGTTTGCCGACCCACGCGTCGGTGCAACTATTTGAAGATTCATGACTGTTATGAATATTGAATAGGACGAGTATCGAATGTGGTCGCTTGAAGCAATGCATTTCTGAAGTCCATATTGAAAGTCTATCCAAGGGGTAAGTCTGATTGTTCGAATTGAATACACATTCGAACATCGTGTAAATGCCATAGGTTCTCGCGTACGTCATATCTCTGGCATGTACAGTTATGTTCGTGCACATTAGATTTCCGCGGATTTCAATTGTCTGGAACGATAGTACGAAACGTTTCGGAAGGTCCGGAAGAAGATATCGTTGTTAACAGATTATATGGAATTCCCGCAACAAATTGGTACGATAGTATCGATTCGATTCGCGTTCCATGAATAATGTTGTGTCACGGTTATTATATACCCAGTATAAACAAGGAGACTTATAATTAGACCAAATCGTGCACGTACACGCGTTAATTATTTGCGGACGTAGGGTGCAAATTTGGAATGTAGAGGGCCGAGGATCGTGGGACGTCGAATTGGGTGGTCGCAAGTTCCAAAGTACGAAAATACGTTTGTTTACGTGTTTAGGGAGGCGGTTTATTTAATAGAACAAAAAACAGAGAACAGATCGGTGAATTCGATGAGCAGAGTGTCGTTCAAGGGAGCACGTATGGCGCGGGGTAGGCGAACGGAGAGTATGAGAGCGGTGCGGCTGGTGCAGCGGCGAAAGTGTACGGTGCAGCGTGTGCAGCGGCGAGAGTGTACGGTGCAGCGGGTAGAGCAGCGTGTACGGCAAGCGGTGCAGCGGCCAAAGTGTTGTAGTTCCTGGCGACGACTTGGCTACTCCTTGCGGTGACTATAGGCGCTGGGAGAGCTGCGATTGGAGCCGCTGCCAACGGGGCTGCTGGAGCCGCTATGAGCGGGGCTGCCGGGATCACACCTGCGGACGCCATGGTGGCGATGGCGAGGATGAGGCACTGAAAAATCAAACGCAGATGCAATTGCAGTTTAAACGATACCAAAACTTCGGCAACCCTGATCATTACTCAAAGGAGAAGCTAGCTGGATTTCGACTTGAACTGTTCGGTTGAATCTAATTTACGAACCACAAACGATTAGCCCGTTGCACTCGGGACTATTTCAACCCGAAAACCAAATATTTCTTTCGATCTTCAGTATTTCAATTCTATATGATTTTGTTAATTTTCTACATACGAAACCGACGCAATTTACTCATGCAATACTTAAACATTTAGTAATTCATTGAATAAAAGAAATTTTAATAACGTAAGCGATATTTCAAAGTCGGTGCTCGAGTGCTTAGGCTCGATATCAGTTGAGTCCCTTCGCCAGTAATTTTGCTAGTCGTAGACGATAACATGAACAACATTTTAAAGACAAATTGAAAATAAGTGTACCCGGGTACCAGTCATGAATCGAATCGGTTCGACTTCTCTAAGTTGGTGCAGTTAGAATAGCGAACCGTGGGTGAGTCCAGGGTGCAGGATCGAGGACGACTTACCGCTGACTTGATCATGTTGAAGCTTAGCGATCGAATCGGTAACTCTGGGGCGAGTGTGAAGAGTCGTCGGGGCGTCCTCACTTTATACCGATGTCCACCGCTCTTGTCGCGCGTCGCCGGACTTACGAAAATTTTCGAAGCATGGCGCGGCGCGGCGCGGGGCGGAGCAGAGCGGAGCGAATCGACGCGGCTTGCGAAAGCCTCGACCTCCGCACGTATAGCTGGCCACGACACGTCCTGTATCGATTTCGTTGGTAGTGCTCGCAATTGAAATGCCGAGCGCGCTTCCGTGCGCGCTTTCTGCGCGCGATCCTGCGTCGATTCCGCCATAGGCCGTGGCCGCCGCGTTTTCAATTCACGAGCCTGGTGTCACACTCCCGTCTGGTTTCATCCCCTCGTTTCATCCCCCGGCTCGTGGGATCGATCGATCGATTTCGGTGTGACCTTGATCACCGAACAGGGACGCCGCGACCGGACGCGTACCCCGCCAGTATGGTCGAATTATGTAAGCAACTATGCCAGAGAAATTGTATAACACCCTCGACTATCCGTCCGTTCATCCGTCCGATTGAAAAGCGTAACAAGGTTATAATGGATTACGCGGGCCGCGTCTCGCCACCCACACGATCCACAGCTTCGATTACTTTTAATTCACTTTCCGCTACCTTTGATCCACCTTTTGCCGACCCGGTTCACACTTTCTCGCCCGTGACTTCCCCTTTCGATATATAGAATTCGAAACGGCACCGTGCCGGTCACCTTTTTTGGCGGCGCTCGTTGTTGCGCTTCAGACACGCGAACGTTCATATGTGTCCACTTTGTCAAATAGATTTTCAGAGAAACTTCTCCCTGCGCCCTTAACCTCTTCCCGTGCCATTTGGCTCGACGAAATCCGGGCCGAAGCGGTAAACAGACCAGAGTGACGCTCGAACACAGTTGCAATACTAGCCGAAACGTAAATACCTGTGATACAGTCATTTGTAAATCATTCCGCGAGTCTGACTCGTGATGTTTACGTTTGAGCCGAAATCTTCATCACGGGTCAGACTCGTTCAAGTACGGGAAGGGGTCGAGAATCGAGAACTCTACCAGAATAAAATCATTTTCCAAGCAGATCGATCATTAGGACCTGCTAGGATCAAATCGAGTGTAGATCGTTTGCATCTTGATAACGCTACGCTTCCTCTCAGAAAGATTCCGAGCACTCCGCGAGTTCGTTAAACAGAAAAAGTGGACACGCTGGCGGAAAATCGCCCTTAGGACCGCCCTTAGTTGCCTTAGCAAGCATCTTTGCGACGACCATTCGAGAGGCAGCAATAAAGTCCGCATAGTTTGTATCCAACGTTTCGTTTGGTCTTCTTCATTTTTATTTTTATCCTGCAGGACCGCAAAGGGTCCAGGAGATGAAACAGTATTAAGACAGCCATTTAACTCCATTCGCAATTCTAATCCCTCAGCTGGGTTAACCCCTCAGAAATCGCAGAGCAATCCTTTCTCTGCCTATTCTCGCGATTCTCAGCGATCCGTGGACAATTTCAACGAATCCGTTCCGCGATTTAGTTTCGATCCGTTCGCTCGTAGTGTTTCAGTCCCGCGGTCGGTGATCGTACCCCCCCCCCCCCCCACCCCTCTCGATCTTCCGCTCGCTCTCTCTCTTTACCGCGGCAACAACGTTTTCGCTCTGTCTCTCCTCTTCCGCAAGGCCGGACAACTTCAAGGCGAAGCACCCGGTTTTTTCTCAAGTTCAAGTTCGTCGAGTCGGGAACGGGAGAACGCCTGTTGCTTGCTTCCACCATGGGTGTGCCGTGGGCTTTTTGCGAGGGGTAATTCTCCGGCTTTGTGGACATCCATATACGCATTGTTCGCTGGTTCAGCGAATTCCTGCGTTTCCTGGTCAAAGGCACTAGCTGTTCAATGAAAATTTTGCACCGTTGTTTTCCAGCGTGGGCGTCGAGGAGATTAGAACGAGTTACGTGGATAAATCGCGTGGGTTCTAATCAGACCATACACACCATCGCGGGAACATCGTTGAACTTTCAATTTTTGGTTATTCTGTAATTCTGATTGTGAGCTTAGCCCGTGTGGAGTTTCAAACGAGAAACATAGAATCAGGCGAATTTTGAGAGTCTAGAAAGTTTATTTAACCAGTTAGCTGTTGCGACCTCTTTGAAAAATGTGTACCTAAGTTGCGTCGCAAAAATTAACCGCTGTTTCAATTATAGCTGTTTTCACGAGTATACTCGTCATGACACAAAATATTGCCATTTCTTCATGACGAGTATACTCGTCAAACACAGTTAACTGGTTAAACGAGACAAATGGAACTTGTATCGACACCTGGACTGCGGATTCTTATGTAGAATAAGAATTGTCTGTATCAATTGCAAGAAACGGTAGCCACATCGAAGTCTCTTTCTTGCCTCTCGTTTTTCTGTTATGAATGCATAAAATCCGCAGACTATTAACAATACAAGAGAATATAGAATCGTGTATCTTTTGTCGGAGCTCAGAAAAATGTTCCACGGAGCAGTCCGTGTCCGTAAACGGTGAAGAAGGTCGAAATAAGATTCAGTAATTAGGAGAGCCCTTATGCGCGATCCAAGCAAAGATTGAAACGATGAATTTCGCGGTCGCACAAGGAGCACGGTGGCTCGCGCAACTCGGCCCTTGTAAGGACAGGGAAAAGCCGTGGAAAAATCGGCGGGCTCTCGAGAACAAGGTTTTTCTGAGGAGCGAGCGAGCGAGCGGGCGCGCGTACACTGCATCGATAAAGGACAAACGATGAAGGATAAGGGAAGTTGAACGCTCGGCGAGATCCGGCACGGAATCCTCGACAGGTTCTCGATCGGCGAGTAGGCGTTTTTTCAAAATCGCAAGGACGCCGCCAGGTGGATCGCGAAAAGGGGAAAACCAGTTTGCGATTTTGTCGGGAAAAAACTCGTCCGAAAGAGCGCGGCCGGTAGCCGCGGCGAGAGAGAAATGAGAAATAGAAAACGGCGAAAAAACCGAATGGAAACCGAGCGCATTGTTGGACCACGCCTGGCGCGCCAACACACCTAACCCGGGGGAGGCGATCTCGAGACCTTGAAGAAATCCGCGGTTTCTTGGGCGCAAAACCTTTCTCGGTGAGCCGCGCGAGGGGAGAGACGAGTCGATTGGTCGAGCCGGACTTGGAAAAAATTGCCGGAGCAACGAGAAGGGGGCAACAAGTGTATCTCTCTGTTCGTAGGTAGGCTGCTCCGAGGACTGGCTGTTGCCCTTCGCGGAACGATGAAAACGGGTAAAAAGAACGATCCCGGGGGAGAGAAGCTGACGGCGCGACGGGGAGGGGAGGGGGATGCAGAAAGATGAGAATCTTCGTCGCGGTGTTCGCCTATATAAACTGCGAATCCTCGCGATTTCAAGTATGATCGTTTCGACTCGCCTGTCGTGCATTCACGTATTCCTTCTACACGTAGCCACCATGTTCAAGACGGTGAGTAGAGTAGCATCGAATAGCAATAACGCTAGACTAACAACATAGACTAACTAATTATAACGGGATTTTCTTGGCGCAGCTGTTGTTCGCTGGATTGTTGGCGGTGGCCATCGCAGCTCCTTCGCCGGTTCCGGCTCCGGCCCCGGCTCCAGCCCCGGCTCCGGCTCCGGCTCCTAGCAGCGCCGCGCTGATCAGTGGCCCTCTGATCGCTCCGCTGGCCCCGTCTCTCTACCCGAACATCGCCTCGCCGTTGATCTACACCAGCTATCCGGCGCAGCTCAACTACGGCAACTATGTGCCCCCGTCTCTCATCTACAAGAACATCATCTACTAAGGTGGTCCCGTATCCGCGCGGCCCACCGGAATCATATCGAATCAAACCGTACCGAACCACATTACCGGACAGCCAACCGATCGTTCGACCCTCTCTGTTCATTTCTCCGAACACGAATCATTAATCGCGCGACGCATCCTTTCATCTCCACTCACTTGTCAGACCACTCCATGGAATTTGTTGTTCCCATAATTCGGTGTGAATAAAACCGCTTAAAAGCAGATACACAGCCTTATCATTCTGTCTCGTCGTTACGCGACGCAACCCTTTCGTTCGATTTCGGGCATGACCGCGGACCGATCGCTCAATTGCCCGCTTGTTAATGAGTTGTTGTCGCCGCACCTCGCCTCGCCTCGCCTCGTCTCGCCGCGGGGGGACGCGTTACGCGATTCGCCGTCGCTTTATAAATCCGATTATGTAAGCGCGGACGTGGGCGTGATCACACTTCAAATGATCGATGTACATCCGCCCGCGCATACCGGTGCATGCGCGCACAAGTAAAAACTCTGTACCGAGTGTACCGAACCCGACGCCTTATCGGTACCCTTCGAGTTACCCCTCGGTTCCACGAAAACGGGACCGGAAGTGCGTACAGGGCAAGATCCGATTGCAATGAATGAGAAGTGTCCAATCAGTCGTATATTTTCCCACCAGTCACACTTCCCCGACGTTATTTCGTCGACTCCACGCAATTGCCATTTCCACTAAGCCACATATCCCACCATGCGCGAACAAAATGCAACCGAACGAGATTCGCGTAAAGAAGAGGCATTTGATCGGGAATGCAATGAACGAGAACCTGTTGTGCACTTTTTTCGAGGGGCTGGCTGCCGTCGGAAATACACCGCATTTCCACTGGGCCTATGCGTGGATAACCCGGTTACAGAAGTACAACATGAGAACAACAAAGACTGGTTATCACAAGTTGATACGAATTTATGCTCGTAACACAAGACAAAAGGTAGCGAAGTAACTGGGGTAGGGGTGGGGGCGGTCAACAGATATTATCTTCTTTAGTCTATACGAGTTTAGAAACATTTTGCGTAAGCATCCGATGCCGGTATACGGCAACAAGCATTTCGGAATGGCTGTTAGTGCAAAGCTGTGTTAAAACCATGTTAAGGAAAGAAAGGATTCTTGTTCCTGCGAGCAGAGAAGTATTATTTCGTTGGTTCCATGGAGAGTAGGCGTGGCCCCGTGGCTCTCGACTAAAGGTCGATGCGTGTCTCAAGCAGGCCGGCAAGCCTGGCGATTTTTCCCAGTTTATACGAATTTTGGGGTCCGGGACAGCCATTTGAGAGGGTTCGAGAGGCTCGGAACAAAGGCACAGCGTGTCCTCTGCTACCTGAACCCCACGGGTACGCAGGCCGGTGCTAGAGCCTGTCTAGAACTTTTCAGAGTTCGTCGTGGTAATAGATGGGGAATACGTTGTTAAGGAATTTAAACGTTATAACAAACAAAATAACAATTTATTACTACGCTAACAAAGAGAAAAACAATATCATCTGACAATCTGTGCGGTGAAACAATTCGTCATTATTTATTTAAAAAGCTGTTAACTAGAACATTTCAGAGCTCCTCGTGGTAATAGAAGGAGAATACGTTGGTGGAATTTAAACGTCATAACAAACAAAATAACAATTTATTACTACGCTAACAAAGAGAAAAACAATATCATCTGACAATCTGTGCGGTGAAACAATTCGTCATTATTTATTTAAAAAGCTGTTAACTAGAACATTTCAGAGCTCCTCGTGGTAATAGAAGGAGAATACGTTGGAGGAATTTAAACGTCGTAACAAACAAAATAACAATTTATTACTATGCTAACAAACCTATCCCCACCTCAGCCGCGCCTGTAGGCCCAATGTTTTGACGTCGAACGTCACACGCTACATAGTATGTGTGACCGCTGTAGCCAATATTTCGAATACAGCCGACAATGCGTGTGAAACGAGGCCCGTCTCTTCCACTCTGAACCAATCGGCCGCGCATTCGTATCAATACAATGTCACCACTTCGAACCCATACGAAATGGCGTCTCTCCACCCCCTACAATCGCGTAGTAGTGGGCGGTAGTAGTTTAATATCCTTAGCCCACTGCTATAATCCACAGCTTACGTTGAATATCATGGAATTAATCATACGGGAATTTCTTGATAAAAATAGTATCTATTGTTATGTTTTCCGAGTAGGAGGTGCGATATTATGATTTGGTATGAGGAAGTCACTTCCAGCACGTGTTGACCGTGTGTTTTCCTTCGTGTTTTCGTCGGACGGTGGTCATAAAGTAATTAAAACTCGTGGTAGAAACTAATTTTTACGCTAGCCTCATTTTTAGAGTTCGCCAACATCTGACCTTGCCCGTTATAAAATTGATGGGCTTGGGTTAACCGAACGGTACAACACCTACCACCTGCATTATCGCCCTGCGTACCATACCTAAGCAGGTAATTTTGCTTGTAAATCAAAAACACATGTTGCTATTGAGTCACTGGGAAACAAGAATGGACAGGTTACCTGAAAGATGGCAATAAGTCCTTACAAATAATGGAAATTATATCATTAAATAATATTAAACATGTATTTTTATAAATTGATTCAAATGTTTTCTTTAAAATACGACAGAACTTTCCCTTGAACCTAATATATTTTTATAACAGTTCTAAGTATCCAATGTTTGCAAGTTTTGATGTTCGCGAATTAAAAAGCGGAATTTCACCATATTTAAAAAAATTTTTTGTACAGTTTAACCGGTGGTAAAATTTGCAGAACAAAGAAGTTTCTAATAACTTTTCATTAAGAAATTACATATAACATATAACAAATACATACAGTGACTCCCAAAAATATTCGGACACTAGCTATAACTAACTTTACGACTTGATAATTCCTTTGTTAATAAAGCAATCGTCCCGGGAATTGTTTCTAGCAATAAAAGATTTATTAATGTTGATAAACATAGATAATTTATTTGAAAAATATACATAAATTCCATAATAAAAATTAGTAAGAGAAATGATGTACCATTTTTGGCTCACAAAAATATTCGGACAATATTAATTTTTCAATTTAGATAATGTAATTTAGCATTACAAAATTTGTTTAATACTTCGTGGCATAACCATTTTGTTTAAGAACATGACTTAACCTGTTTGGCATATTGTTTGTAATTTTTTTTTAAATATTCAACAGTTATATTCGACCACTCAGTTGCAAGTCTTTGTTTTAATTCAGCTATCGATGTAATTGGGGTTTTTCAAATTTTTCTATCCAATTCATCCCTCAAATTCTCGATAGGATTAAGGTCCGGTGATTGGGGCGGCGAATGAAGAATTTTGGGGCAGCGGTATAATAAAAATTCTTGCACAATACGTGACTTGTGCTTGGGGTCGTTGTCTTGGTAAAACTCAAAAGTATTATTAAGTCCCATTTTTTCAGCACTTTGAATTAAATTATTTTTGAGTATATTTAAATAATGATTTTTCTCCATGATACCGTCAATAAACACTAGGTTACCGACTCCATATGACGAAATGCAACCCCAGACCATTACGCTGCCTCCGCCGTGTTTCACTGTACCTCTTGTATTTTCAAAATTAAACACTTTATTCGCTTTCTGTCACACCATAGTTCTTCCGTCGGAATTGTACAGATTGAATTTGCTTTCATCCGCAAATATGACATCCTTCCACCATGTCTCATCCTTAGAAATTAGCTCTCTTGCAAAGGTTTTTCGTTTATTCCTATTCTTTTCGTTGATAAATGGTTTCTTTCTAGCTACTCTTCCATTGTAACCAGCTTGCCTCAGCACTCTCCGAACTGTTTCGGCTGAAACATTTTTGGAGCTTTCTCCTAATAGCTCACTAACTAGTTTTGGAGCACTTAAGCGCGGATTTTTTTTTCACTTTCCGAATAATTTTGCTTTTCTCCCTCGTACATAAGAGACTTGGTATTCCAGTTTGCGGAATAGAATCAATGCGATTCTCAATATAAAATCGTCGACAGGTATCTGCAGCAGTACTCTTACTTATACGAAGCGTTGCACTAATTTCGCGATAGGTTTTTCCTTTTTCTCGATGAAAAATTACAAGCTGTCGCACATCGAAACTCGTATTCTATCCTTTGCGACCCATTTTGAACGAATTCGCGTTTACTACTGACAGTAGTGAGGTGGCATGGACATCTAATGGTCCACGAGATTCTGTTTGTAAACAAACGTTTTCTCGTTCTTGGACTATCGCGTCCCCAGAAGGCGATTGCCAGAGAAATATAATACGTGTCCGAATATTTTTGTGAGCCACAAATGGTCCATTATTTCGTTTAATAATTTTTATTATGAAACGTATGTATATTTTTCAAATAAATTGTATATGCTTATCATCCTTAATAAATGTTTTATTGCTAGAAACAATTTCCAGGGCGATTGCATTATCAACAAACGAATTATTAAATCATAAAGTTAGTTATACCTAGTGTCCGAATATTTATGGGAGTCACTGTATAAGGGGAGGGAACCGAACCTGACCAGGGCAAGCTCCAAATGCCCCGACACAATAATGATCGTCACGCTATGAAAGAACGAACGGCCGCTAGAGGAAGCTAAATAGTAACATTTCTGTCCAGTAGGGGAGCTAGGAACGTTTTCCAAAGTTCAGTATCGAGCAACACACTGTATTGGTAAAACAGAGGAAGAGAGAATGTACGGACGTACGACAACGTGGATGGCGCTGTCGTAGCTTCGTTCGAATAGCCGTGCCGCGGCACACTCACACACCGCCTGATCAGCGTGTACGTGTGCCGACGGCGATCGCAAGGGTCAGGGATGCCTGGAAATATTTCCCAATAATGCAGTCACGGGACTTGTCAATGGTGAAAAGAGCTAGATGAAAGTTCTATCTAGGGTGGAAAGGTCCTCAGAAGTCGTACTTTTGCATCATCGAGAAACGGTTAGCAATATTCGGCAGCACGTCGTTTCTCAGGGAGGCTATGGAAACTGACATGGCGGCACACTCACACACCGCCTGGTCGGCGTGTACGTGTGCGACGGCGATCGCAAGGGTCCGGGATGCCTGGAAATATTTCCCAATAATGCAGAGACGGGACTTTTCCATAGTGAAAAGAGCTAGATAAAGGTTCAATCTAGGGTGGAAAGGTCCTCAGAAGTCCTACTTTTGCGTCATCGAGAAATGATTAGCTATATTCGGCAGCATGTTGTCCGCCAGAGAGGCCTGTAGGAGCATGAGCGGCGCGTCAACATGGATGGCGCTGTCGTAGCTTCGTTCGAATAGCCGTGCGGCGGCACACTCACACACCGCCTGATCAGCGTGTACGTGTGCCGTCGGCGATCGCAAGGGTCAGGGATGCCTGGAAATATTTCCCAATAATGCAGTCACGGGACTTGTCAATGGTGAAAAGAGCTAGATGAAAGTTCTATCTAGGGTGGAAAGGTCCTCAGAAGTCGTACTTTTGCATCATCGAGAAACGGTTAGCAATATTCGGCAGCACGTCGTTTCTCAGGGAGGCTATGGAAACTGACATGGCGGCACACTCACACACCGCCTGGTCGGCGTGTACGTGTGCCGACGGCGATCGCAAGGGTCCGGGATGCCTGGAAATATTTCCCAATAATGCAGCGACGGGACTTTTCCATAGTGAAAAGAGCTAGATAAAGGTTCAATCTAGGGTGAAAAGGTCCTCAGAAGTCCTACTTTTGCGTCATCGAGAAATGATTAGCTATATTCGGCAGCATGTTGTCCGCCAGAGAGGCCTGTAGGAGCATGAGCGGCGCGTCAACGTGGATGGCGCTGTCGTAGCTTCGTTCGAATAGCCGTGCGGCGGCACACTCACACACCGCCTGATCAGCGTGTACGTGTGCCGACGGCGATCGCAAGGGTCAGGGATGCCTGGAAATATTTCCCAATAATGCAGTCACGGGACTTGTCAATGGTGAAAAGAGCTAGATGAAAGTTCTATCTAGGGTGGAAAGGTCCTCAGAAGTCGTACTTTTGCATCATCGAGAAACGGTTAGCAATATTCGGCAGCACGTCGTTTCTCAGGGAGGCTATGGAAACTGACATGGCGGCACACTCACACACCGCCTGGTCGGCGTGTACGTGTGCCTACGAGGGCTGGAAGGGTCTGGAATTCCGCAACCCATTTCTCTATAATACAGGGATGTGAATTTTCAGTAATGATTCGCACTAGATAAAAGGATCAACCTAACATGCTGAATCCCTCGAAAATCCGTAAAAATTATTGTTTGCGAAATGTAACAAATGGTTTGACAAACTATATTTAAATAAATGATTCTTTTCTAGTTTTTATCTCTAGATACAAGTGAACGCATTCTAAATATTTTCAGTAAAAATTTGCTTTCTATAACTCCGTGCCGTGACATTGACACTGGAGGGTGTCATAAATTAGCCCTCCCACGACACTGTCCCGCCGAAGACGAAAGAACTTTCCTGTAACCTCGGTGCAAAACACAGTCATTCTCTAAAGTCTGAAACATCACCGCTTCGCACGAATGTACGATTGCCTAGTAAATATGATCCAAATTATATCATGTTTGGTGTCAATTTTATCAGGAAAATGACGCGAATGTGTTGAGAGAAGTTTCATGAATATATTATGAAAAACAAAAGAATTGGGACATTGCATTAGTATTGTCTCACCGATATACCTGACCCCGCATAATGTTACACTCTTCGGCGGTCTAGCTTCTGGCCCCTTTGAAAGGTAGACACTTGGGGGCGTCATAAATTACCCGTTCTCCGATAGTGTCCTGCCGAAGACGAAAGAGCTGGCATGCAGCCTCGGTGCGAAACACAGTCATTCTCTGAAATCTGAAACATCGTCGCTTCGAACAAATGTACGAATGCGTAGTAAATATGATACAAATTATACCATGTTTGGTGTCATTTTTATCAGAAACATTCCACAAATGTGTTGAGAGAGGTTTCATGAAAAAATAATGGAAAACAAAAAAGATTATGACATTCCATCGGGATTGTCTTACCGATATACCTGACCTTGCACAATGTTACACCCTTCGGCGGTCTAGCTTCTGGGTCTTTCGACAGGTACACGCTTGAGGGTGTCAGAAACTAGCCCTCCCAATATAACCCCAGATAAAAGAGCTAAGGGGCACAGAATGCCTGTGGGATTAGGACAAATTTCACCGATACGTAATGTTACGATAAAAATTACAATCTCATTAAAGACAGTCCAAATGATGCTTCATGTTTTTAATCTATTTATTAATACATGCTTTTATTTTTTTATGCTTTTATGTTTTTAATCAGAACAATATTGTTAATACGAATGACTTCTAGAGCTTATCTAGAGCATTTGGACCGTCTTTAATGAGATTGTAATTTTAACTTTCAAATTTTAATACAAATTTTTTTATCTTTCATTCGTTATTCGAAATTTTTATTTCGATAACTATTTTGCCCAACTCTGCGTATTGATAATATCATTAAAATATACTTACGAAGTTACATACGCCTAGAAGGTATGACAAGAAGGTAAAGTATGACAATTTTTTGAGGAGTGCGGTAACTTCGTGAGGATATTTTAATGATATTATCGATACGTATGCAACTTCATTCGAAACAAATTCGTCGGAATTCCAGAAATATTTAATTTAATTTAATTTAATTTAATTTAATTTAATTTAATACAAAATTTAATGCAAATAAAGATTATGCACATGTTTGCTAAATATACCTACTGTAATTATAAAAAAAACCAAGTATATTAAAAGTTACGTTATAAGTTATGAATGAAGTACCGTTATTACCATTATGTATTTCATAAAAACGCAGAAACTCTCGGACCCCGCGTACCGTCAGGCCGGCCAGACAATGCATACAGAAATCCATATAAAATGCGGAACATTGCAAGCGTAGTCGGCCTGGCCGTTCGGTGTGCCGGTCGTTGGGTGTAACATGGGTCAGGTACATCGGTGAGACAATACTAATGCAATGTCATCATTTTTTTGTTTTTCCTTATTTTTTCCTGAAACCTCTCTCAACACATTCGTGGAATGTTTCTGATAAAAATGACACCAAACATGGTATAATTTGTATCATATTTACTACGCATTCGTACATTTGTTCGAAGCGACGATGTTTCAGATTTCAGAGAATGACTGTGTTTCGCACCGAGGCTGCATGCCAGCTCTTTCGTCTTCGGCAGGACACTATCGGAGAACGGGTAATTTATGACGCCCCCAAGTGTCTACCTTTCAAAGGGGCTAGAAGCTAGACCGCCGAAGAGTGTAACATTATGCGGGGTCAGGTATATCGGTGAAACAATACTAATGCAATGTCCCAATTCTTTTGTTTTTCATAATATATTCATGAAACTTCTCTCAACACATTCGTGTAATTTTCCTGATAAAATTGACACCAAACATGATATAATTTGGATCATATTTACTAGGCAATCGTACATTCGTGCGAAGCGGCAATGTTTCAGACTTTAGAGAATGACTGTGTTTTGCACTGAGGTTACAGGAAAGTTCTTTCGTCTTCGGCGGGACAGTGTCGTGGGAGGGCTAATTTATGACACCCTCCAGTGTCAATGTTATGGAGCGGGCCATCGACGCAAGATACTAATTCGCAACAGGTTGCTTTCAAACCATTAGAGATATTGAAATCAAATTTTTACAGAAAATATTTAGAATATATTCATTTTTATCTGGAGATAAAAACTAGAAAAAATCAATTGATAAATATAGTTTGCCCAACTATTTGTTACATTTCGCGAACAATAATTTTTAGGGATTTTTGAGGGATTCAGCATGTCAGGTTGATCTTTTTATCTAGTGCCATTACTGAAAATTCACATCCTTGTATTATCCAACCTTCCAAGATGCTAATTGGCTAAAGCGCTTTTCACTATGAAAAAGTCCCGTCTCTGCATTATTGGGAAATGGTTAGTGGCATCCTAGACCCTTGCGATCGCCGTCGGCACACGTACACGCCGACCAGGCGGTGTGTGAGTGTGCCGCCATGTCAGTTTCCATAGCCTCCCTGAGAAACGACGTGCTGCCGAATATTGCTAACCGTTTCTCGATGATGCAAAAGTACGACTTCTGAGGACCTTTCCACCCTAGATAGAACTTTCATCTAGCTCTTTTCACCATTGACAAGTCCCGTGACTGCATTATTGGGAAATATTTCCAGGCATCCCTGACCCTTGCGATCGCCGACGGCACACGTACACGCTGATCAGGCGGTGTGTGAGTGTGCCGCCGCACGGCTATTCGAACGAAGCTACGACAGCGCCATCCATGTTGACGCGCCGCTCATGCTCCTACAGGCCTCTCTGGCGGACAACATGCTGCCGAATATAGCTAATCATTTCTCGATGACGCAAAAGTAGGACTTCTGAGGACCTTTCCACCCTAGATTGAACCTTTATCTAGCTCTTTTCACTATGGAAAAGTCCCGTCTCTGCATTATTGGGAAATATTTCCAGGCATCCCGGACCCTTGCGATCGCCGTCGCACACGTACACGCGCATGCTCTTATAGGCCTCTGTTTTACCGATACAGTGACTACTGACGATGAGACAGATCGGGAACATAGTACAGCGCTCGTAGCGAAAAATGTCGGAACTATATTTTGATGAAATACTCAATGATCTAATTTTTCTGGGTGCCCGCTTTCATTTGTTTGATACGTAAGCATACAACGTGATCGGCGTGGCATTGAGTTCCTATATGTTCCCGCTAGGGTGGAAAGGTCCAACGAACTCCATACGAGCTCTGAATCTCTCGATATTTACGATAATGTCACTCGATTAAGCAGTATGCTGCTGAATATTGCAAATCACGGCTAAAAAACGCAAAAGTACGACTTCTGAGGACCTTTTCACCCTAGATTGAACTTTTATCTAGCGATTTTGACTACAGAACAGTACTATTTTTGCATTGTTAACAAATGAGAGCGGGCCTCCCGTACCCTTGCAAAACTCGGGTACGTGTGCGGAACTAGGGAGGGGATGCACTCACACAATCTTGAGCCGTGCCCACCGCCATAAGGATGTGTGATGCTGTTTCACTAAGTGCCAGGAACGTTTCCTATTTCCGTGGTGTTGTAAAGGAGAGATACGGATAGTTTACCTAAGGAGCTGTGGAGCCCCTAAAAACATTTTTGTTGTGCCATGCACAGCAGGGAACCGTCAACGCGCTCTCGAAAGGTCATCTGGAAAAGGCCCGAGAGGTCAGAGTAGAAATTCGGTTTCAAAGCCTGTCACGGTTGCCGGCTCCTAAACGCTACGGCCAAAACCAGGGTAGTAATGTCGAGTCGGCCGGACTGGCCTGTGAGATATGCATAGACCTTCTCCAACCCCCTTAAACATAGTGTTTCTGTTCGATGCGCAAAAACCTGAAGCTTCTCAAAGCAGAGGACTGTTTACCTTGATCGCTCCACGCAAAGTGCCCCGAGTGGGTGCGATTTAGGGTCTTATTTTTGTTAACGGAGCCCGATCAGTGCCCTCCCCCCCCCCCCCCCGGAACAGAGGCGGTTTAGAATTCCCGATGAACTCGTGCACCATCGATTCGAAGCGTGGATGTTGGCTCGTGGACGCCTTGCTCCCCGCAGACCGCTTCTATTTATCTAGATAATCGAACGATCTGGGTCCGCCTAATCCGTTGTCCGAGCGAACGGAACGAATCGAAATTCTATTAGCATGCCCCTTATTCGTGCGGATGATCGAACGAAAAGGCTACCGCGATCCAGGAACGACCGTGGAAAGGTTAGAGATTCGCCGCCTAGTAGATCGCGTCCCTGCGCTCTCCGGGCGGTTTTGTTTCGACGAGTTAATTATGCAACGAACAGAAACAATACCGAACGGTTACGTAAAGGTACATGCAATGTCCTCGCAGCTGTGTGTGCAGCGGATGGGGAACGGTGCGGAGCAAATGCGTTTTTTGCAGCATTCTCGTCAGGTCCAGTCCGTCCTGCGTTCATCGACAGGTGAACGTTGTCGTCGGGCGGGAAACGAAATGCCGAGCCGGTGACGGTGGATGAGACCGACGCTAATTTTCGCGGATCATTGAGAATCGATCGCTCCAGGCCGGCAGGTGATTTTATACGATAACGGTATGAATGACGCGCGTCCAACGCATTCATTAATTTATGCCGATACCCTCGCAGCAGATTCGTCGATTCGGAAAAGGTTCGTGCTCTCTACGGACTGCCGACGGGCTCGCTATGGTATTTTTAACTATGTATACCGCCGCGCCACCAGCGCCGTCGGTCGTCGCGTCGCGTCGCGTCGCGTCGGTCCGGTGACGACACTCCTTGCACTCGCCGCAAGGATTCCGTCATCTGCTCGATCCGTCATAGACTTCTATTCGCATCGCAATTAGCGCGTAACTACCGCACCTGTCATAAAATACCTCGAAATCAAACTAACTTATACAATCCTCGAGGGGACTTTCCATTTCGGACGCGGTTGATGACGGACTAAACGGTGAAGGTCGATAATACTTGAGGGTTATTAGTATTATATATAGAGCAACGTGCGAAATATGTATTATTGCTGCTTACGTCTCCGTACGCATTTCACGAGATCTAATCGAAATTGATGCACTCGATAAGTATATTGCTGGCATGGATTCAGTGTGTTCGAGCGTCTTTATTCGATATTGAAAGCGTGCACCTGTCTGCTTGATTCTTCTAACAGGATGACGACTATACTCGACGTGTACATATCGAAAGAAGTGCAGGCGGATAAATAAACAAACGCACGGCTGCAACGATTCGAATAAAATTCACCGGGATTTAAGATCTTGTGTAGGGGACGAAGCGGGGAACGGATTAACGTTTCCCGATGATTCTATAAAATTATTGATCGGCGGGATGCAGCAGCGCACGATGCGATCAGCTCCGGCCGGTGCATCCACCCCTTGGCATCGACCGCCGCGTCGGGTTCACCGACCTACGGGTCTCTCCTTACGAACGACGTTGCAATACCCCCAGCCCCTCTGTTCCCGCTGCACCCCGTGCATCCCCAGTATATCCGGCAGCTTCCCTATCGTTGGCCCAGTCCGTCGCCACACTTTTAACCGTGCCTCCGTTAAATCGGGGCATCGTTAAATTTAACGAACCCGTGTCTGTGGAGCGCGGATATCGATCCGCCTATATTCGGGGACGGACTCTCTCCGAACAATTGTACGTTCAAAATGTCAATCTTTTAAACTAATTACCTGCGACGTCGTTCTCGCGTACGTTCCGTCTCTGTACGACGGAAAAAGATCGAGGAGGGTACAAGCAGGAAGATGAAATTCAATTACCGAGTTGGTGCTTAAAGTTTTCTTGCTAGTTAGGAGGAGAAAATCGAAAGATGCTAAACCAGACGATAATCTAATTCAATCAGACTGCGGATTTTATGCATTCTTATCGAAATTGAGTGAATCTATCAGAAAACGGTGGAAACATTTAACAAAATTTTGAAATATTGTCGAATTGTTTCCGACTTGCTGAAACGATTAAAAAATTGAATAAATGTCTACGTAGCTTCTGTGTCTTGAAATCTCTAAAGGATTATTGAACTTACTTTTAGAAGACGAAGAATGATATGAATGTACCTAAACTGTAATCTATAAACATGAAAGAGGTTGGATAAGGTCGAATGACGCGATGAAACAACGGGAAAATGTCAAACCCGAAATGTTTTCCCAAAGCGTAAGTAAACTAGAACATGCATATAAATATACAGGCTGTCTATGCATTAACGATGATTTCGCGGAAGATTTATGATTTCGAGCATAGAGGGATGCTGAATGAAATCGAGCATCCTAAATCGCGGGCGGGTTGCAACGATAATGTACCGGTGGTACAATTTGGTCTCGGACCGGTAGTTACAGTGACTCCAACTAATATTGGCACACTCTTAAAAATCACATAACATTGTCAATATTGGAGTATACTACTTGAATTTTTTTGAGAAGTTGGAACAATTGGTTCGCTTACATAACGTGAAAAAAATGTTTGATGAAAATTACAATTGGTCGAAATTGCAGAGAAAGTACGAACAGTTGTATTTTGCAACTTAGAAACGTTAAGTACGTTTTGTACATCTGTACCAATTACACATATTCTGAATATTTCATCTAAATCGGTCAACATTGCACCGAGTTACAAACGTTCAACGATGAAAGCTTAAGGGCGAAAGTCGCAGAATTTTGGGAAATTCCCCCGTAGGGAATTTCGTCCTTACGTGATCATTTTGAAACATCTGTAGCTCATTGCAGCGTTGACCGATTTTGATGAAATTCCCAAAACATGTATAATTCATGCAGATGTACAAAACGTACTTTTAAAATTTTTAATAGAAGCCCGCATAAAAAAGTTGCAAAATACAACTGTTAGTACTTCGATCAATTGTAATTTTAATCAAACATTTTTTTCACGTTATGTAAGCGAACCAATTGTTCCAACTTCTCAAAAAAATTCAAGTAGTACACTCCAATATCGACAATGTTATGCGATTTTTAAGAGTGTGCCAATATTAGTTGGAGTCACTGTAGTTGCAGTCGGTTCCGCGAGGGTGGTACGCGCATCGATGGCGGTGCAGCGTCCTCGAGGAGGATTCGTAACCCTCACGTGGTGAAGAGGACATGCGCGCACCCTCCGACGAGGCGCGAGGGTATAAAAGAGAGGAGTGTGCACCACCGAGTCTCAGTCCACCCTCGCAAACGCGCTTCACCGCAGCGAACCTGAATCCGAATCCGAACCCGAACCAGAGAAGCATTGTTTGAGAACGCGCGCTCCTTGAACAGCGGCGAGCTCCGAACGTTGAACGGGCTTCCAACCTAGGCGAGAAGCTAAGGAGGTGAACGGAGAACCTAACCCGGTTACACAAGGGCAAGCCTTCGTAACAGAGGCAAAGGTACAGTGAACAAGAGGGTGAGCAGAAAAATTCAAGATTGCGACGAGATCTTGTGAACGTTATGCGACGAGTGCCGACAAGCCAGTTGGATTAACGGTCGGTGACGAGTGCGAGTGTTTGGTCAGATCAGCGTGCGTGGTGCAACCGATCGCGGTGAAAACTAGAGCCACGTTCGAGACGTCGAGAACGCGGGGCCGATCGCCTTTCAATTTCGATTGGATCGCCGGTGGGCCAACGACGATGGAGGACGCTACCAAGCTGACCGATCCGGAGGAGGATCGTCGCCGGCGGGGTAGCCCGAACGAGAAGAGCAAAGACAAACGGGGGAGCAGTTCGTCGAACGCGGTCGAATCCTCGAGGCGTCGTCGAGATTTCGGCGACGACGAGTGCAGCACGGATAGCGGGTGCAGCAGCGGCGGTAGCATCGGCAGCGCGGAGAGACTATCTCGTCGCGGTTCCAGCGAACGCCTCTGCCGAGCCACCAGATCGCCGAAAACCCATTGCTATCTGGACCGGCTGCGGGGGAGACCGACGCGCTCTCAGGAGCGATTGTCCAGCGTGCAGAGGAGCACCGAGCGGGTGCGAGCGAAATCGTCGCGGTCCTGGAGTCCCGGCGACGTCCGAGGCATCGCCAGGACCAGCGACTCGCTCAGCTACTCGCCCAGCCCCTCGGACGTGCAAAGCAGCAGCAGCGACAGCGACTCGTCCAAAAAGTCGTTCACCGCGGATACAATCCGCAGAGCGTTCCAAACGCTGAAGATCACATCGAAGTGGGAAGGCAAGGAGAACAAGCACGCGAAGAAGAGTCCCAAGAGGATCCTGCGCAGCCCCGTCTCCTACACCTACGTCAGAGGACTGTCCGGCCTGCCGACCCAGAGGGTCCCCAGGAGCGTGGCGCAGCAACTCTCCATGCCCTGCTCCTGCCAGGAACACGTCGGCCACTATCGATAGAGCATCGCTTCGCTTCCTCTCGAAGCCTTCCCTCTTGCACGGGCTTCGTGTCCACGCCGGTGCGCGTCGTGGGACCATCGGATCTCGCGATCGAGATCTCCTCTCGCACCGCCTAAGCCACGTTTCCAGCGAGACGGAGCACCATCTCGGAGACCAACGACCAATCCAATGGCATCCAACCGCACCGGGAACAACACGGAACACCGCAACCGGGAGGACCCTGCGGGACCGTCCGACGCGGGTTCTCTCCTCTCGGACAGCAAGGCGGAAAGTTTTCGAAAATCGGCGGCGCAGAGACGATAGCGTCGTAGGTTACTCGCTACTATTCGTAAACCGAGGATAGAATCACGTAGAGAGAAAAACATAGTCGTTCCGCCACGTATACACATACTTATGGTACCTTCTGTAGGGACGGTTAGTACACCCACATGTACACACACAGAGATGGTACACGCGAAACCGTATATCGAACGTACGTATATCGGCGAGAATATCGGCCTATGGAGAGACAACAGCCGATACCTCGACGAATCGGTTGTCAGATTTTAAATGTCGCGACATACGTATTATATCGTTATTCAGATAGAATCAGAACACGATCCGGTCCGTTCTGACCAGAATCCGAACCGCGGGGGACGTTGAAATTGTGCATCGGAAAACTGTGGAGACGCTCTGTCCACCGAAAGCCTATCTTCTTTTAAACAATATCTCGGCGAGAAACGAATACCGAATTTACCAAGGAATCTTTACTCGTATCATAGGTCTCTTTTAATATCTAGATACTTTTCAAAGCCGCTAAATTCCTCCGACAAAGTCTCTCTCCCTTGTCATTGACGCATCGCAACGGCGCGACGTAATTATTGTTCCTGCGATAACCGATCAACAAAAATGTCTATCGATGATACCTTCGAAGCGGCGCAATTTCCACGGCCACCGCTGTGCATCGTACCGAGTACTTCGGTACAACGTTCATAGACTTTTCGTTTTCTATCGTAGTCGACTTTGAACGATTCATTTTCTACGATCAGCGCTATTAAATTGTTTGCGTCTTCGTGGATGGTCAAAATGGAGCCTGAACTGTGTTCGGTATACCGTACCGTCTAATCTAAACTCTAAATCAAACCGCGCACCGTCTCTACGAGCGCATCGGAGATTGTCTATTTCGATCGCGGCAAATCCACCCCGGACAAAAGGGTGAACCGAAGACGAGCACCAGCTGCGCGGCCGTTCGCGACCAATCGACGATCTTTTTCCCACTTGCGCAACAAAACCCTTATTCTCGGATCGGAACGAGGCCAATTTCTCTCTCGCGGATCGTTATTCTTCGCGGGACGGAATCGGTGTCGATTCTTGTCGCTTACGACGTAAGCCACGCGACGTAACATACATATTTATAAGTCAATTATGTGGACACGTTGGGATCGCGCGGTACGACGCGACGACGCGACCCGACGCGACGCGACGCGTCTTCTGTCAAACAGGGTGGAAACGATTGAGAGTCCATTGTCGAGCGCGCGTCGAATGCGACTTTCGATCGTGTGTACTCGGATACACGTACAGCGGGGGGGGGGGGGGCTCTTCGGCTTTTGCCGGTGGTACAATTGGGAACCGTGAACAAAAACGGAGCAAGTTGGAAACAGTGAAAATCAAACTTTTGTCGCGCGAGGTTTCGTTCCCGTGTGATTAATCAAAATCGGCCTCCGCGTCCGATCGTTGCCTACCAATTCTACTTATATCCCGCGCCTAAAGGTCTCGCTTTCGCGAGTAGACCGTGGATCTCGTCTGTGAAACCCGATACGTATCGCGAAACGTTCGAAAAGTTTCACAATATTTCGCGCGGAGATCCGCGGTTTTTTCTCGCGAGCGATCAATCAAACGAATTGTCCGGATTGTACCACGATCGTCGAAGTCCCCTGCAGAGTAGAATAGCTCGTTCGTTAAGGGTACTTTTAAAAACATATCACGATTCGAAGATCGTATCGCGTTTCGCGCAACGTAGCGTTCAAGTTTCTCAGTCGTCGTCGTCGTCGTCGTCGTCGTTGTTTTCATCGGAAAACGACGAGTCGGGCGGCTGCAAATGTGCGAATCGGGCGAAACGCGGCGAGAGCATCCTTTGTCTTGTCTCGTCATCGGACCTACCGTGGGGAATTCTCAACGATCGGAGAAAACGAGCGTGAAAGGGCTCGGGGCGAGCGTCGCCGTTTATCCGACGTTGTTCGATCGTGTTTTAGCGTCGTGAAATCCCCGGCAGTGCACATGCCTGGGATTGCAACGATTTTCTCAACGATTCCACCCCTAAATCGCGACGCGCGCCAGCCCTTCGACCCTTCGACCATCGATCGGCAATCTCGTTTTTGTTTTGCTATTCGGCGATTCGCGAGACAGCGAACGACGTAATTTGAAACGGGTCTAAGCCTCGCAGGCGATTTTGAGCTCGAGGATAGATTAGGCTCGACCGAAGAATCGGTGGTCGAAGGGTGCACACGCGAACACGTGGAACACACGTTAATGCGATCTTCCAGTGCCTTGTAAATATTTGCCACGTGATTGCACGGTACATAAATCGCGAAGCAATTGGCATATACGACGATTGAACGTTACGCGCGACGTTCTACTCTCGAGAAAAGGCGAACAAACGGAGCAGACTCCGTAGGGCGTATGCGAGAATGGCAGAATATCTCAGGACTGAATGTTTTGTATTTAAGTATTACCTATGTCGATACTCGTAGTTTACTTATCAAATAAAGAATTTTTCATTCGAACGTCTCCCGAGCGTCGTTTACAGCACCCCAGTGTCTTTGCCGGAAGTTATTAGATACCGTTGTCTACCTTCGATCGACGCCGGTATGTGCGTCCCTTGTCTCGTCGTTTGTTAGGCTGCGGACTACTTTATGAATGAATGTTGCGAAATACAAAGCAGGAGGATAGCCGTATAAGAATAGGACTGTTTTAGAACGATGTTATTTTATCAATTTGTATCTAACTCCAGAAAATGTTCACTCGACGCGAAGATTCACGGTCCGACCACTAGACCGTGGATTTCCACGCATTTATAAACGTCTGTATTAACCACAAACACCACCACGTACTTTCGCTTTATTTGAACACCATTTTCCTTCTTTCTAGAATCTATACGAGCAACGCGTAAACAGATCCGCAGTCTACCGATCGACATCTCTTGTTGCCTGCTAATCCCGATTCGAGCAGTCAATGCCAATATCGCGGTCTACGAATGGCAGTCATTTTTATTCGCATATTTTCACGTGTCGAGCGGAAACTTTAACCTTTACGAAAATGTCTAATAATGACTGATCGAGTGGAACGGGGCGAGGGTTGATTAGAATAGGCGAAAGGCCAGTGCGATGGCATTTTTAGGCAGACAACGACAACGGGAACGACTCCAGCCCGTTCCGGTGTTCTTTCGAGTAGCTGGAAATGGAGGGGTGGGGTGGGGGTAACGGTGCGGGACCGGCCGGCAAAAGTCCAAGGTGACGGACCGTGGCGATCCGCGGGAAACGGCTTCCGGAAAACGGAAAACGGAAAACGGTCCGCAGGAACACGCGAAAACGAGGAAGGACGCCGCTGGTCCGTTTATAGCCACGGCCATGACAACGTCAACGAGTGACCCACTTGCAGGGGTTTGCACGCGACACCCCGTGACGTCACTACAGCCAAGCGACGCCATTCACGACCCTTCTTTGACCTAGATCGGACGACGCTCGACCCATCCCCATGAAATACCATAGTTCATTCAAAGATCCCGTCTGCCAAACGTCGGCGCGACTCTTCCGCACGCGGCCGATCTATAGTTGGATCCATGGCCTCGTCGATTCTCCTCTTCCTACCGCCACCCCCTAACCAACCCCGTGAATCACTATCCCCTCGCAGGTACCGTTCTCCTTGGGGAACCGTGACGTCGCACACCAGGCGCGTTCTATAATATAAAACAGCTGGAATTCATTGAAAAGTTTTCACGTCATCAAACAGGTTGAAAATAATATAATTTTTCAGTTGAAAATAATATAACAGCACCTTTAAACTCTTCTATAATATTTTACGCTGATTTATGTTACGTCTACCCATCGTTGCCAGAAATGCGTAAAATCAGCAATCTAGTAATTAATAATGTATAATTAACAGGGCCATGAATTTCGTCGAGCATTTCGCGATTCTGACCAGCTGTGCGTCGGAGAAACGTCATCGGATCGTTTCTATATTTTCCACCGAGGACGCTTATCGCCCTTTTCCCTAGAGGCTACCTTGCGCACGGATTCTACGCTGAAATAACCAACCGATCGGCTCCGAATGAGTCGTCTCGAGTTTCTCTGCCGACCGGAAATCTATTAATAGCTCTCCTCGATGATCGTGCTGTATCGAAACGATCTTCTTTCTAAAAATAGTTCTAGAAGAAATTCAGAACTTATGTCACTGGGGACCACTTGGATGCGAAATGCACGTTAACAAGTCCTCGGCTGTGAATTATAGATTATTTGAAAGCTGTCGAGCAATTGTTGGTCATAATAAACGTTCTCGTCATTTCTACTAATCGATACAGAAATTAGCGACGTTGCGATAAAGAAAATGTTTTCCGATATGATAAAAACTATCACTCCCGGTTAAAAAGATGTCGAGGACCCTTCTCTTTCCTCCGAAAACTAGCCCCCCCCCCTGCACCAATTAATTTTCAAAAGAAAAATGAAGTCGATGCCTCGACTAGATTCTAAGAAAATAGCTTGCCAACGAGGGAAAGCTTCCCGAGGGTAAGAACTCTTTAGAACAACCCCTAAGTTGCAGAGCTGTCTAACTCGCGATAGCCGAAAAAATCGAAGCTTGCAACAATCTGAACAATTTAAAAGTTTGCCGACATCGGCTGAAGATATGCGGCCGTATCGAGGTGCAATTAAGGCAATTTAGGGCGGCGACGTTCCTGGAAAAATGGTAAGAGACCCGACAAGAGAGCCGACCGCGAAGAATCGGCAAAAGATCGCGAACTTACAGCTGCAGCTACGTCGACGTCGGCGTCGGCCTCGACGTCGGCCTCGGCGTCGGCCGATGATCGCTCCCCTCGAACGCGTTTCTTTTTCTCTCCTCGTTTGCCCTAGTTTTCCTTTCAAACAGGTGACGTCATCGACGTCATTGAGGAGACCGCCGACAACGCGCCCTAATTCCGAGCTCGCGATTGAATAAACTCGGTTCCAGCTGGTCTCCCTATCCTTCGATCACTCGGCGTCATTGCGCGCACGTACGCACGCATACGAGCCTCCCCGGGACTCCGACACTTCCTTCCTCCTTCGATCCCGATTCATGCAGGATCCTCCGCCGAGCTCCCCTCTCCCCCCTCCTGCGCGATCATTGCAATTTTATACAGAATTCCGTAAGATTGCTGGGATTCCATAAGTTCCATAAGATCCGCTAGGATTAGGGAACTTTGGACGTCCCTCTTTCTGAACCTTGGGAAACGGTTCTTCTGGATACACGACTATGCTCCGAGTACAGAGACTTTTAAGTCTAGTAAAACGCATCCCTATTGTTCTCGGAGCAGTTAACGACCTGACTGCACAATCTATAGATCATTTCATTGTTTATTCCATAAACAGCGAAATAGGCGATGAATTTCTGTCTACTGATTTTCATTGACAGTCGCGTTTCCTCGTGTTTGAAGAGTCCGTACATGCCACGGATGCACGAAGATCTGTACTTCAACAATCATGGGAGGGATTCCGCTTACATGAATAGGGCTCGCACAAGTGCCCTAGCAAGAATCGCTTCGGTTTCGCGAGCAATAGCTAGCAACCCTGTGTGTTTTCTCCTCGATTTACCAGCGATTCCGCAGTGTACCTCTTCTATTTTAATTAAGTTGTTTGCAAGAGAAAGCGTCCTTCGCGGTACAACAGTGGAACAAGGCACAGTGGGCTGGGAACTCGTTTCCTGTGGTCAAAATTACTTCAAGGTTTAATGTTATAGTATAGTAATATGTTCATATAACATGTTACACAAATGATATGTTCATTCTTAACATTTTTCAAAACCCTTCTCAAAGTTCGTTACAAATGTTGCGGCATTTGTACATGGATTAAGTAATGCTTAGGAACCAATTAAATAATGCCGATTACGCCTATTAACAAGTACAACGTGCATTCTTAGAATAGTTGGTTTTAATTTGAATTTCGTCTTCAAGGTGATGTCCCCGCCTCGTATGATTATTTAAAATAGCTAATATGTAGGATTTTGAAGGTTCGAAGGGTAATCGATTGGTGTACAGAAAAATTTCTTGATAATGTGAAACATCGAAAATGAAATTTTGGCCACGAGAAACGAGTCTCTCGAGCGCTCCGTGCAGCGTGTCGCCGGTAGGTCTGTTCGGATAAGAGGAAACGGGGACGCGTTTCGAATCGGGATTCCGGCCCCGAAAACGAGGAGAACGGGGAAAACGGGGAAGTCGGGTAAACTGGGCAACGAATCAATCGGGACGAGGATAATGGAAAATTCGTCGCAGCAGCCCATTCAAGCCCTTGGCGTAGCCGCGTTGCGCGAACGTACGGGCCGGGTCGTTGCGCTTTCCCGATGACGTGGTCGTTGCGTCACGTCGTCATGGATACCCCGTTGTTCCGTCGTCGACGAGCAGCCTGTTCTTCGACGAACCCGCTGGAAATTGGGGCTTCGACCGCGAATTAGGTCGCCGCGTTGCTCCACTTTGGGGCACAGCGCGAACCTAAGAGCGAGAGCGAGAGGGAGCACGAGAACAAGAACGAGCGGGCCGAATCCGAGCCCCAACCTCCAACCTCCAACCTCCAACCTACCGAGAGGAGGAACTGCTTTCCTTCCTTTCTCCCTTCCCCCCGCGATGCGCCAACCTACATCTCCGCTGCTCGACGAATCGCGGTTTCGGGATTTTTCGCTACTCGAAACCCGCGTCGTCCCTCTGACCAACCTCGATATCTCGCCGCCAACACTGTCTATCTTACAGATTTTCAACCCTTTGCGGTCCTAGCTACTTTACACGCTTCGTTCCACCTAGCCCGCATTTATTTCATCATTCCGGACTGTATGCCAGTTCTACCCTACATATTCGAATCATTCGGGTACCGACAAACAAAACAGCAGGGGGTAGTGGTCGAATTTAAACCGGCGCCTTGGCTGGACTTCTTTTTCTACCAAAGAAGAAAAATTGATCGAGATAGCAAAGATGCATTAACCCTTAACAGACCAATGCCGCCATATAAGCGACATGGCACTTTTACTTACTGCGTCCAATGCCGCGTATAATCATCTTGTTATCCTATTACTCTGAATATACAGGGTGGCCCACATAACTATGAACAGCTCAATATCTCGAAAACTATGCCATCGATTTTAAAGTTCTTAGTCTTAAATTGCATGGAACTGAAGGGCCTTTCTGACTACATAAACGTGAAGTGGCATCCCTTCCCTTTTAATGGGGGAGGGGAGGTACCTTTATAGTTTTAAATGGAACCCCCTATAAAATGTTACATATTTAGATTCTACCGGAAAAACAAGTCAATTTTGTCTGAAACATTTTTTTGTCAGATACTTCCATGATGAGATATAACAGTTTGAAGTTTCGAGTTGTAGGTACTTCAAGCGGTCGGAAATAGCGTTATGGAATTATACGCGTTTGAGTCCTTTGCTTATTCGTGAAGAAATAAAATGTACTTTAAATTAAATGTTCAAAATGTCCACCACGGGCTTGTAAACATTTATTTACTCGAAACATCAAAGTTGTTCTAACATTTTTTAACATTTCGGGAGTCACTGAAGCGCAAGCGTCACGTATTCTTTGTTTCATATCCTCTTTTGTCGTCGGTGGTTCAAACATAACTTTGTCCTTTACATATTCCCATAAGAAAAAATCTAATGGTGTTAGATCGGGGGATCGAGGAGGCCATTGACGAGGTCCCCCACGACCTATCCATTTGTTCCCAAATTTTTCGTTCAAAAATTGCCTGGTGATGATTGCAAAATGTGGAGGAGCGCCATCTTGTTGGAACCACATTTCTCTTCTAACGTGCAGTGGCACATCTTCCAAAAGCGCAGGCAAATGATTTTTTAAGAAATCACAATAACTTGCAGATGTTACAGTTTCTTGAAAAAATAAAGGTCCAATCACAAAATCTCCTGTTAGGCCACACCAAACATTTAAAGACCATCGATGGTGAAAGGGAACACATCGCATCCAATTTGGGTTTTCCACGGCCCAATAATGCAGATTATGTCTATTTACATGCCCTGAATTCATAAAAGTGGCCTCATCAGAAAAAAGTATTTTGCACAAAAAGTAATTTTCCACAACACCCTGCAGCCACTCACAAAATCTTACGCGGTGATCGTAATCTGCTATCGAAAGCTCTTGTGATAAAACCATGTGATATGGATGATACTTTTGCCGTTTCAAAATTCGTTGAATTGATGAACGACTAATATGTGATGTTTGTGCAAGTGTACGTTGACTAGTATGAGGATTTAATGTAATTGCAGCAAGAATACTGGCACTATTATTTTCATTAGTGACAGCTTTAGGTTTATTGCGAGTTTTTTTACACAATTCACCGTGCTCGCGAAGCCGCTTTTCTAAATTATGAAATGTTGCATGACATTTTTTGATCCCATAACGTTCAAAAAACATCACTGCTGCACGCCGATAATTTTTTTGGCATTCACCTAACGTTAATAACATATTCACTTCTGTGTCAAAAGTAGCCATAATCACAATGTTACTGCTTGAATAACAGCTCTAAACTGAAAACGTTTTCATAGATAAGTGAGTCAAACTCAAGAATTGTAAATATTATTGTTTGTGTTTCTTCATGAATAAGCAAAGGACTCAAGCGCGTATAATTCCATAACGCTATTTCCGAGCGCTTCAAGTACCTACAACTCGAAACTTCAAACTGTTATATCTCATCATGGAAGTATCTGACAAAAAAATGTTTCAGACAAAATTGACTTGTTTTTTCCTGTAGAATCTAAATATGTAACATTTTATAGGGGGTTCCATTTAAAATTATAGAGGTACCTCCCCTCCCCCGTTAAAAGGGAAGGGAGGCCACTTCACGTTTATGTAGTCAGAAAGGCCCTTCAGTTCCATGCAATTTAAGACTAAGAACTTTAAAATCGATGGCATAATTTTCGAGATATTGAGCTGTTCAGAGTTACGTGGGCCACTCTGTATATCAACTAAACTTTTCTTCCGTCTTAGAGTATTTTCATTTTATTCATACGAAGCTGATCCGATTGCCACATAGAATATTTAAATGTTTAGTAGTCTATGAAATACAAATTTTGTAATGTAACAAATATTGTGTAATATTTTATGTAATTTCTTCGAAATAATGCCGCAACAATTTTTAGTGGCGCTTCAGAGTCACCACTCAAATGCAAAGGGTTAATAAATTTTCACTGAAGTATAAATATTTCCCTGTCTATACTTGATATAAAAATGTTGAGTCCACAGTTTCTCTTCGTATAAAAAATAGCTTGGACCTGGTGGGAAGTAAACTTGAAATACTTCCGGACTGTTAAGGGTTAAAGGGAAAAGAATTAAATAGATCTATTTCATTGAACATACCGGATGATTGGTAACAACCAAAAACGGAAAGGTTCTACAGAAAAAAAATAAGTCGAAATAGGTAAACATAGAACCGCGGTAGAAATAGTGTTGGTTTACAAGTCGTAGTTTAAAAGTGACACTCGTAGCACCGCAAGTATTTTTGTTCCTCCGTGTACAGTATTCTGTGCAACTTTTTTGTAAGTCTTTTATCTGTGCTTGCATAAATGGAAATTTCTAAAATACGTTTTACAGATTCACGTCTATTCACACTCTTACGCGAACGATTGAAAATCGCAGTTATAGGACCGAAATCATCTAAAAAGAGTTTGCCAAAGAAAAGAAGGAAATGCGACCTGCGCGAACAAATCTCCAGGCAGACCTCCTTACGTCATCGAGACATCTCAACACTAATTGAATAATGAAAATCCTACTTGAAATGACCCGAGATAAATATAACATATTTTGTACATTTCTACAATAAATCAAAAAATAAAAAAAGAATTTGCATGTGCAAGATATCTCGGTAACATCCGCAAATACGTAAATGAATACTTTCGCTAACAAAAAAAAAGCTATTCGTCTGTGTGCTCTGTTGTAATTTTTGTGAGAATCTACTACTGAAAAGCTGCCACATTCTACTTCATAAAACGATTGTAATGTTTTATGCTTCTCTTTTAGGCAAACAGCATCACCGTCCCTGCGCTTTACCGTTGCCAATAGCAACTGCTTGTTAGATGCTCCAAGAATTAATTAAACGCATTGATCGTTAATCGTATTACAATCGTGTTGCAAATCAGACATATGTAACGCCCCGATGGACAAGAATTGAAAAAATAAACGGTGCACTCATCGATGCATTTGATGCATCGTAAATTGGAGCCACAGGGACGCAGGAGAGGAATCGGTATAGAGTGTGAGACGAGAATGACCAACGTAGAATCATAATGTAATATATTATTCTTCTTATTATAACACAATATTGCTATCGTTATCATAAACCGTAACAAGTTTTCCTTTCTCCGTCTCTATTCCGCCATCGTTGCCGCGACATCGCGACACTTGATCCACGATCCTCGTCGATCCGATCGCCGAGGTAATAGCATATAGATCGTAATAACGTTATTTTCAGCCGAAATATTAAAAGCTTTCGCGCGTAGAGGCACTGTGTATCGTCGACACGTTTTGATTTTCGCGGAACTCCGGTTTTTCGCGAATCTTGTTTCCCGATCGTGTTACGATCCTTCCCGTTTCCCGCGTCCGCTCCTCGAGCACGAACAAGAACGAGAACGAGAACCAGGCGAGAAACGAGATCGACGAAAACGGCTGTGAGAGTACACGCGAGACACGACGTTTTTGTAAGCGTGAAGCTTGGAATATCGTTAGAAAAGTCGAGCCTTAACATAGAATGGAAAAGGATACGTGTATTCGTCGAAGCGTAAAAAACTGCATAAAAATCCGAGTGAGAAAGAACGCGTCAATCTAGAATCACAGGGCGAATGATCGATCCTTGGTAGACTGGCGGATGTTCACACTTTTTTTTATCGCGAGCATCGAATATATAAGAGAACGCGTTAGAATCTTTTTGCGTTTCATTTTATACCGCAAGGGATCTTTTTTAGTCGACGAAAGAATCGTTTTTCCCTCGTTCACTCTTTTGAGGATTCGCGTAAAGATACGCGCAGTCTGATAGTCGATCGTTCGCCGGTACTACGTTTTCGACTGCCATGGTCGGAGGACCACGGCGAAAGAGGTATGTAAAAATATGATTATCTCGTTCGTCGATAGAGTTAAGGTGCCGCCGTGTCGATTCTATCCGCGTGATTCCTCTTCCATTCTGTTCGCTCCGTTTCGTTTCGGTTCGTTTGTTTGCGTGTTTCGTTTCAATATATTCTTTGTCGTTCGTTCGTGCCGGTTTCGGAAGGGCAGCAAACGAGACACGCTGTGCTGCCTCTCTCGTCTGCGAGCGATCTCTATCCGTTTGATTTGCGCGCGGCTGACTCTTTCCCCGTTGCTCCAGCAAGCAACAGCATATATCATCCTATTAACGATATAATCATGCGTTCAAAAGCGCGGCGCGAGTTGTTCATTGACAAAATTACAAACGGTCATCAACGAAGCGATTCGAACAACAATTTCAGGGCAAAATGACAACGCTGGTTACACGAGCGATGGCTCCAGTGAAGCGGTCGACGTCCGTCGAGCATCCGCTCGGCTCGGTCCTGGTCAGCAGAGTTGGCTGGATGGTATTCGTTCGAGTCGTGGAACTTTTATACACGTTCTAGAAAATAGAGAATTACTCTTTCAGACGTCCACTCATCAGCGATCACGCAGGACGACACCAAACGAGCCCGTGCGCCCGTGTAGACCGTGGATTTTAACTTATTGATGTTATATACAAAATCCGCAGTCTACGCGCACGCGAGCATCTCGTCTAGGTATTAGTAGCTACAACAAGGACATTTCTACTTGCGACGATCAAGCAGCCCAGGGGCACAAACAGGACTCTGGTTTCTAACAAGGAAACACAACCAAATCACATCTGCACACATCGTAAAAGTAGTACAGTCAACCCTCCTGTAACGCGGTGCTCTGATAACTGTTGAGTTCACGCTAGTCTGAAGCACAATATGATTTCCACTAATTCTGAGTTTCTTATAACGAGGTGCGAATTAATCGCGTTACAGGAGGGTTGACTGTACAAGATATTCAACCAAATAGGGTCCTGATCTTTCGAGGGCTGTTCTCACCCGGTCGACACAAACTATAGCCAATACGACAAAGATATATGTTCAACATCTTTCTAACTAGCTGCAAGTGTATGTTCCCTTATAATTACTCAAGCAACCGAACGATTAGTCGGGCAGGCAAGAAAAGAAACAGCTCGTCAACGCAGGAAAGTCAATCATAAGAAACGAGAAATCATGCTCAGCTATCTTTGAACTTCTCGTTGACTTACCCATCCTATTCACTGAGCACTGGCAGTAGGGACCTTACACGAGAATCAAATCAACAGAAAATAGAATTAGCTGGTCGAAACGTTTCACGGACGATCCGAAAAAGATCTCTCGTCCGAAAGAGATCTGATCCGTGGAGATTATTCGATCATTCGCGAGGAAGAAAGAAACGGTTTACTTACAGTTCGATGTTCTGTATGGTGGATGTGGGGCAGGTAGTGTCTACCTTGACGTGACAGTGCTTGTGACACTTCATTTGACAGTCCCTGCACTCGTAGCCCTGTTTGCCCAGCCGTCTCGCCAGTGTTCGTTTACAGACTTCGCATACCGTTCCACTGAAACGCGACGAGCGTTGTTCGGAACGTGTTCCTCCGTTTGATAATTGTAACTACACCTCTGCTTACCCTGACATGTGTTTCGCTATGAACGTGTGATCGTTGAATATGTGAAGCTTGGTACCCTTTTTCCTCCACTTGCTCTTCTGTGCAAGCGACAGAGGTACCAGATAGTGCCTGAAATATACCAAGAACAAAGTTTAGTGGTAGATCTGTTGAATTCGAATGGTTTCGGATGGATAATGAGTAGATTGCGGGTTTTATGGATTTATTTTGCATAAAAATCCATGATTTAATAATGAGACTACAAGCATGTGCTCCTTACTTTTTGATACCGTTCTCAAGGGTCTCCAGAACCAGCGTGGATGCTTCATTGACGTACGTCCTCGTCGACGCTCCGCTTATACCGGAAGCCTCGCTCAGACTGGACCGCCTCGAGTGCTCTTCCCTTCCTGGTATCGATAAACGAGCTATAAAAACCCAAACGAAACCATCGTTTGCACTCCGTTGCGTTAGTCGCACTATGGAAAGTAATAGCGGGAGAAAACCAGCACTGGCAATAGCGTTAACACTTTATGCCACAATCAGGAAAATAATTCAAGATTTTTGAATAACCGAACGATCGATTTGGCCTGTGAATATCTCGCGTAGCAAAAGTCTATCGGTAGACGTCTAGTAGCTAAAGTGTTAAGCATCGTTCTGGTAATTAGCTTCGTTTAGGGCTGCTTAGCAGTAGAGGGAGCACCTCAAGCTTTTGCCTACGTCTACGGCTTGGAAATAAAATGGCAACTACGCTGATGCGAGAAGACCTATTAGCAGGACTGCGCCCGAAATTCCATTGACAGCGGGATTCGAATCGACATCCGCAACACCGACAGCATCCCGCTAACAATACGGGTGATAATACTCACCGAGCGTCACGCACACCGTGCCACAGGTAATTCGTACGCATAACAGACAAGTTCAACTTAAGCTAGTGATGGACCTAGTTCTACGCTACTTGAATTAAGCGATGATTCTGTCCTTCATTTAACTATCTTATCTTCTTACGTTTAGTCTAACTACGGGAAAACTATTGGTTAAGGGATAACACGTAATGTAACCGCCGGATTAAAGAAAAAAAACTTTGATTTTTTGTACCAGATCAACTTTTGCGGCTGTTATTTGTCACGCCCCGGAACCCTCTCTAGAAAAAGTTCTCCTGCACTCAAGAGCGTCTACCACCGACAGTTTTAATGCAAATGACATACAAAAATTTGTTTGTATACTTCGTGGCATGTTTAATAAAAATCTTTAAATAAATATTTGATTAACTTCTTTTTCCCCAAAAAATTCTGAAATTAGGGTTCAAAATCAGGGGGTTATACAGGCGGTACCCCTGAACTCTTCAAGTTCTTTGATTCAATTTGAGCAGTGTACACCTGTGTATGATAAAATATTCGGCAAACACAGCGAAAGGGTTGAGCATCATCATACCGGATCCAGGATCGCGTGCTCTGTCCGCAGATATGGATCTAGAGTGAGGATCCTCGTGATCTAGATCACCCTCCGGCCCCACGGACCTGCTCCTCGTTTTCGATCTCGTCAGTCGCTTCTTTATGGTGCCGAAGAAGTCCCGCCGTTTTCTTCGAGTCCTTCCTCGTTCTGCAACAAATCGAAGATCGTGAAGACTCGATCGGATGAACGTTTACAACTGTGGGTAAAAGGCTCGACGGATGAAGTACCTTCGGAATTGGAGGAATTCGGCGTGCTTTCTGGTCCCGACGTGAGGCTGGTGTCTTTCGTCCCATGCTAAAACGGACACAGTTCGCGTTATCGCCCATACTCTTGTGTTTACGTTTAATCGATACTTTGCAACGTAGGAGTTAATCGACATCGAACATTGAACACGTGGACATTCGAGCACCGAGCATAATTACCTCTGGAGATATCTCCTGCCAGCTGCCGTGTTCCGTGAGGGCGACCTGTCGAATTAGTTAACACACGCCACGCAGCTGACGATTATTAGTGCTCTCGTGATACGGAGGGTTGCGTTCGATTAAAGCTACGGGAGTACAACTATGTCTACGGGGTTCAAATCGCGTGTAATCCGCCGAGTTAGACGTCAGTGGATCGCATGTGTCCGGTCTGTGATTCTAAAGAGCAAAAATCACTTTTGCCTAACTCTGCTGAAGAGACGCTTGGGTACCACGAAATACACTGTCGAAAACTTCTACGGTTGAAGCATAGAAAATTCTTTATGTTAAGAGTCTGTCTTCTCCGAGAAAAATCTACACGAATCATCCATAAAAAGTAAACATACGTTGGACAGTGTGACCGATACCAAGGGTCCGTTGCTGATCTCGCGATAAACTGAATGGAACGTAAAGAAAAATTAGAAAAAAAAAAAGACCCGGGAGAAGATAGCGGACAAATGTGCGAATGTTTCGGCGATTCGAATCGAGGTGGGGGAGGTGTGGACGTGCAGAGTTTATCGCCTTGGATGATGCCATGCAGTGTGTAACGGGTTACCTTAACTACTTGCCGCTCCGGTTGCTGCAAAAGAAAATCGAGAAAAAGATACGGTACAGTTAGTCAAGTACGAGTTAGACGAGAAAAAGGAAAAGTATTGGCTGCCGTTGCGGATCCATCGAAGCGGAGCTTTTATGGAAACACATACCCTCTGCTGGCTGTGGACGATCAAAGTGCCCTTATTCCCGTTGATCTGGCCGGTCCTGTAGGGCGAATCGACGGCGTTCCCGTTGGTCAGATAATCTACGAGAAAGCATAGAGCATGTTTCAAGTTCGATCGGTGGCCTCGTTGGTTCGTGGTCCAAGCGCGTAGAAATGCACTCGCGTGATCGTTCGCGCGATCGTATATGCGAGACGCTTGAACATTGTCCATTGTTTTTCTACGAAGCATCGGCCATTTCGTTTACCAGATAATTTTTCGCGTTTGGCTAGGTCCCGGGCGGTTACGTAAATCGTGATTTACTGTCACCGTCGCTCGTCAAGATTGGTTCTCTGGTAGCCGAAATAACTTTTGAAGGACTGCGTACCGGGAAACATTCCGATCGGGAGGCGAGCGTGAAAAACCATTCAAAATCGTGCTGGGCGTTAAACACGAACGTTAAGGGGCCCATAAACGTGTTACGATTCGTCGCGTCGTGCACGCTTCGCTTGCAGATTTCTAATCGGTCGAAGCGTTACACTGTTTTCTCGAGATTGTATAATTGTTTATTTCAATGTTTAGCGCTCGTATGGGCCGCTTAAGGAAAGAAAGAAGAGGTATGGGGATAGACAAAGAATCTACGCGCTACACGAGAATGTCTACATGCGAGTACAACTGCGCGCGATCACGACGCACAGTGTTTCGACGAAACTGCATATTTTCTGTTCTTATTAACCCTCGGATAGCGGACCTTTCCGACCTCTGTGTATACGGTTGACGATGCTCAGTGGCACTCGTAGTAGCTTTATTAATTTTGTTACACACATATTTTCGAAGATATACGTGCTACAGGTCCATTAGCCTCCCCGTTGTTTTGAAATTTAATTGGATCGAAATTCAAACCTCGGCACCGCCATCCAAGGTTGTAGTGGCCAACGCGATTTTTGAAAATCATTTTTCATGGCTCTACGACACGGAGTGCTAACTCTCGGAACACTGAGCGCCGTTTCGACGACTCTGGCTGAAGAAAACGAGGGCAAGTACGACGGACCAGGTTCGTTTGACGGGCAGGTGACAGACAGAGCAGTATCCTGCGCCGTGAAACAGACGTTGGCACTCGGAGAGAACGGTAGTTCGCGAATGGAAAAACAGCGAACAGTTTTGCGCGTCGGTGTGTGGGAGGAAGTGTACGGACGCGACACTAATCACTATGATTCCACACTCGTGAATAGGAACGCAATGCCTTTCAGATAATGTAATTGGTAATTACCCCCATCGGACTGAACGGTAGAGTCGTACAAGATAAGTGTGCTGTTACCATTGTTGTAATTTAGACTATTGTCGCTGATGAGATTTGTCGTATTGTAGGTACGAGGAGTCGGTGACACCGGCTTTAACGTCTCCTTCACCTTGTAAGGTTTGCTCCCAATTTGAGGCACCTCTGCACCCTCGATGAACAGAAACTGGGAAAAGAGAGAAAGAAAAGAGAGAGAGACAGGGGGTGACGGGGTCTGGAGAGAAAGCGGGTAAACAGAACAACGACCCGGCGACGCAGTGTTCGACGAGGCTTCTTAGGTTTCGCGTCTAGAATCGGGATTCTTATTTACCTCGACAGTCAAGGTGCCGGTGATGTCCTCTTCCTGGTACGGCCGACACTGGAGAGGTATGATCTGCCTCTGACTAGGATTCGCGAGCAACTCGTCCACCCCGACGATTCCCAGACCCAGGAACCTCTGGGACTTGTTCGCGCGGTCGTACACTTCCAGCAGGACCTCGGTGGTGTTCCGGTTCACGTCGCTGAGGTTCAAAAAGTGCCGTCAAACGGTATTCATTTCATCTTTCCTATTGCCTTTAACACTTTCTTGTTGAACCAAACAAAAATTCTAGTCCAAGAACAATGAAGCAGAATATAATTCGAAAAAATTGCAGAAACACGTTGAACGGAACTTACAACAAGAACGCCTCGTCCCACAATGGGTTCCGGGTATCCTTTTTCACCGAGGTCTGATTCTTTTGCGGTGGCTCGTCCAGCTCGACCACGCAGTACGGTTCCGTGGCACCCTGCTCGCCGCCGAGCTCCGACGCTCTCACCACTTTCACTAACAATCTCTTCTCACCTGACACGTACTGACTCTGGGCCGGGGTCGGGGTACGAGTCCGCATCTGCTGGTGACGCATCTGTTGAGCCTGCAGCGAGCCGCTGGACGCGCTCTGCGAATGGAGCAACAAGTTGGATTCGGGTCACCGCACTGGTCTAGGAAATCTTACCATGCTGTCGTAATGCATCGGCACAGAGAAGCCGGGATGGCTGGATGCTTGTTCCCTCCATAGTCGCGGGCAATTCGGGTACTGGAACAGGTTCAGGTGAACGTTGGTCCCTCTCAGAGCGCCGACGACGATCTCCGTGACGACTTCCTGCAGGTGACTTTCGTCGAGGTCCTTCTTGATCGTTCCCACAGCCGCCAGCGAGACTTTCACCTGACGAATCGATTCCGAACAGTGTCAAGGATCGCTCGATAAACTATTCGCTACTTAAACGAACAAACCTCCGGCCAGCCGTCGCATTTCAGGTCAAGAAGAAGCTTCTCGGTGATGCAGATGACGTTCAAACGAGCGCGAAAACGGTTCACGTTGACGCGATAGTGGCTGACCTCTAGCTTGTCCGCCTTGCGGCGGAACGCTTTCATCTGCAGCGCGGGTGTAGCCTCGCAGTCGCACGTGATCGTCTGGAATGAAACGGCAGGCGGCCGTTCTTTATCCAGGCTTAAGCGGTCTCGACGCAGAGATCTCTTATCCCGTGTCGATCGAGGGATTATCGCATACGTACCACATCGTCCTTCGAGTCGCATTCGCAAAATATATTGGAGAGATTGGGTGGATAGGTTTCAGGGAGAACCCGGACAAATTCAACTCCAACCCCATGCTGCAAAACCAGTCGTCGATTAAATCCATGAACTTCTGCTTGCACGCGATTGTCATGCCAGTGCAACTTAACGATACGTTAAAAGGCCATCAACGCTTTACCTATTGGCTGCTTCACTTCCGGCATGTTCATACAAATGACAAATCTAAATCAAATCATTGGACTGTGCTGCTCGAGAGCAGCACAGATTGTACGTTTACGAATGAAACTACCGTCTCGGAGGGTCTTTACAGACAGTGGAATCATCGTTGATCGGTAAAGCGTTAAATGCCTGTTAAAAATTCGATCGAAAAAGACCCGATTTGCAATCACCGCGCGCGCGGCAGCGACTCGTTCGACACAGTTTTTAGCCGTTCATGCACGGTGTAGTGGAATGCTTCGGTTAAATAGGATCACTTGAATGCGAGAAGCTTCTTTTGTACGACGATCGACAAAACGATTGGATGTTTGGACACGAGACGCGCCGTATAGGTCGTGGACTCGGAGCGCGGCCGAGAAAAACAGAGGAGGGAAAAACGGTCGGGGACACGTTAAATGTATTCCAGTCGTAAAAGTCAGCCTCGACGGTGGTCGAGCGCGTGTGCGCGTATCTGTCAGGCAAAGTAAAATTGTCCGACGCCGAGTGGTTGCGACGAGGCAAGACGAGACGAGACGAGACGAGACGAGACGAGACTCGTCGAGTTTCCGTTGGTGCCGCGGCCACCCACGCGCGACCAAAAATTCGCCTCGCCCCTTATCTAGTCCCGCGACTAGCTTGTCTTCGAGCGAGACGGTGCGAGTCGATCGCCGTCTCGACTGGCAGCCGCTGGCTTACCTCGTCGACGGAGTTGGCGGTGAACTGGTTCAGCGAGCCGACCCAGACCGAGAGCACTTCATCGAGGATCGCGGGGTCGGTGTAGAGCCAGACGATGATCTCGTTGACCCAGCGCACCGCGTCCGGATCGGCACCGGTCGCGGTCGGCAGGTTCAGGCTCCTGGAGCTTCTGGCGGGGCTGACCAGAGCGCCGGAAGTCTTCCTGGCGGTAAGACGCTTCCGAACAGGTGGAGTCGGCGGGACATAAGAGCTGGGAGACGCGGAGGGTACGGTGATGCTTCCGGTACCCGCGGATGGGTGGCTTGTGGCGGGTCCACTTCCGGAAGCGGAACCGGTGCCACCGCCACCACCTGCGCCACCCGATGCGGAGGACTTTCCGGCCGACGATCCGCCCGATCCCGAAGATGATGCTGGTTTCTGTTTTCCTAACGAGAGCAACTTGCTGCTGCCGAAGATACCGCCACCACCGCCACCACCACCGCCACCACCACCACCGACACCAACGCTATCACCGTGAACGATATGGCCGTCCTTCGCGGCAATTATCGTACCGGAGGCGGCCTCGTTTAAAACGAACCGATTGTAAACGTATTTGCCGACGCACAACACTACCAGCCCGAACAACATCCAGCCGAATATTAGCATCGATAACGTATCCATGGTCGTGTCACCAGCCGAGTCGAAACTGCATATCAGATCGTCCACCCGCTCGGCCAAGTCGGCCATATTGCCCCATCGTTCGACCAACCAAGTCCAATTGGATTCCAAAAACATTCTTTTCTATTTTCACCCGCGAGCGAACGCGACGCCCCCCCACCAACGACCTATCGCGGGCTATTAATACGCCGCACCTATACCCTGGGCCCCCAGGACTACGGCACTGGCTCCGTCTCGATTTTGACTCGTGCAGCGTCGGCCACGGACGGCCACCGCGGAAAACTCTTTCTTCCGCCGGGTCGGGCCAATCCGTCAACCTCTTCGGTCGCTTCGAACTGCTTTTCCACGCGGTCTTTCTGCTTTCTCGATCTACAAACTGAGAAACAATTGGCAGACTCTCTCTCTCTCTCTCTCTCTCTTTCTCTCTCTCTCTCGTCGACGTTAACTTATCATTTCTTTAACCCATTTGCATCGTTAGCTAAGGTGTGCAAGCTGTTTTCTAGCCGCTATCTATTCGTTACAGCGCGCATATACGCTCAACTTTTCTGCTCGTCATTAACAAAACAAATTGTCTCTTTGACTTCGTAAGCTACAAGTAGTTTCCATTGTTGTCGTTGTTATCGGTAATGACATTAAGTTTCATTCGTCTGAAAGATATGTCCACACTAAAGCAACTAAAAAAGAAGAAGGCAACAACAGATGACTGAAAGTTGCTCGATGTTGCTTCAGTGTGGACATGGCTTTACGATGGAAATGGGTTCATCCCACGTGCACTGTTCGAGTCAATTCAATCCTTTGATTTTAACTGCAATAATTTTTACTGAAATGTATAAACTAATCGAAAAGCTATTGTACGAACGCCGTAATTTCTTGAAAAGAACCGCAAGGATTAACTCTGCTACGGCATACTGGGGTATCTCGGATGCTGACATAATTATCTCTACACTGATTTTTGCTACGTTTGTTCAATACGATCTTGTAATCTTGAACTATACATATTTGCAGATTCGAAATTGAAAACAGTGTGCCTTCGCAGGGTCGATCGTCGAGTAACTCGTCCACTGATTCTTACTCTGTTCAGTTAATCGCATCGATTTGAATCTCCTCGAACGGATCTAATCTCCGCGATTGTCCGCGCTCCAAAAATCGGGCGATTGGCAGGTTGAAAAGCCGTTGATTTCGCAACGCGTCGACCGCGCCTACACGCCGATCCCTCGTTTATTCACGGCAGGCTTGACCATCAACGCTTCTATCCAAGTAACATTCCAGTAGCGTGTAAGTCCGATCTAAATCCAATCTTGATTTCTCGATGAGGTCATCGAGTCGATAAGAATTCAGAGCCGTTCCCACGGTGTCCAGCGATGCTCCGACGTCGACGACGATCCTCATTGCCCCTTCGAGCTGAAACCAGAAGCGCGCTGTGAGGCGATGAACGTGTGCACAATTGGTTTTCACCTTGTCCGGTTGACATACAAATGTTGTCGCCAATTACGGATTATTCCACATTTCTGCTAATCGAGTAGCATAGAAGATGCATACAGTGAAGAGAATTACGGAGAGAACCGACAATGTAAACAACGCTGTGTTACCCAGCCGCAGTGCGTTGCCGATCGATGACTCGATGGTTCTCGCGGAGCGCGATCCGTTCGCTGCTCGCGACGAACGGACAATGAAGCCTCGATAAGCCACGGCGACTTATCACCGGCTCGTGTTCAAGCGTGTTTGCGCACGGTAGAACGAGCGCGAACAGCCGCGCTGACCGCGTGCCGCGTGGATCGCGAGCGGTCCTCGTGCTCGGATCGACGCTGCTGTATCTTACCGATGCTCCGTCACTGTGAGCGTCACGTCATCTTCTATTCATGGAATCCTCTCCTCGACTTTCCCTCTCGGCAGTCTCCTCCGATCCACGATCACTGACTTATCTCGGTCCCCGGTGGTTTCTTCGATCCAGTGTCCCCGCTTTCACGGCAATGGCCCGTTTCTGAAATACGAATCGTTCAGTTTCCGATCGACGGCCGCTGCTCAAAATGATCGCGAGTATCGTTAAAATCGAACAGAACTGTGCGAAGAGGATGAGAGAAGCTAACAGAGTCGTCTATCCACGCGACCAACCCCCGAACCGTTCGGCGGTGACGCAGTCGGTGAGGGTGGCGCGTCGCCGACGCATAATCTCGGCCTCGGATCTGCGACTTGACGAGCGCTCGTATTGTATTGGGACCGTGACGCAGCACACCGTGTTGACGATCGATCGATCCGACTCCGAATCGTAGGTTACCCTGGTCCTCTCCCTGGTAACCAGCGGGGCTAGTTTTTGCGGTCGAGCTCGACGCGACTCTGCGGTTCTCCGACACTCGGTTGTCGCACACGCTGGACCGTGCTCCGCGGGGCGCAAGCGCGCGTGACACACCACGGGTTGCTGCGGATTTACCTTAACAACGTTCGATTCGTCGCTGGTTCCTCCGGAATTCTGCACGAGGCGTCTCTCGGGTGACCTGGTTTCCCTGGGACCGGTGATGGTGGCGACGAGGCGTTTCACGGTCGCAACCGGCCGCGTCCTCGTCGACTTCCGGTTGTTCCGGCCCACGAGGACGTCGACTTCCTTCACAGTAGACCCTGAGGATCGCGTGCGCCGGCCGGCCGGCCGCCTGATCGGCGCCACTTTCTTCCAGCCTCCCCCTTTAATACCCCCTCTAGCCTCTTTCAGCTCCCCTTCGACGATTCCTTCGACCTAAAGGCGGACAAGCCGAGACTAACTGTCGCGCTCCAGATTCTCCGACGGTATCGATCCGGACGCGGTCGCGAAAACACCCGCAGGACGCACCCACGGAACCCAGTCGTAGCACCACGTTGCACCACGCGGCCTTTTAACTCTCTCTCTCTCTCTCTCTCTCTCTCTCTCTCTCTCTCTCTCTCTCTCTTTCTGTCTCCGGTTGTCTTTATGGCAACATGCGCGCGCGCGTGTCTCGGCCACGCGGCCTCTGGAAGGTGCGGCCTCTCCCGATCCTGCGAGCGGAAACAACAAACACCGCTCTGCCTCGCGATCGACCAAACTAGATTCCCCGCTATCCCGCTTCACGCGTCATTCATTTCTCCCCCCGTGCCTTTCTCGCCCATCTGCTCCGCTCCCACCCGTCGTTCCGTTACCTTGCGTCACGCTCTCTGGACGACCGACGACGTGTAATATCGCCGATGTAACCGCGATCGGTCAAAGATCGCCGACGACGATCACGCACGCCGCCGGTTTTCAATGCGATCCCAGCCGAGACGAAATTAGCCTTGCCGTCATCTTTTCCCGTACGTGCTCGCATTTTTAAACTAGACATTCCTCTTTTACCTGTCGTATTAGATCTACTCCGTTGCGATCGTCGATCACGATCAATTCAATTCAGAGAAGACAACCGATGCATTGTAATCGGTGCACCGCGGATCTCTATGCGAAGGAAAAACTTTCCACCTGAATTGCGACAAACTGGAGTGAAATCAAAATTTGATTTCTTTCTTGACACGTTCACCACCAGACGTGATCTCATTTTTTCTCTAACAAATAAAAAATCAAACTACGTTTGTGCATGCGCTCATTTACAATTATAACATATACAGCATGAAATTCGAAGATGTTGTAATATCTCTGTGCCAATGATTGTTTTCATGTTTTATAAAAAGTTTTAAAATTATCCTAATGTTTTTACAGTTTTTAATTACACCTACACCTGTTTTCTACAGCCTTCCATTTTCTAATCTGATGCTCTCATTTTCGGAACGGTCCTCGCATGTAAACTCTTTTATAGAAGAGAGGTGCGAGATCGTTGTCTAAAGTACATAGTTCGAAAATTCTCATGAATCTGACTAGCTCGGCCAGCACTGTATTCGTCGATCGATTCACTGTGGAAGGCAACGCGCGAGTACATTCGTCGATGACTCAACTCTCGCGCGAAACAAATCCCAAGATTTTTCAGTCTGTCCAACAACTAGTTCTACCAGTTTCTCGCTGCTGGTCGAAGTCTCGTGTATTTCCGTACGTTCCACCGGGTCTTACCCGACCCGAGCATGGACCGCTAAAGCAGGTTTAGGAGCAATATTCGCTCCGTGTTGGCCCCGGGGGCGATGCTGATGCTCCGGGGCCAATGACATCGGAGGAAGAAGAGCGTCCCTTGAAGCAGTCTGTTCACGAGTGTGACGACCCGCAGAGTCTAATCGTATTAAAGAAAAAGGAAGGAGACGATTATCTCTGATAGTAGAAAGTTTGAAGCGGTTGCATAAGCGCAGGTGCAATCGGGTCCCGGGACAGGAGCGAACGAAACCGCGCGGCAACATTACACCGGGTGTGTTCGGCGTATACTTTTTATTGTTTCGTCATTCAATTTACATACAAATATTTTCAAGATACGTCTTAAGAAACAGTGTGCTCGGCATCGATTCAAACTCTCTTTCTCTCTCTCCCATTCGCTCCCTCTCGCTCTCAGCGCGCACTAACGCTGCTAAACGTATTTTCTCGTACAAATGTTGTCTCGCGGGTCACGCGATCACTTAAAATACTAGCAAAATAATACGCTACGCGGTTCTGGTGTGCCTCGTCGAGCTCCCCTTCGATGCGTCCGGGATATATTTCCGTTCCGTCGTTGTCGTCGCTCGAGAACAAAGATCCGTCGCCGACACCGATCGACGATCTCGCCTCTGTCGAGTTGTGCATCCGAGCCGCACGCGACAACGATGGTTTCCGGTGGCGAAAAATCATGCCATCCGGCGAGGCGGGTCGCTTCTCGTCGCTCGAGGCTCGACGGAGCGGGTCGGCGCGGATTAACGAAACGTCGACGTGCATTCTCTATTCGAACCATCCGAAGAATGCGAATTGGACAACGCTGTCCCGCGCGAGTAGTCGGCCCAGTCTTCACAGTCGGCGACTATACAATCCCGATGCACTCGAGCCACGCGATCTTTAACCCTCTCGTTATGGGACGTTTTGATGCTCATCGAACGCGTAACTTTTCCGTTGCAGCTTCGCGTTGCAACAATTACAGAATCTCCGATCAAGCTATCTCAAATTAATCCTCCGACAGTATACTTTGACACGGTGTATCAAAATGGACATTGAATCGCTCAATGTCCTGTGGTCAAAGTGAATGTACAATTACATTAGGAACAGCCTGAGAGACTAATGGGTAGACAGCGAATCTTTCTGCAAAATAAAAATTGTCCCCGTCAGCTGCGACACGAACCAAACACAAATTTCCATCTTGTTTTAATAATTTAAAAAAAAATTAAAAAGTACAAATTGGCATCCTTTAGTTCTTCTAATCTTTTTACCGTTTCAAATTTTCCATATAAACGCGTAAAATCCGCAGTCTACTAACAAGTCTGCGACAGGGTGGTTCCAAAAATAAAACTGCAAAAGGTCCTAAAAAACATCGCCACTTGCATGGCCGTAAGGTAAGTCCATCTTCGAAATTTTAATAGTAGACTGGACTAGAGTTATAAAATCGTATAGACGTTTATCATCGTCTACAGTCACCGTTGGTAACGAAATTATTGAACGAACATTGCACAACTACGTTCGTTGACACGCTCAGGACAGCCGCGAGCAAAAGTTTGGCCGAATGCGGTCGTAAAAATGTGAAGCGTAAAGTGTAAAAAGGCGTTGCGTTAAGAATCGATACCGGTCGGTTAATACTGATTTTTTAATATGTATTCACGACTTTCCTCATCTCGGTTCGAGCCGTGCCGAACATGTTAACGCGGAATCGATGCGGTATTGCATCGCTCGTGTGCATCGGTCCTAAGACGTCATCTGCGTCTCGCATCGGGACGCTTCCGTTTCGACGACGCCACGTTTCCGAACGATTTGTTCCGTTTACTTTCTCTCTCTCTCTCTCTCTCTCTCTCTCTCTCTGTGTGTGTCTGTCTGTCTCGTTTCGATGTCGTTCGAGGTAATCCTGCGTAAGAAACGGCGGCGAGACGCGATCAGCGGTCAACGCTTCGCGGTCCATCGACAACACGGCGCATACTACTTCGACGACCTCTGTTATCTCTCATCGACGATACCTCGAATCGCTGGAGACGCAAGCAGGACCGTTGAAACGATGACTAATAGCCTCAATTTTGTATCAGTATCCGTACAGGATGTTTCCGAAGCAAGACGTACACGGCGAAACTCTATGCGAATATACCCATGGTTCTAGGTAGTTTTTATAAAAGTAAAAAATGCAGCGTGAATGTCTTTCGTCGACTGGAAAGCTTCTTGCGGCTAACACACTAAAAGAGAACTACTAATATTAATCTCCGTTGAAACGCTAACAGTCTTTGCGGTTTTAACGATCTACTAAATGCAACGTATCGTCTTAGAAAATATGAACAAACGTACCATCATAGAAAAGTTGTAAATTCCCCGCGAGTATCGTGCTGTGTGCTATAAATGTAAATAACGACATGTGTGGAATTCAATTGTTTTTCTTTATGCAAAATACAAAATCGTGGACATCACACTATTCTAGTAATACTAAATCATACGTGTATCGTACAAGGTTTCGTTCCGCGAATGGAATACTAGTGCTCGCTCGTCCATTTTTTCCCATAAACCGCGCGTAAAATGCACGCGGGGTCTGGCGATAGCGATAGCGATTGGAAACATCCTGCAGAATAGAAAAACGGTTCGAATGGGCCCGCGGATCGCGAAGCGTTGAAACGGGACGTTCGAACATTATAATGCGCGGCTCCCGCGCTCTCGTGCATGTATGTATGTACAGAAGTCGTTGTCTTCGGATAAAAGTAATAGCCGAGACGATAACTATAATCGCGAGTTATCGAAACGGCACGGTCGGTAAATAAAAGTGGAGCAATAATTAGAGCTTGGTCTCGCCTTTCGTCGCCGCTTCTGTGTCATGCACGTGACACGTGAAACAATGCGTCGGGCGCAGCGATTTCTGTCTGTTGTTTCGCCGACACGTAAACCGTTGAACGCACACGTTGCTTCTTTAATGGCCCTGGACGTGGTATGCCTCGCGATTCGATTCAATATGATGCGGTACGACTCTCTCGCTCTCTCTCTCTCTCTCTCTCTCTCTCTCTCATCGGCCCGTCGGTGTCGCTTCTTAAATAATTGCAATCGTAACAAACACTCGTAATACTCGCGCGATAAACTTGCCGTATTAAAATTATCCATCTATGATATATGTATATAAATATACATATATTAAATACAATATAAATGCATCTAATACTAGTCACTTCCCCTCGATCAGCCGTCTCTCGTACCCCGATTTGTACGATCATGCTCTCTTCGCTCTCCGTTCCCCGACAAATCTTCCATCCAACAATTTCATACATTCTCTCTATATCTCTTGGTCTTTCACTCTTCGTTCTCTCTCTCTCTCTCTCTCTCTCTGCCTGTTTCTCGGTCCTCCGCTCGCATCGTTCTCAGCCGGGGCTCATCGCGATGCACCATCATCGTCATCGACGGTCGCGAGTACACACGCTCTTCGTCGCTTATCCTCTAATCGATAGACATCGGACTAGTTTCGTGCGGTTTCTCTGTCGACGAAAATCTTGAATCAAACCCCTCGAATCTCATTTACAAAGTGAATATCTATGTTGCCAATGTATTCCGATACGACGTATCCACGCTTACGATATTCCTTCGGTCGGTTTTTCCATAAAATCTTGCTGCACTCTCGAGGAGGAAACGTGCCGATTGAATCGGTTGCGAAATAGAGGATGTCGGTTAGGAAGTTCTACCGCATCCTCCTCATAGTTCGGAACCGTGTTCTTGCGACTGCGTATCGCTTAATTTTATCTACGCCGGACTGTGTTGGCAACAGACGCTTTGGAAACAGTGTCGATATTTCGATGCGATAGAATAACCATTGTAAAACTTGTCCCGGGAGCTTGCGCTTTAAATCCGCACGAACTTTCCGTTATCTAATGACCGAGGAGTAGTTTTGCAAGGTTGTACCCTCGCTCTGGTACAATCGTTACACATCCCCCGGCATCGTCGGATCACATTCCCGCTTGCAAAGCCGGGGGTAGGAAAATCTGGCGCGTTGGCACGAACTTCGCGCGCGTTCCCCTTATCTCGCATCGCCGAATAATAGTCCGGGAGGTCGATACAGGAAATTGATAACGAATACTGTCATACTGGAAGATCGACGCGGAGAGTCTGGTGCGCGTGGCAACGCGCGATTCGATGGAGTTGGTGGATCGGTGCGAGAACAGAGGGAACAGCGTTCGACGAAGTCGCGGGATCGATCGCGGCCTTGTTAACCGACCGGTTCGTTTCTACGATCGTGAACGCTTTACCGAATCAAATTGTTCGACTTTGTACTAATTCGGATCCAAAGGTACAACCGAATAAACCATCGATTAAATAATAAATAAGGTAAAGGGCTACCGAGACTAAGGTAAAGTCGAGGACGATCGTCTCGGCCGGTTAACAGGCAAAAAAACGCTACGATAATCGAAATAGGTGCGCGTGGAAACTATTACAGGCGAAACGAGGATGGCAGTGTGTGAATACCGCGTGTCCATTCAATGGCCGACAGATGTTATCGCGAAACGCACAAGTCTGACCGTGCGCCTTTAATCGCCGCGGACGTTCCGTTCTGTTCTCCGATTTGCAGTTTTCCTGGTCGACTAGAAGATTGTTGCGTAAAGCGAGATTCAAAATTTAGACCCGCGGATATGCTTAGAATAAAAGACGTCTGTGTTTCGATAATAAATCAGGAGAAACTTGACGAGGTTGATAACCGTGTCAGTTTTTCGAGTTTCAGTCGTTGCGAATCCATCGCGCGAACGTTTCGCGTTCTCTTTCGTTTTTCCCCCCTTTTCGCGACGTTAAAAGTTTGCAATTCACGCGCATCGAGAAACGATGGCGCGTCGTTTACGAAATACCGATAGAAAAAGATATCGCTGCTACACGGAACGATGGGTACCGTTTTTCTCCTTCTGCTCTCTCCCCTTCTGATCGCCTCTAACTTGCTTTTTTCTCTTCTCTCTCTCTCGCTCTCTTCCCCCCCCCCCTCTCCACGTTCTCTAAGTTTCTCGCTGTCCTGTTTAGTTATCATCTTTTTTTTTCACGCAAATCTCTTTGTAGTACTCCTTCGTTCTTTTTTTTTTTGCTGTTTTTTCATTGTTTTGTGTTTTCGTTAATTGCAATAAATGCCAATAAGCCGGTGCAGATCAGCGTATATACGACTATATTATAGGTACATAGAATATATATGAACTGCAACGTTACTCTTCTCACGCTCCATGAGAATCGTACGGGAGACGATAAAAAAATATAAGAACGGAGAATAATATACAATATCAATATCAAACACGATCGTTCAATCGTCGTGCGTTCAGAGTGTGGAATTTCGTTGAGTCGGTTCTGTGTGAAATAGAAAAATCGGTAAAATTTCTAAAACGCTTCGGATGATCGGTGTACGCGTTTCTGCGCGCGCGTCTGTGTGTGTGTGCGTGCGTGTGTGTGTGTGTGTGTATTTGTATATGTGTGAACGAAAACGGTACTCTAACCGTTTCAGGATTCGTTTGATTCGTTCGAAGCCGCGGCAGTCGATCGGTGGACCGCTTCACGTTTTTCACGTATTCTACATGTTCGTCTTGTCTCTCCTCTCTGCCGTTTCTCTTTCGTTTCTTTTTGTTGTCTTTTGTTCGCGTTTCGCGGAACCATTGCGTGTGTCTCTTGGAATGTAACGAGCTGTGCGTATCGATTTCATATGTACACGGAAAGAATAGTCGTGCTGTGTATGTATGTGTGTGTATGTACGAAAAGCGTGAGAAATCAGACTGGATACAGGAATTTCGAGTTTTACAGCCTCGCAATGTGCCGCGTGCAGCGCGGATTCGACGCGTCGACTGCGCTGTCGAGGCGCTTCGAAATTAGCGAAACGCGAGAATGTGCGCGCAGTCGATCGCTCGAATCCCAGTCGAAATCGCGTCTCGGACTAGAGGCATCCTTTTTCAGAAATGATCGCGCGCGCTCGCGTTTGTTCTCGGAGTTGCGCGTCGAATCTCGACCGATATTTACATAAATTAATTAATCGCGGGTGTCCTCGATCGGCGAGGCGTGGGTGAGGGATGGATCGACGCGTTTCTACGATGATGAACGATTACGTTCATAGTGATCGATTTCGGCGATCCCACCGAAGACAGTGCACGCGTTCTCGAACGTGGTAGCATCCAACTACCGAGCGGTTCATGACCAAAAATTGTCTGTTGTGCGTCGAATTGGCAGAATTAGAATCGATTTCTTTTTTTCTTTTTGTTTTGTTTTGTTTTGTTATCCATAATGGAACGTCGCTTACCATCGGTCTAGTAAACAACGAAAGGGTACGGTTTTTACTTAGAATGCTAGGCTAGATAATAATGTACTTACGCACGAACGTGCTTGATATACACGGGGTATAAGTCCGCTTCACTCTCGCGAATACGTAGTAAAAAAACCTGTGTTGCGCGCGCGGCCATCGACACGATCGTTTCGGTTGTCCGACCAACGCGATACATTGTTCTCTCTCTCTTTCGCTCTCTCCCTCTCTCTTCTCCCATTATCGCTTTCCTCGAGTCTGGCCCGGCGTCGCGTCTTTATCTTCTGCTCAGCTCCGCTCTCACAGCTAGAAACGTTCAAGAACAAAAGCCCGATAAGCAACTTCGCTGTAGCGAAACGACAAAAACAAGACTGCTAGGATCGAAAAAAAAAGAAGAAATGGTTAGATCATCCGATCTCTCGGGTCGCTTACCGTCCACGATCTCCTGCTTCATCTTCTGGAATTCTTTGCGCACTTCCTTGATGATCTCCGCTTTGAATGCCTCCATTTCTTGAACGGTGAGCACGGCTCCGTCGTTCACACCGTTCACTTTCAGCAAAGTGTCCTCGGACGCGGATCCGAACCTCTTGCGAACCGATTTCGGCGATTCGGCACCGTTCGAGAATTTATTGTTCGATGAATTGTTCTTGTCCCAAGACTTCTTATCGGGCGAGCTTTCCGGTTCCTGTCGGTGCGAAACGAAGCACGTGAGGTTGCACGACAAACATTCTATTAATATTAGCACTACTAAATCGTAACAGAGAACGACAAGATGTACCTGCGGTTGCTCGGGCTGCTTTTTCTCGACGGCGGCTCGTCTTCGCGCCAGAGTTTTTGCCATCTCGTCCATCATGGAAGCCATACTGCCACCTCCTCCTCTGCCCAACGTACCGTAATTTCCACCGCCTCCGGTATTGCCGCTGTTGTTGCTATTCGAACCGCTGCTATTCTCCACGGTTTGCTGCGCCGCCTGAAACCATGCGACAAATGATCAGCCAAAGAATACATTAACTGGATATAACACTGAATAAAACAAAAAGTAACTGGATATAAATCGCCAATCCAGGCAAACGCGAACCTGCTTCTTCTTCAAACGAGCCGCTTGAAGAGCAGCAGCCAACGAGTTGGCGTCCGGCGGTGGATCCGCGTTGTTGTTGTTGGAACTCATTGACCCGGTAGAACCGGGAGGGTTAAGGCTGATGGCGTTCGCGTTTGGCACGGGTGGCGGAGGAGGTGGTGGAGGTGCAGCGGGACCGGTCAACGGTACCATGGGCGGCGGTTGGGGACCACCGCTGCCAACAGGCCCGTAAACGTTCGAATTAACTGTCGGCCCGTGGATTCCACTAGTAGCGGAGGCTGCACCGCCTCCACCGCCGGCGCTACCGCTGTTGTACTGATTCACGGAGTTCGCGGGTGTTCCATAGGGATTTGTGGCATTCGACGCGGCTTGCACTTGACCGGTTCCGTACTGTGGCTGTGCCTGGGACACGACACTGTACTGCGACTGGCTCTGTACTGGCTGGCCAACGTTCACGCCAGTCCCAACGCCGACGCCGACACCGACCACGTACTGCCCCCCGGTCGTTGCTGCTCCACTACTGGCGTACTGACCGATCGAATTCCCACTCGCGTATTGGTTTCCACCGCCACCTCCACTGCCTCCACCACCGGCCCCGCTTCCGCCACCGTACTGACTCGTTTGACCCGGCTGTCCACTCGAGTACGCGTTTGCGATCTGGCCGTTGTTGCCGTAGAAGTTGTTCTGATTCCCGGAGGAATACTGACAAGGACTCTGACCGACCACCGAGGCGGTCGCGTACTGATTACTGTTCGCCGCGGCGTTGTACTGATTTCCCTGCCCGCTCCCGTAGATCGACTGAGCCTGCGCTTGGCTCGGCAAGTTCGTCTGAGACGATGGCGACTGCGCGTACTGATTCATCATCATCGGAGGCGGCGGTACAGGTGCGTTAAAGTTCATCATCACCGGCGGACACGGCGGCACCGAGCTCGGCATCGGAGGCTGAGGAGGTGGGACCGGAGGAGCACCGCCGCTCGACATTTGTCCCGCCCCCGTTCCTAAGCCGCCGACCGGCTGAATCGACTGCATCATGGATTGCTGTGGTTGCGGTGCAGGCGGTGCCGAAGAAGTTCTGTGGTGACCGGATTGCTGTTGCGGCGGCGGCTGCTGCTGCAACGGTGGTTGCTGTGACTGCTGCGTTTGATGTTGCTGTTGTTGCGGCTGTTGCTGAGGCAGTGGAGGGGCTGCCGGTTGTTGTTGCTGAGGTTGTGGTTGCGGCTGTTGCACTTGAACTTGTTGGGGTGGTTGTTGTTGTTGCTGTTGTTGCGGCGTTTGTTGTTGTTGTTGTTGCTGCTGCTGTTGCTGTTGACTACCCAGAGGACAACTTGGAGATATTGCGTTCGGACTACCGGTTGCTGCAAAGAGAATGAGGTTTTCATGATGGTCCCGAGGTCGGTTCTTCTGACTTCCACTTAACCGTACGGTGAAACGTGATAGATACAATACCCTGACTTTGCTGAGACATTCTGCGCTCCTGGATTATCGCCACGTCCTCCCTGGTCATAGTTCTGTAAACCAGTAAAAAATCTTAGTCACATTGCATAATAAATTCTGGGAAATTGTAATATTGCGAACCTGTAGCCCATGTCTTCGTCGTATTGAGCGTTGCCCTGTTGTTGTTGCTGGAAAACGGGTTGCTGTTGCGTGGTGGGGCCAACCGCGGGAGCAAGACTTCTCGATATGTTGCTTCCATTGCTGAGCACCTGTAGAAAGAACCGTAAAAATCGATGAACGTAGAACGAAATACTTTGGCAAAGGATTGCTGGTATTTCTCTCTGTTTAGCTCACATCGAGCGCTTGCAGCATGGCCCTGGCGAACGCGTCGGCGTCATCCTTGCTGGAGAAATTCAGGCCGTACACTTGCTTGTTGTCCCTCCATTGGTGAAACGTGACCGTCGCTTGATTATACTTGAGCCCTTTGAGGATCGCGCAGTTGATGACGATCTCGTGATCCTGCAGCTTCCTGCCGACCACACGAAACGTGTTGTTCACCAGATGATGGTACAACTGGACCTTGGAAAGCCCCGAAGAGCTGCCGCTCGGCACCCATTTCTTGTTGACGTCGTCGTACACCATTACCGACGCACGAGCGGACGATATGCTCACTTCGCTGAAACAGAGGGGGAAACAAAAGGAGCATTAGAAAATTCGTCCTCGAGTCGCGACGGCTTCGAGATTTCGTTACCACGATTGGTAGTCCCCTCGTCGCGGTATTAAGCGCTGGCTATCGCGGGAATGTCGCTTGGAAATCATCGTGTGTTAGAGAGAGCTTTCGAGAAGAACTCGCAGGAAATGATTCTCGCAGCCACGGTACAGCACGGCACGGCACGGCACGGTCTCAAGGATGATGAACCGATTCGCGTGTTCTCGCAACGGCGGAAGAACCAGCGGATTCCATCGAGCACGGTGTTACGCTCGATGTCACTTTCACCGTGCCACGGGCCACGGGCCGAGTTGGACGGATTGCTCGCGAAACCAGAACAGAACCGAGCGGAATACGAAAAGATACTGACCACTTCCTCCTCTGCCACAACAGCCAGCCAGGAACAGGCTGGCGTTACGATAACGAGCAGAGTAATATACACGGAACAACCAACCATTTTTAGCCGTGCGCATCCCGATTCCTTCCGCTAGATTTTCCCCTCCACCGGTGAACGTTTCTCGGAACGGTTTTCCCCGGAATTGCTAACTGCAAATTTCGGTTATCAGAAGTCCTGGCGCGTTCGTCGCAGACTCGGCGACCACCAAAATTAGATAAGACCAAAGCGACTCCTTTTCAACGGTATAACAACTGAGAATTTATTTCTGCGGCTGAAATAAATACATGTAAGACGCGATTCGAAATTGCCACCGGGATGCATCGCGAAATAAGCTCACGCGAGTGCTCGCAGCTGCGAGGCTGTCTGTGGTGTCGTTTTGGGGCAGATTTTAACACCTTCTCGTGACGGGGCGATGATTTACTGAATCCTTTTTATCTACAAACTGATTTACAGCTGTAGAAATACGCGCCATATTCGTTTGACGCATTTTCGCGTGATCCGCAACAGATGAAAGTATCCCACTTAACGCCTTACCGAGTCATATTCATAAGATGTTACAATGACCTCGTATTGCGACCAGCTCTGGCGTAGTTCTGTCTAAACTGTAACTGTATACAAGCATTGCACAATAACACGGTCATAATAACAATAAATTCTTGAATGATATCAGGAAAGATGTTGGATCATCGTTGTTGACAAACAAAATATCAAATTGTACTATTCCTACGTGTCCCGAAATTAGTAGACCGAAGACTCGGAGGATCACGATTACAACAATCTGGCGGCCCGCCAACATACATTGTATACGCGGTGGCGACCTTCCTCCGGAAGCCGCAGAGAAATGCGCGAAAATCGGTTCTGAGGGCGGTCATCGTTTGTTAAACAATCGACTGGCGACAGTAAAAATTGGACTGTCGAAGGTATGCGATCGAACATTCGCTCGCGAGCATCGGTCCAGGACGGTCGACGGTCCACGCGAGTAAAGACGTATACGAGCGAACAAAGTTTCATTTACTTCACCCGTTACCCACAAACAAGTTCATAAATAGAACGATGCGCGTCTATCTATTTTATCTGCTGGATGTAGAAATTTCTATTGAACTTTTTCTCTCTCTTTGTATCGCAACAATAAAGATACAAGTGTGCCATGGAAGCGCGTAATCTAAGGTATTTCGTGTAATCGCTTGAACCAGATATGAATCACTCTACACAGGAAGAACGAGAAATCAGTGAATCAGAAATCGACGCGCTATTATCGGGGAATTTCAATGACAGCACCGATTACGAGGTTTTTTTTTCGAATACCGGAAGCACCCGGGCGAAATTGTCGTGCAATCACAAAGATAATCTTTAAGTGACAGCATAATTGCGAAACGCACGCGCCTGCGTAAGAATGGACGCTTCGCCGGACATAAACAAACGAGTGACATACAATTTTTCGGCGTTGTATTTCCATCCGGCGGTCTGGCTGGTTCGCGTACCGCAAACTGCAACTGATGCAGGCGCCACGTAAAAAGCACGCGGAACGAGCAAAGAGAAGATGAAGCACGGTTTCAGTTTTGGGATACGCGTAAAGACTTCGGAACGCGAAGCGCGAGACACGATGTGCAGGACTTAACCGAGAAACACCGAGTTTCCAATTCAAACTTATCAATCGACGTTTTACCGTAATATTTTTTAAACGTCAATACCACAAATCGAAAGACTGTACACTCGTCGTTGCAACGACACGCGTAGACACACCTACGAACTTAGACGTTTTTTTTTTTCAACCCTTAGCCAAACCCTACGCTGGGTTTTTTAACGACAATAACGTGTACTATTAAGTACATTTAAATCCGTAAAACGTATCTAGCAATTACGTATTCTATGGATGAAGTATAATATTCTATTCAAACGTCAAATTAATGAGCGAAATAATGAAAAATATTTTTGAATCGCTGTACGTTGGGAATATCTAGCAAATGTTGTACGACAGAATTCGATGCGTTGAAAAAGTACATAGTTTTACACAGCGAGTACGACAAAAGCATCTGCCCGGTTTGCGATTAGCCAGGTATGGGCTGTCTGCGTCATTGTCAGTTGATCGGCTTTATCGAAAGGTTAATAAATATGATAATACAATCGAAAAATCAATGGAAATCGAACGGTGGAACGACCGACATCGAAAAGAACGCTCGAAAGAATTCCCCCGGACCGGACGAGAAACGATAAAGGGAAAAATGGAACACGAGCGGAAACGTTCGACGAAAAATGATATCGTTATCGAAGTCCTACCCCCCGGTGGAAACCGAATGCTACACCGGATAGGAATCTTCCCCTTTCGCGAGTAAAATGAAAACGCCGAAACGCCGTTACGAAACGTCGAAGAAAAATGAGAAGATCGATGTCAATGCGCGAGAAGAAAATCGAAATGACGGGTCGAACAGAGCCATGCAGGCGTGGACGACGATCGGGGACGAAACGGAGCGGTGATAGAAGCCATGAACCCGAGTGACTGGAGTCGAGACTCGGGCTTCTCTTTTCTTCGAATGCTATGTCACGTACGTGGAACTTACGTCATGTTTGTCTGACTTGGGAGCGTATGCTATGCCTTCATGCAAGCCGTATTCCTGCTTCTGCACAATATATCACCGATTCCATGAAAACACGCAAGATTCGGGCAGGATTTACGGTAGTTCGACATAAATAACGCACAGGACACTAACACCACCCCAACACCCTGCCTATGCACATCTGGCCGGCCATATTACCGACTCCAAGCCCATACTCCTACCACCCTTCGTCTCGATGTACTCGCGCATACCTAGAGTGGACACTTGAACACCGAACGTGAACCCACGACGACATGTTTGCTATCGAGGTGAAACTGCGGTGTGTTTCGGCAACTAATTCCTAATGTATACGAGTCGGTAAGTGAGTCTATTGTGAACATAGCCTCAGAACTCCGTGCTCAAACGCGCATGCGTGATTGAAACCGTACACTATAAATATAGCTTCAGGTCATCCTAAAGTCACGTTATCTTTTAATTTTTTAAATATACCATTTTTATGCTTACGTTTACTCTGAATGACTTATATATTAATCATGATTTTTAACTTGAAATTTTGAACTTAGAAACTTCTCCCTCGTGCAGAGCTTCTAATCCCTCGAAATCAAATGTTGCTGGATGACCCAATTTTGGTTTATCCAAAACATCGTTTTGAAATTTAAAAAACCACCTTTGCCATTTCGTTGTACTCAAACAATGTCTTCAAACTGCATTTTCCTTTTTGAATTCGTACAGCATGAGATACTAAAAATTAATTTTTAAGAAATGATAACTTACGAGATGACTGATACTTATTTCGAATGCGAGTCCAAAATCTTGGGCTCACGAACATTTAAAATACCAACAGGAGTATTACGAAATAAATGTAAGTTTAAAATATGTCAGATTACCTGATTTATTGTGTAAAACAGTTAATAAATACGTTCACAATTCATATGCGTAATTCTTGAAGCCACGTTCATAGTGTACAAGTTTCACGCATGCGCGTGAATGTAGCGACGTCCGAGACTACATTCATGTTAGATCTACTTACAGTTGCATGCGCACTGGAAATTGGTTGCCAAAAAAACGACAAAGCTTCGATAATCGAACGCATCGTTCCGCTTTTTTGTCGCAAACGATTATTCGGCTCGATACCGAAAAATTGTTTTTGTGGAATCACGCGAAAAATATAAATCTTTCCTACTGACCGTTAATGCGTTCGATTATCGACTTCAGATTGGCGAGACGGCAGGGTTTGTCGATCTATCGAATGTCGTTTTGACGTATTCAATTGCAGTTGCGATATAATACGAGATAATACGGTCGTAATCGAAGCAAACCTGTTAACCGGATACTTTTTTTAATTGTAAATTCCCTTACAGTTAAGTAAAAACAGTTTGAAATTTCTGACGAAGATCTAATTAATTTTTTCCGCTTAACATATTAAATATTTAACAAAGAAATTTTTGACAATGCATTACAAACAGGATCAAACTGAAGCGCGATATTTGAGCTCGCTGTTAAGGACCAGTGAACTCCAAGGGAATAAAAAGTAAAATTTTATATAAGCCGCCTGCGAGAATGTAACGGTAGCGTTGGACGTTAGATGGCGCGACAATTTGAGTTCTACTTGAATACACGGGAGTTTCCACGGGATTCTGTCGCCGACGCACCTGGCGCATCGACCGAGAAACAGAAACAGCTGTCCGTGGCGAAGCAACTTGAGGAATATCGTCGGTTAATCGTCGATCCAGAATTCTGTGGATCCTTGGCCGCGTTGTCGTGAGATGCGGAGGAGGAGGCCGCAGGGTATCGTGTCTGTCATTGTCCGCGTTACGAACCTACTTCTCGCTTCACCACTCTTCACCACGCTTTAGGCGCTCGCTTCGACAATAACGTGCTTGCCTTTTATTTTTTTTTCACTTCTACGATCTGGAACCTTTCTCCCTCTTCGCCCCTCTCCTTCTCTGTCTCTATCTCTCTTTTTCCCTCTCTTTCATTTACTCGTTGTGCCCCTTCCCTCGGTTGCTTGCTCTTATGCTATCTTTCTCTTGCCCTCTCTTTCTCTCCGTCCGTTCAACTGTGCTCCTTTCTCGCGTTATCTTTCTCTCTCTTTCTGTGTCTATCCTCGTCTCTGTTCCCCCCCTTTCCTCTATACTCTCGAGAGATCTCTGTACGCTTCATCGACGATGTAAACAGAACGATCGGTTTTGGATAAAATTCGTCGGTCTTCCGCACCGCCTCGTGTGCCATTTACGCGTGTATTCGTGTTACGTTACCGTTGCCATCGTCGCTGCTGTTTGCGCGTACACAAAAGTGACGCGCGTGTACCCGAAATACGCGCGCATCGACGTACCAACGACGCGTAACAGATCCTCGGTGACGGTGTCTCCGATCGTTACGAATCATTTTCAGAGCTAACTATTCAACCGTGGGAAAAGCTCAGCCGCTTTCCAACAGTCATGTTTCTGCTCCGTCGATGGTCGTACCTTCGACGAGGTTATACGTAAACGATCTCCCGCGCTTCGAACACTCTCGTCTCCCACTCGTGTGCGAAACGGTGGAACCGTTTGATCAAATTGGATCACCTTAAACCCGAATACCGATCGAACATCTGTTTCTGTTTCTTCGAAATATTATGCTAATCCGGTCAGTAAAAAGTTTCGAAAGATTTGGAAACTTCGATGACAGCAACCTTGTGCTCTCGTTTTCAGCTTGGGCGAATCTGCAGTCTGTGGTAATGGTACAGCAGAGGAATAAACCCATCTGGGTCAATTGATATCCGCATCGTGTAGATATTTTGAATTTTTTAGAATTTAGCCCAAATGGAAAATCAACACGTAGATCGAGATCCCTTGTTAAGTTGCGTCACTGGGTTTATTATCTTCTTGTATCGTTACCTGCGAGTATCGCTTGCATTTATTTCTATACCTGTGGCTACCGGTACATGATAACAAGTTGTCTACAACCACCAATGTTGTTTCTACAAGGGAACGTGTTTGCGTTTGCTGTTGCAGCTACATATAATTATGAATAAAGTGTAAACACACTTGCGAGGAACATCAGATATGAATAAGCGAACATGGGAGCGTTACCGATACGCATAAGATTTAACTATCGTATGCTTTAAGACGGACATGGTTTATGAGAATACAGAAGAAGTCGATCAACCAACAAAATCATAAGGAATGGTATTCTATTGGATTCTATTGGATGTTAGATAAGCCAAAAAATGTCCGGTGATTCAGGATGGAGCGCTGTCATTCACCATCCTTCGGAGTTAGAACTACAGAACTGGAACTGGGAAGAAAACGATGGGGAGCAGGAAAGAGAACTTCCTTCGACCGTTGACATGGATGCCATAAAAGGTGGAGGTAGCTGGGATCCGACCACTGAACCTAATGGTATCAAACTGTTTGCTTTATGAATTTCCTTTTTCACAGCATTACTGCTCAGGCGTTTCTGATACAAATATTTACTTCGCGCAGGAACACATTCTGTCGATTCCGAAGAAGATTCAGATTCCGAGGACGAAAGTTCTGGTGGCACCGAAGGCAGTTGCTCTTATTCAGATTCGAATTCGGACTCAGACGACGAGAGCAGCGGCGACGAAGAAGAGGAAGACACAGGTTCAAATTCGGATTGCACGTCTGAGCACAGCGAACAAACGTTCTCCATTCAAGAAACCAATTTCGAATCGGTACGATCGAAATACAAATTAGCATGTAAACGAATCTACCATAAAATAACTTTCGCTCACCTTGCAGGGCGCGCTTAAATTAAAGATCACTATGAAAGGACCGAAGAAAGAAGACGTGGAAAAGACACGGTGCGACAAAACCAGAAGGAGCTTAACGAAGAAACCTAAAACTAATTGCGAGACGAAGGTAAACAATTTTATTTTGATAGAACGCGGCCCAAGCGCGACTGGCTATTGTCGACAATTTCTTAATTTTCTGTTTAGTCGTCGGAATGCAGCAGCGACGATTCAGACTCGTCAGAGGGTCGCTTGCCATCACCCAATAATTCACAGAAGGAACAGCAGCCACAGCAACAGCAACAACAACAGCAGCCGCAACAGCAGGAACAACAACCGCAGCAGCAGCAACCACAACAAACACAGCAGCAGCAGCAACAACATCCTCCGCTGCAGGAGATAAATCAAGAGGATCTAGCAGCTATCCTGCCAGATCAAGAGCACGAGGACGCACCGTTCGACGGATTCGAGGACTCGGAAAGCGGTCGGCTGGTATCGAAAGCTATAGAACGAATGTCGCTCGGAGCTGACTCGGATACGAGTGAGAACGGCGATCAGAATCCTGTACCTGTGTATAGTTCGACTTTATTGCAGCAGTTCGTCGAGAAAACGGCTTTGTTGTCGGAACCGCGGAAGAGACGGAGCAAAGCGAGCAAAAAGCTAAACGATCCTGAGTATCCTTGCGCTTCGAACGTGTCCCCGGACTCGGGAATCCAGTCGGTGGACAACAGTCCGCTGCACTTGGCAATCAGTCCCGTGAGTCCACCAGCTCCGACGCAGTCACCGATCCAAGCCGTGGTCCCGAAGCCAGCGGTGAACGTGGACCGAGTTTTGTATCCACCGAAACGAAAGCCCGGCCGACCGGCGAAGACTGTATCGGCTCAACCACGGGGTCCGGGCAGGCCGAGGCTTAAGCCGGAAATAGTCGAGAAGATCGAGAAGATAGAAAAGACGGAGAAAGTGGAGAAGACCGAGAAAAGCGAGAAGAACGAGAAGAAAGAGGTAACGCCACAGCAAAAGCCTCCGAAGGAGGAGCCGAGTAAAAGGGGAAAATCAAAGTCGATGCAGCACAAGACAAGTGCTGCGGCCCGAGACCAGAAGGAGGAAGAGACCAGCGAATCGGCAAAGAAGTCGAAGGAGAAGCCTTCTGGGATTTGCCAGAAGAAACGTAACTGTAACGTTTCGAAACAATTTTCGCAGGGGAGGATAAGCGGAAAGAGGAACAACGCGAGTTCCTCCACGCGCGTCAAGTGCCTAAGTAGAACTGTAACGAGTAAGTACGGAAAGAATGCGAGTCAGTGTGACGGTAGGATGTGCAAGAAGATGAGGAAAGACAAGCCGGGCCCTGGTAACAAGACTACGACGCCGTTGCGTCGTCAGAAACAGTCTTCTTGCGAGAGGATCGTAGCCGATAGGAAACCGATCAACTCTGGTAGGAGAAGTCTAAAGGAGAATAGAAGTAACTCCGGCCCGTCGTCGAAGAGGCAGAGCCTGCTGAAGAAGAACGTTGCGCCGGTAACGCGACGAGTTTTGAAAGAGAACAAGAACAGCAAAAGAACATCGTCGGCCACGTTCGAAACAAACGGCGTCGGAGTCCAAACTCTGATCTCGCTGCCGGTCGGCCAGGTGCTCAAGTCGGAGAAGGTGGAGCGACCGAGCAATAAGTGTGACAAGGCCACGCAACCCATACACAACCACTGTCACAAGCATCACCATCACCATCACAAGCACCGGCGGCGATTGCCGTTGAATCCCCCGAAGACTCCGATTCGGATCGACCCGTGCATCAGCCAGGAGCTAGAAAAACTGATCGAGGAGTTCGCCAGATCGTGCAGCTTGGGTCGGAACAACACTAGCGTCGGTTACTCCGAGCTGCCGCAGATCTTCCGTGTGAAAAAGCTAACGAAGAAGAGAAAAGGTGACGTCGCGTTGAGCGACGACCAGAAGCTAAAGAGGCGCTCGAAGAAGGAGAAGATACCGGCGGGGACTGACTCGAAGAGCGGTGTGAACGCAACAGCGAACTCGAATCCGAACGAGCAGAGACTGCCCTTGAAGAAGAGACACTATCACGTTTCAAGTCCTCACAGTTCTCAGAGTTCGAACGCGAGTTCCGGCGACACAACCGCCAACGAAGGAAACTGCACCGAAAGTCATATAGAGGAAGCAATCGAGGCTACGATCACGAGATACGGAGGCGGCAGTTCCGCTTCCTCTTCTCAAGAAGACGCTGTACCCGTCAATCCGAAAAAAAGACACAGGGATGCGGAGAGCTCGAGCCCTGAAAAATCGGCGGCAGCCTCGTTGGAGGCGCTGGATGAGAAACCGCTCAGCCAAGCGGACATACAGCCGCGTCGGAAGAAGAAGATTGTCAAGGATCTTCGGGTCACGGTGACCAAACTCCCGGTCGAGAGTGGCCACTCGGAAAGAACCGAGAAGTCGGAGAGGGTCGAGGGAAAGGTCGAGAAGACGGAGAAATGTGTTGGCGAGTTGATGAAGGGCCACGGTACCGAGAAAAGTTGCGGGAAAAGTGAGAAAACAATCACTGAGAAGTCGATCAAGTCCGACAAAGGCCAAGCGGCGGAGAAGCTGGAGAAGCACGAGCAGTCCTCGTCGGAGCACGTCCGTTTGGAGAAGAATATCAAGACGGATGCAGCGGACTTCAATGCAACCGAGAGCTACGAGGACAGTGAGACCGCCGGAGAAAGCAAACCGCCGCGGGACAATATTGCTCCGAACCTTCCAAACCCGTTGAGCTCGGCAGCAGCCGCCGCGTTGGTGCTCACCAAGAAGAAAATGAGACGGCGCAAGGCGATCAACCGCACCGGTTTCCCGACCCTGAAGAAGAGAAAGAAAAAGAAAAGATCGTTGAGCGCGAGCGAGACGTCGACTGGCACGGTGACGAAAGCCGCTCTGACCAGCGACGACAACGCGGATCTGGATGCGGATGTAGATGGCGACCGGAGTTCGTCCAAAGAAGGAATCGAAGACACCGTGGAAGAGAGCAAACCGACCGTGCTGAGCGCGGAAATGCAACAAATCGCGTCCGGGGAGAACCTTGACAAGCGCGCTGACGCCGGGAGCGTTGGGAAAACGGTTTCAGACAAATTCGCTTTGGAGGACTCCGATTCGACGAAACGGGAGGGATCTTCTCGCGCCTGCGCGAACGAGATGACTGAGTCTCGCGCTGGCCAGCTGAGGGTGAGGAAGGACTTAGTGGAAGCGGACAGCGAAGAGAATGCCGCGCAGAAGTTCTGTCCGGTCAAGTTCGAGAAGATCCACGATCTGAGGACATACGACGAAAACGCGCCCCTGGAGGAGTCTCTGGAAAGGTACGAAGCAGCTCAGCAGCAGCAACGATGCGCCGCCGCGGAGACCTTGGAAGAGAACCCGAAGCATCCTCCTGAACGCGCTGCGTCTCAGACGAATATCAAGACCGAGCACGCTGCACCGTTGAATGGAAATCAGAAAAAGCGGCGTGGTTCTGCCAGCCCTTGCACCCTGGCGCCCAGAAACGTGAAGCGTCTGCGCAGCTCGGGCTACGATACTGAGAACGATAACTCGTCGAACAATAATGTTCTAGAGGCCGGAAAGCACACGAACGCGACGCACACCAGGAAGAAACAGTCCAGATGGAAAAAACGGTATCTGCAGGGCGGTGTGCTGCAAGATTTCGGCAAGGACTCTGAGTCGAAGACGAGGAGCGGCGCCAGTGGAACTGTGGAGGTTGCTGGAAAGAACAAAATAGTTGGCGATGCGAATGATGCTGCTTCCGCTGTTCTCCTGTCAGCTTCGTATCAGTGCGGCAAGTTCCTGCGCCAGAGGAAAATGTCGTTCCAATTGCGGTACGATTTATGGTGGTTGCACACACAGTCCAGACCGCCTGGCAGAGAATCGGTACCATCATGGAATTACAAGTAAGATCACTGATTATTATCATCATCATCTGAAGTAATCTTGATCAAGCATTCATTCATCTTTTTTTTTTTTTTTGCTGCAGGAAAATCCGTATGAACGTTTACTACGACGTGAAACCGACTACGCTCTACGAGGCTCAAGCATGCGAATGCAAACCGGAAAGTGGCTGCGGCGACGACTGCATCAATCGCATGGTTCTGAGCGAATGTTCTCCGCAGCTTTGCCCATGCGGGGAGAAATGCGAGAACCAGAAGATACAGAAGCACGAGTGGGCGCCTGGTTTGCAAAAGTTCATGACAGAGGACAAAGGTTGGGGAGTGAGGACTCAGCAAGCCATCAAATCCGGGGTTTTCATCCTAGAGTACGTGGGAGAGGTCGTGTCCGAGAGGGAGTTTAAGTCTAGAATGGCGACTAGGTATATCAACAGAAAATATAATATACCAGCTAATACATACACGAACCTTTAGCCAGAGTATAAAGAGTGTAAAATCGTTTCAGGTACGCACACGACACGCACCATTATTGTCTGCATCTCGACGGAGGTCTGGTGATCGATGGCCATCGGATGGGAGGTGACGGACGCTTCGTGAATCATTCTTGCGAGCCTAACTGTGAGATGCAGAAGTGGAGCGTCCACGGACACCCGCGTATGGCGTTGTTCGCATCCAGGGACATCAAGCCGGGGGAAGAGCTGACTTACGATTATAATTTCGCGTTGTTCAACCCATCCGAGGGACAGGAGTGCAGGTGTGGTAGCAGTGCCTGCAGGGGTGTAATAGGTAATGAGATTAAGATTCGATCGAAACAAGAAACGTTTATCGTGTTACCAATTCTTTGATCGAATTGAAAATACTATTCTATTTCGCAGGTGGAAAGAGTCAGAGGGTTCCAAAGACAGTTGTTCCCCTCCCATCTCAATTAGAACCGACGGAGAGACGGTCGGTCGGCAGACCGAGGAAGAACGTGCGGAAATCGAACGCTGTGCAGTCCGTCAACTCGAAAGGCATTTGTAAATCGCGAAAAGTCGGCGACTCGAGTCTGTTGCATGCTCCCGCGTTGAAGCCAATGTCTCACCAGCAACGTTGTTTCGCGCAACAGCATCACTGCTTCCTGCTGCGAAACTTGGAGAAGGTGAGGCGGGTGAAGTCGTCGGTGAACCAAGTACAAATGCAAAACGGCAAGGCAAAGTTCGGCAACGCGGGTACCTTCAAAGAGAAGAGTCCCGGCGATGCGAAGATCCAATCGGACGCGTTCTTCTCACAGTTAACCGCTCTGACCAATACCAACACGCGAACGGTGAGGACGAGGAGGTTGGCACAAGCGCAAGACGATCCGGAGGTGCATAAAACTGCGAAGCTGGCGAAGGTGAATAAATCAAACTAAACAAAATCTGTCGCGTAGTCGTGTTTGATACGGAATTGTTTATTTTCTTTTCATTTCTTAGGTGTTGAAAGACTTGTACAGCGTTGTAGCAACGGCTAACGATGAGAACGGCCAACTGTTGTGCTCGCCGTTCATAACTTTGCCCTCGAAAAGAAAATTGCCCGATTACTATGAGAAGATATCGGATCCCATAGACTTGACCGCAATCGACCAATGCATCGGAACAGGCCACTACAAAACCGCCGAGCACTTCGATCACGATATGATCAAGCTCTTCGACAATAATGTCCGGTTTTTCGGAAGAACTTCAGAGTTGGGCATCGCTGCGGCCAGATTGAGAAAATTGTATCTTGGAAGCAAACCTGACTTTGTGAATGCGATAACGGAGGCAATAGGCTGTCCTCCTTCTCAAGGATTTTTACCACCTAGAGGGTCCACTGCTGGGGAGGAAGACGTTATTAGGTGTATATGCGGGTTACACAGGTGAGCTTAGAATGAAAAAGCTACTAACACGAAATGAAAATTTCAGCCGGAAGATTTTACTATATAGAAAATCCTTTTCTACACAGGGACGAAGGTTTGATGATTCAGTGCGAGCGTTGTCTGGTCTGGCAGCACTGTGATTGCGTGAAAGCCGACACCAGCATCGAGTCGTACCTGTGCGAGAGATGTCAGCCGCGCCCCGTTGATCTGGAAATACCTTTGGAAGGAGACGAAGAGGAGGAAGGCAAGAAACACTATGTTACTTTGATGCGTGGCGATCTGCAGCTCAGACAAGGAGACACGGTGTACGTGTTGAGAGATACGCCGGAGAAACATACGTACAAAACCATTCAAAAACCTGATTACGAACAAATGGACATCTTCAGAATCGAGAGGCTTTGGAAGAATACCGAGTAAGAACGTTTCTTGGGAATTTGATGATCGTAGATTGGTACAGATGTTCACATCGTTTTTCTCTTGCAGAGGAGAGAGATTCGTCTTTGGCCACCACTATTTGAGACCTCATGAAACTTACCACGAACCCACTCGAAAATTCTATGAAAACGAGGTCGTTTGCGCTCCCCTCTACGAAGCGGTACCATGCGATTTGGTTGCTGAACGTTGTTGGGTCCTCGATCCTCATACTTATTGCAAAGGTACTTGGTTTTATTCCCCAATACATTTGTCTTTTGACTAGTTGTTTAATAATGTTGTCTCATCGTTTCTCCATCCATTCTCCTTTGAACCAAAGGCCGACCGGTTGGATCCACACCAGAACATACATACGTGTGCGAGTATCGCGTCGATCGCGCTGCTCGCCTCTTCACCAAGGTAGCCAGAGCTAGGCATCAAGTCTGCACGAAACCATATGCATTCGAAACGTTCCCGCAACGCATTAAACACTATCGAACGTATTTGGTGAGTACCGCAACTACAGTCCATCATTTATACCGTAAAATCAGCAACAAGTGAAATTTAATGCTCGCAAAAATGTTACAGCCTCACAGTCTCGAAGGGATACAGGTTGGAAGCAAAATGAACAAAGACAAAAAGAAAATGAGCAACCAAGATCTCGACTCTAATCAAAAGTCGGAGTCGGGTGATAGCTCGAAAACGCACGGCAAGGATCAGCTGAAATCTTCTACGAGCAAGGGTAGACGACGATCGAACGAAATCTTGTCTATTTCCACACCGGCGACGTCGTACGCTCAGGTAATTATTTAATTATTTTCCGGTTTTTTTCATTACGATAATAACACGTTCGAATTCTTCTTCACAGAGAGAAGAGCAAAGGCGAAGGTTAAACAACATTTTAATCGGTTTGCTACAAAAAATGCCGAACAAGAAGGATCCGTTGGATTTGTCATTCTTGTTGGAGAGGAATAGACGGAACCGGAAAAGGCCTGGTGGATTAAATCCGTGACATTGGATTGTACAGCAACGATAATGCGGCATTAATCGGCATCCGTACGCGATGCGAACCATTGTTAACCCCTTTACAGAGTTGTCTGTAATCAGAACGTTCTGCTTCGTCGTGAATTCAATTGATTCCATTCGATCCGTTTCATGGGGCAGACTGCGAGAAAGTTTTGCGTTCCCATCTTCTTGCACTATTAATGCGACCCGTCCATTCGTATCATATTTAATCGTGTACCCGAATGCCGCACTCCTCCGCGGAGGACTCGCAACGATCGGGATCTTTTTATATGTTGTTTTTACACGTGTGCGTGAAGCTGTAGAAAATTTCAGGCGGCTATAGATGTAATCGAAATCTTTTACAGTTTCCTAGCATTATCGTTTTCACCATCTTGGATTAGCTTCTTCCGTTTCGCGCTGGTACCGCGTCGCGACATCCAGGGAGAAGATAATCCGTGATCGTCTCTAGAGTATTTTAACTGTTGTGCCGCGCCAAGATTGTAAGTATCTTCTCTATTGAACATAGGGGTGATTTGTTTTCGTAAAACGGATCGACTTGGATCGAGAATCAGGTCCCGTAACGCGAGACAATGCGTGTCTTTGAAACAAATTGGATCTAACAGGAACTGTTACTTCTCGTAGAATTCTAATGTAATTAGAATTGCGGATTTGTATAAAAGTATTTGTAAATTTCTTTCATAACGAATAACAGATACACTGAAGTGTACAAATTATACGTTGGCCAGCGATCGAAGAATCGTGGGACAGCGAGAGACGCGTGCGCGAGTGTATAAATCATACAGCCGCATGTAAAGGAGCGGATATATGTAGACCTACAAGGACGAAATCGAGTACATGCGAGGCTTTATTGCACAAAAGTACCATTATATATTTTTCATAAGCCCAGTGTTATTTGAATTAAGTGTAATATATATATAGGTTTTTAAATTAATAGATAAAACTCTACTAACATATTTAATTTATTATTGATCGCGGATCGAACATAGCTAATCGTTGCTATAACGACGAATATACGCAGGATTTCGTATTTATTATTACATTATGCAGTTAGTAAATACAATACAATTAAACGCTATTTAATACGCATAAGTCTTGTTTACACCATGGTTCTTTTTTTTTTCATTTTTCTGCACTGTATCCGAGATGTTTTGTCGCATAGAAATGGTACTGCAATAACACTTTCTATAATTAATTTCATCTCATGTGACCCGTCGGAACGGGTTAACGCTCGAGAAGAGAAAATTACTTACAATATATTTGTACTTGAGTAGAAATTTACGATTTGGTCCTTCAGCGAAACTACACGAATTGTTTCAATTACGAATTCATTTAACACTGCATTCGTCTCTTGAAGAATCTCTAATATAAACTATCACCAGTCTCGATATCGTTACTTTTAATCAGTATACAGTTTTTATTTTTGCCGCGTAAAACATTGTTTTGAAACGTTATTTGATAGTTTTCACGCGATATAGAACCTATACAGCTTTGACAAATATAAAATACATTAGTAGTTAAGAAAGTTCCAGAGTTCTATCCCTTCGATCAAAATTCCGTGCGATTCCAAGAATGCGTTACAAATATTGTCGGATAAATTGCAACGCGTTCATGTGTAAATCATGTTGAATTAATTTACAAATTCTTGTCCGTAGACCAACAAAGTCAGCGGTTGTCGTTGACGATTTACGTTAAGCATGCGTGAAGACTGAATTACTGTTACAGGATATTTCTAGTGGGTAATAGCGCTGATCCGATCTGGGTTGTAAATAGTTTAAACTCCAAATAAATAGAAGATATTTTTTATTTTTACGATTTAAGTTTGTACACTTTTGTCAACAAGTAAATTCTCCGATTACGAATATTAATTTGCTGATACTCTTATTCTATATTCGACCGGAAGAGAAAAAATAGATGAATTTTGTTCATTAGCTCGCGATTCTCAACGTAGTACACTTTGATCGTGGCCAACTTCGAATCGTGGTAATATCCTCGGCGTATCTTTTTTACTTTCTACCACATCCTCTTCAAGCTACCACCCTTGGCAAAAAATATTTCATCGAACAAACTGAACGTCTTATAAAAAAAAATCTGACCACATATCGGGACATAAAACAATACGTAAATAAATATCTTGGCTTATATACAAAATACAGAATTATAAACTAAAAAGCAATCGCGAGATCTGTTAATCGACATCATTAAAAATAATTTTCTTACTACTCCTACTGTGATTCGTTTTTTGCTTTTAGAAAAGATTTAATTGCCACACGCGAAAGCAAGCACGAAAGAAATATTAATAATCTATCCAACATCATTTTAACTCGTTTGATCGAATAGATTTTGCCAGGAATGAAATTCATGCCGTTTTACGATTCGAAAAGTACCTTAATTCGAAGTCTCGTACGCTGTACATAAGATTTTAAAAAAAGGAGGTAAAAGACAATCATCCTGTAACTATGAGCGAACGATTTCATCGTTAGAATTGAAAAAAAAAACAAAATGTAAAAAGATAGGTATTGTTTGCTGGTAACTGGGTTCGTTCCAACAAGCAATCGACAGCTATTAAAATAAAACTTAATGAGCCAGGGGAGTTGGATAATATACGTGACAACAGGGCACGGCTTGACGAAAAAGAAGGAAAAAGGACGACGAAGGAGAAAGTACGTTGGGTAACGAACGCATATTTTTTGATTACGGAGCAATATGACACAGTTACAAAATAGAATTTTCAATTCGAAAGTGTGAAGCATATTCTGGTAAACGTTGCAAATTCGAATCGTTTAATAAAACGCGGATAAATAAAAATTAAGTCTAATAATTTATTCGTGACACGATATTCTCTTTTTTGTACAACACTGTCATCAGTATAGAAAGATAAGACAAAATCATATACAATATCACTCTCATATGTTGTCGAGAACCTAGATCTGTTTTTCTTTTCCCCCTTATTACATGGTACTTCGCTTAATATATGTATAAATAGATTTCCAATAAACGTTCCGTGCAATACGTTTGAAAATCTGTACATATTTACACGATTCTTTTCCGAGAGCGATATACCGTTGCAAGTATTTGAATCTTTTTTCACGTTAATCGTATAGCGTACGCGATGCTTGATTTTCTCTTGACAGGTCCCATCGTTCAAAAACGTTACAAGACGTTATACTATACAGCGTGTTTGTTTCATTCCAATAGAGTAAAATATCTTTTAAGGGGATGATGCTACAAAATCGGTTGTTTGACCCTCCCGCGTAAATCGTTTTGTTAACTCGACTGCGATATAAAACTAAAATAGGAAAATTCTACATTTATGTTATTATTGTGTGTAGATATTTGTACCACTTAACGTCCCTCCGTCGTATCAATCAACTTATATTCAAACGTTCTTTTCGTAGGATTATTCCTTTAAAAGATATTTTACTGTATTGAGATAAAACAAACACCTTGCATAAGTTACCCCCTTTTGTTCGTTCAAAAATTAGTACGTACGTAATCCAAATTCATTTGCGTCGTAACGAAAAGTTTCTCTTCCAAAAGAAAAATCAATCATGAGTTACAATTACGTAATGCTTACAATTCAATTCATTATATGTACTACATTTCCCAATGCAGTTCAGTTTGACGGTGCATGTGTAACGGTGCCTTCACGCGACAAATCTAGATTGTTGCTTGAATCATGAGAGACCGCAATAACTTTGGAATCTGTATATCGTACACGATATACGAACAGAACATCGTGAATATATTGTCGTGGAAAAGTTTGTCCATTTATCTGCGTGTGTGTGATCAAAACCAATGTGTGGTAATGACGACACTCAAGGACGAGGTGTATATTTGTTTTCATGTATCCCCGACGGTTTTTGAGGGAGACTATATCCTACTGTGGAATCACCAGCTAAAGCAGTTTTTACATTATCCACTGTGTTTGCCTGTAAAAGTAAACCGGTATAGTGTTAAGAATATTACACATCGCGCGAATCCTGATATCTTATTACGGTATCGCGAATCAATTTCTTTTTCGAAAAATTTATTCCCGCTTTTTCTTCTCTTTTTCTTTTTGTCAACTATTTTACAAGTATAAAACTGTTTGACTTCATACCGAGAAATTACTTGAACGAGAATAAAATTTCAGCCATTCATAATACCTCACTGTTCCACTCTTGTGACGTTTATCACAGTGGATTATTGTTTGTTTACAGTTTGATCACCGCTTGCAGTTGTCTGACCGCCCTGCAGTTGCTGTTGCTGTTGCTGCGACTGCTGTTGTTGTTGGCCCCAATACTGATTGTAATACTGCTGATTCCAACTGTTCCAGCTTCCGTTACCGTAACCCTGTTGTTGATTGTACGAACTCTGTCCGTAGCTCTTCCAGCTTCCTCCCCAATGCGAACCCCAGTTATTCTGTCCCCATCCTTGACTACCCTGTCCACTCGACCAATTGCCTTGTTGATTCCACGATTGCTGTGAACCTGAATAATTTCTAAAAAGCAAAACAAAGAAACAAATCACATTATATAATCTGCATTTTTAAACGAAAAGACAAAAGACTCGGAATTTGAATTACCCCACTGGAGCCCAACCACCACCCTGGCGGGATCCCAATGCTCGACCTCTGTCGTTTCCCATTCTTCTATCCATGTTGCCGCCTCTTCTGTCCATTCCACGATGTACGAGTGGTATAGGTGCTCCTCGTCCTCTCCATTGTACCGGTGGACCATAGCCTCCACCGTGCCTCACATGACCACTCCTTTGAGGTCTGTCTCTCCAGCCCATATTGCTACCGCCTCTCCAGCCTGCGTTTCGATTCCTCTCGGAATCTGTGGGCATTGTCTCTTCAGATTCTTTCTCCTCTCTTGTATTACTATATTCTTCTAACGATACTCACAATTATTGCCCCGTCTATCACGATATTCACGGTTGTCGCGGTTGTGTCGTGTGCTGCGATTATCTCGAGAATTCTCTGGTCTTGACTCGAGCCGTGGACGTTTACTTTGTTGCAATCCATAACCAGCTTCTTTTGCTTCTTTGTTGTATTTTCCTATAAGTTTATCACCCTCTTCGCGATTGAGCTCGATCCAATCGACTGCATCGAAACATTCGCCGATGACCGGAGCTCTGAAGTTTGCTAAAACCACACAAACACGTCGTGTCAGATGAAATATATGAAACAACATACAAGATTGATGTAAGTCACAACAAACCTTTCATTTCCATCAGCATAGATTCGGTAGGTTCCTTGCCCTCAACCGATTTGTGCTTAGCAACGCGTGATTTGTATTCCTCTTCGGATGGTACCAATACTATTGCTTTTCTCTGATATCCTCCGAAAGTCTTCATTTTACGTCTTTGTGCGGAAGGGTACACATTTGTCTATGACAAGATTTAATAAAATATGAAATTATGTGTTTCGAAAAATGGAAAAGTTAAACGCCCGATATATACCTGATCCAATATGTAATTGCGCCTTCTAGTTGGAGCCAGTTCCAATAATTTATCTAATGCGCGCGTACACTTGTCCATAAGGACCTCCCATTGATCATTGTTGTTCTCTTTGTGAGACAAATCCGAGTCCTAAAACAATATCGTCGAAATATAAAATATGTGACAATATGCATCTATCGAGCGGTTTGAAGTACGCACTTTGATCTTGTCGATTAAACTACCAAGCCCTAGAATATTGTACATTTTGTAAGGCTGTCCAGCCGCATGTTTTGTTGCCCAAGTTGTTTTCCCGCAGGCGGGTAATCCGCACATCAATATTACTTCGCATTCTTCTTTCTTGGTAGGTCTGCGCGGACCAGGAATCTTGGACTGGGAATCCATATTGCCAATTGACATGTAACCTTCTAAAACTTCTTCGGCCCACGGATTTTCTTGACCGAAGTTGCAGGCAAAGCTACAGTTCTTGCTCAAGATATGTGGAAACAATGCTTTGTCACAGAGTTCTGATTTCGTGATGTTGAATGCAGTTCCTTGGTCTTTCCCATTCACGGTATAAGATAAGACTATGTTATCCTCGGATGTTGCATCGAGGTAACATCCGACAACATCGTCCTTGCCAAACTGAAGCCCGTAGTCTTCGAACTGATTGTTCGTCAATTTTTTCCCGATACTACTGTAACCGAAACTAAATTTTTCTTCTCCCAGTTGCATCGACGTATACGAAGTAGACCAGCCCACTCTAAGTATGTATGGATTTTCTTCGTTTTCTGTATCAATGGGACAGAGATCTACTATTTTCGCCTCATAATAAACTTTCCCGTGAAGAAAACCGTACGAAGCTCTTGCACCAGCCCACATGTGTGAAAAACCATCATTGTGCATAGGCGTAGCAGTAAAAAACCCCTCCTTGTCAATAACGAGATTTAAATCCGAATCATCTGAAAGTAGAGAAACCCGCTATATCGTAGTCTTCATGTAAAGTCGTGCAAAGAAACACAATTTTAATGAAAACTTACACCAAGATAAGGTCAAAGCAGTTTCGTCGATTTCGGGTTCGTTCTCGACGATCTCAGTTGCCGGTGAATCTTCGCGCTCTTCCAAAGGGCTGGGCGACCTTTTCCTTTTCCTGTCCACTTGCGTATCATCCTTATCATGTTCCTTCAAATCTATATCTTCGTCTGCATCTTCTTCGGCTTTCGCTTCCTCCATTTCTACATCCTTTACACGTAAACGAGGACAGTGATTAATAATTAAAAAAACAAACTTATACTAAAAATAGTACTGTTAAAAGTGTATTATTGATGCATACCTGCTCCTCTGGCTTATCATCACGCATATTGTCCATTACTTTTTCATCACCTGGTAAAATATTTTGATCTTCCATCGAAGCATCGTCAGGTTTTGATTCATCGTTTTCGTTCTCGTCAGCATTTTGTTCTTGTTCGAGCAAATTATCTGTTGCTGCTTCTGCTTCAGGAATGTCGCTAGTCTTAACATTACTAATAGATTCTACAGTTTGCACGTTATCTGTTGTTTCTACATTCATATTGTCGCTTTCAACAATATCCTCCTTAATATCGTCTATCTTACTTTCTTCGGTAACTGTTTTTGATTCATCATTTTTTATTACATTTGCCTCGCTATGCTTGGTCTCTTTCAAAGCCTCTGTATTTTCAACTGTTTCTTTTATCGAAGTAACCTCTACAGGCTGTTGCACTTTATCTGTTTCATCTGTGTCTTCCTGTGGCTTCTTTGGAGACACATGTTCTTTCACAGGAGACTTCTTCGGGGACAAATTTTCATTGACAGTTGACTTTTTCGGAGATACACTTTCATTAACAGAAGACTTCTTTGGAGATAAATTTTCATTGATGACAGACTTCTTTGGAGATAAATTTTCATTGACAGTAGACTTTTTCGGAGATACATTTTCATGAACAGTAGGTTTCTTCGGAGACACATTCTCATGAACAGTAGACTTCGCGGGTGACTTTGCATTTTGTAGTTGCGCACTTTCTCCTTCAATTTTGCTACTTTTTGTTTCATCCACATCTTTTGCAACTCCCTTTGTGTCTGCACTCGTATTTCCTACGTCTGGCAGTAGATCTTTTGTTTCTGTTTCCTCAACTCTATCTAAAGAATCAGTTTTTTCTTCTTGCGAGGCAATTTCTTCTTGCCCGGTAGTTTCTTCCAGTATAGTAGGTTCTTCTTGCAAAGCAGGTTCTGAGATTGTAGGCGATGATTCGCGAGAGAGATCATTTTGATCTGACTTTTTTGGAGATGTTCGTTTTCGAGAGGAATATGAAGAAACCCTAGAAGTTCGTCGTTTCTTTGTTCCAGGAGTTTCTCGTGGCGTTACTGCCACAACACCTTTGGACAATCTACTGGATTTTTTCGGCGTCTGTGGTACCTTCGCGGACTCTGACTTTTCATCATTCTCTTGATTCGCTGTGTCATGTGTATTGTCTGCATTGACATTTCCTTTCCCTTGGTCCTCTTCTACAATACAAATACATTGACAAAGTTACATCTATGCAATGAAAATATCTAAAAAATGCGTATTTTTCACTTAAACATTACGATAAATAACAACGAAAATGAGGAAGGCAATTAGAGTGTACTTCGAGAAGAAGATTATCGATTGACTGTAAAGAAAATTTTCAAGAAGCGTCGCGCGCACAAGCATATGTAAACACGCGAGAAGAATATAAAAGTTTTCTTGTATATACCTATAGAATACAAAAAATATGTATGGTAGAACTGTTTATTGGTTCCGGCGACGCAAGAGATGCAGTTTAAATCGTTCTGACTGATTGTTCAGTCGTAGAAAGATATAGCACAAGACTCGATGGAAGGGTACCTATCACCTGATTCGAATGTTTGTCAACATTGGACTGAACGAATGCAGAGATCATTACGCGACGAAGAACTCACACGGATGTAGTTGAAATAACGAAAGAACGTCGAATGGAGAAAATAAACGTAACTTACGGCTCGCATTTTCCTCTTGTAATGCTTTACGAAGTCTTTCAACGAGCACTGACTTGACGCCTTTCGTATCGAGTCCACGCTGTGAGAGTTCTGTCCTTAATTCGACCACTTTCAATTTTTCTGGATCCATCGCGCGTGATATTCAACAACGGTTTTTTAATCCACGCGCTTTTACTCGGTAGAAAATGTTACAGAAAGCCCATACACGCGCCAGTAAACCCGCGTTAAATATACAATATGGCGACGCAACTGCAAACAACGCGTTACGTGTTGTAAACGGATTTTATTGGTCAATGTGGCATTCGTTCGAACCGACGCCAACTTCACTGCTAATGGAATTATTTGTACCCGTTTGCATCGACATCCTAGAAGTGATCTTATTGGTCTCCTTAAGGCGGGACTGCTGCTGATTGGTCGGTGGATCGCATATACAGGGTGCTCCCCAATTCAACCGAGAAACTTCTCCGACATATTCGAGAGACTACTCTGAAAAAAAGTGTCGTAAACAAAAGACTGATTCAGCTCGCCTACCGAGATATGGATTAAAATATTAATGCACCTATTGCTATGCCTACTACATTTGATCTATCTTCTTTAAAATCGTTGGATACGCTTCCACAATATCAACAGCATATTTAAATGTAAACCCATGGCATACAATATTTTTTCTTTGCATTTGTTAACATTTTAAACATGCCGGCAAAGCTTATCTGTTTACATCGCAGAACATCCTATATTTGTTGTTTTCAAATGATTTCATAATGAATTATGTTGGGAAAAACGTGTTCGTTTGGTTATTCGTCAATGTTTTAAGGAAGAACAATGTTCTTTATATTATTCTTACTTCTTTTCCAAACCGATTCAATGAAATATTTATTAATTAATAATCAAACTTGCTTTTTATACAGATTGTGATAATGACTGCTACCTCCGATGTTTATCAATGATTCCTGAGGTTGTTGCACCATTGTTTAATCGTATTGTATTCAATCATGAATGCAATAAATGTGAACTGGTTGCATTCGGTGGAGGGAGAGTCATTGGTACACCACTTTTATGTAAACACATCGAAAAAAAGAAGATTCTATGGTAAATAAAATCGTTGATCACACAATCCACGAATTTACCTATTTGATTTTATTTCTGTATTTACATTTTTTTACAATGTTATAGGTATACTTGAAAGACCACCTCTACCATCTTCGATCGAGGAAGTTACTTATAAAATTTTTATGGTTGGTAGATCAGGAGTAGGAAAAACTTCTGTTGTAGCACGTCTAGCTGGTATACAAGAATCCAATAGTTATATAGAAACAAATGGCATAAAGAAGACAAATATATTTTGGCCAGTTAAGATATGGGACAAAGTTGTATTATTCAAACTACAATTTTGGGATACCTCCGAAACAAGCATTAAAAAATATAATCATATATTGCCTGTAGGTAGGATATATTGAAATTGTACAGGAGCAAAAATCACAATCATTTATTTTTCTAGGCCTGCAAGGATAAAGTCGATGCAATATGTTCTGTATTTTGTTTCGATGATGCCACAGGATTTAATGATGTTCCTTATTTGATGAATACAATGGCTGCTATAAAAGAAAAGCCTGCTAATATTATAATAGGAACTAAGTAATTTAATATTTCCATATTTATTGGCACAAACATTTTACGTGATTTTGTAGATTTAAATTATTTTAATTTAATTTGAAACATTTCTAGATTTAAACCTTGGTCAAGTTCTACAATAGAAGATGCAAGAATCAAAGAGTTCGAAGACAAATGGAAAGTTAAAGTTATTAGACTTGATATTAATAAATTGTCTACTAGATCTGAAATATTTGATTGTTCTTATCAATTAAATGCTATATGTAGTATACTTTGGAATAGGGACAAAGAATTTATATCTAAGCAAATGGGACAGAATTAAGTAGTCTGTAATTGTATGTTCATTTTTATATTTTTATACGATTACTAATACAGATATAATTTTAGCTATGTATTACCACCTTATTTATACGTTTTATAACCATTTCATTTCATTGGATTAAACTTTACATGCAAGCACAAATGATTTTTGCGATTCTGGCGATAAGACGCCATGTAAACAACAGCATGTATCTTTTGCCAGAGAGGTCATGGGAGTGCTCACGCTCGGGGTTTCGGCGTTCCCACTTTTGTGACACCGCCTTCACATCAGGACAGGGAGGACATAGCTAATCTTGTGTACTACCTTCATATCTATCATATGTTCCTAATACAAAACTGATTCCGAAGCTATTAGGAGCCGCATGAAATACTGTATCAAAGTAGGTAGCTGCGTCACAGACGAGGTACATGAGTAGACCAATAACCCAATGTATTTTGTCTCACGTCCGCGGGGCTGTATGTAGAGCCCCCTCACCATTTTTGTGTCACATCCTGCCGTATCGGTCGGAACTAATATCACAGACGAGATGTAGGAATAGGCGAGTTCAGTCATCTCATCTTATGCTGTTTCCTGTCGCACGACGTGAAATACCTGGAAATACCGAGTAATCATAAGGGGGTCGGTAGAGTTTGAAATCCATATACGTATGCATGGGTCAAAACCTTTTCAAACTATCGCTTCAATATTGCAATGAGCAGTTTAGAAGTGGTCAATTGTGTTTCCTAAAAGTCCAATCTATGTCTGTATAGAGCCCAAATTGCGAATTTCTACCTCATCGTGGAGTAATTTGTAATATTCGGCAGAAAATTCGAATTCTAAAGCAAGTATGACGTCACAAGATGGCTGCCGCTGAGAGATTCTCTTAATTTCGAGAGATTTAGTGTTCGTATCGAAAAAAAGGCTCTATACAGACGTAGCAAAGACATGTACAAACACGGTGGTATGCATTTTTAATTGATTACTTACTTATTTAAGACGTAAAATGTATAGAAAAAAGGCACAATTTTGCTGTTCCGCTTACTAGCGCCACGGTCTTTCCGCGGCAAACACTGTACGTTGCGATATAATTGGATATAATACGGTCGATAATGCAGATCGATAGCACAGGTTCACGTATGTACGATATGTATGCTGCCAAATATTGTAAATTACTCCACGATGAGGTAGAAATTCAAAATTTGGGCTCTGTACAGACATGGATTGAACCTTTGGGAAAGACAATTGACCATTTATAAACTGCTCGTTGCAACATTGAAGCGGCAATTTGAAAAGGTTTCTGACCCTTGCACTTGTCGCTACGCATCTCGTAACGTCAGGCTTGCATGGTCACGAAAGCAATTTTAATCAAGTAATAACTTTCAATCGCAAAATTATCCTCCAAAGTGTACACATTTGACACAATAGGAAGAAACAAGCATTACAGTTCGCAGTATTTGACTGAAGAAAACAGAACTGAAAATATGATTTAACAATGTTAAGGTTTGAACATAACAAGGTCATGGTTTGAACAAAATGACATCGCAACTCAAATGAACAATATTCGTAATTTTGAAAAATTGTCCTATGGCCGGCTTTCGGTCATTCTCGCACACCCTGCGCAGTTGCGTGCGATGATTTCCGTACATTATTCCTTTCGTTATTTCCTAACTCGTGGGGATCTGGACATTGTCAGCCAGGCCTGTCCTGCTCAGGTACAGGTGTTTCCATATTTTATGGAAACCCAGCCTTTTCTGCGCCAATTTGATTTTCCCCGTCGAAGGACCTGAAATGAGAGAGCACTTGAGAGTGCCATAAACCTCCCCCCCCCCCGTACCAGGACGAGAGAACTGTCCTGAGACCATGCTACAGGACTGTTTTTTTTTGCACCATTGTCGTCGTAAACGAACGTTTTGAAGACATTACACAGCAAACTGTGTAACTCGTCGTAGTTACACAATAAACGCTACGCCTTTTCCGATATATCACAGAATTTTGTCCCTTTTTGTTTTGTTGTAAAGTGTGTTTGAAAATCAGACATAAAAATATAAAAATATTTAAAAGATCCAATTGTTCATATTTTATTACTTGCTTGTTTCAAATATGACATCACGGCTTTCCTCTGTGCGCTTGGCGCGTTTAGTCTTGGACGAAACGTAGAAATGCTCGTTTGTCTTCGTCATGTCGTCCGCGATATATTGTATTAGATGCATTAGCTGAACAAACATGAACGAGGAAGTCCTTCTCGTTCAGCGAACGTACTACGGACCAGATTTTCTACGGGGGGGGGGGGCGATAATTTGTTGGTTTCGTCTATGGTGCGTGTTGAGCGCGCCGGTGTCGGATGACAATATGATACCTTTATTCGAAGATCTATTCGAATAAAGTCTGATTATTTACTATTTATTTATAGAATAGAAAAATATCCGTTATATTCCAGTAACTAACTAGAATTAAATATGTTGTAGTCCATGTGACAGTAGAAGAGGTTTAGCAATAATTTCTTTTTTGCAGCTTGAGAACTATTTTTAGAAATTACAGGCTAAATTATTTTTCTCACTTTATAAAGTAATGAAGAAAGGGTGATCCGTTTTTTAACACGTCTATTTAAAATCAACAATTTTTAAGATATCGAGATGTAACATCACACAATCGTAATAGTAACTAGTTCGAAATCCGGAAAATCACAGCAAATTTATAAAATTTTACATATATTTATTATATAAATAATAATATATAATAATAGTAAATAATCCTGTTGTTCAATCGATTGAAAATATAAATACATAGTGATAAAATATAATAAAATTTAAAAAAAAATGCGTTAGTAGGCAGCATTTGAACGAACGCTTGGCACGCTACCGTCGCGCCACACCAATTTTTGTAGTCTAGAAAAAATACGGCATGACATAGAGGATATATATATATATACAGGGTGGCCCACATAACTCTGAACATCTCAATATCTCGAAAACTATGCCATCGATTTTAAAGTTCTTAGCCTTAAATTGCATGGAACTGAAGGGCCTTTCTGACTACATAAACGTGAAGTGGCCTCCCTTCCCCTTTAACGGGGGAGGGGAGGTACCTTTGTAATTTTAAATGGAACCCCCTATAAAATGTTACATATTTAGATTCTACCGGAAAAAAACAAGCCAATTTTGTCTGAAACATTTTTTTGTCAGATACTTCCATGATGAGATATAACAGTTTGAAGTTTCGAGTTGTAGGTACTTGAAGCGTTCGGAAATAGCGTTATGGAATTATACGCGCTTGAGTCCTTTGCTTATTCGTCAAGAAATAAAATGTACTTTAAATTAAATGTTCAAAATGTCCACCACGGGCTTGTAAACATTTATTTACTCGAAACATCAGTATTCTTTGTTTCATATCCTCTTTTGTCGTCGGTGGTTCAAACATAACTTTGTCCTTTACATATCCCCATAAGAAAAAATCTAATGGTGTTAGATCGGGGGATCGAGGAGGCCATTGACGAGGTCCCCCACGACTTATCCATTTGTTCCCAAATTTTTCGTTCAAAAATTGCCTGGCGATGATTGCAAAATGTGGAGGAGCGCCGTCTTGTTGGAACCACATTTCTCTTCTAACGTACAGTGGCACATCTTCCAAAAGCGCAGGCAAATGATTTTTTAAGAAATCACAATAACTTGCAGATGTTACAGTTTCTTGAAAAAATAAGGTCCAATCACAAAATCTCCTGTTAGGCCACACCAAACATTTAAAGACCATCGATGGTGAAAGGGAACACATCGCATCCAATTTGGGTTTTCCACGGCCCAATAATGCAGATTATGTCTATTTACATGCCCTGAATTCATAAAAGTGGCCTCATCGGAAAAAAGTATTTTGCACAAAAAGTCGTTTTCCACAACACCCTGCAGCCACTCACAAAATCTTACGCGGTGATCGTAATCTGCTATCGAATTCTCTTGTGATAAAACCATGTGATATGGATGATACTTTTACCGTTTCAAAATTCGTTGAATTGATGAACGACTAATATGTAATGTTTGTGCAAGTGTACGTTGACTAATGTGAGGATTTAATGTAATTGCAGCAAGAATACTGGCACTATTATTTTCATTAGTGACAGCTTTACTAAGCCGCTTTTCTAAATTATGAAATGTTTCTAAATTATGAAGCGCGTATAATTCCATAACGCTATTTCCGAACGCTTCAAGTACCTACAACTCGAAACTTCAAACTGTTATATCTCATCATGGAAGTATCTGACAAAAAAATGTTTCAGACAAAATTGGCTTGTTTTTTTCCGGTAGAATCTAAATATGTAACATTTTATAGGGGGTTCCATTTAAAATTACAAAGGTACCTCCCCTCCCCCGTTAAAGGGGAAGGGAGGCCACTTCACGTTTATGTAGTCAGAAAGGCCCTTCAGTTCCATGCAATTTACGACTAAGAACTTTAAAATCGATGGCATAGTTTTCGAGATATTGAGCTGTTCAGAGTTATGTGGGCCACCCTGTATATCTCGTCGGTGGACCGGTTCTGTTCCAGGAAAGACTGACCGGTTCTGTGCCACGCTAAGGCTGAGCAGATGTCAGCACTATATCGGGAACGCCGAAAACCCGGGCGTGAGCACTCTCATTCCTCTCTGCTTATAACTCGTCTGTGACTATACATACGTTACTGTTTCGGGGGCGCATGCGCGAGAAAACGGCCGATATCTCATCACTGTATTCCATAGCCAACAGTTGTTACCAGCTGTTACTTAGTCCTTCCTGGTACTTCCTTCTCATGTCTCGAAGCCCGACGAATGTATATTCTAATTATGATATTGAAACGACCAAAATGAATTGGTTAATCTATCTATCAACATTTGATTAAAACGTTTTATATGGGACACAAAAGGATTATAAAATTTCACGACAAATGAATCTTGTACTTATGCGCATGTTGACTTGTTTTTCCATAAATGTATGTATCACGATAATGGTGGTATTATTTGGAAACGCATGCGCACTGAAAATTCGTTTCGAAAAAAAAAACGCGACAGTTTCGCCTCTGTGAAAGTTTTATGCGTTTACTATGTACTATATGTATATGTATACATATGACGTATACGTATTCAGGCGAGTCACAGCAGGGTGTGGTTTGGGTTTGAGTCACTCGCAAGCGCAAGCAAATCAAATCGGAAGTTTATATACATAGCTATTGAGCGCCATGCCGAGCTGTGTTGAGTTGTGGTGAGTGTGGTGAACCGTGCGTCGAGTGGTAACACCGCAAATGCAAAATTCTGAGTGGGGCGGTTTGTATGTATACTGGTATACATAAGTGTATGTATCTGTATGTACGATTTGTGTAGATATATACTTGTATGCTACACTCCAATGTTTGTCAATGATTCATTTCGTTTCTGATTTAGTTAGTGAATCGTGATCAATTGTGATTGCTGTTCTTCGATTGTGGTTCGAATGTGTAATATCGTAGGCGTGAAAGAGGGCTACAATAGAGCCCGAAAGTCAACGTAAAGGAATTTCGAAATTCTCGAGATAAGGGACTTATCAGTCAGCCATTCCGGTCCTGACACGATTGACTACTAAAGCATTTTTTATAGCACCGTTTTTTGAATATTTTACATTCGAAGAAAAACGTTCCAGGGATCATTTTGCGTAAGACACTACGTTTTTCTGACTTACCAGGTGAGTTTAAAGAATTTTTCAATAGTATCAGTTCCATCCTGTCACAAGCAGGTGATAGGAAGTTTTACTTCACAGAAATGTACTTACACTGTCCAACCGAGAACAACTACTCCTGATAAACATTTAGTGTTTATCATGCGACGTTACATGCTGTTACATAATGGGTACTCCAAATTTTATGTTTTAGGAAAATGTCGAACAATGGTAGTAGTTTGGAGCAACAAATCGCAAACTTACAAATTAATCATGGAGATGGCATTAAAATTACAAAGCCTGGCAAAAAGATAGGGCCAGCCGTACCACCGAAACCAAAAAAATCACAGTCTCAGGTCAGTGTTTCATAAAAGTATTAGAAGGTTAATTAATTGTTTTGTAGTTTGTAATGTTCTATGCTTGTTTCTCATGTCTGTTCCATTATCATTGGAACATGTTTATGGTAAAAATTGATTTGGTTCTGGACTACTTGGAGATCAATTTCAGATGGAACACATCCATATACATATTATTTGGTTTTAGGTAACGCAAAGTTACACCGTAAAGGCAGGAACTGCGTCGTCGTATAGTACAGTATTGAATGATGTCACGACAAACGAAAAGCCATCGAATTTCTATGCAAACTCTCCTACTCCGTATGTGCCTATAAATATAGAGAAGAACGATTTTTCGGTGTCGTCGACCACAAACGGAAAAGACACGTCTAAACTTTATCAGAACAACGATAATTTCTACGCGCGACAAACCAACGAAAAATTTGAACCGAAATATGGATACGACGAGAAAAACTTCTATTCTAACGTTGGAAATCTACCAGCTCCTCAAGTCCCTGCCGAGGATCATTCGAGATCGGCGAGAAACGTCGTGTACAGTAACATAGATCCTCCAGTGAGCATGCAAAATAAAACTGGAAGCAAGACTGAGAACGACATAATTTACAGCAATATTCAATGGAATTCGAAACCGGAAAACACATATTGTAATATTTCTCCTGCTCACGGTAATCAGACTAATCAATCAGAATCAGAATCTTGAAGATAATTGTATAGAACGACTCGCTGTTCGCTTCGTTTGTCTCGCTCGAGAAGATTCGGTAGAAAAATGAATGAATTCAATGAATTTCATTTACAGATGATTTACCACCTCCACCGGAATTATCGGAGTACGTTCCTTGTGTTCCAAGTAGCTCTTTTCCTCCACCGCCGGAAGAATTGCCGCCACCGCCGAGTCCTGTTTCGTCGAGTTACAGCGAATTGAGACGCGCCACTTATCAAACCGATTTCCCTTCGGACAATTATCCGAACGATATTTATGGGACAAGCTCGCAGTCCAGCTCGACGTACGAGTCTATATACGAACCGATTAATCCGAGGCCACCGTCTCAGTTATCTTGTAATTACTCCATGTATTCCGGCTATGGGTCCGCTACGTCGACCCAGCCGCAAGGGAAAGTTTCACCGGTCAAAGAAGTATGCTTTTTGATTTTTTGATGCAAGATTACCTTTCTTCTGTGGTCTTCGATCGAATAAAGGCATTGGCTATTCGCATCTTACACCGTTGTTGCGTTTCAGGTGGACGATTTGATGGACTTATTGGTCCACGGAGTGGAAGACAACGACGAAGACGACGACATATATGGAATATGTGCGCAATGCGGTCACAAAGTCGAAGGCAAAGGATGTTCCGCGATGCACAAGGTTTTCCATATCGATTGTTTTTGTTGTTACGTTTGTAAAGTGAACTTACGGGATAAACCGTTCTTCTCATTGGAGAGCAAGCCTTACTGCGAGAAAGATTATTTGAACACTTTGGAGAAATGCTGCGTTTGCGCCAGTCCGATATTCGATAGAATATTAAGAGCCACAGGAAAACCTTATCATCCGTCTTGCTTCACGTGTGTGGTTTGCGGTCAGAGTTTGGACAGTATACCGTTCACGGTGGACGCTACCAATCAAATTCACTGCATAGAATGCTTTCACAAGTACAGAATATTTTCATATTTTTCATTGAAAAGCACAGAGATTATAATCGTAGCGGTAGCGCGTGTCCAAAACAAATCTCACTTACCATTTATATTACAGGAAATTCGCGCCGCGTTGTTGCGTATGCAAGCTACCAATAATGCCGGAACCAGGCCAGGATGAAACAGTACGGGTCGTGGCCCTGGATCGTAGCTTTCATATTCAGTGTTACAAGTGCGAAGATTGCGGTTTGGTTCTATCTTCCGACTCCGAGGGACGCGGCTGTTATCCTTTGGATGATCACGTACTATGTAAAAGTTGTAACGCGACCCGCGTCCAAGCATTAACGTCACACATGACGACAGAATTGTGAATCGTTCTTCAATCTGTAAACGCGCCAATAACTGCCAAGATTATTCGAACTATATAATATTACGATCGGTTGTTAAGCTCTTTTAGTTGCAGTTCCAACGATTTTTCAACCTTAGGAATAACTATTATACATATAGTACTGTCGAATATATCGAGAACAACTAAAGACTCGATAACTTTTTTATTATTGTTTATTATTACGTATTACGAAGAGATGTGTACCTTTTGCCGGAGATATCTTTTCGAGACGAGTGTGATGATTAATAGTTACGATAACGAATAATGTGATCCTAGGAAACATAGCATACGCGGTTAGAACAAAGTATTCGATGTCTAGTGCGAGAGAGAGAGAGAGAGAGAGAGAGAGAGAGAGAGAGAGAGAGAGAACTGTGTTGAATTTTATGGGAGATTGTATTCACGAAAATGGCACGCGAATGTGACACGAGAGGTAGAGATTGTGCCATTTATATATCCGTTTTCATTTACCTATATTCTGGTATATCGAACCTGTTAGGTATTTAGAGATTTCCGCTTTATGGTAAATCGTGCAAGAAGACAATGTATCGGTGCAAATACCTTAAACCTTATCGTTCGTTTCACGATAAGTAAAAAGACTAAGCAATTGCACGATAATAAAAAGTGTAATTGTTAAGACTCATTGCTGAGGCGATATCGAATCAATAAAGTATTCAATTCGTTTAACAGAGAAACAATATGGTTTTAATCTCACAGTTGTTTACTATTCCTTTTTTCGCCTCGTGTTTCGATACAGCATAAAACGTTGGAAGACGGATCAGAACGAGAAAGGTAAAGTGACAAATACCGTATGTGTATTGGAGCATAATATATTTTATATCTTTACGAGATTTTATTATCGTTATTATTATTATTATTATTATTATCATTATCATTGCTATAACATGTATGTATGTGTATATATATATATATATATATGTATGTATGTATATATATATATATATATATATATATATATATATATATATATATATATACATACACACACACGTATGTATGTATGTATATATATTTGCAGGAGAGATTCACACTCATTTTTACTCTATTTACTCTTTGCTATGTCATTTTCCATCTATATAATGTTCATGCACAGATGATTTTATTTTCTTTTAAATATATGTATTCTTTTATACGTAGTATATTTGCTTTTATTATCGTTGAGTACTTGGATAGTTTCTTGTACGTACAACCTACATGTCATTTTGTGTATAATTTATGTTTTTTTCTTTTCAATACATCAATTTTAGTGTTCTCGAAGGTATGCCTTTCCAGATTGTCGAGCATCGTTCGTCCATCTTGGTCGAAACGAAACGAAAATAATACGAACATTCTCTGGTTATCTGATCGCTGTTACTACGGTTCTCCTCCTGTTTAGGCCATTGTTGTCGCGTCTTACTCGACAGAGTACCACTTAGATGCAAGACACAAGCAAACACTTTAGATTTCCAAGAGAAATTAACGAATTAACGAGGAACGAGCTAGACGATACTCTCGGAATATCGAGAAATCGAACAAAACTTCCCACATGTAACGCGAACGATACACAATCATAAAAAAGCAAACCTTTCGCACCATGTACAGTGTACAATATACATCAATTATATTCCTATTTTCAACTACGCTTACCCACTAATATCTATCTTAGACTCCTTTTCTTTTGTATTATAATATACTTTGCGAAGTATATATTATATTATATTATATTATATTATATTATATTATGTTATATTATATTATTTTATATTATATTATATTTTATACCGCATCAGCACCATTCTACGTTGAATTTAGTACATGGATAATAAACGTAATCGTGATCTTGAGATCGTACCTAACACGCGCTTGTCTAGAATTCGTTCGAGCCAGTACCAAACTAAACATAGAATCGCGCAATTTCTTTTCGCATAGATGTATATTATATATTATGTATATATTTATGTATTTACCTTATACATGTATATGCGCGGGCGCGCATGTGTATATGTATTATATTATATTTATTATATGTAAGTATTGTTTTTCGTATGGTATGCGTGTTTAAAAAATGCGTGCGTACGCGGTGTACGAAAAAACCTAGAATCGATACACCGACACGTCACACGAATGATTTATTCACGCAACCTATCTTCTTTTCGTGGTTTTTTGTTGTTGTTGTTGTTGTTGCTTGAACAACTTGCACGCAATAATCACAGCCACCTATCCAGATTCGCACTCGCACACACTCACGTTCAAATACGCGTTTTTCTACGATTCTTGTCGCTGTCGCATTCGCATTCCATACACGCGCATACCCGTACTCGCTACACTTTGCTCTCTTCTATTCTCCAACATTTTCCCGTCTGTTTATCTATCCGTTAATAATATGTATATATGCATGTATGTAAGTATATATGTATATTGCTGAGATATATCTTTCGTGTATCATACATAGAAATAGGTGCCGAAACGAGCTGCTTTTTCTTCCCATCATTTTTCCGTTCAACTTCTCCGTCGCTGAACAAGCGCAACGAGTTCGGTAATTTATATATGTACACATACATATATATATTTTTGTGTACATATACGTATGTGTATATAATAATCGTGTTGCAAAACGATCACAATGAGAAAAAGGGGTCACGCGACTCGAATAATACCGTATAAAGTACGCGCCGATACCTTTACCACTCTTACGAACTTTTCGCTGCTCCGAATCACTGTTTTTCGTTTCATTGTTCCCAACTGGAACGGAAGAGACGGTTATCGGTTTTCAGTGTTTCGTTCGCTCCTTCGGCCCGTCTACTAATCTCCTCCCTTCTCGAATTCGGAATTCCATTCTCGTCGAAAAACAGCTTTCTTACTTTCACACGCTTTGTAATCCGCTGGGTGCTGGTGGGCCGTGGAGCCCGTAAATCAATAAATAAATAGAGGAACAACATTCTTCAAACATTTTTTTCTTATAACAACATTAGAGGCTCTTGGAACGTAACGCAACAAATGTTCAACAATACAATCACGAAAACAAATAGAAGGCACTCTTGCTCTTTTTTCCTTATCTCGATAAATCAATTTGTATGTTTTTTGTTTTTGCTTTGTCTCGACGACTCAACGGGTAACCTACGCGTTCTAGGCCTTTGTCCAGGGTGGTCTACGTACTATCAATCCTCGTTAATTATATTTTCTCCTCCTATAATCTTTTTTTATTCGTCGTTGTCGTCGTAGTCATTGTCGCAGTCGCTAGATATCTTTCTGTCTCGTTCCGTCTCTCGTTCGTACACGTTTTTTTCTCTTGGATTTTCTCGGGTTCGGCGGATACGTCGCCAGCTTTCAAGAAGACTAATAGGACAGCTATTCGGCAACGCCGCGCGAACCTTCGTTACCTTTTCACACCGCCATACACACTTGTCCGTATTTCCCTTTTCTTTTCGTCTTTACGTCTTTTTCGTCGTCTTTTCTCCCCTCTGTTTAAATAGACAATAATAGCTACAATATGCGAGATATGAGATAACAAATTTCTCGTTATAGATAAAAGAAATTCACCATCGTAACAATTAGGTAGAATATTATTTAACTTCTTTTATATTATAATAATTTAATTATTGTTATTTGCTTGGAAGCTCACAGCCGACACATTTTTTTTTTTTTGTTTAATTCATTATTACATATACTTCCTCTTTCTTTAAATCGTATTCGTTAGGTACGGGCATCCGTTTTTTTTCGTGTTTTCTCCCTACCTCGTTCTTTTTTTTTTGCTTTTTCTTTCAATGTTCAACGTTACGTTTAACAGCTACTTTACGATCATCTCGAATCTTTTGCGCGGAAATTTTTTTCGCGAGAAACGAACAAAGAGGATGTGTGTGAGGGTACGTGGGCGGGGAAGTGGAACGATAAATTAATGACCGCTACCGTTTCGAGAAATGCGTGAGAATATAACATGGTTCACGGTTACTCTAATTAAGAGGGGGTGGGGGGGACAAGAAAAAAAAACTATAAGTACTGTGACGCGCAACCATGTTTCAGGTAGAAAATCAAAAATGAGAGACGTGGCAGTGCCTTGAGCAACCGTTTTACGAAACTCAACTACATTCTGCCTTCTTATTACCCTTCCGCGTATTTTTTCTTTCTTTCTTTTACTTTTTTTTTGTTTGACTTTGAACACATAACAAATCGCTCGCGTTTGTACGATAACAACGTTATTAGTTTTGGTTTTCTCTATTCTTCCTCTGTTCTATTATTTGTATGAATCTTTTTCATCGTCTTCGTCGTCTCTTATTCTTCGTCTGTATATCCACATCTATCCTACTCTAGCCTTGCTCGTGAGATTCATGGTTTGCCGAGCCTATCGCGCTTATGACGTCAAATACTGCATATGACATAGATTTAAGTAATGTAGCGTACCTATAGTATCTACCAAGGACGCACAAACACACATACACACACAATATATTTGTTTTTGCTTTGTATATATGTATACATATGTAGTCCCCGTAATCATTCAACTGTTGCAAACAATAACGCAATCAACTAGTTTTCTGTGTTTCATATCCGTTCATTTACTAATTTATATCTCGCCTATAATATAATTTTTCAAAGCCAACATAATAATCTTTAAATATTGTGTGTACATATATATATATATATATATGTATGTGTGTATGTGTGCGCATGTGTATCCGTATATATATATTTATTTATTTATATATATATATATATTTAGAGAGAGAGAGATATATTCATTTATAAATGCTTAACAATTTAGTATGTTTGATAGTTTACCGAAGAATTAATAATTTACAAGATCGATCGTCTATATTTAACTTGTCGTTTCCCTTTTTTTCAGTTTAGTTTTTGTATTCGGTATTGAGATCACAAGAGAATTCTATTTCTCTCTTCTTTACACTGGTGCTAATGCAGCGTTGACGTTTGTTCGATTTTTGAACAGGCGACAATTTGAAATTGTGAGAGGGGGAGGGGGGGAGTTGCGGACACGCACACGCGTTGTTCGTGTGTCCGCTAACCGTGAGGAAAGATGACTGCGACGAAAAGAAGATCGATGAAAAAAGAAGTGAAGCGAAAATGAAGAGAAAAGAAAAGAAAGGAGAGAGAGAGAGAGAGAGAAAGAGAGAAGAGAAAAAAGAAAGATTTAAAGAAATATGGATGAGAGCGCATCCGAAAAGTGGCTCAATGGCTCAGAGGCTCAGAGCTTGCATCTGATGGCACGTGTCGCCCAGCTGATTCTGATCGGCGGCTGTGGAATGGGCCGGAAGCGCTCTCGGAGTGCCCGGCGGGGTGATGGGCATTCTTCCGATACCCGGAGGAGCATCTCCAGCGCCGCCCAGACTGTCGTCGGACACTTTGTTGCCCGTCTGCATGATCCCGTTCACCTTGTACTTGTTCTGCCTCAGGATCGCGTTGTTCTGAGTCGAGCCGGAACTCGAGTATTTCTCGGTGGATTTTCGTCCAGCGGCGGACAAAGCAGCGGGAGCGATGGCGGCGTATCGGCGTTGCTGTTGGCCCGACTGTTGTTGTTGCTGCTGCTGCTGATGGTGATGTTGGGACGGGGCTAAGGATGGCTGATAACGGTTTTGCGTCGGAACGTACAACGGGACCTGGGAGGTGGGTGGTGATAAAGTTGGAAGCGGTCGTGTCATAGGCGAATACGGGGCTGGAGGAGGACTGACGGGCTTCTCCGAATTGTTATTACTCTCCGCGGTATTTTGTACGCTTTGCGTACTTTGCGCGCTCTGCGCGCCCTGCGAACCGTTGCTACCCCCCGTTCCGTCAGCTTCACCAGTCGCGTTATAAGTTTCGGAGGACGACCGATTGTTCGAACCGGCGATATTCCCTTCGGACGTTTGCACGTTGTTGCGATAGACGTTAGCCGCGTTCTTGCGACTCGAGTAGGTGCTCGACTTGATAGCGTGATCCGCGTACTGATCGTTCGAATGACTCCTCCGACCGTTGGCGTACTCGTTTCCGAAACCATGACCGGACGCGGATGTCACGAACATCTTCGACTGCGAGGTGCTCGCGTAACCGGCGTTGTACGACTGAACAGGTGGCAGGTTCGACGTGAAACCACCGACGTTCCCGGATCTATGAGGACTGTAAGTATCGGAGCGTGGCGCCGCGTAGCAAGCCGGAGAAGTTTGCACCGTCGACGAACCGCCAGCGGTAACCCCCGAAGCCACTGCTCTTCGTTGATTGCATTGCACAGAGGAGAACCGCGAGCCCATCGCGGCCGACGCTGGGTATTTGTTGTAATTGCCGTCGACGTTCGCGTGCTTGTACGACTGCGAGTTGGCCAGGTGCGACGATTTCGAAAACGCTGGTTGATGAGGCGACAACGCGATCCCATGACCACCCTTCGAGTAACTGTTCTGTCCGTTCGCGGGCCCCGATTTCGAATACTCCCTCGAGTTGAGGTAACCCTGAGGTTTCGCCGACGAGTCGAAAATCTGCTGAGACACGGAGGAGCTCGGGGCCGTAGCCGCCCCCGGTGTTGGCAACAAACTGGCACCAGCCGCGACCACCGAAGCATTCGGGAACGGGGCAGTCGTGTGCGCGTGAGGAATGTAAACTGTCGCCGGATGATAGACGATCGTCCTACAGTGCATCCGATTGCCGGCGCAATCCTCCGCTTCGTTCAAACACGACTGCGAATTGTACAAGTTCGCGCTGTGTATCGCGATCGAATGGTAATTCGTGTAACGACCAGACACGGGGAATTTCACGGGCATCAAGGACACCATGGGTGCGGACGAACCCGCAGCAGCTTGCGTTGTTTCGCTGTGCGGTTGCTCCGAGTGGCTCGACGTCGAACGAGAGTCCTACGGTTCAGTTCATAGATATGATAACGTTGCAGCCAGATGGCTTTTCGTAGCCTTTGATGTTTTGATTAACGACCGACTAGGCTCGGTACGAGTAATTTTCAATTGAAATCTCGATCTCGATATCCGGACTGAGCGGCATGGTTTTCGATCTGACGCGCTCACGCGAGACACAGTGGTCACCAGAGCGAAATACAGCGGAAAAGCGCGAGATAGAACGTGTTCGATTCTAACGATCGCAACTATGGTCTGTCCAACGAGGCGTGGCAGTCGAGTACCAGCGTGCGTCTTTCGCTAACTTTTCAGAAGGCAACTTCAACTCTGTCACACTCGAGTGGCTATGTTTACGTTTACCGCTTCGTTTCGTTGAACAGAGTATAGAACGATCGGTTGACCCGACTTACCTCTTGCGGAGCAGCTTGACCATCGGATGAAGACGTTTGCTGACATGATGTATCCGTGGAGTACAGCAGCATCTGCTGGTCGGCGAGTCCCATGGCCGCGTGCGGAGGCGGCGGAGGATGAGCTCCGGCTGCGAACGGATAGTAAAGATGATCGACCTGCGTCTGAGGCGGGCCAGCGGGCACCGGAGGATGATGATGATGTGGGGGCGGGGCAGCAGGATAAAAGTGCGTGGCTGCTTGCGGAGGCAGAGAAGGCAGCGGCGCCGGCGGAGGTCCTGTTGGAGGACTGGTTGCCCCCGCCGTCCCGTTGTTCCCATTTCCGGAATTGTTGTTGCCAGCGTTCGCGTTGGTCTGCGAGTTGCTACTAGGGTATAAGTACGGAGAAGCTCCGGCTGCGGCCGCCCCTGGATAATACGTCTCGTACTGCACAGAGAAACAAACATTCTACCATCAGCCTTTGATTCGCACGCGACTCTACAATACCGTCGTAGTAGGTATCGTAATTTGTGAAACTTCTCGAAGCGAATTTGAAAAACTCTCTCTCTCTCTCGTTCCTTCGAAAACCCGCAAATTCAAAGGAAATCGAGATCTCGTTCTCGAGTGTATCAAGGTCGATGTACATGCCATGAAAATTCTTCGACGCCGACAAAGCTCCGAGAGAGACACGCTCTAATACATTACCGTGATTCGATCGTTAATCTCTATCGCGCTTCTATCCGATCTCTGTCTAGAATCTAGAATCTAGGAGCGCGCTTTACTACTCTAAGAATCTCTGCTCCGCGCAGAGTAATCGATCTCGCGAAATATCCGGGAACATCGGCCGCTACCTCTGCAACGAATACGCTACTTTGAGTCAGTTGCGCGTTAAACACATACAAACGGTGACACGAAAGACAACAGAGCATGAAGAGAGTACGAGAAGGAAACACGAACGTTGCACCGTGAAACGACGCGCCAACGATTAAAAAAAAAAACTAAACTATCTACGGCAATAGTTTCTGTATAAGTATAAGCATTCGATAATCGAATTTTCATGGTCGAGGCAAACATAAGAGACGCGTGCTCGACAAATAAACGAATCGTGTAAAGTGTGGAAAAACTTGTGCGTAAAACATGTACGTGAAATATAATACGATACAATATAATTTAACGTAACGCAATATAATATATAATATAATGTAGTATAATATATTAAGTGTAATAGTAATAGTAATAATAATAACAATAATAATAATAATAATACTAACAACAATAATAACAATAACAATGAATCGTGAAAAAGAATCGAATGTGCATGCATCATAGTCGATAGGTCATGCAAAAGATTGAGAAAGAAAACGCACAGGGATGAATGCTAGTCGCTGCATGCTAGTCGTTTAGCATAGACCATGTACCTTTAGACCTCAATACTGTATAGCGTCGAGAAGGACGTAAGTAGGCATTTGCTGAGGGTTGGGTAGAAACGCCGGTGGTATGGCTTCTCCCATCAAACCATTTGTCTGTCAAACCGCAACCGAGTTACAGTTTAATAAAAAATACAAGCTATACCCATAGACATAGACAATTGATATGGTACGTATGGATGTACATAGGACCCAAGATTAAATATCGGGAATATCGTAGAAAGAGATCCATAGAATCCATAGTTTCGTGTGCACTTTACTCACCGGCATAGGCGAATACGGATACTGCTGTGGCATAAAGAGAGACGGTGCGGGACATGGATACATCACAGGCGCGAAAGTTTGATGACCAGCGGCTTGAGGTCCTAACCGTTCGGATTTTTATTTTTAGAACCACTCTCGGATCACCAATTATTACCTACTAAAAAAGCTACGACCGTCTCATCGATAAACTTACCAAACACTCCCGTGGTTTGATAGATAGTTGCTGGATCGGTCGGCGGAGCGATCGGTGTCGTTGGCGCTGGAGCCATCGTGTTACAATACATGCCGTTCTGATATAACCCCATACCTGAACAAAAAACATATGATGCATGTTTTGCGCGTTCAACTGATACCACCTAAAACCAACTTCTAAATCAATTTCTACCGACCGTTTGGGTAATAGTAAGTGTTAGTAGGCACAGAAGGGGGAGATCCAGAACCACCGTCGAAAGACCTGTTGAAGGGTTGCTTCTTGATCGCAGGCGCGATATTTAGTTTTCTTTCTCTCAAGACAATGCAATCGGGCTACAATTTGAACAGTTCACAATTAGTATAGGTAATACGATTGTTGGGTCGAACACGGTACGCAACACAGGTTGTACCTCTCGTTGAAGTCTCTTGGCTTCCTCTTCCGTTTCAAATGTAACAAATCCGTAACCTTTGGACACTCCGGCACGGTCTGCGATTATCTTTGTAGCTTTCACATTGCCATAAGAGGAAAACAGTTGAGTCAGTTCCTCGGGGCTGGTATTGGCAGAAATGCCTCCAACGAAGATGCGATTAGGCACCAATGTACCATACTTTGGTGCAGCCATTGTAAGACTTGTAGCCGAGGCAGGGCTAGAGGCTGGACTAGACCCCTCGGTTCCACCTGTCGATGCTGAACTCTGAAACAATAAGATACAAGCAAATGATTTGCTGGATTAGAGATATACCCAATATCTTGGTCTCCGTGCATCCATTATTCCATTATTCTACCATTATGGTGCTTGTTATATCGCGTTTTGTAATTTAAAATCGAATCGTTTCTACGTACGCGTCTAGAGCACTTGTAATTTCATGGTAACGTCGAATACACGCTGGATAAATACTCTATTTAGTCGACGACGAAATGTCTCGTCGAAACGTATAATGGTCGGTGTTGTCCCTCGCCAATAGCGAGAGATTAGTCGCGTATTCGCAAGTCCAACGAAAATATTGACAGTCGCGAGCTGTCTGTTCGATGGGAATATTCGGGGCATCGACGGTAAATGCAGGTTAAATGTTTGCGGAGGTTGTTTCGTTCGAACAACGTGTTCGGTAGGTCGATATCGTTCGTGGGAAAGCTCTTGTCAACACGAGCGAGCGATCGCCGAGTCAAAAAAAGGAGGACTGATTCGAGGGGTTATATACGATGGAAACGTTGGTTGTTAGCGAAAGAGTGCTCACCATCTTCGCGACAGTCGGGCGTGTGAACGTGTTTGCTGGCCGTGAGGTTGTCCTAGCAGCTTGAAGGTACCCTGGCCTCGCACGAGGTCACCTGGGTGCCCAGGGACTGCCAAGGACCGTTGCAACCACTTCAAAAGGACTTCCAGCCTCCGGCGAAGCTGCTGTTCCTTCTCGCTAAACCTCCAAACACTACAGAGACACTTTTACAAGATGGCGGTGATAGCCGCCGTTCAGGGCGCTAATTTTCCCGATTTGAAATTTTCGATCCGCCGTGTTCCGCGATCGGACGCTTTCGACTTTCGACTACACGAACGGACGAAACGGATCGAGCCAACGTTTTCCTCGGCCGAGAACCGACCACAAGAAAGCTTTTTCCTCGCGTGACAGAAAACGAGCACAACAATACAAGCGCGGCTCTTATCGAGATTGAACGTTTTAAACGAAACAGAAACGATAACAGAAACATTGGTAACATTGAACTTTCCCGAGCGCGGAACGACGTTCCTCCGATGTACGTGCACGTTTAACACAGTATTCACCAGTTTCGATTCGATTTACGCGTATTCTCGGAAAAACTGAATCTATGGTCTCGTATCGGCTCTATTTCTAAACGTTACCTTTGCGATGCGTCGACGTCGTACAGTCGCGCGGCTCATGGAAATTATCGGTATTATCGGTACGGAACTATTTTGTTTAATTTTATTTTTTATTTTATTTTATGTTAATCTATACTATTTTATTCTATCATATTCCATTCTATTTGATTCTATCCTATTGCATGCATCTTAAAATCGAGAGATCCGCGAGAACACGCTCAAAAAATACGTCTACGGAGTTGAAAGAATCTTGAATTCAGTTTTGCCGTAATGGCGTTGATTGGCCGTGGTTACTATGGCTCGCACGGAAAATACGAATTTCTTTTTTTTTTTCTCTCTTTCGTTGAAGCTTACCTAGTTCCGGTTACGAAAAGTTTCCGAGAATTTCTTCGAACATCTTCGCCGAGGCTATCGATTCTATTTTGGACGGCTGTTCGTCGCGCGACGAATAATCGAATAACCAAACAACCGAACGGTCGAATAAAAACACTGAAATTCTAACGAGTAACGAGAACAGGGGGAAAAACGAAAACGAGCTTCCTCACAGCATTGTTGACTTCGAAAGACTGAAACATTCACCGCCGCACTACACTGATCGCTGCAGCGCGTCCGTAACAGTAACTCGTATCGATACCACGGCAAACCGATCTTTCTTATCGACTCGGAATCCCCTCGATAATTCACAAGATTTCGTTTTCTTTTCTTTTTTTTCCTCGTTCGCGGATGACACGTGCGAGAAAACGCGACGTGCTACGATCGTTGTTTCGAGCACGGAATAAAGAGCACGCACAGGGTACTCGCATCTGTTTTACAAGATTCGATGTTCAAATGTTACGTGAAAAATGACAAAAGGCAAACGCACGCGGCGATTGCACCGTCGATAAATACGTACCGATGTAACGTTTATTAAACTCTATGTATTTATACGGTAGACGATAGTCGCGTATAGACAGTCAATGTACAATGAATTCACAAGAAGCTAACGAAGAAAACGATTATATATCGGCGAAATCGAAATACGTCGACGAGATCGAATTTGTAGCAGGAATACCGTACGACAATCCCTCAGGACTCTGGTAATCCGAAATGACTTTCGAGGCAACGTTCAAGTTCTGAAAAGGAAGAATGAATTTGCGATGACACGATATGCGAAACGATAGACGGTAAATAAACATCACACGTGACTCGTAATAATAATAGTAGTGATAATAATAATAATAATAATGATAAGGATATGGATAAGGATAATGAAATGACAATGACAATTAGAATGATAATGATAATGACAATGATAATATTATTAATAATAATCATAATCATAATTTTCATTGATGCGATTATCGGATGATCGATCTCGAAACTGCTCGTTACCTCCTAGTTGAACTTACATATTTTTTGTGCATAGCCAGGCAAAAAGTGCAAAGCTGCGGCCTCGCTTGCGACTCGGGCCAGTGGTTTGCCCCGTAAACACTGTTGCCGTCCTCACCGACACGTAAACAGGGTTGTTGGTTTATGGGCCCTGCAACGAGGACGGCCCCCAGGTGGCTGATGTAACTGCTGGCTAATCGCAAAGTCTCGATTTTCGATAATTTTCTATCCGCCGGTTCCGTCGGTATCAACGTTCTCAACGCACTGAACGCCGTATTCACACTGCACAGGGAAGATTGCTTTTCTTCAGTGTTGTTCGCGTTGTTCGCATTGTTCGCGCTCCTTACACATTCCAAAAGGATATTTACAATTTTTTGTTCCCAGTATCGCGTAGATCCGCTGCTCGGAAATCGTCGACGAGTTTACTATTCGTACCGTCACGATTTCCTGCAGCCTACGAGAAAATTGATGGGAAAAGAAAAGTAATGTTCACCTATGAGTGCGATCCCTTTCGCGCGCATTTGCTTGATAACGTTGTTTCGAGGATTCCTCGTTTCTCCGTGCAGCCATGCTGCGCGTTACGCCGTTATCGGTAAGTCGTCTTGCAATTTGATCGACACCAAACCGCCGCGAGTTCTGTTTCACCGCACCAACAGCTTGCTCATGAATGACTAAGCTTTGCGGCTTTCTCCGTTTCCTCTAGAATCCCCTTTTTCACGTTCTTTCACGCTCTTGTTTCACCCCCCTCTCGTCCGACTTGTTCCGCTCCGCCCCCGTTTCCCGAATACACATGTGAGCTGCACGTGCATCCGATCACGGTTCAACGGAGCACTTACACTATAAAAGCATCGTTACAGTAAAAAAAAAAGGGGGGGACAAATTGATGACAATAACAGTACGAAGAAGAATCACACGAACGAACAATTTAGATGCAAAGTGTCAACTATGGAAAAAGAAACGGAACAAACATTGATAAACACGAAAGAAAGAATAGAAAGAAAGCAAAGATTTTCGCAAGAAAATCATTGACTGCATGCGCAACGATTTCAAATTTTCTGAAAGGCGCGATCAACGTTGTTTCATGCAGCGCTCAACGGCGATCTAGCATACTCCCACGTAAAGTGGCTGGCAAGTCCAGCTGGGTTTCACATTACGGTCAACAAAAACGCGGCGCGGAGCGGAGCGATCCAAAGCGGAGAAGAACGTCGAGGCAGGAAGCTAGGAAAGCAGAAAACAGAAGGCAACAGACAACAGGCAACATTCGGGTGAGGCGAGGAACACAAATTTCATACAGCGGCACGATCACCCTATGATGTTGGAAGACTCGACGATGTACGCGCGGTAAGATGACACGAAAAGATAGTCTTTCAAAAGACACTTATTTATTTTGTGTCCAAGGAATTCGGTAACAGGCAAACTGGTGGCACGAAATTATACAATGATTCGATGTTCGAACGTTCCGATTACAGAAAATGTCTTGTTCCTTATTTTCAGCATACAACGAGTAAAGTAGACGACAAACGATGGTACGCATCCATTCCTGCTGACTCCCAATCGGTTCGCATCAGAGTTCGATCAAACTGCACGCTCGTTGAATTATTAGGAGACTCGGAATGGAAAAGTAAAACCAAAAAAGAAACGATGCGACGAAAATTGGACGTTTCTATGAAATATTTACTTAGTTAAATAACTAGATTACATCGAATGAATTGTATAGCGAAAAATTTACACTTTCGAATGCTCGCCAGAATAAAACTGTTGTTGTATTGTTCTGTCAAAAAACGTTCACGCATCGATATCCAGCGCCTGCACCAACAGGATCGTGTTTCGCGTGTGTTTGTCTGTAAAATACTGCGGAGCGCATGACCATGGAAGATTATGCGTTCTCGGCGTACCGTTTTTCTATAAACTTTTTTTCATTTTCTAAACTTTGGTCACTTTCTTACAAAGTTTTCTCTTTAATACTAATCAGCCGCTCGATCCAACCAGTATCAAACGCTCGTGGTCTTTAAGGATAAAATCTTCAAAGGATACATATAGAAAATATACAAATTGTTCGACACAGAAGAATTACAATAATATTAAAACTTTAGTTACATTCTTATACTATGCATTTATATGTACTAGAACACGGAAGATCGGTAAGCCGTCCACCATCCTTACGAAAAACGGACAGCTTCCTCCCCCCCCTCTCTCCTTTTCTGTCGGTCTCTGTCTAATATGTTTGGAAGTTAATCTATAAATCATAAAATTATTGTACGCTTCGAGGACATAACTCGTGCGCGTTTGTCGATCTATCGGACATTCGAAAATGAGAACCAAAGGAAAGGACGATCTATAATCTCTTGCACGAGCATAGAATTATATATATAGAAAAAAAAAAGATATCAGAACCGCGGTGACCCATTTCTCATCTGAACACTTTGGTATTATCACCACTCGCAGAATTCAAATCAAACGGAACGAATCCATATCTGAGCTAATAACTGATATTGTGGATCGGTGATGTAATTATATATAATACATACCTAGAGATTTCAAACAAATTTACATGTCAAGCAGGTGTTACATTTAGATGTATGCATGCGTCTGCACTTGTGTTCCTGTTGTCCGTGTGTATAAATTTCGTTCCTGTACCGCGCCGAATCAACGCCAGCATTATTATATTTTCAATAATTCATATCGCTTGTCGTATTTACACTAATACGTAATGCAACGATCCTTACAGTTTTACCTTGTGTTTGCTATATATATGGCTATATATAGCTCTAAGAAACCGTAAAAATATTTTCTGATCCTAAATATAAGGTCAGTGATATCTCTCTCTCTCTCTCTCTCTCTCTCTCTCTCTCTCTCTCTCTCTCTCTCTCTCTCTCTCTCTCTCTCTCTTCCACTCGCCGTTAACGCATTCCTTCCACCATTTATAGATTTTTCTGTTTTGCGTTCTCTTTCGTACTCTCGAGTCGCGTGAAATTCTCGTCGATCGCGATCGCGAATTGTTCGCGATCCTAGTTACGAAAGATAATCGTTAGGATAATATAAATAAAATTACTCTTAAGGGCGTGATCCACGTGCAGCTTCTTCCAGTGCGCGAACTTTAAGCTCGCGCTCGCGTTGTTGTCTAAAAAACACCGTTCGTTAGTCCGATGCAGTGGTTCGTTAGACTAGTCTCGAGCATACGGCATACGTACTTAGATCAGAAAGTTTATTACAGATTTGAAAGGACGAACCTTAGGTATTCCTCGTGATGGGCGACCAGTGACGCGTGAGGCTGATATCGGTCGCGCTCCATCATCAGGTGACGCTGCAATTGTTCGTGGTGAGCTGCCATGTCCGCGTACGGTCTTCCGAGAAGTTCCGCAGGATGAAGCCCCAATCCTGGATCACGCGGCATCAATCCTGGCCGAGGGTAATTCGCACCGGCTGCGGCTGTGCAAATACGAAACATTAACGAACCGCTACCAACGATCCCAAGTACTTGGAAGCTATCAAGCTCTCGGATCAATGGACAAACTAGCATGCATGACAGAGCGTGAGAGAATGGTTTCGGCCCTTTCGGTGCGTCGTGTGTCGTGGTGTCGTATGTGGATCTGTTCGATTGTTCGATTTTTGTATGCGTGTGGGTGGGTGCGCGATTACCAGGAATTCGCGAAACTATGTATAGTCAACGGGACGAACGATGATCGCGCAAAATCCGAAAGAACCAAGAAATTATGTTCTGCGACGACGATAGGGGACGACGATGATGGTCGCGCGCGTGCTCGGATAATCGTTTCGTTTTTTTCGACGAACGATCAGGCTAGCGAGTACGATGTACAAATTCTTTGGAAAAGGATTCGTATTGTGCGAATCGTAGACCACGCGCCACGCGGCACGCATCGTTTCATTCCATTCATCCACGCGTGTACACGCAAACGACCGACTCTCGCAACACTCGCGCGCACTTGCACCTTACACGATTGTATTATAGTATATCGTTCTACATGATAACTGATAGATAACGTCGAAGCGATATTGGAACCGGTTCGTGGAATCTGTTTGGTCGCTCGTACCTTCACCGAAAGAGGCTCGATGCCCAGTCACAATGGCATGGCGAGAAAAGCGAGAGAGAAAAATGCAAAAAAAAAAACAACACAGTAGGTCTGCCGCAAAAGAAACGCTTGTTAGATTGCGTCTTTCTCTGTTCTTCTAGTCAGGATTGTATCTTTCGAGACGAGCTCCGAGACGCGTGTTAGAAAGTGGATCGAACGAGAAGCACGTTTCGGTACGCTCACACGCGATCGACCTTTACCGGTTCGAACGAAACGGACTGTAGTAAGGAACGAGATAGTAAGAGTAAGAGTAAGAGCGAGCGAGCGAACCATCGTGAGCGCGTACGTAGGCTGTCGAAATTGAAACAACGGTGTCGTTCGCAACGAATAACGTTCTTCCGATCGTCGCGCGACGGAAAAGGTTGCGTCGTTCCTCGTTGGCGAGAGAACAAACTGTGTGTACTATGTCTGGCGAGAGGAGCGAGAGGAGCGAGAGGAAAACGCGCTTTCGACGAACTTCGACGAACTTCGACGAATTTCGGCTATAGGGTTTCGACTTTTGACGATTCTGACGGCAAAATTGTGATAGGCGATCGCGGTGAAAGGGACGATCTTCGTGTAGGAGCGTACTCGAATCAGATATCCTGATTTGTAGGACCTACCAGGCAGGGGGAATCCAGCTGCAGCCGCAGCCGCAGCCGCTTCCTGCTGTTGCTGAGCCTGTTGCTGGGCCTGCTGCTGTCCCGGATGTAAGTGCAAGTGCGTATGCGCATGCGTATGCGCGTGAGTGTGAGCATGATACTCGGGCGAAATGCCAGCCATCTGCAACCGGACCATCGGGTCAGCAGCTAGAGCCAGTCGCTCGTCCAGCTGGCCGTGGTGATGAGCCGCCACGGGATGGCCAGCCCCCGCACCCGCTGGCCCCCCGCCGGCTGCAGTCGGTATCCCTAAACCCGACAGCGCCTCGATCAAACATACTGTTCTCTCTAATCGTCCTCTTAACGCTAGCCAACAACAATAACTATATCTTTCTCCTTTTCAAACGATTTTCTCGCTCGGTTGCAACAACGTTTGTGCAACACGGTTTCGTCGCTCGGACGTTTCACAGGCGTTTCACAGGTGGTTTCCGATTGCTGGCTGTGCCTCGAATATCTTTCGTTTATTTCGTTTATCCTCGATTATTACGATTATTCGATAGTTATTTAGTTATTCGGATGAATACAGCAAACACTCGGAAACGACCACTATCGCTATCGCTAACATCATCATCACCTCGCTCTGTCCGTATCGTGGCAAAAACCTAAGCTTGGATCGTATCGTTTAGAATTCGAAATCATGGCCATTATAGTTGATGATTCCACGATGCGAGAAGAAAGATATGCGTACTCGAAGGGGTTGGGTGTTGGGTGTTGAGGGGGTGAGGGCGGGGCTGGGAGAAGAGTGTGTGTGCAAGGCGGGTTCGAAGGACAGTAAGAGTTACCTAGTCTTTCTAAACGTTCTCTTTCCAGCTGACTCGGACCGGGCGGTGCACCGTAGAGGCCGAACTGGTGCAGAGCTTGAGGGGGCCCCGAGGGGCCGGGCGCTAAGCCCGCTGCGGCGTAACGACGATGAATCTCGAGCCAGTGCGGATCGACCGGTCCCGGCATCGGTCTGGGCGTTCCTTTCAACAGTTCCTCCTTGAGCCGGTCGTTCAGCTCCCTTTCGCGGAGCTCTCGGATCTCGCGTTCCCTCTTCTCGCGCTCCAGGTGCTCCAATTCGAGGCGTTCCCTCGTCGCCGGTCCTCCGTACATGTAGTGCAGCATCGGGTCCGGTGGGGCCGGATGCCTGGCCGGGGAGAATGCGGCGTGCGGTCGCGCGTACTCCGACAACTGTCTGAGCGCGGGAGTGTCGGCGTAGGAGCCAGGCCTGGCGGCCGCAGCGGCTGCCGCAGCCGCGTACCTGTCGTACGGCGAGACCACCGGTTCGAGGGGTCCTCTGCTCGGCGGTTTGCAGACTTCCGGCTGCTTCTCCGGCGTGGTCATCTTCCTGGCTTGCTGGGCGGCGGCTCTGTCCCGTTCCTCCCTTTCCCTTTCGGCCTGCTTGCGGGATCTCTCCTCCCGTTTTCTAGCCAGCTTCGAGTCCGGCACCGGCTTGAACATCAAGTCCGTCCTCGTGCACGAATTGTTCTCGCCCCGGTTCCAGTGCCGCAAGAAAATGGCCGACTGCGATCTGTGACACTCCGAGTCCTCGATCCTCGGCTCCGGGGAAGGACCTCGCGGACTCGGTGGCTCCTCTTGCTCCTGTTCGACCAGATCCGGCTCGATCTTCGGCTCCGGGACGACCGGCGGCTGCGGTTGTGGCTGCGGCGCCCTGTGATGATGGTGCGCCGAACTGCTCGACGTCAAACACGTCGCCGAGACCAGCGACGGCTTCCGTTGTGTATTGTGCGAACTGTGCGAACTGTGTGACGACGAGTGACTGTGGGAACTGTGCGACGAGATGGTCAACAGTTTGTCGTGGTGCAGTGCCGTCGCCTGATGCATACTGGACGAATGATGATGCGTGGCGATCAGATTCTCCCCTTCCTCTCTGGTGGTCACGCTCGAGCTAGTGCTCGAATGGTGCGCCGTCATCATGGTGGTGCTCTCCTGGCTCCTCTGCGGCGACGGTGGCGGTATCGCGTGCGGCACCGGTCCGTACGGATACGGTGGGAACGAGGGGTATCCTCCGACAGCGGCGTACCCCGGGTACGCGTGGGGATGATACGGGTGCATGGGTGTGAACAACGAATGGTGCATCAAAGGATGATGAGGATGGAACGGATGGGCCATGTGCGGGCTCGGCTGTTGCGCGGGATGCATCACCGGCTGAGGAATCGACGTGGGCGGCGGCGGAAGCGTCGGAGTCGGAGACGCGGCTACCGACTGAATTTGCGGGACAGCTTGATTGCTGGCCATCGAATGTTTGCTCGGCGTTGGAGGCTTGCTCGAACTATCCGGATCCTTCTTGATATTCTCCAAACTCGGACCAGGAAACCCGGACTGAAACCCGGGAACTTTCACCTCTTTCAAGCTCTGCAACGGATCCGGCTCAGGAGGGATGATCTCCTGTTTGATTTTCAAGTTTTGCGGCTCCATGGGCGGCGTACCCGCCAAATTGTACATCGAGGACGGCTTCTCCATCGACAGCATCCCGCTCGGTTGAATCGGCTGGAACAGATTGCTCGGCTCGTTCCTCTCGGACTCGTTGTTCTCCGGAATCGATCGATCCGGAATTCTCTCAGGTATCCTGTCGGGCATCCTCTCCGGTATCCTGTCTGGTATCCTGTCGGGCATTCTATCGGGCATCCTATCCGGTATCCTGCTGTCTCGCATTCGTTCCTGGCCGAGTCTATCGTCGGAAATTCGTTCGGAAAGTCTGCTCTCAGAAGACATCACCGTTAAACCTAGAGGTTGCGGCGAACTCGGCATTTGCGGCATCTGAGACATGTTCGTCGGTATACTTTGAGAAATGTTCAAGTTTAACGGTGGTCCCGGCATATTTTGAGACATGGTCTGGCCCATGTTCTGACCCAGATTCTGCCCGTTCGACATACTTTCGCCGTGTGCTCGAAGGTTCTGCGTTGGTCCCATGTTTTGCGCGCTCGACATATTTTGCGGCATATTTGGCGGCATCTGCATGCTCTGCGACAAGTTTTGCGGTACATTTTGAACGGGAGGAACGTTGGACGCGTACTGCATGTTCAGCGGCAGTGGTTGTTGCGTCGGAGACATGATCTGCGCGTTCTGTATCCCCTGGGGACCGGTCGATGCGCAAATACCACTGCTCTGAATCGTTTGCGATAGATTCCGTGGCATGTTTTGGTTCATGTCGTTCATGTTCAATGATTGCGATGTGGTCAAGTTGAGTTGTTGCGGCTGCTGTTGTTGTTGTTGTTGCTGCTGCTGCTGTTGTTGTTGTTCGGGTTCCTTGGTATCTTCGTTGCAAGGAGACATGGCTGACTCAATGGGCAGAGGTTCCAACTTTAACGGCTGATTCATAGCTAACGGTGCATCTTCTATCGGATGATCCTTGTTTTCCACCGGATCTTCCAGCAGCGGCTTCTTCTCCAAAGCGTGAATAACGGGAACGGATATCGGCAGGGTTTGTATAGGTGCTGGTACGGGGGTGGACACCGGCGTCGGTTCCGACGGTTCTTCCGGCGTGGTCACGGCTGGACTGACAGGCTCCTCTGTCGGTACTGTAACCGCAGTCGGTTGGTTTTCGTTCGTATCGCCTTCTCCTTCCCTTTCAGGCTCATCCATGAGAGAGTTACTATCGGTCGTCAGCGACTCGGATGGACTCTCAGGACGTTCGCCGCGTTTCCGTTTCTGAGATTCCTTGTCCTCGTCGACCTCGTCCGTTTGAGGCCGTTTCTGACCTTTCTTCGGTGTCTCCGGTTTACCAACGCCGGACGACTTTTTCTTGTTCTTATCCGGCGTTTGCTGTTGTTGTTGTTGTTGTTGCTGCTGATGATGTTGCTGTTGCTTCTCTTGATCAGGAGTATCTGTTCCACCTGTACGTCGAGGTCTTGCGGGTCTAGGCGTTTCCTTGGCCTTGTTTCTTGTACGCATTCTCCCTGGGCTATCTGGTGATTCCGCGGGCACAGGGCGGAACAGATATGGAGGGGCTGGCGGTAGTTCTCCGGTTTTCTTCAAATGTATTCTGCATTCCGTACAAAGCAATAATCTGTCCTTGCCGGCTACCTGATAGTCCTTAGAATTAGTCGAGAAGCAATGCTGACAAGAGTGCGTTGCTCCGTTGGTGTTGGTGTCTCTGGAGTCGCTGTCCTCCTCCGAATTATCGTCCTCTGTCACAGAACTAATCTCCCCGCCGGGATTGTTGCTGGCAGGCGTTCCAACCGGCACGGTCTCGGGCTCTGAAATTGGCTCTTTCTGACTAACGTTGGCCGGTGGTGTGTCCTTTGGCGGCGTTGGGACCTCCTCTTTGGGCGTACCGGCTCTCGAGTTGCGAGTGTTGCGAATCCTTCGGAGCGAGCCTTGTCGCCGTCTTCGATGAGGTCGATTATTGTTTGCACCGGGCGTTTTCTTCCACAAGTAATAGAACTCGACCAATTCCGGCTAAAAATACAAAAACGTTCCGCGTCAAGATAGTTTCGTTTGTCTCGTGTTCCTGGCGAACACCTAAGCTACTTGTCTATGCAAATACAAATGCAAATGCAAATGTTGATCGCTACCGTGTCTTTATGGGGCAAGAGATCCTTTCTGATTCTCGAAAAGTTCTTTCCAAATTGACGGAGTCCTTTGACGAAGCGTTTCTACGAGGCAGAACATGACCACCAATTAATCGTAAAACTTATATTTTCTCTAACATTTCCTTAATTAGAAAATCATCACTATCACTGAATATGGTAACATGGTATCGTAGCTGTCTCATACCGTGATACTCGGAAGGAATGCAAAAGGAATTCGCAAAGAGACCAGCTGATTGGCACATTGGCACATCTCATTGAGACCTGATCAGTCACATACAATCCAGTCACACGCATCTCGCTATTTGCTAAGAAGATTACCACTACTACTTCAGGTGTATCGCATAGCGTGACAGTGAGCTTTGCTCCCCATGTCTCTGTGCCGTCCCAGGTGACACGTTATGAGACAGCGACAGTGTATGGTATATGGTATATAATATATGATATAGCATAGCACAGAATAAAATAGGATAGAACAGAGAAAAGAAGAAACGCTCGCAAACGGTTTCTCAGTCGATCGTTTCAACTTACAGTTTCCTCCTCGGACCATTTTTTATCGATGCCTTTAGGTACAGGACATTTAACGAGAGCCTGCAACGCTCTTCCTGGATCATAGCCAGAGTCGTGCAAGATGTCCAGAGCATTGATAGTCGTGTCGTCTCGGGATGCAGCCACACAACCGTCATCCGGGGATCCTCCATCACACATGCCAGCAAATGCAGCCATAGATCGAGCTGCTCTCAAGTACATCAGAAGATCCCCGTCTAATGCCATAGCTGGAATCCATCTTAGCTCTTCTCGTTCTTTAGAAAACTCTGGATCAGGAAGCAGCTCTCCAGGAGGTATACCCGGCCGATACTCAGGCAAACGGGCCTGACAAGAAACCAACTCCTGTACCCAAAATTCGGGGTTGTGCGTGGTTAGCACCAATGCCAAAGCGAGTTAGTTGTACGCACCTATACTCCGGCTTGCTTTTCGAGAAATCTACACGAGCCAGTATAACTTTTTTTTTCCATTCTGTTCCTTTTGTTACAATACTGGTACGAGAAGTAGCGTGAGTACTTTATGTTTGTGTACAAACTAATGATCATAAATATAAGCATGAAAAACGAGAATTCAAGTAATGTATGATTATTATACACATGTTATTATCGGCTTTACATTTAATAACATTAGTTATGTTCACGTTCACGATAAAAGCTATATCGAGTTAATGTAGCAAACGAAAGCACATTCACGTATACTTTTTGGTGAATCGATCAACGGAAACGATGAAAATTCTCGAACAATGGGAGAAAAAGTTGTGGTAATTCACAAACAAACAAACAAACAAATAACATGGTATTTACACGATGAAAACGAAACACATTTATGTAGAAAGTAATATAAACGAATAGGTAGATAGATAGATAGATAGATAGATAGATAGATAGACAGATAGACAGATAGATAGATAATTCCTTCATATTTCTCTACGTGTTGGTATTGTAGTTCCAGTACTTCAGTCGCAAACATTATATACTTATACGATACATTATATACTCATAGATGGTTCAAGTAACCAATGGGTTATACTGTAAACAGAGTAAGTTCTATATTTGTAGCAATGGTGTTTCTGTCATTTCACCGTGACTGAATACCACTATGAACGTGAAAATAATCTTATGCCGCATGGTATCGCCCTATGTGTCATAATAAAATATTTCATCATAATAACTTGCATCATCTTCAGGGTCTTTTGAGTAGTAATATCGTCTGAGGCATGGTACTTCGGCTCTGCGATCATACTGTCGAATAAATAAAAATCATTATCGTGCAGACTTAAAGAATAACTATCATTGTTATTTGAACCATCGGCGTACAACGAGACTGCGTAACGAATAGGCACCTGCTCTCTTTTTGCTATTCAATTTTAAAACTCCTCTCTAGACGTGTACAAATACAGGCAGATATCAAGGTTTCGATCGAACAATGAGAAAACATATTCTATGAATGTGTACTTTAAGCGGAAAACAAACACCGATATCTCAATTGCTCTAAACCTGTAACTAAGCTCACGCCATGCATATTTTTAATAATCCTTGAAACTAATGGGATATCTACATTCGAAACATCGTTACTGCCATTTTCATCAAAGAGTTATGACATTTACCGAAACCAAAATAATACAGCAAATGTTTAGATAATGGTAAACAACTTTGCGTATGTGAAATACGCAAAATTGTTTGAATCTGCGAGAAGGTACATATACATACCCAACAATTTGGAACAACGTATAACTCGCTCGATTACTTTATCCTCCCAATTTTGATAAGATTTGAAAGAAAAAACTATGTATGTTTAATGTAATTACCATGGAACATGTTAGGTAACGCGACAATGGTAAGTCACAGTTACCCAATGCTTCTGTGATCGTATCTCCGCCTTAATCTATTACACTCAAAATATATGTCTTAGGAGAACAAGCCTTGAGTTAGGTACATTGTGCAATATAGCTAAGTAGCAAAAAGGTTTTCAAGGTATATGGCAAACCTGGTGCGAAGGGCCAACCCGAATCTCGCCCTGGGTGCCGGCAGACATCTCCCCCTCCTCCGAAGCTCCACCGTCTTTCTCCAGTGTTTCGAGTGGCTTCTATCTTGGACTTTCAGTAAATTCCTATCATCCACCCCCTGAACTGTATAGTTATTCTATCAGTACATTTGTAATAATTTTAGAAAAAGAAGTACTGCTAACATGCTTCTTTCTTTAATGACCCCTTTTTCAACAATGATGTCAGTTATTATGACATTAGTTTTAGCACTACTCAGTCGCACACACAAAAGAGTGTCAACACGAACACGTTAAATTCTTTGCATCTTATATACTATATATTGTATACTGTATAAGGCAAGAAAAATCCTACGGTAAAGTACTCTTTTCCTCGAATTATAAAAAATACTATAGACATTCGAACCTCGAATTCGGATTAACGAAAGAATTTTTTAATTTCTTCCCCTCCCCCTCCAAAAAGAAAAAATAGAAAGAAAATACATTTGTCCGACCTCGCATACTGTTACAATTCATTAAAGAAACCGAATGTTGACGTAATAACCCATTTAAATACACTCGCTGATACATATTTTGACTTTCTTGAAGTGGTCTTGAGTCACGGTGAAAGCGGTAAACGGTATAAATGAGGTATATTTAAATTGAAACGCTTTATCGCCACTGTAACGCAATTGAAGCGTGCCAAGATGCGACGGACGTCATAAAAAATTTTTTTGTTTGACTCATCGATGTACAATGCGAAGATACAAGAAAGAAAAAAAACATCTATTTACACAATTTCGTCATGTACGCAGAAAACTCGAATGAAATGTGTCCGTGTGCGGAATTGCGAACAGCGAGCAAGTTATCGAATCATTCGACGCTGCCTCTCAGACAATATATTCGAATTTTTCGTCGCATCGCGCTTCGCCTTGGCAGAATTCCGGAGAATCGTTAAAATTAAGTGGAAAGCCATAAAATTTCAAGGCAAACTCACCCGTGATAAATGTTTCAACGATGTGCTCGCATTGTTCCTCCCAACACGACTCACTTCCGCATGTATAAGCTACATACGCTACCACCCGTTTACGCTGATCAACAACCGATACAGAAACTTAACGATTCACTACAAATTAACCATCGAGTATCATAGGATTATATCTTGCACAAATCAGTAGCCACAACACCCAAACGCAGCCATCTTGTACTGCATTTTGTTTCGTTTTTCTATTGTGGGGGTGCGTTCCGATTCCGAGCGTTCCCACGTTTCTTTTCCATCGATGGGTTTCTGGTGGCAATTCAAATTTCGAAAATTCAAACCATTATGCACATCTTCGATTCCGTTGCTTTAACCTTTCCTTTTATTATTCAACATTCAACTTTCGAAAAAGTACAATATTAATTTATTGATCTTACTTTTTTAAAAGTTGGTAACATCTTCTTAAACGTGTATATACACACAATACATAGCTATTACTTATTTATTTACAATTTATATACATGCATTTACGCGCAGGTAAAAACAGGGAAAAACACTAAAGGTTCGGTGACTTTCGTGCAAAAATTACTGCAGCTTAAGTTTTAACTCTGGTTGGTTGGTTGGTTTATTCTTTACTCTATTTCTGATTTTAAGAAAAAATGTTCTTGAGTCGGTTCTCTGGTTTTACTTTATCTTGAACTGGTTCGTTGGACAGAAACGTAAATAATGTATAAAATTATCGTCTTAAACTGCGTTCGCAATTGACCGCATTAAACTTCAATGGCATGTATACCGGCATCTCTTACTGTATACGTAAATTATCTCTTACCTCTTCATCATATACATCTACTATTCATGCCTATGTATATATATCAATATATATTTACATATGTTGTGCCGCAAACTTCCATATTTTGCGCAGACAATTTCTAAAATTTCATTTTCTCGATTAAACCAAGCCAAGTATACCGTAAATATGGCGAAAAAGACTGCAATTTTGTTGATTGCTGACGGTTCAGAAGAAATGGAAGCAGTAATCACGGCAGACGTCTTACGTCGAGCCGGAGTACGTTCTTTTCGGGTTATAACCTTAAATTCACTTCATTCACACATTATAACGAATTACATTTTTAGATCAACGTGACGATAGCTGGTCTACCGGAAAATGAATGCATAAAATGCAGTCGAGACGTTAAAATTTGCGTTGACGCGAAACTTAAAGATGCAGCTCAACAGAAGTACGATGTCGTTATACTACCTGGCGGTCTAGGTGGCTCGGAAGCTTTTGCATCGGTAAATGAACTTATATTTATGAAAAAGAGAAACGATCAAACAAAGAGAAATGGTAACTTATTTCTATGTATTGCCAGTCACAAGAAGTAGGAAAACTTCTGAAAGAACAAGAAAAGGAAGGCAGGGTTATCGCAGCAATTTGTGCAGCACCGGTTGCATTGAAAGCACACGATATCGCAAAAGGAAAACAGCTGACCTCTTACCCATCTATGAAAGATAAATTAGCAGATGCGTATCAATATTTGGAATCTAAAGTTGTGACTGACGGTATACATATAATCCATACATCTAAGATCTATGAAGAGACTATCATTTTTTAAATGTACATTGACAACGATATACATACTTTTTTTTGTAGGGAATCTCATTACTAGCAGAGGCCCGGCAACCGCATTTGCTTTTGGCCTGGCAATTGTGGAAAAGTTACTCGATAAAGCAACTGCGGACCAAGTTGCGAAGGGAATGTTGTACACAGAGTAAAATTATCTAAAAGGATGTTCCTATAATACTTTCTATTCAAGAAATATGTATACCGATAAGTAATACTGTTTGTAAATTATTAAATTAATAACACACATTGATATGTCTTTATTGATTTCCTTAAATTTTTTACGAGCATACGTATTTACACGCAAATCTAACTCTTTTTAGAAATGTTTCCCGTTGAAATTCAAATCACCCGCTTACTTTCAATATGGCCGACCTCCGTTGCCAAATGTCTTTTGAAAGTACCTTCTTTCTTATTTATATCGTTCACGGTCATTTGTATATTGTACTTGACACTTTATGAATTGTGTATATTGCATATAGTACACGCGTATCACGTGTATGTATGTACTTACTACATATATATGTATATATGTTATTACAAAACCTGTAAATATTTACCGTACAATTTTACAATCGTGGTGTTCATTCTTTGGAAAACCTGATTGTCCTGAGGTAGACATTTTTTGTAATTTACGTTATTTAATATCTGAACAGAAAATGTTTGAAAGCGATGATTGGGACTTGGATCAGGTAAAGTCAAAATAAATATTTTCTCAAATTATAATATAAATGTTCTCCTCTATTTATAATAAAGTACGAATAAGACCGGATTGTTTCTTTCATAAAGAAATGTGAAATGCGTTGTAATTTTAAGGGATCCAATCGCAAAAGTAATTTTTATATTAACTGTTAGTGCTCGTTTTTAGGATTTCTTGAACGATGTGGACAGCAGATCGAGTAATATTTATTCTACAATGGATAACGCTGAATTAATACCGAAAAGACGTAAAATAGAGGTTTCAAACGATCCTATTTTCTCATCTAATAACAATGTTGACCAGTGCCAGGAGAAGTCTGTTAACAAAACTGTCTCGCAGGAAGATGATAAAATGTCAAGAAAAAATCTGATACTTGGCATGTTTAATAAGAAGGTGCCAGATAAGAATATTTTTCAAAAGTTACCTGAAAACATCGATTCGGTAAAATCTCAATCGAGTGGCACATATAGTTGCGATTATAGTCAATTAACTAGAAAAAATGTCGTACTTGAAATATTGAAAAAAAAGAACATAAAAAATAAAACTGTAGAGAATAGTGTAAAAAATTTGGATTCACGAAAAAACGAATTACAAATTGAGAGCGACAGTGGCAGTTGTATACAACAACAAAGTAATTCGAACAATGATATTCTTCGTGGAAGTCCATCTGAAACTTCTAAAAAGAAGTTGTTAGAAATAAAAAATAAATCCAGCTTTAAAATACCTCAAGCTCAAGCAAATAAAAAAATGGCACTGATTAGAAGATTTCCAGGACCAGCTGGTTTACTACCAGACGACATAGACATTAATGTTCCTATTTCATACTTGAGTAGTTTAGATGAAAGTGACAACTCAAAAGAATCAAATGAAACCGATTTGCCCGAATACTGTTCGCAGAATACAAAGAATCTATTCACAGAAGGTGCCTGGCAATCGATGTTAGACGATTTACCGGATGGTTTCTTGAAGGGTAGCGAAATCGCCACTGTTAAACAAATGGCGAGCACGAATGGATATAGCTGCTCGAAGGTTGATTTTTTAGCAGGAATAGTCGAATGTATAGATCACAGTCACGACAATCCACCAATCGTTTTGAAAGATTTTACGGATAGCATTCGAGGAATTGTACATAGAGATATACCTCTTAAATATCCTGGCTTACTGGAAGCGAACGTTGTTATATTATTACGCGATGTCGGTTTATTGAAGACCTCTGGATCCTTCACCTCCAATAAGTATCATATTCTAATTTCACCTTCAAGCTTAGTAGCCATTTACTCCAATAAGGGAAAAATCGTATGTACACGTTCTATGGGATCGATTCTAGGAAATGATTCAAACGAAAAGATGAAGCGGGATCAAAAGCAAACGGTAGAAGACGAAGTATTTTCAAAAGTCGTAGAGGAACAATTGCAAAAAATTATGGTTCACACTAGCAAAAACAGTTCTAGAGAATTGAACACATCTGAAAACGAGTCGATAAACTTTGATTTCGCGAACGATTTTTCTTTTTCAGCTTCTTCCAGCGAAATCACAAATACACATAGCGGAAAAAATTTTGTTAGCCCAACGTCGAAGAATTTGAAAGATGTGGAGAAAGAAAATGTCCAAAAACAGCAAAGTTCCAAGCAAGCAATCACAAACGAAAAGAAGAAAATGCAAAACGAACAGAGACAAAACTCGGGAGACTTGCTAAACGTTTTGAAAAGATTTTCCCCGAATGTAGATACTGTGAAAAAATTGTCTCATAATCCAAGAATTTTGAGAACGAATGCTGACGGGAAGGAATCGAAAACGTCCCGCAACAGTAGATATCCCGAAGAGATGGATATCGAAGAGGATAATGTTACTACATGTTCGGTGGAGACAGAATCTAAGGTAGCGAAAGCAAAATTACATGTATCTAGTTCGGAGAAGAGTAAGCTGCCGGTACGATCAAGATTAAAGCAATTTCAAAATGTGGACGCGTTAACACCTTGTCGAACTTCTGAGTCAACATCTTCGTCGAGTTTAAATACCAACTGTGATACGGGTCAAGAGAACAAATTAATCAAAAAAGATTCAGAATTCAGTGTACTGTGCACTAGTGAAAATGATTCCGACGATGAAATGTTGTCTCAAATAGACATGGACACCATATTCAGTAATGCCCAATTGGTAGAACAATAAAAATTAGCTACTTTTAAACTAATATATAAGCAATGCTTCTCATGCGATCAGGATCGCTATGCAAACGAAATGGATGATATTCGAAAGTCGTATGGTTCTAAGACAATATATTTATATAAACTATCGTGAGACAGAGAATGGATATTACGTGAAATCTAGGAGAATATCTTGAGTATATCTTGATATATATTTTTTATATTTGTACGAAACAAATACAAATAAATATAATTTTCTCAAAACGCATCGTTTTTCTTGAAATTCGTATACAATATTACATATATTAGTATAGATGAATCACTGGGAAACGAGAATGAACTACTTAAGTATTCAATTGATGCAAACACGAGTGAACACTGATAATACTACCGTAACGAGCGCTTCTTAATTATGATATACTTATATATATATATATATAGATAGATACATATTACATTGATAAATATTACTCCGTATTTCTTTTTTCGGAACAAGAAAAATATATCGTCGACCTTCGTAGGTGATGTAAACAATAGTATGAATCGTGCAGTTTTTAACGAAACGTTTGGTAAAAAATGGAAGAAAAGAAAAGAATAAAATATTTCGAGGACACTCGAAGACAGGGACTCGTGTCGGCAACGATCTCAATTTTGCTGACATTAGCCTAAATATCAACCCCCGTCGATCATGAACGCAGGATTAATGATCCCGAATTTGTCGATGAATTCGCTACCGAGTGGGCCGCGTATACGCCAATGCGGATCTATTAGATCAACCTTGATGTACCCTGATATGCGATGATACATCTAGGCGAATGATCGTGCGATTATGAAGTGCAATTTACTCACATTAGTTACGTGAGACAGAGACATCTGCGTTACGATTAAATTGCACGATATGTGGGAATGCGTGTGAAAACAGGTAAATCGGAATTTGAATCTCCGATCGTGATTCGAGGGATTCTTAGTTTCTCGCTAAGGACACCGGTAATCGATAAAGAAACAACAGAGCGTAAACATGTTGACATTTTCACTCTTTTTACAATGTTACGTACTTTTCACGAGTCGACAGATTAAATAGAAAGAGTTGAAATAGCAATAAAAACCTGTTGCGCTATTGGCATCACGAACAAAAATTCCATTCCATTGCATTCCATTCCACTCCACTCTATTTCATTTCAATTCATTTCATTTCATTTCATTACATTCCCTTTGACAACTGTGCGTGGATTCTGCTTGAATCTGAAAATGATCAAACAAAACATTAGTACGTATGATTCTTTTTTAACTTCTTATTCTTATTTCTTTTTAAAATTCTTTTTTTTTCGAGGTGGTTCATCCGTATGTTCATCCACGGGATAGGTACTGAAACGTAAGATGAACCTACAAAGCAAAGGATCTTCTCGTACGCCTGCGCGTACGTTCTCAAGCACTTATTTGCTTAAAGTTGAAGGTTTAGGTAATTCAAGTTTCTCGAGCGAAAATCAATGGCGGAAAACCTACATACATAACTACTTCTGAAGTGTAGTCGATCGACTGGATTGGAAACAATCGAAATGCTTGCGAATCAACACGTTGCGCGTCGGTACGACTCGCAGTAGTTTAGAAAACTATCTATCGACAGGAATCATAATCGATTTTAGATCGTGTTCTACGGCACAATAACAGTGCCACATAGACCGTGCGTCTCGAGATAAGAAAAATGTGAAAATTCTTAAGTGAATACTCACGATCAAAACACGTACCAGTACCTGTATTTATCAATGTTATCGGACATTTCCATGATCTTTTCGCGCATCTCTGTTGTTAATCGTGTAAGCATCGCTACACGATTAATATTAAAGATTTCGTATTTCCTCTTTACTCGATTAGTAAAAGCATGATAAACAAGTCGATTGTTCTGTTGGAACTCGAATATATCTTGGTCGACGAATGTACATATATACTTGCATTTATGTATGTACAAAGGTATCGATATGTCTCGACGTTTACAACGTAGACCGATGATAATAATTCAGTTCGAATTGTTAGTTAAAATTCGAATAAGGGACGATCATGCAAGGTGTACGATTAATGTCGGTCGAAAAAGTCAATTAACAGAAAAACTTTCTGTTAACAGCAGGTTAAACGTTACGACGCGACGTTTCGTCTTATTTGCCAACGACGAGGAGATTTTGGGTGATTTTGTCTCTGTCTAGACTACGTTTGCTCAAGTTCTTTGAACGTTTACTCGCGTCGCAACGAATTCGCGAATTCGCAACCAACCGCGAAAATCTGAAAATATTTTCGATTTTTTGCGAATCTGTTCGCGAAAAGAAAGGCCCGGGTTTCTCGGGGTGACATTGTGAAAAATTGCATCGCGCACAAAACAATTCACAATTATCCGCGATGTCGTAACCGTTCTGCAGAAATTCACGGTATAATAACGATAATCTCATAATAACATTAGGCTTATAATGATCTGTGTATACCGTCACCGTTATCCTAGGGAAGTCTGCATTGCGAGAAACAAATATGTCAATCGATATGACAATCGACACTTTTTGAATAAGGATCGATCAAATTTGATATGCATGTGTCAACGTGAAACGATAAGTTTATCGATGCGCCGCTACGTTGCGCGTGTCACACTAATCCAACCAATACTTTGGGAAAATAGTTTCAAACGGTTCGGCGAACCTCGCCTAGGAGGTTAACGCATTAGTCACGAAAATTTGGTGTTGCGCGATGCGCGTAACCGTAAACCTGCGTTGTACACGGTCAAACAATGACACGTTTTTTAAAAAAGAAGATAGAAAGATTTTTTCTTAAATCATGTCGCTGTGACGTTACAAACTTCCGACAACGTACATGTAAGTATATATGTACACTGGCTCACGAAAGTGTTCGAACGCCCTTTAAAACAGTATAACTTTTCTTAAATTGGACCAAACAACATGACTTTTTTGAGCAATTAGAAGAATTGGTTTACCGAATGACGTGCAAAAAAGATTAAAATGTAAAATATGCGTTTGTAGATCTATGTTAGTTATACACATACTAAAAATTTCATCGAAATCGGTTGATGTCGAAATCGAAAAGATGTTAGAATCTACGGGTTTTAAGCAGAAACTGACCAAAAGTCGTGAAAACTACGATTTTCACCAATTTTAACTATTTGTAGCTCGTGTGTCTATTAATCGATTTCAATGAAATGTTCATCATGTGTATAGCTAACATAGATCTACAAAACGCATATTTTAAATGTTCATTACACGCTCAAATAAAAAAGTTATGGAAAGTGCATTTTTTATTTGCTCTTATAATTCCTAGCAATTGCAATTTTTACAAAATCTTTTTTGCACGTCATTCGGCATACCAATTTTTCTACTTGCTCAAAAAAAAAGTCAGGTCGTTTGGTCCAGTTTAGAAAAAGTTATACTGCTTTAAAGGGCGTTTGAACACTTTCACGAGCCTGTGTATGTGGGCAGGTAACACACCGAGCGCAATCAATGTTTTGAGGAAACGTGAAACAGTTTAGTTTGCGTCGCACGAGAACGAATACAGCGAAATGTTCATTAACGAACACGTGATAATTCGCATCGCAACGGTTGTACCGGTGCAAGATACGAGAACACGTAAGTCACGTAATTTGCAACTACTATCGTTATTCGACCTTTACCAGGAACCACGCGTAACGAGGAACGAACGGCCAACAGACGTCAACAACGAAACAAGAAACGAACAATTTTGTATTCTGCGCGAACCACCGTTGATTACACATTTGCACGTACAAACTCAAGAAGATTTAATATTTTTTTACATCTGTTCGTTTACCCGTAAACAACATTCTGATTTTGTTTTCGATAGCTTACCGATTCGAGAAGAGAAGTCTGACTTTTGTCAGTTGAGACGGTGGTAATGTCCGCGTTCGTGAGGAAGAAGGCATTGTACGAGTCCGGGTACGGGTACGGGTACGGGTAGACGTAGAGGTACGGGTACCAGTACGAGTACAGATGGAAGTACAGGTAGAAGAAACGGGACCGTTTGAAAACGTACGTGCAAGCATTTTCGAATTGGACGGTCAATTCGACTGTCCTTCCGAAGAACCGAAGAATCGGTGAATCGAATTGACGTCAACAATGTTTCGGCGCGGAAAAAGGAAAAGGTAAGTAAATATCGATGCGCGATCTATCGGGAACTGGTACCTGCCATCGCGTTGGGAAAAGCGAGCAATTCTCGATAGATGATTAGGGTAGCGGCGGGGACCGGTCAAGGGGAGGGGAGGAATTCGTACATCAGAGTCCAGGAACGATACGGAATGGTGCAGTGTTGGCCGGTGCGCGGCGCGAAACAGGTGATAGTGCACTGGGAAATGATAGGACAGTTTTCGTTCGATTCGCGAACAGTGAACAGAAAATTTCCCGCGATAGGCACATCTGCCCAGGTTTCCGCAGTCGGTTTAATATTCTCGGTCCGTTCGTTCGAATCCAAACTTTCGATTCGACCCATCGCGCATCGCATCGAGGCCTTGTTTCGCGCGACACGCTTCGCAACGCGATCAAACTGAAATTGACTTTCGGTCACTTCGCGTTCGACTATGACGTTCTCTTTTAATTTCGCTATTCTCCTCGACTAGTTATTTGGATACGGTCGAGCGATTGCCAGTTCCTTTACCGTGCTCTTTACCTTGAGTCGGTAATTTTCGATCGTTCTCCCACCAGCTTGCGAGGCTCGCGATCATCTCGAACGGAAAATCGAGACGCGTACCACGGTGCATCGAGATCATTTTCGCTTTTCTGATCGTTCGAATCCTCCGAGTACTCCGAGTTTGTCCGGTAGACAGAGAGTTGAAAATTCGGCGATACCCGCTGGGAAGCTCGCTGGGAATGCACGAATCCGTGCAGAAAACTGAACGCCGGAGTGTACACAGGACTCGCGAATAGGCGCATTAAAAACCGAGGGTAAGTACGAGAGAAATCACGACAAACAATTTTCTCTTCTTTACAAATCCATCGACATTACGGCGCACAGTGGGCAATTTGGACGAAATCGGGTTCAAAATCAAACAACTTTCGATAGAAATGAGGTGGAGCGATGAAATTTTGTTTAAATTAAAGCTGAAACTTTGTAGAATATGGGAAAAAATAGGGAGATTATGGTACGAACGCTTTTTAACCTTGAGAAAATTCGTTAAACTTGCACAATTGCAAGAAAATTGTGGTTTTTTGCAATACCACGCACGGAAAAAATTTTTTTCTAACATGCTATACATCATTTCCCATAGATTTTTTCACGCTGATTTCAAATCTGGTCTGAAAATTTGTCTACGACCTCAGGATTTTGCAAAAAATAGATTTTTGTGACAAAAACTAATGAAATCATTTTTTCGTTGAAATGATTTGATAACACACTAGTTTGAAGGTATATCGTATTCTCATATATAAAACACAATAAAAATAATAATAACGAAGTATTTGAATGTTTTGAGTTAATTACGAAACATGAAGCACTTCGCATCTCGTCATCACTTGACGTATCTGGCGTTCTGCAGACTGTGTGTGGCTGTAATGTAGTATAAATTAGATATCTATTGTCCATAATTATATTTTCATTTACAGAGGATGTAAGGTAAGTATTTAATTATTTTAACTTACGTATTTTCATCAACGAAGTTTCTAACTTCTGGTGCTACTTTCTTTCTTTGGTACAACTTTATTCGATCTTTTACTAATGTTCTTCTTTCTTAACACTAGGTTTACGGAGCATTAAAAGTGAGTATTTTACAATACTTTATAAAAATAAGAAGAATGTGTCTATCCAAGTTTTCAGCCATTTTTTAAATAATATATACCTAAGGAAATAAGTTTGCTGAGTAAATCCACGTAGATGGATCTTCAGAATTTCAATAATCGTAAATTAAAAATATTAGAACCCTTAATTTTGACGGGTCCCGTAAACCTAGTGTTAAATCTGATATTCTAAAATGCTTGTTCCTATGTAAAAATTACTGATGAATAAGAAACTTCGTCGAACACGTACTTGAGATACAAGACAGTTAATTCGAAAAGAGCGGAGCATTATGCAGTTCTCAGTTAGAAGCTCAGTTAGAATCTAAAAATATGATACTTAAACTCACGACAAAATAGCCGAAAGAATAGAATCCTAGACGTTTTTAATCGAGCAGTGTACTTAACCAACCCGAAAATTTCACTCATATTAATAAAAGATCGATTAAAGTTGTACCACAGGAAGAAAGTAGCACCAGAAGTTAGAAACTTCGTTGATGAAAATACGTAAGTTAAAATAATTAAATACTTACCTTACATCCTCTGTAAATGAAAATATAATTATGGACAATAGATATCTAATTTATACTACATTACAGCCACACACAGTCTGCAGAAAGTGCCAGTAGCAATGACAGCGATACGTCAAGTGATGACGAGATGCGAAGTGCTTCATGTTTCGTAAGTAACTCAAAACATTCAAATACTTCGTTATTATTATTTTTATTGTGTTTTATATATGAGAATACGATATATCTTCAAACTAGTGTGTTATCAAATCATTTCAACGAAAAAATGATTTTATTAGTTTTTGTCACAAAAATCTATCTATCTATCTATCTATCTTTTGAGACCAGATGTGAAATCAGCGTGAAAAAATCTATGGGAAATGATGTATAGCATGTTAGAAAAAAATTTTTTCCGCGCGTGGTATTGCAAAAAACCACAATTTTCTTGCAATTGTGCAAGTTTAACGAATTTTCTCAAGGTTAAAAAGCGTTCGTACCATAATCTCCCTATTTTTCCCATATTCTACAAAGTTCCAGCTTTAATTTAAACAAAATTTCATCGCTCTACCTCATTTCTATCGAAAGTCGTTTGATTTTGAACCCGATTTCGTCCAAATTGCCCACTCTGCGGCGCCTGCTTCGGACTACATTCGTGTTTCTTCATATTTCATAGAACTCGGATCATTTTCACTAACCTTCGCAACATCCGATAGCAATGAATCGCTTTCGAATTCTCCGAGTTCTCCTTGGAGAAGCCTGCAGTCCTGTCGATACCTAACAAACAAAATTATTCAATTCTCTTATTATCTTTCTTTTACTCTCTATACTGATATCCGTTCGGAAGCGAAATCTATCAGAATTGAACTACGAACGGAAATGGGAACTAGAAAAATGGGAAAATGTGCAACGTGTTGGAAATACAAGATTTCTGTGATAACAACGACAATAGCCATAATCGCACGGCGCGGCAATAATAATACCGACAATTATTACGATGGTGATTCGCGTCTAATTAGCGTTTCCATAACGACGGTGCTATACAATTTAATCGTAAAAAATGCGTTTTGACGACGACGCTTGCGTCGAAAAAAGGATTTTCTCGGTACGAGCCTTGGCGCTTGAGTGCTCAGTTGCGTGGAAGCGCGGAAAGTTGGAGAATCGCGTCTTAATCCATTAACATCTAGAGTTCTAATTTGTAGAGTCTCATGTCTCGTTTCGGAATTTGTTTTCAGTAAGGCGCGGCTCTGCGCGGCTTTGCGCGGCTTTGCGCGGCTCGCGACTACGCGCGACGCAACGATTCTTCCTCGAACTTTCCCCTAATCGCGGTGGTGCAACCTCTCCGAACTGTACATACGTATAACGGCACGTAAAAAGACCGGCTGTTTTTGAGGGTTCTACCATTCACCCACGATTCTTCCGCATCTCCTATCGCGTCTCGTTCTTTCTACCAGAGATCAGCGGTCTTTACGAAACAAACGAGTTCCGAACGTTCCAAAGTTGCACCGGGTGTCTCGTTACGCAACGGCCTTTACCTAAAAGTATAGAAACGCGAGTTGCATTTCTAGCGACACCGCGACACCGCGTAAACGAGAGACGCGGCACACCTTCGACTCGATCTCCGAGGTTCCGTGACACATATTTCACAACGGAATTGAAATTGCGCAAACACTGTCGTCTCTTTTTACGGTGTTATCGGGCAAGATCGTACCAAGATCTAACCCGTTAATCGTGATTTTCCGAACGTAACGACCACGTCGTGCGATGCGCGTTGAGCATTGAAGTCGAAAACCTTTGTCGACTAAACGACGGCTATCGTCGATTCGTTTCTTATGTAACGAAGGATTGCTGCCGGGTTCGCATACTATCTAGAAAAAGGTGAACCAGTTTTTCCCTAGTTTTTCCGTGCCAACGGTGATTCGATCAGCGTGGAAAAAACCGATGGAGTCGCACCACCTTGGTCGTTTTCCTCCTCGCTGTTGCCTTCGCCAAGGAGACTCTTTCGGCAAGACACAGGCTTATACGATTTCCGATCGGCCAGTGTCGATCGCGTGTCGTTTCAGTTGTAATTATACATAGTTACGGTTACAGCGTAACCGCTGGTTTAGTTACAGTGATCGTTTTTCTTTGTCGATGAAGGGAATCGTAGTAGAGGGACAACAACTCGACGAGTACCACTCGCTCTGTGCCGCGTACGCGGATAACAGTCTTGCGTCACGTCGCCGATTCCAGGTAGATCTAATTATCGTTGACAATGGAACGTTGTAATTATCGTAAAATAAGTCTACGATGTAACGCGACGAGCAATGGAACGAGAACACCTTTGCGATTGTCACCTTACCTTGTTCCTCAACCGGCTCGCGCTAGAATAATTGGAACAATGGCAGAAGAGTAGGGAAAGTATCCTTAATCCTATTTTTCCGCAAACCATCGTAATCGCGATTGTAATTATAATCTATAATTAGATCGCTAACGCACCGATAGCGAAGTCTGATCGAAATCTACTCGATGAACCTATTACGGGGGACAGCATTCGATAAATTGTACACACAGATAAGCGTTGTCCACGAGGAGTCGCAAAGGGTGGAATCGTTGGGTCAACGATCGAAAAGTTCGAATGCGATCGTACAGGTCGCACACATCTGTACGATCTAGCACATGGCACGTGTTGGACGTTGCATCGCGTCACGTCGATGATTTCGCCTAACCAGTCGTCTGGCCTAGCATCGCCGGTGGCCAATCTATTCTGTGTCCACTGTCTAATTCAAGAGCACGGTCACCGTGATCGCGTTCATTGTCCAAGTACCTATTGGACGCGTCCGCGTCCGTGTCCGCGTCTGCGTCTATCCCGAGCCCGCGTATCTTGTTTCACGGGATGGGCTCGTTAGTATTCTTTTCTTCGAGTCGTTTAATTCCATTCGAGAAATCTAATCGGCCGTTCTTCCTTGATTAGCGTTCTAGAGGGCCGCTTAAAGGTGAACTTTGCGCACGTGTTCCTTCCTCGAAGACGAGCGAAGGATTCGGTTTCGGCGGACGAGCCACCAGCTAGCTATCCACAACCCACTAATCACCAGTCGCAGAAGCGGAAGCAAAAGCAAAAGCTATCGCGACGATCGAAACACGCCCGTTCGACGACCATTCGAGTTGTCGAAGATATTCGAGGGAATCTGTACATTTTCAGCAGACAAACCCTAAAGTTATGACAACATCCAATGGTGAGTAGTTTCGCGAATCTTTTCAATTTTCCCCTTTTTTTCTTCGCTGTTTTCCATCGAAAGCACGGAACGGGGAACGGGAAACGGGAAACCGGAAACGGGAAACGGTAAACGGAAAACGAGAAACACGGGACGACGCGAAAGTACGCTAACGCGTCTCCACGTGTTTGCAGTTGCATTTGGAGTCGACGCGTCGCGTCGGGTCGCGTCGTAACCAGCGAGCTCGATTATCCATGTACATACGCGTATGTCGGTCGGGGATACGGTGAAGACACTCGTGTATTCAACGAATGGAACAACGTCTATTTACCCGCAGATAAGGAAAATCAGTTTTACACGTTCCACGGTTATCGTGTTCCATCGTTCTTCGATGAACTTCCAACCGACCACGCACTAATTGCTACTTTTTGCGCGGGAGATAGAATCACGCTCGGGTCTATCGATGACCCGATAACAAACCGTCGACGCTATCGCGATCGTGATGAGATTGTTTTCACGCGAATTCTTAGATTTCTTTCGACGATTCGACATTAATAAAATATCGCTTGCACGAGTATCTCCGGTATTGTGATTCGATTCAATCACGGTCGATAACGAGACCGAATGGCACAATTTTTAAAAAACCTGTATGAAGTATGAAATACACACCGGACCTTGATATCGTTGATTGTTTTCCGAATGAAGCGGTAAACGATATCAGATCCGCCAATCAATCTCCATTCTCAAACACTCTTTCTCTCTCTCTCTCTCTCTCTCTCTCTCTCTCTCTCGCTCTCTCGCGTTCTTTCTTTCTCTCTTACACACGCTGTTTGACCATGCAGGGGTAAAAGATGACCAAACGTCGGAAATTCAATGGCAAAGGATTCATACTGGCCAAGACGAGGATATGGTAAGCACTTTTCTTACGGTACCGTGTCTCCTTTTGTCGAAAACGCGTGCACGTAGTCCAACTGATGATTTCAGCGGATTTATGGCTTTGAGAGGAGCAACCTGAAACGTATTTTGACTTGCGTATCTTACGTATTGACCGTCGGTTGGATCAGACTGTTCTTCCACTGGTATCCTCATTTGCATGTCTATGCGACTCACAAGAAGTGCCCCTTGAATCGTGCTACGAAATTGCTCGTAACCGTAAGGAAATTAAGACTTACAGTTCTTATTGCTATTGTTGTTGTTGTTGTTGTTGTTGTTGTTGTTGTTGTTGTTGTTGTCGTCACTGCGATACGAGCAAACGTCTAATAATGATTATCGATGCGATTATCTATTAGGATAATTATCAAGGAAAGTACAAGTCCTACTTTGTGAAGGAAGTAAAAACCGTTTCCGCGAAGAACCTCAGGTTAGTTCCAGCAACTTTTTCTATGATTCCGCAACAACAATCGACCAGGTTTCACCTTTTTGGTTTGTCGTTTCTGTTCGGCAGCTCGCAAGAATTGTCGAGAGTTTTCGGCAACAACGATAAACACCTCGTCGAGAAGATCAAGTGCAAAAAGCTGCAGATTCGTTTGGAGAATGGCACGCAACGCGAGATGTTCGAGTACAGAGCATTCTGGTGTAAGAAGCAGTGTTACGTCTGGGACACGCAGCAAAACACGTTCTCCAGATTGGTCGGTCTGGACAAATACACGTTGTGTTCGGACCTACATTTATGCAGCAATCAAGGTCTTTCGAAGGAAGAACAATGCCTCAGGTAGTACACGCGGACAATTCCGTTATTGGTTGCCGATTGCCATTTGCCGTTGCCACTTCTATGTATACTTGCGTGTACTTAACGAAGCAGGGAAACTATTTACGGTGAATGTTTCAGGCGACTTGTCTACGGAAACAACGAGATCGTTGTGCCTGTGCAAAGCATCGGCGTACTACTGCTACTGGAAGTTTTGAATCCGTTTTATATTTTCCAAGCATTCACGCTTTGCGTATGGCTCGCAGAAGATTACCTGTACTATACCGCGGCAATTATATGCATGTCGTTCTTTGGTATCACGAGTTCCATAATACAGACCCGCAAGGTAGAGAAATGAGATCGTTGCATCCCGTTAACCGTTTTTTTTTTTCGCATCGTTCTTGAAACCGATTCTTCGTTTTAGAATCAAATGAATCTGCGAAGCACGGTCGCGTCAACGGAGACGATTCGCGTACGCAGAGGCCCTTCGCGGTCAGAAACCATACCGTGCAGCGACTTGGTCCCTGGCGATATCATAGAGTTGCCCGCTCGTCGGGCCACCGTGGTATGCGACGCAGTCTTGCTAACCGGCCAATGTATATTAAACGAATCTATGCTGACCGGTGAGGCATCGAGTTTCGCGATATCCTTCTCTTCAAGTTCTACGCTTCGAATCGCCGATTCTAAAGCCAATCTTTACGAATTTCAGGAGAGTCGGTACCAGTCACAAAAACTCCACTGCCATCGGAACACGTTCTTTACGAGCCGAAAGAGTGCTCCCATCACACGATATTCAACGGCACCAGCATCATTCAAACCAGGTACTCCGCCGAACACGTTCACCGACGCGAGTCTCTATAAATTCTACGAACGATTCGACTCCCATCGAACCGTTCCATTCGAACATTTGGTTACTGCCCTGATAGATGTCACGGGAGTGGTCCAGTTCTCGCGCGAGTTATTCGAACGGGTTTCCACACGAACAAGGGAGGTTTGGTAGCGGCTATTTTGTATCCACCACCAGCGGACTTCAAGTTCGATCAAGATTCTTACAAATTTATCGGCATCCTCGCCTTCATTGCCACTTGCGGTTTCATTTACACCATCTTGACCAAGGTGTGCGGCTTTCAATTGTCATTGTTAATCGTTAATCTTTACTCATTAATCATCAACGATCGTTCACCTCCAGGCTTCCAGAGGAATCACGGTCGGTGACATTGCCATAAAGGCGTTGGACATAATAACGATAGTGGTTCCGCCAGCGCTTCCCGCGGCGATGACGGTAGGAAAACTGTATGCCCAGTCGCGGCTGAAAAGAGCACAGATCTATTGCATCAACAACAGGGTTATCAACGTATCCGGCAGTATAAATTGCGTCTGCTTCGACAAGGTAAGGCACGCGTGTTGGATTATGTCCTCTTCGACTCGAGTTCGACCGCGCCGCGTCGGACGATTTGCTAAACGGGGATACGCTTTTCTAGACGGGGACTTTGACGGAGGATGGTTTGGACATGTGGGGAATCGTGCCCTGTACGAACGGTGTTCTCGGCGAATCGGAGAGAAGCGTTCCCAAACTAAAGGATCATCCTCTTTTCGAGGGCATGCTGGTTTGTCACAGTTTGACTCTGATAGACGAGCAACTCGGCGGGGATCCTCTGGACGTCAAGGTATGTATTCCCGGATCGAACCCTAAACATACAACATACAACACCTCTGGCACCGGTCGTTCGAGGAACGCCTTTCTACTTTCTATTTCGTTTATACTCGTAGATGTTCGAGAGTACCGGATGGATACTGGAGGAACCAAACGTCGGTCGCTCGAACAAGTTCGATCCCGATTCCGTAACAACGACGATCGTAAAGTCGGGCAAGAACGAGAGAGATTCGTCAGGACTCGGAATAGTGCAACAGTATCAATTCTCGAGTTCTCTGCAACGAATGTCCGTAATAGCGCGCGAATCGGGTTCCAACACTTACAAAGCTTACACGAAGGGTTCGCCCGAAATGATTCTCAGTCTGAGCAAACCTGATACCGTCCCGAAAGATATCCTGTTTAGCTTAAGACGGTACACGGAACAGGGTTATCGCGTTATAGCTATGGGTCGCACGGAATTCGCCGGAGATAGCGCCAAGGTAAACGACGCGCGTTATTCGTTATTCATTATTATATTATAAAAAATAGAAAATAGAAAATAGTACTAAACGATTCTCCCGTTTCGGGACAGATAACGAAACTGCCCCGCGACGCGATCGAACAAAACCTGGAGTTTCTGGGTTTAGTCATCATGGAGAACAGATTGAAAGCACCAACGAAAGCAGTCATCGAGGAACTGAGGTCAGCCGACATGCACATTCTAATGATCACTGGTAAATGAGGCCGCGGCAATCGTTTATTATCCTATACTATCATAGAATACTATTTCTATACACTTGTGTGTATGTGTATATTATAGTAGAAAGTGAAATGACCGATTTGCCTGTCGCATGCACCGTAATGAAACAAGTTATTCCAGGGGATAATATCCAAACTGCTGTGAGCGTTGCAAAAGAATGTGGCATTTTGTCGCCGCAAGAAACTGTGATAGACGTCACTGTAGTTATGAAAGAAAACAAGATGCAACCAGAGATTTATTTTAATGCTCAGGAATTTCTTCCTAAACTGGTAATTTATATATTATATATATATATAACACGCTATATACACGCTATAGTAACGTTTTCGACAGAAACGAAATAAGCGCGCGCGTTGATTCATTACTGTGGTCTTGTTCGTATTTTTGCAGAATCCTCGCGACAAAAAACTGAGGATAACCGAGTTACGGGATATAGAACAAACCGTAAGCAGCAGTAATTATCGGTTCGCGTTGTCAGGCCAGTCGTGGCAGTTGTTGCGCGAGCATTATCCGGACATTGTGCCGAGAATTTGTATACGCGGTGCGATATTCGCCAGGATGACCAGCGATCAAAAGCAGCAATTAGTATTGGAGCTGATGCAACTCGGTTATTACGTTGGTATGCGTCGAACTGTGGACACGCGGGCACGCGACATGTCTACGCTTCTTAATTATTACTACATAGAACGACCGAGTCGAAACTCGAATCCGATGTTAAAGTTTCGTAAACGTTCCAGCTATGTGCGGGGATGGTGCGAACGACTGTGGTGCTCTACGAGCGGCGCACGCCGGCGTATCCTTGTCCGAGGCAGAATCTAGGTAACTTTTCGAACATTATTCACACGTTACGCGAATGCTCAAGTTATACCGAAATATCGAATACATAGAATATATCAAGCCGAAAAGAAGAGACGTCGGGTTGCTGCACTCTCTCGCATTACGGTCCAATCAAGTTCAACCAATGTCGAACCATTCCAGGGCTACGTGTCGCGCATAACCCTTAAGGTCGAGTTAGGGTCGATGCATACCTCACAGGTCATCAGGCCGGCGGACAAAATATTACAACCCTGGTTTTGTATCTAGCGTTTAGGAGCGGACGGCTTTTCCGCTAGATATAAAACCAGGGTTCTAATATTTTGTCCGCCGGCTTGGGCTGTGAGGTATGCAACGACCCTAACTCGTGCCGGTGATGGTTCGTTCCGTTGACGGTACGTGCCGCCGATCCGTGCAGGTCCGTGCAGGTCCGTGCAATACAAGTGTGAACGGTTCCATTTAAAACGCATGTTTCAATGTTTTGTCGTGCCGGTGTCGGTTCTTCCCGTCCGTACCGTTCCGTGCCGCTTTGTGCTGCATAGTGTAAATTGACATTTTGCACTCTACAACCACAAGTTCATTTTCCTTTCGGACGACGGACGAGACAGATGACCCGCGCGTACACGTGTGCAGGCCAATCAAGCGCGCATGTCACCGCGTTACCAGCTACGCTCTCGCCTAATTTGTTTACCGCTAATTTCGATCGTATCCGGTACCGTGTCAAGCTGGCAGACATTTGGATCGCGTTTCATAAATTCGTAATTATTCGAATATTCGACGTACACAACGGCAGAATCGTTGCCGAGTCTGATCGCTTTCTATTTCGTTCCAATTATTAAATGACCCTGATCGTTGAGAGAAACAGGTAAGACCTGTGTCCATTTGAGAGTAAAACTGTCACGAGTGTATACGCTATTGGGAGTGCTATCGGAGAGTTGCACGACAAATAAATTGAGAGTACTCTCGAGATCAACTATCGACAGAAACTCTCAAATGGACACGGGCCTCTGCGTTTCAACATCGACGCGAACGTAATCTTCGACCGATATTTATTTTTTCTTTTGTTTTGTTCTTTTTTTTTGTGTGTGTGTAGCGTTGCTAGTCCATTCACGTCGAAGGTACCCGACATTACTTGCGTTCCAAAGGTAATCAGGGAAGGTCGTGCCGCTTTGGTGACATCGTTCGGGATCTTCAAGTTCATGGTGATCTATTCTCTGACGGAGTTTCTGTCCGTGATAATCCTCTACTCCATCGACTCGAATCTAACGGATCTAGAGTTCTTGTTCATCGACATTTGTTTGGTCGTTAATTTCGCCTCGTTCTTCGGGAAGACGCGGGCGTACGAGAAAAAACTGGTGAAGAAACCTCCGATGACTAGTCTTTTAAGTTTCACGACGATCTTTTCTCTGATTGTACATATGTTGATTATGATCGTTTTTCAAACGTCAGCTTATCACGCGGTGCGTACATTTTCTTGGTTCACTCCGTTCGTGTATACAGGCAAATCGTACGCATGCTACGAGAACTATTCCGTCTTTTGCGTCTCCATGTTCCAATACATAACTATGGCAGTGATATTTTCTCGCGGGAAGCCATATCGGAAAGCTATTTATACAAATATTACCTTCATAATTTCTCTTATTCTACTGACCACGGTCTGTACATACATCACCGTCTATCCAGCCGAATGGATAGTAAATTTGCTCGAGTTACGCGTACCTCCGGCCTACAACTGGAAAATCATTCTTTTAGCTCTTGCTTTAGTCAACTTTGTAATTTGCATTTTCGTCGAAACGTTCTTGATGGAGTACATGATAGAGATGAAGTTAAAGTCAAAGTTCTACAGGCCTGAGAAATCGAAGAAAGAGTACTTGAGGGTAGATCACGAATTAAAACGTGACTCGAATTGGCCTAAACTCGACAGAGATCTGCCCGTTTTACCGTTAACGCCAAGCGTAGAAAATATTATCAACGTGCCGTACATGCAGGGGCAGCGTTACACGATCGTCAACGAAAACGTTAACGAAAAGATTTTAAATGTCTCCGGCAAAGAACGGTATAGCGACACAGAGTCGAACAACGACGGAAAAGGTTTACACGGGTTCGATAATTGCGCGTTCGTTAACGACGAATCGCCGCGGAACGCAAACATGGTAACCAGATTTTGAGTCGGTACGGTATGCGTGCTCCGAGTCAGGACTTTTATCGATTAAGTATCGACGTCGGGCAGCGGAACGAGATTACACCAGTATTTCCACACAAGTATTATTGAAATAATTCTGAAACGGCAACAACTATTTTTATTACGAAATAATGGTACAAAACGAACGTTTCTCATTACTGTGCGTCTGCTTTCGACGAGCATACGCAACATACTTTGTTCGTTACAACTGAAACGTAGTGATTTGACTATCTTGACGATTGCATTCTGCTAAAAGGTTCTTTGAAATTTTCCTAATGCAAGAATGTATTAGTCTATCGGTGACGCGACATTTTGTTTCTTCCGAGTATTTCAACTATCAAACGTATATGAAAATACTGCGTATTTTCACGTACATAAATATTTATTACGGGAAATATGTTCCCTGTTTAATAATAAATTTGAGCATCCAAGAAATAAAACAAATTACAGACCATGAGTCGAGATTGTTTTTCATCTTCCGAGCCAATAATTTCAATCTTCTTTGCGTTTTCTGTAATATAAACAATAAACACGTTAATTTACGCAGAACTGTATTCGCAGTAATTATCGATAAAACATATATATTTGAAATTATATTCACCTATAATGTCATTTTGATTGGCCACGAGTTCTTTTTGAATCCAATGTCTGTAGCGAAGCACGACTTTATTTATTATTCGTATCGTGCTTTCATGTATCCTAGGCTTTAAAAGAAGGCTAGGTAGAGTTGAAATGATTTCCTTGAATACGCGTTCCCTGCGATGCATTATTAGAGTTTAGAAGAGTGGTCAAAGAACCACGCAGTACAAATACAAGCAATTACCTGTGCAGTTCGTGTAAAGTATGATCTAACATGATATCGCTAATGGCAGAGAACAATTGTAATTGTATTTCTTTTTTAGATTGACTGCAACATGTGTTTACAACTGTTTGTAGAGTTTCGCTAAGATCAAGATTATTTTCGTACCAAATTTTACTCGCTTTTAAAAACAACGTTCTCAGCAACTTTATCAACTGAGGTAAAACAATATTATGCGTACTTGACCAGTTTTCGAGTTTCTCTGTACGGAAGGATAGAAATAGTATGAAACGGAAACAACCATCTACACATAAATTAAATTACGATCATGACCTCACCGTTTAAGTATTTAAGGACAGATGTAGAATAAGTTTTGCTTAATTTAGGTAGAATCTTATCGTCACAGTGTATAGCTGTAAACCATATGTAAATCTGACAAAGTCCTAAATTATGTGCCAAACAAGCGTCGTACGATTCATCGACAGAGAAGTCTTCTTGACGTTTTCTGTTCCTCACAGAAGCAAGAAAAATACCGGATGTACCTGATTTGTTGTAAGGAAATTTTGAGAGAAAAGTTTTTACATAAACTTCTTCGAAATTACTTTTGAACCAATATTTCATGTTCACGTCACATTCGATATTCAATATGTCTATACACTCGATTATCAATTGCATAATTTCTACAGCGCTTTTCAATAATTCTAATGCCTCTGCAGTTATCAGATACGACGAACTGTCCATGTTTTTCTCGTCTGGACACACTTCGATCCAGCTATCATATATAAGCGGCATTAAAGCTTCAACGTACTTCATAAGTTCCTCTGCATCCAAAGCTTTTTCAACAGAGCTTTCTTTTAAATTGTCTCTTTGTTCGAAATCAATTTCACAATTCTCGAAATACGTATTTACATAAACGGGAAGGTATCTAGTATGCTTATTTACATGCACAATTCTCGCAGACGCGTTTGAGCTAATGGTTTGTTGCGATTTATAAAAACTAACAATGGAACTGAACATTGTAGCCAATCTTTCCAACACCTTTATCCTCCACTTTACATTAGTGTTTTTTGTGTTCAACGTTGTTATCAACTGCCTCCCAGGCTTCATTTCGGTGTGTAATCTACAGATCATATCCAAAAAATTTGGTAGGACTTTTTTACTATTTTTTGCCAAGACGATACTGCAGTTTTGCACAAGTATGTCTAAAAGAAGCAAAGCATCTTCCTTAATACGAGGATCTATATGTGTCATGGCACATCTCAAATATGAAATCAGAACATCGCAATGAGGATTCAGTTGATTGTTGGACACTGGACCGAGAATTAAACTTAAAACTTTGAAGGAATCGTGCCTTATGCTTCTTTCTTTGTCGAGAGACAATGCGCAAATGCCTTGCAACAGAGACCCAAATTGTAAATTTAACAAGTCCAAAGAATGTTTGGATAAAATTTCTTTCAGTTCCCTTATAGCTTCCTGTCGAACCGTCGAATTATGGTGTTGAAGGCGCGACAGCAAATCCTAAAAGTTACAGTAACATTCTCTTGAAGAGATCTGTTCGTTTAAAACACATAATATTCCATATGATATTACCTTAACATTAAGCTTTCTTTTGCTAAGAATTTCTGTGTCATCGCGTTGCTTTAACTGTTCGCGTATTACAATCTTCTTAACTTTGAACGTTGCATCCGTAACGTTTAATCCCTTCGGTAACTGCTTTGTTTTCTTCGCTTTCAATTTCACTTTTGCCTTTTCAGACTTTAAGTGTTTCAAATGCTTATGGCCCTTACCCATGGTTTACATCAAAACAAATTCCTACAAAATATTTCTCTTTAGGTTAATCTATTTAATACATGTATACTTACTTAAATACAAATCATATGAGTTTTTCTTATAATTTCAGAAGTATTATAGAAAAATCTACTTGCGAATATAAAATTTAGTAAAAAGTACCCAACAGTACACCTAAAATATGTGTCGTTTATGTTATAATAATGAAATACACACTGTAAATATATACATACAATGTATGGCGACAGTCTTCGTTATCATAGAAGTCAGGTTATGTACCCACGCGGTGTACATGTAGATGGTCAGATGTCATGTGTGGAAAAGCAGAAAGCAGCAGAAAGTCTCTAACCTCTAACAGTCTCTAATGAGCTGTCATAAGTCATAATAAGCGTGAGTCTGCTCAACAGTAACATACCTATGTAAGTAGGTAATAATGGATAATTTCTTATATTTGAAAAGAGGGGAACACACGTAATTTGCAAACGCGTAGGACGATGTTTATTTGTATAAATAAATTAAAGGTACCTTGTTCGGTGTTTTTGTCAAATCATTCTACAATACAAGGTTAGATTAATATTTTAAACGTGTTTGCGTTGTTTTGGTATTACAAATCGTCGATGCAATTACATATGTATTTATATGTGGCATGAAAGTGATACATTTTTTACCAGTAGCCGCTAAAAATATCAAATGATTCGAACTTCTCCTATTGCATAGAAATTACAAATTCAGCATTAATGTTTTTTCAGCAAATCTTTCCAACTAGATATTCCACTGCAAAATCATTTTATATATTTCTTTGAAGGAAGAAGTATACTGTATAATAATAATAATAATAATAATATATAACTATATAATAGTTAATCGTTTTGATATATGATAAATTCCAAGAAAGCTTATGTAATGATACCATGATAAGATGTAAGATAAGGTTTTTGTGTGACTCAAATGTTTAATTATAATTGCAATAACATGCACAAATTTTTAGGATAAGTAAATAATAGGTTCCACATATCTTTTCAGACATTGTCCTTCATTAATAATTGACTTGAAGTTTGACACAATATAAGAATGCTATTAGAGTGAAAAAGACAAGGAAGATAACACATTAATAGTTGCACATTCTAATTGAAGAACAATAAACAGACAATTCAAAATGAATACCACATTGACTTATTGTCCTCCAAACATAACGTTTACCGAAATCTGGGTAGATCATGGAATGTCAAAATGTTTTATGGATACTGTTAATACTATCGTGATTTCATTGTATCTGTTAATTTTTGGTACAATACAACTTTGGATGTACCGTAAATATGGAACAGAAACTCCTGCATCCTTGTTACCCAAAAATAAACTATACACTCTACAGAAAGTTCTTTTATATTTTGTTCCAATACTTAGCGTACTGAGAATAATCTTCCAAGGTACAATTTTAGATGATAAAAAGGTTTATGGTTATATGGTAAGTAAACTATACATGAGCGCGTATACGTATAGGTGTTACTCAATTGTTAAATGTTCCATTATCCTAATGCTTTTAGATTCTCACAACAGTTTTAACTGTAATCGTGTATCCATACTCTGTCTATATATTAAAGATAGAGAGGCACAAATTGCTACCTAGCGTGCCACCACAAGGTCATGGTATCGTTTTATTGGGCTTTTGGACCTTGGCATTTGTTGTTGAAAACCTCGTTTTTGTTAACATTGAGAAACTCGACTGGTGGTTTCATTTAAACACGTAAGTTTCACAGAACGATGTTGAAACAGGAGTACTCTGTGTACTCAAGCATTACACATACTAGTATATTTTCTATGTATACACGCATGCTATTTACAGATTGACCGACCAAATCGAGATGGCACTGTTTGTTCTGCGTTATGTCAGCAGTCTGATTATCTTTGCCTTAGGACTCAAAGCCCCAGGGCTAACCGGTAATTCAGATCCAGAGTATCGTACTATCGGACCAGATGGTCCAACTACACGGCCAGGATATTATCAAGGTGTAAGTCACAGTAATATAATCTTGTATAAATAACAAAAATGTTGTAGCCTTAATATTAGTACTAAACATAATTGAATATATTTAACAATACAATGATTTTTCAGAGACCCGACGATAACGTTTCAGCGTGGAAAAATGCCTGGTATAAAGTCAAAGTTTTAGCGCCATTTTTATGGCCTAAGAAGAGCTTCACGCTTCAACTGAGGGTTATTTTTTGTTTTGCGTTACTAATATCTGGACGTTTAATAAATCTATATGTTCCAATTTATAATAAGAAAATCGTGGACAGCGTTACTGACAATTCTGAAGCATTCAGGTGCATAACATCTTTCAATAGATCCTTCAAATGTACATGGAAATTGCATCCATAAAATATTTAATCTTTGTAATAGGTGGGACCTCGTATTAATATATGTGGCATTCAAATTCTTACAAGGAGGAGGTACAGGTGGCATGGGAGTACTGAATAATGCCCGATCATTCTTATGGATTCGAATACAACAGTATACTACCAGAGAAATTGAAGTAGAGTTGTTCAGGTAATCATTCGCGGAACATCCTTTTCTCAAATCTGCTCGATTGAAGTCACATTCGTATTGTATTCTTATAGAAAGTACATTTTTATAGACATTTACATAGTTTGAGTTTACGCTGGCATCTTGGAAGAAAAACGGGGGAAGTATTAAAAGCTATGGATCGTGGTACCGATTCTATAAACAATCTTTTGAATTACGTTCTCTTTTCCATTGTGCCGACAATCGTCGACATTATCGTAGCCGTTGTATTTTTCATAAGCGCGTTTAACAAATGGTTCGGATTAATCGTATTCGTAACTATGAGTCTCTATATAGGTAAGCACGTCATTATATGTATTATATTGTACAAGTATAGTAGAAACAGAAACGTATCCATGATTTCAATGAACACTTTAGACTTGAATGATATTCGTATACATATATATATACATACAATATATGTTTGTTAGCCGCAACAATCATGGTTACCGAGTGGCGTACAAAGTTCCAAAGGCGAATGAACTTGGCAGACAACGCTCAGAGAGCGCAAAGCGTTGACAGTCTACTGAATTTCGAGACGGTCAAGTATTATGGAGCAGAAACGTACGAAGTGGATAGCTTTAGGAAAACGATAATAACGTTTCAGGCAGAAGAATGGAAGTCGTTGATTACGCTAAATATTTTAAATACATTGCAAAATGTAGTTGTTTGCAGCGGTCTGCTAGCTGGATCTCTACTTTGTTTACACATGGTCAGAACGCGCAAAATGCTTTTCGTACTTTTCATTTCAATTTGAACAAAATAAATTACACGCAAATGACAAATCGATTGTTTTCAGATTGTAACCAAACAAGGTTTAACAGTTGGTGATTACGTCTTGTTTGCAAGTTACATCATTCAACTTTACATGCCATTAAATTGGTTTGGGACATATTACCGGTAAACAACGATTCGATCTCTCTCGTCGAGTTCTCTTGATAACCGTGCTGTTCGCTTGAAAGTTATTTACCTTTTACAGTGCGATACAAAAGAATTTCATTGACATGGAGAATATGTTTGACCTTCTACGAGAAGAGCAGGAAGTAATCGATGCGCCAGGCGCAGGATCGTTAATAGTGGAGAATGGTCAAGTGGAATTTTCGAACGTGACATTTGGTTACAGTCCTGAAAAAATGATTTTAAAGAATGTTAGCTTCGTCGTTCCACCAGGGAAAAGCGTTGCTCTGGTTGGACCGTCCGGAGCTGGAAAATCGACTATAGTACGATTGCTGTTCAGATTCTACGATGTAGATCAAGGAGCGATTCTGATCGACGGTCAGAATATAAAAACAGTTAAGCAGGATTCATTGAGACGCGCGATAGGTGTTGTGCCTCAAGACACAGTATTATTCAACAACACTATAAAATATAATATTCGATACGGTCGTATCGAGGCTGTAGATGCGGATGTAATCGCGGCAGCTCAAAATGCAGATATTCACGAACGGATTCTCACGTTTCCAAATGGTTACGAGACGCAGGTACGTTTCGTACATTTCGTTGAGCGCGTCGCCATTTGATTTAGACATTATTTACAACTGTTTAACGACATTGTTTAATTCGGAATGTTTAGGTAGGCGAAAGGGGTCTTCGGTTGAGTGGCGGAGAAAAACAACGCATCGCTATCGCGCGAACAATATTAAAAGAACCTGTAGTTGTACTCTTAGATGAAGCAACGAGCGCGCTCGACACCCATACGGAGCGTAACATTCAAGCTGCGTTAAGTAGAGTGTGCGCCAATCGAACAACCGTCATCATAGCGCACAGATTGTCCACGATTATACATGTTGACGAAATCCTTGTCTTGAAGGACGGAGAAATCGTAGAAAGAGGCAAACATGAGGAGCTTATTTCTTATAACGGGATGTATCATTCTATGTGGCACGCGCAGTTACAAAACGATCAAGACGTTGCCAATGTGCCGAATGGCGGCGACGTTCAACCGGAGGCCGATGTGTCAACATCTCAGACAGTTTGATGGAAATAAAGAACAGGAAACAGAAATTTCATTCGTTAACATATTCTTCTTTAATAAGAGAAAGCGTGTATACTTACGTGTTTCTGGAAAACAAGAATTTACCCTTGTTGCGTTGTGAATTACTTATTCACGAAAAAGAAATTATGAATTTTTAGAACGGAGTAATACTGTTCTGTTTAGTTTATATTTTCTTCACTTGTACCTATAAGAATAAAAATGTGATAGTAATCGGTCTTACGATCCTAATTAAAGACTAGTATGTTTTGCATTAATATTTTTCAGAATAACCGAAATATTTCATAATAAAAGTTTTACTTTTCTATGAAATAGATTTAGTAATAAAAACATGTACACATTGTATTTGCAAAACCTTTACTTTTCTACAATGTATACTGTTAGCTTCAAATGAAAAATTTTACAATACATTTTATGAAAGTTGTACACAATGTTTGTTGGTTCATGGAGTGAATTCCTAAGGTTCTGGTTCTTCTGTTACTTCAACAGTTCTACTTGCATATGCCCCATCGGGTACCCAACCTGATTCGTCGATAGGATCTGTTACAGTCTCCTCTTGTGCTCCCCAGTAATAGTAGCTTGCAAAACACATCCATACAATAAAGTACAATGTCTAGTATAACAAATAAGATAACGTGTTATACGTGTAAATTTTTCAGGATAACATGAAAACAACAATTTTTTCCAATAAGAATAAATGTATTACTTTGAAAACATCTTCTTTACCCATAATCACAAGTAATGGCTGACCGTGTCAACTTGAATTTAATAAAAATGTTATCGGGATCTTACAGTATTATTATTATGTAATTTACTCGTGCATAATTTAAAGTAATCTTGCAGCGTAAATCTAAATCGTGGTTCCCTAATTATACATTTTCTTTTTTTACATCAAGAATTCAACTTAATTAATTTGAGTAACATCTTCGACAAGATTGTTTTGCAAACAGCTGATAGCCGAATATGTATCTAACTTCATGGTGATGTTTATATATATATATATATATATACATACATACATACACACACAAAAAGTATGTGTGTATGTATGTGTCCGTGACGTGTATAGAAGTGATAGAAATGTTTGCATGCCGATAGAGAGAAAAACGCGTCTGTGTTATTATTAATTTATTTCTTTTTATTATGCGTGGCTGAAAATGAATAGTATTGGTTTAAGTTTAATTTTAAAAATGGGCTGTATATGCTCCAAAGAAACTGTCACAGTAAATTCAAGAAATTATACGGTTCGTGAACATCTTGGAGAAGGGCAAGTTTGACATGAAATGTACATTTTCGTCGATTACCATAATAGTATCGTTCAAATTGATTTTGAAAATTATTCTTTAATTGGATTATATATTTCGTAATACGTCTTTTCAGTTATTAGCGAGATGAGTTTTAATACGATCCCAATTAACCTAATCCGTTCCTTTTGTATGGTAATGTTGACGAATTATACATACAATTAGATCCCGAGATTAATTAAATTTCAATCTACTTGTAGTGGATTCAGTACCGTACTTTTAGCCGAAGATACAGAGACGCATAAAAAGTATGCTATTAAGAAGATCATCTGTCATGGTCTGGAAGATCAGAGACTCGCAGCAAAAGAAATAGAATACCATAATCTTGTGAAACACCCGAATGTAATAGAGTGTATAGATTCTACTTACAAAGGAACTGCGGATCCAGTTATTAATGCTACCAGTGAAGTATTAATTGTTTTACCCTATTATCATGTATGTTTCATACTTTACAAAACACTGATACGAATATAAAGAATAGTTGAAGTCCTTGGCAGATCCACTTTACTTTTTTTTGTTTTTATTTTTTTTTCATTTTTATTCAGAGGGGTACACTTGGTAACGAGTTGGAAAGACGAATGAAAAATAAAGATTACATGAGTTCGCTGGACATTTTAAATATTTTTTTACAAATATGTGAAGGTGTGAAAGCATTTCACGAAGCAAAACCAGATCCTCTTGCTCACAGGGATCTAAAGACTACGAATATAGTTCTGGGCGATGGAAGTACACCGATTATAATGGATTTAGGTAAAATATTGTAATTGTGGTAAATCATTTTGTTATGTTAGGCATTGTTATATTAATATCACTTGTTTCAGGTTCTGTAGCACCTGCCAGAGTAAAAGTTTGTGGATCACAAGCAGCGCAAACATTGCAAGATGTAGCAGCCGAAAGATGTTCGATGCCTTATAGAGCACCAGAATTATTTAATGTGGAGAGTTATTGTATGGTAGACGAACGAACAGATATTTGGGTACTTTTTATCGATAGAGTTTGTGAGATTTAAGATTTCATTTCTTTTTTTATTCTTGTTACTAAAATCTGTGAAATACTTCTCCAGTCTCTAGGCTGTATACTTTACGCGCTTTGCTACTTCAAATCGCCCTTTGACGCTGTTTACGAAAGGGGAGACAGCGTGGCATTAGCAGTCATGAGCGCGAATATTACATTCCCGGAAGATGCACCCTATAACGAGGTTGTCAAGCAATACATATTCTTTTCTGCTCGTGTAACAAAGACTTGTCTGTCTAATATAATGTTTGAAATGAAAATTTTGCAGGACATGCAAAATCTGATTTTATCGATGTTGAAGGTGAACCCAATGGAACGTCCTTACATATACAGCGTTATAGAAAGTATCCATGATCTTATCGCTAAATTGGAGAATAGAGCATAACTGTATCAGGAATAATAATATAACTGTTTATTGTTCCAAAAATTAGGTATAGACAATTTTTTATACTTCTTTCAAATGTCCATTACAGTGAAAGCGCAAGTGGCATAATATTACAATGCAATAATATATGTTGGTAGATTTTTTACCAAACACTAAAAATAATTCCATTATTTCAAAATATCGTTTGAAACGGATAGGAAAAGTGTTTGCAATAATAAACTCTCATATACAGTCGGTGTACAAAGTATGGTCGGTGTCAGTGTATTCGTACACCCTTTAAAAACAAATAACTTTTTTAAAATTGGACTAAACGGCTTGAATTTTTTGGAGATGTTAGAAGAATTAATTTACTGAGTAATACGTATATAATTTCTTTTAAAATTGCTATTGGTCGTAATTGCGAAGAAAAAAGTAAAGGTCACGATTTTTAAGTTTTTTATCTGTATCTGTAATGAAAATATAAAAGGTGCCTTTTGTAGATCTAAGTAAGTTATATACATGCACAAAGTTTCGCTGAAATCGATGAAAGTTGCTATGAAATATAATTGATTGAAAATAACAAAAATTGTAAAAAACTGTGATTTAAATGAATCGCAAACACTAAATTCAAAGATTTTATACAACTTAAAATGCCTATAGTTTTTTTATGCGTCAATTGAAATGAAACTTTGCACATGTACATAGCTCACTTAGATGAAGCATCTTACAAAAAACATCTTTTAAACAACATCTTTTAAAGTTTCATTACAGACACAGATAAAAAACTTAAAAATCGTGACAAATAGGCACAATCGCACAATCGTCTACTTTTTTCTTTGCACTTACGACCAATAGCAAATTTTGGAAAAAATTATTTATGCATTACTTAGTAAAGTAATCCTTCTAACAACTCTAAAAAATTCAAGCCGTTTGATCCAATTTTAAAAAAGTTATTTGTTTTTAAAGGGTGTATGAACACTTTGTACAGGGTGTAAAGAAATGTTTGGTCTTGGCTGCCATAGGCGTATTGGCATCTACGGATCGATGAGGATCCGTAAAAACGAGTTGCCGCAAAATTGTCCTTGACCTTGAATGTCAAGGACAAATTTCTCTTTATTGCATTGTATTCTACGCGTCATGTCAATAAAAAAAAATTTGTTTGTGAAATTCAAGGTCAAGGACAATTTTGCGGCAATTATTTTTTACGGATTTTTATCGATCCGAAGATGTAGAATACGCCTATGGCAGCTAAGACCAAAAATTTCTCTACACCCTGTACACCGACTGTATGTATTTTCCATGGACGTTTGATACTTCTGGCATGATAATGAATTTCATATGCAACACTCTTTTACCGATATTGTTGGAAGTGTAGATATTGTAAAGTATTTTAAACGTGTAATTCGCAATATAAAAAAGTATTGAATAAAATATGTTTTACTTTATGTCTGCCTTTTGCATTAAAAATTGATAAAAAAACGTATTATGACCAGTTTTTCAAATTAGGTAGCAATATGTTAAAATCTGCAACTGTATAATAGGATGGATACTTTTTTTGTACTTATTGTTATTAACGGTTATTGTTATTAACGATATCTCGTAAATTATATTATCCATCTGAATATATATATACATTTTTTTTATATAATCTGAAATTATATTATCTATAGAGTTTTCATGACATCGAATGTATATATTATTTAATCGAAAATTCACGTGTACATATGTAGGTAACGGTTCAAAGAATCATACGATGTGACGTATAGCAGCTACGTCACATTGTAGTACACGTGATGGTTCGATAATGTCCGAACTCTGAACACAATTCGCAAACTAAATACATACCTACTGCTATACTCAACTGTTTTATGATAATCTCTCATAATTGCGTCGCTTTATAACAATTTTGTTTTGTCACTTAAATTATAGTTAACGCGAGGTTACCACAGGTAAAATGATTGCAGTGTTGAAAATGCATCGATAAGCCGCACTTCACTCCGGTAAATGTCTTTCAAACTAAGAATGTAAAGTAGTTTTTTCTGAGTCTGTGCTCTAAGTTAGCCGCAATCCACTTCTTTCCTGTTCGGACGTACACTCAAGATACATACATATATAAGCATCTCATGAAATATTGCATTTTCGTATCAACGCAACGTACACAACATACGAATCGTAAGTCATTTTCTTTAACATTTACATGTTGCTTATCAACACGAGCAACAAGCTAACCTTATAGGTTTCATGAATTTTTTTTTTATCATAAATATATATTTTATTTGAAAACACAACTAGAACCTTATTATTTTACGTTCATTTTGCACATGTCAAATAATTGATGTAATGAATAGCAAATACTGTCCTATATAGAAGAATATGTATGATGTTATACATACGTACATACATACATATATGTATGTAGATGCGTTAGTATAGTTGAACGATATAGCAAAGAAAGAGAGAGAGAGAGAGAGAGAGAGAGAGAGAGAGAGAGAGAGAGAGAAAGTCCAACGTATCGGCCAAATACATATTAGACAAACTTAACCTCGATCATTAAATTTCGAAAATTTTGGTTAACTTCGAGAAATTTCGTTTGACGAATGAACATGTGTACATAGTATATACATACGTAACGTGTTATTTCTTTGGCGCTGTCTATTGCATCACTTACATGTCGTGCGTTATCAAGATTATCAATTATTAATAACGCTTACTTCAATCTAACCGTGTGAACATGATACTCGACTGTGATCTTTAATTTTGTGTGAAAAAATTGGTATAATATCGTATGCATTTTAACGCAAACTCTTGAATAACGTATTTGTAAAATATTGTTGATTTCACATCAAATAATAAACCGAATCATCTGCGGTTGCTTTGCTTTTTTCCAGTGCATTTGTTTAACCGGAAGACAAAGTGTACGAGGATTCTACTAGTCTGTCATGACGTAGCAAATGCTAATTCTTTGTGCAATAAATTTCACCTCATCCTACCTTTTTTACGTATTAGACGACTTGAAAAACGCGGCAAAAATTTATCAGGATAAAAAAGGTCAATAATTAGTCTCTTTACATAATTTATGCATATCTTTGTCGGATCAAAGTTCGGGTCAAGTCCTAAGAAACGCGTACCAAATATCTGTAACTTTGATAAATATGGTCGAATACGATCGAGAATAGATCGAGAAGACGAGAGTCGCGCATTTCGATTTGTTCCCGACAAAATGAAAAATTGATTGTTACGTAAATTTCGCGTTTTCTAACCAGTCTTCGCAAACTGTTATTAGAGAATTCGAAACCAGCTCTTCTGGTTGTTCAAAAAGGTCAAGGTTGCACTTCTACGAAGAAGATGCTTACAAGAAGTGGAAAGATAAGTGGAGATTTTCCATGAAGCTATTGTGGCCTAATTTGAGCTAATTCCTGTCGAGTTCAAAAATCATTTTCATTAAATACTAATTTCATTGCACAATAAAGAAATACAATGGTACAGTTTATTGAATTATTTAACAAGTTAATTGACGCTAATCGCTTTGAGAAGCGCTGCATTATACCTACCGTTGAGAATCGTAACGATCGCAAAGTGTCATGAATTGACCATTTATACTTGTACGATAGCACCTACACCACTGCACCTGCTAGTATACTTTTAAAAAATGCAAAATATTTAATACAAACGCCCGACAAGTGTTGCCTATTTTATATTTTTAGTCCAGTTACAGATTCTACAATAATCGGTCTAGAAACGCACTCTCTATATGTAAGTTCTGTCTTCTTCGACCGTTTCGCCGAGATACTCGGACTAGAATATATTTGGACATCGTAATTTATCTGATAACATAATCAATAACGAAAGAGTTTGAAAACCTTTACTCTGTCCACGTGTTAGGCGAAGGTTGTATTATAGTCACGTGATCACTACTTAATCCTCCAACGATCTTCTAAACTTGTACGATTTTATTCGATATAAAAAATCAGAATAAATTGAACGAACCTGTTCGTACTATTTAATTGTCTGGTGAATATTATTATCTGTTGTATCCATGTATGTACATAAATACTATATTATATTTACATTGTACGAACTGTACAGAATTGAAACGATTAAAAAGATCAGAAATGTTAAAAATAACGTGCATTTTTGTATTGTAATTTTTGAAATGTAAATGAATAGAACGCGTAACGGAAAGAATAATGAAAATAGGTTGAAATGACCGACCGTGAGAAAAAAAAAATAGTAGAATCGTACGATATCTCGAGATATCGTGAGCTCTTGGCATTACATACTTATGCGCATGGTGTCACTTTGAACGTTCAGTTAACCGCTAGCAGCAGTGTAGGGCGGACGTTTCTCGGTGTTTCCTGTTACACTACAAGTCTCGTAGGTTAGGAAAGATACCTACTCGTGTGAAGGTTAAGGTCGACCGACCCCTCTTCTATTGTATCCATCAATTTTACTGTCGAATATTAGAATTTTTTTCAGTGAGTGATTGTGTTTTCGTCTCTCGTTTCGAATATCGATTCGTATTTCTAGTTCCTCGTCTGTCGAGCAAATTATTCGTGCGTGTCTAAGATTCTAAACTCAAACCAAACTATTGGCTTCAATTTTCTATACTTATGTATTGTATATCTATGCGTGTACTTATGCACGTATATGTATCTATTCTATTCAAGAAAGTTTCTACTCATTTTATTGACGGCCAATACGATACTATAGTAACAGGAAAGAATGAAAAAAATCAAACAGAATTGCATGAACGACCACGTTGCAAAGTAGATAGCTGGAATTCGAGTGAAAGTACTTATGTGTACATATTCGCTTTACAAGCACTACTAATTTCTCTTCTAATCGACTAAAAGAAATTCTACGACGCAACAGTTTATAACGTTTTTTTTTATGATAGTTCAATTGAAATTGTTGATACGCGTGTCTCACGTACGAATTTCATGTTAAATTGTAATTTTAGTGTCGGTTTCCGGCTGACATGATTATTTCAATTGTCAGTATTCGAAATCAATTTTCCATTTGGTGAAATTCTTGGTAGGTTCTGTACTATACAGACACGTTTCCAAAGTGTTGATCTGTACCCGTACCTTGTACCTATACATTTTCATTGCTAGCGTGTCGTTGTTACAACGGCTCGAAAATGATGGTAAATCGTAATTTAATTCGTGAATTCTCGTAACGTTAGAGTAGACAAATTTCAAGAATAAGCAAATACCTACCGGAAATGATTTACTCGTAATATCGTTGGTCAATAATCTTTATTTGTCGAGAATTTTGTGTTAGAATTTATAGTACTTACACATTTTACCACGTACATGTACATTAGATGCAAATATATTAATGCGCATGTGTTGCAAATCGTATGCACAGCGGTTGTATAACACGTACAAAAACGTATATACTATTCAAATGGCAAATAACGTCAAGAATAGAATAATTCTGAAGGATGCATGATTTAGGAAAAGAACAAAAACAGGTTAAATGATTCAAAAGACTTGATCAATGTTCAAATAGGTATTATTCGTTAGCTTTCGTAAATTTAGGAATGTTATAAAAGAAAATATACTCAATTCGGTGAATGGAACTGGGTTAACTGTGTTATTTATTTGAATTTCGGTCGGTTTGGTTGTTGTGTCCGTTCGACGCTGGAATGCGGTCGGTCAACTTTTACTTGAAACAGTTCACTGTAATCTCGAGGATTTTTAAAGCCGACACCAACTTTTTCCTTTTTATGTATCCTTAATTCTAAATAGCGACGCGAACGAACAATCGTTGGATTGATATTTTTTCATTTCGTTCGGAAATTTTTCCTGAATATTTGTATTTCTTATGCCTAAATTAGTATTTATTCGGAAAGAATGATTATAAATATTTACTTTTAGGAATTTAAAACATGTCGGCGAAAGCGATTCGCGAGGCAACAGGGAAGGATCTAATTAACCGTAAACTTCCTTCTGGCACTAACGCTGTACAATGTAGATTCGTGACCATCACAGAACATACAAATTGGGCAGATGTTTTAAACAGCAATCCCTGGCTAAAGTCGGAGAGCCTGGTCGTGAAGCCTGATCAATTGATCAAAAGACGTGGAAAGCTCGGTTTGATTAAAGTAAACGTAAACTGGGCTACGGCTAAGCAATGGATCACGGACAGAATGAACAAGGACCAACAAATTGGAAAAACAACTGGAAAACTTCGAACATTTATCATCGAACCTTTTGTTCCGCACAAACAGGTAAGCTCTTATCATTATTGTAAAATTGTAACACACGATACAGAAGTTAATCGTAACGTACCATGAACCGTAGGAAGAGGAAGCTTATGTCTGTATCTATTCCCACCGGAAAGCCGATACTATTTTATTCCATCATGAAGGCGGCGTTGATATCGGAGACGTTGACGCGAAAGCTTTGAAGCTAGAGGTACCCGTTGGAGAAGGATTACCGGATCAAGCTACATTAATGAAGAAGCTATTAACGAACGTTGCGAATGATAAAAAAGAGTAGGTTCTAACAGATATAGCATTACATCGTACATCGGAAGCGCTTCATAAGCGTATAGATAAAATGATTATTTTCTTTTCAGAACTATTGCCAAATTTATAGAATCTCTGTATAAGCTTTACGTTAATTTGTACTTTACATACTTGGAAATAAATCCGTTGGTAGTGACGGACAATGGAATTTATATACTGGATCTTGCTGCAAAACTGGACACGACCGCGGACTTCGTGTGTAGACCAGATTGGGGAGAAATCGATTATCCACCACCGTTTGGACGGGATGCTTACACGGAAGAGGCCTATATCGCCGATCTAGACGCGAAATCCGGAGCTAGCTTGAAACTAACCATTCTTAATCCTGCTGGTCGGATATGGACAATGGTTGCTGGCGGTGGTCAGTAGAAGCGCACAGCAGTATCATTTACGTGATTAATCTGGTTCATTCTAACCAAATTGTGATTGTCAAGTCGATGCCTCTTTGATGGGACTGATCCGACACCTGCCTATTTTCTATTTTCAACATATTCCCTTTTCAGGAGCATCCGTCATTTATTCAGACACCATTTGTGATTTGGGAGCTGCGACCGAACTTGCTAATTACGGCGAATACTCCGGTGCACCCAGCGAGCAGCAAACTTACGATTACGCGAAAACTATATTGAGTCTGATGACAAAGGAGAAGCGTAAAGAGGGCAAAGTATTGATAATCGGTGGCGGTATTGCAAACTTTACAAATGTAGCCGCTACCTTCAAGGGTATCGTTAAGGCATTGCAAGAGTACCAGCCGAAGCTTGTAGAACACAATATACAGATATTCGTACGAAGAGCAGGACCCAACTATCAAGAAGGACTGAGGTACGACACATAGATTTATTCAAAACTTTGTTCGTTTACTGACAGGAGAACAAACAATGCATTCATGGAGAACGTTTACGAATTTCAGAATTATACGGGAAGTTGGTAGAAGACTAGGTATTCCTGTTTACGTATTCGGACCTGAAACTCATATGACGGCCATATGCGCAATGGCATTGGGCAAGAAGCCGATTCCCGATCCCGAGACTCAAGAATTTTCCACCGCAAACTTTTTGCTACCTTCTGGACAGGATGTCGGGCCCACAGCTCCTTCGAAAAGTACTTCTTGTTCACCTACCAAACAACCGAAATTAAAAGCAAGCGAGTCCGTTGACGGATCCGCGAACAAACAACTTTTCAGTAGTAAAACTAGGGCCATCATTTGGGGGATGCAAACCAGAGCCGTTCAAAGTATGTTAGACTTCGACTTTGTTTGTCGTAGATCTGAACCGTCTGTAGCTGCTATCGTATATCCGTTCACGGGTGATCATAAGCAAAAATTCTACTGGGGCCACAAAGAGGTACGTATTCCCAAGATTACTGGGGACTGGCTTACTTACTTACTTACTTTATCATATTAAACGGAAACGATCGTTGAACGCATACTGGGGAATAACCGCTAAATCGTATCGTTTTGCGTATGTTGAATACAGGTGTTGATCCCAGTTTACAAACAGATGAAAGATGCGATGACTAAACACACGGACGCCGATGTTATGGTTACGTTCGCATCTTTAAGATCCGCTTACGACAGCGCGGTCGAAACTATGCAATTCCCTCAAATCAGAACGATTGCTATTATCGCTGAAGGCATACCCGAAAACATGACAAGAAAACTAATTCTAATGGCACAACAAAAAGGTGTTACCATTATTGGTCCTGCTACCGTTGGCGGTGTGAAGCCTGGTTGTTTCAAAATTGGTAATACCGGAGGAATGATGGACAATATTCTTCATAGTAAACTCTATAGACCTGGCAGCGTGGCGTACGTTTCACGTTCCGGCGGTATGTCGAACGAATTGAACAATATAATTTCCAAAGCTTCAAACGGAGTGCTGGAGGGTGTGGCGATCGGAGGAGACCGTTACCCAGGAACTACTTTTATGAATCATATAATGCGCTACCAAGAAAACCCAGATGTGAAGCTCATAGTTCTGTTGGGCGAAGTCGGTGGTGTGGAAGAGTACGAAGTATGCGAAGCACTCAAGACCAAGAGAATTACGAAACCATTGATCGCCTGGTGTATCGGTACCTGTGCCAGTATGTTCAATTCCGAGGTTCAGTTTGGCCATGCCGGATCAATAGCGCACAGTAACTTGGAAACTGCCTCCGCTAAGAACGCTGCGTTGAAAGCTGCCGGTGCGTATGTGCCCGACAGTTTCGACACGCTCGGAGAACTGATGCACACTGTTTACGAGAAACTTGTCAAAGAAGGGACGATTGTTCCAGAACCGGAGCTTCCTCCACCAACAGTTCCTATGGATTACAATTGGGCCAGGGTAATACATATAATATTCGATAGTTGCCTCATTCGGTCAAATAGGAGTGCACAGTATTCGTTTGTAACCATTTGTAATCGTTTGTAATAGGAACTCGGCCTGATACGAAAACCGGCTTCGTTCATGACGTCCATCTGTGATGAACGCGGACAAGAACTATTGTACGCTGGAATGCCTGTCACCGAAGTACTAAAGCAGAACGTAGGAATTGGTGGTGTAGTTTCACTTTTATGGTTCCAACGGTGCTTACCGGCCACGTATTGTAAATTCCTGGAAATGTCTTTGATGTTGACGGCTGATCACGGTCCTGCAGTGTCAGGAGCGCACAACACCATCGTATGTGCTCGAGCTGGCAAAGATCTGGTTAGCTCGTTGGTATCCGGCCTCTTAACTATCGTAAGTGAAGCAAACAAACTGTTACTCTTACCAAAGTTATACTCTCCGCGGAAAACCGCAACCGCAAACGTCGATATACATATATGATCGATACTGATGATAGCGTCATTATAATAATAGGGTGATCGTTTTGGTGGAGCATTGGACGGTGCGGCCCGTATGTTCTCCGAGGCCTACGATGCCGGCTTACATCCGCAAGAATTTGTAAACAATACACGTAAAGAGGGCAAACTGATTATGGGTATTGGTCATCGTATAAAGTCCATAAATAATCCGGACATGAGAGTGAAACTTATCAAAGAATTCGTAATGGAGAATTTCCCTGCTAGGCCTTTGGTCGAATATGCATTGGAAGTTGAAAAGATAACTACAAGCAAGAAACCTAATTTAATTTTGAATGTGGATGGTATTATTGCCTGTGCCTTCGTGGATATGTTGAGGAAAAGCGGTAGCTTCACTAGAGAAGAAGCACAAGAGTATATCGAGATTGGTGCTATAAACAGTTTGTTCGTTCTTGGTAGGAGCATAGGTTTCATTGGTACGTGCTCTCTTTTTGAAATATTTTCGATTATATTTATAACATAACTATTATATGTATTATATTGTATTATTCGGAAATTTAACGCTACGTTTTATCGCTGCAGGTCACTATATGGACCAAAAGAGGTTGAAACAAGGTCTGTACCGACATCCGTGGGATGATATTTCTTACGTATTGCCAGAACAATACAATTGAGTTCATCTACCACTTGCATTGTCTATCGTAAACGCATAATAAATGTTACGAGTTCATTTAAGGTTTCGATAGCTGTAACAGACATGTTAATTTACTTAGATACAGGTAATTCAGAGTTGTTGTATAGTCCACCGTAACTCTATCCATTCTTACGAATCGAAGTTGTATTCGACGATGTTACGAACGGAAATTTCTATGCATATTATATCATATTATATAGACGGATTTATTGAAAACAATAAGTCCGTCGTTGTTTTACTTGAAAAGAAATACTTGAATGAACCCGTGAAATAGTAAGAATTAATTCGCGTCATTCAAGAAGAACATTCCACGGAGCATTTTCTTTTTTATTTAGTTAAAAAGTGGGACTTAAATTGGAAAATCTAATAATTCATTGTTAACTAACGTGCAGCACTAACGTGTTAACTATTATGAACGATATTTATCAGTGCCAACACAGCATGTGTTTTTCCCCCGATTATGAGAATACAAATATTTACGTATTTGAGAAGCTTTGTATTAAAAATATATCGACATTTTGTATATACGTGCATACACAAATGCTTTTATTTATACACGCGTGTACCAAAATGTCCTAATATGCACATATTATATATGTGCGCAATACTACAATAACAATTTATTGCACAAAGTAGGTTGTCCTTCACGGCTAAAACTATACAAAAAGGAAGCAGTAGCAAAATAAAATATGTCCAACATTTAAGTAGTATCGTCAATTTTTTACTTAGCCCCATTGAAATTTATAAATTAATTGTTATTATATTTACAAATAACGTATAAAAATGGTCACCTTGTGCAAATATTTTTGCTAAATAAAACCTGTAGTATTTTCGAAAGTACGTAATAAAATGATTCTGGTGCAATCTTTCTGTGAATGCAGGCGAGGAGTATGTAGGTTACGCCGACACGAGTATAATGTCAAACCATGGTTGTGTCTTTTCATTTTTATTAAATCCCGCAACGATTGGAAAATATTCATACATCGATTAGGGGTCAAAGTACCTACGTCGGTAAAAAAAAAAGAAAGAAGAACACGACTTCTATTAGGCAACACGTAAATGTTGCGAAACGAATAGTAAATTGGTAATGAACTCTCGTAAAGATAAACGTTCGAAAAATACTTGTTTCAGGCCCTGAAACAAGGGTGATAAGCCCTTAAATTCAAATAACACGTTGAGTATTTACATTGATAAAAATATTCACAAATTCGATTGTTCTAATCGAGCCGTTTAGTACGTTCAATATCATGATAGATTTTATTATAAAGAGAAGCGAACAAACTTCTTCTATCATTAAGATCACAGGCTTTACCGTTCTTTAGAGAAACGAGGCAGAATACATATTCGTATCACGGAGTAGTCGACATTCAAGAATAGTAGCAAAGATACTTGAACTTTATTGAGTTTCTGGAATGTCGTCGGCAGCTATATTAATAATTCGCTCGCTTGATGGTGGTGGTCTGTGACGGCCTAACGAATATATACATTTCCTTACTAGTTGTGGGATAATAATATTATTATAGTACGACATTCCAACGAGCAGAGTGGCAAAGCCAATTAGCTGCAAAAAAAAAGAAACAATGCGCGAGTTATATTAAAATTTGACGACCTCGTGTATCTACATGTAATAAATGTGAAAATAAACCATAGACAGTGAACAATGGACAACTTACTTGTAAATAATGAAATGTTTGCCACCTAAATGCCAACGAGAAAGCCCAAATGACGAAAGTTCGAACACTATCTAAAATCATTCTTGTCGTAGCACTCATTTCTTTAGTAACGCTGATACCCGCGAAATTAAAGAATGCTATGCTGAAAGTAATACCTGTACAAAAAGGTAATATGTAACGGTAATTTTTCAATTATTTTATCCATGTTATTTACGAGGTATATTCAACTAAATGCTAATGAAAATGCTCACCGAGTATTGCTGTCAGCAAACGTCCACTGTTTCCAATCTGAATAAACGCATCTTTAGTGGCTTCTAGTGTACCTCGAGAATTATCAGCGAATGGAGGTGGAACGTGTATAAAATTCAGAGGTATTATTAGCAAACATATGGTGACGAATCCAAAAATACCTGAAAACATGTACACGTTCAAATGCTATATACATGCGAAAGAAATGGTTTAAACACACCCTCCCATCCGACCGCTTGTAATGCCGGTATGTTCTGGCCGGCTACAAATTTTTCTTCCACCACCATTTGAATAGCCGTTATCACCTGTAACAGCAGTAATGGTCATTTTACAAAAGATATTTAAATTGTAAAAAGCACCAAAATTATAACGATTCTGTCAAATTATTTATAATTTTACCTGTGCACATATAATAAGTAAATCTCCAGTCAAGATAGAGTTTGTGCTCATATCTGAATCTTCCATAGTTATTACATCACTGAGTCCAACAAGAGTTAAACCGATTATGACCATACCTATGCCAAGCCATTCTCTACTTTCGAGTTTTCTATCGAGAAAACCCATAGAAAGTAAAGCTGTGAATATTATGACGGAACCACGTAACATTTGAAAACTGCTCGCATATGTCATATTCAAGCCGATGTACATGATAGAGGTGGCACACGTGTCGCACAATGCCGGGATTAGCAGAATAAAGGGATTAAAAACACGCGTACCTTTACTCAAAGGATTGTTATCTACAGAACCATCCTGGAATAAAAAGCACTTAATAACAAACATTTGGTAACTCTACACATATAATAGACAACACTTACGTCTCTGCGTTTATAATAAGCATATACTATTTTAAATACAAGAAGGCATAGCATTTCTCCTACAAACATGAAGGAAGATTGCATAAACGGATGATTGAAGTGCCTAAGTTGACCATCTTCGCCTTCCACGACTTGTTGATCTGCGTATCTAATGGACAGAAAGGTATAACAGTTTAAAAAACATTTACATTTACATTTAATTTTTTCGATTAATTGCACTCGAGTACTCACTTGACAGATAAAGTATTAAATGACCCAGTAACAACCATAAGCGCAGCCAAAATGCATTGATAATGTGACCAAGCCATGCTTAAATAATTAAAAGACTCTACAAAAGAACAATAAAGAAATTTAGTGGTCTAAATTGTAATTCCAGTTTTAACGTTTTAGAAAAACTCTGCTATACTTCTGTACATATACAGTGTATTAAAGGGGGAGGGAACATGGGTGGATGACTACTGTGACGCGTCATAGTCCGACGTTCGCTGTACTGATAAATTCTAACATTTTTTAAATACAGATTATACCATTGTTCAATAAACACGTTTCCAGAAGAAAATAAATGTTATAAAGTGACCCGTTTATTTGTTAATAAGCTACACTACAAAAAAATTAACGAATTACAACTACATAAACATCCTCACTTTCCAAATTTGATTAAAAAGTTTCATATATACGACTTATACATACTATGACAACCACTGATTTAAGAGCACCTCTCGCGTGGATTTAAAGACGATTGGATGAAAGAATGCATTACTTGAGAAAAATCAAGTCACGATCAAATGAATGTTTTAGTTTAGAGAGTCAGCAGCTTTGTGGCATCGAATAACCGAAAGTATCAATTTCAATGTTGGAATGTTCTTGACTTATTGTTACTTTAGCACCATGTAATTCTACGTCGCAGAGAAAATCATACAGTTTGTAAGTACACGCTTACTTTACTCAATCATACTTAACTAATCGTGGTGTTTTTAATAAATATTTCGTGTCATGGTACACGATGGTACACAAGTTTTGTGGGTAGTAGTGGGTAGAACCACCAGGGGGAGAAAACTCTTATGTATGACCTTGGACCGCTTAGTTCACTTGCGAGGGAATGAGCTTAGATGGCACCACGTTCACAGCCATTGTAGGTTTAAGGGTCCCGCGGATAAATGCGGAACCAAGATGCAACCTACTCTGCACAGAACCGATGGGAGACTTTTTATCGATAGTGGTAAACTCGTGTATGTAACAGAACAACTTTATTCGACTTCACTTCGAGAGCGTAGGATCGAGACGTCTGTCTCGATCGAGAGTCCGGCAGCGAGAGAGTACATAGGCGCTTCTCTCGCCTGCATTGCCCGAGGTTGAGAGTGCCAACCTCGTCGGAGCATATTCTCTAGACGCGTGCCTAGGGGAATGGCGCGGCAGCGCCAATATCCCTACACCATCACATGATTAAACGTGATTGGACGTGACTGATGTTCCAATCTTTGCTGCTATTGGACGCTACTATTACTGCCAAAACCACTGCTGCATGGCATGAATGATCGTGTGACTCGTTGCGGACTGTGATATTATAACCTTCAAAACCTTCTAGATATTGTTTTAATAATACAAAAATTTAAGTATATTGAAAATTCGAGTAATAAAGCCCAGGAAATATTGAAAAAAACTTTGCTCAGTGTCGAATCAATTTTAGAAATAATTTTTCAAAATTGAGCGAACTCGGTGAACTTATTTCTGAGCTTATTTTTCGGATTTTACTTTGTGCATTAATTATAAAATTTTTTTAAGTTTGTTTTAGGATAGTGAGGTGCAGAGCAGTGCAGCAGCAAGTGTAAATAGTGCACAAAATAAGTGGATGAAGATATTATCATTTGTATTAGTTTGATATTATATGTAATTATCTGTTACATGTATAATTATGTATTATTATGTTTTGAAATAAAATATTGTAAAAATAATGTATTGTTGCAAAACATATTATATCCTTTTTTTTATATAAGTTTACTTCTAAATTTATGTAGTAATCGTACTGTACAGTAGATATATGTGTATGTGTATATGCGTATGTGTATGTTTGTAGAATCGTATAGCTATATATATAGCTTTTAGTTGAGGTCAGGAGGGAATGGGTCTAGGTGGCACTGCTAATGTCCACACATTATACATGGGAGATTGCCTTCCCTGGCATATAGTCACCGACGAGATATGTAGAAATGCTGCCAGCCTTACGGGAGAATATGTCGTTCGAAAAATACGGTGATTTCTACTGCCCTCAGGACAATGAATTTGGTTTCATTTCTGGAGCAAATAGTAAAAGAAGAATTATAAATATGAAAATTCTTTTTAAATTAATTTATTCTTAACCTTTCTTTAAGGTTATGTACGCGTAATGTTTGCATGCAACAACATTTTAAATGCAATAAAAATTATGGTAAATAAATACAATAAGAAAAATGATAAAATTTGCATGTAAAGATGCAGATATTTAATAATGGAAAAATATGCATGTACAAACTTAATCTCACGACAAAACGAACGGCACACGACAATAATCACAAAATGAACGGAATTCCTCAAATTGCAAGGCTACCACCCCCTCTCCCTGTCTTTTAGGGTAGCCTGTAATACTACTTATGGGGGTACTTGGGGTGTCTTCCAACGTCAGCGGACGTCCCCATCGGGCATCGGGCAGAGCAGAGACCAACGCTGGAGATGTTACGCATCGTGCAATAAATTAACAATCTTAGGTTACACAAATATATTGAACCTACATAAAACATAACAATTCGCATTCAAGGGACAGGGAAAAACGGAAATGGGATGAAGATTCTTCTCATCACAGGTGTGTCATGGAATGATATTTTTTCTATGTGATGCATTTGTGAATGAAATTTAAAAAAATAAATACTGTGTTGGGGGGGGGGGGTCAGAGATAGATCCATGTAGCGTTTGCCACTAATAAGACCTATAATGATGACACACCACCTTCGAAGCCAATGCACGTGGGAGGCCGCAGGAGCAAGTTCCGCGAGGAAACCGCACTCCCTCCCCCGCCCACCATGATCGGTGCGGGGGGGGGGGCACTCACCGGTGATGATTACGTCCCCTCATTAAATAGAGGGAGACAAGACAAGAATTCCTTAAACGGATTCCTAGACATTTTGCATCATACAATGCTTTGGACTACGATTGCATTTGGGATCGAAAAGGAGTAATGCGTGATTCGTCCTAGGGACGACGCTGGGAGACTCGTCGGGTGAAGCTATCTAGCGAGCCCTGCCTCAGACGCTGGGATGTGAGAATACGGTTGAGAATGATATATATAAGAATCGGTGACTGATTAGGTAGTAGCGGGAAAGATGTTTGACTATTTGTCCATCTGCTGGCGAGCGTAGGAGGTAGCCACCGTCACAGAATAAATATAACATGATATTTAAAAAGTTTGGTGTAAGTAATTATTTAATTTATTGAACGAAAGTATTAATAGTATTCAATCATTTTTAATGTAAAATATGTATGTGACATTAAATTTTGATCATGTTGCTTGTATCAAATATTAATCTCTGCATTTTTATATTTTACTGGATCCGTATGAAAAATAAAATTTATCTACATGAATTAAAGAAAACAGAAATTAAATACATTGAATCCCTTAATAATTTTAATAAATTATAAATCAACTCTTTGCGGTCGAGTATTATTTTAAGTGTATTTCTTGCTGTGTCGAATATGAAATGATTTGATTATTTTAGAGAACAATAATATGGTTTAATTTTTGTTTTTGACTGCGCTGCATATACTGACACTGAATACTGCATACAATTAATGTGAGAGGGGAAGTGAAAAAATAACGGTTAATATATAATTTGTGTTGTGTGCTGACGCAAATGTTTGTTAGTATTACTACAATTTAAAATTCATGAACAGTTGTACAGAAAATACATTTATTAACACTGACGTAACGAAAATATTTTTGCCGCCATAGAGGCGACATTCGACCTAATAAGAGTATGATGCCGCTTACTAGTCTATATACATGTAAAATAGAAAAATAAGGATTAATATTTGATACAGGTAACATGATAAAAATTGAATGTCGCATATATACTTCACATAAAAAATGATCGAATACTATTAATACGGTAAGTAGGGAAGAGTACTCAGAAAAAAGGGGAAAGGGAGCGGCCAAGGGTCTGCACTTTTTAGTAAGCAATTTTAAAATAACTACAGGTTTAAAGATTTGTAGTTGCAAGAATAAAATCGGTATAAATTCGTTTTATTTTAAAACATTACAAATTTAAACAATGCAAATATAAACTAAAACTGGTCCAAATCCTGTGTACAATGCAAAATGTCTAGGATTCCGTTTAAGGAATTATTAAAACTACTTGGACCTGTACTTAATATGATTGGAGGGACGTAAACTTGGCGAGAATGGCCATGGAGGTCCCATCATGGAAGGGTGCCTATTTCCTAGCAGAACTTGCCCGCGCATTGGCATCAAAGGTCCCATCATTATTGGTCTGGGCGGGAAGTGCTGAAATATAATAAATTAGTATTCTGTCTAATAAACTGGAAACTGTTCGTCATTACTAATATACGTACATTATAATAAATGGGAACAGGAATTTGTCCCATATAATGTGGCGGAAGAACTCTTTGTATCCTGGATCTATTTCCGCCCCAATTATTTCGAGAGCGTTCTCTAGATCTCTCTCGATACTCTCGATAAGACCTCTCATGCCAAAACAGTATTTATTTATTAAATTTAATTCACAAATGAATCACACAGAAAATATTCCATGACACACCTGTGATGGGAATCTCTATCCCATTTCCGTTCTTCCCTCTCCCTCGAACGCGAATGGTCACGACTTCTTCTGTGTCGCTCTTCCTCAGCAATGTATGACTCAGTACGTCGTCTCTCCTTCCCTATGGAACTATCTTCATACTCCTTACTTCTGTTCCTGCTACGATACCTTTCCCTAAACAAATAAAATAATAATTCAGTGGAACTCAATTCATTCATTCGTTCAAAAATTAATTGCATATCATATCAATATTAAAATTGTCAAACCATATCTTATCTTATAACTAAATAAAATGTCTAGTAACAGTTAGCCGACAATAATCGTAACAACTTTGCTTTCTCATAAGGAAACATTGCCAATACAGGCACAAACCTGGAACGACGAGACAATGAACGTCGAGGATTACGACTTCGGTTTCTGATTGGACTCAAAGACACTGAGCGCCTTTTAAATGTTTTCGACTTGCCATCTAAAAATTAAAAATTATACACTTGTAATATGGAAATCACAATCCAATACAAATGAAATATAAAACATGTAATTTTTAATTCTTCAATACCTAAAGTGTCATTATTTATAGTTACAACAGTACGATGTTCTTCAACCTCTTCTGTTTCAGTGATTACTCCTTTGATTTCTTTCCTCTCAAATATTGGTTTCGATCCTTCTCCTATAGTAACATAAATTTTTGATGAAGAAAATAATTTCAATATATATGAAATAAGCAGTTAAGCAATACTGGCAGCTGTGACAGACCTTGAAGACATCAAAATTGCTATTCAGAGAAATTGACCATCTTTGAAAAATTGTAAGCCATCCGTATAAACGTTCCATCTTATTATAGCAAATTGAGAAAGTAAATCATTATTTGCTAATGTTCATCACAATGAACAAATTATATATTAGTACAATTACATTATAATTTACATTTAATTTCAAGTAATTCTTACATGAACGTTATAAAAACATCTGAACTGATTAAGTTAGTGTTTATAAATTATATTTTTTGTTTAATTGTTTTCAAAACTATTTCTCAAAATTAATACAATATCTGTAGATAGATGTCCAATAGCTTACAACTTTCTTCAGTGCCAGAATCAATATATTAATCAATAAACGTATACAAGTATAAATTAATAAACGTTAATGTTCTCTTCAATTCTAAATTTACATTATTATACTTGAACAAGAATTTCAACTTATACCAACATTTTCTTTATACAAACTATATTAAGTACTTTTTCTATTTACATCGATTTTACTTTGCAAACTAGTCATAAAGTTCAATAATTTTTTTAAATTCTTAAATTTTTTAACATTTATCCAATAAAAAGCCACGTAGAAAATTATTATTAATATTTTTTTTCCAAATAAAAAACAAATTTTAAAAAATGAAATTAATTGTCTCTACTACATCCTCCGGTTAAACCTTCCAAGATGACTTATATCTTCAAGGATGATTAAGAAATCTTCCGTACTGATCGTTTATAAATTTCAATTTTCATTATAAATAGTAAAACCAACATCCTTTCTCTGAATTAATTGAATGCTGCAGAAACCACCAAATTATATACCTGTTTTTGTTTCATTTTAATAGTAAATGTAAATAGATTAAAGAGACTAAGCCTAAAATATTATACAAAAGTGTAATAGATCACTTTTTAGTATAATATTATATCTTTAATTCATACATATGTATATAAAAAAAGTAGGTATTCACTTCTGCCTTTTCAGTTGAAGAAACTTCAACAATGTAAAAAATCTTCATAGTAGATCTTCAAGTTGTTGCCATTGTAGCAAATGAAATATTTTTAAAAAGACAAGAGCACTATACATTATATATCATGCACACATTCCCACACCAGAACATCCATAGGATACACAAAACTTGAATGTATAGATTTATGGAATCTATACTATTCTTTGAAAAATTGACTTTTATCAACAAAACCTGTGTTGTTAATACAGCTGAAGCATAATTCTGTGTGCAAAACCATAATTAAAAGTGTACACACAAAGACAAGCAAAGGATATGCGAAGCAAAGCATTAAACACTCTAAATAAAAAATATTGTGCTTACATATTGCACATTAGGTGATCGCGACAGTGATCCAACGTTGTATTCCAAATTTGCTACATCCTGGATAAATTAAAACCAGTTATTAACTTTGCAAATTAAAAGCACCCTTGTATAAGTTCTTGAATATTATGGATGACACATTATAATATTGAAATCCATAATCTTCAGAGTTGTAAAAGTTGTCGGACAGAATTCTCCCATCTTCAAATGATGCTGATCATGATGTAACCATGTTGAAATATTTATCTGTAGCTCAATAAGATATTGGAAGAAATAATCTGAGCAGATTAAAAATTAGAAAGTAATACACGAATAACAACGAACTTAATTTTTACGAGAGAAAGGAGATATCCTTCACACATTTCAATTTGCCAATTGTGACTTGTAGGAAGTCATAGAAATATTCATTTTCAGCGACAATGTTATTTTCCATTTCGTATGCTTCTTCATTGAATAACTAAAAAAGTTGTTAAACAGTTTCAGTGTGGAAACAATAATTTACCCGCTCTTCTTTTGACTAATACATCTTCAGGATTGATAATATGCCGCTGAAGATCTGAGTCAGTTGATTTTCCAGGAATATTTCTACGAATATCTACTTTAATTCTGCGTAGTTCAGCTGCACTAATCTTTGTGCCTTCGGGTCCTTTAAATAACGGTACTGTTTCATCAGCAAATTCCAGTCTGAAACACAAGAAACAAATTTTTATAAAGCATTCTATATTTTACAGTGCATCTCTTTTATACAATATCAATTTCATTAACTAAGATTTCCTAGACTACATTATATAACCTTACATGCATAGAATAGATTTTAGACTCTTGTTTTATTGTGTTGTTATTAAAAGAAAATAAAGTAGTTTTGCATTCTTAATCTATAATAGATTTTCATGAAGTTTTATTTACCTTTCAGAAAGAATTGGAGTGTTTGTTGTGCTAGAAGTACAAGGTCTTCTAGGTCGACTTCGTGGAGATTTACTTCGGCTCTTACTTCGATTTGGAGGTTTCGGAGGCAGCAAACCTTTTTCACGGGCACGTTGCATTTCATATTCGTAAATCTTCTTTTGTTTTAACCTCTCATGCTGCCGTTGTCGTTCTTGTTCCAGCTTCCATTCTCGCCTCCGTAGCATCTTCTCAGTAGCGTCGTTTTGGGACGATGAATTTGGTTTCATTTCTGCAGCAGATAGTAAAAGAAGAATTATAAATGAAAATGATGAAAATTCTTTATAAATTGATTGATTCTCAACCACTTTTTAAGGATATGTACGAATAATGTTTGGATGCAACAACATTTTAAATGCAGAAAAAATTACCTGATGGCATCAAAAAATTATGTTAAATAAGTACAATAAGATAAATGAAAAAATTTGCATGTAAATATGCAGATATTGAAAAATGAAAATAATTTAATCTTGCGACAAAATAAACGGCACACAATACAAATAACAGAATACATGAATTTCTCAAATTGCAAGGCTCTCAATCTCAATGCTATGTACCTGATGCTACCCTCTCTTTTAGCAGAGAGGATAGGAGAGTGCGCACGCCCGGGTTTTCGGCGTTCTGTAGGGTTATTGGTACACGAACACCACCCGTGGAGAATGTTCGAAGCCTCGCGGAGGGCAAACGAGGCACGTTGCCTACTCTACGTATTTTTTGAGGTTAAGGAGCCACGTGGTAGGATATATAAACTCACTCACGTTTACGGTTCGACTTGAACCAGAGAACACGATTTATTCAATGTCCGAGGGGATCTCGGAAGATACAAAAAGACTACGTAGAGAGCAGACATTGAAACGCGTCCGATCACGACATTAGATAACGATCAAAAGAGATCGAGTTTCCGTTCTCTCGAGCGAAGTTCGTATGGCGGAACTGAGAAGGGAAACTCGAGTGATCGGCGCGGTCTAGGGGAATGGCGACGGTGGCGCCATCCACCCTACACATTCCCCCCGAGTGTGTGTGCACGCAGCCACGAACGATAACCTGGCTCAGAGAGGATAGGAGAGTGCTCACGCCCGGGTTTTCGGCGTTCCCGATATAGTGCTGACATCTGCTCAGCCTTAGCATGGCACAGAACCGTGTCGTCTTTCCTAGAACAGAACCGTGTCGTCTTTTAGCATGACACAGAACCGTGTCGTCTTTCCTGGAACAGAACCGTGTCGTCTTTCCTGGAAGAGAATCGTGTCGTCTTTTAGCAAAAAACCGAACGCACATTATTTTTTTAACCAGGATTAGAACGTACAGCTTAATTGTTTTATATGAAATATCTAACTAACATGTAAATCTTGTGTACAAAATCTCTAATTAATATAAATTCAGAATAATATTAATTGTAATGATACGTATTTTATTTTTTTCCAATTTTGTAGTTGCAAACTCTAGTTGTAAAAAATGGAAAACCCGGAAAAATTTGAATAAATACAGATCTCATATCGAAGTTTAAAAGCGACCAACCTGAATATTAATCTAATAATGAGCTATTGTCATCAACACTATCTTAAATTTGTTCATATATTTAGCTACTGTTATTATTAATTAAAAAAAATTTTCTTTCATGAATAAATATTTTTTCCACCTCAGCACCATAAGATTTCTACTAGATGACTTTAAAAACACATTAGAACTATTTTTAAATAATTTTACTCGAAAACATTCTAGTTTGCTCTTTATTTCACCGTTCTACTAATTTTTTATGGGCTGCATTGCACTCTTTTACAACTCAATACCATGGTACCATCCATATTCAAGGAAGAACAATTTTTTGCGACGATCATTGAAAAAACAAAAGTGATTCCTTCATTTCAGTCCTTTAGTGCGTTGGTGACTTAGCGCCCAGAACACCTACCTGTGTTGTGTGTCCCATCTGGAGTTTTATGGTACGCTAACTCGCAAGCCAGACCATACAAGCGAATGCATCTACAACTTCCAGAGACCTGCCTCCAAAACTAATTAAAGGAAGGCTAGACATGCAGTGTGTACTAAACTCCTCAAAAGGGGCGGATTCCAGTCGCTCGTGTTATAAACCTCATTCGATACTTCATCGAAAGGGTGATCTTACATATTTCTGTAACAGTTCCAAGTGCATGCACTTTGATCATGATACACTCTTCGTAATTATTAAATTCAATTAAATATTAAGTAAATCTTTCACGGTGCTAACGGCCCTCGCAGAGATGGGCATTATTTGGGATAAAGAATTATTTAAATAAAAATTCGAATAAAAGATACTTTATCTTTATTTGTTATTTGAAGGTTCGAAAAAAAGCATCTTTATTGGACGAGTGTCGAATAAATAATTTTATTAGATGAGAATTTATCCGACGAATAAAAATACTTTTTTATATTCGAAGCTTCAAATTAAATTTTCATTTTTTATCTGTGCTGTTATTCGGAGGCTACGACTAATTCTTCCGAATTTCGAATAATTTTCGTCAGCTTGAATAAGCGGCTTCGAGCCCCGTCGGCCCAGGCCCAGAAGCTCGTGCCACCTCGGTCGCCCAGCGGTGCAATAAACGGCAGCCGCGCGATCCGAAGCGAGAGCAGGTATATCGGTGTGGAACTACTACTAATCAAATTACAAAACTTCTTTATTTTTCATTATTTTTTTATAGCACTTCCATGAACCTATTTGTGGAGTTTTTCTGATTAAAATGACACTAAACACGATATAATTTGATCTGTATTGCTATTCAAACGCTTCGAATAATCTTTGCCAGCTATAAGCTGTTAAAATTTTTGTACAATTTGATTGTGTGGAGTTATACGTGTAGACAAAAGTATTTATTTTGATTGTAATTTCACTTACTTTAAAAATTAGCTTATCTTATTTAAATTGAAATGTAGGGAATTTAATATTATATTTTTCTAGAATTGTCTAGACATCATGATTGCCCATGCTCAGACATCATGTCTGGATCTGTTTTACGATCGAGTGAGACACTGTCATTTTTTAGTTATTTATTGGCATGCTTGGCCCTAAGAATTCGTTACGGGCTTGGGTACGGGTCTAGAAGCGGGAAGACAGACCAGCCGTACTCCACTCAATGACAATTCACACATTGCAGGCAGACACTCAGGAGAAAGGCGATACAAGTTTCGGGGAAAGATCCTTGAACAAGGGATCTTTGTGCAGTATCCTGCGAGGCTTACGTGAGAAAATGAATTCACGGAGTCAGTAGGCGTTGCACAATTTACGTAAGGTTAATGATAGTTCAGTAAGTTAAATAACACGATATTAAGCAAGCCATATAGAAGTTAATAATAACATCACTCTCCAAAAAATTATTATAATTTACCATATTTATATAAGTAAGTTCATTCGAAACAAATTCGTCAAAATGCCGGAAATATTGTCGTTTAAGTTTTTCACGTGAAACGTGCATTATTTCAAATATTAATACAAATGAAGGTTACGCACATACTTGCCGAATATACCTAATGTAGTTATTAAAAATCACGTTATAAGTTACAAATGAAATACTATTATCACCATTATCTATTTCAAAAAGAACGCAGAGTTGAATCTTGGGTGTTGCGATAACTCGCTCGCCTGAACTTGCCCGATTCTTTTTCGAACGCGCTCGATGAAGTCGGGTCATGGGCCGTCCGAAAGGCTCGGACCGCTCGACGTGTCCCGATTCGAGTGCCCGATTCACGAGCCGGCCCGCACATCCCTACTGTGTCACATCTGGAGTTTTATGGCATGCTAACAATCGACATTGAGTTGCAAATCAGACCGTACAAGCAAACGCATTCGCAACTTCCAGAGGCCTGATTTCAAGGCTAAAAGGAGAGGCCACGACCTTCGGGTCACCGATGCTGTTGAAATTTTGCACACTTATAGATCTCGTTCTCCTGTTCACGAATATATACCATTATAGGGGCAGATACTCAATAGTTTTCGAGATATTGACGATTAAAGTTTCATTATTTCTTTTATAATGCCGTATTTTTCCTAGATTGCAAGAATCGGTGTGACAAGACGGTAGCGTACCAAGTTTTCAGCCGAACGACCAGGGTTCAAATCTTGCCGACTAATGCATTTTTTTTATTATGTTTTATCATTGCTACTTATATTATTAATTTCAATCGATTAAATTTCACGCATAAAATTGCATTTTGAATTATAAATAACATGTATTTATTTACTAACAACAGAATTATTTACTATTATTATATATTACTATTTATATATCAAATATATATATTAAATTTTAAGAAGTCTTTATAAATATCCTGTGTTCATTTTCCGGTTTCCGAACAAGTTACTGTTACGTTTGTGTGATGTGACATAAGTTCATCTACCTTTACTTGAACCAGTGCGGTCTTTTCTCCCTTTTATGTTATCGTAATTTCGAACGTTGATTGATACTGACGTCCTGTCTGATCCATGTTGATTATATAATTTAAATGGAATTGCTAGGTGATATATTTTACTACTTTCCGATAATTTTCGGCGGCCTGCTATGTTTTATCAAAATGAAATCGGTACTTATCATTATATTGAAATTTAATCGATTTAAATTGATAATATAAATATACAATGATAAAACATAATAAAATTTTTAAAAAATGCGTTAGTCGTCAGGATTTGAACACTGGAACATATTTACTGTATCTGTATTTCTATCGATATCTGCATTCCTATGTAATAAATGATTTTTTGCTTTTCCATCAATGATATTATTTCTTAACTTATTCAGTGATCTTACTTATTAGAAGATCAATGATATTACTTCTTAACTTACACCGGATTATATCCCGCTTTGTATTAAACAATTTTTGGATATTATTCCGAAAGGCACCGATGGCCGATCGAGATGAAACTTGGTGGGTATGTAAAACTCAACATTCTGAACAACTTTTTCCTATACATGTAACCGCGGCTCGGCCATAGTTTCGGAGATATTCCTATGCGTGCACGTCCGAGGCGTGCGTATCACATTTCTAGCGGAAAAAACATAAACAGATCATTGTGTCGATTCCGTCCCCTCAACGGCCTAACCCCAACAAACTTGAATTATACCTCCGGCTGTACTTCCGAAAAGCACCGGGGAAACACAATACGCACGTCTCGGACGTACACGTATAGGCAAAATTCAATGTAGTAGTAGCTGCAGTTTTCCGCGAATATCTCCGAAACTATGGCTGAGCCGCGGTTACATGTATAGGAAAAAGTTATTCAGAATGTTGAGTTTTACATACTCACCAAGTTTCATCTCGATCGGCCACAGGTGCCTTTTGGAAGGACAGCCCACCTGTTATCTAAACATTCTTTTAAAGTCCTTTTTCACAGTCGCAGAGGAAGAAACGCTCTGTATTTTGGAATTCAAGTAATTGTAGACACTTGTATGATTCTGTTATATATACTACTTTGACAAAATTAGAAAATAAAAATTATGTGGCGTGTGTAATACCGTACAAAGCAGTTTCAGATGAATGATAATGTGTTCAGGAACTGTTACAGAAATATGTAAGATCACCCTGTCGATGAAGTATCGAATGCGGTTTATGACACGAGCGACTGGAATCCACCTCTTTTGAGGAGTTTCGTGCACACTGCATGTTTAGCCTTCCTTTAATTAGGTTTGGAGGCAGGTCTCTGGAAGAATGTGGATGCATTCGCTTGTACGGTCTGGCTTGCGACTCAATAGCGATTGTTAGCGTACCATAAAACTCCAGATGGGACACACAACACAGGTAGGTGTTCTGGGCGCTAAGTCACAAACGCACTAAAGTACTGCAATTGTGGAAACTATTTTGTTTTTTCAATGATCGTCGCAAAAAATTGTTCTTCCTTGAATATGGATGGTACTATGGTATCGAGTTGTAAATGAGTGTTAAACAGAGCTGCAATGCAGCCCATAAAAAATTAGTAGAACGGTGAAATAAAGAGTAAACTAGAATGTTTTCGACTAAAATTATTTAAAAATAGTTCTAATATGTTTTTAAAGTAATCTAGTAAAAATCTTATGGTGCTGAGGTGGAAAAAATATTTATTCATGAAAGAAAATTTTTTTCAATTAATAATAACAGTAGCTAAATATATGAAAAAATTTAAGATAGTGTTGATGACAATAGCTCATTATTAAATTAATTTTCAGGGTGGTCGCTTTTAAACTTCGATATGAAATCTGTATTTGTTCGATTTTTTCCGGGTTTTCCATTTTTTACAACTAGAGTTTGCAACTACAAAATTGGAAAGAAATAAAATACGTATCATTACAATTAATATTATTCTTAATTTATATTAATTAGAGATTTTGTACCCAAGATTTACATGTTAGTTACATATTTCATATACAACAATTAAGCTGTACGTTCTAATCCTGGTTAAAAAAATAATGTGCGTCCGGTTTTATGCTAAAAGACGACACGGTTATGTTCCAGGAAAGACGACACGGTTCTGTGTCATGCTAAAAGACGACACGGTTCTGTTCCAGGAAAGACGACACGGTTCTGTTCCAGGAAAGACGACACGGTTCTGTGCCATGCTAAAGCGGCGATGTCACGTGATATCACGAAAGTGAGAACGCAGAAACCCCGGGCGTGAGCACTCTCATTCCTCTCTGATACATGCTCTAAAATTATCAACGCATAAAAGACCGTAGGAGAGATATGTAGAGAAATGTAAAGAAAAAAAAAACAAAAGAAACAACTCTGCGTTCTCGTACAATTATTGAAAATTTTCATATGAAAATATAATGGCATCGTTAAACGCAAGTGAAAAGTTATCGGAAGTTTTGGAGTTGTTTCTGTTGCCTAACTATAATATTGTATCTACTACTTATCTTGACCTTCTGCTAACCCATATTTCTGAGTCTATAAAGGAATGTAAGTAAGAATGTGAAATGTATTTCGTATATTTTCCAATCTATTCTCTTCTGTTTCCTTACATGTCAGAATATAAGATCTCTATAGTATGCTTCGATAAAATTTTCAATTTTAGCTACCACAGATGAACATTGGGTGTTGTTTCGAGATTGGGTTTTGAAAGCACTAGATATTTGGAGCTTGAACGGAAAACCTTCTCAGTCTATCAGTGTGTTTACTTTGAAACTTGTGGGACTTGTATCTCGTAACGAGATACATTTCCATTATTGGCAGTGCCAGAATTTGTATAATAGGCTATGCGATATTTTTGAATTTCGAGAAGACAATGTTGCATCTTCTATAAAAATGGCTTACACTACTATGCTACTAGACTTGATCCAACATCAAAGCGGCAGACAGTGGGTTATAGATTCTGGTAAATAGAATAACTTTAATGCTGATAAACGTGTCAACTGTTAGTTATAATAATAATAATAATTATATGTACTTTATAGGTGTTTGGAAAGATGTTCTAAAGTATGCACATTGGAATCACACTATGTATGTCACACGTGAAAGTCAAAAGTTTTTGTGTCTTTTGCTTCTAAACGAACAACAGAACATCAGCTTTTGCAAAGATGTTATTTTAGCAATCGCAGCACCATTAATGACAAATAATTTTGAATCTCAGGTGTGTCATAAGTTGGAAGACAACTATTTAGAGCAAAATAAATTGTTGTGTACCACCTTAGATTTATTAACCAATCTTATCGAAAATACATTATTCGTAAACATGGATAATACTATACCCGAATTATGTCATGAGGCTATTAATTTGGATACAAGAGTAAAAGCCCTTTTCGAAGCGTGTATCAGCACAAAATTTTTACTTCACGTGCATAAGCTGTTAGTTCTGTGTTTATTCATTCCATTGAAACGTGCTCTCAGAGAAGGACAGGAAACCATCGATGCTGAGATATCGCAAAAATTTTGTTACGATATGTGTTACGTGTCTATGATGCTACTATCAAAAAAGTATATAACAGAGATCGTGAAAACAAACAAGTTTTTGATGATTTACTGGAAAAAACTTCAATCGTTGCGTGAATTTGTTCTACCACAGCAACACAAGTTTGAACATCAATCTATAAGCATAATGGTAAGCATCTTCTTTCATATATTTTACTTAATTGTTAGCAAATAATTTCAATATATTTCTTGCATTAACAGATAATACCCTTGGCTGTATGCGTAAAGCAGACATATATAACTCACGATCTATTCGACATGTTCATAAATAAAATGTGTGATGTGACGTGTACAGCAGTGCAAAGGCTAGCATACAATATAAGAGACACTGTATATAAAAATGAACTACCTTTGGCACATATTTGTAAAGTATCTATCGACATAATACTAGAAATAACGGATATCATGGACAGGGTATGCACGTTTTACATTATAAATTATATATATATATATATATACACAATAATATTCAACTTTAATCTAGTCGTTTACAATTGTACCCGATATCATAATAGGATATTGCAGTAATTACGTTTCAAACATTGTGCCATGTACTCAAGAACTTTGTACCACATATCTGCAATGAACTAAATAATATAGAGGCAAATGGTACGGCAAATTCACAAAATGGAGCAAAGAAAACCATGATCCTGTCTCCTTTAGAAGGAAATCCAATAGTTGATCATCCTATATTGTTAGCCTCACTTCTCGATGGTTTGGCAGTGATGACAGAAAAATTTAAGTTGAAATGGCGAGAGTGCGTGGAAACTATATGTTTGTTATCCCTTGCACAAGAAATTTTAAAGCACTCGGGAATTACACCCGTAGTATGTATTTTGAACAAATTTCGCGATCTTTCTGCTGTTGTATACATACATATATTCCGAGCATTGTCAATCTTTGGTTTCAGATCTCTGTGAAAGCTTTAAAAGTATGCAAATTGGCAATTCAAAACTTTATGCCACCTAATTTAGTACTACTCGTCGAAGGAGACAGCCACATGAACGAAATAGGACCAACTCTTTTTAAAAGATTACACGATGTTAATTGGGAAGTAAGGGACAGCGTGTTAGAAGTTTTAAACACTATTGCTGCAATTTCGGAAGACAGTACGTATGTATAGTTGTTGATAGCCTACGTTATCGTGCAATACAATTGTAACACATGTTTACAGAATATCCTGCATTCCAAGACTTTTTATTAACGAATAAGTTCCTGCAAGTGGGACTCGACATTGCTAAGACGGACAGTGAAAGTTACGTTCGAGCGTCTGCTTTATCGTTCATCTCGACCACCGTTAGAATACATAAACTATGGGAAGAACAGTTATCACAGCTGAATCTGCTGGTAAGATTTCTAATTACGTACATAATTGTAACAAGTAAATAAATTTGTAACAAATAAATCTACACTGGCATACATGTTTTTCTTGATGTTGCAGGAACATGCGATACAGTCGCTTAGCAATGAAAGCGAAGCTGTAGTTCGAAAGGAAGCTGTGATATTAATTAAGGAATTATATGTCAACTATAAATGGCCGTAAGTGCGATTCCACAAAGTCGATAGATGTTGCTTCCAAAATATAATAGAAAATGAAATTTCTGTTCGTTTAGGAAAGATATCGTCGATTCTATGACACGATCAATGTCCGCAGCTGCTGTCTTCGATCTCCATTGGGAAGTGAAAACGAATGCCCTTGATTTCTGGGCACACTTCATAAAGTCGCACATGTCCGATCAAGGAGTGCTTGATGGTCATTTTCCAAAAGTAACATTCTCCAAAGAACACAGAAAAATTGTGTCGTTAAATGATATTGAAATAAAGCGAAGACTCAACAAAGCATTGGATGAATTAGCAAAACAGAATTGCTTAGGGGTAGGTGAACTTATGACCCGAAAAACTCTGCAACCGGTGCATAATGTTTTGTTATTCGAAATTTCAGGTTCTCCTGGTTACCCTAGAAGATGACAGTGATTTTGAAGTTTGCAGAACGTCAGCAGCTATAATAAATAAATTGAAGGAGTTCCTTTTAAAGTACAAACTTAACGAACCTTTACCAGAATTGCTTCCACCTAAAGACTGTGCTATATTAGATTCTTCTTATGTGAAACACGAAGAAAATAAGATTGCAAATACAAATTCTGAAAAGAGGTTTCATAATTCCACTAATGTAATTGAAGAAATAGTAGACGCCAACGACGCAAATCTCCTGGCGTCTATTTACAATAATTCGATGAAAATGGATGAAAACAGAGAACCGCAAAACACGAAAGAGGAAAAAACATTTCAGTTTATTTCTTGCGTGTCTAGACAATCTTTCCTTCAAACAATTTTTAATTCAGACGTAGAAGCTATCATAGAAGAGAAACATCGATGGTTGACCACGTACACTACCAGCTTCGAATCTATATTAGACGACATACTGACAATGTATAGACAGGGAGATGTGAATTCGATGGATTGTTATTGATTGAAGAGAACGTGCCTTAACAGCCGCATGTATATAATATTATCTTTGAATCGTTCTAACTTCATTTGTTTTTCATTATCTCTACTTGTAATTTTATATCGAATCAAGGGATTAAATGTAAGTAACACTTGCAAACTAAAAGATTCTCTAATTACATGCTCGTAAGTAGCTACATAGCTACCTACCACTCTACAAGTGTATTGTAATTAAACTGGAACGATCGTTATAGGATATACAATTTATTTGGTGCAGACAAATGCATTATATTTTCTTAGATTCTTGTATATTGTACATTGTACATAGATACGGCTAACTAGAATACATTGTTTTTATTTTATAAAAAGAAAACCAAAGGCATTTTATTCTTAGTATACTTATGAAGGAACTAAAATTTCAATAGAAGAAAAAAAAACTTGGTTCAAGAAACAATTATACACTCCTCAAAACAATTAAAGGATCACCTCTACGAACCTTATGACAAACGGCAATCGGCGTATCTCGGTTGGTCTTCGGGTGTTTTCGTCACTTGCGTTGGTAGGTGCGGATGCGAATAAGGCCGTCCGTACAAAAATTGAAACTCAAAATTCATGTATGTGTAGAAATTGATGCAGGTGTGGGTGAAAAGGGGTATGTATATATATGTGATCGTGGCATCGTACGCTAGGCGTAATGACGACTGCATGTAGCGACGATTACGCGACGACGACGCGACGATGACGCTTCGTCGACAGACGTCTATTATTTTACATTGGTTGCAGCACCGAAGCGTACAACAAGCGGCATTTTGTTGCGTACGCGTCTCTGACGTGACGTTTCGTGGACGGAGTGGCTAAGGGAGCACGCTTGAGCCGAAAGCCAACATGACAAACTAGCGCTATTCGCCTCATGTTACGTGAACCGGTAACTTTAAACACATTTGTCATAGGTGAAAAAGTGAACCCGCAGCGAGTTCATCAGGTGCTCAATCGAATCATTTCTCGCGGACTTATAGCGAGTTGAATGGAAAATGGAAATTATGCAAATTTTAAGTATATTTTCAGAAAGCGCTGGTATATCGCAATGTTAATTAAATTGACAAAACAGAAGAAGTGCCTTCAACAGGAAGAAATGCTCTTTCTGTTGCTTTTTTGCACAAGATTTTACAATGATTTTTTCGCTTTCTAAAGTTAACAAGATCATTTTTGCTTCAATGTTGCATAACTCGAACAAAAAGAAAACAATCAGTTTTTTTGCACAGGAAAGCAGGCGCTTTCAAATGATGGTAACGCAATTCATCAAAAAAATTTATCTCTACCCATGTGATGTCTGGAAGTTGAAAAAAATTTTTTGTAACTGTCAAAGTCTTCTTTATAACGCTATAACTGTGTTAAAAAGCAACGTAGCTGAAAATTTGAAAAAAAAAACATCTGAAAGTAGAGACTTCAAGCTTTCAAATGATTTTTAACCATATCGATACAACAATTTTTGCCGGAGTTATGATCACTTGAAACTGACCCAATTTCTCGGGTTCGTAGAGGTGATCCTTTAATTTTTTTTTTGAGGAGTGTATTTAATACAAGAAAAGAAAAATTATAGTCGTTTCGATTGCACTTAATTTCTAGATCGTTACATAAGTCGGAGCGTAATTTGTTCGTAGCGATGCTCGATCGTGTTGCAACAAACGAAAGTATTACATGGGACGTTCGGTGCAGGTATATAAATAAAAAAAAATGCAAAACTTAAATAGCCGCCGATTAAATTTAGATCGTAAGAAGTCGACCATTGCACGCATCGGAACATTCGGAAATTGTATCAAGATTCTGTGGTGTGGTGGTTCGAGATAAATCGGCGAACGTTGCAGCATTACGATTGGTCGAGGATCGAGAATGAGCCAATCAGCGTGGAACGCAGCGACGCATGCGCGGTTCTCGATGCTCTCGCCGTGGCTTGTGGTCCGCGGTTCGGCCGGTTCGGCGCGGCTTTCGGCTTTCGGCTCTCAGTCTTCAGCTCTTCAGTCGTGCGCGGTAATTTGGCCGTGTTTGGTGTAGACGCGTGTTCGATGTTGTCGACCGCTCTTCCGAGCCAAATATTTCAGTCCGTAACCGACTGATCGTGGAAATCGGCAAGTTGAGTACTCGAAGCGTGTATGAAACAGTTGTGCGCGCGTGCTCGACAAAATGTCTTTCTATTTTCGTGACAAGCCGAAATTTGGCGACAAACTGCGCGGCAGATCGAGCGACGAACTTTTGCAAGAGATCAAGCAACAATTCGACGAGGACAGCAAATCGTTCTTTGAGCCGACCGGTGGCGGCAGATCCGCAGCACGAGATCCGTTCGAACGACACACCGTTTTCCCAAGGGTGAGAGTCAAACGCATTCCGCATCTGTATCAAAGTAAAATACGCGCGCCTAAATTAGCCAACGATCATTTCGTTCGTTTAGTTTTCTTTTTCTTTTTTTTTTTTTGCCATTACATACTACACAACGATGCGTCCATTATCCCATTACATACGGAGAGCGTTCCGTATGCCCTTTTCGTAAAAATCTGTCAGAAGTCCATCGTGAACTTCCTTTCTTTCTTTCTTTTTTCCTTTGTAAAAGAAACATGGACCGTGTAAATAATTGTACAAAAATTGAATATTTATAGAATGGCCCAATTTCAGCACCGTTTCACCCGCATGTATTTAGTTTTCTCTGGCTACCGGTTATTCTCGTCGCAATCTCGATACGTTCCGGGCACGGAGAGCAAAACAATTTAACTCGTATTCGTACTGGTACTCGATGTGTCCATATTTGTACGTATAAAGTAGCGATTGTGTTTCATAGTAAATTCGCGTTTTTATTGTTAAAACAACTTTTTCATTGTCTCCTGCTGTACGGTGTTCGCGAGCATTACCGTCGACGCATCGATGCCATTCAATTGATATCTTTCCGTTGAATCTATCGTAATTCGTTGACCTCGAAACGCCGAAGGAACATGTGATGACAAATTCGGCACGCGAGCCGATTCGATTTGATCCGATTGGAGTCGTTGCTCGATTCAAACCTTTTGCTGACCTTCTTACGCATCTATCTACCTTGTTGTAAACAAGTTTTGTTAACGTACGTGCGCGCCATCTTACACGATACTTTGCCAATTGATCTTACGTTGTTTGCCGACGCGACGCGACAGTCGAATATATCGATACGTTGCACAGTATTCTGTTGTAGTCATAGATCATTTTTTATCTTCTTTATGAAATTTAATCAAATTTCGAGCGCGTAAGCTAATTCCGCGTATCCTTATTCGTCGAAGAATATCGTATAGTCTCGAATACGTTGAAACAAACGAAAAAAGAATCTGTACTGCAAAGTTAAAAAGAAACATACGTCTAAGCTTTTTTTCGTTCGTACATTGTCCTCTCTAAGCATTTCGACGATCTCATTACTCCGATTCGATTGATTTCGCGCCATTCGTCGAACCCTTTGTTCGAGCTTGAAGCAAATTGGACCCGATTCATCGAATCGCGTCGTCGTTAGCATTACGATGTCGTTACGCGATTCGTAATTTCAGTTTTGTTCTCTGTTCAATAGGTGGTCTCATCGTAGATGATATTATTTGTAGATAGATAAATGGGAGCCCTGTAAATACCTGTACCGCTCTAAGTGTAATACACAGGGTTGGTACTTTGGTACAGGATCCCCGTTGACAAACCGTTTCTCGGAGCGTTTAAGCGGGACGAGATCTATTTTTAATCCGTTCGGCCGGAGAATTGGGTTTAATGGTAAAAAAAAAAATGGTCAAACGGACGACTCGAAGGATATGTATTGCGAGTCACCGTGGGCGCCCTCCTTCTCTTCGTTACGATTTAACGCGTTTGTAACGAGCATAGCTGACGTGGCAAGGTCGATCGATCGATCGATCGATCGAAGGATCTTCTTGCCTCTCGTTTCGGGACTTTATGTATGGTAAGTAACGAGTTTTAAATTTCATTCAACAAGGACTTCGCGTACGACTACTTTGGTGCTCGTCTCGTTTCGTTTCTTCCTGTTAACGATCGTTAACGTTGATCAGCGATCGCAGCCGTTGGAATATTTGCCGAAAAACAATAAAATTGTGCAATACCGGCGTGGCGCGAGAGACTCGTCGAGCTAGACGTTATCGATCTCGTTCGAATCCCTGAACCAGGACGCTGTTACCCTCTTTCGTTCGAGTAGGGCGTTTAATGGAATCGGGATACAGAGTGGGGATGGGGTTGGGGTTGAATTGAGGTTGGGTTGCTTCTATCGCACCCTGTTTTGTTTGTTTGTCGATTCGAAGCGATACATATTCGGTCGATATTTATAGATACAATTTATTTTAAAATTCAGAACATACCCGATGGAGGCACTAAAAAAAAAAATAAGAACTCGAGCTTCAGCAGCGAAAGAAAAATTAAATATACCGTAGAACCTGTAGGACAGCCGGTAACCAAAGATGAACGTAACAGTCGAGAAAAATCGAGACGTTAGAGTTGGGGTTGCTGTCTGTTCTTTTTTCTGGTCATTGTATCTCGAGGCAAGAATTTTAACGATCTCCGAGCGAGCACCGACCGTGTCTTCGAACACGTATGAACGTTTTCGACGACGTTGTCGACGGCCACGCCGACGCCGACGCCGACGCCGAGGGACCTCTCAAAATAGCCGCCATTGATACTCTTCCATTCCAGAGCAAGAACATCGATCCAGAACGATCCATCCCGTTGATCCGACGAATGACATTCTCACTTCTCTCGAATAATATTTCCAGAGAGGGCAATTTTAAAATCCATAGCTCTATCGGCTTCGTTTGAAAAGCGTCTGGAAAGAGTTTGTGTCAATATTTGCTCGCGAAAAAGCTTTGCTGCTCGACTTTTTCCATTCGAATCTGTGTATATGTACGACTCTACGTATTTCTCTTCGCATTCTGGTTGGACTCGCGGAATTGCTGAGAATCGGTTGCGACGAGGGAACGAACGGCGAGAGCTGTTGCCCTTTCCCTTCGATTCGATTCGTGGAACAGCCAACGAACAAGTTAGGAATGTCCGAATGTCGGTTGATGCACCGAGCACCGGACAAAGAGGAAGGGAAGGGTATGTAATTGAGGACTCAGGGAGCGTAATTCTCGGAAGAACGAAGAGAAAAGGGAGCAAGATTCGTCAGGGATTCGGCGCTTTTCATGCGGTGCATTCTAATTACTCCGTGAGTCATGTCGGGAAGATTAACCAAATCGTTCGCAACAACGAATCTTGTTGACCACGCGCGGTAGGTATGCCCTCGAGTCCGCGGAAACGAAGTCGCGCCCTTGTTCCGGCATCGACACGTTGCTTCGGTGGATACCTTGACCTTTCGCGCTTCTATTCGATCCAGCTTTTAGCTTTCAACTTTTACCTATTACCTTTTACTTATTAACGCACCACGCCCAGTTGCGAATATCGATTACACTGATCGTAATACTGTCGTAGCTGGTGTTGTTCTTCGTTTTTGTTGTTAATTGCGCGACTCGGGCGTGAAAGATGCAGGTGTACGTGCATCGATTTCATTTTCAATCTCGCTCCCACCGTTGTTGTTGTTGCACAAGATCGTGCGATTCGTGGATCAAGAGTGTCGTGGCGTCTACCATAGGCCCGATGACGTCACGATACGCAGTCGCGTTAGCCGAGTGGCGGTCGATTGACTTCCTCGGGTCTTATGAGCTCCTGACTATGCTATCGATCAACGTAGATCATCGATCGTCATTATCGATGATCGTGCGAGCGATCGAGACCCGTCAACGAAATCGAGAAGCGAGATCGAAGCCGAAATCGAAGCTCGGGGCTCGGGATCGCCGAGAACTCGAATACTCGCGTATTATACCGTATTCACCTATGTATACATACAGTTCACGGGGAAACGTGATCCACGCCACGATCGATCGATCTATTCTATTGATTCAGTTCTCCTCTTCCACATTCCTATTTTACTCGAGATCCATCTGGATTATTACGTATCGCGTTATCGAGTACCCGTCGCTCGAACGAACAAAGCTTCAAATTGTAACATTTTAAGTACTGTACGCCACTATAGCGGCTTCCGTGGAAAGCATCAGTTTGAACGGTACGCCACTATAGCGGCTTCCGTAGAAAGCATTAATTTGAACGGTACGCCACTATAGTGACATTCGTGGATATCATGATTTTATATACGTTTTTTACGTTTTTTCTCATTTGATTTGCCTGAAACATATTTCCTGACAATATCTAAGCTGTCGTTAGAAAGTACACGTGTCAGAGATCAGGGCGCGCCGTCCCTGATTATCAATTACTCGAAATTATGGAGAACTCGTGTAATCGTTTAAGAATTGTAAAATTATTTGCGATCGTTTCCATTTTTAGCAATTACACTGTCCAACAAAATTAAACTTTTTTCGAGTTTTGCAATACCTGTTGGGTGATTCTTATACACTTTGTCATCCTAATACCGAATCTGAAAGTAGAATTGCTCCATCACGCAACGTTTTCGAAAAATTTTGGTTTTTGTAAAAATGCCCGATTTGGATACGAAACGACGTGTTACGCAAAAACTAAACACGCGAGAAAGTTAAAATTTGAGTCAAGAGATAGAGGGGACTCTCATCTACATATTCATATAGTCAATTATATTTTTATGTACTTCCTAATAGTTGTAAATGGTTGTTAAAGTTTGAAAATGTGCCGACCCGGGTACTTTGTACGCTCTATTTTTGTATTTATGTGAAAAATCCTTTATCTAGCAGGAATTTACTATACACGAATGCATTCTACAGACATTTCTGGTAAAGAAACCATTCACGAAAAGTATTTGGTTCCGTTAATGTACGAGAAGGATCAGAAAATGTTAATTGACAGCGTGTGCGCGACGCGTTCGCGCCAGACGGCCATTGCAGCCTTTTCGCGACTCGCCAGGGCCGTCGCTATGCGTAGTCGACGCTGGTACCACTCAAGTATGTCTTTGCTTACTATGCTTAATTAAATACATTTTTTTTGTCTTTTTGGGTGCCAATCATTACAAAAGATTATAAAAATACGAGTTATATTCACATTTCATTGTGGAAATGCTTAATAAAGAAAATTGAATACAAAAACTTACCTATTTCTGATGTAAACAAATTTAAAATGTTTCCGCCTTGCTTGACGTTTGTTCCTGGTATCCCGATTTTCAATAATAAGTGTCCAGCAGTAATCAGCAAGCATCCGCACATAAGTCTTTTCCTTTGTAACGTTTTTCCATTGTTGAAATATCTTGATGAAAGATTAATGCTGGAATTGTATTCCTTGTTTTGATTTTAAAATAATTACGTCATGAATAGAACAAAAACAGTCCGGCTGATTTATACACTTCCGCGAGATTTTATCGATTTAATATAGAGAGTTCTATGTCTTAATTATGTACTTCGATCAATAAAATCGATAAAAATAGTCCCATTTACATAGTGTTTGGACTTATTTTAATCGGAAGAATCTTGAATGTCCATTGGTATTACAATTATAAAGATAAGACAACAATTACTGAAAATAAAATTTTCCAGTCACCGCATTGCTGCGGTCAATTTTCTTTCTTAAGCATTTCCACAATGAAATGTGAATATAACTCGTATTTTTATAATCTTTTGTAATGATTGGCACCCAAAAAGACAAAAAAAAATGTATTTAATTAAGCATAGTAAGCAAAGACATACTTGAGTGGTACCAGCGTCGACTACGCATAGCGACGGCCCTGGCGAGTCGCGAAAAGGCTGCAATGGCCGTCTGGCGCGAACGCGTCGCGCACACGCTGTCAATTAACATTTTCTGATCCTTCTCGTACATTAACGGAACCAAATACTTTTCGTGAATGGTTTCTTTACCAGAAATGTCTGTAGAATGCATTCGTGTATAGTAAATTCCTGCTAGATAAAGGATTTTTCACATAAATACAAAAATAGAGCGTACAAAGTACCCGGGTCGGCACATTTTCAAACTTTAACAACCATTTACAACTATTAGGAAGTACATAAAAATATAATTGACTATATGAATATGTAGATGAGAGTCCCCTCTATCTCTTGACTCAAATTTTAACTTTCTCGCGTGTTTAGTTTTTGCGTAACACGTCGTTTCGTATCAAAATCGGGCATTTTTACAAAAACCAAAATTTTTCGAAAACGTTGCGTGATGGAGCAATTCTACTTTCAGATTCGGTTTTAGGATGACAAAGTGTATAAGAATCACCCAACAGGTATCGCAAAATTTTTTTGGTGTTGGACAGTGTTATTTATGTTGTGTCAGTGTCGAACCGAATTATCTTACCATACATATATCGCCTAAACCGATACATCAATTTGCTCGTTTTACCGTTAGATGGCAACACGGTTCCAGACAGCACCGCAGCGGTTGGCCGCGGCCGCCGCTTCGTATGAGCTAACAAGCTATGTAATTCAATGCGCCCACCCAATAGCAATAGAACAATATTTTTCCACTACACTCGGGCTTCAATCTTGTGCGAAGTAGTCAACGAGAACGGAGCTCGATTCGGCTCTCCGTAAGTGTACATTTGGTATCTCGATTAGCTGTGTAACTGAAAGAAATCACTCTTCTGAACCGACGGCCGATACTACGTACATACGGTACATATGCATATGTATTACAGTCTGATTTTTAATCTTTCGTAACTCGATTGTTCGAACATTGAAAAATTGTACGTTCGTCCGTACTACCTTAAAGGTTACGCGATTCCTTGTCGATTTTCACGATTGTTTTTTAGAATTCTTGGATATCCGTAATTGTTACAGAAATCCCAGAATCGTGTAAGTACCGTGTGTCTACTTTGCGTTAGTGTACCGCGTGATGTGTCGCGTCGCAAATGCGCCTTGCTTCTTACGTCTTGCGTTTTGGCTCGGATAACCTCGGATCATCGCATCCGAGATTCCTGTGCGCCTTTGTGCATCCGTATCGAGCGCTGGAACACCGTGAACCATTTTCCGTCGTGTTGTAACCGCATCGGAATCCATGAACGGTTACTCCGAGCGGATGATCGAAAACATGCACGTAACAGAACTAGAACCATAGAGATCCGAGACGAGAGATTGCGAGTGCGCGTGCGAGTACGAGTCCGAGTCCGAGTCCGGACCGTTCACAGTTCACGGTTCACGGTTCACGGTTCATAGTTGCGTTAAATTTCTACTCACTACCATTTCCTGTCTCGCGGATCATCCCAGTCGTAACGCGCTTGTCGTACCATCTCGATAGAAGCCGCGGATGTCGGCTTATCGATACGCTCTCGTTACACATAATCGATTTCGTTCTGTTCGGTATTCGAACAAACGCGTTCGCGTTTTCTGTTCCCTCGTTGTGTGCTGCAAACCTTTGAGATCGATCAACACTTGTATAGCTTTCCGATAGTAATTCGTTACCGGATAGTTTCCGCGTAACGATATATACCATGCCGTTACCGCGTTCCGGGCGTTCAGGAAGAAGATGCGTTTGAAATGGGGCGATTCGAAATCGTCCCATTAGATTACGAAACCTTGTCCTCGGTGAACTTGGCGCTCGTCCACTCACGGATCATCATCCGACAGTTACCATATCTTATTAATTACACCTGCATGACATAACCGAGCTTGTAGAATGTACTGAACGCTATATTATCGTTTCCAGTCGCTAGGAATGCGACTGATACGAAACCACTTTGCGTTCGCGGGTCGTCGCTCGTGACGGTTTCTCGTTGAATTCGTCCATCGCGTCGTTCGTCGACGGAACGAAACGAAACGAAACGAATCGAAACGAGAACAGAAGAGAAGAGAACGTAGAAGGAAACGTCGTTTCTCGATCGCGAAACGCGCCCGTCTACCTGACCCAGGCATATTTTCACGACGACGGAACGACGGAACAAGCTGGACCCGGGCCAAGATCCGATCGTATGACTAATATTCAATGGCGGAGTTCGTACTTCACTCGTAAATACTTAAATATGTACATACAGCAAGGAATCGACGCGCGGAGGCCAAGTTGTTCCGTTGGGAAGACGTCCGGTTAAACGTTTCCCCGAACTCTGTTCGACAGATGAACCGTGCGACTATTATTAATTGCGATCGTTTGATCGTGTTTATACATGTACATATACATATGTAGATGCGGGAGGATTCTCGACGCGCTTGTACTCTACGTATAACCGTGTTAACCTTTCGAGGAGCAGCATCCATTTCCCCATTTCAAATAAAAGACGAAAAAGAACAACCGTGGACCGCGTTTAGCTAATGGAATCTACTTACAGGACGCTTCTAGACGATTGGTACGATGTACGATAGGTAGACATATCTACATAGCGCTGTGCGTACGAAAGAGAAAGCGATGGTTGCGTGATCAATTTTTCGGATGTGAATACGAACACGAAAAAGGAAGTCGAGCTTTGTATAAGAGAGCATAGGTAAACGAGTCCCTGAAGAGAGTTCGATTGGAAATAAAATAAGTGAAAATCGCGAACGTGGTGATTTCAAATAACGGAAACAACGAATTACACCTTCGACGCATACTTCGACTCGGATCGAAACGATTCGATCGACAAGCTATAGATGGAGCGTTCGTTTACTTTGGTGTTCGCCGAACAAAGGACAGAAAACGTTCCGTTTTGATGCGATCGATCGTTTTCGATTCCTTCGAAATTTGTTTCGATTTCGCTCTAGAGGACGCGCAACGGCACGGCGCACAGTGGTGCCAAACGGCCAAAAAGCGGCAAAAAATCTGTAAAAACGAAACTATCCAACGAATTTGTTTGAAAATTTGTGGACAGATTGCCACAGGTACAACGCTTATTTGGCAAACAAAATTTTTGTAAAAAGTTGTTAACATTAAGTAATATGGGCTACTCGAAAATCTCTGTTTTCTGCCCATTTTTTATTTATGGAAGCATACAACAAATACTTTAATAGATTTTGGTCTGGAACTAATCGTTTTGGCAAGGTGTTATATTGATCTAACCTTGTGCAAAAAATCATGAGACCCTTCGAGACCCTTTCGTCGCAATTTAAGTTTAAACATCCACTTTCAGAATTTCCAAGAATGAATCGTGCGGAAGTTACGATTATTTGATGTTCCAGGTGAAATTTTTTAGGAATATTTCTAATTAATAAAGAAAAATGTGAAGTGCATATGATTTATTAATTTTTTATGTATAAAAAAATATTTAATAACTTTATTTTTTTATCTTACATAAATTATTTTTATAGCGTTCATTGGAGCACTACCAAAAAATACCTGTTGCATTTTTGCGACAATGGTCCAGTGAACGAAAACTTTGTTTATTTAACATAAAAAATTGTTATTAAATATTTTTTTATACGTATGAATGTCACATTTTTTTTATTATCTGATATGTATCCCTTAAAAATTTCACCTGAAACATCAAATAATCGTGACATCCGCGCGATTCATTCTTGGAAATTCCGAAAGTTGAAATTTAAACTTAAATTGCGGCGAAAGCACCTCGAAGTATGTCACGAAATTTTGCACAAAGCTAGATCAATATTATAACTTGCCAAAACGATAGTTCCAGATCGAAGCTATTCAAAGGACTTTTTGTATTCCTCCATAAATAAAACATGAGCGTAACACAAAGGGGCTTCAGGTTAGTCCACATTACTTAATGTTAAACAACTTCTTTTGGAAAACTTTTTTTGCCAGTTAATAGTTGAAGCCATTTGCAATAACCCATATGATTTGTAGACCCCTAAGTATTCAATTATAGGCGGAGTAATTTCATAACTATCGCACTGAAAACTGATGAATTCCCAGGAGCGAGGAAACGGTTATTTACCATGAACATATCTCCGTAAAAAAATGTTTTTCAAAAATCTGACTTTGGCACATCATGCACGCACTATTAGGCTATACAAAACTAATCTTTTTTTTTATAAAAATCGAAAATTTATAGAATTGATATTTTGCCGCCTTGGCACCACTGTGCGGCGCGTCATCGATGGAACACGACGTATCAAAAACGCTTGGACGGTTTCTCGAAAGAGCCAAACAGAGAGGAGGAACGTTCTAGTAGTGTCTGGCGCGTTCGTTCGGCCAAGCTCGGCGTACATCGGCGCTGCTCGACCGTCGAGTCACGTGGCTCTCGATACGACCCACACAAATATATTTAAGTCGCTCCGGTAGCGCGGTGACAGTTTTCTTATCGAGTTTCGAAGGAACGCGCGTGTTTTTCGGTGTTCTCGAGTACCACGGACGTTTTCTTTCGACTTGTACCGACTAGATCGGTTCGTGCGAGTGCGTGACAAGTGAGAAAGAGAGAGAGAGACAGAGAAAGACTACGGAAAAAAGGCAGGCCGATATAAAAGGGAACTACAAGTGGTCACGTTCTTGCGTCGTTGCTGCGTTCTTGCGTAACGAAAACGGTTGGCTTTCGAGAAGATACGATAGAGAGGATAACACAGGGAAGAAAGCGGGCGGAGGAGAGACGAGAGACGTTCGCCCGAAACGACTTTGTCGGCGTATCTTCCGGTAATCATTGACAGATTATTAGAGAGACGAGAGCGTGTTGGCAATACCATCCACCACTTAGCTTAATAAAGTTCGTTTATAAACGCGTTTTCGTTAACCAGGTAATTGTTTAACGAGCTTGTTGGCTGACTTTTTGAACCGAATAAGTAGAGAAGCTTTGCTAGACCCGCTGCAAAGAGCTGTGCTAACAGCAACGAGCACGAGACTGCACGGGACGGCACGGCACGGCACGGCACGCGCGCACCTCGCAGCCGCAAAACCGCAGCCGCAGCCGCAGCGCGCCTAACCTCTCTCGCGAACGTGCGAGAAAAGCCGAGAAGGCGGCCACGTATCGAACTGTCCAGAAAATGGACTCTCCTGTCGTCCTGGACAAAGCGTCTGAATTCGGAGAACCGATCGATTTGGACCGCCCGTTCCCCGTAAGTCACGTTAACGTTTCTTTTTTTTTTCCTCTCAGTCGTTTCAAATTACTGTATGTAATAGCTGTTTCGCCTGACTCGCGAGTCGCGTACGATTTCTTCTACGAGATCTCGCGTGTTTTGTTTTATTCCCGTTGACGACATCGAATCGAATCGAGCTCCGGACGAGTACATAGAACGAAGGCAACGACTTGCCACGGTTGATGGTTCGCGGTTCCCGACAGCGCTTCCAACGCCCCCGCGAAATTACAGCAAACACCGACGGTGAGGCGCGAATCACGCGACGAGTCGATACAGTCATTCTCGTCGAGACTGTTCCAGATCCTTCTCGATTACGAGTTACGGGCTAATCGGTTCGCAGATTCGCAGGTTCGTGGTTTCTCTCATCGTGTTGCTTTAGCTTTGCGATTCTTTCGGCCTTTTTCCGTCTCGAATCTTCTTTTTCAAAACACTCGTTCTCTTTCCGTTTCCTTCCTCGTTTCGGAAAATAGTTGTATTTATTTTCTTATCCGTTGGGATATCTTCGTCGCATAATAATTTTAAGTTTAACCAACAAAGTCGACTATCGTCGAAAAAACACGGTGAAACGTATCATGCATATACGTATGTATAAGCACATATATGTAGATTCGTAGAAAAACTTTTAAATAATCATCTACACGGACCTAGGCTTCGTCGTTTCTTAAAAAAAAAAAAAAAACAGAAAGACCCGTACGCGTTCGACTTCTCTTTTCTCGTCTCCTCGTTCGATCGCGAGATCGCGTGGAAGTTAGAAATAGAATTTGCGAGGAGTGACGTGTTTTTCGTTAGCACCGAACACGCGAGTTCGACCAACAGCCAGGAAAAGCACCTTCACCCTGAAAATCGAATCGGACTGTTCGTCGAGGACAAGACGAAACTTCTCAAAGATCGACGAAGGAGCGGAGTATACTCTACTCTGAATGTTCCGAGCGTTCTTCTCTGCGAACGAGGAGGTGCGTTCCTCCAAAACAGAAGCGTTTTGTTGACGCTAATAATAAACTAACCAAGACGTTTCTCCTCGGTAACTCTCACCGCGGAGGATATACGTTGCGCTGTTCCCCTCCTCGCTCGCTCGTTCGCTCGAGGAAAAGAGAAAAAGAATCGACGAAGGTAACATAATCGCGAGCTTTGTTTCGTCCGTTTAACCGTATTAGGCTCGATGCGACAACATGCCACGCCATGCGATCACTCTTGGTCGTTTTTTTCTTGTTTTCCACTCGAATTGCGCGACAGATGTTGAACGATCGAGAATCGTTCGCATCCGCAGCGCCGAATCGGGGGTCCGTAAAAGGAAAAATAGGAATCGACACGGTTCTTCGTTGCCCGCGCACGCTGAAACGCGCCTCGACGAAAGATAACGCGATATTTTTGCGAATGATCTAATCGCTTGTTTGGTTTCGCGAGAAAAAGAAACCGGTTTCTGGTAAACGATTGCGCTCTCGCGATCACGCTTCGAGACGACCGATATCGCGCGTGGGTGTCCCATTCGTCTCGCGGCAATGTAATGGGACGGGGACGGAAGCGAAACGCGCGATTGGAATTCCTGCTTAGGACGCCGATATTTTCGTAGAGGCTTCTTTTTTTCTCTCGTTCTCTTTCGAACCCGACAACATACGGTTCGACGCGAGAAACAAGGAAACGAAGAAACAACGCAACGGTCGTTCGTCGCAGGCCCGATTCCAAAGACCGTGACACAGTTTCCCCGAGGATCTGTTCGTTTCGCCGGAAGAAGCCCGGCTGACATTCACCCAGTTCGCTCGGTTCATGGCTGTTCGTAACCGCTCTGATGAATTTTTTCATGCCGCTCGACTCGGTTTCTCCTTGGATCTTACACTCTCGCGTTTCGATCGTGCTACCAAAAATACATGCTGTGACCTGCGACGCAACGCAACGCGACGCGACGCGACGCGACGCAACGCAACACAACCAAAAAGAACTGGCTTAACATCTTTTCGGTTCGATTCATCGCTTCGCCTCGCCTCGCTTCGTCGTCGTCGTCGTCGTCGTCGATGCAGTTCATCGTTTCTGCTATCTACAACTACGACTCGATACATCATTTAGCCGAACGTTCGGTAGTCGCAAACGGTCGAGAGATCATGTACAGAGATACCTTTGATTCTTCGAATCGACGCTTCGAGTCATCGTTTTCCTCCGCTACAGAGTCGCTTCGAACGCGAACCTTATTCGGTTCGTCGAACAAATTCTGTTTGTTCCAATTAAAGCAGCAAGGAAAACCGAATGCCGTATCCCGCTACTATCGCAATTGCTATCGCTATCGTTATCGCTATCTTAGTAGAAAGGTGCCGCTAGAAAGCTTTCCATGGACTCTTCCTCGCGCTCACTTTCACCCGTAACTTGGCTTATCCTAGTTTCATTAAAAGATAATACAAAAACCCTCGAAGCATTACAGGAGGGTTCACGGACTCGGGGATCGTCATTATTATTTGCGGACTCGAACTCTCGGTCGGTTCGACCGAATTACTCGGGCGTGGGTGAACGGGAAATACATAGGCGTTGCGAATACGTGCATGCGTCGGAAACTATATATAGTTTTCTCGTGACGTAAAACCCGTAATATACGGCGTCACAAGAAATTCGCCCACGCGAATTTGTTATACACCGCGTTCGCGTTCGATCCTTGCGGAGCAGCAAAACGAAGAGCAACACTTCCGTGGATCGATCGCTGCTACGATCGTTCTCCGCGAATCAACTTGCCGCACGCCTGGCTAATCTAAACTCGGTACTCTGTAATTTTCCCGTTTTGCCGAGATTCGCTGATACTCTAATCTTGTTTTCTTGTTTTCTTGTAATCTTGTTGTTCTTTTTTTATCTCTTGTTTCATGACGAACGGTGCGTAACTCGATGCGTAACTCAATGTTTCAGGCATTCCCGTTCGACGACGACGGTTTTGGTAGACGCAGCGATATCCGAGCTCACCTGGACCAGCTAGCTGCCCGGCACCCGGAATTGGCGGACCACTTGCTCGGCCCGGCCTGGGGCGACATACCTTTCCACGGTTCGCTCCGCACTCGAAACCGCCGTGGCTCCGGGAACGGTCTGAACAACAATTATCAAGGGTACTCGGACGAAGACGCGAGGTCGCAGGCGAGCGGAAGCAGTGCCGCCAGCGGAGCCAGTGCGGTTAGCTCTCACGGTGAACCGGAAGGGAGCCAGAACCACCGAGAGAGATCGCGAGACAGACCAGACACCGAACACCAACAACCCACTGGGAGAACCCAGATACCGCAGTACGGATTCCGCAACACCGTTGACATAGGACAGCATCGTCACAACATGGAGAATCCGGACAAGGGAAACCGCGGACAGCGGTCCATGTCTGCTCCGCCGGAAAACAGGCAACAATTCTGTCAGCAACAACCCCACCAGTGTCATCACAATTGTCAACAGCAGCAACCGCAATCGCAACCGCAATCGCAATCGCAGCCGCAATCGCAACAAGGGCAAAGATACGTTTCAAGAATAGATATAACGCCCCAACACAATCAGCCTCAACAGCAACAGCCCCAGTCCCAGCAACCTCAACAGCCACAACAGCAAAAACCATCTTCGCAACAACAGGGCAACGTCAGACACATACCGATCTTTGTCGAGGGCAGGGACGAGCCTGTTTTGCCTAGAAGCTTCGACGAGCCACATTTCAGAAGAGAATCTTCTCCCACACAGTTTCACACGCCTCCTCATTTCCAAAGATCGTCACCGTTCGGACAGTCTCCTTTCGCTAGATCCCATCAATGGTCCCCGCAATTTCAGGATTCGTTTTATCCGGCCCAAACTGGTTACGAGCAACCTTCGCGTAGACAACAACAGACTCACGGCTTCCAGCATCCCTGGCAGCAGCAGCAACAACCGTATGAAAAGCAGGCACAGCCGCAACAGTATGAAAAGCAAGCACAGCCGCAACAGTACGAAAAGCAAGCACAGCCGCAACAGTACGAAAAGCAAGCACAGCCGCAACAGTACGAAAAGCAAACACTGCCGCAACAGCAGAGACAGCGATATGCTCAACAACAGCATCAAAACCATCCGCAACAACCGCCGCAACAGCAGCACCAACAACAGCAAGAAACTTCTCCTCCAAGGCCTAAACCCATCGTGCCAAAAGATCCTTTGGAGAGGGTAGCCATGGTTCAGAAGGAAGTCGATTCTCTCGCGGAGCAAGTAAAGCGATACTCGGGCAACTCTAGAAAAGACAAGGAATACATGTACCTCGACGAAATGTTGACCAGAGAGTTAATCAAGCTGGACGACATCGAAACGGAGGGTAGGGAGAACGTGAGACAGGCGCGAAAAAATGCGATAAAGACCATACAGGAGACGATCGGTTTGCTCGAATCCATGGCCCCCCTCGGGTCGCAACCAGCGACGCCGCAACAAACGGAAAACCCGATAATCCCAACAGCTGTCGATCAGCCCGAATCCATGGACGTTGATCGAAAGCAGGAGGAGCAGACCAACGAACCGATCCCGTTGCCCCCCGGACCTTCGTCGCCGCTAACCAAGAAGCCTGAAGAGACCGTTGAGAAGGAGGAGGAGAAGAAAAAGAAGACTACCATTATCGACGCGGAGCAGCCGTCGAATCCACCGACCGACGGTAGCGCTTCCATCGAGCCGATGGACACCACCGTCGTCCCGGTTGTAGAGAAACCCGAGGAAAAACCCACGGAACCCACCGAACCCACTGAAACTGAACCCACTCCGATGGACGTGCAAGAGAGTAGTTCGGAACGATCGAACCTTGAAGACAAGAAAACACTCCCCGAGCCGAAAGAGGTTGAGGTCGCGACGAACGTCCTTGAACAGAATGCACAACCGGACCAGAAGAAAATGGAAAACGATTCGAGTTCGGTGACGTCGGACGTTGCTCCAGCAGAGAAATTGTCCGGTCAAGAATCGACGACCACCGTCGAGTCGGATATCACTGCCCCCGAACAGAAGACGATCGAACAACAAGAGCTCGCGTCCAAGGATGAGAAAATGGAAGTAGATGGGACGGTGAAACAATCCCCAAAGACTCCCAAGAAGGGAAAGAAGAAGAAGACAACGGCTTCTTCGGCTTCAGCTTCAGCTTCGACTTCGGCTTCCGCTTCAGCTTCGGCTTCGGCTCCTCCAGTTTTCGATACACCGATACCATTGCCACCGCCTGAAAGTACGGAAACGAATGCAAAATAGAGAAGAAAACTTTGAATTCCGAGTTCTCGGAATAGAAATACGTTTCATCGTATCGAGATACGACGCGTTCGGTGATCGGTTTTCCATTCCATTGGCACCCACGAATGGAGCATGACTACGCTTCGCCGACTACGAAGCGTATCGTATCGTATCAAAAAAAAGAAAAAAGCTCATCCTACCGTATCACCATCGTACCGGTAGACGTGTTTACTCGCGCTAGCTTTTGTTTTTTCGACCTTTGCTACCGATTCGAAGCGTCGTGGATCGACGTGTTCCCAAAGTCGGTCGTGATGGTCGTCGTGTTCATCCGTAAGGAAACAGCGTCGAACAACGAATTACCTTCTTCTTTTTTTTTTGTTTGTTTTTGTTTATTGTCGTTGCGCACGCTGCTACTTGCATTTCGATGATCCTTTTTCTCACGGAACCGTATCCTGTAGGTAGCGATCTCGCCGAGTGTCGCGATACTCTGGTCGGCGAGATCGATACGAGTCACGACGAAAGCGATACGAAACAGAGAGAAAGTATCGCGAAGCATCGGTTTCTCGAGATCGAACAGTGTTCTCTATCCTTTTCCTTTTTGTCTTTTCAATGATTTCTACCGTCAGAGATTTTCTTCCTTTCATACCAAACCGAAATGATACACGTACCTGTAAAAAACATAGCAGGTCTTGTACGTTGCGTACGTATTGTCGAGACTGACTCGATCCGCGTTGATAAATAATCGAACGCGAAACCTCGCGAAGAACGTTGAACGCGATCTATTATTCGGCGAGAACTTTTTATATCGTCGGCGGGAATGTACGTTGTCGAGCGGTGTTGGCCCATTTCTGATAGTATTACAGCACGAAGTCCGATCACCTAACTTAAATATAATTATTATCGTTGTTGTTATTATAATTATTATTTATAATTATTATTTATAATTTATTGAAGATCCGATCGCGCCGAGTATACGCTTGTCCGGTCTCGTCGACGAAACGCTAATGCGTATACGAACCGTGTATATACTGTTAGGATCTTATCTTCTCGACCTGTAAGAAGCGATGCATCCCGTTCGGGTAGTTCTCGACGTAGAGAAGAAAACACACGATTTTACGCACAGTTCTTGACCATTTTCTTCTTAACGCGACGCTGGATTGGGCTGCATTGTTTTATGGTTCTTCGTTCAGGGTGATACTCATTATTATTTTCATCATTTGTTTTTTTCATTTCTTTTCTTTTCTTTTCATTTCATTTCTTTTCTTTCCTTTCCTCTCCTCTCTTCTCCCTTCCTTTTCTGAATAATGTTGTTTACGTATGCGTAGTGATCGCATGCCTAAGAGCCAGAATTTTTGTATTTTTCCGACTAGAAATGTGAATGTGCACGAATTGCGAAAAAGGCGCGAATGATGTAGAGAGAGAGAGAGAGAGAGAGAGAGAGAGATATCTCGTGTTGTGAGAGACAGAGCGAATCGATAGACTCGTAACGAGAGAAGCTATGCGTTAGAAGGTTGTATAAATATGAGGCGAGAATGTAATTATTTTATGAACAAATTCGTTCAGTGAAAATACAGTGTCTGGTCTTTGAATCCGCACGGAAATACGGTTGTTCCTTTGACCTGTTCCGGACGTGCGCGCATAGGTACACATTGTTCGTAAACGGCAATCGGTTGCCAGTCGGGATCTCTAATGGACCAAGCTCGAGAGCGAAACGCGAGGTAAATTCGTTAAAAATTTTACTCGAAAATAACCGATCGTCGATGCGAAGAGTCGCGAGGGCTGTTGGCTGTTAGCTATCGGCTGTTGGCGCGTTGCCAGCTCAATAAATCGAAATAAAAATGTTCCGTGAAACGAGTCTCATTCTCGAGGATCCTCCGAACCGCGGCGCGCTTCGAATCACGAAACAATTCTTGACGAATAAATTTCGAACCGCGAGTTCTTGGATTCTCGAGTACTTGTCTCTGGAATACATATTTTCGATCTTGTATACGAAGACTTTGCAGACTTTGTTCTTCGTGGACCGCGAGCGAAGAGCACCGCCGCCAGCGTTACGGGAGAAGTTACGGGAATACGAGAGAGACACAGGAGCCGAAATCAAATCGAATATGTACGTACATGTATACGACAAATCGACTGCAAACTGGTACGGTCGAAAGAGCTTGTCCGAAAACAAAGTTAATTTTATCCCGATACATTCGAAAAGACCAATGCACTCGACGCGACGTAACGCGACCAGCGCGAAGTGCAGACTCGGTTATACGTGCTTTCGTTTAGCTACCGAATATCTTTCGAACGTCCAATCGAATCGAACTTAAAATATTTTGCAAACCAATTTAAACGATCGTTTCTCCGAATTATCAATGCGCGCAACGGTACGGAGTATGCAGAATCGAAATGTTTTCGGCTTGTTACGTAAGTATTCTCAGTGAATTTTCGTCGACTCAATCCAATAATTGCGAGTCTGAAAATCGAATCGTTCGGAATTAATGCAATTAAAATGGAAAAGCGTGAACACTTTGTTAGCATCCGATACGAACGTCGTCGAAAACTTGGCACGGTGCGTGCATACGAGACGTCTAAAAATAGACGGCTGCTTAGATTTTGAGAAGAGCAGGTTTTTGCGTCGCGACGCCAACTGCCTCTGGGGAATCCCGCTAAAGATGTCGGTCGAACGTTTCTTACCAACATTCTAGACCAGCTCCCCGAATTCACTGCGACATTTGAACCACGATTCGTTACTCTACGAACGATCAACTCACGGTAAGTGGAAATCCTTAACCCATGCTACTGTATTTCGAACAATTATTAGATCGTTAGGTCCAAGAGGTAATCGTGTACGCATAGTACACGAAGAAACAGTCGATAGAAAATCCGTAGGGTTACAGCAAAAGCGTGTATATTCCGTTATTAATTACATCGCATTGATCGATAACATTATAAAACTATTTTTCAGTGAAGCACATGTACGTGTTGACTCGTTGTTTGCAACTGCTGAACTCGATAGATCGTGTTTATTTGTCGTCGCCATGTGTGTGTATGTGTGTGTGTGTGTGTGCGCGCGTGCTGTGTGCGTGTTGATACGCATAAAATGCAAGGAATGCATCTATTCGATGGTAGTACCCCTATTACCCCGATAGCAAAGTTTTAACGGTCACTGGTGGTAAACTTTTCACGAATATTGTTGGCTGGTCAGCCAAAATTCAAATTCTGCTTGGTACTACTCTTCGAGAAGCATTTTTTTCGAAAATTTCTGCCATATAAGGTACAATAATTTTGTGCTTTTTCAATTACAGCAAGCGAGCAATCTTCGTAGCATACGCGACAATAATATCACCGTTACAACCTAAACGTTTCTCTAAATTTGGTGTCTGATTACACGTAAAACGCGTAGACACCCTCCTTCTTCTCTTCATCACCCTTATCGGTTTAATTTGATGCCTGCATTCGTAACGCTGGCAGGATGATTTGTGCTTTACTTGCTTCCGATCGGGGTTCGAAGAAATCAACGTTGCTTACTCAACTTCCAATCTCTCCGATTAGTTCGTGTCCTGTTCGTATTTTCTACAATGATAATTCCATTTACTCCAAATACTCCTGCATCGAATCGTCGGTTTTCTACAGGTTTGGAACCTTTTTGTGCTTTTTCATCTCAAACTCGTCGTGATTATCTTCGTAGCATACGGGACAATAAAGATCACCGTAACAACCTAAACATTTTGCTAAATTTTTAGTCTGATCGCACATAACGCACGTAGGCTTCTCCTCTTCGTCGTCCTTCTCTTCCTTCTTGTCTCCCCAGTCGGTATGCTTTGGTACCTGCAAACGTAACGTCGTTAACAAGATGATTATTCTATTTCTTTCCTTCTCCGAAGATCCAAAGAAATCAACGTTGCATACATCGATCTCCATTTCCTCCAGTTCGTCCATGTCCTCTTCATATTTTTTTTCTAACGCTGCTTCTGCCAGAGCTTTCGCAATTAATTTCTTCGTTACGCGTGCCTCGTTGCCGTCATCGTCGTCGTCGTCGTCGATGGAATCGCCCGACTGCTAAACCGCCAAACAATTCGTGATATAATGTCGAGACTAACGAGAATTATTGTTCCTTTGAAATACGTTTACCACCTTTGTGCGTACGTTGCTCAGACCCTGCAACGATCTCAGTCTCGACTGAATTTCGCTATCAGGGTCGTTACCCGACGACAATTTTAACTGCCCCAAATATTCTTTAATCAAATCATCGGCTTTTTCTTGATCGGTTCTAGAGTCCGCTGGATGTATCTAGAAACGATAAAGTGACTGTACACCGAACGGTTGCAGCGGAACTACTCGATATTGCCTCTCTTAGTGTTTAAGGCTTACATTTATTTTGCTATTACCGGCACCACCAGGCTCTTCATCTTTCAATAACGCCAGTCTTTTCCTTATTTCGTCTACGCTCAAAGCTGTAGTCTTGTCCTCCTCTTTTAATTTTCTTAATCTATCTACTATCTCCTGATCAGCAGGTTCTAAACCCCTCTTGAATTTTTCCCAGCGATTGGCATGTTTGTACATTATGATGGGTGGCTTTGCTGGATTTTCCAAGGAATCCAACCTAATAAATAAATTACGTTGTTGTACAGATTGTGAATAAATCTGGGAGGAACATAAATACGAGTACGTTACTTTTTAGTAATATCCACCGGCACAAAGTGTTCTCCCTGCTCTTGCGACATGTTTGTACTGTCAGCTATGGAATTTCCTTTCTTCGTGGAATTATACTTATTGTAACAACGTCCACAGACTTTTTTTACTTTTCCATCCGGAATGGTACACTTGTATTTGAGACACTTACCGCAACACGAAAAACCGCAACCTGGACAAGCAACCTAAATGCCATAACGATGAAACGAAAGAATGCGAAAATAAAATTGTGATAAACAACAGTCGGTTGCAGACTCGATTATGCTGCAGTTAGAAATATCAAATTTATTTCATTTAATTCGAGCAAAAACAGTGCAACATAACCTACGTTATAAAACGTATGTACAAAAGATCGCTTACCTCTTTAGTAAACAACGAGAATTTCGCTTGACAAATATTGCAAGACATGCTGCATTAATTTACAAAGCACGTTACTGTGATGTAGTTAATCGAACACGTATTCTGGCCTGTTGTTCTCTGCGAAAATTTCTGACGTATAAACCAATGAATAGTCATGACTAGACTATAGAACCAATTTCAAATGCAGTATGGTTCCTTTACTGCCGAATCCATATTGATATTCCAATGATGTTATTGTTTTAATCAATATGTAATAAAGTCATTAAAAATCTTGTATTTCGTTCTTTATTTTGAAAACAATCATTATTATCGATCATCGGGGAATTAACGAAAAATTGAGAAGTGTACAGTTATGCACAGAATCACAGCCGACTCTAATAGAGTAGGCTGTGACCAGCTGTGACAGAACTTGTACAGAAACAGAGAGGATATCTTCTCTGATGCGATGTAACTGATGTAACTCGCAATTTTGTTTTGATGTCGGTAATATAGAACATACAGGTTATGCCTCTGTGATTTGCGCAAAGAACAGTTATGCTCTCCGCCAATCGGAAGCGATCACGAAAATTACGAATCACTGTGAAAAATCACCGTGATAGGGAACGCATGCGATCGAATAACGAGTGATCCAAAAGTAGCTTGATAATTCTAATTGTTCGATAGGGTTAACCAACACTTATGACGAAAAAACGAAAGATCTCGGTAGTGTCATCGTTGTCTGTCGTCGTGTCGGTCGTGTCGCATGCGCATACGTAAATACACATGCGCATACTATTTACGTAGTTACATACCTATGTATATAGATGAAATTACATTTGGCGATTTGTACGAAGAAACTGGTGTATGCGATACCATTGTGCGATGCGTGACAAGTAGCATTACCGGGAAGGCACGACGCGATAGCGATATAATGCAGGTTGAACACAGCTGGAATGCCCCGGCATACTGTCAACACTCACCACTCAACATTCGTAGGGTCGTAGGATCACCGGATCAGGTTCTGATACTGTTGTCGACCGAATGATTCGTGTTTAGAGGACACTGGCTGCCTGTAAGTTCGTATCGTGTCAGCCAATGTGTATTCGACGACAAATATGTTTTATCCGCATCACATAAATGAAGACTATCGCAGTTAATGTGGCTCAGTGGTACTATTATTTCTTGGAGTGTTCTGGCTTTGGTTATCATTGTATTCGCCAGAACAACTTAACCTCGAGCGAAATATGTTTCCGCCGAAAGATATCGCCAAGACGGACTATATTAGTTTAAATATTCAGGAAAGCGCAACGTTTGCACGAGGAACATCTCGCAGTCTTTGGAGGGTAAACTGCTTTGGAGGATATTCTTTACACTTTTCGAAATAGTTTTCATTCATGTTTATAATGGAAAAGATAATAATGACTTATGCTTTATTAATTGCCCTATTATTTCTTTTTGTAGCAATGGAATCAGTTGTCAAGGTTTCAAAGGAACATCCTTTACTTTATAGTCATTACAATTATATTAATTATATTTTATTTGTTGCCTGGCGATAATAAGAACGGAATTTTAGACGAGGGCGACTATAACAATATAGAAGTTGCGCAAGATACTATTAAATACGAAAAGGTACGATGGCAAATATGATAATTTATCATTGATACTTGCAGACATTACGCGTCGTCTCACATTGCACAGATGCTCGTATTATAATGAAATTTGTAGGCTGTAGAAGATATTGTGGTAGACAACACGAACCAAGAGCGCAAAGATGGCGGGGAGGTTATAGAAGAGCCCGAGTTCCAACCAGAAATAAACCAAGTGGACGATGATCAAATCGGGGAACCTCCTCAACCTAAGCCAAACGCGTTTAAATTTAATGGTAATGTTGCGCTGAGCAACATACAGGGTAATATTCTAAGAGTTCTACTTTGATACAAGCTATCTAAATTTTAGGTCCGCAAAATAGTAGACAGAAGGCAGTAGTTGCCGCGTTTAAGCATTCATGGAACGGATACAAGGAATATGCCTGGGGTCACGATACCGTCAAGCCTATTTCCAGAAAATACCATGAATGGTTTGGTTTGGGACTCACTATAGTCGATTCCCTAGATACTATGTACATAATGGGTTTAAATAACGGTACGATTACTAAGCCATTTAAATATGTTCTCCGAACAATGTACTCTGTTATCGTGTAAACTTTAATTGCGTGATCCGTTTGTTTTACAGAATTTTTAGAAGCCAAGGCATGGGTTGATAAGAGTTTAGTATTTACTCTAAATAGGGACGTTAATTTATTCGAAGTTACCATTAGGGTATTAGGAGGGCTATTATCGGCATATCATTTATCGGGTGATAAAGTTTTTTTAAATAAAGCTGTAAGTCTCCCTTATGACTTTCCGAGGATAGTATTATGTGATATTATATTGCATATAATATTACGTTACGTCACGTTACGTTACATTGTATAAACTGATATGATATGGTAACGTAACTATTACGGCAGCGTAACAATACACTTTGAATATCAATTGTACAGGCACAGTTAGGCGATCGTCTGATGCCAGCATTTTCCACTTCATCTGGTGTTCCGTATTCCGATGTAAATCTTGGTACGAATACCGCGCATAGTCCCAAATGGGGTCCTGACAGCAGCACCAGCGAAGTCACCTCGATTCAATTAGAATTTCGAGATCTTACTCGCAATACGGGAGAACCAAAATACGAGGTATATTTTCTTGTTCACTACGTTCAGGATGTTGTTAATCGTGTAGAGTTTCATTCCGTTCCTTTACGGCTGCTGTAACCGTATGCCTCGTAGGAAGCCGTAGAAAAGGTGTCCGAACATGTGCATCAGTTGGAGAAATACGATGGTTTAGTACCCATATTCATTAACGCCAACACTGGACAATTTCGAGAGTTTGCAACGATTACGCTTGGTGCGCGCGGCGACAGTTATTATGAATATTTGCTGAAACAGTGGCTTCAAACCGGCAAAACTATTAATTAGTTAGTACCTTCGAATGTATGCTTCAACGGAAGCATAAATACATATATTACTTTCGTTCGTTTCGGAGATGCTCTATGTCAATTTAACCGAATAACTTGTTTCGAAATGTTTTCAGTTTGCGAGATGATTACTTGTCAGGGATTTCTGGAACTCGAAAACATCTTGTGAAACAAACAGCGAGCAAAAAATTTGTTTTTATCGCTGAACTAGTTGGAGCAACGAAAGAAATCAAGCCAAAAATGGTGAGTTAATTGTTCACCATTTACCATATAGAATGTTGTATACCGCCTAATCGCTTACTTTTCGTCCTTATTTCTCGAGCGTATACCGATACCGACGTTCAAAATATTTAATTTATAGGACCACCTCACGTGTTACTTACCAGGTACTTTAGCTTTGGGAGTCCATCATGGTTTGCCATCCGAACATATGGATCTTGCGAACGAACTTGTGAAAACTTGTTATCAGACGTATGCTATTCAACCAACGTTTCTTGCGCCGGAAATTACTTACTTCAATATTCAGGTCAATATCCGTTAGTCGATAGACGATAGATCAAGCAGATGAATTTTAATTAATTCAAATCACAGATATATCTTACATAATTTCTTCTAGAACGCAGAAGAAAAGAAATCAATGGACATGTATGTGAAAATACACGACGCTCATAATCTATTGAGACCAGAATTTATTGAAAGTTTATTTTATATGTGGTATTTTACTGGAAATAAAACATTCCAAGACTGGGGATGGCAAATATTTCAAGTAAGTATAGCTGCATCTATAGCGATCGACGCTTTTTCGTAATACAGAATACAGTTGGTTCAATGTTGTTCCTTCGACATAGGCTTTTGAAAATTACACAAAGGTGGACAAAGGTTACACCAGTATCGGCAATGTACGAAATATTCATGATACTCGACAACAAGATATGACTGAAAGCTTCTGGTTTGCCGAAACTCTGAAGTACTTGTACTTACTATTCGACGATACAAGGCAACTGATAGATCTAGATAAATGGGTATTCAATTCCGAAGGACATCCGCTTCCCATACACGAGTCGTAACCCGATGCGAACTAACGAACAAAGTATACAAATCTACACTTTTAGCAGAATACCAGTACCAAGTATTTTTCAAGGCCAGTCAATCGATCCAACGAAGCGCGGTGACCACCACCACCACCACCACTGGTCGGGTTGAATTCGTCTTTCAGCACGAATTTCCAAAAGTTCTATCACTTTCTTGCAAAATTTTTCTACAGCATTATACCACAACAAGAAGCACAGATATTGTACATTACCAACTAATTAACTATTTATACACAATTTTTTACTAATTTCCCGATTTAGAAGCGTGTATTTCTAATCGAATGTATTCTATTCTGTGGTAAATAAGTTCGCGTGCTATTCGTACACGATATACCGTAGATCGTATTTATGAAAAGTGTATCCGAATTGTTGAGTACAATCTTGTAAAATAGAAAATGCTCGATCTGTTATTTAGTAGCCCGATGTAACAATTCCTCTCTTCTTTATCTTTATACTCTGAGACTCTGTACTCGCGTTCTCTGGAACAAGTCAAATTCACTCGACAACGACGCGACGTCGACATCGTTTCCATGAGTTTTCAACGACTCTGGCCGAACTTGGATTTGCGTGCAATTACGTAACGTTGCATGTTCGCGATTAAGGTATCACAGTTGCTTCTTGTTACAACGTAGCAGTCCTTATTTATTGCACATATTCGTAGAAAAATATTAACAGAGGTGGACGTTTAAGTTCCCATCATGGACACTTTCAAGGCAGGCGACAGAAATCGTCGATAGATTAAAATACTGTGTTCTTTACATCTCCTAAACCGTATATCACATACATGTATAGCTGCTTAATTTGTAAATAGTTCTTCGTCAGGCTGTGTACAATTGTTAATATTTCATCTTGCAAGATACAGACTTAGATGCAATACACATTACGGTTATAGCATAGCTGCCATTAACTAAATTGCCATTACGTAGGTTGTAAGCTTTAAAATTCGTTTTCTGTTACAAAAGTAGTCGAGACGAGATATTACTTTTCTTATTTACGTATTGTTCATTTCTATAAAATTAAAACTAGTGAAATGAAATTTTATTATTGGTTAGTGAATAGTAATGTTATAAATTAGGTAGAAATAAATGTATTTCAACAATACGAACGAGTGGTACGCAACGAGGAATACCAGTCTCTCGGTATCTCAGAGATTCGTCTAGAAAGAAACAATATTAATTAACGATCTATCGTAAATTAATTATTTTGTAAATATAAATTTATATTATACTTCAAGTGGAAACGTCAAAAGTTTCATTACACTAACTAGCGCTACGCACGTTTTTAGAATATTATTTTTTATTCTCCGTCGTGTCTTTGTTATCAAAGAACGGTCAGCGATATTGTACAGAAACGAATCTAACCATAAGTAGAAGAAAATAGTTGCGCAAACGTTTCTGCATTATTACAAAATTGTACGATCGATTTATCCATTTTTAGATTATTTTGTCACGTGGCATTACGTTACATTGCATTACACGATATTAAATCGTATCGTATCGTATATTATATTATATCATAATATATATTCAGAAAATATATCAATCACATTTTCTATCCTCAACGATCCTCGACGAATTTTGCTACTACTTTCCTCTATTCTGCAAAAATGAAAATGTCCGTAATATCATAGGAAAAGAATGAGAAATCCGACGAGTGGACTCGTTTGTAGATCGTAATTATCTCGTTAAATCGATCATTCAAATATTTAGCGATCCTGACAATGATACTACAGTATTTTATAAGAAACGGTCGATATGTATATACGTACATACGGACACGAGCAGAAACAGTCTTCGATAGAATTGCTCGTATCTACTATAATTTGCTGGAAAGCCTATAAAAGCAAAGGTAACTACCAAACGTATATTTAGATGTTGTTGTAAACTATCATGGCAGTAGATCTCTTCTCGATCGTATGCTAATCATTTTGAAAAACTTGTGCGACGTACGCAAATCGTTTGTGTTATACTGTTGAAGTTCCTTAGATCTGCACGCAACTCTTCTATGTTTGTGAAATTTACGTCTGATATTACATTCTTTGGAAATGTAAAAAATGTTTGTACAATTTTTTTATCATAATATCATCGTCCCGAAAGGAAACTCGTAAAGAACGCACGCACAAAATAACACGCGTTATCGGCACTTGAGCAGTCTTTTTCGAACTTCTACAAGGCAATATTCTACCAACTATGCTTTTCGGGTGGCTAGAGTGTGCAGCAGCACTGTACGCATTGATATAATTATAATAATAATAATAATAACAATAATAAATGTCTTGTTAATCTAGCAATTTCGCGTAATAAATAATTATGGCATTCCGAATTGAATAGGATAGTATGCTGCCGTGTATACAGGTAGTAGAGTCGCAATGATGCGCGATGCAACCGGATGCAACTGGAATGATTTGATTCGAAATCTGACCGGAAAAGTAAAAAATAATAGGAAAAAATGCGACGGCGGTAATCTGATACAATAGACCGACGACGATTCGAACCTTCTTTTCGAGGCAGGTGCCACGTGGCACGAAGCATGACGAATAACGATACTTCTCGGAAGCGTTCTTTCGTTCGATCGATCGATGACGCTCGGTCCTATGTCACGATAGCGTCTCGCGAACATTTGATCATGCATCTTGGTTCGGTAAAATCGATCCTTTTTCTGGCCGAGCAACTAACTAAATTAAAATATCACGCATTCGCAACACTGTTGCGTGAAATATATGCAGTCGACGACGCAAGAGTTGTCGTTGCGCCGAACGACCGGTTTCTTTTTGTCCGTGTCAAGCCCATTCCTCTGGATTCGAGAGATCCTGGAGGACTCCTGATCCGACTGGGTCTGCGGCTCCGAGCGATCGTCGGGTTCCGATCCGAATTCGAACGCTGATTTGGCAATCGATAGAGCAACGGCCTGTGGTAGCGGGCCTACGTCGCAGACGTCGTCGTTCTCGATTGTCTCGGTACAATGGTCGGCTTTGGTGGTTTCGGTATACGTAGTCAGCTGGTTACTGCTCGCTGGATGCGCGTCGAACGTGGCCGTCGAGTTTACGATTTGGTCAACGCGCGTTCCGTCTCCGTCTCCGACTCCGACTCCGCCCCTGTCTCTGTCTCCTTGTCCATGTTCGTGTCCATGTATCTCGTTGTCCGGCTCATCGTAGTTTACCACAGGCATAGAAGTCTGCAGAAGCGCAGACTCGCTGGTTACGATCACGCTGAAAGCAGAGAAGAACATTGAATTCGTTGAAAGTGTAGCAAACGAACAAGACGCTCGATACGTTAAAATGGTTCCTCCAACCAACGAGGTGCAACAATCTAGTCTCTGTGCGTCTCTGTCAGTAGTCTCTCGTATAAGCGAGAAACTCGATTGGAATTTCCTAATTTCCTAATTTCTTAGCAAACAAACTTCACTCCGCGTTAAACCGAGAAACTGTAAACTGTAATTGGAATAGGTATTGAAACACGTGGGTTACGATATGGGACGACGAGACAGAAGGGTGCAGAAACGAAGGGCGTAAACCCAGGTCAGCAGACTATGCAGTAAGACTAGCAGACAAGCGAAACCCCTTTCGTTCGAATTCCATTCGCGACGCGAGTTTTCTAAAGTAACGACGAGTCTATTCCGTATAGAAAGTGTTAGGAACAAGACGTACCACCTAGCCCTCGTACAAGGTTGCATTCTACTCTTTTCCTCCGACGTCAGAGCAGCATAAAAATAGATTTGCCTGTCCATTTGTTTGGAATCGTGGCTCTACCGTTTCGTTAGATCGATTAGACCCGGTGTTGTTGTCGATGCTTCGAAACTCTCTCTCGAATCGTAGATCTTCTCGCTTCGGTGCTGCGAATCGCGTATCGCATTTGTCGTCCTTCTGTTTAATTCCAAATTCCAACCGCACACATCACCGATCACATACTTTCGGTTTGTTCGCGGCGAGGCGAGGCGAGGCGAGGCGAGGCGAGGCAAGGCGAGGCGAGACGAGGAGAGGCGAGGCGGATCACGGAAATCAAATCACCAGTCTCTTTCGACGCTTGAAAGGAGCATCATCGATTATCGATCGAGAAAACTCAACGACCACGTTTGTCCTGGTTTCTTCGACAAATTGAAAAATTAGCTTTTCATATCGGTACCAATAACATCGTCAAAGGGATAGGATAGGAGAGGAGAGAAAACAAGCGGGCAGAGATGTTTAGCCGCATTTGATGTAACGATCCATGCGCATCATGCAACGATTTCTATGATTTTAAAGGGAGAAGATACAATGAAAAAAAAAGAAACTAGTGAAAAAAAAAGAAGAAAAGAAACGGGTAAGAAGAAGCCAGAAACGGCCCGTGCCGATCAAAGTCGAGCATGCATTCAGTGAGCTAATCGAGCCCAATAACGCGATCGTAGCTTCTATCGATTGAAATACGTGCATTGTTCATTCAATTCCGTTTCATTCTACGAAACGAAACACGAGACGAAGGAGAATACCATGCGAAGCCCATGCAAGAATACGCGCGCCAGCGCGTTCAAACTGCGAGAAGAGAAGCGTACAAGTTGTAATACGTACAGTGACTCCAACTAATATTCGGACGCTCTTAAAAATCGCATAACTTTCTCAATATTGGATTATACTACTTGAATTTTTTTGAGAAGTTAGAACAATTGGATCGCTACATAACGTGAGAAAAATGTTTCATTAAAATTGCAATTGGTCGAAATTGCAGAGAAAGTACTAAAAGTTGTATTCTGTAACTTTTTTATGCAGGCTTATATTAAAAATTTAAAGAGTACGTTCTGTACGTCTGTATCAATTATACATATTGTAAATATTTCATCTAAATCGGCCAACGTTGCAATGAAAAAATAAACGTTTGACGATGAAAGCTTAAGGGTGAAAGTCACAGAATTTTCACTTTGTCAGGGAATTTCGCCCTTATGTGATCATTTTGAAACATCTGTAGCTCAGTGCAGCGTTGACCGATTTTGATGAAATTCTCAGAATATGTATAATACACATCGATCTACAAATCGTACTTTCTAAATTTTCAATGCAAGTCCACATAAAAAAGTTGCAAAATACAACTTTTAGTATTTTCTCTGGAATTTGTTTTCACTTTGTGTAACAACCAATTGCGCTAACTTCTTTAAAGAAAATCCAAGTCGTATGGTCCAATATTAACAAAGATATACGATTTTTAAAAGCGTCCGAATATTAGTAAGAGTCACTGTATACTGTATCGACTGCGCCACCACGGCGAAACTGTTGCGAGCGAGTACGGTTCAATTATCGGAACCAGGTTAAAAATGAAAAAAAAAGGGACCGTACGTGCAAGCGTCGTATTAGATGAAATTACATCTACGTATTTACGACTTCCATCGCGATGCAGCGGAGAAGAGAACCGAACGCGATACTGTTTGCAATTAGTCGGCAAGTATTGCGCGAACAACATCAATTTATATGTAAGCTCGCGTTGCCGATTTGTTTTTTCTTTCCTCGAATCTACTTCATTAAGGGAGAGGGTTCTCCAAGAAATCGTTAAACATCCTTAAAGTTGCACTGTCAAGCTAAATACACAGCGGTAGGCACCGAATGGTAATTAGCTATTGTAGAATCAACATACCGGCGAATGATTTTGACGCATCCAACGATCGTTAACTATATCGCTGGATTTGGTAAATTCGAATGTATACTTTCGTGAAGAAGTTTAGGGTGATTCGGTACGAGCAACTCGTGCGGCGATCGAAGCGCAACTGCTCGACGGCAACGATGCACCTACTGTGCGAAGCGTGAATATGTACAAGACCGTCTCGCGTCCCACGCGACATGTATAGTTTTCACGTGGTCGCAGGTTTCTTAACCGCTATAAAGCCCTCCGAAAGAAATTCACCCAGTCCTTCCTTTCCAATACAAATCGATCCGAAGAAAAATGTTACGCCCCCGCGCCGCACAGTTGTGCCAAGATGGCAAAAAATCCATTTTATAAATTGTTGACTTTTATAAAATAAAAATGATTTTTGTATAGCCTAATAGTGAGTGCATAGTGTGCCAAAGTCCGATTTAAAAAAAATGTTTGTTTACGGAGATATACGCATGGTAAATAACCTTTTTTCTTCTCTCCTGGGAATTCATCAGTTTTCAGTGCGATAGTTATGTAATTATTCCGTCTATAATTGAATACTTAGGGGTCTACAAATCGTATGAGTTATTACAAATAGCCTAAACTATTAATTGGCAAAAAAAAAATTGTTTAACATTAAGTAACATGGACTAACCTGAAACCTCTTTGCGTTACGCTCATCTTTTATTTATGGAGGAATACAAAAAATCCTTTGAAAAGCTTCGATCTGGAGCTAATCGTTTTGGCAAGGTGTAATATTAATCTAACTTTGTGTAAAAAATCTTGCAACCCTTCCAGACCCTTTCGCCGTAATTTAAGTTTAAATATCAACTTTCAGAATTTCCAAGAATGAATCGTGCGGAAGTTATGGTTATTTTATGTTTCGGGTGAAATTTTTTAAGGATATATCATAAATAATAAAAAAAAATGTGAAATAGTTTGTTAGAATTGATATTTTTAATAAAATAATAATTTTGTTATGTTAAATAAACAAAGTTTTCGTTCATTAGGTCACTGTTTTTGGCCAAGAAGTATCAAAAAATCCGTAAAAATGAAACTATCCAACAAGATTTGTTGCCGTTTTATCGCATATTGTGCGAAAAGTGTATCTCCGAAATTAGAATAACGCAAAATAAACCGCGTGGAGGCCGCACGGTCGGAATGCACCTCGTGTGTAATGTGTGGTTAGTGTCGTTTGTATGTTTTTAGTGGTGCAATCAGTTTTTTAATATTTCCCGATAGTAAACTGCAACAATAGAATGACTGGATTCGTGCACCTATCACTTTAAGGGGTTACATACCTTCAGCGGCGATGAAAACTGATGATTTAAGAGAAATTTTTACGGGATATATCCTAAATAATAAAGAAACATGTAAAATTCATGTGTATAAAAGAATATTTAATAAAAACTTTTTTATGTTAAATAAACAAATTTTTCGTTCACTGGACCACTGTCGCAAAAATTCAACAGGTATTTTTTGGCAGTAGTTCAATGAACACTATAAAAATATTTTATGTAAGATAAAAAAAAATTGTTATTAAATATTTTTTTATACATAAAAAAATAATAAATCATATGCATTTCACATTTTTCTTTATTATTTTGAAATATTCCTAAAATTTTTTACCTAAAACATCAAATAATCGTAATTTCCGCACGATTCATTCTTGGAAATTCTGAAAGTTGATATTTAAATTTAAATTGCGGTCAAGGGGTATCGAAGGGTGTCGAGATTTTTTACACAAACTTAGTTGAATATTGTACCTAGCCAAAACGACCAGAGCCAGACCAAAATCTATTAAAGGATTTGTTGTACATATGCTTCAGTAAATAAAAAATGAGCAGAAAACAGAGATTTCCGATTAGCCCATATTACTTGATGTTTAACGACTGCTTTAAAAAATTATTTTTCCTAAATAAGCGTTGTACCTGTGGCAATCTTTCCACAAATTTTCAAACAAATTCGTTGGATAGTTTCGTTTTTACAGATTTTTTGCCGCTTTTTGGCCATTTGCCACCAGTGTGCACCGCACCGGTGGAAATCGAAGAATTAGTTCGATTTCGTGCAAGCTGTGGATGGTCCAAATCTCGAAACGAAATAGTTTTTCGCTACCGTGTCTACGCGTTTAACTTGTCCACGCGTAGATCAACGATTCGGATCTTATTCGAAATATCGATACACGATACGGCGTACAACGATATCCGTCGAGTAAAAGGATCTCGTCGATAGGGACTGGAAAAGAATATTCGTCGAACGAAAGTTTCACAAAACCGCAGCCGAGATTGATATCGTTTTTCAGTAATTACATAACAAACCTCCGATCTATTTTCATATCAATCTTTACTGTTATTAATGCGCCGCGCCGCGCCTAACGAAACGAGTCTCCAACCCACGAATTAGATGCGAGGATTAGCGACGGTGTCACAGCAAAACCGGTTTTTTTTCGAACGCGTGTCACGGGCAAAATAGTCGGCCTTTCGGTTCAGGTATGTAGGTAAGCAAGTTCATGTCCACCTACGATATTTATGCAAATCAATCGCGTGTACGTTCCGAACTACTATAAAACGTAAACTCGTTGTTAAATCACCGCATATACAGTAAGGAGCAAAACTGAGTCCACACTATTTGAAGCACCATAACTTTTTTAAAATTAGATCAAACGACTTGAATGTTATTGAGAAGTTAGAAGGATTAGTTTATTAGACGAGGTGTAAAAATTTGAATTGGTCGGAATCGCAAAAGAAATAGTAAAAGTTGGTTTTTTTCAGCTTTTTTATCTGAGCCTGTATTGAAAATTTAAAGAATGTGTTTGATTCGCTCGAATAAATTATATCCATGCTGAAAATTTCACCGATATTGGTTAATTCGTTTACGAGTTATAAACGCTTAAAAGTGGAAAAATTGCCATTTTTCACGATTTTCGACTTAAAATCGCACTTTTAATCGTTTATAACTCGTGAACGAATTCCTTACTGTATATATCTCGTTCTACATCGAATAGTAATGTACATGTAGAAAGATAATGTTGGCCGAACATCCCTTTGCGGCTCGATTACCGATGAAAGCGCTCGCAGCGACGACAGCGTCACTCTGCGTACATACTCGCATACGTACAAACGATGTCAGTTTGTATTCCTAGGGGTCGGTCCTTAGTAAGGACTCCTTACACCCAACAGGGCCTCTCTCGTTAGCGAAAACAGAAATTCACGACATACCGTCTGGGCAATACGATAGAAAAGCTAGACCTGGCGGGTATCGACGAATCCACGAACAAACGTGCACGGACTACCATTACGATAAAAACATAGAAAAGACAAACAATCGAACAACAATTCGAAATGGGGCTCGTCGAAGGAAAAGAGGCGGCGGAACTAAGGAGGAAATGTTTAACCTCGAAAACCGAATGATCGGTTTGGTCAACTTACTTGTAGAAGCCACGCTGTACGAATGGATTTTTAAAACGCATTACTCCACGATCGACCGTTGAACCAACACTCGCGATAATAGTCGCTTATGTATCAGAAAATAACTGATTGCCGATCGATCGAATGAAAATTACACAGCATCCCTCGAGAAATGAGCGACGAGCGACGAGCGACAAACACGCAGGACACGCGAAAGCGAAACACTGCCAACGGGCCAACGGGCGAGCAAATCGTACATCGGTAACAGGGGGGGGGGGGAGAGAGAGGGAGAGGGGGAGAGAGAGAGAGAGAGAAACGGAGAAATTGAGAAAGAAGGAAAAAGAGGGCGCGCGTACTCTCCTGCTTTTGCGTGTACCGCGTGTACGAATCGTAGACGCAGGCAAACATACGAGCAGAAACAAAGGACAGAGACAGAGACAGAGACGGACAAACCCAACTCGAACCGTCTCGACAATGATGTATGTACCAACAATTACTAATATCATCCTTTACTACTTGGTCGACACAGTGTCTTTGATACGATTAATTGCGAGGTCGTTAAAAAAGGTACACGGAAGAAAACATGTTTCATGTCCATTCGTAAGGTTGGCATAGTTATCCATAATGTAATCGTCTTTACGAGCGACGTATACACCCGTAAGTATGTAAGTAGACTGGAGCGAGAGACGAGCGCTTTTCTTGACCGTCTTCTTCCTTTCTTTCACGTACATCCACTAGTAACCGAGCCAACGTGAAACCGGTTTGAAGGCAGTATGTATGGACATGAACGCGAAACGGAAAAACAAAAACCTTTCGAAAACTCTCTCCGCACATACATAACGAGCAGTCGGCATGTATTTTTTTTTTATTCGAACGACTGACTGTGAGAAAGAGTAAGTGAACTAAAAAAAAAAGAAATGTTTCAAGACAACGCGAGGCAACCAAATATGTACATATATCGTAGGATGTAGGGTGGTATCGATAGGACGCGATGAGACGCGTCGCGCATCGTATGAAAATGATCGCATAAGAAAAATTATTGCCATTCTCAAATAATAACAACAACAACAACATTTCATAGAATTGCATCTTGATTCGCGTGCAAATCTCGACGAACACCAGCTAACAATGAGACATGCGAAAGATCGCGCATACCAAATTATCCAAGTACGTGTGTATCTACGCACAGGTAAGTTTTTCGCGCGCTTCAAAGTGATCGGAATACCGAAAAATGTACGATACTTGAATTCGATGGTGAATCGGTAACGCGTGTGCGATCTCAAAAACCGATTCAAAATTTGTCAGATAATTATGCCCCCCCCCCTGGTAGAGACAAGGATACCGTATGTATTTGCATTCATACAGGGTGTATAAAAATTATATGTCACGACCACCATAGCGTGATTCTACATCTCTGGATCGGTGGAAATCTGTTAAAAAATGCACCGCAAAATTCACCTTGATCTTGGAAATCAAGGTCAAAGTGTCGAAAAATTTTCCTTTATTGCATCGTATAGTACTCATCACTCAAATTTTTCGATACTTTGACCTGAAGTTTCGAGGTCAAAATGAATTTTGCGGTGCATTTTTTCACAGATCTCCACCGATCTAGAGGTGTAGAATCACGCTATGATGGTCGTGACATATAATTTTTATACACCCTGTACATGTAATGGAAAATAAATTGGATAGCTACTTACCTGTCGGACGGATCAGGAATGTCTTGAGTGTAAACATCGGCACGCGTGGTAATCGTCCCGTCTCTCATCGTGGCCCAATTGTCGCATGACCAAAAAAGAGGATGCACCGGTGGTAACGCTAACCGATCGTCCTGAAAGCGAAGCAGTCTTGATTCACGATTTTTCGTCGCATTTCTCGCACTACCACCTCTTCCCTGTCTCCTCTTATTACATTATGCGCATTGTCTTTGATATATTCTCGTCTGTCGATCTACGTACGTTCGCTGTTCAAGGTTGTTTTTACACGCGGCATTCATTATCGCCTTTTGCTCTTACGAGTTCTTGTGGTCTATTTCGGTCCTGTAGCTTTATGACGTGTAACTTTTTCACTTCGTTCACAGTCTTTATACGTGGTTCGTTGCAACGCATCGCTACAAGTTCCAAACAACGAGTCGCGCATAACAATCGCGTCACGAGAAATTTCAGTTCCTGACCAACGCATTTTTCCAACGTTCAAATAACGTCACCGATGTACTATTACGATCGCACACACTACGGTACGTACAAGTTTACGTACATATTACAGTACCCTTTTGTCGGCAACATTTTCTATTAATTCGAGCGCAAGCACAGAATAAAATCTGGTTAGTTACCGCGATTTCGTAGGCAAAAGCTTCTACGTAAGGGGAAACAAAAGAAAACGACACTAGATTCGACTCGATCGGAAAGTCCTTCCTCTTCGAAGATTGGACAGCAACTGACGGCGACGCGACGGCTGGTTGCTGGCTTGCTGGAGCTGGCGCGACAAGCGGTAAACGACAACGCGCGCAGCGTCGCAGTACTCTGTACTCGGTACGATTTAGTCAGTCGGTTCCCCGTCGCGGTTCGCAGATGCAGCGACCGCAAATTGTACCGATTGTATTGTACATACCTAAGTACCTAAATACATAATGAAAGTTGTTCCTCCCCCCTTTACTCTTCTATCCAGCTGCGTCGGTTGAAAACGCTACCTATGAAATGTACATATGTCGTTATATGTGTTACTTTGTGGTTCGTCGTGTTCACGCTAGAGGGCTTCGAGCTTCGAACGCAACCAATTGACGCAAGGCAAGTCACAGCTTGTAACGCGTGAAACATTTAAAGATCATCCTTATAATTTTCTAAAAACATTCTTCCAGCAAACGAATCCGTCGTATAACAAGCATTTCGGGCTAATTATATTCAATTTTACACCGATAAAAAGTTGTTGTACCTGTAACATGACACGCTGTTCTGGTTACACGCGTAGGCAATTTTTCAATGCGTGTAATCAGAATATATACATATATGTACATGTATTTTCTTGTCTCGAACGAAGCTTTTGTCGTTTATTTCGCATACCAATGATCATCGTTATTCACAAATTGCCATTTTTTGGTGACAATGAAACTTCACGAGATCTAAAGTGAAACGTATGTAAAACTTTGGTGTCGCGCATGCGTTCCAATTTTACGATACCATCTTCCCTTCTCGTAGTCGTGTCGTTCGCGGTGTAGAAGCCGCTTTCATTTGCGTCTTCTGATTGGATTCAAGTTTTTCAAGTTACATAGTATCTCGCGGCTTTTTTTTATGTTCGAGTAACTATTACTATTACCAGTAGTACGAAACGTTCCATTAGAAGAAGAGCGAAACCGAGGAGAAATTGAATATGGGTCGCTACAGAAGGTAAGCCAGCCATGCGCGCATATTTGCAGGATGCCTTGGAGTACGTGTTATCAATATGCTCGATGTACATAGTCGGTGGTACTAAACGCGTACGTCTTGGAAAAATTCCATCGAATCGAGATCGCCTCCGCGTCTGTATACGAAATAACGCGGAAACGCTAAAACAATGTTGATCGAAAGCTCTTTCGAAGATGCTTCGTCGATCGATTTCGTCTAACCTTCTATGTTTCTTCGATTCCTCGAGTTTGTCAGAAATCTCGCGTGTCGAGTCGTACAACGAACCACCAGGGGTATCCTACTAGACGATCCACTAGGATCGGCAATACGCGTGAATCGAGGATTTCAATCGTTTCGATGCTCGTGGAACGACGACAATGTTCCACACTGCGTATTACAACTATGATGCGATTAATTACAGTCGGAGTCGCGATCGAGATAGGAGACGCAGATCTCGCACAAGGTCTCGCAGCAGATCTCCACGAGACAGAAGAAGCTGGGGTGGTAGCGGTGGACGCGATCGAGGAGGTGGAAGAAACACCCGTGGTCAACCCGGAGCAAATTTGAGAAAGCCACGGTGGGATCTTAGCAGATTGGAACCATTCAAGAAAGATTTTTATATACCTCACGAATCCGTTCAAAATCGTGACCTGCGAATAGTCGAGCAATACAGGAGCGAGAAAGAGATTACGCTCAAGGGAAAGAATATACCGAATCCTGTGTTTACCTTCGAAGAGACAGGCTTTCCGGACTACGTTCTCAAGGAGATTAAGCAAGTATCGTTGGATCCATTGAGTACTACATTCGAATTAGTCTTGTATTTATCGTATTTAAACGGTCATTTGCTACTTCTAGGCGGCAAGGTTTTACCGAGCCTACGTCTATCCAAGCACAAGGATGGCCGATTGCTTTAAGCGGAAGAGACATGGTTGGAATCGCATCAACAGGATCTGGGAAAACATTGTCTTACATATTACCGGCAATCGTGCATATCAACAGTCAACCCAAATTGGGTCGCAAGGACGGACCCATCGCGTTGGTGTTGGCTCCTACCAGAGAGCTCGCGCAGCAAATTCAACAAGTCGCCGAAGATTTCGGACGTTCGTCGAGTATCAGAAACACATGTTTGTACGGTGGCGCCCCGAAAGGCACGCAAGCCAGGGACTTGGATGGCGGTGTGGAGATCGTTATTGCCACGCCGGGTAGATTGTTAGATTTCCTGGAATCTGACCGTACAAACTTGAAAAGATGTACCTATTTGGTATTGGACGAAGCGGACAGAATGTTAGACATGGGATTCGAGCCCCAAATTAGAAAAATTATCGAACAAATTAGACCAGATCGGCAAACGTTGATGTGGTCCGCCACATGGCCTAAAGAAGTGAAAAATCTAGCCGAGGATTTCTTAAAAGATTATGCTCAGATCAACGTCGGTTCCCTGCAGTTAGCTGCAAATCATAACATATTACAAATCATCGACGTTTGTCAGGATTACGAAAAAGAGAACAAGTAAGTTGTCGAGGAAAACCATTCGAATATCGCGTTGGTGTTCGTTCGACCTAATTTGAATCCGACTCGATCGTTATAGCTGTTTCCTCTATTCGTAGGTTGAATACGCTTCTGAAAGAAATAATGGCGGAGAGCGAGAACAAAACGATAGTGTTTATCGAAACGAAACGCAGAGTGGACGAAATAGCTAGGAAAATGAAGAGAGACGGCTGGCCTGCCGTTTGTATACACGGTGATAAGACACAGCAAGAAAGGGATTGGGTTTTACAAGGCAAGTGTCGCGGAACTCGAACTCGAGTCAACTATAACTATAACCAGCCATTGGCCACGTTAAGGTCGCAACAGTTTTCTTAAAAGATGGTCTCACTTTTCAGATTTTAGATCGGGAAAAGCTCCAATTCTTGTTGCAACAGACGTTGCTGCTCGCGGTCTCGGTAAGTAAGATATTTTGTTGCAATATAATGAAATTCTAAGATCAAGCATCGTTGCTCATTTTCCTTTGGTACGGAGAATGAAATACTTTACAAATCACGTTCCTCTACAAATTTGATTTGTGCTTAATAATTTCGGCGGCATGCAACGCATCTTGTTCCGACGAAAACTCTTTTAATCTTTTAACGTTACCGGTAAAAGATAACCCCGTGTAAGCCGATGAATTGACAAGTACCTACACGCGAACCATGCTAGAAGCGTTCGCTTCGCTTTCGCGTTCAGACGCGGAACAAGATTTCGTTGCGTACGCGTTGATTTCATTTAGAGACTTGGACCACTTTATGTGCCGAAACGGTAATACGATCGCTCAATAACAAGCAAACAGATTACCTGCTACAAACCGCTCGCATATACGAAATAATACCAACGAGTACTCGATTCTTTTTATTTGTTTGTTCGGTTCTTGTTTATTCGTTTTTCTTTTTGTCTTTTTCTTTCTCTTTTTCTTTTTCTTTTTCTTTCCCGTGACGTTCCTGATGATTCGCGTTACGAGTAACATCACTCTGTCGAACGTTGTCAAAAGATCTAAATACATACTACTAAAGAATTTTGCGCTCGAGTCGGATAAAAAAGATACACGTATACGATATTCTGAAAGCATAACGTGGTTCATTTAACGATTCTAATACTTGTGTTACTTTGCTTCCTCACTTTTTGCTGTAGGTACCTAATTGAAATATGTTGAGCAATTTGAACGTGAGAATCAGAGAAAAAGTTTGAAATTGTCAGAGAATCTGTATTACGTTTTAACGATCGGCAAGCCGCGCGGTTATTCGATTAATTTGTATGTTTCATGAAAAAGATCGAGAACAGTACTATCGTCGGTATCGTCGTGAATTCTATAATAGCTTGCCGAGATTGTTTCGTGGAATCGTGTACTCGGACTAGACTCGAGAGTCTATTGAAATTTGTTTGAAAAAATAGTCGAAGGAAAACAAGCAAAAGCGAAAGTGAAAATGGAAACGGGAAAGGAAAATAAATGGTGAAGGGTCGAGAGTAGAGTTTCGTTAAGTATTACAGAAGAAAAGGGAAAAGAAAGAGGTCACGGGGAATGAAGCTGGGTAGGGATGAGGGAGGGAAGGGGTGGGAGGGAGCGAAAATAAAAATATAATAGAACAATTGATATATTGATCAACACACAGAAAGCCATCGAAGTGAGCATGTAGCTAACGCGGTTGGATCTTTGTTTGTATTGCAGAGGCACATTGCGCGCAGGCCCACGCCGGGTAATGCAAAGCAAATTGGGGGTGCCCGCCGCCTGTTTGTTCGGTGGTGCACTGGTTTGCATTGTCTGCGCTGGCTGCGACGCGTGCCTCTATACGTCAATTCCGTGAAGGGCCAGTCTGGGCCAAATCGGGATCGACTTTACCTCCTACATACTGGATATCAGTTCTACGCTACGCTGTACGCCATCTGGGCTGGCCAAGTCGTTGTTGCCAGAATAGAATCCCCTGCGCTGGCCGCTCAAGCTAATCAGACCCAACAACGGTCCAATGAGGCGGTGGCATGGTAGCTGATGCCAGAGCCTCTCTAAGCGTGCCCTGTAGCAACAGAGTGGCGGAGGCTGTAGCTGGAGCGAGCGCAAACAGCCAGGCCCTGCCCGTACGTTGCTAGCGACACTCACCCACTGCCTAATTTTAGTATAACAGTAATCTTCAATTCATTGCTATATCTATACACCTACACACATCCACACAGTTACACCACATCCATCTATCTATTTATATATATGTATATATACATATGTATATATATATATATTTATATTTATATTTATATTTATATTTATGTATCTATATATGTATATATATATATTCCTATGCACATATGCACATATACGTATGTACATATATGTGGTGCAGCGTATGTGTATGTAGACGCGCGCGCGCATACATACACACCGCAAACACAGTCTCAGAGTCGATTAGAAAAAGATACGCGTCGATTGCATACGTATAAAAGCATTTACTTGAAAAATTCAACACTCGCTTCCGAAAATGGAATAAGACTTGCCCCGTCAAAATATACATTTTCTACGAGACTCTGCGCGTACATCATTTTTTCACACGACCAACATACGGCATAGTGTTTCATAAGCTGCGACAAGCGTGCGAAACAATTATCAGAAAAGAGCTCTTTCTCTCTCTCTCTCTTTCTCTCGAACTCACTTTCTTTTGTTCTTCGCTTAGGAAATTCAAACGATTCAAGCATTTCGCAGCTTAAGAAACACCGAACACGCGCGTATATGCGTGTTCATGTGCCATTTCTTAAGTTTACACTAGTTCCATCCTCGTACATCCTTTGCGAAAACCGTGTCATTAAGTACTCATCTCTCGTATCTACTACTAACTATCGTACCGATTAGGTTACGTCTACAATATCAATTCTGGTTCCGTTTTCTTCTCGCGCGACTCGTGCGCGGATGCGTCTACGAATTTTGCTAAGAATACGGTTGAAAATCATATGGGAACCAGGATTGTCTCTCTGCGAAAACATTTCTTTGTTTCTGAGTTTTATGCTCGCGTATGTCAAAACGCTCTCTAAATCAGTAGTTGAATTGATTTTTTTTTCTCGGGTCGCTTCGTTTGGTTTGGTTTCGTTACGTTTTAAAATTCGAATGCAAACATTCACGTACGACATTCGACTCGATTCGATTCCGCGATTCGCAATAAATACCGAACAAAAACAGACTTAAATGATAGCTCGGATAGAGCTGTAAACGGTAGTAAATCGATTCGTTAGCCAACGTTGCTGTTTTTGGAGAGCGTGTTAACACAGAATCATTCGATTTAAAATTCACGATCGAACTATAATATACATACAGCATTTCCTATACACTATATTATACTACACTCTCTTTTACTCTACTCTACTCTACTATACTCTACTATACTATACTATACTATACTATACTATACTATACTATACTATACTATACTATACTATACTATACTATACTATACTATACTATACTATACTATACTATACTATACTATACTATACTATACTATACTATACTATACTATACTATACTATACTATATTATACTATACTATACTAAACTATACTATACTATACTATACTATACTATACTATACTATACTATACTAAACTAAACTTAACTAAACTAAATTAAACTATATTATATCATTATATTAGATTATATTATATTGTACCGCGTTACATCGGAATTACCCGACTCGAACGTCTGTCCGTAAGACAGACAGGTAATCTCTGGAAACTAACACAGCTAATACGTGTGCTTTATTTCAGACGTTGAAGACGTCAAGTTTGTCATCAATTTTGACTATCCCTCCTGTTCGGAAGATTACGTTCACCGAATCGGTCGAACGGGTCGTCGTCAAAAAACCGGTACAGCTTATACATTTTTCACGCCGAACAACTCGAACAAGGCCAACGACCTTATCCAGGTACTGAAAGAAGCGAATCAAGTTATAAATCCAAAGTTGCTGGAGCTTGCAGATAGTAAAAGCGGTGGATACGGGAGACACAGAGGTACCTTGCTTTGCGAGATTCTTTTTTCAGGCAAAAGCCGTTAAAATAGCCCGACAAGCCCGAAAAGGGCCGAACCGGCTAAATTCGATCGCCGTGACGTTATTTCAATGACATTGAACTGGTGCTCGTTTAGGCGGAAGAAATCGATGGCGATCGAGGGGTGGTCGCAACGGAAAGGATCGCAGTTACTCGAGAAGCAGGAGTCGAAGTCACAGCAGGGAACACAACGGCCGCGGCAACCGTCGAAGTTATAGCAGAAGTTATTCTCGAAGTCGTAGCCCTGTCGGCAGCAATCGTACAGGTAGGTACAACACGGTTGGTGCGTAGTAGGTGCACCGTATCCTACTGTGATGTATTGTGTTGTCTCGTCTCGTGTCGTGTCATGTCGTGTCGTGTCGGGGCCGTGTCGTATAACATCGTATTGTATCGTATCGTACCGCAACGGTAAAGTACTAGCAGGCTTCTTCGACGAGCCGTACACGTCGCGCACACCGTACGCGCCCAAAAACAACTGTACCTTTCTTTCTAGAGGTTATCGGTAAGAGTTACTGGAGCAGCGAAAGATGATCTTCCACCAGTGGTTAAGGACCAACACTTACTCTACGAATCGTGACTTTTTTATGTCCCTTTTAAACTACACTCGACTCACGATCACAGTCGCGCTCACGCTCATACTCGCACTCACACGTCGTACGCTCGCGTCATAAAAATATTGGTGTAACATTGGTGTTCCATTAACATGAAACGTTAATACGCGAACGTATATTATTTACGATTCTCGTGCGTTATAGTTAATTATTTTAAAAAGAACGAAAAGAGAAGGTAATAAAAACAAAGGAGTAATGGAATGGAATAAACTGTTGGAGTAGAACAGAATCGAATAAAATACGTGCATACGTGTGTACGTTCTTGTCGCGCGTTACGGAATAACGATACGCGACGACGATCGCGGCGTACGGATTGGAAAGGGAACCCAGGGGAGAATAGATACGTCCGAAAACGCGAAAACCTGTATACCTGTAAACCCGTAGGTTTCTGCAATCTTTCGCAATATACCCGTACGTTTATAGAAGTTTCTCGCCTTAGTTACTCTCCCTTAAGCTTCGGTATCATAGGATAACGTAGAACGTAAGAGTGGCCGGATATGAGGTTTCAACGCAACGTTTCAACGCTTGTGTACACACTTATATATCTTTTTTGACGCCGCCGCTACACGTTCGATAAATCCGATTCCGGTTCGCGTAATTACCACCGAGCGAATCTAATTAAAAGACGAATCATCATCCGAAACCTACACCGATTCTCGAAACGCGTATCACTATTTATAGCTTACAACAACTCTCTCGTAGACGTCTAGTGGTTGCTAGCAATTAATTCGTACACGTATTCAAGCATTTAAAACTAATGGAATAATGTACAGTATTTAACAGAAATGTCATAAATAAATTTATTAACTATTTAAGCTTGGTTTTCGTGTATCGTCCTATCCCGCATCCCATATTTTTCGAAGCAGCGATACGCTTACCGAGCAATAACAACAACGTCGAGGACGTGGCTCGCAGCTTGCACGTGCGGTTTTTGAATGGCAATTATCGTTGCCGTTATCGTTGCCAACGATCGAATCGACGGTGGAGGCGGACGCGGAGGCGGAGGCGGAGGTTGAAGCGTAGGAGGTCAGAGGTAGCGGCAACGGTTTCGAGGGACTGCGCCGTAAACCGTAACGCGTTAAACAGTATCAATGGGCGACCAATGTCTTGACAGAGGATGGGGTTCAATGGCTCGATTCGAGTCCAGGACGCGCATTTTACGGGGACGATCCATAGAAGAAAGGAGCACGACTCTATCGAATGAAAACCAGGAAAGATTTATGAATGAACCGTAATACGGTTGACCGAATCGATAGAGCGGCTCCCCGCAAGATCGCGCAGAACGCAAGGGCGTAGTAATCGATAGAGTGATGTCGATGGGCCAAGGGGCCAAAGAGCCAAGGGATTCGGCCTGACACCAACACCAACACCAACATCCAGGCTGTAGAGGAAGGGACGCGCGCTTGCTCGTGATGTGCTCGAATTGAATTGAATCGAATCGAATCGAATCGGAGCGAGCGAGCGAAACCGACGCAGACCGTATAGCGTATGGAGGGCAGAGTCCATTCAGTAGAAACGGCAAGGCTGCTATCGATTGCGTGGGTAGTTCAGAGGAGACGGTTACCCCCACTTTTGCTCATTCAGGAGCCGCACTGCCGTGACTGCTCTCGGGGGTAGTTGGCGGCGGTGGAAACGGGGAAGGGGCCTTGAAACGCCGAGCCACGGCAACGGTAACGGGAACGGTTCACAGCAGGGTAGCAAGGGGCGGGCATCTCCCACGGTAGCTCGATTACTCAAATTCCGTGGGTGGTTAACGAGCAACGAGGTGCGTGTGCTGTTCCAACCCTGCCTGCCTTCCTTCCGTCTCTCGCACTAGCACACGCTATTGGTCCAAGCAGTACCGTTTTTTTCCCCCCACAAAATTGATACGACTCGCCTGACCCAGACCGTATTGCGTACAAATGGTTTTATCGTAATACCAACTCTTGCTCGTGATTGCAGGTTTCTCGTAACTTTAACGCCTCTACGAAAGATATTCGCGGTTCCGTCCAAGAAGTCGTTTATCAGCCGAAACCGTATTCGAGGGTAGAAAACGTTTTTCGTTCAAGCTACATTGGTTTTCAGTTCCAGAGAGAAACTTGTTGCGCAGGCGAAGAGCAAGGCTAACGAGCTCGTGCTTCGACACCCTTCTTTCGTCGTGACGCGACGTCGTTTCCGCGATAAATGGATCGTCGATGAAAAGATAACGAGACAGTCGATTGAAAAGCTTCTGCGACTAGTCGAACACGAATTTGTCGAAAGAGTACTCATCTCGATACGACTGGACCATGACCTCGAACGTTCGTAAGGGGTTCGATTCGTCGCTTTTCCCAACTATCATAGCTGTACACGTATAGATTCTCTCTTAATTCGTGTCGGAATTCAAAGAAAATCTCTCGTATTCGATTGTTCGGAAAGTAGAGAAGGATGCAGAAGTGGAATGGAAATACGAATGAAAAGTTTTTCTTGCTATGAAAATCGACTCGTCTAAACGGCTCGGCCCGGTCCGGCCCGGCAAATAACTTGTCGTATTCACAGCGTTCGATAGTTCGATGAGCCAAAGTATACGCCGCGAGATACAAAACAGTTGCATCGTCCCCGTATGAAAATACGGTAGAGTTCGCGAAATCGGTATTTGGCCGGTAACGGAAACGTAACGAATAACATAGCATAGCGGTTAGATCGACCCGAAAAAACAAATTGAAAAATGGATTTATCCATGGAACGTCGAAGACGGGAGAGTACGCAACACGAATCCACAGACCGTGGAAGAGAGCACAGTACCAGAAGAAAGAGAAGTACGAAAGGAGTGGAAGCAAGATGGAGCAAAAGGGAGTAAGAGGGTGCAACAGGGGCCAACAGGGAGTTCTAGGGGAAGGGTGGAAAAGGAAGGGAGAGAATGAAACGCAGGGGTTTACTGGAAGCGGGGGTGGAAAGGAAGGCGAATAGTCGACCCGATGACAGCAACTCTCTCAGTTGCTCGTCGGTTTCCGGACTGCGTGGACTGGCAGGTTAGTGAATCCGACTCTCGTTCATTCACCAGTTTCTCCTCGTTCCACTCTTGACCTCCTTCCATCCTTGGCACCCTCTCTGTTTTGCTCTTTCTCTGTCTGCCTCGTCAACTCTGCGTGTCCTCTGGCTCCATTCATGCGACTGGTTCCTTGCTCGTTCGCTCGCACCTTTTACTTGGTTCATTGCTGACACGATTTACACGAATTCACCCTCCGTCGCAAACTCTACCTTTTCTTTCTTGCACGTCTTTGCACCAACTTTTACTTTTACCTCTTTTTATCTTTTTCACCTTCTTTTCTATCTGCCATCCCACTTGTTCCTCTATCACTCGCGCGCGCGCGCGCGTTCTCTCTCTCTCTCTCTCTCTCTCTCTCTCCCTGCCGAAAATCGAGTTTCTTGGTAAAAACGTGCTCGTGCCAATAAAAAAGGAACAAACAACAATAAGATTCGTTGGTCAATTCCGTGAAAAATCGGAAAATACTAGAAGTCCGAATTGGTTCGATCGTTGATCCTCGTCAGGTAACGATCCCTAGTCTCTTCTTCTTTCTTAAAAAGACACGAACGAAAGACAATTTCTTATGAAACGAAACCGCTGTACCGAGGGAACATGGAAATTCCCTCGGTGTTCCAACCTGTTACCGTAAACGAAAAGAAAACGAAAGAACAGCTGTCGCCGTCCAGTCTCTATGCTCGCTACGGTACGGCTTTGAATCTTGAAATCTTGTTATTGTTCCTAAGAATTTGTTTCTCGACACGCGAGACTATTAATTTGCCAACTAATCATAAGATCCGAAACGAGCTCTCGATAAAAATAAAACTGCGATTGTGTATTAGTCGACATCGGCATTGCTAACTTACGATTCAACGGAAATTCACCGGTCTCGAATCGGGCTTGAGTTTCTTGTATGTAGAGATTTCGAAAAATCTGACCGTTCGCGTTAATCTACGAAGAACCAATGAACCAATGAATCGATGAATCAATGAACCGACGCGACGGAACCGACGAACCGACGAATCGCTAAAATTTTGATGTACCGTGAAAGCTGTACACCGGCGCGACACGGCGCGGCGACGACTATTCTCGACGTCCTGCGCCATATGGTTACCGAATGGTTTTCGAGCGGCTGCAACTTTCGTCGAAGAAACGCAATTTCTATCGGATTCGACGTCGTTTTTGAAAAGTTATCCCACGAGAATCGACAAACGGCGAGTTAGTCGTAAAATTCGGTTGTTCCAGCTGCCGTCCCAGGCTGTAGCTAGCTACGTTTCAGGTCGTTCGGTATCGGAATCATCCCCTTGGTTCCCCTCTCCGTTCTCCCCGCACTCTTAGCTCTTCGCTACCTATTCCGATTCACCGTGAACCTGCCGTCGACATCTCATTATTCGAATTGGCATCGGTGTTACTTTTGTTGAGCAGAAAATGCACACCGTAGCCGTATGGACCGTTTTCGTGTTAGCGTTTTCGAGCAGTCCGTTGGCGACCGGTATACGATTCATCGATCCGATCTCGACACAGTCGGGAAATACCGGCGACGTCGGCGAGAAGTGTGTGCACCTGACCGAGCCGACGTGCGAGGAATTGAGGGCAATGTGGAGGTACACCAAACGACAGAGTAATGTCGCGAATTTCGATATGAGGGAGTCCTACTCCGAAGGAGCCGAGCCTTCTGTCAACTATCGAGGTAAGATCGGTTTCACCGTGCTTTGCGCTCCCGCTGCCGGTCGCGATTGCTGTAGGATAATTTTGAGTTTCGAACGGTTTCGTGCGCGTACATTCGAATCAAACCGGATCTAAACTGCATAAACGGTCAAAAACTAGCATGCGCGATACGCAGACATAATTCGCCGATAGCTACGCCGCGACTCGGTCCAAAATGATCGAAACGATCCAAATGAAAGGAGCACCGGCGCGTAGCGTGCCGCGGCAGCGTATCGGAAAATTCTAATCGATATTTTGCCAAGACATTCGTTGCTGTCTTGGTTAAGGTTGTGGTCGCGCGATCGCACTCGATTCTACTCGATTGCACTTGGTTCGAGACAAGTCGGCAAACGGGTACGGAGACGCGCCTAAAACAACTCCGACAATAGGAAAACTGTGTTCCTCTTGGAACAAAATCGTGGATGTACCTTGTTTCGGTAGTCGATGCATGTAGACCGCGGCGAACCGCGTGTACGTTTCTCTTATCTTATCGGTGGCGAAGCTATGCTCGTCCCGAGAGGAGATGAGAAAAATAAAAAAACGAGAGTGAATTAGAAGAAATACTTGTTGGCAGGTGGTGCGCGGAACCGCGCAGGAGGTAGCACCCCGATTTACGGAAAAGTGGTGCATAAAGTACCGAGCGAAAGCAGATTGAGAAACGGAATGCGACATCCCCAGAGACCGCACGGCAAATATCAACCTTTTTACGGAGAGATCAATCATTACTCCCCATGGATAAGCCGACGCCCCAGTTTCCGCACAATGCCCGGTGCTTCTCCTCCTCCGGCTCAAGTGCCTCAGGCTGGCAGGTTCGAGCATTTGAAGGAGCTGCTTTTCGCCGATCGAGCCCGCGAGCTACAGGTTAACATACTATCATTATTATTTCGATTATTACGATATTATTGCGACTATTACGATACGATCGTTTGGCCGAGTTCAAATATTTTCCATCTCCGCGGGGGAATGCCGTAAAACGCGTGACCCTCGTCGCGCGACTCTCGAATCGAATAACAACCCTTTGGAAATGATTGTCTGAACCAACCGTTTAGAAGCAACACAATGCCGAGGAAATGGCCGCTAAAACATCTGGTTACGAGTACACGACGGACGACGAAGATCAATTGCAAATGCAGCCACATCGAAAACAATTCTTGAAACCGATATTTCAAATCTCGACGAAGCCGCACGACGAGCTTGGGCTATACGCGTACAATATTCCGAATATCGGCCAGACATGGTCGGTGAGTAAACGTTCACAAAATTTTTCGCGTAATAATAAACCCCGATTTTTTTCGGATCGTTTCGTTCCGGTGTAATTGCTCGTGCATCGACAAACTAATCTTCTATTCTTCTTTTAGAGAAGCGGACCGCAATCCCGCGAGTACGTGTTGCGTTAATTTTGCCTCGGACTAGCCCTCGATCCTTCAATTCGTCGAAACGGCATCGGAAATGGAAATGGAAATGGAAATGAAAATGACAATGTAAATGGAAACGGGGTCAAAAATTGACAAGATACGATATACCTTTGGTACGTTCACGCAGCCGCAACCGCAGCATCTATCCTCTTTTTCGATCTCCGACACTGGCCACCGCTCACGGCATCCAACGATTTGGTAAAGTTCCGTTTTCGTTCAGCCGGAATTTTCCTTTTCTCTTTGGTTTATACATATATTCGACTATCCGGCTGGCCAAACGAAAAATCATATTTTCCCGATACCTTCAAATTCGCGCTCTACTCGTCTTTCGTCGCGCACTTGGAACTTTAACACTTTGAATGCCACACTAGAAACTTAAAAAATTCCATAAAATCAAAGAGTTATTTAATGAAATAAAAATTGAAAACAATTAAATGTATGATATTGAGTAGTCCTCCAACTTTCTTGCATTTTACAGATTCTAATCAAATTTGGTACAATGAAAATATTAACGTAAAAATTCATTATAGAAACTGGACAAATAATTCCGTCACCCACATATGGGTGACATGGCAGTCAACGTGTTAAATCGACGTTTCGGTTTTCGTATTCGCATTCAACCTGTTACTAACGTACCCGCGCTAGGATCAAATTCGGTCATACTCGATAGTCGATTATACGTACATTCGCAGATCGTAGATCGTTAAATAGGTAGAAGGTATTCTTCCGGGTTGTTTACGGTGCTGTTTATTCTTTGTTCGAACCTCGATTTCGTTTGTTTCAAGATGAAACACTCGAGAGATAACTCTAACAATTGTAACAAAGGCCAAAGTTAAGCTATCGATGCTGGCATCAAATGGAGGGATAGCATTATGAATCGTATAAACGATGCGCCCTGATTTTCACCGCCTCGTTTCAACTTGGACAATAAAATAGAAAGACTAATATTTTGAAAATTTTAACGATACATGTGCATACATGTATATATATATATATATATACATATATATATATATATTTAATTAAGATAAGAGACTACAAAGCATAATCAATGGAACTATACGAATGACAATAATTAATCTTAAGGAAGATTTTTCGTTACCGGATACGTGCAATCGACGCGGTTACGTTCAAAGAACAACTATTACTACGGTAATGACGATGAAATGCATAAACTGCAGATAAACCGTTAAAAAAGAGAGGTCTACCTGTTCGGAAAAAAGAAATTTCCTACGAGATGAGCGAAAGGAAGCATTGTTTCTTGTTTTCTCGTATCGATCGCACGTACGCGCGATTTTAATTCGACCCTTGGGCATTCGATCGATTGCCACTCGCTTTCGACAAAGGATAATTAACTTGTAACATTTAACATTTAACCTGTAGCCTGTAGTCTGTACCCTGAAGCCTGTAGCCTGTATCCTGTATCCTGTATCCTGTATCCTGTAATCTGTAGTCTGTAACCTCAAGCCAAAATCGATACGTATCACGCACTTCTGGTGCTCTACAAAAGTTCAAAGGAAAGACAATAACGAACGGAATATCGTCGATGCTACGATTCATTCTTTTCCGACGTTCTTACTTCTTACGCCTTATGCTATTATGAAATTCCACGGCAATGATAGAAGCTTAAGGGTCAATTTTCTTATATATAATATGATATGATACGATATGATATTATATGATATGATATGATATGATATGATATATGATATTTGATATATGATATATGATATATGATATATGATATGATACGATATGATATGATATGATATGATATGATACGATACGATACGATACAATACGATACGATACGATATGATATATGATATATCATATATGATATATGATATATGATATACGCGTAAAAACAATAAATGTAACGTATCTTTAAATCGTATCGCAAAAAAAATAAAATAGGTTCAACATGCAGATATTTGTGTGGCTTAAACCATATCTCGTGCTGAGAATTAAACTCTTTCGGCTATTACGATGCGTACAAAATGAAACCTTCAGAACAATTATACAGACCGAATGATTTGAAACCGTAACAAGCGGATCTAATGACCGGTTACAAATACTTTACATATGCCTGCATACGTGCATGCATACACGCAAACATACATACATACTATTTGTATAGATCTATTCTATTCGAACGCAACACACGCGCGCACCAGCAAACACGCATCTATATCAACGCGACACTCGGAGTGGCACATACGCGAGTATATACGCGTAAGCGTATAGTATGTACAAATGTATGTGTCATGCGAGCGTAGCAATTATCGTTATATTGTTGTTGTGTATCGCACAGATTCAGTTATGGAGAATCGTCATACTCCTGGCCAAGATTCTTTGATTGAAGAATCGGTGTCTGATATCCGAAACTAGAGACTGCTTGTACATTATTAAGACAAAGTTTCAAAATATTTCTATTTTATTTTGAATGTCTTTCTAAAAATATTCTATTTTTCAAATGTGTACAAATACGCGTAATGTATGTATACGATACACTTGTGTATATGCGTATACGTCTTGCGTGTATATGTACATAAATACATACAAATATGTGTGCGTATATACAAAACTATAACATGGAAAAATTATATCCTGGACAATATTAGAGGTAGAAACTCTGTGTAAGCCGGAATGGATTAGCCTAAAGGGACAGAAAGAAGGGGTACATGGGTCGAACAATCGGAACTTTTGCCAGATAGGTGCATACATTGTTTCGTAGGTGTACGTCGAAACTGTATTCTTCTACGATAATTGTACGTTTTACGAATCGTTTTATTCGGTTCAAAACACCGTCTAATCATTTTGACGATTCTGTTCGGAGTTTAGAGTAGGATCCTCGTACCTTCAAACTTCAACTAGATAAGCAAAATCCGTTCTTCTGCAGAATTTCGCACATTTCGTCTTATTTGCGTTTCAAAATGCAATTCAACGAGAACAATTTTGTCGACGTTTATCGATTACAGTTTATTCGATTTTTTCCGCGTAGGATTACCGTAGGAAGGTTCCATTTTCGTGTAAAAGGTTTCGAAAGATCTTTTTCCTGAAAACTGGTTCGCAAAAAAATTATACATATAATTTATAAATATAATCGCTCTGGACAATAATAAGATTACTCTTACTAGCTGTAAGGCACTTTGCCCTCATTGGCAATACTATTAGTATTAGTGCTATCAAAACGCCTGTGTATTTTAAAAAATAAAACACAAAAACCTTACAAATAAAGAAGAAGACTCGAGACGGAGCAAAAGATAAAATACAAGGAAACCGAGCTGCTGCTAACGAAAAGCCTATTACCCTTATACTTGTAAACGTGAAATTTATGGCTAAAATATTTATCGCATCTCAACGTGTAAACGGTAAATCACTGTAAAAAAATATTTCAAATAAAACATTTACTTTCAATTTATCGATCAACGAATTTTCAGTTTTCTTTCTCACCCCCGCCACGCCGGTCCATTCTCACTCTTCTTAAAATTCAGTCAATGTTCAAATTCGAAATTCATGGATTATCGGTAACGTCCACGAAATTCACGAAAATACAATCATCGAAAGTTAGATCTGTATGTATTTAATTTACTTATACCTATATACATATGTAGATACTTACCAAAAGTTCGTAGTACACCCGTCCTGGATTATTCCAGTACTTTCGCGCCAATAACATTACCCCACTACTTTCTCCACAAACGTAGAATATAAGTAAATAGCAGAGAGGAATGAGAGTGCTCACGCCCGGGGTTTCGGCGTTCCCACTTTCGTAACATCGCCGCTTTAGCATGGCACAGAACCGGTCAGTCTTTCCTAGAACAGAACCGGTCAGTCTTTTAGCATGGCACAGAACCGGTCAGTCTTTCCTGGGACAGAACCGGTCAGTCTTTTAGCATAAAACTGAACGCACATTATTTTTTTAACCAGGATTAGAACGTACAGCTTAATTGTTGTATATGAAATATGTAACTAACATGTAAATCTTGTGTACAAAATCTCTAATTAATATAAATTAAGAATAATATTAATTGTAATGATACGTATTTTATTTTTTTTCCAAGTTTGTAGTTGCAAACTTTAGTTGTAAAAAATGGAAAATCCGGAAAAATTCGAACAAATACAGATCTCATATCGAAGTTTAAAAGCGACCATTGTCATCAACACTATCTTAAATTTTTTCATATATATAGCTACTGTTATTATTAATTAAAAAAAATTTTCTTTCATGAATAAATATTTTTTCCACCTCAGCACCATAAGATTTTTACTAGATGACCTTAAAAACACATTAGAACTATTTTTAAATAATTTTACTCGAAAACATTCTAGTTTACTCTTTATTTCACCGTTCTACTAATTTTTTATGGGCTGCATTGCAGCTCTGTTTAACACCCCTTTACAACCCAATACCATGGTACCATCCATATTCAAGGAAGAACAATTTTTTGCGACGATCATTGAAAAAATAAAAGTGTTTCCTTCATTTCAGTCCTTTAGTGCGTTGGTGACGTAGCGCCCAGCACACCTACCTGTGTTCTGTGTCACATCTGGAGTTTTATGGTACGCTAACAATCCCTATTGAGTCGCAAGCCAGACCATACAAACGAATGCATCCACAACTTCCAGAGACCTGCCTCCAAAACTAATTAAAGGAAGGCTAGACATGCAGTGTGTACTAAACTCCTCAAAAGAGGTGGATTCCAGTCGCTCGTGTTATAAACCTCATTCGATACTTCATCGAAAGGGTGATCTTACATATTTCTGTAACAGTTCCAAGTGCATGCACTTTGTTCATGATACACTCTTTGTAATTATTAAATTCAATTAAATATTAAGTAAATCTTTCACGGTGCTAACGGCCCTCGCAGAGATGGGCATTATTTGGGATAAAAAATTATTTAAATGAAAATTTGAATAAAAGATACTTTATCTTTATTCGTTATTCAAAGGTTCGAATAAAAAAAGTATCTTTATTCGACGAGTATCAGATAAATAATTTTATTCGACGAGAATTTATCCGACGAATAAAGATAATTTTTTTTATTCGAAACGGATTTATTCGAACTTCGAATAATTTTTTCATCTTTTATCTATATCTTTTATTCGAAGGCTTCGAATAAATCTTCGAATAACTTTTGCCGAGCGCCGAGCATCAAAGACTCAGCGAAGACAGACGACATACAATGTAAGCGGATGGAGAATCGCGCACGTATGAAAGTTTAAACTTTTAGATTTTTCAATATATCCTCATGAAATTGTGACGAGCGAATGGAGGTGATTTTCCTGATGAAAATGAGGTCAAATTCGAGTGTAATCGAACAAGTTTCACTGATACGTAATGTTACGATAAAAATTACAATCTCATTAAAGACAGTCCAAATGATGTCGTGTTTGCACTCATTTTGATCGGAACAAGCTCTACAACTCATTCGTCTTAACAATATTGTTCTGATTAAAAACATAAAAGCATAAATTGCCAATAATGCTGGATTCTCCATCTGCTTACAATGTAGGTTGTTGGTCGGTCGTTGGTCTTTGAAGTTCCGAGCTCGTAGAGTCGCGAGATATCGGTGTGAAACAACTGCCAATCCAATTGCAAAACTTCTTTATTTCTCATTATTTTTTTATGGGACTTGCGCCAACTAATTCGTGGCATTCTTCTGATTAAAATGACACTAAACACGGTACAAATTGGACTGTATTTAGCATTTTTATCCGTAGATTTATTCGAAGGCTTCGAATAAATCTTCGGATAACTTTTGCCAGCTCGACGAATAAACGGCGACGACGGCTGACGAGGACCGACGAGCGCTGAACGTCGAAGACCCAGCGACTCCCAAACGGTATACAATGTAAACGGATGGAGAATCGCGCATTATTGGCAATTTATGGTTGTATGTTTTTAATCAGAACAATATTTTAAGACGAATGAGTTGTAGAGCTTGTTCCGATCGAAATGAGTCCAAACACGACATCATTTGGACTGTCTTTAATGAGATTGTAATTTTTATCGTACCATTACGTATCAGTGAAACTTGTTCGATTACACTCGAATTTGATCTCATTTTCATCAGGAAAATCCCCTCCATTCGCTCGTCACAATTTTTTGAGGATATGTTGAAAAATCTAAAAGTTTAAACTTTCATTCGTGCGCGATTCTCCATCCGCTTACATTGTATGTCGTCTGTCTTCGCTGAGTCTTTGATGCTCGGCGCTCGGCAAAAGTTATTCGAAGATTTATTCGAAGCCTTCGAATAAAAGATATAGATAAAAGATGAAAAAATTATTCGAAGTTCGAATAAATCCGTTTCGAATAAAAAAAATTATCTTTATTCGTCGGATAAATTCTCGTCGAATAAAATTATTTATCTGATACTCGTCGAATAAAGATACTTTTTTTATTCGAACCTTTGAATAACGAATAAAGATAAAGTATCTTTTATTCAAATTTTCATTTAAATAATTTTTTATCCCAAATAATGCCCATCTCTGCGAGGGCCGTTAGCACCGTGAAAGATTTACTTAATATTTAATTGAATTTAATAATTACAAAGAGTGTATCATGAACAAAGTGCATGCACTTGGAACTGTTACAGAAATATGTAAGATCACCCTTTCGATGAAGTATCGAATGAGGTTTATAACACGAGCGACTGGAATCCACCTCTTTTGAGGAGTTTAGTACACACTGCATGTCTAGCCTTCCTTTAATTAGTTTTGGAGGCAGGTCTCTGGAAGTTGTGGATGCATTCGTTTGTATGGTCTGGCTTGCGACTCAATAGGGATTGTTAGCGTACCATAAAACTCCAGATGTGACACAGAACACAGGTAGGTGTGCTGGGCGCTACGTCACCAACGCACTAAAGGACTGAAATGAAGGAAACACTTTTATTTTTTCAATGATCGTCGCAAAAAATTGTTCTTCCTTGAATATGGATGGTACCATGGTATTGGGTTGTAAAGGGGTGTTAAACAGAGCTGCAATGCAGCCCATAAAAAATTAGTAGAACGGTGAAATAAAGAGTAAACTAGAATGTTTTCGAGTAAAATTATTTAAAAATAGTTCTAATGTGTTTTTAAAGTCATCTAGTAAAAATCTTATGGTGCTGAGGTGGAAAAAATATTTATTCATGAAAGAAAATTTTTTTTAATTAATAATAACAGTAGCTATATATATGAAAAAATTTAAGATAGTGTTGATGACAATGGTCGCTTTTAAACTTCGATATGAGATCTGTATTTGTTCGAATTTTTCCGGATTTTCCATTTTTTACAACTAAAGTTTGCAACTACAAACTTGGAAAAAAAATAAAATACGTATCATTACAATTAATATTATTCTTAATTTATATTAATTAGAGATTTTGTACACAAGATTTACATGTTAGTTACATATTTCATATACAACAATTAAGCTGTACGTTCTAATCCTGGTTAAAAAAATAATGTGCGTTCAGTTTTATGCTAAAAGACTGACCGGTTCTGTCCCAGGAAAGACTGACCGGTTCTGTGCCATGCTAAAAGACTGACCGGTTCTGTTCTAGGAAAGACTGACCGGTTCTGTGCCATGCTAAAGCGGCGATGTTACGAAAGTGGGAACGCCGAAACCCCGGGCGTGAGCACTCTCATTCCTCTCTGTAAATAGGTACATAGATGGTAGAGACCTAACTTACAATTAGATATATGCTGCGGTGAACGTGCATGCGCGAAAAAAACTCGTTCCTTGTCTCATCAGCAGTTCATCCACTGAACCGTCCTATATATATATATCCTCTCTGTATATATATCAGTGAGTTCATCGCTCTGTCGCTAATTAAAAGTACAAGTAACAACATCGCGTGGTAAACATTGGTATTACCACAAACGAGATATATCTGCTGATATAAACTCCGTCCGTCGAATAACTATGTATACATATGTAGTCTGTGGCGATATATGTTATCGGCGATGTTTCTAACCTCATTTCAAGTAGAAAATCGTATGTACTTATGCAGTTCTCTATGCACACGCGTTGTTTACACTACAACTACGAGTTCTGTTGAATCAGGGAGGAAAGATCTAAGTAATATTTCTCGCGAATGAAAAGAAAATGGTGTTTTTGAACGTCGTGTACAGTGCTTTCCGGCCTCTTGGACGGAATTCAACGAAACTCGAATCAATCAAAAGAACGATCGATGTAACGTTAAATCTAACGTTAACGCGAACGCGAACGGGATGGGTTACTCGTAGACCGGTTGCAATCATTAACGAAGATGAACTGTTCGATATCGAAGACACTACCAAAGATATACCTATCGCAAGGAGAAAAACATCTCGAGCAAAGTCAACGCGGAAGAAATCGTCGGAACAGTCAGAAGAAACCTCGGCGGTCAAGAAAGATAAAAGATTCACTGTGTTCGAACATAACGATCCAACTATAACGTAGGTGATCTACCGATCGATCGAGCGTTGTGCTATTTGACGATCGATTTTGCTTTAAAGATGTAATTCTACTAAAATTTGTGTTTCATTCTCGGTTTAGATCCCTCCTGACTAAAGTTAAATCTCGAAAGAGAAGGGAAAAAAACGACAAAATCATTCTGGAAGGACACAGATTAATTAAAGACGCGCTCGAGGCTGGCGCGCAATTGGACACGATTCTCTTCAACAACTACGACGAAATCGTTAAATTCAATCATCCTATTCCCGACAATGTAAAACTTTACAAAATACCGTACAAAACTATTCAATTGTGGTCTTCTTTAACCAGCCCTCCTGGAGTTATGGGTAACGATGTGTCGTTATCGTACGATGTACGCGATATAATACAACGCAACGTATATTATTAACAACGATTTTGATTCTCTCGTACAGGAATTTTCACAACACCCGACATCGAGAACAACGCTACTGTCGACGATTCGTTGCCCCTTACTATTATCTGCGACAACGTGAGAGAACCGGGAAATTTGGGATCGATTATGAGGGCTGCAGCGGCCGTAGGCTGTGAAAAATTGATATTAATAAAAGGTATAGTCTATTTATGTGTTATGTTGCATACAAAATTTATTACATACAATCTTTGTTATTTTGTTCGTTACAGGTTGCGTGGATCTTTGGGAACCAAAAGTTCTCCGAACCGCAAGCGGGGCTCACTTTCGATTGCCTGTTTACGCGTTTCCGTCGTGGGACGAGGTTCCGTCGCTGATAAGCGAGAGCTCGAACATTTTCATAGCCGACAGTAACTTCGGAGACGAATTCGTATCGAAGTATGACACCGATACGCTTCAACCCAGCATCGGAATATTCGACGTCGATCCGGAGCAGCTCAAATCAAACCAAAGTATCGAATCTGAGTCAAAAACACCGGCCAACAAAAAAGCGATGGCAGACCTTTTGTTGAAACTGCCTATCGTACCGTACTACGCTATGGATTATACGAAACAAAACATCGTGCTGGTCCTAAGCGGAGAAACTGAAGGTTTGACCTTCGACTCGTACGAGTTATTGAACGAGAGAAAAGCTATTCGTATCAATATACCTCTGGTAAACGGAGTCGACAGTTTGAACACGGGAGTGGCCCTTGGCATCGTTACGTTCGAAATGAGAAGGCAATTTATAAAAAAACAAAACGAACTGTAATAAAATGTTGAATTCGATCTACGTTCACTGTGATAAAATAACAATTTACCGTCTCTCCCTTGATCGTCTCAGTAATATTCTCTATTTCTATACAGGCACGGTATTCGATTCGAATTCATTACCGGTACGTATGCGGTACTGGACGAACAAGACGAGCACACTAGATTCGTGCAATGTTTTCTCTATGTACGGTACCTTAATTTTCATTAGCGACGACTGGTTGTGCAGCAGCCGGTCGGACTGTCGAATTTCAAAATGACAACGTTTATTAAGTTTGTTGGATCTCAATTGGTTGCTCGATTTCTTCCAATTATTATAGGATAGTTTGACGAAACTTACTTGTACAAGTTTGAGGCTGGAATTTGATATCGTCGATAGCGAAACCACCGTTGCTGGCACTTCCTCGTAAAACAAGATGATACGGTACACGTGCGTCTATCGTAACTTGTGCCGCCGTCCATACGGGTCGCGGATTGTTGAACCCCTTTGCGGTCAACGACCATAGCTGAAACAAGACAGAAGAAAGGAGAAAGAAGAAGAAGAGGGAAAGGCTCTCGAATGAGTCTTTCGGTGAAAACGAATCGATTGTTCGATTTATTATCGATTCGCTGAATCGGGGTTTGTTCTTACAGTTTGCTCCTGATTTCCAGTATCTTCCTGAACGTCTTGTTCCTCTTCGGTGTTCATCTTGATGATCTGCAACGTGGTGGACTCCTCGACTCCAAACGCGGCGAACCAAAAAGTGAAACAAACGGATTCTTCGTCCGGCGACGTCTGTATAACCGGCGACCGCAGTCGTACATCCGTTGATTTCTGATTGTTCGTGAAAATATCGAAAAAGACAAAGTCACCGGTCGCTCCAAATGTCTTGTCCAATAATTGAGCCGGTCGATGAGCGAGAAAAGCGCGCTGCCAAGTAACCGTGCGTTCGTTGTCCGAGGAAGTAATATTTTCCCAGCCGCACAAACCTTTCTCGAAGCTACAGTCTTCCGGTCTGGCCGCCGCGCTTGCCGGTTTCACTGCAAACCGTTGCGATCAGAAATGGGATATTGGACAGTTTTTCTCGCGCATGCACAATGATTTTCGCGTCAGTAAAGTGATAAGATTGGCTAAACTGGGGTACCTTGGTTACCCCGCATAATTTCGCAAAATTTTTTATAATTTGATTTTGAAAAATGAATGTATAACATGTGCATATGTATGTATATATACAGGGTGTCCCACATAAATGGGAACACCTAAATATCTTTCGTATTTACAGTCCTATCAGAAGAGTTCAAAGGACAAAGTGACACTATTGCAGGGGGCAATATAATGGTGAAGAAAAAAATTTTTTATGTCGCGTTTTTTAATGAAATTTCAAGGTTACCGATGTTTTTTTAAGTGGAATAGTATATTTTTTTTACGATAGCATGATAGACAATACAAAACTGAATTTAGTGGATACCACCTTTTTGACCTTGAAATGACCTTGAGCAAGAATAATCATGTTGAAGCGGATGAAATGTGGAAGTTTAAAACTTACGTGTTTCAGCAAAGATTGCGCGTTGTTTAATAATAATAATAATAAATGTTCGAAATGTTGACCATCCTCATTTATGCAATGTTGCAATCTTTTAATAAATAGTCTGTAGGCATTGTCGATTTCCTGAGACGTAATTGAAGCGCATGCTGCAGTAATCCTTTGCCGCATATCCTCTGGCGTTGTGGGTTTGTCTTTGTACATAATACATTTTATCTTGCCCCATAGATAAAAGTCCAATGGTGTCATATTCGGAGAACGGGCTGGCCATGGAATTGGTCCTCGTCGCCCAATCCAGCGTCCAGGATATTTCGTATTTAGCACCGTTCTAGCAACTTTAGAATAATGCGCTGGACAACCATTATGTTGAAACCACATGCGCTCCCGATCGAATAACGTAATTTCTTCTAAAAGGCCCGACAAATCCTGGCGTAAAAATGCAGCATACTTTATACCAGTAAGAGTTCCTTGTATAAAGTACGGGCCTATTATTCGCCTCCTTTTTTTTACATAAACATACGCTGTTTACTATGAAAACTATTTCGAACATTTATTATGATATGTAAAGGTCAACCCGACGTAAACAACGCGCAATCTTTGCTGAAACACGTAAGTTTTAAACTTCACATTTCATCCGCTTCAACATGATTATTCTTGCTCAAGGTCATTTCAAGGTCAAAAAGGTGGTATCCACTAAATTCAGTTTTGTATTGTCTATCATGCTATCGTAAAAAAATATACTATTCCATTTAAAAAAACATCGGTAACCTTGAAATTTCATTAAAAAACGCGACATAAAAAATTTTTTTCTTCACCATTATATTGCCCCCTGCAATAGTGTCACTTTGTCCTCTGAAGTTTTCTGATAGGACTGTAAATACGAAAGGTATTTAGGTGTTCCCATTTATGTGGGACATCCTGCATATTAGTTTGTACCAGACTCGTCTTGACGTATCGTTCCGGAGTCTTCCGGGACTTTCCCGCCAACAACATTTCCCCACTACTTTCTCCACAACATAAATACAGTACTGATTTCGAACGCGCATGCGCGAGAAAAACCGCCCAATATCCCATCACTGGTTGGGACCGCTAACTATCCGAATGTACCGAATTCGATTTCGGTTACGATTTCGATTTCCATAGTTATCGACGATTGTTTTACCTGTACATTTGCCGATGTAAAAGGAAATGTCGTCGATGCCTATGCTGCCGCTGGCACGATTGGGACCCCAAGTGCCCTCAAACACCACGTTAAAGTCTTTCCTCTCGACTACGCTGATTTGCGCGTAGCTCCACGTAGGTCCTTGATTATTGTAAACCTGCCAAATCGGCCTGGACTCGGTGGAAGATTCTCCGGTTGTCTGTATCGATACTCGAAGCACTCCTTGAAACGTCGGGGGATTTGTTATTCGTTGCCGTCACGCGATGTCAACGATCACACGATTACAGTGAATTCTCGATATATGTCAACAACACGGGTCTTCCCAAAGTCATGTATTGGCCAGGAGACATACCCAAGCCGTGTTATGTTTACTTTCCTCGGCGTCCGAGGCTTCTCGTGCTTCCTGACTCCTCACGGGGTATACCCCGCGGTAGTGGGGATAATTCCGTGAGGTTTATCATCCAGGTTTTGGCGACATATATACAGGATGGGGCGTCAGAAACAGGCCACCTGAATAACTCGGCTGCTATTGGTGTTAGAAAGAAATGCATCAGATGGAACTTGCTTGGTTTCGAGGGGGCATTAATCTGATGTTAGTAAGTTTTTTGTAGGTGGACGCGTAAAGGACATACGAAGGTCAACTTCATTTTTTTAAATGGAATGTCCCATTTTTTATACCATACATCGATAAAGTATCAAAGTCTGAGTATAAAAGCGTTGACCTTCATATGACCTAAACCTAATAGTTAACGAGATATTATCCAAAGAAGAAAGAAAATTATTTCGATAATATCTCGTTAACTATTAGATTTAGGACATATGGAGGTCAATACAGTTTTACTCAGAATTCGATAGTCTATCGATTCATGATACAGAAAGTAGGTCTTTCCATTTAAAAAAATCAAGGTGACCTTGAAATCTCCTCTTTGCCTCCACCCACGCAGAGAATGTTTGTGTCACAATATGCCCCCCCCCATGCCCTCCCCACTTAAGATGCACTTCGCTCGGCAGAGATTTTCAAAAACGGCTAAAGTACAGATGAAGAGTACAGCGTGATCGAATGTTTATTTACATTCAACGACCCATAACAAGAGATTACGAGACAGAGATAAAGTAATATCAACAATCAGAGGCGGCAAGGAAGTGTGCATTATACAAGGTGGGGCAATAACTATGTTCACTTTGAATATTGCCGTTATTTGTAATAATATGAAAAAATGTTGTATACAGAACTTACACGGTATAGGGGGGAGGGGGATATTGTGACACAAGTTATGTATATTCTGCATGGGTGGAGGCATAGAGGAGATTTCAAGGTCACCTTGATTTTTTTAAATGGAAAGACCTACTTTCTGTATCATGAATCGATAGACTATCAAAGTCTGAGTAAAACTGTATTGGCCTCCATATGTCCTAAATCTAATAGTTATCGAAATAATTTTCTTTCTTCTTTGGATAATATCTCGTTAACTATTAGGTTTAGGACATGTGAAGGTCAACGCTTTTATACTCAGACTTTGATACTCTATCGATGTATGGTATAAAAAATGGGACATTCCATTTAAAAAAATGAAGTTGACCTTCATATGTCCTTTACGCGTCCACCTGCAAAAAAGCTACTAACATCAGATTAATGCCCCCTCGAAACCAAGCATGTTCCATCTGATGCGTTTGTTCCTAACACCAATAGCAGCCGAGTTATTCAGGTGGCCTGTTTCTGGCACCTCACCCTGTAGAGAAATTACTGTACATGAATATACAAATGAAGAGCTCAGGGCAACAAACGGTCAGCTCGATTTAGACATGACTGCCCACTTAGAGATTTTAATCTTCGGGGCAACATACAGTTACAAATGTCTCATGATATGACTGTTTGTTGCACCGAACTATCGAAAGAATTTGTTCTTTTACAGCCACGTCCAAATCAAGCTGACCGTTTGTAGCCCTGAGCTCTTCAAATATACGAACCTAGGCTCGGTCCGGTAGAGTCGATGAAAGATTCAAACATCAAGTACCAAAAGGTGATGCAAACGGGCTCCTCGCTGCCTTTGATTTCACGACTAACCAGCTGTGCTGTACCGCCTCCGGACGACCGAGGTCCTCCACGCGGACGTCCCAGGCCGAGGAAAAACTCGTTTCTCCGGCTGATCGTGTACCCATTGCTGTACGGTTTCCGTTGGTTCCTCGGACTGAGCACTTGGAATGACACCCTTTCCCATTCTACGCGATCAGGATCTCTGGAGTTAATCCAGTCGCACTCGTCGACTTCGAAGCTGCAGTCTCGGGGCGTTGGTGCAGCGACTTGGGGCGAAACTATCGCAAATAATAACACAGAGAAATACAGAAACCGTATAGGGAATAACGCAACGACTGGATCACGTAACGGCCATAGTCGATACAAATATCGCAAGAGGAGCTGAAACGCGAAGAGATAAAAGGTGATTATTCGAATCCCTTCCTTACCCGGACAAGATCCGTGGGCGAAGGAGATTTCATCGATGGCGATGTCTCCCATTCCAGTGTTCCCTACCGAAGCCTCGAACACCAGCTGAAAATCGTCCAAGGAGCTGACGGTGATTTCAGCGACGAACCAAGTGTTTCCAGCGTTCCCGTTCAATGCCCAGATCTCTCGAAGGGGCGCGTCCATGCTACGAAAATGTCGCACGAACAACCTCAAGCTGCCGATCCCAGCACCGAACATGTGGAACCAAAAATGTAGACACATTGGCGCGTCGGCATTGGGTGCCGGAAAGCTGGTGCTAAGAAGCCTGGCTCTGTCCCCTGGTCTGCGTGGGAACGACGAGTCTATGTACGCGTATCCTCCGGCCGTTGAACGCTCGCTGGAACTGTCCATGGCCGGTCCGGTCGTTGGGTTGCCGCTTCCTCGACTCTTAAACGTTCGCCATCAACGTCAACGTCTTTCCCATCTCCGGACAAACCGCGCAACATTTTCCAACCAGAGATAAACCTTCCAAACAACCTACGATCGTCCAATCGAAGTCGTCCTCCGCGTCGTTGCTCCAATCGCAAAATCCGCCAGCAAAGTTGCAGAACCCGACGCAAGAAGTACCGGGTTGCAAATCTATGTCGTCCACGGCCGCGTATCCTCTGTACAAGCGAGCTGGATCGGTGGGATCCACAGGAATGCCCTCGATGACCACCTGCATCGTCGTATGTATGATTATGAATACGAATATCCTAGATTACGTAAACCAAAAAACTTGGCAACCATTGCTGAACATTACCGAATGTAAATCGGGATAGGTGTAGAGTATTTGTGCCTGCTGCCAAACACCGAGGGTATAGTATTGGCCGTTCCAAATGACACGCTCGTTGAACGTTTCGACGAAGAAAGGTTTGCAGGAGGATACCGTCCCGTTGTCGTTACCGGGTGCGATTTCCGTCTCCGTTTCCTCCTTCTTGATCGAATACTCGTCCGTTCCCGCGTGAACCAATACCCTTAGACCGGCTATGCTCAGCCCATCCAACGCGTATTTGAACATGATGCATGTGCCGGTTACTCCGGTACTCCCTAATTGAGGACTATGCAATAATCCTCCCAACGTTTTCGCCTTGCCGTCTTTCGACGGTGGTAGCTGGGAACTTTCCAAAAATGCGTACCTATGGGAGCGCGCGCGCGTGCGCGATAACTCGTGTATTGATAAAAATCACGGGGATCAAATCAAACTGGTAAAAAATATGTTCCGTTACCCTCCTTCCATGGTTCCGGTAGTATAATCGCTCGGAGGCCCACCCATCCAATTGGTGCCCATGCCGGTCCCTGCCCTCCAATCCAACGCGCCATCTCCGTTTTGCCACTCGCAAAGCGTTTGCGTCGGGAACGCGTTGAAGTCGCAAAACACTTCGTCCACGGATGCCGTAGATGTTGGTGCGCCCAAGGGAGGACACCTGTAACGATGCATAACCTGTTATCTTTTCCGTTTCTCTCTCTCTCTCTCTCTCTCTCTCTCTCTCTCTCTCTCACCTCTGCGACGATGGATCTCTTTGGGCGAGCGTAGGCGGACCGAGTGGATTGCGAGACGAAATCGACGTGGTCGAAGGAATAGAACTCTGAGTATAGAATGTATCTGGTCTGACCGGCCACTGTCTGGGCTCTATGCGTTCCACTTCATCCAAAGGTTCGCGTTCGCGTTCGCGATCGATCGAATTGAACGGAGCGTGCGTCGAATTGAAAACGTTAACGATATCTGGAAAATCGATCGAATCTTTGACCTGATCATTCTCGACGGTGCGAGTGCCGTTCGGGCCGAAATTCTCGTCCACGGTTCCCACTAGATCTACTTGCTCCCCGAAGGTCGGGTTCACGGGATACCATGGGCTCGCGCACGATATCCAAGCGTGGATCAAGCAGTAACAAATCGCTAACGTTGACCACATTTTTCGTGTCTTTATTTAATACCGTTGAGCTCGATACAGTTTGAAACACATTTAGCGGAAAATTCGTTCAACAAATTGAAAACTGATCGTACTGGTGTCATGCGACGAAAGACGAATTTGCAACGCGCGGCTGTCCGATGTTCTTCCAACTAAACCGAACAGACCGAACGGATTTCGAGAGATGTAGGTATGCGCACTATGCGCGCGATGAAATAAAACGAGCATTCCGCAGTTCCGGTCTTTACTTCCTGTCGTTACGCTCTCGAGCCTGGTACCTGGTATGTTTGTACTATGTTGTATGTTTGTATATACACAGAACCAGGCCCAGGCGGTTCGATCACACTGGATCGTCGAACAATTCTATGCAGACCGTTGATTCTAATAATACAATTATTCGATATCCTTTTAGCTTTTCGTTCGGTAAACCGCAAGTTTCGGCGCGCGTTCGTCGGGCGAGACGAGATCAAACCGTTGTTTTACGATGTTTCACGGTTGTAACGCGTGGCTTTAGAAATTTTAGAAACACTTCGGAATCAATGGTTCCGTTCTCCTGGCCGAAGGTACACGAAACTCGTCCTAGATTCAAATACGCTCGAGCTATAAAAGGAACAAGATAAGGACAGAGCATCAATTGATCCGTCTTTGGACGGAAAAGTGGTAGTTTCCTCAACATCTTCGATATCAAATTGACGATAGCCGGTGACGTTTGACTACAAAAGGGTCGTGGCTGTTCCTTGCACGTCATTTCCACGATATCCGCCGCGTCCTGAAATCAGGACACAATCAGGTTTCACCAATTTTCCGTACCATTGTGTTCCGTTGCTCTGCGCGTATATACACGTGCACATGTGCATACGTATCGCGTATCCAGAATATCGCAATTATAAAACAAACCGCACATACCGTGGCAGGAAAGGGATGTCTCTTTGTTACCATCTCGTAAAGAACAACTCCCATGCTCCATATATCGCATTTGAAATCATAACACTGTTTCTCGAACATTTCCGGGGCCATGTACAACAACGATCCGGCGCGGCACGTTATCGATGGATCTCCCAATCTATTAGTGTGGTTGACATTGTTCGGTTAAACGTCTACGCTACAGAATACAGAATATGGAATGCGGAATATACAAACGCAAATACATACGTACTCGTGGAAATTCTTCGATATTCCAAAGTCTCCGATTTTTACGATATCGCCGCGGTTTCCGGTTAACATAATGTTCTCCGGCTTCAAATCCCGATGGAGAATCTTCTTGTAATGTATGTGATGAACGCCAAGAACAACTTGCGAAAATAGATATAGCGCATCCTGCACGCGCGGTACGGAGGAAAAAGAATTTTTATCGCGCTACGTATTTAGTACTTAGTATTTAGTAAAACAACTAACTTAGAATTTACCTCTTCTGTGAGCGGTGTCTCTCGGTTACTTAGCAAATCCTTAAGAGTGCACCGTGTTGCGTATTCCATGAGAATGTAGCAGCGGTCGTGTTCTATCCACGATCCGTAATAAGCCACTATGTTCGGATGTCTCAGCTTGTGTAAACATTGCACCTCTCCTAATATATTCTGCAAAGAAAATCTTTTATTTCACGAACGAGTCCGCGACCCCGTATACGGCTATAGCCACAGCGAGTAAGTCTGATAGAGTTCCGATGATACATATTATATACGTTTTGCAAAATTAATCTATCGAGCAGGTACAGTTTGACTTACCGACAGAAAATCTAATAATAGATCTAATAATTGCAGAAAATCTAATAATATTCTACATGTAAATGCGTATGTATAAATCTAATAAACAGTCCATGGTACGGAATTTAGTTTTGTCCGTCGTGCAATGGTAGCTACCCAATATACAATTTGCTATGAATTTGCTACTAAAATTTGTCTAGAAATTCCGACCCATCTGTTTCCGCATTGGGCTCGGTATTTGAGTGCAAAGTTTGCAGCCAAAATTCCATGCCAAATCAAGACCAAATCGAAGCCAAACCTTGGCTTCGTTATAGAGGGCAAATCGGTCGCACTAAGAGCGAACCTAACCTTGTTCTAAGAGTAAACCTTGCTTGTACGAGGGAAAACGGAATTAAATTATTGAAAATATATGAAACTTAAAACTATATAATTTAGAGGTTTAAATAAAATTTTATTTTTCCTCCTACAGCAAGGTTTACTCCGATTTTTCCCGATATGTACTCGTACAGCAAGAACATAGTACGGTCTACCTGCCCTCTATAACGAAGCCAAGGTTTGGCCTCAATTTGGCATGGAATTTTGCATGCATTTGGCTAGAAATTTGTCAACAAGTTTTGGTGCCAAATTCATACAAAATAAGGACCAAATTCTGGTTTGAGCAGGGTTTGGCACCAAATGGACAAGCCTTTTGCTCGCAAAGTGTGATACAAACATTGCGCAAAATTTTCTCGAAGCAGCATTTGGCTAACTGGGAGAATTAGAATTTCCGCAGGCATCGCTGTACGCTCTACAGGGTGCGGCGCAAATTAATCCCCACGATTTTTCAGCCCCTTCGGATGGTCGGACAGAAAAATGTTTCTTACCAAAGTTAATCAGTATTTAACCGACAAGAAATTGTAATATTTTAAATTTTTAAAAAAATCGATTTTCAACAAAAAATCAAGGTCGCTGTCATATCTTTTAATGGAACTGGGTATTTTTAATTTCATAATATTGTAGGCGACGTCGAAACGAATTCAACGACCTGCTGTACGATGACTTTCAGATAACCTTGAAAGAAAATATCGCCATGAATCAATTGCCAGAATATTTGAAATATTTCGACGGTACGTAATAGCAACGCCTCGCATTTAGAGGTAAACAAATGAACGTAAACATTGTGAATGCTCATTTCCTCAATTGTTGTCCGTTTGTGTCGCAAGATCTGTTAGTTCATTACATGAAATTGTGAGATACGTTATAACAATGAACCGGTACGCTAATAGTGAAAAAATAAATATGTTAAAAATATTTCATGAGTGCAGAGGAAATGCCCGACAGGCTGCAATGTTATATGCGGAACATTATATTACTATATGCTCCGTATAAATTTGGTTTTTTGTTAATTAAGTTCTGAAGCAATGTTTACGTTCATTTGTTTACCTCTAAATGCGAGGCGTTGCTATTACGTACCGTCGAAATATTTCAAATATTCTGGCAATTGATTCATGGCGATATTTTCTTTCAAGGTTATCTGAAAGTCATCGTACAGCAGGTCGTTGAATTCGTTTCGACGTCGCCTACAATATTATGAAATTAAAAATACCCAGTTCCATTAAAAGATATGACAGCGACCTTGATTTTTTATTGAAAATCGATTTTTTTAAATTTAAAATATTACAATTTCTTGTCGGTTAAATACTGATTAACTTTGGTACGAAACATTTTTCTGTCCGACCATCCGAAGGGGCTGAAAAGTCGTGGGGACTAATTTGCGCCGCACCCTGCATAAAGTGCACAGTGATATCAATCTACGGTTATACGATGATCAATTATCATACAGTATTATATACCTACGTATACATATAAATAGAGCTGCGCGATCAAAAATAATCGATCCCCCTAGACCCTTTATCATTCCGATTCCTTTCTCGCCCAGGGAGCGTATATTACATGCAAGTGCTCGTACCTTACATATCGTCTACGATCGAACCACGAACTCGAAAACATTCGACGGTGACGGAGACGGAATGTCATTTACGAAACTTGTTCGATGTTGTGGGCCGTAGCCTAAATACGAAATACAAATAGTAGTCGAACACAACACATTGTACATTTACAACTGAGTTTCGAAAAATTCAAAGACCTTTATGTCGAGGATCTTGTAAATTGCGTGCCGTTATTACTTATTACTATTATTAGCAAGCTGGTATCTCACCTTCAGAGGCAAAGCATTCGTAGCATTGAAAATTTGTTCTTTCACGACAAACGGCTTTGAATTTGTCTTCCTTCGTACCAGATAAACGGATCTAAAAGCATCGAAGGATAAACGCACGTTTGCTAATATTGAATCTGAATACATACCCGAAAGTCCCACGACCCAACAACGTTTCGAAAACGTAATCGCTTATATGCATCGACATTTTTCGCAACAATATTTCAGTACCTTATACGCGACTGGTGAAAACGAACGACTTACACTTTACCCTTGTCGAACATCAACAAACGTTATGGTACAATTGTATATTAATATACAATACTATACTAACATCCTGAACCATCACGTCTTTCGCAATACTTTCAACTTTTTCAAATACAGCGCAAAGACCAATAATTATTGTTGTATTTCACATACCGATCGACTTTAGCGTTCGCTGAAAGTCTGTGTAATGAGACTAGTTTATCGTTCAAAATTAGTTACAAGGTAGAGACAACCAGATGCTAATTTGATCACTTCATCGATAATGGCGCGATTTTACGAATAGGAAATCGATTATACATAGACACGTAAGAATAAAAAATTATCTTGAAACGCGATAAAAAAAAAGAAGAAAAAACAATGAAGAATCAAGTTCACCTTCGACATATGTTTTCACTGCACAGCATAGATACAGTGTCGTAGTTTATAGTAAGCATGTTCTTATGATTTACAACCTACAATCTCCAATCTATAGATTGTATACTTACACTAAACTTTGTAGAATGCATATTCTGCCGAGGTTCTATTGGCAAATAGCGAGCATATAATTATTGGGAAAGATAAGTTCGGGTTTCAACTTACGTGTCATAGTAGTTTTATTTGTCTTTTTTTTACAAATAACGCAATAAAGATTTTCCTAAAGCGTTTAGACGTATCATATCGTACCACGAAAAAAATGTCACAATAACGTGGTTCATTACATCCAGAGGATCTAGTATCGACGAACAACGTCTGTCACAATGAAAAAGAAAAAGGAGGACTGCTTTCGTTAGTTTACAATGAATCGTACGAAATATTTCAACCGCGGCGAGGTAAAACACTACGGATAAAACAAATTGTTCTCGATCTACTCTGGTATTCGAAAGGTGCAGCGGGACGATGTATGCATACATTTCAGAGTACCCGTGCATACATTGACAATTCCGAAATGGAACCCGACGACGAGTATGCTCACTGCGTAACACTTACACCAATGAAAAAAGCAAACCACCTTATACCCTAGTGCAATTCAGAATTAGATGATACCGCAATATATACAGTGTGTCTCATAAGATGCACTGTGTTTGTCGAACGAGAGAAGTTTTAACCGAAAGTAAATCGATTCTCGATGCTTACATACGTTTACTGCCGTTTACAATATCGTGTGTTACTAAAGCTGAGTATAGTAATTTATAAATTAGATGCTTCCGTAATAAACTTGAATACTTTACCGTTTCCACGTTACAAAAGAAAAGAAAACAAAACATCGAGCCGTGCCCGAGTTCGAATCCGAGTTGAGTTTAAACGTGAACGATATCGGGATTAAACGTTAGCGTTATACGATCTGTTGTAAGTAATTAAGTTTATTAGGCATGCATTCAGCAGAATCGTCGGTGATTTTATCTAGCAATTAATCGCGTGTAGTGACTACAAATTGCTTAAATTTTTATTCTGAACTACCCGATTTTTCAGATATTTCGGATATATCACATCATCCTATGAAAAACGCTGCATACAAATGCACATATTTTGCTTCGGTATTTGTTTGAACTTTATCGATAACGATTTTCAGAATTAACTGCTGCTAGAATCTAATATGTTGTTAGCATCGTTTCCAGAGGATGCAGAGTTCCGAGATTGTTTTAAGCTGTCCAGGTATTCCTGTTGCGACGTCGCCAGAACTTGCGATAGTACATGACTGTCTTCCCAATCGGTCAAACCTTTTTGCAAACAAACGTACGCTTGTTAATTTAGCGGTACAGTTACCGTTACCGACACCATCTCGTCATCGTTCGACCAGTACCCGAAGACACGTACCGAATACTTCGGGAGGAAGACGATTAAACAACGAGATGTCTGGCGAAGCGTGAGCCTCCTTACTGCTGCCTGGCACGGGCTCTTGAGAAATTTTCGGTTCAAAGTCCGAGGTAAGGTGAGATATAGCGGATCCTTGCGCCGGCTGATGCTGAGGCGATCTCTTGCTAAATCTTACTGTATCGTTCACCTGAAATGATTCGCAAAACAGATAACGGTCGTAAGTAAAATCCAATCGAACGTTTCACCAGAGTAAAACAGACCTTCGGAGAGTTGCGTAAAGTGTCTTGGCTAGTTTGGGTCGTGGTTGGGGAGGAAGTGTGGCTACGTTGTTGACCACGACTTCCATGAGTGTGGAAATGCGTATGACTGTGTTGCGCGCTTGTCACCGTACTTGTACTGCTACTACTGGCTGATCGCTTTATTCAAAAAGCACGAGTCAGTCTTTTCACATTCCCAGCAATTCGCGGACTGACATTATACGTACACTTACCGCTTTGCGCATTTCGTTATCCCTCAACCATTGCAAGTAACTTTCCCTCGCAACTTGTTCCTCTATGGCTTCGTTCGTTGCTTCCCAGTCGGTTGCTTTTATTTTATCCTCGAGCATCGTCTGTGTCGAGATTTCAAATTCACTTCTACTAGTACACTCATATAGAAAATCATCAAACTAAAGCAAAATATACCAACGATTTTAAACGCGTCTCTCTACCTGTTCGATATGCAATTCTTCGCTTTGACGAACCGCATCCGATATAAGCTGTCGATCCGCTGCACCAGGATTGTACGACGGTAGACCGAGTCCAACGCCAACGGTAGCTTTATACGGGTCTACTATACTATTATAATGACTACCGCGTTGATAAGACAGTCGTATTGGCTCGTTATCGCTTTCAACCATTGTATGGAAGATGTTGATAGGTTCTGTATCAAAGATTAAAAATTACACGTTACGACATCATACGTTTGTACATATGCATGCGTCGTAGTAGGCATAATACAAATATTAGACGTCAAACAACACAGAACAGAAATCGAAACAGATTCAAACGTACCAGTGCTGTAGCAGTACAATTGTATGCTACGATTATACATCTCAGACATGGCTTGCATCTCTATATGGTTTCCATGAACGTATTCTTGTCGTTTCCTATCTACGTACGTGCTAAAATCTTCCGCTACGAAATGCGAGAAAAACTCTTGATTGGAAGCCTAGAAAAAGGGTTGTTCGCAAATCGTATTTTCAACGATAAATTTTCGAAGTATAACTCGAATGGTAGCTCTGTTGAGTACTCACGATATAATCCATACAATGTTTTCGTACTACTCCATGCATTTCCTGGTCACCGTACACTTGATCCGCGACAGCTCGGAACAGACATGCTCCGTCTTCGCCCATTTTTTTAACAATGAAGCCCATCTTACGCATTCGTTTTTCGAACCACCTATCCCGCTGAACGCGACAAAGGAATACAATCGATATTTTTCGAAATTAGGTAAAAAATTCACGGTAATAACGTTAATTTGGTTGTACCGACCTCTTGCCATTCGGCCAAAGTAAGATTGTTTCCAGTTCTACCGGTATATTCGTCCCCGCTATTGTAACCGTTGGCTAATTCGTGTTCCAAATTTGCTGTGGCTCCGCCGATAGCTATCCGATTGTTGGTTATCACGCTGGCATCTGTAGCTAAATAAATTAAATTTTCTATTAATTCTTCTCCATCGACAGTCTTGGATGGCTGCTTCATTCTATGTTCATTTTATGTCATCTAAATTGTATTACTCCTTTGTATGCTTTAATAGGAAACTTTAGGAAACATACGATAACCGGTACCTTGTAGACCGCTGCAAGACGCAGTTGGAGGTGTAGCCTGTCTTTCTCGTTCCCTTTCCCTTTCTCTGTCTCTCTCTCTACCCCTGTCCCTTTCTCTTTCGCGTTTAGAACGCGAGTTTCGTCCGATACAACCGCTAAAAAGTAGCAATATATATTCATTCAATATAAGTTTGCATACTCTTCGATTACAAGCTAATTATTTTCTAGCGTAAATGACACAACCGGCGGATCGCGTACCTGTGTGGACTCGCTCTTTGTCTGTGACGTTTTCCATGGCTCGGACCACTCCCTTCTTCAAAGTGTTTGTCTTCTCGTCGATCAACGTTCGTCTACGATGCGATTGTTATTTTTAGGGATATAACGAATACGATATATATATTTTTTTCCCAACCACCCCTCCCTCCCCCGAAAAATGCATTTGTAAAGAAATAAGAGACATTCGGAGAGACGGAGAGACGGAGAGACTACAATTATGATAAATAATCGATGACAGATGCATCGAGCACAATTACAAAACAAGGATAAATCCAGAAAAATTATTCCCATCGCTTACCTCGTAGGAACTACCCGTGAGCACTATAGAACCTGATCCATGATCGGCCTGAACTCCGTGAAGATCGACCGCGAAACCGTTTGCAGCACGTACCTGTCATGGTTCGCAAAAGGTCGTTTAACGTTCGGTGTTGCAATTACTAAGCAAGTATCGCGGTCGAATAACCGCAAACAGTTGCAAAGTGTAGATTATTCATTCACCTGATATGGGCTATTAGGTAGCGCGATGGATCCAGATCCATGCTCGTTTTGCACTCCGTGAACATCGACTTCGGAAGTGCTGCCTCCTTCTCGTCTATCTTTTGAGGCGTTCGTCTTCTTCTTCGACAGAATGGTCATCTTGCGTAATCGATCGTCGGTAGTCGTTAGACACGACGCTCGTTCAACAAGATCGCGGAAGAACGCTTCGCGAGCTTGCACTCACCGCACCTTGAACCCCGTACTTCCTTTCCGAACGCAATCTCTATCCACTTATTTATTATTACTCCCAACGATACGTACGAGTTCTGTCTCACTCTCTGTGTGTCTCTCTCCCCCCCGCCCCTCTCTCACTCACGCTCTCTCTCTCTTTCTTTCTTCTTCTCTCTGGAGGACGCAAACTTTGACGGAATCTCGCGTTCGCTCTCGTATCGACAAACTACTCGTGAATCTGAATCGAAACACCGTTATACTTTTCCAAAGAATACGACATGATACTTCTGATAATCGACTACTACATTAATTCTTTTCTTCGAATGTTTTGTCAAACAGCCATGACCACGATTGCACACATTGCCAGATTGCTACTGCTACCAATCGGTCGTACAATAATTCCCCTAAAGTGACATTCCAAAAGTCCCTGGCATGCGCAGAATCAAGGTAACTCGGCGAAACTGCGCCTGCGCGAAACACTGAAAAATATAACTAAATACGTATGCATTGGTATCCATGTCGTTCGTAAGTACGTAAGTATTTACGTATATAAATATGTAAGTATACACGAGGTTGCCTCGGGTTGCAAGTGTCTGTAGATACATAGGTACTGTACTAGTAGATACATGTGCAATGATTTTTGAAAAACATTTAGCAAATTATAATAAGTTAGCGTTGTTTTTTATGGTCGTTGCATTCATGCTGAGAAATGTACAATACGTGCGTGTAGACGGGGCGTATGGCATGACCGAGCGAACTCGATGTGGAAACCTACAACCTCTTCGTGAGATTTCATTCCCGTGTAAATACAAGTCTCGTTAAATACCTAGACATCTGTGATCAATATACGTAAGCGCTTTTATTATACATATGTATTTAAATACGGCTCGAGGCTCGAGATTTTTTAAAAATAATTAGCAACGACACAAGCCGTCGAAGGATACGGTAAACGTTTGAAATCAAACGTTCAATATCTTATGTATATAGGATATGTACGACGATCGCAACCCTACCGCATACAGTAATTTCTCGTGTGACAGCTTTCACTGAAAATATGTATAATCATTTTCTTGTGGTTTCAGCGAAACACGTGAATCTTTACGTTTGAATTATTCTTTTGCGAAAAATATAACCTATAACGTTTGTTTACGTAAACGTTGTGTACACACATATACATATATAAATACATGAAGATACGTACCGGAGTTTAAAACGCAATCCTCTGTCCATAGGGAACTTCGAAGCAAAATCGATGATCAGAAATGTTCTGAAAAAGAACTGCTACCATCGATGATAATGATTCATCGTCGTAACACATAAAGGGTTGTCTTTAAAACGTATATATCATTCTCCTGTATGTTCAAAGCTGACTATGGTAAATGAGTGCCTTAAAAGATCACGATCCCGATTACGGGCCTCCCGTTGCAAATAACGAGAAACATCAACGACTTTACGAGGAAAACGGTACGGCATTGCAACGTTATTATATTGTCGTAGAACGTTGTATATTAGAATTGTTCCTTTTCCTAATCAGAGATTTGAGACTTTCACGGCCCGGCATCATACAGTTTTGTCTGTTGAGGCTTTCGGGTGTAAGCCTCAACAGGCAAAACTGTATGTTCCCTTTCCTAGTTCAAAACATGCAATACGAAATATTAAATGGTGGAAAAGCAACATTATAAGACTAAATTTTTATTGATATTTTCAGCGAGAAACAATACTGCAAAGAAGATAACGGCCATTATCGAAAAGGAATTTTCTCAGGAAATAAACGCGAAAGAGAAAGAAGTCTTAGAGATACAGGAAAGATTGCACAGAGCGTCGAAAGCTCTACATTTTTTACGATACGTGATAGTTGCTGATTTTTATAATCGCAAGCAATGTCAGAGTTCGCAAAATGGGGAAGCAAGACAAGCCCAAATTCATCCTGCGATCAAACAATTGATAGGTAAATCGCCAAAGGTATGCGGTAGTTTGTTAGTATCGACGAATTCAACCGTGAAAACGCAACACAGTAATGTGGATGATTCGATCGCATCATATCCTGTTGCAACGTGTCCCTCGAACACAATTGCCTGTCCAATTTTGAATTCGAAGCAGCAATCCGAGAAGGGGATCTCCGAGGACGATCCCTTAAGAAAGAGAAACAATGACACCGTCGACCAATCGCGACCAAAGAAAATACCGCGATACATCCCGCCGAAATCCGGAATCCCGGAGCCTCCTTGCCCGTCGAGAGGAATCCGACACAAGGTCAGAAAACGTATAATCATTGGAAACATTTCAAAGTGGATCCCTCCGGAATGGAGAGAAGACGCGGCTAGTCACAAATGGACAATGTACGTCCGAGGCAACAAAGACAATCCCGAGATCGACGATTTCGTTGGCAAAGTCAGATTCTTTTTACATCCTAGCTACAGGCCTAACGACGTCGTCGAAGTGACAGCACCGCCGTTCTGTCTATCCAGACGTGGCTGGGGTGAATTCCCCTTAAGAGTGCAATTGCACTTCAAGAGCGCGCTCGATAAGCCAATGGACATAATTCATCACTTAAAGTTGGATCGCACGTACACCGGTCTGCAAACTTTGGGATCCGAAACTCTGGTCGACATATGGATCTACGCGGATGCTCGAAATTCGAAACCTGTTGCTCCGTCCTGCTCATACGATGAGACCAATAAATCAGAAGCCGAAAAATCAGAAACTCGTTTCGAATCCAACGACGATTCCAATGTCAAAATGGTAAACGATCCACGTTCGGATTCGCATTCAAATTCGGATTCGGATTCGGATTCGGATTTCGATTCGAATTCGGATTCGGGTTCAAAGTTTCAGTTGGGTTTGAAGAACAACGACTCGATTGTGATTATCAAACAGGAGGAAGAGGAAACTTCGCTAGAGATCAACGAAACTTTTCTGAATATCGAAAAATCGCGATTTTATGTCGACCTTGATCACGACTACTGCGGATCGAATCGTCTTGAAGAGAACTTAACCATCGATCCCTGCCTATCGCTCAAAAAGGAAACGACTTCGTCGACAAACAAGATCGTCGACGAGAACCTCGAACAAGTGAAAGCAAACGAAGAGAGAAAATCGTCGGAGCCTTCGTTATCGAGTAAGGACGAAGTCGACGGAAACAGGACAAAAGCGCTTCCGTCTTCTTGCTCGAAACTTCAGTCGAACCTCCGTCCTTTAGAAATCTCGATTCCTCCATTGTTCGAGACGTCGAACAAGCACGTGCTGGTACTACAAAACAACAAAACGTTCACCGTGGATATTGGAATTCCGCGCAACGACGACCAAACTCGTAAACCGAACAACGATTCTACGACAAAACCAAAAGCGAGTTTAACCGTATCGTCGCGTGGTATGAGCTTGTTGAAGAAACCGTCGTGCTCGTCCAAGGCGAATTCAGTACGTGAAGCTCAGCCAGGACTTAAGCTTCAGTTCTCCAAGAGTATTCTCTTGAACGTAAATTCGAATGTGCCTGCGTTAAAAATAGCCGAAAGAAGAAATCTACAGGACGATCATCTTGTTGATGCTCCCAGGAGATCGGAACACCCAGAGGAATTCGCGACGAGAGCCGTTTCGGAAAATCGAGAAGACAAGGAATTACAATTACAACCTGCGCGGCAAAAGATCACCGTGGGCAAAGACAAGCACAAACTGCAGAGCAAGAAGGAGTTCTACGACGAAGCGTTCCGCGCGATCGACGCCGCAAACATTCAAGATATCGAAGGCCTGCTGAGATTCATCGTCAGACGAATGCCTATGGTAACTCGAGACGCTTCCGATTCGGATTACAAGCAGCTTCATCCTTACGCGTGTGTTACCGAGAAAGATTTTTTTGAATACACTATCGCGAAACGAACCGCCTGCGAATGGAGTCGGGCAAAAACTATACGATGCTTGTTAAAGAACAAGGCGTTTCCGGAGCAAGAATTGTGGACTGTCAAAGAGATCATGATTTGGGCAAGACTCCACGGGCATACGCCTTTTCGATTCGGTTCTGGGCTTTTCAGTGAGCAAGTCAAACGACCGAACAATCTGATCGATTCCACCGTATCGCGAACCACGTTTACCTGTTCGGAACCCGATGCTTTTTGTAAATGGCTTGAAATTTGTCCGACTCGTTCGTACAGTCAATGGTTTGATTCCAATTCACAACAGTTTCACGAACACGACGTCGAAGTGGATATCGTCGACGAAACTTTCTCGGAGGTCGAGAAAAAGAAGTCAAAGGGGGATATGGATTTCAACGAGAGGAATCTTTCCGCCTCCAAGATCGCTGTATTGGAAATGGAGACGAAATCGATACCGTTTCACGATTTTGTCTGCGAAACGGCAAGAGAAATAGGCGTAAAATTGAATCACGAAGAAGTTTTGCCCAGTGTGGTGGATTGCGCAGCCAGTCGAGCAATAATGAGAGTAAGATATGCAAAAGATTTCTTCCTCAATTTTCTCGGTAACGATATATCCCATCCGTTACGTGTCTAATTCGTTCTCTTTTTCAGGTCATAGAATGTCTTGTGGACGATTTGGTTAGAATGTCTTTGGCGAAAGCTTGGGAAAGATGCGATAACGGGTAAGCATTCCTTCTCTATTTGGCGCATTTGTGTGTATATTTTTTTTTCTTTTCTAAAAACATTCATAATTATTTATTATGCTGGAACTGTAAATGTCACATGTGTATATACATAGCAAAATTTGTGTGTGTCGTATCGTATGGTATGGTATGGTATCATGTCGTACTATATCATATTATAGTATATATACATACATCACGATGTCGTGACGATCTCTGTTTACTTTGTAGATATCCGAAGATGATTGTTTTGGACGACGTACGTGGAGCTCTTCTAAATCGTGAAGAATTCGACATTTTTACGAATCAAGGATTAGGATCCAAGTATGGACAAACATCGACGGATTAATTCGAAAAAATACGAGACACAAGAATTTAGGCACAATGAAAACAAACTATTTCTACTAAACTGAAATTATATCGTTTGCTTGGACAATATGCTTCAGTATCAGGCCTGAAAATGGCATCCTCGCACATGTACAAATTTCGAAATTTGATTAAACTTAGTATATCAAGTTTTCTACCAATAAAAATGCAAAATTTTTTTTAATACTGAATTATCGATCCTCTCCTCGCTCTTCTTTTTCTTACCTTGCTATTACACTCGCAACGAATGTGTTTCATTTTAAAGTAAAAACGTATGGTTCTTTTTATCCCTTAAAAGAAAGGCATTGCAAAAAATTAAATTGTGCGAACGAGGAAAGAAATAACATAATACTAATATTGAGTATTGGTTTGCACAGTTGAGAACCTTATAAACTACTGTCATTGCAGAGTTTATCGCATTATAACATAGTCATTCTCTTGCAGAGCAGTTTGGGACTGCAAGTGATGCAGAGTAATATCTTTTAATCTTGGTGACATGGGAACGTAATTGCAGGTGTCCGCAACTTTTTGCAATGTAAAACTATTTCTTTCGCTCTGTCCTGAATTTCGGTTTGGCATTACCGATAGAATACCGCTTTCAGAAATCAACACGTCTTGAGACCTTCAAAAATAAAACATTAATGTTGCCAAAAAATTGAAACGTACGTAACGTTGAGCCGTACTAATCTCAAACACGAACCTAACACCCTTCATCGATTCTGATGCACATCTTTGTCGCGGTGGTAAAGGTGGAGGTTCGTCCGATCGGCAATTATGGAAAAATTGATCCATACAGAAACGTGAAGTTGTTGCTCTACCGCACTCTACCTCATCCGCAATTTCTTCGTAAATCCCAGAAGCTACTGAAATATCGGAAATTCTTCTATCGTAAGGATAACTCGACCAGTCTCCTCTGTTGCTGGTAACATTTGGAACACTGAATGGTTCCGGTTGATAGACATTTTCTGCCTGCTTGTTGTGGACTTTCGAACACGATTGTTCGTGCTCTATAGTACCTTTTCTACTTTTATTTAATTTCCTGGCGTCTATTCGTTCGCTCAGGATTGAATAATTTCGTTGCGTTTCTTCAAACTTTAATATTCTAAGATCACCCTCGCTTAAACTCCAGGGTCTCCTTATCGGTTTGTTTCTCGGACCACGACCTTGTGTTACTAACTCTTGAAGTAATTTGCCAGCTTCTAAACAAAATATATGAAGCTCTCCGACTCCGCCACGGAATTCTTTAGTCGTATGAATTACGCAAATGCATTTAACGTCTTCTGGATGACCCGCCGTACTATGATGAAATTGACCAAATTCTTTCCATTCGAAAGTTTCTATCTCTTTGCCTGAGTGAGCGTCCTTAATAAACATCCCCATCGTACCAGCTACCAAATCACCGTACAATCCTAAAAAATTATTAAAATTTCACTGTCACCATGTTATTTTCTCTAATTACAGGTCAAATATCGATAATATATATACGATATTGTGTACCGATAAGTCCTGATGCCTTGGAATGCGCATTATCCACCATAGATATGCTATAAGATCCGGGCAAAAACTGATTCTTTCTGGGTCGCAAAAGTTGCCTGATATTAGCCATCCATCGTTGCGATTCTGTTTCTGAAGTACCTGCAAAGTATATCAACGGCTTCCTTTCTTTGGTAGGAAATATGCCAAAGGCAAACTGTTTAGACCTAGATTGAGTTCGACAAATAATAACATCCGACGGTATTGTCAACGAACTGTCTTTATCGTTTGGCAATGCATTGAAGTTGCTGCTAATGTTATAATCAAGTTGCACTTTAATGCCCAAACCAGGACCCAATTTTTTTATAGAACACCATCGTCTTCTCCAAACCTTCCAAGGAGCTAGAGTCCTTTTCTTCACCTTATGAACCTTACATTTACCATTGAGATACTTAACATCTAGAAATCCACAAATCTCAGTGTTTTCTTCGGCCATTATGGTATCTATTCCTAAGAGGTATCTGTAGAATGTTGGCTATTAATGTCTAATAAAATAAAAATAACGATAGGGGACCTTACCTCGAAGAAATTTTCAAACGGACAGCAACGAAAGCATCCTTATATGCACAGTGTAGCTTAACACAAATCGTAAATTATCATTTGGTTTTTGAAAACAAGAGTTCCATCAATGGATACATTTTAATTCGAATATTAACGGTGAAATTTCTCAAATGCAACAAATTACAATGCATTCGGATAAACGTCCGGTCACGTTACGTACAATTTGTTGTTTATGTTATTGTTTACTAAATACACAGTTATCGGATGGTACTGAATAAGTCAATCTTAAACTCAATACTACCAACCGTGATGACTGTTGTTGCATGACCACACGAACGTAGTTACGATAGGGAGTATGTGTAACTCCCTAGGTAATCCGACAGGTGGCATAGTTGGCAGCAATATTGTAGGGAGTTTGGCGCTAGAGTCGTCATTCCTCTGGGCAGCGCCTAGGGAAAGCACAGACAGGGAGTTGGCAGTCCTACGCCCAGCAGAGCTGTGGTTGTCTTGTAGCGTGGCCAGTTGACCACGCGAACATAGCTAGATATATATATATAGCATCGATTAATGGCGTGGAGAGGGAAATTTAAATATAAGATGCAATCGCGTATTTAATACATATGTATTCTATTTGGACGCGATAGTTTAGAGTAGGTAAAGAAAGACCGGGAGAGTTCCATAGAGATCCTTGACGAAATTCGAGTCGGCGAGACTAATTGAGGAATTTAGAGAAAGTCACGCAGCCTCTTAGAGTAGCTTCTCCAATTCAACATAAATTAGGGATAGTCGAAGTCCGGAATCAGTTAAGGACAAGAGGTCATAAATTCTCAGTCAAGGACCACTTGGAACTCCCTCGGACCTCTCTCTTGTTCGGTCCCACATGGCCCCACGTCCCTTGTTTTGGCGGGGCTTCACCCTCATGCGTACCCCACTCCCGTGCGTGCGCTATTAAGATCCATCCACTACCAATCACCATCAAGCAGCAACCGGAAGACGAGTGATCCGACGAATCAACGCCTAGCCAGAAGATCCCAATTTTCCTATTGGCTAAGGAAGCGAGACGAGAAGGAAGAAGCTAGAAAAAGGATTCGAAGCTCCAGGATGAGACAGAACTCATTGTAGAACTGAGGGAGTTACATCTCCAAGTACTTCTAATAAAATCTACAACAGTTTTTCGCCTTTAAACTCTGTGTACAAAGTTTATTTCTTAACTTCCACGAGCAGAGCGCTTCAGCGCTTCACGGGCACTCGAACCCACAACCAAAATCCCTATTCCACCACACTGCGACGCAACAGTCTAACTGAATTTCTTTTTCTTCAGGGCGTGGGTATCAAAAACTAAGCATACCAACTGCTTAGTCTAAAAACTTAAGTAGTGACTCTGGTAACTTAAAACCACAGAGGAAATGAGAGTGCTCACGTCCGGAATTTTAGTGTCCCTGTAGGAGTGTAATATATTTCTCCAAATAAAAGACGTCTTATCTCTTTCAGTATTTATTTTAATCCGTAGCAATTTGTTATGTCAATAATTTTGTTGGTAGGAAACCAGAAACAAAATAAATGATAACGACTAAATATAAACAAATTAATCGATACAGAAAACTACATTATCTACAACCGCCACATCCCCGGTATAGTGCTGCCCCCTAGCCTAATTTTTAGCCTGGACCAGAACCTGCATCATTAGCAGCGAATTCCTAATAATGCCTGAGTGGATTGCTACTTCCACATTAAAAGAGGCTCTTCTATGTAGGCTCTGATCCAGCCTAAAAGATGATGCAGGTTCTAATACAGGATAAAAAGATGATGCAGGTCCTGTTCCTGGCTAAAAAGATGATGCAGATTCTGTTTCAGGCTAAAAGGCTGATTTAGAAAAGTGGGGACACTAAAACCCCGAGCGTGAGCACTGTCATTTCCTCTCTGGTATTACCAGAGAGGAATGAGAGTGCTCACGCCCGGGGTTTCGGCGTTCCCACTTTCGTGACATCGCCGCTTTAGCATGGCACAGAACCGGTCAGTCTTTCCTGGAACAGAACCGGTCAGTCTTTTAGCATGGCACAGAACCGGTCAGTCTTTTAGCATAAAACTGAACGCACATTATTTTTTTAACCAGGATTAGAACGTACAGCTTAATTGTTTTATATGAAATATGTAACTAACATGTAAATCTTGTGTACAAAATCTCTAATATTAATTGTAATGATACGTATTTTATTTTTTTTTCCAAGTTTGTAGTTGCAAACTTTAGTTGTAAAAAATGGAAAATCCGGAAAAATTCGAACAAATAAAGATCTCATATCGAAGTTTAAAAGCGACCAACCTGAATATTAATTTAATAATGAGCTATTGTCATCAACACTATCTTAAATTTTTTCATATATTTAGCTACTGTTATTATTAATTTAAAAAATTTTTCCTTTAATGAATAAATATTTTTCCACCTCAGCACCATAAGATTTTTACTAGATGACTTTAAAAACACATTAGAACTATTTTTAAATAATTTTACTCGAAAACATTCTAGTTTACTCTTTATTTCACCGTTCTACTAATTTTTTATGGGCTGCATTGCAGCTCTGTTTAACACTCCTTTACAACTCAATACCATGGTACCATCCATATTCAAGGAAGAACAATTTTTTGCGACGACCATTGAAAAAACAAAAGTGTTTCCTTCATTTCAGTCCTTTAGTGCGTTGGTGACGTAGCGCCCAGCACACCTACCTGTGTTCTGTGTAACATCTGGAGTTTTATGGTACGCTAACAATTGCTATTGACTCGCAAGCCAGACCGTACAAGCGAATGCATCCACAACTTCCAGAGACCTGCCTCCAAAACTAATTAAAGGAAGGCTAGACATGCAGTGTGTACTATACTCCTCAAAAGAGGCGGATTCCAGTCGCTCGTGTTATAAACCTCATTCGATACTTCATCGAAAGGGTGATCTTACATATTTCTGTAACAGTTCCAAGTGCATGCACTTTGTTCATGATACCCTCTTTGTAATTATTAAATTCAATTAAATATTAAGTAAATCTTTCACGGTGCTAACGGCCCTCGCAGAGATGGGCATTATTTGGGATAAAAAATTATTTAAATGAAAATTTGAATAAAAGATACTTTATCTTTATTTGTTATTTGAAGGTTCGAATAAAAAAAAGCATCTTTATTGGACGAGTATCGGATAAATAATTTTATTCGTCGAGAATTTATCCGACGAATAAAGATAATTTTTTCTATTCGAAGCGGATTTATTCGAACTTCGAATAATTTTTTCATCTTTTATCTGTATCTTTTATTCGAAGGCTTCGAATAAATCTTGGAATAACTTTTGCCGAGCGCCGAGCTTCAAAGACCCAGCAACGACGGACGACATACAATGTAAGCGAATGGAGAATCGCGCACGTATGAAAGTTTAAACTTTTAGATTTTTCAATATATCCTCATGAAATTGTGACGAGCGAATGGAGGGGATTTTCCTGATGAAAATGAGGTCAAATTCGAGTGTAATCGAACAAGTTTCACTGATACCTAATTTTACGATAAAAAATACAATCTCATTAAAGACAGTCCAAATGATGTCGTGTTTGGACTCATTTCGATCGGAACAAGCTCTACAACTCATTCGTCTTAACAATATTGTTCTGATTAAAAACATACAAGCATAAATTGCCAGTAATGCTCGATTCCCCATCTGCTTACATTGTAGGCTGTTGGTCGGTCGCTGGTCTTTGAAGTTCCGAGCTCGCAGAGTCGCGAGATATCGGTGTGAAACAACTACCAATCCAATTGCAAAACTTCATTGTTTTTCATGATATTTTTATGGGACTTGCGCCAACTAATTCGTGGCATTCTTCTGATTAAAATGACACTAAACACGGTACAAATTGGACTGTATTTAGCATTTTTATCCGTAGATTTATTCGAAGGCTTCGATAATTTTTGCTATAACTTTTGCCAGCTCGACGAATAAACGGCGACGACGGCCGACGAGGACCGACGAGCGCCGAATGTCTAAGACCCAGCGACTGCCAAACGGCACAGAATGTAAGCGGATGGAGAATCGTGCATTATTGGCAATTTATGCTTGTATGTTTTTAATCAGAACAATATTGTTAAGACGAACGAGTTGTAGAGCTTGTTCCGATCGAAATGAGTCCAAACACGACATCATTTGGACTGTGTTTAATGAGATTGTAATTCTTATCGTAACATTACATATCAGTGAAACTTGTTCGATTACACTCGAATTTGACCTCATTTTCATCAGGAAAATCCCCTCCATTCGCTCGTCACAATTTTATGAGGATATGTTAAAAAATCTAAGAGTTTAAACTTTCATTCGTGGGCGATTCTCCATCCGCTTACATTGTATGTCGTCTGTCGTCGCTGGGTCTTCGACGTTCGGCGCTCGTCGGTCCTCGTCGGCCGTCGTCGCCGTTTATTCGTCGAGCTGGCAAAAGTTATCCGAAGATTTATTCGAAGCCTTCGAATAAATCTACGGATAAAAATGCTAAATACAGTCCAATTTGTACCGTGTTTAGTGTCATTTTAATCAGAAGAATGCCACGAATTAGTTGGCGCAAGTCCCATAAAAAAATAATGAGAAATAAAGAAGTTTTGCAATTGGATTGGCAGTTGTTTCACACCGATATCTCGCGACTCTAAGAGCTCGGAACTTCAAAGACCAACGACCGACCAACAACCTACAATGTAAGCAGATGGAGAATCCAGCATTATTGGCAATTTATGCTTTTATGTTTTTAATCAGAACAATATTGTTAAGACGAATGAGTTGTAGAGCTTGTTCCGATCAAAATGAGTGCAAACACGACATCATTTGGACTGTCTTTAATGAGATTGTAATTTTTATCGTACCATTACGTATCAGTGAAACTTGTTCGATTACACTCGAATTTGATCTCATTTTCATCAGGAAAATCCCCTCCATTCGCTCGTCACAATTTTTTGAGGATATGTTGAAAAATCTAAAAGTTTAAACTTTCATTCGTGCGCGATTCTCCATCCGCTTACATTGTATGTCGTCTGTCTTCGCTGAGTCTTTGATGCTCGGCGCTCGGCAAAAGTTATTCGAAGATTTATTGGAAGCCTTCGAATAAAAGATATAGATAAAAGATGAAAAAATTATTCGAAGTTCGAATAAATCCGCTTCGAATAAAAAAAATTATCTTTATTCGTCGGATAAATTCTCGTCGAATAAAATTATTTATCTGATACTCGTCGAATAAAGATACTTTTTTTATTCAAACCTTTGAATAACGAATAAAGATAAAGTATCTTTTATTCGAATCGTTATTTAAATAATTTTTTATCTAAATAATGCCCAACTCTGGTCACAGGTGCCTTTTGGAAGGACAGCCCACCTGTTATCTAAACATTCTTTTAAAGTCCTTTTTTTACAGTCGCAGAGGAAGAAACGCTCTGTATTTTGGATTTCAAGTAATTGTAGACACTTGTATGATTCTGTTATATATACTACTTTGATAAAATTAGAAAATAAAAATTATGTGGCGTGTGTAATGTCGTACAAAGCAGTTTCAGATGAATGATAATGTGTTCAGGAACTGTTACAGAAATATGTAAGATCACCCTGTCGATGAAGTATCGAATGCGGTTTATGACACGAGCGACTGGAATCCACCTCTTTTGAGGAGTTTAGTACACACTGCATGTCTAGCCTTCCTTTAATTAGTTTTGGAGGCAGGTCTCTGGAAGTTGTGGATGCATTCGTTTGTATGGTCTGGCTTGCGACTCAATAGGGATTGTTAGCGTACCATAAAACTCCAGATGTGACACAGAACACAGGTAGGTGTGCTGGGCGCTACGTCACCAACGCACTAAAGGACTGAAATGAAGGAAACACTTTTATTTTTTCAATGGTCGTCGCAAAAAATTGTTCTTCCTTGAATATGGATGGTACCATGGTATTGAGTTGTAAAGGAGTGTTAAACAGAGCTGCAATGCAGCCCATAAAAAATTAGTAGAACGGTGAAATAAAGAGTAAACTAGAATGTTTTCGAGTAAAATTATTTAAAAATAGTTCTAATGTGTTTTTAAAGTCATCTAGTAAAAATCTTATGGTGCTGAGGTGGAAAAAATATTTATTCATGAAAGAAATTTTTTTTTAATTAATAATAACAGTAGCTATATATATGAAAAAATTTAAGATAGTGTTGATGACAATAGCTCATTATTAAATTAATATTCAGTTTGGTCGCTTTTAAACTTCGATGTGAGATCTGTATTTGTTCGAATTTTTCCGGATTTTCCATTTTTTACAACTAAAGTTTGCAACTACAAACTTGGAAAAAAAATAAAATACGTATCATTACAATTAATATTATTCTTAATTTATATTAATTAGAGATTTTGTACACAAGATTTACATGTTAGTTACATATTTCATGTACAACAATTAAGCTGTACGTTCTAATCCTGGTTAAAAAAATAATGTGCGTTCAGTTTTATGCTAAAAGACTGACCGGTTCTGTCCCAGGAAAGACTGACCGGTTCTGTGCCATGCTAAAAGACTGACCGGTTCTGTTCCAGGAAAGACTGACCGGTTCTGTGCCATGCTAAGGCTGAGCAGATGTCAGCACTATATCGGGAACGCCGAAAACCCGGGCGTGAGCACTCTCATTCCTCTCTGTTCTTACTTCACACATAGAAAAAACTGTGTAGAAATATGCGCAAAGATGTTGCGCACAGCATTTAAAATTTTGGCGTAACGAGGAGATTGTAGTAGGTATTTTAAATATGTACATGTTTTGGTTGATGATTCTTAAACGACATCACGCGGAAGTGTAAATACGCATTCTTATATTGTAATGAATAGTTTGAATCTATAATTACTATCAAGAATATCATCATCATGAATCTCAACAATGATACTGATGTCTACGGTCTTGTAACCGAATTGAGTAGACATATATTGCAAGCACATCGACAGCCTTTTCAACGAAACACTCGATTTACGTATGAACATGATTATAAAGTGATCAAATATCTTCGGAGCAAGGCTTTTGAAATATTATTGAAAAAAGCTGGTGAGTAAACTTTTCAAGAACATAGTGGTAACATTTGAATGTGTAATAACAAAGTTTTACTTGTGTCTGTTTTACAACTTGGTTATTATGTTTTTTTCGTCAGATTATTCGGATCTTGAACAAGTAGATCCAATACTTGAAATACAAAAGCATGTCTTTGTAATGAAGTTAAGGTTAAGGCGTTTATGCGATGCTAATACGTTGGAAAGACTACTGGAGGAACTCGAAGAGCATACTTGTTTGGAAGCACCTGTTTATTCTGTTCTACAGCTGTTAGTTCAATTAAAAAATTTCAATATCGTTCCTGAACCAATTACGGTAAGTTCCAAGTTTAAATGTAAAAAATATTTGAAATTTCATTGGTTTCTATCTTTTCTCATTTATAATGTTTAGAATATATTTTATTATGGCAAAGCTAATCCTGCTGTGCCTGAAATCATGTACACAACAAATAACGTATCGTCTTTCCAAATATATCCTATGGAATGTTTTGTGTTGTCGGATAAATTTGAAGCGACGTTAGAACCTCAAAGGCTACAGATTACACATGTTATGCCAACTACAGTTATGAACGAATTGCACTTTTTGCATGGAACAGTAAAGTCCAAAGGCACAATCGAAACAGAGTCTATAGAGTAAGCCGCATAAAAATTTACAAGCTTCTTTTATTTAAAAACAATTTAACGTTATTGATTTTGTTTTTATACGTGGCAGTATATCTGTTGCATCTGATTTTATATCCACCCATGCATTCGATACGGTATCCTCTCAAGCACTGATGTTTTCAAACCATCGCTTTATCAAACACCTGAGTTTGGATCCGTATTTGTCACGGGAAATAGCGGTGAGGAATAAGCTATACCATCGAATTGTACTCGGAAAAAGTCTACCAATTCAAACAATTCTAAAATAATTTTCTCTTTCAGTCGTACGACAACAGGGAGGAATCTAAATTTACTTTTTCTAACGAAAAGGGTCTTGTAGCAAACAATTCGTGTCTCTTGTCTTCTCGCTCGGAAGCAGTAATCATGGAAAATGAAAGTCTTATAGGTACCTGGAAGTCTTCGGATCATAGTATTGTAGATGAATTAGAGTATGCTATCGATGGTTGGAATCAGGAGTGGAAAGATACTTACGTATACGACACGTCTCCTTTCGATCGTCGTACATGGGAACGACTCGGAGATATACAATGTACGAAAGAATTAGGGTTTTTGACCGATATGCCAGCAGCTTCAATACATTTAGTAAAAATGAAACAAATGAGTAGTTTACCATTGCTCTCGGAAAAGGTAAAGCATACATGTTTACGATCGTTCTTATGTTACCAATTCGCTAATATAATATCTCCTTGACTTGTTTCATACAGCTAATGAACTCTGCGCTCCTCGTGGAAGAAATTCCAATACGAGACTTTGTGAACGACGCGAAGTCGATGTTACTTGGAATAGAGTCAAATACCTTTTACTATGCACACATGGTATGTAATTCCGATGGACATTCGATCGACTTCGATTGACTTGAAAATTCGGTCAGACGGTAATACGCATCTGGTTAATCTGAATTTGATAGACAGGATTCATCTTGCGAGAGAACATTAGCGTGTACGGTGTAAGCTCGGAATTATTAGAGAAAGTTTGCCAAGAAGCTATCAATTGGGGTAACTGTTTTCGATTCTTATCGGACTTTATTACGCCGAAGTCACAAAGCGGCAAGTTCTCGCAAGAGGGCCTTATATTTAAGGTTTGAAAGGAATTTTTATAAATATAAAAATAAAGTTGGAAATTACAATATTCATTCAAGCAATTCAGTCTGTCGCTTTGTAGGCTGTACGTACAAATATTAAGGAACTGCTGCTCCATTATCAAGCCGTGCTTGTAAGAATCTTTAACTATGAGAATAATTCGGAAAGGTTGCTGAAAACGTTTCAAAGAGTGCGTCCAGTGGCCAGCCTAATCACTAAAGTTGCCAAACTGTGCGAACCTTACAGAGAAAATCAATGTACGCTTCGGGAAGGAAGTAGCATTATCGCTAGAATTTATAACGAAGCGGTTCAGGTGACAAACGCGAAAGTCGCTTTGGTATTCTATTCTTTATTGAAATCTTGCTGTGAAGTTTACTTTCGGTACATATATTATTTTAAGAAAGATGCGTTTGATGGTAGAATATACGCCCCTTAATCAAATAGTTTTCAGGTTTCTCCAAAAATGGATGTTCGAAGGCGTATGCGACGATATTTATGGAGAGTTTATGATTAAAACGCGACCGCAATACTTACGTAACAGGGACCATAAATTTTGGACGAAAAGTTTCAGCATTCGGACAGAAGGGATTCCAGGTTTTTTAAACGGTTTAACGGAATCGATACTTCAATGTGGAAAAACCGTGCGACTTTTACGAATCTGCAGTACAAAGGTACGCGTCCAAGTGAATAACATTAAAGTATCGTATAATTGTAGTACAAACTACACCGTACTGATCTCAAAACGATGTTTTAGAATCCCGTGTGCCGTGTTTGTCTGACTGAACAACCCGAAGTGAAGGTTTGCTTGAGTATAAACGCGTTATACGAACAATCATTGAGATACCGTATTTACGAAGAGAAAGGAAAATCTGCCCTTGGTCCGATACTTTCCCTCTCCACGGCCATACAAGGTAAAAAACAACTGGAAAAGGAAATGGCCGAGTTTGTAGTTCGCGCACAACGTGATACGCTCACGAGAATCAGGGGTAAGAGAAGCTTTTTCGAAATTCTAAAATATCCGCTAGATATCTAGATATATCAAAAATATGTCAGAGTACTTTCTGTTTTTCGATTTCAGAAGAACGAGAGGCTGCGCTGAAGAAGATAGCACAAACAAAACGCGACTTCCTAACAAATTTGAAAGAACAATGTTTGATTGTCGAAGCACAGAAAAAGAATAAGAATAGAAAACAGAAGAAAGAAATTGAATCGTACGATACGGAATTTTTATTCGGAAGTAGCGCTTTGCAAGAAAATTTACGACGCATCGAACGGTACACTAATTTTCTGATTCTACTTGTCATTTACTGTTTGGTTCCGTAACTGTTAATCTTAGTCAGAAATGAATCTTTTTCTTGTCGCAGAACAAATATTTTGAATTACTATGAGAATCTAGCACTCGACATTGATAAACGTCACGCACGTTCTCAATGGCGTGCTAAGAGAATGGCATTCTATGATAAGAGAGTGGATGTACTAACGTCGACGAAACAAAATTCGCAGGACCTATTCAGGAAAATTCTAAGAGAAAGGGACGAAGCAGATGAAGTAGAAAAAGTAAAAGAAAAAGGAGAAGAAGAAGAAGAAAAGGCTAAAGCTGAATCCGTTTCTGTATCCATCTCGGGATCGAGCCCTCTGACAGAAATATCAATACCGTTCGAAGACGAAAATAAAAATTACTCGAGAACATCTTGTCGAAGCATTGTTCGCACCGCATTCGTCGACATAACTACGAACAATAACAACGTAGAGAACAGTTTCTGTGATTTCTTGAACAATCGAAAAGTAGAAGAAGAGTCGAAGCTAAACGATACCCCAACCAGAACAGCGGCCATTGTTACCACGGATACCAATCGGTTATACACAGACTCGAATACAACGGTACCTTACATCAAGTCGACCGTCGTCGCCGTTGAGAGACCAAATGTCTTAAACGTTGTCAAGATCGATAATGCGGCAGCGATGAAATCGTTCGTTAGCAAAGACTCGACGTGGTCCTTGGAAGGTAATATGACGCCAAATAATAATGAATTTGACATACGAAAGATTCGGATCGCATCGAATTCGAACGATTTGCCAAGAAATGTTGTCGATGATACCACGGATACTCCGAACGAGAGAAACGGCTTGGAAACACCCATGTCTTGTACGACGGACAATTTTCCTTCATCGGTGCAAAGTCCTGTGTCGGAAACGCATCCTTCAGAGGATCGATCGCCCATCGAAATCTCAACTACCGACATGTTATCCAGTAACTCTCGTACATGTACAAAATCGCCTACCGCCATGAGAAAAGATGCAACGTTCTCCGACATATTTGCGTTGCAACAGGACGAACCGCCTTCCATCACTACCATCGCGTTAACGGAAACAACTCCTTTAACCGTTGCCGACATCGAACTGATCGATCACACTTCCCTCCAAGCTTATCTGGAGAAATCGATTCGTATTCCTCTCGAAGTGCAGAGCCGACTCGTTAACAATGCCGTTATCAAATACTTCGTGGAGGAAAATAATTTACTATTGCACTTGCACAGCCTAAGAAGTTACTTCTTCTTGTTGAACGGAGAATTCGCCAAGAGCTTGACAGATTCGCTGTACACCCGTCTGTACGAGATCTCGTTACCGGTTGAATTATTTAATTCGGCCACGTTAACGAATCTGCTAGAACGAGCCCTAGTTAATTCGTTCAATAGCGTTTACGTAAACTCGGAACTTCTCGGCCTATCGGCGATAAACGCACCGATGCAGTTACATGTATGTAAGCGACAAATCTACAATGCGTCGTTCGTTTTAGTTTTACTTTTTTGTTACTCTTATATTTACATATGTATGTACTTGTATTGTATCGTAACGCGCCCTCGCCTACGCTTCGTAGATGTCCGATCCAGCTGCATTGGACTGTCTTTCGCTGAATTACAAGATAACTTGGCCGTTGAATATTATACTCGACGACGCGGTTATGCAACAATACGGTAAAGTATTTAAATTTCTAATAACAAGCGGCCGGGTATCATGGGTGTTACAAGAAGATTTCAATATCATGAAGAGAGAACGGAAAACACTCGCGTCGCCACAATATCATAAGGTGAGTTGACTTTCGTTTGTCGATCACAGAATTTATGTACAATATACATACAATGATGCTCGTGTCGATTTGTTCACAGTTGCAGCTCTACAGACATTCGATGACGCAGTTTATGAACGCGTTGCATAATTATTTAACGTGTAGCGTCTTATACGCTAGTTGGACTGAATTTGAGAAAGATTTAGAAAATTCTTTGACCCTGGATCAAATATATTTGTCGCATGTAAATTACATAAAACGAATACTTTCGAGGTAAGAAATTTACGGGTTTTCATAGAATGGCCTTTTCCTTACTCGTCTTATTCGTTTCTTTTTACAGATGTATGCTCAATGCTCGTGGTGAAAAAGTACGCGTATGTTTAAACAATATATTTAAAGTTATCTTGAAATTTCACAATAGATTACGATCTCAAAGATGGACCATGAAATCTACGGTATGCGTACATCCCAATTTTAAGAGACTAGAACAAATGTATCAAGCGTTTTGCGAATTACGCGCATACATGGCGCATGTTGCGTTTAAATTAGCTACTAGCGGTTATCAGCCACATTTAATGCATTTTTTAAATGCCCTTAACATAAATCATTTATACGACTTAACTGTAAAATCTTATCGCGGTTCTTCAACGGAACCTTCAGACTTATGAAACGTTAATTTATTATCTTTGAAATTTGTATCTTTCATCGTAAGTTAACGATTAATAAAAACAAAAAAAAAAATGATAGAGAGAGAGAAAGAATCAACAAAGCCGGTGGTGACGCTGCTGGACGTTAATATTACATTAGCGTATCTTTTCTTACTCTTTTCCACTGTAATTAACGAGCGTGGATTTCTCTTGGACAATCATGTCGGCACAACGCGAACACAAGCCATCTTCACGTTCTTCGGGATACCTTCTACATCGTTCGCATAAAACTTTCTGGACAGCATTCACTTGAATGTTCGTTTCGGCAATGGTTTGGTTCTCGATCAAATTTATCGAAGATGCTTGCAATATTTCACACAATTCGGACGTCGATTGTATCTTGTTATCGTGCAGAAGCTGCACGACATAGAAAGAAAGAAACAAACACCAAATTAGATATTCTCCTATACAATGTATTCTCGGTTTATTTTTTATATTTCGTTTGCATTTTCCGTAGAAACACGATACTTACGGAGAGCCAGAGGAAATCCTGTTTCGTGGCTTCTATAGTAACAGACGATTGCCATCTATTTGTACCGGTGATGTTTTGAAATTGTTTTCTTATACGAAGGGCCGCGTCCACGCGTTCTACGATTGTTTGATCGTTCCAAGACTCTGGAATCTCGTACGATGTACGGTAGAACGGTACTTTACTTTCATCGTGATTTTCCGGATGATGTAACCATGCTTCTTCGACCAGATGCGGTACAATCGGAGCCATAGTTCTCAAAAGAATGGTCAAAGTTGCTCTGAGAACTTCAATAACCGCGATACGCAACGGTGATGTAATTTCGTCGCAGTAGAGTCTGTCTTTGATAAGGAAACAGTACAGAGCCGATACATCGTTTGCTACGAAATTCATAATCGTTTTACTGGCGTGATGATATTTGTAACCGTTGTAATGTTGTAACATCTAACGAAGTAGAAAATTATCGTGAAACGCATTATTAGTCGTAGAGTAAAATGAAAAATTGGTAATTATATAGAAGTTGGTCCTCCTCACTGATTTTGATGACCTTGAAATATGTTGTCAAGGTCATCATTCTGAACAACTTTTCCCTATACGTGTTACCGCCGCTCGATTTTAGTTTTCGAGATATTCGCAAGACACTGCCCGCCCAGGCATACGAAAATCGAAGAGTAGTCTTTCAAAATTGAAAGCTCACCTTATGTAAGTATGTATGACCAGAATAAGACCCTGTATTCTCTCTCATCTTCACAGCGTCTTTACAAAAAAAAAGTAAACAGACGCCGCGCCGGAACAGGCTTACGTTGCCACGGAGCGTGCAAGAATACGGAAACTTCAATACGGTAGTAGCAATAGTTTTTAGCGAATATCTCAAAAACTAAAATCGAGCGGCAGTAACATGTACAGTGAAAACGGATTATACGTGGCCTACACTTCTAAGTTAGCCGACGTCGAAATATCCCTACTACCACGGGGCATACCCCGTGAGGGGCCCAGAAGCTCGAGAGCCGCCGCCGCTGAGAAGTATGAACATGACACCGGTCGGGTATATCGGTGTGAGACCAGAAGACCACTACGAATCCAATTACAAAACTTCTTTATTTTTTTATGAAACTTTTGCCAACATATTCGTGGCGTTATTCTGATTAAAATGATACTAAACGCGATATAATTCAGATCACATTTACACTAATTTTCCGTTAATGTAATTGTAATGGGAAGTAACTTTCATCGTTCATTACACACGTAAATATCATCGGAATTATATCATATTTGGTTTCATTTTAATCAGAAAAATGCCACGAATATGTTGGTGCAAGTCCCATAAAAAAATAATAAAAAATAAAGAAGTTCTCGAGCTTCGCTGTCCTTTTCTAGATTCAGCACTGCACCAATGAAAGTAGAGTCTCGTCGGCAGCATTGGCGACGCTGTGACTTTGGCACGTAACGTGTAGGACATATGAATTACTGCGTGTTTACAGACCGATGTTGGCTGTAAAAGACGTCAGACTATTGCTGTCCTTTCTACGTTCGAAACTTCATCAAAGAACATTGCCCCGAGCACGACAAGACCCGAGTTTCCGGCATATAAAGCGGATTCACTGTATCGGAAAAAGTTATTCAGAATGATGACCTTGGCAACATATTTCAAGGTCATCAAAATCGGTGAGGAGGACCAACTTCTATATAATTACCAAAAAATTCAATTTTGAAAAAGATTCATAGGGTTACGCTACCTCTTTGTTGTAACCATACAATCTGTACATCATGTATTTGTCGATGATTCGGTACTGTGGCTCGCAGCGCACGTCTTGACGGTGCGAACATAAAGCTCCCAAAAGGAAACGCAATATCGAACGTATTCTATGAATGGATTGTTTGCTACCATCGAGTAATGCTTTCGAGACAGGCACTTGCAAATGCTGAGACCCATGACTAGCCACCCACCACCTTTGGAAAAAATAAACGGAAAACAATTCGATGAATATTATAGGTTTCGTCAGATAATTTCATTAGGTTCATTGCTTTCAAAAGTGTACCGTGCACTCATATACCTTAAAACATCGACGCCATAAATCGGCTTTTTTTCCAAATTGGCTCCACCTAGGAGAATTTCTTCAGGATTGATTACATTTCCTATGGATTTTGACATCTTTGATCCATTTTCGTCGACTGCAAATCCATGCACGAATAGCGCCCTAAAATCGCAAAAACGAATATCAAATGAATATCTCAATCTTCTCGACACATCCCTCCCAATTGATAGATGTTTCGCTTACTGATAAGGTGGTCTGTCTTGTAAAGCGATAGACGTTATCAACGACGATTGAAACCAACCACCGAATTGATCGTATCCCTCTAAATAAAGGTTTGCTTTGCCTTCCGGCAAAACTGCTGACCACGATATGCCACTGTCGAACCAAATGTCCAGGATATCCTGAGAAAAGTATTCGCGCTATCAATCTTGGATTCTATGTACATATACTATATTCTTCACGGAAGTGTTTACCTTTCCTTTTTCCATGTCGTCTATGGGAACGTTCATCTGTTGAATCACGTCCAATCCTAGTAATTCTTCCTCGGAATATTTCCACCAACAGTCGGGACCGTACTGATCGATCGAATGACACAGACGTTCGATCAATGCCCTAAAAGAATATCGAAGATCAGAAGAACACAACAGTAAAAACGATAATGTATTGCAGATCCTCATGAAGTATACCTGCTCGTAAACGGTTTACCAGTTTTTTTACTGTAAAGCACAGGTATGGGTATTCCCCAGGAACGTTGCCGCGAGATACACCAATATGGTCGATCTTTTATTCCAGCGATCAGAGCATTCGTAAAAGATGTGCGATTGCATTCAGGATATATTTCTATGTCCTTGACACTGTCCTTGTGCAAACACGATACACTCATTTCCATTAATCATCTATCGCACGAGCCATACGTCAACTATAGGTCTACTACTATAGTCTACATGCGTATAAAAGAGGAAATGTGAAAAAGGATATCTTACAATGGCTTTGTCCCTCACGGAATTTATATTGAAGAACCATTGACTGCTGGCGCGAATAAACACCGGCTGTTTTGTTCGCCAATCGTACGGATAACTATGCGTGAACATTTCGACGTGTAACACATCATCCGCGATACTGTGTAAAACTTTATCCGTTCCTTCCGTCAATACGCTCAGTCCTTGAAATTCTGAACCAGCTGCTTCGGTGAATCGACCTTTCACATCTACCATGGATACCTACACATAAAAAGTTTCACGAATCATCAGCGATTAAAACACATACTTCAGCATGTTCGTTCGAAACTGTTGTATACTATAAATTTCAATATTATGTACTCACGACAGGCATTTTATTCTCCAACGCGACTAAAAAGTCTTCCCGACCATGTGCGGGAGCAGTGTGAACCAGACCCGTTCCTACAGTCATCGTGACGTGTTGCGCAGCTAAGAAAGGCAATCTAATTTTCTCAAACGGATGAAGATACGTGGTACCCTCCAATTCTTTGCCTGAAACATCAATACCGATCGCGCGGACATAGTCAAACCATTCGAATAATTTCTACCACGGATTATAACAGAGACAATCGAGACTACCTTCAAAGCGCATTATTGGCTTCAGTGGGCCGATTTTGGTTTCAACGTTTTTCAACAACTCCTCCCCGATGATGTTCAAGTTTCCCCTGGTATCTTCGGCGACGCAATACATGCCATCCGTTGAAAAACAAAGAGCTCGATTGGCTACCAAAGTCCAAGGCGTTGTCGTCCATGTAAGCGCGTATACGACACGATTTTTTAATCGATTCAATTTTTTCGGCAAATCATCGATGCGCATACGAACGATCGCGCTTTTACTTTGATGCTTCTCGTTGTATTCCAATTCAGATTCTGCTAGTGCTGTTCTACGATATAATGATACCAAACGAATCTTACAACCCCTCAAAATAAAATCAAATTTAATATTTCATTGTACCTGGAAGAAGCTGACCAGTAGACAGGCATGAAATCCCTAAATATAACACCCTGTTCGTACAACTTTATAAATTGTCGAAGTTGGTTTTTTACGTACGAAGACCGATTTGTAAAGTAACATCCAGATTCTTTCCAATCGGCCGTAACGCCCCAAGATTGAAAAGCTCGTCTCTGTTGAATAACAGCTTTCTCCGCGTATTCTCGAGCTATGATTATTGTAAAACAAAATTAAAACTTTGCGACAAGAATTAATATCGCTTGGAAATCATGCTCTGAACTCTTACCTTGCTGCCTGATCGTTAAAGGATCTTGCACATTGATATCTTGAATAGCTTTCAGCTCGATCGGTAGTCCATGACAGTCCCAACCAGGGACATAATGAACGCGTTTACCCTGCATGACATTGCTCCTCAACGTGACGTCTTTAAGAATCTGTAAGCAAAGCAACGAAAAATGACAAAATAAAGACACTATGAACATCGTAGTGGAGCTATCACCTTATTAATAGCATGTCCCATGTGTGGAATTCCATTGGCGTAAGGAGGTCCATCGTGTAAAACAAACTCTGATCCCAACAGATTTTTCCTTTGCCATTCGTATAATTCGGAAAAACCACATTTCTAGAAAAACACAATGTAGTGGAAGGTACATACGTAGTCGAGTAAACGAAAAATTACTTAATTCTTTCAAAATTGTATATGTGTATATAAATTTCTTACCGTAGTTAGATACTCGTCTTTTTCGATCCGTTCTTTTCCATTAATTTGCACTGGAAACAGAGTTCGTGGAAGTAGAACAGTTTCCGAATACTTGTTGCTTTTTTTCAACGTGGCTTTTACTTTGGTACCACGAGCTATTTTTTCGTTCACTTTATTTTTAACCGAACTAGTGAAGAACGTTCGCCTTTGTCCAACTAATAGTCTATACATGTTTACAATTGTACAGCGCGAACGAGTTTTTACTTTACAATAGGTTACACGTTACACGTGAGTTTACAATTCGAACGTGCGAACCAAATAACAAATCAATAATTCTATCGATACGAAAAACAATTCTTGATATCCATTAACAAAACATTATTCGAACGAAATTACATATAATGTAACCAACACCGAACTTACACTCGTACGTTTTTTTTTCTTTCTATAATTCGAACGGTCATATGCATCACCGTGTTTTCAATCAGCAAGAATATTAAGTTAGATGTATGTACTTATGTATGTTGGACTATTAAAATTCGTAGTTATATTAGCAATGCTTCATATCTGTTAGTTAGAAGGGAAGTTAAGTAGCCGTTAAGATAAAACGCGTCGTAAAGAAAATTTGGAAAGAAAGAGAAAGCAGTATGCGTGTATAGTAAACAAGGAACCGAGGTGCACGACGATAGGTAGGTTAGTCCATTCTTGTTCGTCCCAACTGATCCGATTTCGGTCTAGCGTATACGGTTAATATCGACGAAATATGGCTACACTTTTCGAAAGCTCGTTTCTATCGAGCAGACTGCATCGCATCGAAGAACGATACGAAGAACCGACAAACACTTTTGGCAAATGCGACTGTACTAGCTATAGCTATCTCGTGCTGAGCGTTGTTCTATTCACCATTGGTACAACTATCACTATTTTCGCTTTGGACGACGTTGCGGATGAACATATATTTTTGAATCTCGGTGAGTTGTGGTTCATCGGTCCGATGTTCATTTGTTCCGGACTTATGGTGGCCGTCAAGTGTATGCTCTACCTCCGAAGAAAATCCGTTATACAAATGATTTTTCATCAACGACAGTTGTTTAGGGTGAGTAGGCAGCACCTGCTTGTTTCGCGATTATCTTTCGTTTTCATATTTTTTCGTTGATGACGATTACCTTAATGAACTTGTACATACCGATCCTTAGACCTATACCTATGTACCTGTACCTATAATATACCTACATATACTTATACTTATTCTTATATTTATTATCATAATCATAATCATGATCATACTCGTACTCGTATTTGTAACTCGTAACGCGGTTTTTTACTTCTCAAATCAATATCCGTGGTCAGTTATCGTATATCGTTTATTTTGCGAACATATCGATCGTTCATGATTCGAATCAACAACGTTTGTATGTATACATATATACTTACGTTGCCCGCTCTAAGCGACAAGCGCGGCAATTACTCGAACACCAAAAGTTTATTCGAACGACGATCAAATTGAAATTTCTTTCGAATAATTAGATCGATTCGATAAACCGGAGGCACACGTAGTTTGTTGATGTATACAATTGATTAGATTCAGCATATACAGGAATTGACCGGTACTCGTGGCATGGGACCAATCGGCAACATGGGTTCGGCAACATCGAGTCCGCCTTCGTACGAAGTAGTTGTCCAAGAAGTTCCGAACGAATTACCTCCGCCGTCTTACGCAGAAGCAGTTGCACTTTTACACAAGACTCTCGCCAATGGTAAATCCTTTATTTGTAACGTTATACTTCCGGAAGAAAACGGATGCAAAATTGATAAAGAAATTTTGTTCTATTCTATTTCAGATGTAAAATCGAATCGTGGTACGATCTCCGATGAAAATGTTGCTGTAGCCGAAAATATAACACAAAAACCGTGAAACCGGTATTTCTTCCGAACGGAAGATTCAGGATTACGAGTAATTGTAACTTAACTGTTTCCTACTTAACCGCGAAGGATCGCTCGTTTCTTTATATTTTCGCTATGCTAAACGAGCGTTCGTTCTTCCGAACAGATTGCGAATCTGACATGTAAATAATGCCATCTGTATCCGCATTGTATAGTATGTATTCATCGACAAAGACAAAGGACGAAGAGGGATCATCTCGACAAGCGTGACACATTCGAACTTTACAGAAAAAGTTGATAACACGGCGAGACGACCGCCTTTGCTTTGTCTTCTTCCCTTACCGTCAAAAGAGTTCACCGTTTACTCGAGTTACTCGATACAATTGTCTTGATTCAAGACAACTTGATTCTGTCTACGACTACGACTACGACTACGACTACGACTACGACTACGACTACGGCTACCGCTACGATTACGACTACGATTCGATCGATAAAAACGATAGTATCAAATGATAAAAGATCTAACAGCGTTCCTAATTCATCGAAACGAAACGACTTTCCTTCGTTGCGATTACAACGCTAGAACACAGAAATACAGAAGAGAATGTTATTATTATACTGTCTGTAAATTGCTATAAGCATCGAACGGATATCATCACAGTTTATTCGATTATGAAATGTTTTACTGATATGATATGCATACGTATATTTACTAACGATACGACTAGAGGGGAAGAAACGAGGTAGCAAGATCATTGTCGGTGTTTTGTATAAATCTTATTTCATTAATTGTTTTTATGTCGCACATTACCGAAATGATTAAAAAGACCTATGTGTTTCGTACAACCAGTTTATTATATCGATCCGGTACATAGCTAGTCGCGAAACGAGAAATGCTTTTTCAATGGTTCCATTGCACAGCGAATACAAAATGTACATTAACAATATTTAGTACTTTTTCTAGTACGCGCTTCTTTTGTAAAAACGAATTTCTTCAGACAGATCATATATAAACTGGACACATCGAATAAAAGAAAGACACAATATTGTGTAATAGGGATAGAGGGACGAAAAGGATATACGTACCTATGTACCGCCGAAGCAAGTACAAAAGGACGAAAAGGATGAAAAGGATGAAAAATGATGTATAATATACCTGTTAGGATTGAGCAACGGCCAACATTTCTTCTTGATGAATCAGATGAGTCGTGTGATTAACAAGGCTCATTAATTTCGATAACGAAGCGGCCCATGCGTCCAATAGAGCAGCTGGTTCTTGCGTTCCTGTGAATCGGACCACACCAGCCAATCGATCTGTACGGGCATTTATCACGCCGGTTTCTACTAAATTGCAGAGACACGCTTCAGTTTCTTTAACCGGTAGATCCAATAACTCAGCCATACGCGTTAACGTGATATTTGTGTAGTATTTTGCCATGATTCGAATATTCTGTAAATTCCGTAAAAACAAAATTTCAACGATTCGTTGCAGTTTATTCGACTGTAAAAAGATTGTAAAATGAAAAATTAGATTGGCACGCGTACATGTTCGACAACTCTGTTTCGAAGATCGGCCCATCGTTTGCGACCCTCTTCGGTCGAAGGACTAAAAACTTCAGTTGCTCTCAAATCTTTTTCATAGATTTCACAAAGTCCGGACCATTTGATCAATTCCGGATTCACGAACAAACGCAACAGCTCTCTGCAAACAAAAGGAGAAGTTTAAAGGAACCACGATCGTACGCACGATCGATTGAAGAAGCGCGATCGCTTCCTATAATCAAATTACAGAGAAATAAACAAGTACTACTTGTATGTGAGTATTTCGTCGAGAAGTTTATCCGCGAGTAATCTGTGGGTCAAATCCGCCTGTTCTGGTTCGTGCGGTGCAAGAACGAGATATAAAACGGCTCGCGAAAGAGCGGTATGTCTCTTTTTGGGATCGTCTCGAACAGCTGGTGTTTCCAATACCGCTCGATTGTGTCTGCACAATTCCAAGTGCCAGCTCTCGTGACGGGCTAGCTCCATCATAAGACTGAAATGTCGCGATAAACAGTTAATTTCCAGAATGTTAAAACGATAAATTTCAAATTTTAGCTATTCACAGCACAGTAACCATCTTACTCGTAATATTTTAATTTGAGAGCTTGTGTCTCTTCGTCGTCGTCGTCCTTGAAAAATTTCACGTTTATCTTCTTTGCTATTATTTGTGTCCGCATAAAGTCCTTCTTCGCTAAACACAATCTCATTTGCTCCAAGATCAGAGAGGCCTTTTCCAATCGCGACATACTGCCGTATGTTTCAACCTGGACGGATTACATACGAATTATTGCTCGCCTGAGTACTTGACTGTAACGCGCATACCTGTAATTCAAGCATAACCGCTGTGGCACCAGAAATATCGCCATCCTCCTCTTTGATCTTTGCCAAGCGATGCGTAAGCCTCGCTCTTTCAACTTCCACGTAAATCTTTGGAAATACATTCGTACGATTATTTGGAAAGTTTAAATTGTAAATTTAAAATGCGTGTTGCTTACGTACCTTTCCTTCTGTTACTGTACGCAAAGTTTCTATTAATTTGATCATAGTTTCTTTATCGGGCATTTTATCTACGTAAGTACAACATTCCTGAACCATTTTCGTAACTGCCAATTTCAATTGAGAACGCCTTTTAGACAACAAAACGATATATTCGTTCAGAGCTTCCCAGTTTTTCGCTTCCATACAGATTTGAACAATGGCCACTAGAATTTGGGAAGTACATCCCATGTCCTCTGCCTAAAATGGTCCAAATATTTCAATTATTTCCAGACAACCGTAACGGTAGAGGACATTGTATAAATCTTAAAGAAAATGTTTAACCGTTCGTGTCTGTTTTTCTAAAGCAAGCAATTGGCCCAAAGCGTTGAACAACATCCCCTCGCTAGCCAACTTTTTGCACTCAGGGATCTTAACCTCGCAGATACTGCTGTAGTCTACTTCCATTTTCACCTGTAGCTTTTCACAGAAAGAAATTGCTTGGAACTTAAACTCTATATAACGAAGAATTTGCCAAATACAAGTAAACGGTTTACCTTTTTACCAGTGATAAGTATGTATCTACCACGGTCACCTGATTCTTGCGTCTATACAAACTGAAAAACTGAACTGTGTTTTTCTTTCTTACATCTAACGATCTTGCTTCCTTCTGTAACAGAATTTCACAAGAAAATGCAGCAGTCGCACCGATGGAACGATAAAGTTTTGAATTCGTGCAGTTAACATTCATCAATGAACATGATCAAAAAGCGACTGTCATGCACTTACCGTGAAAGCGTGAAAATCACCACTGCCAACGGTTCGGAATTCGAAGTAAAATGTACCTAACCAAGATTTAAAGTATGTAAATACAAGATGTGTATATATAGACGACACTTCATTCAACTTCGTTGAATTTCCCCGAATCGATGTTATTCGTAAACAATCGTCGATTGCTCCGTGTATAATTAATATTCGATCATTCTATATACAATATACGTATGATTTTTTTTTTTTTGAGAGAGAAAGAGAACATGACTGTAGATTACAAGATCTATAAGCCTTCAGGCTCAGTTCAGTACAGAACTTAAAGTTTACATGCGTGTGCACACGTATACTAAACAAAACTAATTTCAATTTTATTAATTAATAAAATTTACTTTTAATAGCAATGCCATCTGACGAGGGAATAGATGGTACCAATTAGAAGTAGCTTGTCGTTTTATCGTAGATGGCATCGCGAGTCTTTTCTATCGTGTCAATCGTGCGTGATCGCGCGCCGAGGAAACGTAGAACACTTGACTTATTGTATTGTAACTAATGTTACAATCGACGACTCGAGATTGACAGCATTCATTCAGAAGAACTGATAAACCAATGCAGGAATATTAGAAATATATTTAATATAATCAGAATTTGCACAGGTTTCCTGTATTTACAGACATAAAGTACATTGGCCAACAATTGCAAACTGCATCGTGTATCGTGAATCACGTCATTCGCGACCACTGATTATTTCGAAACAAGAGAGAATCCCTATTTCGGCAGGAGACCGATTGTGTATCGAAACAGGACGAGAAATTAAATTGAACATGCATTTTTCGATCGTGGATGTACACAACAGTATACTTAGAATACCTATATAAATGCCTACACACACTTATGTAGAAACATGATGAAATATTGTAATCCATAAGCGATTTGTTGACAATCGATTCGAATAGCACGTGTCCCTATGTACTCGTGTTTATAAAAGCAACGAGATCGTAAATATATACGTATATACATTTTGTATATGTTATATATTATATGTATTATAAATACACACGCGTACACAAGATAAGTGTTTATTGTTTATGTACCGGTTTAAATGTCTAACACAGGCATATGCACGTTGATACATATGTATAGACGTGTTTATAGGTTGCTATAGGCTGATGTATACCAGAATACTAACAATGAAAGTATGTATTTACGTACTGACAATGAATCGAAAGTTCGAATTATCGATCGATCGATCGATTGCTCAATCGGTTGGCTGGTAAGCCGGTTGGTGAATTTATGCGACAATTCCAGATAATTCGTGGATTTAACGAGAGCTATTAAATATCTGTCGGGTTTTGTCGCAATCGTTGGTATTTAATGGTTGACGCGAATCTGTTTTCGATTTGTAAAATTGCTATGAAATTGAACGAAACGTTGCAACGATTGTCTCTCTCGAATTTGTAAATATATGTTTGAAACTAAAACTGAAACCGAAATCGAAATCAAAATCGAAACCGAAACCGAAACCGAAGGAATTTTGGTGACTCTGCTTGCATCCGTTGGCTCCACGGTACGCGGTACCTCGGTTCTCGTTCATTTTCTATCCGCATCCGCGTCTATGTATCTATATAGTTATCTGTTCGGTTATCTATCCATCTATTTATCTATCTATCTATCTATCTATCTCTCTAACTATTTATCTATCTATCTGTCTATCTATATCTATCTATCTATATCTATCTATATCTGTCTGTCTACCTCTCCTTTTTCTCTCTCTCATTCTATTCCGGAGGAGGGTTCGCTCACTTGGTGCTATGTCTACGTACTCTCGTACTCAGGAGAGCGACGCGTGGGCCCTTCTGGCACTGAGGTCGGCACCGGCCAGTCCGACGAAGATGCAGTGGAACCCGGAGGCAAGAGGTGCACCGATTGCACGGCTCGAGGGTCGCGAATTCGAGTATATGGTTAGACAACGACGTATCACTATCGGGCGTAACAGCAGCAAGGGTGAGGTCGACGTCAACATGGGCCACTCCAGCTTTATCTCGCGACGACACGTCGAAATCTTCTACGATCATCCCTTTTTCTTTATGACCTGTAACGGTAAAAACGGTGTTTTCGTCGATGGAATTTTCCAGGGAAGGGGCTCGCCTGTCTTTCAATTACCAAGGACGTAAGATATATTTCGAGTCTTTCCAGTGTCGACTTAACCTGTCTTGCACGTTTCTCGCATGCTTCTCACACGCACAGCGCACAGAGCATAGAGCCGTTCCATTCGATGGGTTCGGTGTTTTGAGCAAACGTGTCCTATATATTTCGAATTATTTCCCCAATATGGTCGCTTCTTAACCGATATACCAGGACCGGCCAGTTTCGAATCGCAGTCGTCCAACGCGAATGAACCGATTTCATTTGAAACGGGTCGTTCCGTTGCTTCGTGTTCTTTCAGTTGATCGACTTTCTTAGTATCTTTAGGATTTTGCGCGTAGTTTGCTATAGCTCTTGCAAGACTCCAAGTCCTAGCCAAGTGTTCTAGTCTATTTTCTGTTTCTGGAACGTTTGATTTGTGTTGCAGGTGCACATTCAGGTTCCCGAGTACAAATATAAGGCTGGTATTTCAGTCGCTGGTGGACGAGCAAGAGCAAAACAGCGTACGAGTACCTTCTCCTCCGAGACAAAGGCCACCGTTGCCACCTTTACGCATCAATATCCCGGATGCAGGCTGCAGCAGTCCGTTTCCCTCTCCAACTGGTACCATCAGCGCGGCTAACTCTTGTCCTGCTAGTCCTCGTGCTGGCCAGGGAAGGAGAAACATATCGGCGGATCTACAGATGGTGGCAGTGTACGCGGCTGCTGTTGCCAACGATCCGCAGAACTCGAATTTGGAAAGGCACGATGGAGGACCTAGCTGTAGCAGGCAGATAAGTCCCGAACCAGGCATCGAGACCCGCTGTAGGGCAGGAGGTAGCAACGGACCTAACGGTACCACCGCTCGTTGCAGTCCTCCCAAAGACGATACCAAGCCACCGTATTCGTACGCTCAACTAATTGTTCAAGCGATAGCATCTGCGACAGATAAGCAGCTCACATTATCTGGCATTTACTCGTACATCACCAAGAATTATCCGTACTACAGAACGGCTGACAAGGGCTGGCAAAACTCAATTAGACATAATCTTTCGTTGAATCGTTACTTCATCAAAGTACCAAGGAGTCAAGAAGAGCCAGGAAAAGGATCTTTCTGGAGAATAGATTCTCAGTCAGAAGCGAAACTCATAGAGCAAGCTTTCAGACGAAGAAGACAGCGCGGCGTTCCCTGTTTTCGGGCACCGTTCGGTCTTTCGTCCAGGTATCGTAATCTACAATATAATAGAGACTCGTTTCGAAACAGCTTCATTGGCATGCACGCTTTTCTAATATCAATCGGAAGACGTAATCGTCAATCGTAATCGTTTACGTGACATTGTCGCCTTTAAAACTAGGAGCGCCCCCGCTTCGCCGTCTCACGTAGGAATCAGTGGGCTAATGACGCCAGAATGTCTGAGTAGGGAAGCCTCTCCGGGACCAGAATCCTATCCGGATAGTTCCGTACCTTCTCCGGCTGGTGGTCAATTAAATAGTCAGTCCGCGCCAGGATCTCCAGGGCATCCGTACGTGCCCTCGAATCAAACGTCGCATAAAGGTCGTCTGATGCAACAAATTACCGTTGTCACGAACGGCGTTACCGGTGACGCGACCAGAGAAGGTATTTACTTCAATCGCTATTATCCTTTCCTGTTTCTCTACTTCGGTTTCTCTACTTGTGCTCTCTCGTCTTTCCCTCTATTTTTGCTTGTTTCGATCAGTTTGGCTGGCAAACCAGCTGGCATATATTTACTCTAAAAAGCCCGCTTCGAATTGTTTTAGATAAGTACGTTGTATCCGGAAACGCTATGGAGGAGCATTCTCTTTCTCCGGCTGGTCAGTACAGTCCGGCTCCTGTTATCGTACAAACCACATATAACTACAGGTACCGTATAACGAACCAATGATCTCGATTGCCGATCGAAGGGCCCACTGAAACCAATCGTTATTTTGTATTCAGCGGAAGCTTCATTGGTCCCGACGCAGGCGTCGGAGTCCCGAAACGCTCGCACGAGGAAATGGATAGTTCTCCGGGTTCACCGGCACCGCTCGCTATCGTGGAAAGTCCTGAACCTCTCGAGCATCAGCAACTTCAGTCGAAACGTCAACGCTTTCACGAAATGGACGACCACTGAATCGTTCTTGTCCTAGCTTTCCGTTACGTAGGACACTTGTTACATCGCGCTATTCGCTCATCGTTGAATATATCTGCACGCGCGTGTACCTCATACCTGCTCATATGTGCGTTCGCATCGCATCGCATCCGCATCCACATCTACATCAACATTCAGCATTCAGCATTCAGCATCAGCATCGGCATCCGCATCCGAGTACGCGTATACGGACGCGCACACGTTCGCGTTCACGTTCACGTTCACGTTCACGTTTGTACCAAAACTTTCGGATGCATGCCCACATGTCCATGCCCCATCTAAGTCTACGCGCATCCTCATCATTGTATGCGTGAGTATCAACAACGCATACATGCGTACACTCAATGTTGTACTTTCATTTTATACATACCGATTTCTTTAGTCTGCGTATAATAAATACTCGATTCAATTTATCGTTTAACGCAACAAGTGGAACATTGCTAGAATGATAACAGAAGAGAAAAGAAAAGACCGGGTGGTTCCTTTTCGGGTTCAAACTTGTTTTGCCGTTCAGTTTTACGCAACCTTTCTAGTATCTCGTATCGTATCGTATCGTATAGTATCGTATCGTATCGTATCGTATCGTATCGTATCGTATCGTATTGTAACGTATCGTATTATATTGTATCGTATCGTATCTTGTCGCGCATCGCCAGCAACGACAAGAAGAAGCGCGTGTGCGCTTAAAACACGCGCGTGTAAGGTGTCCCGATATATTTGACAGTATCCGCTCGAACGTGATCCCGCATCGAATACAAATTGCGAACCGACCGTTCGGATAGACGCGTAAAGTAACGAATGCTTGGTCAAGAATCAATCGATTTCGAAAGTCCGAAGGAAACGCGTGTACGGCCGTACTCTACTTGGAAAATTAAAACCGTACAACAACAGTTTTGCGTTACTCCGCATCGTCGCGATCGTAGAATAACATTTATTTAACTGACGAGCTATTAAGATTAATGGCGAATCGAGGAGGGTATGCAAACATTTCAAAATACGTAAGTCGAAGCACGCAATTTCGCCTCGTTTCCTCGGTCGTTCGTTGAATCTGGATCTCTGTGTATTGCGGCCATTCAACAAGATTGATCTTTCTCGAGAACAAACGCGTTTCTCGAACAAACTGTACTCCACTTTGCGACATGATTTTGTTCTCGAGAACCGGTCGCAGAGAATCTTCTCGGAATATAATCGATAGTACTCTTACTCGGGGACACCGAGGATATGATATATGTATACGTATACATGTGCGTCCCCGTCCGTGTACATATACACATACATGTATGTATGTATGTATGTATATATGTATGTATGTATGCACGCACGTATGTATATTAACGCGGGCGTTCTCGCGCGTACAGAAACGCGTGTGCACGCGTCTCACACATCGAACGAATGCTTCCTTCGTGTTTTTGAGCTACGCTGTGTACGGGCGAGGAACCGGCGCGAGTTTTCCTCTTCGAAAGCCGAATCATCGGTTAGCCAGCGAACGCGCGAGTAACCCTTCCAACAAGACTACTCGCTATCATCGAAAACATAATACTTTTCGGTTGAGAATCATATCGTAACTATCATATTTGAAAAGTTTGCCGAATCTCAAACGGAAGGGGACAGTGTGCACGAGAAGAGCCTCACGTCGTTTGCCTCGCTACCGCGAAACGGAACAACCAAACGAAGAAAGACAGAAAGATAGAAAGATGGATAGAAAGAAAAGTCTGATGTGTTCGGATGCTCTGCTAACATTGCTAATTGAATTTTCTTGAGAGATCGATCGCAAGCTATACCGTAAACAAGCTTCGTAGAACCGTGGAGGATCGTTCTCGTTTTACGAATCGACTTGGCTGGCTACATAGTTGTCTTCTAAACTTTGGTTGTCTAATAAACTTGAATGTTTTTGTTGAGCGTGCAACCGTTACCGTAAAGAAGAGTAGTCGAAAAAGAAAGAAAGAAGAACAAGAAGAAGAGGAAGGAGGAGGAGATGGAGATGGTGATGGAGGTAGAGAACGATGAGGGAGGAGAGAAGAGGACGATTATTCTACGCCTTTTCATTCTTTCCATTCGATCGTTTCCGTCAAGTCGACGGAATTGATTTGTTGCTATTCCCCGAAATGCTCGCGAGCCGTAGACACAAACTGTAGATTGTAGTTCTACGTACGATTGTGAAAAATTGCTATTTAAAAACAAAAAAGCAATACCTTTTTGCTGAATACGTCGTTTGAAACTTCTTTCCGACGTGCCTGTTTATCTGATAAAAGTTATTAACGTACTATAATCATACAGGAAGAGGTGATAGTATTTTTGTTGCCACTTGTAAATAAACTCTTAAACGAATATTCGTGGATCTTTTCTCCAATTCTCGCGTACACCGTTTATAATTTGGAACCGATCGAAAGTCTTTGCGAACACTTGCAATTTGCAGCGTGCAATTGTCTTAACGCTCCTTTCACCAAGTAAACTTATCTTCTTTTCGAATATATTTTCTATTCACGAAGATCGTTTTTCGACTCGCACAAGTATGTGTCTACATAGACCAACTTTTGCAAATTCGGTTTTTTCCGCATCGACACAGTCTTCCTCTCTTTCTTCGCTCCATTTCTACTTCTTTCTTCTCTCTCTTCCTTGTCCCTTTTCCCGTGCCTGGCTGTGCCCGCGCCTGTAATCTGTATTCGTGTTCCAAGTTTCGAATCATCTCGGAAATATTACCGTTCAATTTGTCAATTTGCAAATCGATCGGGTCTTTGTTCGGCGAAACAACGAACCCGAGAGAAAGGAACAAAGTCCCCGTTCGGGAATGAAAAGGGTTGTCGAATTGACCACATCCTGATTAGCGAAACTCGCAATTCCGGCGTCATTTCCAGATGATTTCTTTATTTGACTACGATTCGATATTTTTGTATTTGAATACGTTCGACGCGTGCTTCGTTCGGTTCTTTGTTTCTCGAAAAAAAAAAAGAAAGAAAGTAAGGGCGACGCGACGCCCGTCGTTGATTAGTGTTGATAAATAGAAAGCGGCGAACAATAATCTGTCCGCGATTACTTATTCGTAAAAAAAAAAAGGATCATTCGAAGAGTGGTTTTACAGATGGAAAGGTAACGAATATTCTGTTCGTTATAAGTTTCGTTATGAGTTTCGTCTCGACCAGCTATCTTCGAATTTTTACAGCAGCGCTGGGGAAGAAGCACACGAGGGAAGGAAAAGCGCGGAAAGAGGGATAGTGGAAGCGGTGGTTGGCGGTAAGTGGCATGCTCTGAAAAATATGGTGTGCTCGCGAAAAAACGAAAGCAAGTTCTCAAAACGAGCCTTGCTAAATATACGTGTGCCGGGAAAGATGAAAAGAGAAAAGGGAGAAACAGAGACGGGGCCAGATAGATGGATAGAGAGAGGGTGGCTGGGTGGGAGGGAGTTGGAAGAAAAAGGAAGCGAGAGAGACGGCAAGAGAGAAAACGAAGAAGAAAGGGGGTGTTGCGAGCTTGCGCGACGTTCGACCCGAATCTCTCGTCGGAGCCAGCCAGCCAGCCAGCTAACCAACCAACCAACCAACCAACAAACCAGCCAGCCAGCCAGCCAGCTAGGTAGCTAGTGAGCCAGTCAGTCAACCACCCAGCCATCGGCAATCTTTTATCTAGCAGCATTCTAAGCTTCCGTGCTCCTCTCCTTCATGGACGATCAGTACTTTAACCGGTATAGTATCAATTTAATCAGCTTTCTTGTTGTATTCTTTCGTCACTGTGCGAGATCGTCCGTCGTTCCCTCCGTTTCGCAAACGTTTCTCCCCCGTTCCTCTCGTTGCTTTCCGTAGTCGATCGGAGTTTTCGCTTTTTCGTTTTCTATCGTCACCGTTTATTCGATCGTTTCTCTTGTGTTGCGTTAGAATAATTTTGGTACGACGCTAACGCTCCTGTTGCGAGAGCGTACGTCAATCCTACATCCGTAAACGGAGAAGCACATCGAATCCATATTCTAATTGGTACTCGACTCTCTCTCTCGGTGTTCGCGCGTCCGAATTTTCATTTCAATTTTATTCGGCGAACGAAGCGAACGGTGCGCGGTGTAACGTCGTAATCGAGCTGCGCCGCAAACCCCTCGTATGTCGATCTAATATCTCGTACGCTTCGCGAGATCGAAGCTCTGAAACGCGAAGCCGCGAACAGAAGGTAAGCAGGAATCGGTGACCCGTTAAATCAGATTCGTTTCGTGTTTCGACGCGAAACGCGTGCACGTCGCGTTGAATTCGCAGTCGAAAATAGGCGTTTCTGTGACAAATGGTAACGAGAAAGCAATTGCGGTAACTGGTAACAGGTAACTGGCAACAAGTAAGAGGAATAAGGGCAAGAAAATCGTTGCAGGAAACGGTGCCGCGAACTCAGGGATACTACAATCGGATCGATCCACGGTTCACGGCTAAGTAAAATGCTTCTTTCTTTTTCTTTTTTTGAGTAACGAACCATTGGTCGCTCATAGTTTCTCGAGAATTCTCCGTGTACGCTCGTATCCGTGTCCTCGGTGAAACGGAGCAGTCTCGTCTGCGCGAGCGCAGTATTTTGCGTGTAGTTGCTCGACGTACGCGACAACCCGGGAATGCCAGGGAAAAATAATATTCGCGTTCTCGATGCGATCCTCGAACGTTCGAACGTATTCCCAGGCATTGTTACGCGAGTTTTACCGAATCGGAGCAGAAGAACAACTGGAGAAGGTGCCGAAACTCGTTGTTTTCACCCCTTCTAGCCATCTAGCTTTCTAGCCTCGTAGCCTCGTAGCCTCGTAGCCTTGTAACGTGTAACCAACGAATCGAACGAACCATCGAATCACCGAACAAGATACAGTCGTTTATCTCTACGTTTTCGATCAATTTTTCTGCAAGAAAGCGTATCCGTGAAATGTTAACGCGTCATCTTCTCCTTCCAGTTTTTTGGAAGATTTCAGAAGCTGTTGGTCCGTTGCAAATAGGAGGAGTGAAAAAGAAGAAGAAAGCGACGCGGTTGCGAGCGAGAAGGAAGAGAAAAGATGCGCGATTTGTTCTGTTCCGAACCACCGTCGAGAGGAGAGTTAACACGGATTCAACCAATTATAGCCCCGTTCTCGAGCGAACGAGCTACTTCCGGCTTGGTTAATCCATATACAGAGTAAATCAATTCTCGTCCAAGAATTCTCTTGAACGTGGCCTATGCTTGGATGGCGCTTCGCGGTTCAGGCGTATACAAAAAAAAAAAAAAAAAAAACAAGACGAAGAACCGCGCGTCGTGGAGGGTCGAGACCGCAGGGTTGGTTGCTCGCGATTCAGGGGAAAGGAGGTGATAGCGGTGATGATAGCAGTGACAACGACGGTGGTGGGAGGAGACGAGGGAGGATCGAGGTGGTTGACGAACGCGCGAATGACCATGATTTTGCATTTGCAGGCGGTGTTGGTAAACAACAGCGAACGATGCTGGCACCGGAAAACGCGCGAACGACCTCGGATTGACAGTTCGAGGAGTCGAAAGTGGCGTACCCCTTGGAATGCTCGTGCCAACGGTATCCAACAGTTGGGGCTGGGGAATCTTCGCTTTCCTCGTGCTCGTATTTGCCACCCCCAGTCCTGCCGCGAGTCGCAGAGGTAGGTAGGACATAGGAAAACAGCGTTGTTTCCTCTCGCTTCCCTTTACACCGTTTATCCTTGAAAACCAATGAACATCATGTTATCTCGCCGTTTCAGCGGATCGTGATCACTGCAACAAGACCGTAGAAATATACGAAGACGTGTCGAGTCCGGCTGTAACTGCAGCGAATTGGGGAAAACCTCTGTTTTGCTCGTACCGTTTCCGGGCGTTTCGCCCGACAGCACCCCGGGACTGGATATTACGGGTTCGCTTTAAAAAGTTCAAGGTTGGCGTACTGGAAAATGCCACTACCTGTTCCGGCGGTTATTTGCAGGTAGGTGCGCGACGAGCAAAAGTAGCACGAGTAGCGTGAGAAATTTACTTAACGGGATACGAATGCTTCGACGGGGCGATAGATCATCGATGGAAACGCCAAGTCGGAGGTGAGCAATCGAAAGGACCCTGGAGTTTATTGCGGGGAATCGGAGCAACCGCAGACGTTCATCTCCGAGACGAATTTCGTCCGAGTGTTCTTCCACGCGGAGAACTTCACCGATCAGACGTACTTCAGTTTCGATACTCGCGCGGAGCAACAGTTCGAGGTGTACCTGAGGTATGGCCAGCATCCGGAACTCTATCCGAATCGCAGGGGCGAGATTGTTCCCGGGAGTTACTGCGAACGAGTCTTCAAGGATTGCAGGCTGCAAACGTGTTACGTGCAGAGCCCGGCTTATCCGGGTATCTATCCGCGCGCGTTGCATTGCAAGTATCGATTGAACACTCAGTCGGCCTTCATAAAGCTCTACATCGAGAACCAAGAGTTCAACATCGACGGGCAAAGGTGCGAAAACATCATGACCTGCCCGATGAGGCCGATAAGCTCAGGATCGGAGCACTGCCCTTACGACTACCTGCGCGTGTACGACGGCAAAGACGAGAACAGCCCGGTGATCGGGACGTTCTGCGGGATGGGCAAGTTTCCGTACAGCATCATCGGCACCAGCCGGGATCTGTACGTCGAGTTCGTCTCGTCGCCGGCCGGGCCGCTGCTCAACACCGGGTTCACCTTCAACGTGGGCAACTTTCCGGGCCACGTGGAGACGGTCGGCGTTCGAAACGGCAGCTGCGACTGGCTGCTGAACAGCGAGTCCCTTCACACCGGCAACGAGGGGATATTTCTCTCGGTGGCTCACTGGTATCCACCGCACACCAGCTGCACCTATTTGCTCAAGGGTCGGCTCGGCGAGATCGCCAGGCTCTATTTTCCAAGCTTCCGCGTGAACCGCATCGAGTCGCCGATACAACCGTACGAAGGCGACTGCGGCGAGAGCCTGACCCTTTACGACGCCGACTGGCCGGACGACGCGAGGATCATGAAAACGTTCTGCGACACGTTCAGCAAGCCGATGGAGAAGCACGACTTTGTATCGAGCTCGAACGCTCTGTTCGTGAAATTCGAGAGCAAAACGGGAAGCTATTCTGGCAGCTCCTTGTACTATTGGGCGCAGTATGATTTCTTCAATGCGACCAGATTCGGCGAGCCCGTTCCCGGGACAGAGTGCGACGAGACTTTCGCCTCGTGGAGAACGCGTTCCGGTCGATTACGATCGCCGCTCAACACGCTCGTTTATAAACGGCCGGGCGATCCGCCGACCGATCTCTCCTGCACCTACACCTTCCTCACGGACAAACGGCTGTACGCACGCGTCATTCTCACCGTCGAGTCGGTCTCCTTCAAGGAGCATAGGCAATGCGGACACTGTTGGGACAGTCGGGTCGATCGTTTGATCATCAAAGAACCGGCCGTCTCCGTTTCCGGCGAGCAACAGTTTTACCAGAATCACCAGCAACAAGCTCAACAATCTCAACTGTCTCAACAATCGCGGCAACAGCAACAGCAACAGCAACAACAACAGGATCTCGGCGCCGACAAGACAGGACATTGCATCTGTCGATCGTCGATGGTCGGCGACGGTAAACCCGTGGTACGCGTCATCTCGCGCGGAGAAAAACTCGAACTGAAAATGTTGGTGGACGGAACGCATTCGGCGGTCAGTTATTTCAAGCAACACGCGCCGCTATTCGAGGCGAGATACGAATTTGCTCACAGCCCGCTGTGCGGACCCGCGATTCTGCCAGCTACCACCAACGGCGAGATCGAGTTCCCGCATTACGAAGCACTCGGATATGTCGCGCCACCTCGTTCGATCAAATGCATTTGGGAACTTCGCGTGAATCGAGACAGAGACGTGTGGCTGCACTTCGATAAAATTAAATTCGCCTCGAGATCCTGCGAGGACGGCAAATTAGAAATCTTTTTGCCCGGCAACCCGGAACCGTTTCTCGGTATATGCGGCGAGAACATCAGCTCTGCCCTGAAAATGCCGATCATTTCGGCGGCACAGATCTCTCCGGGCGGTGTTCGATCGTCCGACGAACGGGGTTCCGGTCTGAATTCGGGATCCGGTTCGGCTTCCGGGTCCGGCACCGGATCCAGCTACAGTTACGGTTACGGTTACAACTTTGAGAACACGCAGACGCAAACGCAAACGCAACAGCCGAACGTCGGTGGTGGGTCGCCGTCTCAGACGTCCTCGAGCCCGAACGAGGAGTCGGAATGGCCCGCCGTGATCGTTCAGTTCACCGGTTCGATGGCCCCGGCACGAGCGGCTTTCAAAATCGCTTGGACCGAGCTGTATCACCTGCCACGCGACGCCTCGGGAGCCCTCAACACGCAAAAACTCGAGGAAGTATGCGGATTTCGCTGTCCCGGCGACGTCGGCTGCATCCCCGCGAGACTCGTCTGCAACGGAGTGGTAAACTGTCCGGCACCGGAACCCAAGTCCACTTTCCGCAAGACGAACAACGGTACCGGTTTGTTGGCGATACCGGAGGAACCGAACGACGAATCGAGCGAAACCTGCGGAACCGACGTGCTCGGCGCTCGCGGGAACGCAGCCGGATCCGGAAACGGTGTCGGTGGCTTCGCCAGCGTCGTCGGCTCGGCCGGATGGGCCGGCGCCGGTCTGGGCGCTGCTCTCGCGGTTCTTCTCGGTCTTGTCTGTTTGCTCACGGTTTGCAGAATTTGCAGGCGTCGCTCCACACCGAGAAACATCCACGTACCATATTGACAGAAGCGCGGACGCGAATTCAAAGTCGAACTCGAACTCGAACTCGGTTGCGATCGCGATCACAATCACGATCGCGGTCACGGTTGCTCCCGCGATACCAATCCTAGCGCTAGCGCTCGCAGACGCCGATATGAACGCGGTACAAGATTCGCGATCACCGTAGACGAAACTAGAAACTACTGCCATTTCTTTGCTTGTTCTCGTTTCTCAGGAATCAATCTTTCATCGCTTTTCATCGTCGTTTCGCGATAAAATGTACGACCAAGTCCAGCGCGCCTTTATTCGCGCCATCGGACCGAGTAGAAATCTTTAAAAGAAAAATTTTATCGCTTCGCTCGTTTTATTCGTTTGATCGAGCGAGAAAAAGGAAAAGGGGCAATGCATCGGACGCAGTAGAGCGGTGTAAGGCGAGCCGGCCGATCGATCGATCGCATAGGTAGTGGTAGACGAACGACTATAGAGGAGAACAACCATCGTAGCTGTAGCATGTAAAACAATTGATCGATCATCCGATCAAACAACCAACCAACCCAACCAAACGAAACCAACCAACCAAAGGTAATTAAATAGACGACGCATTGATTCGGGAGATACGAGAACTCAAAAGTTGTCGTTGGCCGTCTACGCGCGCGATCCGTACCGTGTTCGTTTCACGAGAGTCACGAGATTCGGAATCTATAGCCAATTTCGGTAGATCGTCTTTAATCGCCCCCTTTAATCGGAAACGGATTCGGAATCACACTAGCACGTATATATGTACAATCTATTCGCGTTACGTTAACGACAAGAGTGCCTGCGAATGTTCGCACGCGCGCGGTATGCGTTCACGTGCGCGCGTTATTCTATGAGAATATGCCGAACAAACTTGTATATATCGAGAATAGTAGGACGCATCGATTATTTTTAGCGGAAAGGTACGAACCCCGAGGGAGCAGCATTCGTCGCGCGCGCGTCACTCGTCACGCGAAGGGGCCGTCTTTCTTTTGTATATAGTTTCCTAATCGAAGATTCAACCGATATCTTAGAGAATCGATAGCGAACGGTCGTGGTCGCGATCATTTTCGCGGTCACGGTCACGTGCTCATGCAACGCGCACATACCTCACCGCACCTTGTTCATCCGCGTCTACGCTCGTAGGCGTAAAACCCGACGCGAGAGGCGACGCGATTTCGATCGTTTGCGTTTCGTCGTCGTTACCGTTACCGTTATCGTTACCGTTACCGTTACCGTCATCGTTACCGTTACCATCATCGTTACCGTTACCGTTATCGTTACAATTATCGTTGCGTTTCGTATCGTATCGTATCGGCGGAATCGATTCGACAGATTTTCGAAGCAACATCGACATTCAACGTTTCGTATCCGTTTTTACCGTGCATCCACATATGTATCTCGATTATTCGTTACGTTGTTCATCGAGTTATCGTCTGCTTTTTTTTACAGTTTTTTACCGTCGACGTTACATGTTCAACATTGGAAAGCTGCGCGAACGACGTTGACGTCGACGTCGGTGTCGACGTTCGCACGTTCGTACCGTTGCACTTGTTATCGTCGCTACCGTCAACTTAGGGTGAATAATATACATAGTACGTATACATATAATAAGTACACAGTTATCGTTACGATCGCGTGAAACGTCGTCGTTGTACCGTTGCTGTCACCAACGTTCTCGTCGTCGCCAGTATCACGGTTGCTAATACAATTGCAAACATTATCGTTACTGCCAGCAGCGTCGTCATTACATTATTATATTTTTTACAAATAAAGAATACCCTCGGTCAACGAGGTAAAACAGACAGACTTTCGTCGACTAATTTATTTTCCTCGCAGTCGACGTCATATTTCTCGTCGATTTTTCTTATAGATTAGCTTCTGTCATCCGATGGAACGTATATATATATACCAAGCTCACAAAAGTATTCGAACGCCCCTTTAAAAACAGTATAACTTTTATTTTAAAATAGATCAAATGACCTGACTTTTTTGAGCAATTAGAAGAATTGGTTTACCGAATGACGTGAAAAAAAGATTTTGCAAACAAATAAAAAAGGCACTTTCCAAAACTGTTTTATTTGAGCCTGTAATGAAAATTTAAAATATGCGTTTTGGAGATCTATGTTAGTTATACGCATGCTGAAAATTTCATTGAAATCGATTATCACGAGCCACAAACAGTTAAAAAAGGTGAAAATCACAGTTTTTCACGACTTTTTGGTCAGTTCCTGCTTAAAATTCACAGATTCTAACATCTTTCGAGGCGTGCCGTTTTTATCTGCATCAACCGATTTCGAATAAAACGGTTTCGGAAAGTGTCTTTTTATTTGCTCTTATAATTCCTAGCAATTGCAATTTTTTCAAAATCTCTTTTGCACGTCATTCGGTAAACCAACTAATCCAATTGCTAAAAAAAGTCTGGTCGCTCGGTCCAATTAAAAAAAAATTATACTGTTTTAAGGTCCCGGGGTAGTCACGTGACTTTTTAATTAATAATTTCCATTCACAGACTTAAGATTCGTCTTGGTCTTGATCCGACGGGTCTTAAGTCTGTGACTAAACTTGTCACATTTTTTGCTCTGTATTATCGATATTATGAATTCTGACGCCAGAAACGTGCTTCAAGTTTTCGCCTTTATTTCGCAACAGAATCAAGACAAATTATAGCTCAATTTGTAGTTGGAGATATTTTCTAGTGCGCGCTGGTCGCGACATCATCCAGAAAACTCATCCAATGGCATCAAAATGCTTGGATTCCACGGCATGCACATCGTCAATTTTTGGCCTACTTCGAACGCTTATATTACCAAACATCTACATAATCTCGGCAGCTCCTGACCAGCGCGCACTAGATTGAATCTTCCTCTTTCGAATGAGCCCTTTATCAGCGATAAAATATTCTTATTTAAGGACAAAAACTTGAAGTACGTAAAACTATTTTTTGACGGTAATGTGGTCACTCTACCTTATCGCGAATCTACGGAGACCGACGAATACTTCCATGAGCCAGTGTACATAATGTATATTTGCAACATGCCTGTACAATAGTGTGTGCAGCCAGATTTCCACGAATTTCGACGACACGATTTTGTTTGCGCGTACGCGTCGCTCAAGCTTTTCTCGTTTCTCGTATCTCGTATCTCGTATCTCGCGCGCGCCGCCTTCCCACCTTTAACCATGTTTCGTTCACCGACATCAAAATCGTCCAGTTTATAGTTGACCCTGACACGGACGAGAAAACAGCCGAAATACGATACAACTACGAGCAAAATATGACGGTAAAACACGTAGCGAGGTACAATCGCATTTGCAAAGCCCTCGAGTCGAAAGTACCGACTCGATCGCCAACCTCCGTTGTCGGACTGATCACCGAAAATGTTCTGGTACCGATAAAGAAAACCGTTTTCGTCGAGAAAAGTTCGCGCGTCCGTTCCAGCTTCTCCGAACGAACAGCGACGAAAGCGATTCGACTGCGGAAACGCGACGACGATGCGACGATACCGCTTCTGAAGCAACCTCCTCGGCAACCGGTAAAATTCACATTAAAATCTATTCAAACTCGTTCAAATTTCTCGTCGAATATACGTATACATAGGTAAATCTCGCTAAAGGAACAACACGTGTTTCCAGAGCAAACGATTACGCTGTCACGAGAAGAAACGGACCTCGAACGATAATCGGAATTCCACGTTGCCACTATTTAATAATACGGCCATCTCGAGACGACCACGAGACGACAAGAAAACAAACGTACTACCCTTTCCTTCTCCGATTTCAGCAAACGCGAGTATCGTGCCGGAGCTCCTTCCGCCTCGGAAACGTCGGAAAACTTGCAAAAATCGAGTCGACCCCGACCGATGCTACGCAGATTACGGCATCAGCGTGAACCAACCGCAAGCGAATGCACGGTTCACGGTGAACGCTCGGGCATCGGCCAGCACGACGAACTTGTCCATCTCGGTGAACTCGTCAAACTTGTCGAACAACGTCGAAAACATCGACAGCGAGACAGCGACGCGGCGCGCCCTACGCGATTTACAAAAAATAGATTGGTTGTCGACGGATACGTTGACAACGATATTCGATAAAGCGGTACGATTACTTGAAACCGATTCCTTTGGCATACCCGTAGCGTTCACCGTCGCAACGACGCCTGCCCGCAGAGCCAAGGTGACCACGGTCACGGTCACAGAGACGGAAGCGGAAGCGGAGAGAAAGGCCGAAACGGAAACGGAAACGGTAACAGTGACTACAACCGAAACAGAAGCCGAAGCGACGACAGCAGTAACAACGACACCCACCGATGTTTGCCGAAGCCTGTTCAACGTTTTCGACGCAGACAAACTTTTCGGGCGTTACGACGAGTCGAACGCATCGAGGACAGAACTTGACGATACCGATCGTTCGATTGTTCCCAATGCAGCAGCGAATCTCTCGGAAGACGCGTACCCTTGCAAATTCAAGTATTCGTGGCAAGTACTCGGCAAAAATACTCAAACGTCGCGAACGCTTCTTGAACATTTGCTACAGGACATGTTCAACGACGACGATGACACAACGGCCTACGCTTGTTCCATTAAATACTCTTGGCAAATCATTGGTATCAGTACGCAAACTTCGAAAGAGGATCTCGTTGCTTCGCGTTTATCCGCTAGATCGGACGAGATACGAAACATCGATGGAACGTCGAGCAAATCATCGAGCAAACCATCGAGCAAACCATCGAGCATATCACCGGCCCCCACGAAACCACCTCGACGAAGCTTGAACAAAGCGTTTTTAACGAGCACTCAGGGTACGCAGACGTGCGCTCATAAAGAAATTCAGACCAATTTCATCGAGTTCTACGTGAAAGAATGATAAGCGATCTCGCTCGGTCGTTCCTTTTTGGAGACAGCAGACTAGGTACACTACATCGATAACGGGCGTTATCGGATCTTGTCTTGTGCGCCTACTATACGGTAAAATATCGTCACTGTCGGAATTTTCCATCGTTTTCCACTAGATTCGCTTCCGCTTTACGTTTGCTTCTTCCGCTATCCATTCGACTCTGAAACGACAACGTCCGTGGATCACGGAGTACAACTAAAAAAAAAAAAGGAAAAATACTGGCCTCTCTAACCAGCAGAATATGCTTATTTTCCTGTTCCGTGTCAACAGTCGTTTATTTTCATTGATATTCGAATCTCGCGCGACGAGTTCTGACCCGTGAAACTCGCGCCATACAATTTTAGAAACAAAACGCGTCTTTCTGACACGAACGTCGAAACGATAGTATTTACCTTAACGTACATTTCCAGTGTTCGCGCGTAGGTGTCTACGTGCGAAGAACTTTAAAAACAAGTACGGTTCGACGGCACAGACGCCGATCGACCGTCGATCGTCGAGATCATCCTATTTTCGTCGACGTAGGTTATCCGGAACATCCTCTACAACCGCAATGAATGCATTCAACTATTCTACCCTCTTCCAGTTTTCCTTTTGGAACTCGGCAAATACAATTCGTCCCAAAATTAGTGTCTCTAGTTTGTATGCAACGTAAACAACACAGATTTTCATAGCCCACTTTCTTCCATTTCGCTATCAAATTCTTGTCAGCTATGTTCTCATTCAAACAGTAATCGTACAGTTCTAAAAACAAAAGAAAACACAAAGTTAGTTACCGTACTCTGCCGTAGTCGTAGTTTTCGAGAAAGCTAAGACGAGAAACGCTTTCGAACGGTACTTACCACGGCTTATGGCTTTCCGTCTGTAGTACAAATCGTATATGTACCGTGATTTTTGATGATGGATTTTGAAAATTGGCCACAAAGATTCTTGTTTACGCTTGCCTTCGTGAGGTTCCGTTTCGGCTGCGATTCAACCAACCGATAAACGAGAAATAACGCACGAGTTACCGACACAGAAAAGAATAAGAAGAATAAAAAACATTTCTCTCGCAAACATAACCTACGTACAGCGCATCGTGGTTACCTTCTCGCATTTTTTGCTCCAATTCCTCCAACGTTGGCTCAATCAATTCCCATCCGTCCGGTGGAGGTTTCTTACTTCGTCGTACTTTTGGCATGTTTCTACTTCAATCGTAAGGAGCACAATTCTATGTAAGGGGCACAGTCGTCTACCTAACGAAAGCGAAAGCTTTCGTTTACGTTTTCGTTTACGATTACGTTTACGTTTTCATCATCGTAGTCGATATCTGTCTGTTCTGTGATTGTGACGTCTGTGATACCGTGAACTATAGGTATATAGCGATGCGACTCGATTCGATTCGGCTGCGATGTATTGGTAGCGCCGCTCATCAGTGAAATCGTAAACTATTCGGCTAGCAAACTTGGCCGATTTACCGTAGATATGGCGCTATCGACAATGCGCGTCTCAATTTTTATCTTGTTTCTACTCTATTAAAATACAAATTAACCTGGTAAGTATCTACATATTATGCAAGTACAGTTTTCTTTCGATATACGTACATACAGGTATAAAGCAACGATGTTTCTTTCGAAATAAGAAAATCGCTACCCCCTCATATTCTTTTGAAGTTGTTCGCTCGACACCGCTTATTGTTAGTGCCAGAACGATGAGGGGGTATGCCATATTCTATACTTTTCCAACGAAAGATATCGCTGCAGAGGTATGTATATGTACCCTGCTCATCCGAAATATCTCCAGAGCCGGTGCCGAGTGCCGAGCCATCGTCTTATGTATATATATCGAAAGAAAACTGTATTTACATTACTATCAGCTATCAGCTATCAGAGACCGGCATTTCCCTCGCCAAGTAAACAATTTGTTCTTGATTTGTTTTTAATTTGCCACCAAAATTTGTTTACAAATTCCGACCCATCTATTTCCGGGTCGATGCATACCTCACAGGCCTGACTTAGAACTGTACTTAGAACTGTTATAAAAATATATTAGGTTAAGGGGAAAGTTCTGTCGTATTTTAAAGAAAACATCAATTTATAAAAATATATGTTTAATATTATTCAATGATATAATTGCCATTATTTGTAACAACTTGTTGCCATCTTTCAGGTAACCTGTCCATTCTTGTTTCCCAATGACTCAATAGCAACATGTGTTTTTGTTTTACAAAAAAAATTACCTGCTTATTTAAAATACGACAGAACTTTCTGTTTACAGTCAAACCTGTTTTTGTGCGGTCCTTTTCTATGCGATTTCTTTTTTGTGCGATTTGTTTTGTGCGATTTTTTTTTGCGGTATATGAATGCCAACGGTGTTGGCATTATAACACCCTTGTAATGTTCTCATCACAAGAAGATGCTCGTTTTGGACTACGACGAGTAGTATTGAATTATGTGCATTTTGAAAATTTCTCCATGTTTCAAATGAGAAATTAAATTGTTTTTAAATGTTTCCATGTGTAATTTAATGGTTTATTTTGTTTGGAAAGTACTTTCTCGCTATTTCGTAAATATTTGACATATTTTCTAAGCGAGACTTTTTTTATGCGGTCTCTCTCCACCGCATAAAAAATTTTCTTTAATATGTTGTAAAAAATTATTTGTTATAGCTATTTATGAAGTTTCTGAAAAATTTTTTTGTGCGGTTTCTTTTAGCGGTCCCTATCTACCGCACAAAAACAGGTTTGACTGTACACAGGAAAATAAATAGCCGACTACGATACTTTGCAACTTGATTAACCCTGTACACACCGTATACAAATTTCATACGGGACACATGGGATGTGAAACACTCCGATAACTACAAACGGCTGTCAGGTTTAAAGCATTTGTTATTTTGGGTCCATAAAATTACCGAATATTCTTTAGGCATTCTGAAATAAGGGTTGACAGCGTTTGTCCTAAAATTGCAACTTTAGAGACGTCATTTATTTTACCTAAATTGTTGTTGGGGTGTCGTACACTCCGAGTGTACAGTACAGGGTAATGCCATCCATAGTACAAAGAACATTCGACTTCCGAATTCCTATCCATAAGGACCTAAAAATTATTTGTCTCCTACATTGTTAAAAATCGATGGCTCCGACAGGGAGTACTGTATTATTAATTATTCTGGCAGGTTTTCCCACAGATAATGCAGGTAGAAGGTGTTGTACCGTTCGTCCATTAGCCCAAGCCCATCAATTTCAGATGTTGGTCAAAATTAGGTAAAAATTAGTTTCTGCCACGAGTTCTAATTACTTTATGGATTCAAAGTGGTGACATTGTATTGATGCGCGGCCGATTGGATCAGAGTGGAAGAGGCAGGCCTCGTTTCACACGCATTTTCGACTCTATTCGAAATATTGGTTACAGCGGTCACACACACATACTATGTAGCGTGTGACGTTCTACGTCAAAACATTGGGCCTGCGGACGCGGCTGAGGTAGGAATAGGCAGACCTAATGATAAGCTCGATTAGTTTATTACCGTTCCCGAGACTGTTCTGTATGGACAGGTTTATGACAGGTTATTACTGTTAGTTCCTCGTCGTTCCAAAGAAAATTTTTTAGCAGGATATTTTTCTGCGCGTCCACCGTCAACGTTTTTTTTTTAGGACGGAAACGAAAAGTAAATATCGGGAAAATCGGAGGAAATCTTGCTGTAGGAGGGAAAACACACTATAATTTTAAGATCTCTAAATATTTCAATCTTAAAAAATAAATAAAACTTAAAATTATTTAAATTCGAATTCCGTATCCCTCCTACAGAAAGATTTCCTCCGATTTTGACCGGTAGTTACCTACCCTCTATAAGGAGGCCAGGTTTGGTCTCGATTTGCTCTGCATTTGGCATGGAATTTTACACGCAAACTTTGCACTCAAATACCGAGCCATTTATTTCCGCATTAGGTTCGGAATTTGTCGGCAAATTTTGGTGGCAAATTATTTGCAAATAGGGACCATATCCTGCTTCAAGCATGCTTCTGACACCAAAATAACCTGCTTTTGCTCGCAAAGTACGATTACAAACATTGATCAACATTTGCTCGAAGCAATTGTGGCTGACTGAGAGCTGTTACTATAATACATTATTACAATTTGACGGGAAAAATACCCGTCCTACTTGGGTCCTAAGATTCCTCTACATATGTAGAAGTCTCCATGGCATCATAACGACCCAATACTCTCGACGAACGAATACGCGAATATTATTTCATTTCTTTCGATTCGAATGGACGCTATTCTTCGAGAACTGCACCGCTTCCGAGTTCCGAGTCGAGAAAATAGAAAGGAAGGAGAGTAATGAACCGCCAAGACAACTTACAACAGCAAACAATCAACCTTTATTGCAACTCGCGACATCTTGAAGAAGATCGGATGCGCATCGTCGTCTACGCGCGCGCAATATCCTTATCCAATAAATCAATATCCAATATCCTTTTTTCCGATTGTAGAGAAAACGCGTGAGAAGGTTATCGCGTCAAGGATGTTCAGGTAACCATATGTCGGATGTGCAATCGCCTCCGGGGTACCTGAAACGTAAACGACCACGATACATTTCCGAAAAAATACTTCGCTATGCTTAAAACATTGTGTAATCGTGTGATCGTGTGATCACGATAGCAAGTCGGTTACCGCATTTCGTGTGCAAGCAGCACATCATTTTTATCCTCGCCAAAGTCTATCAAAAATTGATTGTCAAGTTTTAAACCACCGTTCTCCGTGTCCACGTCCAGCTTGACCATTACCGACCCGTTCCTAGAACAACGAGGTATCGTACGAGTGAGTTTACGAACGATAGGCAGGAAAATGCGTGTACAATAAGAAAAAGCGTATCTCACTCGACTTGATCGGGATAAAATTGTTGGTCCCATGGTTTGAATATGGAAGTGGTCACGTATAAGCGCGTTCCGTCGAGGCTCAGTTGAAGCATCTGCGGCGCGCCGTAAAATCGACGGCTCTTTACGTAAACCGGGCTCGGTTGTTCGGTTAATTCTTCGTCGTGCATCACGCGAATCTTCGAGTCGTTTAAAATCGACCCCCCGAGGAAGATTTGGCCGGTTAACTTTGGATTCTTCCTGTCGGAGATGTCGTACTGTCTGACGTCTCCGTGAAGCCAATTCGAGAGGTAGAGATATTTGTCGTCGAGGCTGATCAATATGTCGGTAATCATACCTACGAAACGGTCGATTAAGGGTCGATGCATACACGCCGGAGATGGACCGTATACCATGGGGACTGTAGATACAAATGCAGGGTTATCGAAACCTGATACCCACTTTCGATAACCCTGCATTTGTATCTAGAGTTCTCATGCTATACGGTCCGTCTTCGGCGTGTATCAATCGACCCTACAACGGTTCGGCTCTTTAAATTGGTGGTATATCTTAGTCGGAAAAAGAAGGAAGGATTACCTGGCATTTGCGGAGCGATCCAGCCCTCGACTTTCTTAGCAGGCACTTGAATCACCTTTTCGGTGCGCCATTCGCCTTCCGGTGTTTCGTAAAATCTGTGGACGTTCGAACTGACCGCACATCCGACGAATCCCTCGCTGGCTTTCGGATCGTGCAGAAACCTGACTTCAAGAGGAGCGATTCCATCGTCTCCCAAGTTTATCGTTTGCTTCAACTTTCTTTCGCTCCACGAATAAAAATTCAAACTTCTGCCGTAAATTGCTGCGAAAAGATAACGTATCAACGGATTCGATTCGATTCAATTCGATTCGAAATAGAGAAAGAGAAAGAGAGAGAGAGAGAGAGATGCGAAGACCAACTTGGATCGGTGCTGTCCGTGATCTTGTATCCTCGTTTAAACACTCTGGGTACACCCCATTCGGTGGCAACGAGAACGTCGCGATACGGCTGGTACCAAAAATCGTAACCGAAAGCCGCTTTTCTCTCTCCCTTCGTCCATACGCCTTTCACCTCGAACGTCTCCGAGTCGATGCAAAGGAATTCGCCTTGCGCGTCACCGTTTGGCTTGCCCATCGCGGAAATCATTATCTCTCCTGTAGGCGCGCAATGGCTTGTATGTATGGTCGATAACCCGCATCCGTGCACCTCGGCCGGCGACAACACCTTCACGCGGCGATGCGACGCGACGGGACAACCAGATGGAACAGAATAGAATAGGATGGAATGGAAAAGAGAAGAGAAAATAAGAGAAACGACAGTCACGCGAACGTGAACAAAGGTTTGTAACGCGAACGTGGACAAACCTTCTTGATAGACGGTGCTCGTTCGTTGCTCGTATCGATGAAATAGACGCGGTCTGACATCAGACACGGGAGCACCATCGTGTCCCGTTTACGCGGCTGACCGTGGCAACTGCTGCAAATGTTCCATCCCGAATGATGAAGTTCATCGCCGACATACAGCATTCGTAGTTTGTGAATGATCTGCGCGAATTTTCGCAATGGAATCGCGCGGAAAGGCCAACGGAAGCGAAAACAGAAACAGAAACAGAGATTCGATCGATTGGAATCAGAGTACCGATAGCTTGCACTGGCCAGGCTAATATGGAGCGTTTATTTTGAAAGTGGTGCAAGTCCATTTTTTGCTGATAAAAAAAATATGCAAATATACGAATTAAAGAAATATACAAATTAAACAATTATACAATTTTAAATATACAAAATATAATAAATATATAAAATATGATTTTAAATATAAATGGACTTACACCGCTTTCAAAATAAACGGTCCATATGATAGTATGCAGTAGTTTCTACCTTGCAGTAGGTTGGGCTCGCTGGATCCACGTCCACGGTGGAAAGCACATCCGGTTTTTCGGGATCCGTGTGCACGCAGACAACGTACAACAACTTTTCGCGCGGACCCTCGAGCATCGCAGCTTTCGGCGATTTGTAGCCGGGACCGGCGCAGCTCGAACATCCTGGCCCTGGAATCAATCGTTTTCTCGAAACTCTGCTAAATCGTTTATAAGTCTCTAGTCGACCGGTTGTCGAACCTTCATGCGTACCTTTGCTTTCCATAGTCCGCAGTCTCGTGTTCGCTTCTCGACTGGATCCTGTGCTCGACGAATCGAAACTGATGCCGAGCTAAGAGTCAACACGCTCTATATACGTAGTTTAAATCATACGAAAAGAAAAAGAGTATACTCCGACTGCTGCGTATCAGCGACCAACCAAGTACATCCACATACACGCGAGGACGCGTATATTTGATATAAACCGCTTTCGACAGCCGATAACCGACAACAAGGTGTGTTTTCGGTCTGCTTCTGTTCGCAACACAGATGCGCTCGCAGTTATTGTATGCAATAACTACGCAACGACGTAACGGCAATCCAAAGAGTAAAAGGTACAGAGATTTACTCGCGTTGCTCGTCGCGATTACGTAACAAATTTGCTCGGTAACCGCTCGTCGAATAAACTACAAAAACAGACTGAGTCATTAATCTTGAGAGTGTTATCATCTCAGGCTTAACAACGGCTGCTGTTACGATAAAAACTAACGTGTTCATTGAGTGTATTCGATTCCGATTCAATTTCAATGGACATCTTTGCGGGATCGTCCTTTCTTGCCGGTCCTGTTTTTACTGTTGTTATCGTTGCTGTTGCTGTTGCTGTTGCCATTGCTGTCGCCGTCGTCGCTGATAACTTTATTGGCAGATTGATCGCGCTTCTCGCGAAGTATTGCGCAAACCAAAAGATTTTCACGATGCAAACTAATCAGTTGTGCCAAACGATATTTAGCAAGATCCATTTGCGTCGCTATGCCATCATACCCTGAATCCAGTCTGTCCAATTCGCTGCTAATATTAGTTATCATTTCTAACAACAGCCCGTCTCTTTTGCGTAGTTCGAGAACGTATCTGTTCGAAGCTAACAACGCGATCAACCCAACCGTTGTAACAATCGTAAATCCTAAAAGGCTCTTTTGCAACAGCGTCATCGTATTTGGAAGATTTATCGTCGAAAATTGTTGCTGTTGCGCTCGACGTTCCCATTTCGCGATTTGAATTCAACTTTGTGAACCTCGCAAGCGTCCCGCCAGCTCGTCGACAGTTACAGAGTACTTTTGGTATTCTTCTCGTTCGTTATCTTCGACGTGGACACACGATTAAGAATCCCCTCGTCTCGCCCGACTCGCGCTCGGACCGCGCGACCGCACGGACGCAAAATCGCAAAAACGCAAAAAAACGCGACTATTACGCGCGAACGGGAAGAGAACCGAATCAACGGAAAACTGTACGCATTCGCTGCATTCTCGTATCGCGTTTTACACTCGTTCTACTCCAGTGGCAAGCTGGTCCGTCTCGTTCTCGACGTTGATGTTGTTCGCACGGCTCCCGATGCTCCCCGTTTTCGTTCTTTTTCTGGCGCAAACGCCCACGTTTTTTTATCTATTATTAAATGCGCGACGACGAGTACAAGAAAACGGTTCGTCGCGACACGCCTCTCTCTTCTTTTTCTTTACCATCGTCGTCTTCCGCGCGATCTCTTTCAGATTCCTCGACGTTTACGAATTCCCCACTATACGCTTGCCTACTTCGTAACGTATGTACGCGCAACATCTACCACGGTTTCGATACAGACACGGATACGAATACGGGAATCAAAAACAATTAAGAAAGTAGAGGAGGCACGTTGGTCTCGATTTCGCTCATCCAAACTTGCAAGTTTCAAACAGCATTTCGTTGTCGGAACGTAAACAATCTCTAGGGAACAAGCGACACGGATAGGTAGAATCTTGGCTGTTACTCGACAACATCCGAATCTAAATTTTGTCTGAGTTTCGTATCGATCACGATCCTGTATCGAGATATGTACATAGTACGGGACATTGATCGAGACAGTCTTTTCTTTTTAGGATTGGGCCGAAGATTCGCGAAACGGATACGCGATTTGTTCGTGTTTCACGCGTCAACGATTCGCGATCCGGTCGACGAATTTCGGGAACGCGAAGGAAAAGGCAGAAGAACAGGACGGGCAAAGGTTAAAACGGGAATGAATCGACAAGAGGAGTGCGAGGCGATTGCGACGATTGCGAGGCTACTGTTGCTGTTACTGCTACTGCTACTGCTACTCGTGGTGCTGTTGGTGCTGTTGGTGGTGGAACGGAAGAGCAAACGAGCAAAGGAAAGGCCAAGGGAAAACAGAAAGCAAAAGAACAGGACAGAGATCGTGGAAAGCGACATGCGCGAAATCGTATATTTGAGAGCGCATCCGCATATTCGCACGCTTCTTAATCGATAACGCGAGAATCGAATATCGTATCATAGTCGTCTTATACAGTTTACAGTTTACAGCGAATCAAAATGATTCTCGTTTGTTTTGCTCAAACTTGAACCCCGTGCTTTCTAATCGTCCTGGGTCGCATTCAACGATACGCAGTAGACAGAGATAAACAGAAACAAACAAACTCAGCCATCGTGTTACCCGCTTCGCGTTTCCACGAACATATATATACATATATTTCGTTGCTGGATTACTCGTCGCGTCGAGCCGACCTTGATTAACGACCGATCGCACGTTATGTATTCACATCGAAGAAATCGATGGAAGCGCGACGCAGGTAGCCATCGACAGAAAAAAACGGACGATCGAGACGGGGTTAACGTTCAACAAAAGACACAACGTTTGAAAAACAACGACCGGAAGAGACGGAACGGCTCGTTCGTTCCGAAAAAGAAGAAAATGCAGCCAACACGCAAAGAATAGGACGACCGGGCATTCGAAGATGCGATTGTTATCGTCGTAGCGCGACGCAGGACAGGGCGCGTACAGAACGGACAGATTCTCGGACGAGAAAGAGTAAGAGAGAGAGAAAGGGACGGAGAAGGAGGATTCCTGCCACGATTTCGGGTCGCGCGCGCAACTCTTTGCTCGAAAACTGTTCGAGGAAACTGCGTTGGAGCATCGACGAAGAGGTGCCTCCCAGACATCGTCCTTCGACGAGGCTAACAGCAAAGCGTAGTCGCCGTTCCAATCGAGATTTATTCTCGCCTTGAATGTTGGGATCGCAGGAGTCTCCGAGTAGGCGACGTATCCTTGCGGCAGACAACGTTTCGTCCAGGAGAACGGACCGTGTCCGTGTCCATGTCTGTGTTCCGCGGCACGTTTCGTTTGGAAAACTCGGAAAATTCGAAGATAGAGATTCGAATCTTTTGCCGATTCTCTCGACGATTCGGCAAACTCGTCGAAGCGAAGGCTTACGCGATCGAAGAACATGAACGGGGTAGAATTTAGCGACAACTGCGACGGCGACCGCGATTGCGAACGGGGCTGCTTGGTTCGCGCATAAGCGCCGGTTGCCATAACCGTGCACGATGGAATAGAACACGCGAAATCGGTGTAATACGTCCAACGCGCGGACCAACGATTTTCGTTGGAATAAATCCGAAAGATTCTTCTAGCCCAGAAGCCTCTGTCGACGCTCTCGCACCTGATGCTCACCCAAAGACCACCGATCTCCACCGGGAGCGTCGGAGCTTGATGAAATAGCGGTGGACTGTACTGTGTAGCGCGTAACACGTTCACGCAGATTGGACAGAAAACAAGCTGAAACACACACCGCGATCAAACAGTTACATACATCGTTTCGTTCGAGACTCGAGAGCGCTGTTCTCTGTTACCGTTCTACCGATTATTATTATTATTGTTGTTGTTGTTGTTGTTGTTATTATTACTATTATTATTATTATTATTATTATTATTATATTGTCTACTACGCTGTTAGACAGTTATGCTGTTATAACTATGGTTATGATTATGGGATTACCGTATCGGCGCGTAGCAACGCTAGAGGCTGCAACCGGTTCGGCGTCCGCGCACTAAATGTTTCCCACAGTTTCGCGCTTCGAGGTGATCCACCAAGTAGCAGTTCCACTCTCGATCTTCTCTTCTCGACACGTAGCAGCCCCAGTTCCGTGAATTCGATGCTCAACATTTCCAAACAATCGAACGCGTCTCGATTCTTCGTACGTCGAGAACGACTTTCGAACGAATTCGAGTTCAGTCCATGGGCATCGACGTTTGCGTCCGCCGAAGCGTGAATCGGCCGTTCGTAGATCGGTTCGGCTCGATAAGGGCGCCACTTTATTTCCACGGTGTCGTCGATAGCGCAAGTCGTATTTATTCTGCGTCGGAATCGGCGAGCAACCTGTTGATCGACCAGCGAGCTCGATAAAAAAAAGGTGGACCGCGATCGACGCCACACCATGTGCCATGCGCCGTGCATCATACACGGGTATGTATCTACTACCCACTAGAGCTAGCACCCGGGTAGTAGAGCTTCACCCCGGTATGTGAGATACCCGAGTACCCATGAGATAGCCGAGCACCCGGGTACCCGAGTATCTCATGAGGTCTCACATCTGGTTACAAGAGCTATTATTTTCTGAGCCGCCGCGCCGCACAGTGGGCAATTTGGACGAAATCGAATTCAAAATCAAAGAACTTTCGATAGGAATGAGGTAGAGCGATGAAATTTTTTTTAAATGAAAGCTGAAACTTTGTAGAATATGGGAAAAATAGGGAGATTATTACCATCCAATCATTTCAACGAAAAAATGACTTCATTAGTTTTTGTCACAAAAATCTATTTTTTGCAAAATCCTGAGGTCGTAGATAAATTTTGAGACCAGATTTGAAATCAGCGTGAAAAAAATCTATGGGAAATGATGTATAGTATGTTAAAAAAAATTTTTTTCCGCGCGTGGTATTGGAAAAACTAAAATTTTCTTGAATTTGTTCGCGTTTAACGAATTTTCTCGAGGTTAAAAAACGTTCGTACCACAATCTCTCTATTCTACAAAGTTGCAGCTTTCATTTAAAAAAAATTTCATCGCTCTACCTCATTCCTATCGAAAGTTCCTTGATTTTGAATCCGATTTTGTCCAAATTGCCCACTGTGCGCCGCACCGCCCTGTATGCTTCATTCGAGTATTCGGTTGATTCATATTTTTGAAGTAGAAGAAGTAGAAGAATACTAAACACAAATTGCGTTGTAAACATTAAGAAAATCTACTACCAACTATTTCATGTAATAATAATAAAACCTATCTCATATACGCGGGTATCTCATGAGGAGACTGGGGATTTTATGCATTTATGGGAGAAATGAGTTGGTGCTATTGAAAACAATAAAGAAATTAAAAGAATCTAAGAACGTTGTCTTCTGCTTCTTGTAATTGATTCAAACAATTTTTATTTCTGCATCAAGATCCGCATTCTATTCATAAGATACCTTGGTAATTTTTGTTTACCCGGGTATCTCAAAAGTAACAGCTCTACTACCCACTGTTTATTACATAGGCTTGCGTAAGGATAGTCTACCTGTCTGTTGAACGGTATCAAGTGAACCGAGTCCAGTCGAGCGTTCGCTTCCGTGGCACCGGAAATCCTGGTGGACGGCGACAAGAGTTCGATCGAGCCACGCGCCACGACGGCGTACGTCGCGATGCTGCACGACTCTTCCGCGTAATGGTACCGTATCAACAGGAACGTACCATTCGCGAAGAAACTGTATTTTCGTATCATGTGTTCAGGCCCGGCACGCGTTTCGCATCTACAACAAACGGAACGAACGAAACAAACAATTTCAATGGGAATTAATCGCGAGACGGTTCACGATCTGCTGATTAGTTTCTTCGGAGCTGAACTTACTGTTGCGACAACCAAATAGATTGTAATCTGGTCGGTGAATCGTCCGTTGTCGTTCCTTTGTCCTCGGAAGCAACCTTCTCCATGATCGCGCCACATCCATCCTCCTCCTTGTCCGATACAAGAAAAACGCCGAGGCCAAAATCTACACAGAAAAACCAAGATCTATTTCTACGAGTAGCTGTCTCTGCTGTCCGACGAGCCTTCCAATCTTCCTAGGATCGCGTGACCACGAGAGAACCGAAAACCCCCCGCAAAGATTAACAGCTAACCGTATGCATATCTATGTATATCAAGTATCCTCCGTATTTACTAATTTTGAGCCATATCTTCTCGTTCTTCTTGTCCAGCTTATCCGATTGTATCGTAGCTTCGGCGCATTGCACGAGCCTCTGATCGGTATTCAAGCGGAATCACAGTCGACGGAAAGGCACGGTAGACCGCGTGCTTTAAATGTTACGCGTTCGGCGAGACAGCCGATCGATCTCATTGACAGCCACTGCACATCTATGTACACTACACCATATGCCGTGCACGCGAAAACAACTTTTTAATTAAGAATCCAACGATCGGCTTCTAAGCGACGCGATGGATCTCCTTGCCAAGTATCACGAATTCCATCAGCGAAATATGCTCTTTAATTCGCTTACCGGCAAATTGACAAAGTGTGAGGCCAACGATCAACGAAAACATATTTTCTCTCAGCAATTCGAAGCTATGGATCAAACTATAGAACCATACAACTAATTTGCTCTTCTGTACGTTGCACCAATCACTTTCTCTCTTCGTAGAGGAATATTATGTGCACTGTACAGAAAGTTTTCCCTGACAAACTCAACTCGCGTCGAAGTCACCCCCAACGCGGTATTTATCCGTATCCCTTATCCCTTCCCAACTTTCTCACCTCGAACAATTGTGGACGCGACCGCTGATCGCGCATTTAGCATGCACGGTGCATAATCCATTACTCGCTTTGCATGTATCTCTCTCTCTCTCTCTCTCTCCCTCTTTTCATCCAAACATTCCGTCTATTCGTTCTCAAAGCATCGTCCATACCAAATCGTTTATATTCCTTCTGCCCCATAATAATAGTAACAAGTGAATATTTAAACGGGAATTATTGATGAACACAGCTGTAAGTTATGTTGTAGCCCAAAGCTGCGAAGCCTTCAATCAAAATTAATGTTTCATGATTTGTTTTGACACATCTTTTAATTTTTAGGCTAACCTAATTATTACGAATTATAACTATTTTTCTAATTTTATCCGCTGATCGAAATCAATTGTTTTATTTCAGTTGAATATCAACCCATTGTGAAAGTAAGATGAAAAAAAGAGAGTTTGAAGAACGATGGTTCCAATAAATTTAAGCTCACGCATATAGGGAAAGCAAAGCTTCGTAGCCAAGATATCCTACCTACAAGTTTAAAATGCAGTAACGAAATTATTGAAAAATCCAGAAACTATGTGAACACTCAAAATAAAAATTAGGGGTAATATTTTTGATTTGTTGTTTAATTTAATCTAGTTTTTTTTATAATGAATGCTGCGTTCAATATTTATTTTCTCTTGCTACTATTATTATGGAACAAATTAACTTCAGCAACTGCTACTATTATTATGGGACAGAGGGAGTATTAGTTTATACCCTCGCGTTCTCATACCATGATTTCATTACCGCTTGTCGCGTCTCGTTGAAAATTTTCGGAAGACATACTTAATACGGGATAAACAAATATTCTACTCTACCGATTGCATACAAAAGTCTTTGACTGGAATCGCGTAATAAGTAATAAATAAATATTCAACCAAACAGCGACTGGAGTGCCAAAGTGTGAATGGTAGCGCCATCCAGCGGCGACACATGGAAGCTTGCAAATAGGAAGAATTACACCACCCACGAAATATTTAGAAAGAATGCCAGTCCCCGTGTGAGTCTCAAAGTGGGTCCCAGGTGGTCCCAGGTGGGTACTGGGAGCGGTCGGTAATGGCCCCAATCACCGACGAGATATTTAGAAAGACTGCCAGCCTTACGGGAGAATGTGTCGCTCGAAAAATGCGGTGTTTTCTACCGCCCTCTAGGATAGATTTTGGCTGGAGTAAGAAACAGAAGGCCAACGACGGTATTTCGTCGGTGCAGAAGACCACTAAGGAAATTCTCGTCGGTGAGAAGGTGAATCATCACGGACCCATATCGATTATCAAATGTTACGTTCTCCGATCAGAGTTGGGCAAAATATTTATCTAAATAAAAATTTCGAATAACGAATAAAAGATAAAAAAATTTTTATTTCCTTATTCGAAGGTTCGAATAAAAAAAGTATCTTTATTACGAGTATCGAATAAATAATTTTATTCGACGAGAATTTATCCGATGAAAAAAGATCATTTTTTTTATTCGAAGCGGATTTATTCGAACTTCGAATAATTTTTTCATCTTTTATCTGTATTTTCTATTCGAAGGCTTCTAATAAATCTTCGAATTACTTTTACCGAGCGCCGAGATTCAAAGACCCAGCGACGACAAACGACATACAATGTAAGCGGATAGAGAATCGCGCACGAATGAAAGTTTAAACTTTTAGATTTATCAATATATCCTCATAAAATTGTGACGAGCGAATGGAGGGGATTTTTCTGATGAAAATGTGGTGAAATTCGAGTGTAATCGAACAAGTTTCATTGATACGTAATGTTACGATAAAAATTACAATCTCATTAAAGACAGTCCAAATGATGTCGTGTTTGGACTCATTTTGATCGGGATAAGCTCTAAAACTCATTCGTATTAACAATATTTTTCTGATTAAAAACATAAAAGCATACATTTCTAATAATGTTCGATCCTCCAACCGTTTCCATGATCTATAGTGATTTTCCCATGCACCATCTTATCAAGTCTTATCGTAACACCATTGCAAAATGAGAATAAATTAATCTCACAACAGATTACTGCATAATTATTCCTTAATTGAGATGTGTATTTAGAGCTTGAAAAACTTAGATTACTCCCTGGTAATTTTTAATTGTTAACAATTACAAGGGCATGTACAAAATCATCATCCTATTTCCAAGGAATCCTAGGACTTTAAGCAAAGGGTCGTCAATAAATTAATTTTTTCATAACTTCCTGCGGTCCTTTCCTTTGAAAATTTAAGCACTTATACTTTGAAGTGCGTAGATCATTTACCAATAACTTTTCATATAAAAATATCACCCTCAAACTTTAAAAGTTCGATATTTTTATATCGCAGGAGAATTAATTTTTCAATATTTTCCCGTGGAGCATTCCACAAGTTCTCAACTTAAAGCTTTTAAACAATAGTTCTCAGTTAACAATTACTCGAGCATCGATATAATAATTGGACTAAGGCCTAGTTCAGACCCGGTGCTTATTTACATTGACGTCTTCATATTCGTCCAAACCTGTCCGCGCGGTTCAATAATCCGTCATACAAACCGCGCGATCAAAAACGCGCGCGGCTTCCGCGGTGTCTGAACTAGGCCTAATATTTACATGCCAAAGCGGTCAAGAAGGTGAAGATCGTGATTTAAGTCTGTTTCCACTGCACATTCTAGAGAGGTCTATCTATCTGGCTTGCTTTTATCAACAATTCATAAATGGTACAATACATAATACCGACATTCTTTGCTTCTTGCTTAACGCATCAACGAAAGCAGCGATTATAGTACCGTTCAACGCAGAATATTCATATTATTCATAGTTCCTTCCTAAAAACGAATGCTACTGCGTTTTTCCTGCGTCGTTCTTTTCCGTTAACAATGCCCACATATTTCCTTCATTATGCATACATACGCGTCCACACTAAAATATGTTGTACAGATGATGCAACGGCTATTATTACTTATGCGAACCAGAGGAGGATATTTTTTCAGTAATATCCGTTCCTGATAACGCGCTTTTAAATATAATATTTAACAGCTAATATATACCCGCGCGGCACATTGTAACTATAAATTCGATATTGACGGTCTTAAATTATGTACATATATCTTCGAATGTTATCTCTGTAAATAAGGGGAATCTTGTTTATTCTGTCCCGTTCGTATACCCTTTTAATCTCATAGAACAAAAAGGCACGCGTGCATAAGCGAAAGTAGCGTATCAACGCTGACTAAATGGTGCATACAGTTTATCAAGCAATTCAGTGTCTTTTCAGCCGTGGTTCACAGCCGCACGTAATTGCAATAAACACCGACGGTTCGAAAATAATTCGTTTTCCAACATGTGTCGAATCCAAGCGTTTCGCGTGGCTCCGGACTTTTAAATCAATTTTATTTTTATTTATGAAATGGAGACCTGACACATGCGTTCGGCTGTGATGCGACGATATTTATAAATTCTCGCCGTAATATAAATATAGTAAATATTTTTGAACTGCGCTGCTATCTGTTCAACTGTCAAATTTTGGAATTTCTGTCCGTGTGACCGCGCGCACGTTGGTGTTGGTGCCGTATGGGTAGAGTGTCTCTACGTTCCCACTAACTCCGCAATTTCCAACAAGTTTTTATACATGGAACATCCAGGAGGCTTGTCAATCCGATTTTCGAATGTCGAACGAGAAAACGTCGTTATGACTGAAGTCAAGGAGTTAATCAACCGCTGAGAATTCAGGAAAACCATCCGCATCGCGCTGAGCGTTTTTTGGTTAGGAAGGTTTGTATCATAATTGGTATATATTTAAGTACTCGTTTCGAATACTATTTATTATTCTTAAGCCTCTTTACATAATGCTGGTCTCTATTTAGTGTTATTGATCACTTATTATAGCCACTGCTCCAATTAATATGTTAACTTATACGTGTGTGTAGTCTAAGAACGTAGATTTACTTTGAAAATATATTCTGATGTTATTATCAGGGTATGAGGAATTTTGGAGTATTTACATAAATTTAACAAAATGGTAAGCAAAATACCACAAGAGTTCAGGAGGTACAATCGCAACCGCAATCAACTAAGGAACATTCTTAGTGAGACCCGACAGGCACTAGAAACCATCAACAATGAGAACTTTTTCCCTGGAGGTAAGCATCAATGACTTTGAACTTATATTCCAGCTGGGGCGAGTTTAGATTTTGAAACGATTTTGTTTGCTCGCAGAGAACATAATTAAGGAGCTGTTGCCTCAGTTAACTCTCGATAACATTAGGCACATTTTAATGAACTCACCTGCCATTGTTGTTTTCGGGCAAGACACTAAAGCAAAGGCCACTTTAGTCAATAGTTTACTTTCCACAGATGTCTTGCCTGTGTCCAATGGACTATGGCGTTGGATAAAAATCACTTACGATGTGATAAAGCACATTAGTCTTACGTTAGGTCTAGAATACGAAGTAGTTGATGGTTTGAAACCTAACGAGGAACCGTGGAATACTCTCCCTATAGAGGATCTAACAGGGTCTGGTACTGACGACACCAATTGTCCTACAGTGCTGGATGTGAAGCTAGATTTACCAGTACTGAAAGATGGTGTCCAGGTATTTGTTGTTCCAAACAATGGAGGAGTCCAGGTTCTGGCGAAAGGTCTGTTGAATATATTGCCCATATTTCTGTACGCTCTGGGGGAGCAGCCTCTAACGAAACAAAACCTGGAAGAGTTGAAAGATTTGAAAGACACATATCCGTTTAACCCTGTTCTATTTATATCATCACTGGAAAACATTACACTGAACAGTATCGACGGTGAACTGACTGAATCCGAACAACATAGACTGCAATATCGTATGAGCTCGATTGATTCGTCGAGCAAAACCGATAACGACGACGGTATCGACTTTGACAAAATGAATTCGCTGGGCACAACGTGGCTGGAACAGCTGACCAACTTGGGCTTCCTGGGCATGGAAGAGTCCGTCGAAGTTGATCAGCTCTCCTGGCTCGGTAGCGGACAGTACGTTTGCGGCAGCAAACTAGTGGATTCATGCAAGAAGATCGACAGTATTTTATACTTCGTACGAGGGTGTTTGCAAACCTATCTCATCAAAGCGAGCACCTACTTGAACGAGATCCATACGACCAGCTTGCGAAAGTTCATTCTAAGCGCTTTCGACATGGCCCGCACTATCCAAATCACTCCGAGACGAATACAGTACGCGCAGATGAAGGAAAACAAACTATACGCCGCTCTGATGAAAATAGTCAACGAAAACCAGGAGGAACTGACCGAATTAATACAAGGAATAATCCAAGAAATGAAAAACGATGCCATACTATCAGAACGCGACGTGTACCCCTATCAAAGCATCCCCTTTACCAACACAGAGCGAGCAGAATGGTCCGCGACAGTCCGAGCAGCGACCTCCGAAGTTCAGAGGGTGGTGCTTAGTCGCTTAGGCGAGAAGGTCGCGTACCAGCTCGTCAATTCCGTCAACTGTCTCCAAGAAACGTTCGTGGGGACCTTGCAGCGATGTCTGCTGAGTCTCGAGAAGGCTTACGAGCGAGACTCTTGTCTGTTAGCCAGTGATGCTTTGAAGCAGATCCTCTCGGCTGCGTACAACGTCGACTTGCATAACTCCTCTCCGTCCCTCATACACTCTTTCTTGGAAAGATTGAGGCAACTGTTTAAATCATTGCCTCTGCCATGGTCACCAACACCGACCTTAGACGCAGCATGGCGAAAGGAAGTGGCTATCGACGTTCTAAATTCATTATCGGCAGCTAGACTAGCCAAAACGATATCTATGCAGTTTCGGGACAAGCTGAAGGCTTCCCACGACTCATTCCAGGCAGCTCTTAAATCCCTGGGCAATTATTACTCCGGGAAACTCGAGAGGACGGAGGAGCAGAGGATAGCTATTAGGAAGTATCATGCTCCTAGGCTGGCGAAATTAGCCTTAGAGTCTACGTCGATGATCGACGCCGTTCGCTATGGGATGCCCCATTGCGGGAAAGAGATCGGTAGAGGACAGTATGGAGTAGTTTTCGCTTGCGATGGTTGGGGAGGGGCACCAGGACCTTGCGCAGTGAAATCGGTAGTTCCACCTGACGAAAGACACTGGAACGACCTTGCCATGGAGTTTTACTATACCAGATCCATCCCGGATCACAAGAGAATAGTGAAACTCCGCGGATCTTACATAGACCAGTCCTACGGCGGAGGATTCGGCCTTGGATCCGCGGTTCTTCTGATTTCCGATCGATTGAGCCGCGATCTATACTGCGGGATCCGCGCTGGTTTATCTTGGCTGGAGAGGATACAGATCGCTATCGATGTGTTGGAAGGAATACGATATCTTCATTCTCAAGGACTCGTCCATCGGGACATCAAGCTGAAGAACGTTCTTCTTGATATCGAAAACAGAGCCAAGTTGACCGACCTAGGGTTTTGCATCACGGAGGCGATGATGTCTGGCAGTGTCGTTGGAACACCTGTCCACATGGCGCCAGAACTGCTAACTCGTCATTACGATAGCAGTGTCGACGTATATGCTTTCGGGATCTTGTTCTGGTATATCTGTGCCGGACACGTGAGATTACCGCTCGCTTTCGATCAGTTCCACAACAAAGAACAGTTGTGGAGCAGCGTCAAGAAAGGTAATTCGAAGTTCATTTATTGGTACTGTAGAATCTCGCTTGTTGCTACCTCGTTCATTGCACGGAATCCTCGTTCGTTGCACACCAGCGACTCCCACTATGATGTGTTCAAGGTTCTGAAACTCGTGGTGGGGGTGGGGTCTTTATAATAACACAAGATGCTACAAATCACTATGATTGGTTATACCTCTTTCATTGTACAATTTCGATTTTTCTACTGTACTAATGTTCGTTTGTAGGGTTTGGTATTAATTGGCTGGTGCTTGCGATGAGAAGATAGATCGTAAAAAATCGTGGTTGACTCAGTCGATTGATAAAATTGGTCTTAGTGTACTGATTGGAAATATACAGTGAGCAAAAATTTCATAATTCAGCAATCAGGAAACAGTGATGAAGAATTCAAGTCTAATAAAATCTTTTTGCGGAATTATGAAGATTTCGTTTACTCTATTGATGATTATGTTGGTTTTTCGTCAAAATTGTATCGAAATTCTGTTTTATGCATGTCGTACTAAAACTCGTTAGTGTTATTATGTTGTGAATGTTTAAATTGTGCATTGTGGTTCGATTGAAGTATGGAAGTAATTTTTTTTTTATAACAAGGCATCCGTCCCGAACGACTATCATCGTTTGACGACGAGTGTTGGAAGTTGATGGAGCAATGTTGGTCCGGGGAACCATCCAAACGACCCCTGCTCGGTGCAATTTTGCCAGTATTAGAATCGGTTCAACAGAAAGCAGAAAGAGGCAAGTCCTTACCGCAACTCAACACATTGAAGCTACAAGAAAGTACAACGTCAAACTCGAAAAACCCTGCATTAGCATTAGCAGAGCCTTACAATCAGAGGGGTGCTATGACTAGTCCAGCCCCGGCGAAACACAGGGCAATCAAAACTGTGAAACATCCGATCTTTCATATCACCAATCTGTTTCAAGCTAGTCTCTGCTCGAATCTCCACATTCAAATGCGGGAGTTTTGAAATGACTTTTTTTATACCTTGACCTTTAGAATTTTTCAAACGATCTGACAATATTTAATCGTGTTTGAAACACACTCGCGTCGCGACTTATCATTTTCTACTGCACCCAATTGACATTGATTTCCATAGTATTCTTGCAGTATTAAATTATTTGACAATTACTCTTTTAAAAAGATCTATTTTTTCGAATAGTATTTGCTCGATTACTCGGAAGCATTACACGAATGTTTTCTTTTTAATATAATTATAATGAAAGGTTGCGTCTATATTTTGTTTACATTAGAACTATAAGTGATTGCGATATTTTGATAAATACTTTGCATATGTAATCAGTGGGACAACAAACAATTTTTTTTATTAGACTATATAACTGTTTCCCCAGAAATTGCACTCTTTACATATGCTAATTCCTACGTGATTGTGATAAAATAACATGTTATTGTTAGCAAAAAGGAAGAAAAAAAAACAAAACCAAGAGATTGTATACTATCTGCTAAAGAATAAATAAAGTTTTCCAGTTTTCTATTTATCGTTGAAGACGGTACTATAAAGTTCATTTCGAAATCTTCAACAATTCAAAAAACTCATGTCTTTGAATCATTGAAGACGCTATCTAAATAATCAGATCCTATGTGTTATTCATAAGACTTTATGTTTTCAGATGACAGATTCTTCCATTCAGAACCCACATGAATCTCCAAAAGGGAATCAAAAAGGGTATTAACAATTTTAATAAAATTTAATAATTCACGAGAAACAATTCCATTGTATTTTACAATTGGACATGCAAAATATATTCTTGATTACCAACAGGTGTCAAGAACGCGAGCAATTTATTTGCAAATATTAAGAATTATATAGAAATCTCTTAAGGTACAAAATCCTTATTATACAAACAGAAACTCTAATTCGTGCATTAGATTTGTAGATTTTTAAAACAGAAACATAGAACTATGTACATAATATTAATTAACTTTTATACCATAAAGAATTTATTTTCTTACAAACTGGTAGTATTGCCTATATAAGTATTTGTTGATTATAACTATACAATCTATTATTTATTATAACTATACAATAACTATATAATAAACTGCATCAGTATCTAGTATAGTTATGTAATTACATAAATACAATTTTATTTTTACTCACATATTAAACTATACAGATGTATAGAAAAATAAAATGTTCATCAACAAGTGAATGACTTAATTTATAATTACGTGTATAAAATCAATAAGATTTATTTAAAGCAGCAAGTCAAGGTCAGACTTGGCCTTCTCTAGATCATGTAGAAATTTATAAAATTCGCTTATCGTCATCTCCACGAAGACAGTATTTGGTTTACCATCTTCCTCCAAATCTAACTTTAACTGCAGAAAGGATTTGCCGATGTTATCGGATTCATTGCTGGCAGCAGTGACTGTAACAAGTATAGCTATATATAGTATACACATACTATTGTGTGAAAGAGTATAGTATAGTCAAGACATCCTATTCACATACAACTTAATAATAAACAAAATTTACAGAAGTAAATTCTTCAATAGGAACTGCTGAGATAAAATAATGCCATCAAAACAATGCAACTCGAGGCTACAAAAATACGAAAAAATTAATTGTTTAAGGTTAAACATTCTTACCACCAAACCTCCACGAGACTCCGCGCACTTTACTGACAGTCTTAACCATTCTCTATTGTAAAAACTGTCAGCGAAAGAATCTTTACGCTCGCGTTACCAAAATTGTTGTTAAAGTTCGTTTCGATTACACCCAAACTCGAGCCAATGTATTCGGAGTCCCTCGACAGTAGAATATGCTGCCATCGCCAGACGTGCTAAGGAACTATCCATCAAAATGGCTGGTATCGTCAGCCAGTAATCGTTTGAGTACGGAATCGAGCAAATTGGATGGCGTTGCCATCTGGCTCTGCCTATTATGGAACTCATCCAGGCATTACGCGGTCCTGTAATTAATTAATCAATTGATTGTGATAAATAAGCAGCCGGCAGCGAAGGCGGTGTCACGTAAACTCGGATATCGGCGATTCCGTGCAATTAAATATTCCATGCATCCTTTTATGGTTTAGGGAGGTCGGGGATGATCCGAGCAGCCCAGACGGATCCTTTTATCCCGACGTTCTCCTCGTATCTGGCGAGATTTTCTGACAAGGAACTGGGTTAATCACGGCGGAGCTATCTGTGGCCGTGATTTATTACTTTATCTTTGACCCCATGCAAAATAATTGCAATCGTCATGTATCGGTGGCGCGATGAGATATTTCAAATGCTTATCTGCGGCCGGGGCTTAGCCGGGGCTGTTTGTAAGGGAAAAAGGGACGCCGTGTAGTTACGTGGCGTTGGTTACCAAAGAGCCGATAAATCCTTCGGGCGTCGCGCACGCTTCGTCCAGAAACAAAACCACGCGAAATCAAAGGACAACCGGGTTCGACGGGAACCGAGGGGGGTGTAATAAAACGCAGCGGTTGTTCCGCGGCAGCACCAGTTTGTCCTCTGCGGAATAAATTCACGTTCACCTGCGACCGCCCTAATTTACCAAACCCTGATAACCTGGGGTCAATCCAAAGGGACTCCCCCTGCCTTAACCCTTTAGCATATATTAATGTAGCTTCTTTGGCGATTCGATCTCAGATCGTAGATATGTTTTGGTCCCCGTCTCATTTATCCTGTGAAGACTCGGTGGAGCTTCCTGTTAACCCAGCCTTCGTTTCATTATAATTTATTACATCCTGAGAACGCAAGCTGTAGGATCAGTTTTAATTGGTTTCGAAAGGATTGAAAGGCTCTTTAGCATATATTAACACGGATAAGCGACGGAATATGCGTCGCGGATATGCGACGTCCACTATCTTACACTTTGTTGTATAATATCATAGTATACAGTAGAATATTTAGAGATTCTATGACTTTCTTCCTGGGGGAGTAACTAGTTTCTTCCGGTCAGTTTTATCCGATTGCAGAAGGGTTGACTGCTTTCTTGTTTCAGCCCCTTAATCTTCATTAAAATAGGTTCGTTGGTAACTCGATTTTGGATCATAGTCTTCTTGCCAGCCTCAAGATTGTCCCTTTTTGGAACTCCTTATCCGTTTCATCTATTTCCTAGAGACTTGATGAAGCTTTTTGTGACTTGCCCTCCGTTTCATTCTAATTTACAAAGCCCTCTTAACGCGTGGGAGTAACTAGTTTAGGGTTGGTCTTAACTGGTTGCTGAAGAGTTAATTGCTTTCTTGCGCCAACCTCTAAATCGTAAATTGCAAACAGGTTCTTTTAAGGACGAGTGTCGGCATTTTGGCGACACCAGGCTCGCGTACGTAATTCCTAACGTTGCAAACTAGTAGTTTAATTATCTAAATAACAAGAGATGAGGATATTATTTTGAATACTTTAATAAATCCTAGTCCACGAGTACCTAAACAAAATTGTCACTTGAATCGTCGAAGCAACTCTGAATATTTCACTAAATAAAGATATAGTGGATAAAATTTCCGTTAATCTATCACAGATTTTACACTAATTTTCTAATCTCTAATTACTAATCCAAAGGAAGGAACAACTTCAATCTTAACCAATTGCTCAATTGACTGTTTCCAACCCTCGGATCTCGATAGAAAATTTATCCCCCAGAATAGAATCGGTGATTTTATCTTAGACCTCATGTATCGTGCAGCCCTGAAGATTCCGAATCCGCTGGGTATCTCTATTTGTATCAATTCCGATTTTATTAAAAAGATTCAGATAGTATTACGTGTATCGTCGCTGTGCGCAGTCGGAAAATCTGTGAGGCAGCGATATATGCCGTCGTTGTTGGCCCCGTGACAAGTAGGGCGATACATGCGCCTACTCGAGGACTGTCCCGTAAAATCGGTAAATTATCCTCAACGGTAATTAAATATTAACATCGCAGCGGCATCGGGGCGAGCGTGCGCCTCGGGTTTCGTGCGGAACGATAAAACTGCTGTGCCAGGAATATCCGAGCCCTCCAGTGTCGCAAGGAGTTAATACAATCTATATATAAAATATTATTACGATCTTCCGTGTAGTGAAGGTGGCTGCTTCCACGCAGCTTGTAGGAATTCGGGAACTTTGCGTGAGATCAGCATATTTTTACTTTTAAAGAACGGGGCTAGGACGGGGTTGCAAATAAAACAAAAGGGAGGACCGGAGGGGAACTTCTCCATATTGATCTTCTAGGAAATTGAACGTGAACGTAAGCCGGATTCACGTGCACTCATTCTCGAGTACATCGGACAGATCCTCCATTTTCCGGCCCTTTTGTCCATCGAACAGTTTTAATTTAGCAGGAAGTGCAGGGTCAATTTTAATTGGTTCCTGAAGGGTCGATGGCTTTCTTGTTCCTTTAAACGTAATATTAAAACAGTTTCTTTGGCGAGTCGATCGTAGATCAATTCAGTCATTCAATCTGTAAAGTGGAATTTTCATTTGTTCTGGCTTTCGTTTCTAATTTTTTCAATTCGAAGTACCCAAGCAACAAATCAGTATAGGTTCAATTTTAACTGGTCACAGAAGGGTTAACTGCTTTGTTGTTTCAACTTTTCCTTGCAAGTTTGAATAGGATTTTTTACTAACCTATCATTGTATTCCATTTTAATTTACCAGGAAGTATCGAACGCATATTTCAAGTTGCCGAAGGCAGTTCAATTCTCAATATTGATCTTTCAGGAAATTGAACGTGAACGTAACCTGATCCACGTGTACTCATTCTCGAGTACATCGGACAGACCCTCCGCTTTTCCGGGCCCCTTTTGCACATCGAACAGTTTTTCTATAACAATTCCTCTCCGTGTGCCTGTACAGTAGATTGGCTTTCTGAAGAATGCCGGAGTGTTCATCGAATAACCGTGACGTACGAGGCGATCAAACGTCGCGCGAAAGAGTCAGCAACACGATGAGATGGAGGGATGATGTTCCAAAGGGAAGCCTTTTAAAACGCCGCCGCTTATGCGAATTTTCTCCTCGAACTGGCACGGTCTTCGACTCGCCTTGCAATGTCTTGCCCCCTCCCCCACCCCCAGCGTTCCGTTTTATGGCTATTGCTCGACGAATACTGATCCGAGTTACAGTTTAATCGAATCTCACCCTGCCGCTCCCTTCTGTCAAAGCAGTTGTCAGCCGTCGCGAGGTCGGGGATGGCGACGCGAGTGGCAAACAGCGCCGCGATTAACAAAAAGGAGCGCGGTCGACGGCGTAATTTTGTTACATGCACCGGGAGACCTTGGACCGACTGAAAATACTATGCAAACGAACCGTCTGAACTACGGTTATGGACGAAACGCCGCGCAAAAACGCCGGTCCCCGTTTAAATGTTTTAATTATCTGGGAGTTCCGAAAATGGAATGCAAATGAAGCGTCTGCGAGCGGGAGACACCGGTGTTGCCTTGGTCATTGATCCTCTTAATATTTCCAGGCTGCAATTGTTCCGTCGGTGCTGACTTTCGGGAAGAATTCTTTTTACAATCGAAAAATTTCATTCGACAGTTTAATCACGTTGGGATACCTCGAAAGTATTCACATTCAAGGCCGTACTTCCGGTCATATAGATTAAGAAATACTCCGCATATTTTAGAGATGATTAAAACAGACACGATGAATACAAACGATCCTTTTGAACGCTCTCTAGTCTGATGGACTCTACAAGCAATTTCCTTTTTTTTGCATTTATGCCATGGGGCTTTAGAATATCAAAGTGTTGCGGCGGAATTAGAAAATTTGGTAACGCTGATAGGTATAGAGTTCATCATTCAAGTTATTCTCCGAGGCCCTAAAATAGTTAATTAATTCCAACTCCTCGTAAAAAACAACCACTCTAAAACACTCTCCCACTCTAAAATAGTACCTGCAACTGTTGCTTAACATAGCTTTCCTCGATCGTAATATCTCGAAAACTGGTTAACCAAATCACTTGAAATTTTGACACACATGTTGATCGCATGTCAGATAATACAAATTCGAACGAAGTAATTATTTGTAAAAATTCGAACGTCGTAACATTGAAAAATTTGTACACATTCTTCAAACTTCCCTTAACAAACGTGCCAAGTTCGCGTTTGTCATACCCACTGTGCTCTCTTTAAAAAATTCGCAATGATCGGCTTAATTCGAGGGGCGTTAGTCAATTTAAGAGCCCCAATTTAAGGAGGCGCTTAATATTTTTAACGACCGGAGCCCAACCGGCGATATTTGCCCGACTTTTTCGTCGGTTTTGGGGATTCGGTAATTACGATAGCAGACGGTAATCCTCGCGGCGACGCGGAACACGCACGAAGAAACTTGCGGCAACTTATTACCGAGTGACCTAAAGCCGGGAGTGGCTTAAGACAGATTTATCATTTCGGCGTGTGGTTTAATTAGAAATTCTAACAAGCTCCGATAACAAATATGTCGTATATACCGAAAGTTGTACGTACCGAAGCGCTGTTTGCCCGGGCGAAAGTAAACCGCGAGAGCTTTCGCTTAAGAGATTCGTTATTCCACCGCGCCCTCTTATTTATGAATGTTGCGAAAACAATGGCGTGATACAAGGCGAGACGGAGGAGGTAGTGGAAGAAGGAGGGGGGAGGGGGGACATTTGCATATAAATTCATACACCGTGCGCCAGGCGATAACCTAATCTAATCGACACGAGGCGCTTGAATGAAATAGAGCTCGCCAACTGGAACTCTAATTGCGCGACCGTCCATCCTGACGCCGCTCGCGAGAACGTGCTCGTTTATTTTTGTTTGTTACACACGGTCGAGCGTCAGCCGACCAAAGTGGTTATGTCGGCCGCCATTATTTTTGGTTTGCGTCGGCTAGAAACGTAAGATCATTTATATTTGTTGCGGGTTCCGCGTCCGTTGTCACCGGTGCGGCGGCTGGGTGAATCCACTCGCAAGAACCGCCCCTATCTGTACTGTTCGCAAAAATCCGCGGGCTCCTCGCGAATTAAATAAACTTCCCAACGACTCGGCCACACGCCCCATTTATTATCGGTTATTATACTTTTTCCCAGAGAGAACTCCGTGTCGACGTCTTCCTTCGCCCGACGACCAGGCGAAACTTTTCGTAGCGAAACTTACCGATGCTCGCCGGATGGACGCAGAAAGTTGTGCAATCAGAGGTTTAATTAACGCCGGCGCAAACCGTTCCGCTGATGAAAAGAGTCGCGTTTTCGATAGTGCGTCCAGGCAGAATTTTATGGAAACTCGACACGGCCAGGTTAATTACGAAATTAACGCACTGTGCGACGCGGAAATGCTCGAACGGCCACCGTGAAAATTTCGCGGGGATTTATGCTCGCGACGAATGCGAATCGACAGTACTACCGCCGAGACCTCTCGTGGTATCCAAGTATTGATGGCAACGAAAAAGTTTCCTCTCGAAAGAAATTCAGGAACCGCTGCTTCAGAATACCTGATTTCCCATCTTCATAAACTCTAAACTTGCCTTTTTAAAACGGAGGTCCTATTTCAATGTTAATGTGCTTCAACCGTCACTTTCGAACGTGATGTAATTGGTCGAATTTGTTGTACACATGTGCCGAGTAAAGTTCGTGTGAAGAACCTTTGTTCTGAATCGGTGTTGCGAAAAGCTAAATTTTCCAATACTATCTGTTTCGGTTACGGTTTGCATATCGGTCCTGTAAGCGTTAGTTTTTCGGGTTTGAAACGGTTCGAGAATTGACTCCTATTTACTTTCTGCACTAATATCTATTACAAGCTTCGATCGCTCGCCGTTCAATTCAGACATTGCAAATGATATTCCACCGATTCGATTAAATATATGATACAAATTTGCTGGGGAATATTCGTCGAATTTTCATACGACCCAGTTTATTGTATTTTTATTTTAACTGCGAAATGAAGTAGAAGTTCAACACAAGTGATCGAAACTTCTATTTATAAATTGTCTATCTTGAATGATATAGGCCACGTACGTATCCGAAAATATGTAGCTGCTTTATTTAGTTCAGCGAGTTATTAGAAATCAATAGTATGTGCAAATGTTTCCACTTTTAGAAGGATTTCGTAAATCGTGTGTGTATTCGCAGTGACCCAAAATGTCGAACCTTCATCGGAACATCGATAGAAACCATAACTAGAGCAGATATTAGGTGTTTCAGTTCTTCACAATAATTATTCGAAACGAAGGTACTTCATGGCATATTAAGAATGGAGAAATAGCTTTCTAAGTAGTTATAAATTACATTATCCTTCGTGCTCGTGTTCTAGATGGCAAAGGATTCGAAGTTACTTACTGTCTACATTGAAAGAGAAACGTTGATGCAACAGTCGTAAAACGGATTCGAGTATCTACTTTTCGTTTTCGTTCTCGTTCCGAACAGAAGCGCGATTACAAGCTATTAAAGCGGCGCTAGAATGTAGAATTAATGACCTTGAATGGGCAATCCTGTTCGATACAGCAATATCCCCCAGTTGACACCCTGCCAATCTAGGATTCCGTCCTCTTAATATCTGCGCTATCATTTTTCATTGTCTCGTTACACCCCGGAATATAAATTCCGTCGAAACTAGGTTGGTAGAACGTTTTCTCTCCGGCCCTTATCGTAGGAATCACCCTTCGAAGTATCGCGTCCGTAATTAAGAACCACCCCGCGTGCGTCCGTGACCATAATCTGTATGGGGTGTCCTTAAAGTGTGAACAATTTCACGGTAGAACGAGCGGCTCGGCAAAATGGTTTTCATTGCAAAACGAAATAAAAAAAAAAAAAGAAGAGAGGAAAAAAACGGGACGAGTAACCATCCATTCGTACAATATTTTATTAAATGCGACGGCGCTTCCCTCGCCGCTTTGTGAAATGTGAAAAATATTTAACAAAGGAAAATCGGAAATTCTCGGAATATTACGATACGCTTTATGCTTGTAAATAACGATCCTGCATAAAATTAATTTGGCTTCCTTTATACGGTGCGCGAGAGGCGATCGTCATCCGACGTTGATAGCGTTAAGTAGATTACCATCTGCGCTAGTCTACTAGTTACAAAGGCTGACAATTTCATTTGGTTCTTGTAACACTCGTCTTTCTCAATCAGCCGTAACTTATCAACGTTTCGTTCGACTCTTGGACCACATTACGGTATACGGATAGTTTCGACCCCGGCAAACATCATTATATTATTTAGTTTCTGGCAATAAACTTCCGTTTTCCATGGGCTAAAGCGATCGCGGCCGAACTGCTGATATTTACACAACGAAGCGTGCATGCTGACGAAACTAAATAACTAACAGTAATTAGTGGCTAAACAGAACAGCAATTGTTAAATCTAAGAATAGTCGAAAAGTCTATTTAAAGAAGAGGAAATGTCAATTTCATTTAAGTATCTCCTGTGTGTATGTCATTATCCCCTCGATAGAGAACGCAAATTCGTGTTAATTGGCAAATATTCTACAGTGAAAAATGAAAATCGACATTGTTCTCGGTTCGACCTAATAATTTGATTTCATTTCTGCTGATTATTCTGCCAGCCGGCAAATCAAACTTTTCCTATTCTAATTTTGCGGCTCTAGATCGAAAATCAGCAAAATGTGATTTCGGCGAGTGTTAATTAGCAAATATACTATGCACAGACAGGAACGTGAAAAATAAAAATTGACACCGCTCTTGATTCAACCTAATGATTCTCTTCCGGTTTTACTCGTACTCTAGCTCGAATATTAGCACAAAGACGCGCTAATCATGATGCTCGTTCGAATAGGAGAGGGTAGAGCGGTTCGGGAAAGAACGCAATGACGCTTCGCTCGTAATGGCAGGACAGTAAAGCACGCGGCGTAAAGTTTCGTAAATTATCGCCGAATTAATGAGGACTCGCATGCAGCGTCCGCCCCGGCGTCCCTGTTGCTGCGTCGTCGTCGAGTGTCGGCGTCACCGGTCCGTTTCGCAGCTTAATAAAATGCAACCGGCAGCCGCCCGTGACCACGTGCACCCGGTGCGCACACACGCAGCCACGTTTGCACAGTGGCGGAGGAGCGTCGGGCTACTGTCTTCTGTGTTGGTGAGAGAGGATTCCTGCAAACTGGGTGGGGCGGCACTACGCGGGGGCGCCTGCGTCGGCCGAGATATCCAGGAGCGTGTCTCCAGGGTTATCCTTAAAATATCCGAGCTATCGTATTACCACGAAATTCGAATCGCGCCGGCTTATCATTAATCACGAACCACCGGCTCCCATCGGCCACGGGGCAAGCCGACACGCTCTCCTGATGCCGTTTTATAGGGGATGGACCCTCGCTGGTCCTCTTTGATTTCGACCAGCCTCAGCACCACTATCGCACACGACTCCATAATGATATGTACGAAATATTGACCGTAGTCAATTGATCGTTTCCAAGATATGAATAATTAATGTCACAGACTTTGTTATATTGATCAGAGACTGGAACATTTCATTAGTCGTGTGTCGTTTTTCCACCCTGCAAAGGTGAATTTTTGGTACATTGCATTCCGGTAACATACGCGAGATAGTGACAGCTTCTCTTAGCAGTATCTTCTTCTATTGTTCTTCCCTGTTCCCCAATTCCTACACTTTCATTAGATAGAAGGTATCTCCATGATCCTTTTATGTTCCCAGTCCTGGAAGTCTTCTCTTTTAGTATTGCATTCGGATGTAGAACAAATATACTTTTAAGCAACTCTTTCCTGTAGAGTTGTTTGAGACATTCAACCGTCCGTTGGGCTTATGGTTGTGTGTACAAGTGAAGTTACATTAGATGGACAAAATCTACCTTTTGTAAATTTATCCATCAGATTACGAACTTCACAGGTAGAACATGGTCTGGCAATTTCTACTAGCTTCCACAGTTACACGACACATTCTCCTTCAATTGTCACCGCGACACTATGCATTGTAGCATTCACGCTAAACTGTCATGACGAGAACATGAAGATGACAAAGGATTCAAAGAAATGTACGCACTGTACCTAGACATCGTTAGCAAAACGATTGTTCGGATAATAGAAGGGAGACTCCACTGCATGATCAACAAAATTGGAATTATATCGTAGGGCAAGGAGTTGAAATCGAAGAAGGGTAGTTGGAGTCCATCCCTTGTTAGAGTCGGTACCAGCGACCGGCCAGCCTGTCGTGCTCGACTTTCTCCCCGCTCACCTTTGACCGCCCCCGCACGCTCTCACCACCCATACCCCCTACCCTCGATTGCTACACTCCAGCCAGAACCACCGATTCACGGCGCGCCGGTGAAAGAGAGAGCCCCGGGAGTGATAAATCTACGGCCGATGAACGAAGTGCTTGGCCCCGTGCGCGTTCACTCGATCGGTTTTTATCCTGTACGCGGGGGGCAAAGGGATGTCCGAGTGAGAAACCGAGTGCGGAACCTAAAGTGCGATTTCCTATACGGGATTTACTATGCGTCCGGTTACACGCGGCCGGGCGCAGCGGAGACTAATTAATCGCAGTAGATGGTAAAAGAATTTCCTCGTTTTGGTCTGTTCCGACCTTTTCGACTGGTAAACAGCAATATTATAAACACTTCCATTTTAAGCTTGATTAAAGTGTCATTAGTGTACTGTGCTAGTTCAACGCGGGCAAATTTGAATGAGTAGAAACTTGGGGACCAGCAAGCTGCAGGCGTAGGAAGTTGGGGGCTTAGAAACTTGAGGGCGCAGGGACTTGGGGGAGTAGGAACTTGGGGGTGTAAACACTTGAGGGCCCAGCGACTTGGGGGTGTAGAATATAGGGGCGTAGGAACTTGGAGGCATAGGAACTTGGGGGCGTAGGAACTTGGGGGCCCAGCGATTTGGGGGAGTAGGAACTTGGGGGTGTAGAACTTAGGGGCGTAGGAACTTGGAGGCATAGGAACTTGGGGGCGTAGGAACTTGGGGTGTAGGAACTTCAGAGCGCAGGGACTTGGGGGTGTAGAACTTAGGGGCGTAGGAACTTGGAGGCATAGGAACTTGGGGGCGTAGGAACTTGGGGTGTAGGAACTTGAGAGCGCAGGGACTTGGGGGACTAGGAACTTGGGGGTGTAGAACATAGTGGCGTAGGAACTTGGGGGTGTAGAAACTTGAGGGCCCAGCAACTTGGGGGAGTAGGAACTTGGGGGTGTAGAAACTTGAGAGCCCAGCGACTTGGAGGTGTAGAACTTAGGGGCGTAGGAACTTGGAGGCGTAGGAACTTGGAGGCATAGGAACTTGGGGGCGTAGGAACTTGGGGTGTAGGAACTTGAGAGCGCAGGGACTTGGGGGACTAGGAACTTAAGGGTGTAGAACATAGTGGCGTAGGAACTTGGGGGTGTAGAAACTTGAGGGCCCAGCGACTTGGGGGCGTAGGAACTTGGAGGCATAGGAACTTAGGGGTGTAGAAGTTAGGTGTGTAGAACTTAGGTGCGTAGGAACTTGGGGGCATGCAAATTTGATAGTGTAGAAACCTGGGGGCGTGCAAAATTGAACGCGTGCAACCTTGGATTCGTGCAAATTCGGAAGCGTGCGACTGCGGAGGTATCTCGAACAGGATATCCCACCTTTGGTGAAAAATACGAGGGGTGTGTACCGGCGAGTTAGGGGTTGGGGCTCGCCCGCTAAGGACGTGAAACACGGCCCGGTAATTTGGAGAAAATTTAAAGCGCACCGCCGGGGTAATTGCATAGGCGTCTCCTTGTCGAGCTAGCCGTCGCTTCCCCCAGCGTTCTAACCCGGAGTTTGTTTTTCATGTCGGGGTCCTAGGGCTGAAAGGGTTTCTAATTAAACGATACGAGCCATCGCCGACGCCGTTGCTGCCTTTGATAAAGCGGGCGTTGAGCAGCGTTACCGCGGGGGAGGAATAACCGTGGAATAACGGTGACAAATGGAGAAAACCGGGTACAAATACGAGCGATCGGGGTCGGCTCTTGCTCTCCTCGGTGTTACGAGAACTTATTACTATCGGGATCCGCAGCTACTTATCCCGCCCGACGTATTATCCTTCTGGCTTGGTGTCACGGCCGCAAGAAAGAACGGGGTGGCGAGCGAGCAGGATAAATCCTGGCGGAAAGCGAGGATAAATCGCGGATGTCCACTAAGAGCTCGCCGCTAGGTGTTCGTCTGGGGGTCTCCATTTTTAAAGAGTGTGGCTGGCCGTGGTCGCAGCACCATTGCAAACGGGCCCGGTACGATTTTCGAACTGGCTCTCGATGGTTTATTCACTCGGCGCGAAGCGGACGTTCCATAATTTCCAGCATCGAATGCGTACGGCGACCCGTAATAAACGACAAAAAGAAAATAGAAATACCTCCACGGCCGACGGAGGGGCAGGGAAGAAGGGAACGCTGGCGACGCTCGGCGAGAAGCGTCAGAGAAACGGAGAGCAAACGAGAGAGAAGAGAGAGGCCGACGTCGTGTGTACCAGTCCGTTTCGAACGACACGATGTGTTTCCCCATGCTTTTTGTTTTAATTTCGTAGAGGCCACCGGCTCTCCCGACCTCTCTCCTTCTCTCTCTCTCTCTCTCTCTCTCTCTCTCTCTCTCTCCCTCTCTCTCCCTCTCTCTCTCTGCGTGTCCCCTCTCGCTTCCCTCTCTCATGGGAGCCCCGCGGAATGTACCACGGTGGTTTTCAGCACTGTGGATGCTGCTAGGTATATGTCCTCTCTCCTCTTTTCCATCCCCCCACCAAGTTCCTCATTCCTCTTACCATCGCCAACCCTCTCCCGCTCTCCTCCCTACCCCACCACGCTCTCCGTCTCTCTCTGTCACTCGCTCTCTGTCTTTCTCATCGTTTCCCTCCACCGTGTTCTCCCTTCTCTTCGGACGCTTTCGCTGCCACCCCTACGACTCGGCAAAGGGCTGAACCGGCCAGTGCAATTCACGACGAGTTCGACGTCGAATCTATGCGACTCGCGCGTCCCGTTCGTTCACCGATTTTTCTCACGCGGTTTGTGACACTTTCGCGCGTTTGCCCGTGACACTATATATATATTTTTTTTTTCTCTCTCTCGTTCACGGTTGTATTTCTGACAACGGCGACCAGTGACCATCATGTAGGGATTATTCTCGGAGGAAAGTTTTGCCGTGGATTCGATCGTGTGCGTCCGATCGATCTATCGCGACGCTCGTATACGCGCGGCACGGCCTCGTTACGTCTCCCGCCCTCGAGGATATTCGTCCCGTCCTCGGTTAATTATACGTGCAGTCGCAGTTTAATGATCTCTCGAACGTCATTAGACAAAGTGGCCGCGTGGCGTTCGCTCCGGGCGTGAAGTTTCCAGAGAGAGAGAGAGAGAGAGAGAGAGAGAGAGAGAGAGAGAGAGAGAGTGAGAGAGAGAGGAAGAGAGAGTGGGAGAGGGAAAGGGAGGGACATAGAGAGAGAAGGAGAGAGAACAGCTGGGAAATGATGCGTCTCGGACGTCTCGGGCGCATCTTCGAGGATCGTTAAACCCGAGGCGACAACTTATCGGCGGGATGTCAACATCCTGCCTGTCTGATGTCCGTGACGACGATCTAGCAATCCATCGGCGCCGCGGAATGCCGCGACGACACGTAAGTCGTTCTTGATCTTCGATCTCTTTTATTCCACCCGCCTATCCGTCCTTCCACGAACAGGTTTTTGCACTCTCTCTACGGCGATTTCGCACGGTCAAAAAGTCGCGAATAGCCACGGCGATGAAACTCGGCGGAAACTCGCGACTGTCACGGCTCGAAAAGCGGAGAAATAGCTTCCGAACGAGTCAATAGCGCCGCGGAAACGTCGAAGAATTTATGACTCGGATAACCTCGTGATTCGTTGAATATATTTCACCACCTACTCGCTCTCCCTCTCCCTCTGTCTCTCTCTCTCTCTCTCTCTCTCCTCCCCTTTTTCCTATTCTTTCTCTCTTTTTCTCACTCTCTCTCTATCTCTCTCACAGTGGCTTCTCTTCCTTTTGTGGTCTGGTTTTTTACGGCCCGCCGGCTCATTCGGTATGCATTCAATACACGCGTTTTTTCCCCGCCAGTGCTGCTTCTCTCGTATTGTACGGTGTCTGTCTGTGTAACGACGTCCGTATCTACTTGAATTCTCTTGAAGCGTCAGACGTTTTTCGCGTGAAAGGGAATGGTCCGAGAGAACCGCGATCTTTCTCCCTTTTACCCGCCGTTCTCTAACTCCCTCAGTCCCTGTCCCTCTCGCTCTCTCGCTCTCCCTCTCTCTCTCTCGCCTCTCTTTGGGAGCGGGAAGCGTCACTCGGGCTAACTGAACGCAATTCCCTGTATACGCTCCGCGCGGCCCGACGTAACCGCGTTTGACGCAACGCTACACGCACAGGCGGCTCGCTTTAATCCCAGAACCTAACCCAAACCTAACGGAAAACCTGGCACGAGCCAGGGCCAAAGAGACAGAGAGCGGATCCAACAGGAATTTTCACGAAGGCCCGGTTATCTCGAGCAATCAGTCGCCGGATTAACGAAGGAGGTAATTTTGCCCGGCAATTCCCCTGGCCACCAGCTCCCAGTGAATCCCCCCAAAGATCACCGGCCCCGGAATCGTTCTATGAAATCAGAGATCGCAAAACGGCAGAAAACCTGGCAGAGATTTGGACGCGTGCAAATTTGAATACGTAGAAACTTGGGGGCGTGTTCAGTTGAAGGCATAGAAACTGGTGGCGTGCAAAGTTGAAGGCGTAGAAACTTGGGGGGTGTAAAGTTGAAGGCATAGAAACTTGGGGGCGTGTAAAGTTGAAGGCGCAGAAAATTGAGGATGTGCAAAGTTGAAGGCTTAGAAACTTGGGGGGTGTATAATAGAACGCATAGAACCGGGGGTGTATAATTGAACGCATAGAAACTTGGGGGTGTATAATTGAACGCATAGAACTTGGGGGGGGGTGTATAATTGAACGCATAGAAACTTGGGGGGTGTATAATTGAACGCATAGAAACTTAGGGGTGTGTAAAGTTGAAGGCATAGGTACTTGGGGGCGAGTTAAGTTGAAGGTGTAGAAACTGCGGGCGTGCAAAGTTGAAGGCGTAGAAACTTGGGGGTGTAAAGTTAAAGGCATAGAAACTTGAGGGGTGTGTAAAGTTGATGGCATAGAAACTTGGGGGTGTGTAAAGTTGAAGGCATAGAAACTTGGAGGGATGTAAAGTTGAAGGCGTAAGAACTTGCGGGTGTGTAAAGTTGAAGGCATAGAAACTTGGGGGCGTGTAAAGTTGAAGACGTAGAAACTTGGGGGTGTAAAGTTGAAGGCATAGAACTTGGGGGCGTGCAAAGTTGAAGGTGTAGAAACTTGGGGGCGTAAAGTTAAAGGCATAGAAACTTGGGGTGTGTAAAGTTGATGGCATAGAAACTTGGGGGTGTAAAGTTGAAGGCATAGAAACTTGGGGGTGTGTAAAGTTGATGGCATAGAAACTTGGGGGGTGTGAAGTTGAAGGCGTATAAACTTGGGGCCCTATAAAGTTGAAGGCGTAAAAACTTGCGGTTGTGTAAAGTTGAAGGCATAGAAACTTGGGGGCGTGTAAAGTTGAAGGCGTAGAAAGTTGGGGGCGTGTAAAGTTGAAGGCGTAGAAATTTGGGAACGTCAAAGAGAAGGGCGTAGAATCTTGCGGACATGCAGAGTTGAACGCATAGACGAGTCGTGGGCCGCCGCGAGTTCATTTCGCGCGCGAATCGCGGCCGCGTGGCGTGCGGGCGGAAAATCTTGGTGACGCGTCGCGCTGAATAGCACGGCGCTGTTCGAAACAAAAAACAGCCGGTGGAAAACGGGGAAGAGAGACTCGTTAATCCTGTTTTTTCGTGCACGATAATGGTAACTCGCGCTGCGGAACTTTCTTGTCCCGTCGTTAGCCACTCCCGGACCGTCGCCGCGTGAAAAGCCAGCCTCTTCTCTTCGCGCGCGCTTCTCTTACTCTTCTCTGGAAAGCAGGGGAAGAATCTTGACGTCCGGCCGAGCAATTAAACCGCGATAATTGCGGTGATTACAAACCGATAAATCCCCGACGGCATTTGCTCGGCGACTTTCGTTCGCCGCGTTAATTTCACCGGTATCGGGGTGCGGCTCGCCCGCAAACGATTATTTTAATTGGCCTGCGCTGTTTCACCATGTTTCCTCGATAATTGTTCAATAATAAAATCATACGGTGGCGGGAACGGAAGCGTTCTGTGCACCTGGGAAGGGGAATTAAGTTATCATGGTACACAAGCGAATCACACGGAAATTTATCCGAGACCGAAACTGATCCCGCTCCGAACCGAGAAAACCCATCTTTGCGGCCGCGAAATTCGGGCAAGCTCCCGTGATTCGCGTACTTAATCGCGAATACTGTTGTCTGCCGGCTTGTAACGTTTCGGATTTTACATTAGTAAAAAGTAGTGATAGGTAACCGAAACAAACAAGTGCACCAGTGTTTGTAAATAGTTTGTTCGTTCGGTGGAAATCCTTGTGAAAATTGCGGAGAATCTTCCTCGGAGAAACAGGGAGTATTTCTTATCCTTCCGGTATTCTTCGGGAAATTGTCACAGTAATATTTTGCTCGAGACTGAAACTGAACCTGTTTCAAACCGAGGAAGCTCGTCTTTGCGGCTACAAAATTCGTGCGAGCTTCGTGATTCGCGTATTTGATCGCGGAGAGCGGATACTGTTGCCTGTTGGTTTATACGATACGGATTTTACATTGGAATTAGTGAGAGGTAACCGAAATAAACAAGTGCATCTGTGTTTGTAAATATTTGCCCTTCTGGTAGAAATTTTTTGAAAAATAGAAAATATCATTGTTTTAGACAGAGGGTGTGATTTTTAATATTTTTGACAGTGTTCAGGAAATTGTTACAGTAACATTTTGTGAATTGTATTGATTCACAGTTACCACACAATTCAGAAAGAAAATTGACGTGTAAGTAAATTATAGTGCTAGTGAAATGTTGACTATGAATTCGTGAATATATTTTCATAACAGATACTATTATTAAAAGATAACGGCTATGAAATATAAAACAGTGGAAACTAAAACTTTGTTATCGGGCCAAATTAAATGAGCATAAATATTTGAACGGAACGAACGCGAGCGGGGACAATTTTTATGAAGTAAAAATGTGCCATAGTACAGCCATTTTTCACTGGAAAAATGTTTAATCAAACATTGGAATCACTGTATTCGATCAAGAAGAGCAGTGTTTCACCTGTATTATTGAACTTCACAGAGTGTATTGTTAAATATTGTATAAAAATATTACAAGTGCAGTATCGATCACAGTGCTATTTTTTCTTTTACAATTTCCGTCCGGTGTTCTAACAATGTCATTCGGTATTTTTTCCCCTCGTTCATATTACCTTAAACAATTTATCAGTACTGTAATATACTGGGTGTCTCAGGACGGGTGGTACAAGTGTGCATGGGGTGATTCTATTTGCAAAAATAAATAGGTGACATTTTTTCATTTCATTCCGAGTTTGGTTACGCGTTCTATTGAATGAGAATCGGTTGGCACGTCTGATCATGGCCAACCGATTCTACTGACTGCAGTTTCTGGGGCGTGCGAAGCTGACAAATTTTCAAATTTGTTTTTCTCGAGAACGAAGTGTGAACCGAAAAACTGTTTTTTATTTATTTCTACGTTTTTTTTACTTGTCCCATGCCCTCTGGTACCTCATTCCGATACACCCTGTATAATAGATTATGGATTTCATGTGGCATTTTTGATCTCCTAAAATTCGCTCTGGTAAAGTCTGTAAGAAAACTTTCCTGCAATTCTCTCTTAACAGGGGACAAAATATTTTCTTCAATTGCAGTTTCTATAAAATCATTACCAAACATCCAAATTTGATTGAAGACGCGAGGTCTGGTTCGAATTAAAGCCCACCTGGAATTAACCAAATGCTTGAGGAAGGTGTGCCCGGAATCAGTCGCGAGTCTCCGTACTTTTCTGCATCTCCTCGCTGAATCAGCCCTCTAGCCCTCCTCTCTCGGTAAGTCTCGCGAAGACTAGTTTGTAAACATGTAATTAAATGCTGGTGCTCCGATGGAACGCGTGAAACGTAGTTCCCGTTAATGAGCGTTGGGAAAATTCCGCGGAGGATTAGGAAACGAGATTTTCGAGGATCGAAATTAGTTTCCAATGGAACAAGCCATTGAATTCTTCTCTCTCTCTCTCTCTCTCTCTCTCTCTCTCTCTCTCTCTCGTTGACGGCCACTGCGCCAACTACCCCTCTCTCATTCTCTCTCTCCGCCTCTTTCTCTCCGCTCTTTTTTTCCTCGGTCTCTTCACCGCGTCACGCGGTAAATATCGTTTCCCTCGAACGGTGGAAAGTTTGCTTGATTTACGTTCTATCGTTTAACTTCGGTAAAGGTCCATTCGCGGAGGATTTCATTGCTGTTAACACCGTGCTCCGCGTTTGTCGTTGACACGGGACCAGTGTACGCTTTGTCGGAGGGAGACAGATCGAATGTCCCCGTTGATTGCTTTCTTCTCTGGTCCCCAACGTTCTCTCTTCCTCCCTTCCTACCCCTCTCTCTCTCTCTCTCTCTCTCTCTGTATGTGTGTCTCTCGCTTTCTTCTCTCTTCGATGATCGATAACCGCCGTCGATGGTGATGAACGAGAGACCGTCGCCGGTTGTCTACGTGCCTCCGTGTATACGTGCACACCTGTACCATCTTTCTGTATTGTATACAGCGAGGTCGTTAGAAGAAGGATTCAATACTTACGTGTTACGGCGGCTCGCCGGTAAACTGGATAAAAAGGTGTGCACAAGCCGCCGACGGGGGAAGCGAGGAACTGTCGTGCGATCGCGGTGAACATGAAACTGGTATTTTCTTTTTCTCTTTCTCTCTCACTCTCTCTCTCTCTCTCTGTCCCTCTCTCTGTACCGGTGGCGAAGTGTGTTTAGAAATGGAAGGAGGACATGGTGAATACCTTTTGTGGACCGCCGCAAAGAGGAGCAAGTACATCATTTGCGCCCGCCAACACCGAAAATGTTTTCTAAATTCGACGGGCTCGACGCGCTTTCTTTCTCCTACCTCTTGACCCGTGTGTTCTATTTATCCTACAAGTATCAAATTCTACCCCCCCCCCTCCCCGTGCAATTCCGTTCGTTCTGGTTGTCTGTCGTACTCTTTCGATCCCTCTTTTTTTTCGCCGATGCTCTACGTATTTCTATCCGATCACCGACACACGCAGCCTCGGCGAACCCGACCTGATTGCCATTTCGACTCGTTGACTTCGAATCGGCACTGGTTCCAGCTAATTCCCAGGCATACACATACAGGGCCCCGGCTACCCCAGAAAGCGCGCGTCCGCCGCGAAAATGCAACATTCACGCAACGCGTTGCCGCGCTGCACATCGTTCGAAATGATCGATTTGAATTCGGGATGGGCAAGATCGCGGTTGTAAATGGCAAACATTAGTCCCTTCCATGGACTGGCCCGGAATACCCGCAATCGAATTTAGGAGCTATCAGCTTTGACTACGGACCAATTGAACGTTAAGGTCTGTTTATTAGTCGTTTGGCGAGAAACGTTTCCGTGCTTTAATTTGGATAAGAAATAAGCAGAAAAAAATATTGTTGTCTGACGTTTCGTTTTCGAGAAATTGTCTGACCATGGCCCACCGATTCTACTTCTGCCGAGCAGCAACGCGCGTGGACCTGGCGAATTTTCAAAGTCGATTGTCTCGAAACTAAATTATATTTTTCTTTAGAACAATTTCTATATTTTCAAGTTTCTTCATCCGGTAGAACCATTCGCTATCCAACTGTACCAACAGATCGAAATCATTCTGCGTGTCAAAGTCTTAGGCACTGACAAACGAAAGAGGAATATATCTGAATCTTTTTCGTCGTCTAAAGTGTACAGTATAATATTCAGAATTTTCGAAATAATTCGCTTAATAAAACACTTTAACTAATGAAGGCAAGTCCGTCGAACGTGTTAGATCATTTGTCTACAACTATGGGATTTAGAAACACCATCCTGATGTCCTCGGTATGTTAACATTCTAGCTCTAATTTTTGCCCTTTTTCGCCGCCGGAAGCAAATTACTCCGATTAAGCAAAAATTTCACTGGCCGGGGCGGTTAATGGATTATTTCCCAGCATGAGGACTTTTCACACGCCTAGATCGATCATTTCACCACTGGCCGTTTCGCGAAAGAGTGGCGGGCGTGAAGTCAGAGCGCATTCAGGGTCCGGTAATTTCGAAACGGAATAATTGAGCGGAAAATAATTGAAGTCCGCGCGCGCTAGTGCAGCCCGACAGCGTCCTGTCGCAATAACATAACCGTGCACGAATAAATATTGGTCCATTAGCGAGTTTTATCGCGGCCCGGGGGCGTGGAACCGTTTCCGGCCGTGCTTCATCGAGAATTGAAAATACACTAAACAATTTATCGTAGCTCGCCGGGGTCCGAGAGCCGGGGTCGGATCCGATACACGTTGTCCGCGGTTAATGAGATAAAATTACAGGTTGCGGCTGGGGTGTCGTTCCGTTTAAACAACGCTCGCAGAAACAAAGGCGGAGGAAACGTCGTCCGTCCTCGGCCATTTTTAATAAAGACTCGCCTTCCTCGGTTTTTCGCGCGGCAGCGTTTCTCTCGCCGAAGGAATATCAACAGCGTAACGTTCTCGAAACAGTTTCCCGTGAAAATCAGGATAGGTGGTCTCGGATTTCGGCATTTCCCTTCCCCGCTCTCCTCTTCACGCCTTTCTTCTACCCTTTTGTGCTGAGCTACTTTTTCCCCCTCGCCGCGCTGGCGATAGGTATTTCTTTCGCCCGGAGACAAAACGTTGCTCGAGCCTTTATTATTCCAAGGTTCCCGGGCCATTTAATAACCGCACAACGCGCGCGCATCCGTCGCTTAATACCTCCGCGGAATACTTTCTCGAGAAGCGACGCGACGTCTTTAGAATTATTCCTCCGGAGCTTTATATTCCGGGCGGATCGCGACAAACGCGGGCGACTTCTCATGGCAACCACCGTCGGATTTGACTCTAGGGCGTTTTATTAACTCTTCGGGGACGCTCTTTCTCTTCGGGAAACCTGATCAGAAATCGTTTTATGGATTCTTTTCGCAACGGTTCCTCTGATCGTATCTTTCCTTTGAGCGGCCGGAAACCCATAAGGATGAGGAACACGGGGTTCGTGGCACTGGCGAAAGCACATAGAACCGGTCCGCAAAGTTTCCCAACCCCCGGACCACCAACGGGACGCGTTTGTCTCATAAAGTTGCAAGAATCACCCGCGGGAACACCCTAATTGCGTAGATTGCTGTCCCACTGGTTTTAAATTCTACAGCCCTTATATTAATTCGGGAAATTCCCTCCCGAAGAAGGGAAGAAGGGAAGACCTCGTTCAATATTAATATCGAGTCGCATGAGAGTTATTCACTTCTGTTGCACTGAAATAAAATACTATTGTTCTGTCATCGATTTGTTCGATCTTCATTAAAAATGTAGAAGCTAGGAACAATATAAATTTTTTTCCTCTTCGAGGCAATTGTACAAAGTTTCACTCATTGCAGAAACGAATAAAATCACGAGACAAGGGTTTGATCAAATATTTTAAAGCACAGTTGTATATTCGTGGATTTATTTTTGCACTCCTCTCGTAGAAATGTAAAATTAAATTGGCCAGGAATGACTAATTGGTGATCGAACGAGCGAGTACACGAGTGGTTTCGTCGATCGTGGGAAAGTTCGACCGTAAATCGTTACAATCAAGTATAGAACTAGAAGGATCCGAAAGACATCAAACAAATCAATTTGGAAAGTTATAAATTTGTTACGATCGAGTCATAAAGAACACAGAGTGTGCGGCTACAGAAATCTTTGGCCGGGGCGAGATCGTCTACCATTCGTCCGATTCCCACGAAGAAATACCCGAGGAGGGTTCAATCAATTCTCGCGCGACCGTCGAATGCGAAAAATTTCTCCGTCGGGGGTGGTGTGTGCACGCGCCCCAGAATTATGCACATACGTAATACGGGATCGATATCCGGCCAGTATAATGTGTACCCGCTGGATTTGAATGAATACGAAAGAAGGACAGCGGAGATTTTTAATCAGCCGATTTCCTATACCCGACGTTGCACGGTCTCGACGTCTGTTGAACAGACTATCGCGATACTGCCCAGTTTAATACTAATACTCTGCTCCAGATAATTGCGGGACGCGTACGCTACGGTAAAAGCATAACTCAATTCTGTGCTATTCGATGAACACGGTTCTAAATTGATTTTATGCGTAGAATGCATAATTGTGGATTTTATTGTGGCGCTTTGTCTAATTTATCTTCTCCGTTTTGGCTCTGAAATTGTATTACGAACATTTTTTTAACGGGAGGTCTTTTTCCTCCGACAACTTTTCGATGTCTTCACTTCTAACTGAAGTCACGTACTGTCGTTCTCATAGGCATTTTGGTTCATAGTTCGCACTCGATCTAAGACCCATCGCTCACGTACGACACGCGCACTCTTCCAATCGCAGGAATCTGAAATCGCGCATCGTTCACACCTCTTTGCCCTTTTTAACGAAGAGGGAATCTTTCAAAGACACCTACAGCTCTAGAGGGATGTCTACCATTCACGATGGCTCCGTCATTCCGAACCTGACTGACAAAGGCAGTCGCCTCTCGGACAAGCAATTTGTTTCAAAACGATAATAGTTAGAAATTAGAGTATCTCTTTTTCCTGAATACATCTAAATAAAATACCTGGAACAGTAAACAAATAATTTAGACATTCTCAGAGCTTCTTATGGCTGACGTCACCTGTTCAATCTTGTCACGAATGCATAAAGATCCGCAATTAATAAACTTTGTCTTCATATTTTTTTTTTTATGAAATAACCCGTCCTGATTTTGCACGACATTATGGACACTCGTGTGGCTGGCGACACAACAGATTATTTCATATTTTGTAATCTTTTAATAGCAATTTCAATCGTGAACCTACAGCTCACTCCCAGTCACGTAGTCTAACAGTTTGCTTAGCGTTATTATATAAAACATGATCGTTAAGCTTCCTGTTTGTACGATTACAGAAAATCCTATTACTAGGCTTCCGGTAGAGTTAAGAAGTAGACTATCCGCTGAAACTTTCAACCGTTACTTTGATCAAATTAATAACTCAACTGGGAAGCTTTCCTTGTGAGACCTAACCCAGAATATCTTGTCTCAATCCCATCGGAGAGCTCCCTAGGCTCAGGTATCCCCTAACATCATCGACGTTTCGAATTTCTGTATCTCTCTCGGTCAGGATCGGTGTGTATAACGGAAGTTTCGGATAAAGGGCGATTTTCGTCGAAACGTCTTCGGACCGGTCAAGTGGCCAAATGGGACGCGGCATCGAACGACGACGATTGACCCGATAATTGATACGGAGCCATAGGTTAAATCGATGCTGAGGATTATCGGCACTTTAATCGGCACCGTCGATGGTGCAATTTCGTGTTCCACCGGGCCCGCAGATTTCGGGGGATGGCTCCGCCGCGGCACGAGAAAAGGGGGTGGATAGAGAAGCCTGTACACCAGTCTGGTGAACTTAATTACCAAATACGGATGCCAAATCCAGGCCAAACCGTTCCCATCCTGTTCGCGTTCCGAACGATACGTGTTTACGCGAGAAGAAGGACGCACAACGGGGGTGGAGGACCTCCATTATTCAGGAAACGACTCCTCGGGAGCTTCTTTTACATAATGCGGACTCCCTTCTTGCGGTATTAAGTTTTTCGTGGTCCCTCCACTGGATCCCCTCTCTCTCTCTCTCTCTCTCTCTCGACAGGAATGATGCTCCTTTTCAATGAGCCCCGACTAGCTGGGATACGAACAGGGGTCGTCGGGTTCACATCCGATAAACCCGATAAATTCCGGCCGGCGAGTGTCCTCTCCCGAATGCCAATTAGTATTCATAAAGTCGGGCCACCCTTCATCCTCCGCTCTTGATCTTAAATCCTTAATCTACCATATTTCCTGTCGATGCGTGACAACCCATGGTACCCGTGACTTCGCGATTAAGATTCAAGCGACACGCGATCCTGTCCCGCCGCTGGCGAATAGCCCGTTTTCTGCAGAAAAGTGCATAAATGTTATTGCATTTGCACGGAATACCCGCGATTAATATTTTCACGGAATTTTTATGGATGGGCAATTTAATTTTGCCCGTTCGACAGCTGTTGTGGCTTTGCGGTTCACTTGCAATAAAGAGAACATACAAATTGTGAAAAATGGTACGATTTTATTGGCACATTATTGAACACATTTAAATGATCAAAAGAAGGAATACATTTTCATTAAGCCCTTATATTAATTCGGGAAATTCCCTCCGGAAGAAGGGAAGACCTCGTTCAATATTAATATCGAGTCGCATGAGAGTTATTCACTTCTGTTGCACTGAAATAAAATACTATTGTTCTGTCACCGATTTGTTCGATCTTCATTAAAAATGTAGAAGCTAGGAACAATATAAATTTTTTTCCTCTTCGAGGCAATTGTACAAAGTTTCACTCATTGCAGAAGCGAATAAAATCACGAGACAAGGGTTTGATCAAATATTTTAAAGCACAGTTGTATATTCGTGCATTTATTTTTGCACTCCTCTCGTGGCAAACTTACGATAGACCGCGGTAGAAATGTAAAATTAAATTGGCCCCAGGAATGGCTAATTGGTGAAATGTTTGTTTAATTCCAGTGGGAATGTTGAAGCAACATTAAACAATTAAATTATATATATATATTTTCATTCATCTTCTGTTCCCCAAAATGTTCTGGGGCACAAAATACAAATACAAGAATGTGAGATGCGGTATGCAATCATACTAGTTACAAATACAAAAAAGAATAATAGAAAATTGTAAGGGATACAATACGAGAATCTTCGTCACGAGTCTGACTCTATTGTAGGACAAGAGGTTGAACGATGGCGGTTTTCATTTTTGTCCAAGTTTGCTGTATTGTGTGGCAGTCCTTGATTAATCGAAGTTTTCGCGAATTTCATCCCACGAAATTTGCGACTCGACGTTGAAAGAGCCGCAGATTCGAATGGAGACACAGTTCTGGTTGTCTTTCCGCGATGAAGGACTGTTACCCATCTCTGCCGGTGACGATTAGTGTACACAGCGCTGTTCTTAAGTAGTTACACTTTGTACTGCAGTGAACGATGTTTGAGTTGGTTTGTTATGCGGAACAAGCCAACGATGCAGCCGCCGACCCTTTGCTCGCTGAATTTGCAGCTTTCGGCTTTGAAATTTTCAACAATCATAACTTTTACTGGAGCTAATGCTGGATAATGTTAATTTTTACCAACAATTTCGTGCGGTTGGGAAAACTTTCTGACCTACCTCGAATTTTTGAGCTGTGTAATTGTGAAGCTCGTCGATTGTGGAAGCTTGCTACGAAGAGAAACTGGACCGTTATTAGCTCTAAGTAACTTTGCTATGATTTCGTGTAACGTTATTAGAAGACTGTGGATTTTTGTGGGAATTACAATATTCAGTGCCCGCTCTTTAGTAATTATAATGAATTTGTAATTTATTCTGGTTGTAGAGAAGTTTATTCAGCCACAAGCTTTCTTTCCACCTTCTAAATAATAAGTAAGTCTAATAACTAGACTGCGGATCTTTATGCAAAATGATAATGTTCTGCACCGATTGTGGGAAGCAGAAGTTAAATAAAATTTCATCTTATCCCTTAATCATTTTTATACGTTAGAGACAACATAATAATATTCATCGATTTTTCGAATCTTTTACTGTTTTATATTTTACCCAGCCAATTTTCACATAAATGCATAAAAATTCGCAGTCTACTAATAACTCTTTGCACTCTGAGATTTTTCACCTAGTCGAACGAATTTATTAATTATGTACGGAAACAAGTGCTCTATGGAAATGGTCTATGCCACAACAGTTTGATGGTACAGATTTTATGAAAGAAAAATTTGATGTCCCGTATCATAATTGACAGCAATCTTTTCGTGTCCTCGCGAAAAGAGCATCCAGAACCTTTTGAATTGCTTTACAAAGAAACAGGAGCAATAAAATCGAAGAGACGTATTTCGTATCGAATATCTGAATTGAATCGTATAAAATAAACGTAGATCCGTAAGCGGGACACGCGATGCCATAAGGCTGAAATACTCTGATCGGCATTTGTACGACAGGTCAGAACGGTTAGGGAAAATTCGAGCTACGTAATTTCCCTGAAACTGGTCAAGCGATCGGGCACGCGTCGCAAACGGATCATGGATTGTAATTCGGCCTGCTCTCGGGATAACATTTACATCGAATTGATTGATTGTATGTACCGGGGCGACTTCTATTACGGGGGATACTGTTTATTGCCGGAATAGTGTATTAATAAAATCAACATTCGTGGAACAGCGTGGATCGGTCGGATACATTCCTGTACACGCCGTGGTTGGTGTGCTTGCCAATAACTCGGCATTCCTGCCGCGTATCCGGTATCCATTCCGTTTCGAGCTTATCGTTAATATTTCCGTCGGGTTTGGTCGTTCCGGGCATTTCCAGGGCTGGGGCACATCATCGTTTATATCCCGTTTGCCTCAGCCTCGTTTTTCCTCATCTTTTTTATTGCCACGGGACCCGGCTCGGCTCCGCTCGACTCCGTTCGGCACCGCTTCGCTCGGCGCGGTCTCGCGGTCTCACTCGCTCGTTAAATTTCGCGCCGTCTTCCGGCAGCTTAACGCTCCGCGTAGTAAAGATAGAAGGAGAGCCACTCGTGGCCGAGGAAAGGTCGCTTTTCAGAAAGCGTACACTCTCATCCGTCCGCTCGCTGGCGCAACGATTCGTTCGCCCCTCGAGGATCCTCTGATAAGTGATGATCTTTTAATAAATGCCTCCTCTGTCGCTTTTCCGTTGCCGACACAGCCTCGGTCTCGGCTTCAGCTTCAGCCGCCGCGTACGAAGTGGAAATTTTCGCGTGCCACTCCAAGCCGAAGAGTTCTTGGCGATGAATCGTCGCCGGCGGGGAAAAAATCAGCCCCGCTCGTCACCGTCCCTTGTATCTCAATCAACCAGCCACACTGCAATTCCCGCGAGGCTTCAGCGCTGAAAACCACCGACGGGGAAACGCACGCGCGCTAAGAGACGCTCGTTTCATCCGCGAGCGACCCATTGTTCAAACCGTTTGTCCGGCTGTGGGAGCTTCTAATTCCCCGGCGATCGAGATTTTCGCACCGATTCGCACCAATTATTTCGCTGCCCCGGAAATTTACGGTTTATTATCCCTCGGCTCGAGACCGTTTTTCCAATTGAATCCCGCTTGGAGCATTGACAACTGCTCCCACGTGGCAAGCGGTCTCGCAATACGAACGAGCGATGTTTAGGGAAGATATAGGGATCTGCTTTACCAGTGGTCTGCTAACGCAGCCCCGAACGCGAGTGGTTATCGAGCGGCGCGTTGCCTTTCCCACTATCCGACCCTGGGCATAAAGGGAAGGTTATGGTGGGGATGGCAGAGGGTCGAGGTGCGTGTGCATATTAGAGCTTCTCTAAACTTTGGAAACTCCACAATTTTTCTGACAAAAATGAATGGAAGGAAAGTATATGACACTTCCCTAGTATTATTCAAAACATCCCGCGTAACAGCGAAGGTCGGTAAGCCTGACATCTATAGGTGGAACAAGAATGATGAGTGGGAGGTGATGAGCTGATTGCAGCAGATTGTAATTAGGAGAAAGGAACAGAGTGTGAACAATAAACATTGAATGTTGTTTCTTTGATTTTACACAGAAACAATTCAGTTTGATTATTTATAACCTTTCCCAAAAGAAAGAACATTATAAAACAACATTCCTTTGTGGAAGATTCACAAAAGAAATGCATAAATTACAGTTTGCATTTGAAGTGAAGAGTGCGACAGACGGAAAAACTAACCTCGTATGCTTAACCTCGACAGCAACACAGGATGGTCGCACTTTTAAAATATCAGAAGAATTTCAAGTAGTAAATTATCACACAGAGCTGATAAAAACAGAAGCATATGCTAAAATAAAAAACACACTAAAAAAAGACACCAATCAAGAAAAATTTGGATTAGCGTATCAAAAGAATTATCTACAACTTATTTGGATGAAGAAGATAACCTACAATTTAACAACTATTTCCTAGAGGAAATTACAGATGACAAAACCCCTGCTGCAGCTGGAACTAGTACAGATCAATCAATGATAATGTTATTAGAAAAATTACTAGAGGAAAAGCATAAAGATTCTGAAATCAAAAACCGCTTTAGAAAATAGCATAAAATACCACGCTTATAATAAACAAAAATTCGACAAAGACAGAAAGGACTATAAATTTAAGGTAGGACAGCTGGTATACATCGAGAATGGCAATCGGCTAAACAGGAAAAAACTAGATGAATTAAAAATTGGACCATATAAGGTCTTAGAAAAGATATCAAATTTCCTTTACAAAGTGGATACAGGTCATAGGAAATCGGAGTCAAATCTATTTCACATCACTAAACTTATCCCAGTTTCGGACTCCGCTACCATAGAAGAAGAAGAAGAAGAAGAAGAAGGTTCTAATTCAAATTTTCAGTCAAATTTTCTCTTCAGGGGGAGGGGGTGATGTAAGGAAAGTACATGACGCTCCCTAGTATTATTCAAAACATCCCGCGTAACAGCGAAGGTCGGCAAGCCTGACATCTATAGGTGGAACAAGAATGAAGAGTGGGAGGTGATGAGCTGATTGCAGCAGATTGTAATTAGGAGAAAGGAACAGAGTGTGAATAATAAACATTGAATGTTGTTTCTTTGATTTTACACAGAAACAATTCAGTTTGATTATTTATAACCTTTCCCAAAAGAAAGAACATTATACTATGAATACATCAAATTGCAATTAGTAAAACTATTTCAAGAATTTAGGAATATTGTTGTATTATTTTCGACTGATTGAAACGATTAAGAATTTTTATTTTGTCGAAACATCCGCATTCCAGCTAAAATAACTGTTGGTACTAAAGTCGACGTCGAGTCCGGCTCGTATTTTCATGTCGTATGTCAATATGGGAGCAACTTTGGAAAGGTTGGAAAACTACCTGAGAGTATACTGTCTACGCAGAAAGAGAAGTTTCCGAGTGAAGCTGTGCACTCATCTCAGGCAAACATACGGGACATTTCTACAAACGACACGTCAAGTGTCTCCGAGCGTTTGATATCGTTCATACAAAGTAATCAAATCAAACGTTCGCTCTTTGGACCATTCTTTTCCCACTTCACTCCACTACTATCGTCTCTGACGATACTCTCAGAATGCGAAACGGTATCGACCTGCAAAGGCAGCTGCACGATAGTCATTTCATTATACACCCGAGCTAGAAAATCGTCGCTTTTCGAACGTCTCTGAACCGCAGGGCACAGTTTTACTCTCAAGTGGACACGTACCTTCAGAAGTTTGCAGACAGTGCTAGGTTAACCAATGAGCAAGGTAAGCACCTGCTTAGGGTGTCGGGAGAAGGAGGACACCATAGGAATTTTCTGAAATTTACATTTTTCACACAGTAAAAAACAGAGCAAAACTCCAAGCGTCGTTGCAAACTCTTTTCAGTAAAATTCTCGAAAATGCTTAAGAAATCAGGTACAGGTTCGCCCTACGTTGCGTTGAAGTGATCCTGTGTAAGGGATCCTGAAAATCTGCTAAACGTTTAGGGCCTCGGAAGGTCTTAATCCGGCACTGCTTGCAGACCTGTCCCAGACCCCTTAGAAGCGGAAGACGCCAGGCAAAAGTCGTTTTCAGCGGCCGTCGAGATGCGTGACTAACTAGCCCGCGTCTCGAGAGCAAAGGGTCTCTTGTTCCTCGACAACGGTATCGAGTCAAAGGAAATTAGTAAAAAGCAAAACGCGGAGACGTTGTACGCAACGGTAATCGCCTGCGGCTGGGTACTTACCCTTCATTAAACCCGTAATATCCCTTCAAAAAGCACTCCATCGGTCTCGCAAGGTTTTACACGGCGAATTAATTCCGGCTCGGTACTGTAATCTTCCGTATGACGGACGGTATTCTGGAAACGCGAAAGGGAGCTCGCCTACTGGATCCACCAGGCAGAACTTCATTAGGCCGATAGAGGAAAAGAAACCCGGGGTCTCTGTCTCTGGTTTCTCTCCCCGTCCCTTAAACCCGCCCGGTTTCGTTTCATCCGCCTCGTCATCTAGCTCGGCCGGGGGCTCTCGCGTGATTTCGACTGGATTTGAACAAAAAGGAGCTTACCGTTAACATTTCGCGAGACGGTCTTGTAGCGGTCGGTTATTGGAGGAACAGGCTGGCTATGTGCAAGCTGTATCCACTTTCCTCGAATTTCTGGCCGGGTCAGGAGCAAGACCGAGCCCTCGAGCAACCGAGACGTCCGTAATCCTCGAAACGTCCGCGTTCGGCTACGTCTATTCCTATCCCTCCTATCCCGCAGGATACCGCCCTGCGGGGGCGGCTCAAATACCTCAAAGGAGCGGGTTAACCGCGACGACCCTTCCAAGGCGACGTGTGTGTACGCAGCTGGACGTTCCGGCAGGACCAGCTGAGAACAGGAAGCTCGCCCGAGGCGCGCTACACGACGAACAGAGGTTCAACTGCGACTCTGGACGAGCGAAATTATTTTTAGTTTGACGTATGTGGGATGGGGGATATTCTGCTGGCCGGAAAAGTCATGCTGGATTCTATAGTCGTTGACAGCGAGGGATAAAGGAGGCTCCTGTATGCGTGGTCTCACCACTTACATGTGAGCAGATTAATGTGAAAGTGGTGTGAGTCAATGTTTGTCTGTTTGGTTTGACACCGTATCTCAAGAGTACACATAGTCATTAAATCAAATAATTACAACACAATTTTAGTACAATTACTAGACTTATTCTGGATATTTGGCGGAAGAAAGATCACGATCGCTGGAGAGATTTTTATACCATATAAAAATTGTCTGCATCAATTGCGAAGAACAATAGCCGCACAGGAATTTCTTTCTTCCTTCACTCATTTCGGTCGATTGAAAATAATATATCGACGTACATAAATTCTTCTAATCCATTGTTTTAAACTTCGTTCCCACCCGTTGTTAGTGATCGCTCCGTTTTCCAATTTCCGCTGCACCGGAACTGCACTTTAAACCACCGTGCAACGGGACCAGAGAAGGTACACAGGACATATCAATTTGCAATGATCCAGCGAAAAGCGCATATTAGAATAAAAATTGTGCGAAGTCTGGATAGACGCAGCCTCGTCATCGTTACAAAGCGATATACATCGCTCGCGTTTGTTACTGAACAGTACCGGTGTTAAATGCATAAAACCTGGTGATCGGCGATCGCCCAATTTTCCAATTTCCGCTTCGCCAAAACTGTGCTTTAGCCCGCCGTGCAACAGGACCGAAGACGGTACACGGCGTCCGCGGTCGTCGGGACATTCCGCAAACTTGCAGAGCCGGCCGCAAACTCGGCCATCTGCTGCAGATACTTCGTTGAATCTTCTCGGGTCTGTCCGGAGTTGAAGCTCACGCGTTATGATCATCCTTGGTGAAAACAGAGACTGGATGAAATCACAGAAGGGCGTAAAGAGAGGGAGAGAGGGAGAGAGGGAAGTTAGTTTGAATATAACGCGTTAACGCAAGGCAAGTCGAAGCATTCGTAAACGAGGTAGCCGGGCAAAAGTAGGCGAGACAAAGGTTCGCTGCGAGGCGGAGTATCAGCCGTGTCACCTAAGGATCGTCGTGTTTCGTGTGTCGACATGCACCGGGTCGGCGATATCCTGGAACGCAGCTAGGTACAGAGGACTTCTCTGCTCTCTGGTAGCTCGGGTTCCTCTTCAGAGACGTTGACACTATCTCCGATTAAAAAGGAGCTAGATGACGCTAGGCTCTCTGCCACGTGTCTTTGTCCACGAGAAAAAGACACAGGGGAAATTATAGGCAACGTTCCCAGATTGAGAGATATCCGGGATGAACAGTGGGGGAAATAGTCAGAACCTGAGTGACGTCACCAAGCTATAGTACAGTCTAATCCAGATAGTGACGTCTAGTAGAGACGTCTACTGTATCATGGTATCAGGTACCCTACTATAGGTACGTTGGTGGTACTCCCTTCGAGGGACTTCTGTTCCTCACAAGAATTCTCGCGGGTCGGTACAAGGGCATAGATGGCCCTATAGCTCCGCCTCTCCCCACCGTTGACGCTCCCGTAGTACCAATGTTCAGGCTCTGACGTCACACGGACATCTCCGGTACATGGTACGTCCGACCGCTTCAGCCAATACGTCGTTAGATCCAGAAGTGCGTGTGCAACGAGGCGTGTCCCTTCCACTCTAACCAATCGGCCGTGCATACCTTTCACGGGGCTTCTTGTGAGTCGCGCACAGTAGGCATCTATGCCGCAATACTTGGTATCCCTACTCCGCGTTACGCTGGGTTTACATTAAGTTGCTGCATCCAGCGACTACGTTCCAGTGACTCGACTAGAAATCGCTCGATGTCTACATTTATTCCAGTCACTGGATCCGGAGATTTGCATACCAGCGGTTTGACTGGAAATTGTTCAGTGTTTACACACGTATCGCCGCGGGTTGAGCGTCGTCTCGACGATTCCAGTAACATTGGGGTATTGTTTTCTGGAAAAGCAAACTGTTGAACCAGTCATTTGACTGGATTGTTTGCTGGATTTACGGCGCTGTGCTGGTACGAAAGCACAGTTACATTATCCCAGTTACGATCCAGAGCCGGATTGCATCACCGGACTCGACCAATGTAAAACCCAGCTTTACAAGTGTTTCACAACAGCCCGTGTCGCTTCGCGAAGAAAACAAATGAACCTGCCGAGCGTGACTGGAACGGAATAATCCCTGCTACGCGAAGAGTGTGCTCCTCGCGTTGCCGTTCTGTTGTCGAAATTTGCGGGATCTTCTCGCGGACGAAGAATATCCGCGTAATCGTTATCTCTGTTAATGCAGGCGGTAGCGGCCGAGAACGTTGTTACGTTAGCTTCCGGAATGTGAACGCGTCGTTCCGTCGAATCGACGACGGGGGTCGGTCCAAAGACAATATTAACGGTAGAAATTAAGCGGGGTCTAAAAGCATCGAACCGCGGTTACCGCCGTAGAAAAGTCTCCTCGCCGATGTTTCCCGTCTTCTGTTCTCCTGTCCCGTTCTTTCACCTCGGCCGTGTTTCGCGGGCGGAAAAGAAAATCAGAGCTCTTCCGACGGGAAGTAGCCGTTGGCTGTTGGACCGGCGGGCAACGCGGAACGCTTTCAAGCCACTCGAGAAAGAGAACCGTTCCGTTTCAATGGCCTAGAGCGTCTTGTATTTCTGATAACGTGCAGGGTACGTGAGCCGGGGAAATGCCGGGGCCGCGAACGAGCGTTGAATGAGGAGGAGACAGCCGGTGGTGCAGCAAGAAAGTCCTCTCGCCGGAGGCGCGCCATTAACTTTACTGCGAAAGGATATCGTTGAGAGGCTCGCCGCCGTAGCAGCGGCGGCAGCGGCAACAGTAGCGTCGGAACTTGAACAATATCGCGAAACACCGAAGTCCGTCGAGCGTTTCGACACGTGTATCTTCGAGTTCGTTGGTAGCTGGGCGACGCATCCGGAGGTGGCACCGGGAGCGAAGACACGAGAGTTGAAGGGACACACACACACACACACACACACACACAGGAAACTGTGTGGAGCGTGTCTCGAAGCGTTCCCGAGAACGGGTCCGTAATCTATAGCCGGTGGAACAATAGCGACTCGAGCCACCGAGAGCAACTTGCCAAGGCCGAGGTGAGAGCGTTCGGTGACCTATACCTTCTTCCCGATCTCGATAAGACGCAGGAAACTGGGTTTCCTCGCGGGGGTGGCGTCACGCGGCGACGACGTGTTCTGTCTCGGCGTTACCGTTGTCCGACAGAGGCGCGCAACTTTCTATTCGTCGTTAACGATAGTTCACCGTTTCTAGGAGAGTGAAGAACCCGTCTCTTTGGCTCTCTCACTCTGTCCATTTCTCTCTCGGTCTCGCCTCACCGACGGAAACTCTATAAACTCGTGCAATATCTGTTGGCCGGATTGATCCCGCTAAGTTGCCGCGGCGCGCGCGAGCGAGGATCTTTTAGCTCTGCCGCCGTGGTTACCACGGCAACTAGAAACTTTTCCTCTAACCGGTGGTACACTAATCAATCTGACCGGACGGGGTCGGCCACAATACACGCAACGATACAGGAACGGGTAGAGAAAAGATTTACGTGTTTCGATGCTTTGTTGCACTGCCTTTTTTTTTAGCCTTTCCTTCCTCCCGATACCTCCTATCTGTTTCTCTGTTTCTCTTTGTCCGTCTCTCTCTCTCTCTCTCTCTCTCTCTGTCGCTCCGTTTCGATACCACTGGTGGCTCTTCGTTTTGTTTTTCAGCGAAAGTACATTTTACAGAGCGAGTTCGCGAGCACGTAAGAAGAAAGTTGTCGGGGAACTGTGGCGGGGGTTTCCCTCGCGCTCGTTGGTTCGAGGACGCTTTTCAATCGCCGATAGAACCCGGGGCGAATCGGTTTCCAGCCTGGGCTGCTACGTTCGAGCTCGAGAACGACGGTGAATGAGGCCGGGCGAGGAGCAGGCAATCGGAGGCAAGGTGGCCGAGAAAGGGCGAGCCAGAAAAATATGGTACACGAGGGCACCGGTCTATGGCACGACGCGGGATTCAGCGTATCGAGGTGGCTGATGATCATAATACACGGGTACCGGGTCACCACCCTCGTCCTATCAATCCTGCTGAACGTGCTGGCGCGAACCGGTGAGTACAAACGATCGCTCACAGACCTCTAGACGACCCGCGAGAATCATCCTTTTTTTTTTGCATTTCCGTAGAATGTCACCTCTTCAAAATGTACCTCCGAAGCGTTACACGCGAACCAGATGATTTAGTGGCGTTCGAAGGTTCCTGGTACAATTCCAGTCTAGAATTCCAGGTCCAATTGCAGGTCCAATTGTGGACCTTGGATAGTTGATCAATCGGAATCTATTTGTTGTTCACTCTAAAACAGTACTTGAAGCTCTACGTTCATTATAAATCAGCTTTGCCTGATCGGGCGAACATGACAAAGACTGATTATTGTAACACGCAATCCACGACGTGGTTGCTTGTTAATGACCCTTATGTTGTACCTTTCGGACCTGGAATAGCTGATTAATTGGAATTATTTGTTACACACTCTGAAACAGTACGTGGTGCACTGCATTTTTCATGAAACCGCCTTTCCCGACCTGGGGAACGTGGTACCTCAGAAACCAACCAATCAAATCACTTGAAACTTGCCGGATATATTCAGCACACATTTCCTGATATCGTATAGAAACGAGAATAACGTTGTCCTTTGTAAAAGATTCGAATGTTGCAACAAAAGGTGACACCATCTTTTTATTCCACAATATTTTCTATTCATTCTCATTCATTGATGCTCAGTTGGATCAAGAAATATTTCATAATTTTCAAAAACGATTATTTTTACTTGAAAAATGTTGAGTACATTCCTCGAATGTCTGTTAACAATCGCGCCAAGTTTGGCGTCAAGACGTTCGGCACTATTCTTTAAACAAAATCGCATCGGAGCGAGGGGGAACCCTTTCATTTCTTCTGTGCGTTCTGCGCGAGCGTCGAACGACGGGAAACAGTTTTGTTTGCGTTCGGCTCCTATAGTCGAATGAAACGCGGACTGCCGCAGGCGGATTTCGGGGATTCATCGAAAGAAAGAGAGGCATCGTAATCGGCGCTTTGTCGAACGCAACGCGTCTATAGGCTGTCGTTAAGGGTCGAACGTCTCGGGATCAGTTTTATAGGCGGCCTTCCAGGACACCGAGGCTCCAGGATACGCTTTTACTGGCCTGGCCCGTCGCTTAATGATATCGCCGCTTCGACTTCAATCAGCCGTAAAGAGTTTAAGGCGCAGTAATCCGGTCGGAGTCTCGCAGAACGGACGTACTACGGGACTCATCGATATTCCACGAATAGATGCTCGCTGATGTCCCTTGGATGCGTCTTGGCTCGCGCGTACTCTTGAAAAGAGGGGCTGCTTTAGAAATTTAATTGATTTACTTGATCGATTTCCTTTAGAACCGTTCGGATACCGGGAGTTCTAACCTCGCCCCTGGATAATCCCAGGTCTCCAACCCAAATGCATTTGATTCGAACTCATTGCCAGTACAAACGTTACCACGAGCCGACACTTAATTTATCATTATGGCACAATCTTCGCACCGGTTTGAATCAGATCGAACGTCAACTGTGTTTTTGCGCTTGACCACGCTACGATTCGGTCGTTAAGCTTGAACCTAATTGAGATTCAAGCGAGACCTCGTTCGATCCAAAATTAGCTCAGATTTCACTCAGATCCGATCTAAATCTAAGTCTGATCGGTCGCAACTCGAACGCAACAGTAATTTTGGCTTAGTCCAGTTCTAATTTGCCTCCAGCCGAGCGTAAATCTTCTTAGACTTATTTTATGGCTAATCGAAAGCTTACACGGCTAGTTTGAGCCCGAATCTAGCCCGGATCCAACTCGGTTTCGCGACGAACGTAGTTTCGGTTTGACCGGACGTCAAAAACCTGGTTTACATGCAGCGGAGACCTGATTCGCATGTAATTCAGTCTAAACCAAGCCCTGATTCGCTTCGGACCTAACTCTCTAAGCTCGAGAAGGTAAACTTTAACTTCCAACGCAAATAGTGATCTTTGTCCGACTATTTTCAACCGTGAAAATTGCATTAATGAAGTCCGACGCCGAGACCGGTCAACAGTGCGATATCAAGAGGTAACTTTTCCACATGGTAATGGTTATTAGCGTCGGGTAATTTTCCAATGGGGAGGGCTGTATGGCGAAGTAACCTTTTGTTGTTTGCACAAAGTGTTCCTTCAACGGACTTGCAAAAGAAAGGCTCTCTTTGTATTCCGATCGCGCCCCCCCCCCCGCCCATACAATCCATAATGCTTATGCGAGAAAATTTCCGTGGAGCGGGTTCCGCGAGAGCTAGCTCAAAAATCGATAGGAAACAGTTTTATTAGCTCGGCGTCTCTTTAGGGGCAGTTTCTTTTCATTGTCGTTTCCTTTTACCGGAGTAAAAGTTCCTCAAATTGGATGACTTTCCATTCGGAGGAATCGCTGTTCACTTCACTCTCCGGATGAATATTAATTTCTTGATCGCCGGGGATGTTGTAGAAGTTATTAGCTTAGGGGATGGCCGGTCCGGTCAGAGAGGGAGGTAGATGGTCGCCGCCGCCCCCACTTCACGGGGGGTAAGTTAGGCAACGTCGACGCCCGTAATAAATCGCTTTATCAATCGGATGCAACTTTAACCGGGGGCTCTTGAAACCGTTGAATAATAGACGCGGCTTTGTAAAAGTTCACGGACGGGGACTGTCTTCGCGTGGCGACGGTGCTTACCGTGCATTATCGATCATTTTCGTGAGAACGCGAGAAAGAGAGGGAGAGAGAGAGAGAGAGAGAGAGAGAGAGAGCACCTCGGCTACGATGAAATTTACCGGAAGCAATAACGACGCCGAAACAGTCTGAATTAACTATAAAGTTCTTAATGTACCCATTTAACGTGCTAATGCGGTCCGCCGAGTTTCGTCTCTGTTACTCGCTTTAAGTAGTTTCCCACCTTTTCGATCTTTAGCCTGCCTCCCTCTTTTCGCCGGTATTTCATTAACACCGTTCCCCTTGTTCTCCTTTAATACCGGGGGCCGTACAATTTTTCACGGCGCGGCGAACATTAAGGTCCTTCTCCGCGCAAGGATAATTCCCGTTGACGTCAAAAATCTTTACAACCGGGCGCAGTCCAATTAGCCGCGGGAAATGTAAAATCGGTCATTTATTCCCGAAAGCGTCGATTAGCCGTCGAACGCATCCGATTTTACAATTTATCGAAGCACGAAAACTATCGACGGTTAATTATCCATGAGGGTTGTTCCCGTTGCGAACAACGGGACCGCGAGATTTTTCAAAATTTTTGACAGAGATATCTTTGATCCACAGAACATACATTATTAACAATACTTTCATTCAGAAATATGTGAATCATCATTAAACGAAGGATACTTATTTAATTGAACCCATCGAAATGCAAGGGAACAATCGCGTTGAAATTAGTTGTTGTTTAAATTATTGTCACGTTGAAACTATTGACGCTATTTCGGCAAATCTTAGATTGTTAGAGAGCGTAAAGCCTGCGTTTTCAAATGGTTTTTGTTGCATTACGATGCGATGCTCGGTTCCCCAGATATGGCCTCGTAACGACGCAATTTTTAACGTTTTAACGTTTGACTTTTTCTGTCCCCATCGCACAGTATGTCTTTCGCTCTCTCGCCAGACGGTACTGACCCACCACTACGCGTCGCCAGTTAGGACAGGTCAGTTTTTATCATTACTATATTTAATCGCTGATACCTCGAAAACGGATTGAGATATCAAAATGGGATAATTTCTTACAGTTGTGATATAGACAGTGTTGAGGCAGGACAAAATTTATTTCACGGAGCATAAACCACTTTCCATTCGCATTAGTCACCATAATTATTTTCTGTTTCGGCGTCGACCGACGGTCGGAGCAGCCTGATGCCGGGACCACTCAGAGTTGAGCGCGCAAAGGAATCCACAGGATGGGTCAGTGAGAGGTTGAGACAGAGAGAGAGAGGGAGAGAGAGAGAGAGAGAGAGAGAGAGAGAGCTGATATTAAACTGCACTTTATTTGTCGAGCCCCGCACAGGCAGCGCGAACGGCTGGTCACTCGCGAGCGATTGAGAGAACGAGAACGTCGCGAGGTGCGCACGATCGAGAGAGAGAAGGCGCGATCGAGAATCGCGAGCCGGCGGATGAACGGATATCTTGCGCGTGCAGATTTCTGCCGTCGGATCGCGAAGCGGAAATCTTGAGCGGTACGAGACGCGTACCGCCGCGATACGGAAATCTTCAACGCGGGCGACGGAGATCTTCAACGCGCGGCAGAATGCGCGTAACGCGGCGCGGAAGATTGCAGAAAAGACTGCGAACTACGGAGTTCGAGATCGCGAGAGTTTCAGAGCGAGAGATAGCGGAATCTACTCTGAGCGAGACAAGAGCGATCAACAAACGTGCGCGAGAAATACGACTATGCGATTCGAATCTACCTGAGCGACTGCGATTGACGAACGTTAAGAGCGTGATGCGAGTGACGAACATGAAGAGAGCGAGAAGGCACACGCAGGTGCCTTAGATAACAAGGACCATGGAATGTGGAGCACCGTGATTGGTGCTCCCGAATCGGATAATCCTTGTTTGTCTCGATTTGAAGGATTCAAGCTGTGAAATTCGGCCAATGAGAGACGAAACTGTTGCTACGCGGTGTCGAGCAACGGCGACACGCGTTCTTGCCGCGTGTTGACATACGAGACAAAAACCGTATGAAACAGCGGTCGCCAGCTAAGACAATAGCCGCCGAATTCCAACGCTTGAATCCTGAACATTTTCAAACCCTTAAACGTATTTTTCGTCCCGGTATCATTTCTATAAATTACTATTTTGTGTATCTCAGTGATGAATTAAAAAAGAATCGAATGTGACTACGCAGAAATTTAACAAACAGGCTTATCAAAAAGTGAAAACTTCCAGATGATGCCTGTTTATCCGTAATTGCATGATGCCTTGTTTGTCGACTCGCCGTCGAACGCATCTGATTTTCCATCTGATCGATGCTCGTAAACATTCGCCGGTTAATTATGCGGTGTTGCGCATCGCTAACAACGGAGTCCGCAAGATATTCGAACTTTTTGCATTATGCGCGCGACGGTTCTTTGACGCGCGATTGTTAACCGTAATTTTAATCCCGCGGCTCTTCCCTGTTTCGCGCTCTGTAATTTCGCCGGGCAATTCGTTCATCTGCCTTTCAAGTATTACAAAGTGCGGCTCGTTTGCCATGCAAATCGAAAAAAGGAAACGGCCCGCGAATTTCCCCCGGCGTGTTCCACGCCCCCTCCCCCCCGGCCCCGGTAATCTGCAATTAAACCGCCCCCCTCCCTCTCGCCTCGGTTGTAAATTACGAGCAAATATATATCTTGCGCGGAATGGTCCACGGCAGCCCACGCGATTATAATATTTGCGATGGACGGCAAAATAGCCGGCTCGATGTCGATTAACAGGGGACTCTTGACGACCGACCATTATTGCCATCGAATTACCGTTCCACCGCGCCGAAATTGCACCTGAAACTCGATAATTTCGAGTGCCATACTTTAACAGGGAGGCATTATGAATGGCTGCGAGACCCTGTCGAACACGAGTAGACACTTTTCATAACGAGACACACTTCCCGCTTCAAACGGCTCCGCGATACCCGGCCGATCTTATTTCACGACCCGATAACTTTGAAAAGGCAACGGTAACAGGCTTTTCTATATTCTTCCCCGATACGTTAAGCGCCTAGAAAATCGTGTTAACAGCCGGACAGCTTTCGAACATTAAAAACGGCAGCTCCAGCCCCGGGTATCGACGAACAGTTTTGAATAGACCCCGCATCGGTAGGATTTTAAATGTTTAGCTTATTTCATGCATGGGGACCGTTTCCCGGCTTGTATAGCCGCATCGATCGAGCACGAGATTTTCGGATCGCGAAGAAAGCAAAAATTATGTGCATACGTTATCGTCAACGTTTCGATGGAATTGCGCTGATCGGATGGCTCGGTTCCCTTCGAAACTTGCTGAAATCGTTTTTAAAGAATCCTCACAATTAGTCGAGCAGAGATCATGGAGACTACAATCTAAAATTCCGATTTTCGAAAAATGATAATTTTGTGAAAAATAATCGCACTGAGCTCATTTTTTTTTTTCGAAGATACTTTTGCATGTTACAGAAAATTAAAGACACAATTTTGTCGGAAATGTTTAAAAGTGAAACACCTACAGAAACATTGAAAAATTTGGAAGCTTCCTTTTTACATCAATCTCTTAAAAAAAACGAGGGTCAAATTCAATTTTGTTATCGTAAACTTAGCAGTGAGAAAAAGAAGGGAAAATTATGTAGTAAGGGATTGCGTTGATCGAACAGTTCGACGACACCTTTCGAGGTCTGTCGGAGTCTTTTTCTGGAGAATGTTTACAATTAACCCTGGGAGAGATTATGGAGTAGTTAAGTTTGCGGTTCGACCGTAAAATGCTTGAATCCAGTTGGGAGTTCATATTTAGTTTATTTCCGGACCGCTGTCTGCAAACAGGATTACATTCAATTCAATTTCTCGTGCTCTAAGTATGTCTACGGGAACGAAAATTTGCATAAAGATTTGCAGCTTAGTCGCTGCGGCAGAATGTTCGTATAAACGCAACATAATTGGCAGGCTAGCAGTCGAAGACCTCCTATGCACACCGAGTCTCACGAATTCTCATTAGCTCCTCCCACAAACCTCAAGTTCGCTCGGTAAAGCTACACCATCATTACGACCGCACCCTATACAGGGTGTTCACGAAATCGCGGCACGAAGCTCAGATCTCTTGGAAAACCGAGGCGAAAATATATAGAAGCGAACGCTTTCGTGCTGCGCCCCATTTTCAGGCAAATCTGCCTCTAAAGCGTCTACGTTTCCACTTAGAACTGCGAGTAGTAATACTGTATATTGTTCTGTATTTTGTTAATTAGTATGGAACAAAGTCAACATTTAATCAAGGAGCATAGCTCACCCGTAACTTACACTCCGTGACATTCAATTAATTCAGATGTCTTCGCATTCTTGGAATCCTTTGCGTAATTTTGTTGTATTATATTTAACGAAAGTGATAAAAAATTCCTATTCATAGATCTTCTCTATCGCAATATTTTCTGAAATTTATAGCCTAACCTAGAACCATAGTGGGTTTAAAAATAGAGGCTCACTTTTGGGTGAATTAACTCGAATTGTGCAAGAGGGTTGAAGTAAGTAGAAAAGGTCCGCCACGGTCAGACACATTAGCTGAACCATGTAGGACGTCATATCTTTACCATGGCCATTGGTACTCAATTTTTCCAGAACGCTATCGACCTCACTAGACTCAACAAATATTCATACAATCTCTCATTGTTTAAACAAATCGCCAAACAGTGAAATCAAACAGATTTTTCAAACAGAACACCGGGGAAATGTAATTAAAAAACGTATAGAATAGATGCCTTGTATTTTATCGGTTCTCGAACGTTGTTGTAACCTATAAATGCATCTGCGGTTTAATTATCAATAGCGTCGGCGGCAACGGTATTAGAAGCCTGTACACCTGCCGTATTAAATTCCGCCAATTTTTATAGGCTATAAATGCCTGCGGATCCGCAACGTAATCGCAACTAGCGGCTCTGAGAATATGATAAGCGTAATTATCAATTATTTTTATTATACAATGTAGCAAATTTCCGGCTGCCTTACTTTCGCATTCACCGCGTTCGTTCGGAATTTATTTTAAAGAGACCCCGGTGCTCGTTGCAGCGTGTATTAACGATGCATTACAAGGGCCCACACAGGTCGTTACGAATTAGCGGGACACAACGCGTGTTCAATCGTCGACCCCTCCGAATTTTACTTGCTCGCAACTAATAATGGCAATGTGTACGGAGAAGGGGAGGAGGGAGGGGGGAGGGGGGAGGGCTCTTTGCAATGCAAACGAAACAGCCGTGCCGCGTAAATAAAATTTTCCACGTGTGCCCGTGCATAAATCATGTTTGCAGTTTAATGCACTGGCCGATGCGCAACGGTAAATATTTCGGGCGTTAGACTACGGCGTCGTGTACATGGACACCTCGGTAACAAACTGCGCTCGTATGAGTGTACAATATAACATTTAAGCGTGGTAATAAAGCACCGGTGTGGCTCGTGTTTCGAGTGCGCCGTGGAAATCTCGTTCCGCATAACTCTGCCGTGGCTCCGACGCCCACGCCAGGTGTTACTTCTGCTTATCTTACGCATTGATTTGTTCCCGAGACAGGCTTAACGGGCTGGGTACGCGCCCCCGTTCCCTCGTTAATTTCCTCAATCCATTCTTACGGCAGACAACGACAAAACAACCCGAGCAACTAAGCGATTTAGCGAACGCGGGACGCGCATGATTCGCGCGTGCCTCAGAAAACACAACACGCGGCACACGACTCTATTAAAGTGGTCCTTGGCTATAGTCAATACTTTTGATGACTGAGATAGTCAACAGTCTACACGTCAGTTATTGTATATGGCCGACACTGTTTAGTCACCGAACTTAAAAGTCAATTTTTTACAATTACAGTAAAGTCTTGATCCAAGCCCAATCCTCGGGTCCGTGCTGTGACATATATCGTGTAAGGCTTTCTATTTTCTTGTGACCGTGTCGATCGCGCCGAACGTGGAAAAGGACAGCGCGACCGAAGGCGCACTACATACCGCTAATTGCACCACTAAATACAGTTCAAATTATATCGTGCTTAATGTCATTTTAATAAGAAAAATGCCACGAATGACTTGGTGAAAGTCCCATAAAAAAAAATAAAGAAGTTTTGTAATTGGATTAGTAGTGATTCACATCGGTATACCTGATCCGGTATCGGATTACGCGGCATATTTACACTTTACTCGCGAGGTACGCCCCCAGTGGAGAGGATAGGCGAACTGACTAAGATCGTGTAGCTCCGTTCGGCTTAGATCAAGACTTTACTGTGGCTTCACAGCTGCAATCATTAGAATTTCTTTGTCCTTAACTTTCCTGGTGGTTATAACAATAGAATAAGTAAAAGATTTTCAGATTTTCAGAATGTTGATTGAAGCAGACAATTTTTATTTTGTATCACAAGACGAGTAAAATAAGACCAAAATAGATAAGTGGTTGAAAGAAGGGATGACCTTATTTGGTTCAAAATGGGGAAAATTTTTATTTGAATGGTTGAATGCGGTTTTCAGAGTGCACGTGTGAGAGGTTGAAATTTATTTAAAAGGAAAAATCCAGCGGGGATTGTGATGGACAGAATGATCCGTGTAATCGATACTCCCTTCGAAATAGTATTTCTGTTTAAAAGGTTTCATTTCCGTGCTTACGTGTAGAGGGGACATCGCCAGATCAATGAAGGAGAATGTTTGGTGCAACAAGCGAACGCATTAAGTAGATTGAGTCCTGATCGTGCTCGAGAGCAGAACACACATACACACATACACCGTCTGGTTACCAGTGTATACGTGACAATCATTGTTTCGTTGTATCCATTACGTACATCGGAGTTTTATACGAAATACCGATCATTTTCAAGTTGTAAGCTTATAAGCACGCCGCGCGGGCTTTCATGCATTCACGGGTCACCAAGGTCTTTGAAATGAATTGAAAGCTCCGTACACCTTATTATTTCTAACTCATTGAAAATATTAATGCGGCAAATGACGCTCCGTTTTACCCGGGACTTGGGAATGTACAGAAATGTAAGCGTGTGGAAAACACGACAACGTCCGTAAATACTAAATATATGTGCCCAATACTTTATCAGAATTGGAATGAATTGATATTGAAAATTAAAGTGTGCTAAAAATGAGTACTATTATTAAGCGATTGAAAATTCCATTGTAGTCGCAGCACAATATTAATACATTCGTCACTGCTCGACTAAAATGTTCTTATATTTTCAAAAGTTTTGTGTACAGGTCCAAAGAAAATCGATACGGTAAAGATGGAAAACATGTGGTACACAATCGAGGCACTCGAAGGACAATAAAATATTGTATAAAATATTTTGCTGCGGGGTCAAATCTGACGTCGTCGAAGGGCTGAAGAATGGTATAGAGGCATCGAAAGTAGGTTAAGTTCCCATGAGGTTCTCCGTATGGGTCACCGAGTCAAAATTCTGTTTTTCCCGAGAGCCGATGCCGCGGCTCGAAGCCAAAGCCCGAGTTTATTGAGTGTCGAACCGATCGGTGCCCGAGGTACGTGCGAATGAAATCCCTTTTAGATTATGCGCTCACAAGGACCGCGTGGATTTAAGCACTATTTTATAGTCGGCAGCCATTTCGAAAATCAGGCTTACGGAGGGAAAGAAACCATCGGGCGACCTGGATAGCTCAATTCGTTAGAGTAGTCGTTCCGCAAACAAAAGACTTGGTCCGGCAATCGGATCTCGGCCGAATCTCTCCCTCTCTCCCTCTCTCTCTCTCTCTCTCTCTTTCTATCCGTCTCTCCTCGTGCAGAGATTTGTAAGAATTTATTGGGCACGTCTAGCCCACGTTGTTGCGAATCTTTCAGGAGACGGCTGAATCGAATTCGTCGAATCCCTCTCCTTCCACTCCCACGTAATCAATTTTATATTAGTCTCTTTAGTGACTCGTTCCGTTCCGGACCCCAAGCAGTTGTACAAAGTAAATTCGAACCTCTTATGGATTTACTTACCAGACGGTACCACAGTTGTTTTCAAACAACGTATTTTATTTAATTGAAATATTATAATTTTTTGAAGAACCAGGATGCATTTCTTTAAGTCTGAATCAGGCTCGGGTCGAATTTAAATCAGCTTCAGGATGAATTCACTCAACATAAGTTTTTAGCAGGTGCAGGAAAAGTCTAAGTCAGTTAGATCCGGATTAGATCCAGGCTATGATTGAAGGACAAACGTGCCGGATCGTGTACGAATTATGTTCAAAACAGGTTCTAAAGTAAATGCAGCACAACGCACTCCAAGTTCCAAGCATATTCCAACAACACGTACTTGGTATCCGGAGCGGATCTGAGTCAGTCCTGAACAAATTACGAGCCACAACATCACAGTCGAGCCGAAATCAGCAGAACCATCCGAAAGCTGGCCTAAACGTGCATTGTGTTAGCAACTCGTCGCCGAATCGTTATCTCGCCGCTTTCAAGACTAGAAGCGGCGATGTTCCGTTAATTAAAGGCGCGCTAAGGTGTTCCCGCCTCAGCGAAAGTCCTATAAACGCGTGCGCGCTCGCGTTTAGTTCCGAAGGAGGCTCGCGGCAAATTGCCTAGTTATGCGAGAACGCTATCGAGCCGGCTCGGCTCGGTTTCCGTCAACTAGTTGATTTCGCCGGGATTTATCGGCCTGTCCCCAAACATCGATGTAACCGAATTTAATCTATCCGGCGTGGGGCGACGCCTGCGGAGTCACTTGTTCAATTTCGCAGCATAGGGAAATGTATCACTCATGCAAATTTCAGACGGGGTCGCTTAAACCGCGGAGGTTGGCGGAGGCGCGCTTCCGCGTCGCGCCCGGCGATTTCCATGGAAAGCGGAGCTAACAAAACATCAAGCACGAATTCAATAACCGGGAAGATGCGTTTATAATTTATCCTGTTCCCCTCCCTGCCCCTTCCCTCTCTTCCCCCCGGTGTTATGCAATTTATCGGGTCGCGTGTTGGCAAAAAGCATGACGGGGTCGTTGAGAAAAAGAAAGAGAGGACGAGGAGAGAGGCGAAAAGGGAAAGCGAGAACGGCGAGAGGGGAAAAAAAAGAACGAGGCAGCAAAGTAAACCAGAAGGGAACACGGTTGAATACAGCTTTTAGCGTTACACGAGCAGAAAGGAGGATGGGCGAAAAAGAAAGAGAAGATCGCACCGCTCTGCGTCACGGGAGTTCATCAGTCCGTCCGCTAAATATACTTAGCGAGAAGATGCGCGCGCGGGGGGATGGGTTGCCGATCTGCGTGCAGTTGCATGCGGTGTGCAGGCAGCTTGGCGTGGCCTCGGCGCGGTGGACGGTCGACTCGTTTTGTTTGCCTACGGAATTTCTGGCCAAAAAATAGTTTACACAGAGCCAGGTGGACGCGTGCGAAACTCCCCGGAATGCGGCACGTTCAGTAAATTTCGTGACCGTTCACCGGACCCGGGCTCTGTCTTGAGGCGAGCCACTGTGCGAGACCCGGTACGAATTGCACCGGCACGTGTTCGTAACTCACGGGACTTATTAAACGCGCCGGAAACGCAGCTTCTACCCGCCCCGGCTCGCCTGCATCAAAGAACAATTTATATTTACCAGCGCTTCATACGTTCATTCAGCCAACCTGGCTACCGTGAATAGAAATTGTTCCACGCTTCCCCGAGACCGTTTCCCGAGAACATGATAGCTTTGCATGATAATTTCGCGTGCTCGACAATTACTTCTGGTATTTAGAACTTTTTGGGAACGCGGTGCTTCGTCCGCCTTCCCGGTTTCTCTTTATTTTATTGCTAACACTCTCCGAGTTTGAGTTGTTTGCAGGGTGTAATTTGCGAATTTTTTTCTACGACTCTGTGCCATGTTTTTTAATGAAACTCTGCCGAGTTGTTCGTACATGTTTCGACTGTGTTCCTGAATTTTTATACGTTGATATTAGCAGAACCGTGTTACTTATTCCTCGAGAAAGTAGATCATTCCTCCGGCATTACTTTAAGAAACGCTTTGAGGTGCGAGTGCATTTCAGGAATTTTTTTTTTGCTATGCTGGAACAACACATTATTGTAAAACTTTACAGGCGTATTCGTATATGTTTGAACTATGTGCCTGAATTTTTATACGTTCATGTTGGAAAAATTGCAGTAATTATTCACCGAGGAAGTGAACGTTTCCCCTGGGTCAGTTTTGAGGAACATATTGAATATATGAAATGAATATATGACCATATCAAAACAATACCACTGAATTTTTCTCTTCATTCAACTTCAGAAAGTGTCGACTTCAAACAGAAACTGGTCTTATAGACAACCGTGAATACCACTTTATTTGTCTTCCAGTCTACGCGGAGTATTATTTTTTTGCTGTCAAGCTTTGAGGAAGACACATAACAAATAAAATGGCCACAATAAAAATGCTATCGGTCTGCGACACGATAAAGTGGTAGAACGGATGGTTGAATCAAGAAGAGAATTACGCTTGGAAGCGTAACAACAGGAGCGATCAACGAGTTAATTCGCGAGCCCCGATTGAGAGGTTAATAGCGAATTATTAACGGCGAAGTCGTTCCGAAGATTGCGACAGCGAAATCGATCATAACGACGAGGGGTACAAAGGGAGGGGAATGAGAGGAGTTAAGTATTTCCTTGAACCGTTGCGATCGTGTGTCGTAAACTGGGTTCGTAATAAACGGAGAGAGTAGTTATTAGAACAATGTTATCGGAGAACAAAGCCAGATTAGTTCTTGGGCCATTCGGTCGACCAAAGTAACTCGTATTGCTGCAGTCCAGGCGAACGAACACGATACTCTTGCGCGAGAGAAACCCTGCGGCCCGTATCGATAATCCCAGTGTCCGAGGAAAAGTTCGATTCCCGTTGCCGGAAGTATCGAGTCGCGCTTCGAAACCGTTCCGATTCTATGGCATCGGGGTTCAGGTATCGGGGGGCGGCAAGTATAAAAGGGGCGAAACGGACTCGTAACGGGGCCGTCAAAGCAACGTATGGACCCTCCACGCAGAAATATTTCACGGGAGGTGAGCTAATATCAAGCAGGGTGAGTTTATCTCGACGAGTTCTGCTCGAACCATTCGACACACTTCCCGATCCCAAATTATGGGGAAAATTCTGGTATCGATTCGATATACAGTCGGGGCCACGATTAACCCCCCAAAAACTAACCTTTCTAACATCCCAAAAAATCTCAATTTTAAGAAAGCTATTAGTTTTGAAACGGTGTCCCCTGAACTTCGCCTCGGACCGTGAATTCTTCTATTGTTGAATTTTCAGGCTAAATTTCTCGATCGCAACGCGACGGTGTGACGCTCTCGAAGATCGATTGTCCCTTTCCGCCTGGAAACGGCGCAACGCAAGGAGCATGGGAAATAAATTCGGCGCGGAAAGTTACGGGAAGCGACGAACGCGCGCGCTCGAGAGCCGAAGTTATGGTAGAACAAACGGGTCCAGGCTCTCGCGGTGTTTTATTTCCACTTTGGCGCGCATTGAGGCAAAGTTCGTAGTTAAATTGCTCTGAAAGACGCTTACCGCATGGGGAGTTTAGGAATATTGCAGTTCCTTAAGCCCGGGAGTATCTCATTTTCCAAGTTTTCAGCAATAACGACACCTCGAGCTCGTTATTTTTCGAGATCGGCCTCCCTCGTCCTCTCTCTCTCTCTCTCTGAGATATAAGGCTACTGCCTCTTACGAGGGAACGAGGATCGATTTCCTTTCGATGCGCCATCGATCTGGATAAGGGACTCAAGTGGCTGGAAAGCCTTAGTCGAACTACTGACCGAACGCTCGACCGGTTCATTGTACCAGAACCTTGTTCCTCGAACCGTTCACGATGCTGTACGGATTAATTCGAACGCCAGCTGTATATGTTCACGGTGTTGCAATTCTATGTAGGAAGCTGGGAATCGCGATTATCACCTCGGGCTGTGCAAACATTGCCAAACGGCTGCAAAACTGGAGTTTCTGGACCTCTGCGCGGAACATAGTAATAGGCTGCTTTATGTAGTAAATACCAAAAAGTCTCGATAGGATGCACCATGTTACAATCGAAGCATTGCAATTAACGTATTAGCCGCGCAAACACGGTCAAACGACTTTGAACCAGAATTTTCGGACACCTACAAATCACAGGCAAACATTTTTTTATTCAGTAGTCTATGTCTTGAATCTCTAGAACAAAATGTAGAAATTTCTAGTCAGAGAAAACGCGGTCAAACAATTACAAACTGCGGTTCTAGGATATTTGTACACCGCGTGCTAACGTTGTACTAATAATTTCAAGCACTCGATGTCCAAGAATATTAAAAAAGTATCACAAAGCACTATGAAAGCATTACAACAACAAACACACCAGGCTGCTGAATCGCAATCAAACAACGACAAACGGACCGGTTTGGACATTCGCGCACCAGGTAGAATTGCATATATTCAATCGAACAGTTCCTTCACTAAATTCGCCAACGGATTCCACCAACATACATGAATCAACAGCGACAAACGAAACACGATCGAATGTGGAACAGTCAAAGAGGCGGATGAATCATTTCGAACTGACAAAATAGCGCAGAATTTATTAAGGAATAATTGTGTTAGCATTTAAATGCCTAATTTAACCGCCGAGGGATATTAAAATAGCAATCCGGGTTCCGAGGTACACGGGCAAGTGGAAAATGTGAGACAGGCGTACCGAGATTAACCACGATCAACGATTTCGCCGCTGGCTTCCCGCTAGCAAGTTAAAAAGTTAAATCGGCCAGGAAATTTGAATTTCAAGCTACATATTTAACGGAGGAGCCGGGCCTGCGAGGACGTCGACGGCCCTCGAGCATTTCAATGCTCCCCGCGGTGCGGCGATTACGCTCGCCGAACATCAAACTTTTAATTCGCGGAATGGCTTACGGAACCGCGATCACGGAGAACGATTCGGGAACAATCGAATGTTTGCCGAACGCGGCTCGTGGAAATCAGCTTCGACATACGGGAGCTTTATTTGCGGAATGGGAAAGCTCGCGGGACTCTTTCGCTCCCTCTTCCCTTCCTCTCCCGGTGCTGTTTAAAACGCGGGTTCGATAAAGAAAGTCGGGCGAGGAGAATGGGGGGAGAGAGAGAGAGGGGGGGGGGGGGGAGAATGAAAGGAAGATCAGCGGAAGAAACGAAATTTCCGCGAGCCAAGGGGATTCTTTACTTTGCCACGAATTACTCTCTATCTCTCTTTCTCTTTCTGGCGCATCGGGGAGGCCGTAGTGTGCGTTCATAGCAACGCCCCGGCCTCGTTTAAGTTCTTATTATTTTAATAGAAATTCTTGGCACGGTCTCGTTCGAAAATAATGAAACTTCCCCGGATACCGTTTACAAGTTTCCCTATTTGTTTTTGCCGGTTCGCGTCGGTCTAGCGCCCTCTCTCTCTCTCTCTTCTTCGTTCCCTCTCCACTAGCCTGGTGTTTCGTCCGTGTGTACATCTGACAGCGTTCGCAGGAGAGTAGATACGGAAGTTTGCGGAATAATTCCGCACCCGGTAAATTCGATGGTCCGCATTGAATAATGCCGCGGTCGCGACCGCGCGACCGAAATGCCCGTTCTCGCTGTATTCGTTAAACATTTTATTACGATCGTTCTTTTCCTCTCCCCGGCCGTACAGCGGTGTACGGCCTTGTCGTACTCTATTCTTCTTTTTCCTCTCGTCTTTCGTCTTCCCTGACCCGGGGAACTTTTGCCAAGCGGCGCGGCCGCGGCGAACTTTCATGGAAATGCGGCGCGACTTCCTGCTCCCTTGCGCGCGGTTCAAGACACTTTTTTTTTTAACGCTGACCCGACAACGGGAGGTCCGGCGAAACTTTTTCAACATTTAGCCCCGGCGAACGCCTTTATGCGCATATCAGCTCGCTCGCCACCTGGACGAGCACGCGAGAATCCGACAGCCGGACGGAATTCAAATGACACGCATAATTATGCCGGACGTCGTGTGCCGACCGCCCGTCGTGATTCGCGGATTTTTCGCTGACTGCATGTCCGTCGGCGTTACTTTATTGTTAATGTTAATTCGCCGGGAGGAGACGGGACACGCTGCACGTTCTCTGCTCGTTGTCCTCTTAAAAATCTGGGTCACGTCGTCACGGGAAATTTCATTCTGGGTTTGATTTCGAGCTTAACGACGAGCACCGTTTTTGCCCGGCATTTTGGAGCGCCGTTCGCTGGTGGATTTTTTTTTAATATCCCTTTATTATTATGTAGATTTTGTTGTGCGAGCGTAGAAGCTTCGGAAATGCAGAGCGTAGCTGTACTCTATAGCACAAAGGCGCCGCGGCGCCCGGGGCTGTTCGAAATCTGACCCAGAAACTCGAACTAATGTTGAAGTACCGTAGATTTAATTTACATTAAACTACGATAGCAGCCACGCACAGGGCACTAAAACAAAAAAAGTTTCGAGCTCTTTCTAGCCGGGGAAAAACGACGGGGGCACGACCTGTGGCCGGATAAGTGGAATGGAAATGGTTCTCGGTCTGCGAAATGGAGTAGGGTGGTCTATAGACAGCCAAGTAGAATGGGATCGGCCTGGAACCGGGCAAGTAGAATGTGGACGACTTGTGGTCAGACTAGTTGAATGGTAATGGCCTATGGTCGCACAAGTGGAATGCGGAATGCCTATTTATGGTCAGACGGGAAGAATAGGGCTAACTTATCCGCTGACCAGTGGAATAAGTTAGATTAAAGTCAGACAGGTGGTGAAGAAGTGGCACGAAGTCAATCGGTAGAATATAAATTTTGTTTCGTGATCAGTGAAATGGAATTAAGACTAGTTAGTCAAGTGTTTAAACATTGTCCAGGGTTAAACAAATAAAACGAAGATGATTTATAGTCAAACGAGTAGAGCTGATGTGATGTCAAGTCGGACAAGTGTGTAGACATTGCCTTGGTTTAAGCAAATAAGACAACGATGATTTATAATGAGACCACTGGAATAGTTGTAGCGTAAAATCAGACAAGTGGAATAGATGCGGTTTAGTGTAAGCGAGTGGAATGGAAACGACGTATGATTACACCGATGGAATAGGAAATACCTGTACTTGGGCAGGAATAATATAGTCCACCTGGTCTAGGGTCAGATAAGTAGAATAGGAATTACCTTCGACCAGATAAATGGAATGTAAACAGTCTATGATCAAAGTGCGATATGAATAATTTATAACCCGTAGAGCCTGCACGACTTGTGGATCAAACAGGGATAGTATGGAGATTCGTAATCAAACAAGCAGAATAGTGACTGTCCATGGTCAGACGGACGGTATAGGGTGGATTCATCGCCAGTTGTGTGATAGAGAGCAGTGCATGGTCAGACACGAACATGCAAGAATTTAGTGGCGTGATTGAGTAGAAATTGAACAGTTAGATTGGCTTGTAAACGAGCAAGTAGAGTAGGAACCATATATGATCGGACGAGTAATATAGATCGTATGGCCTCAAACAAGTAACGTAGGTCGGTGTATGGTCAGCCCGGAAAGAATACAAGAATTCAGTGGTACAATCAAGTAGAATAGGGACAGTCTCGTTGACTTGTAATTAAGCAAGTAGAATAGGGAATGTGTGTGATCGGACAAGATACACAATGCCGCCGCCGTATGCTCAGGTGAGTGACGTAGGTCAGTGTATGGTCAGACCAAAAAAATAAATAAATAAAGGATAGTGGTTTAATCAAGTAGAATAGGGACAGTGGTAAGACAAGAAAAATATAAACAAATAGAAAAATGAGTAGAATAGTGAGATGCCTGTACTTGTACTTGAAATCGTCTCTATTTATTCTATAAAAATTTGTAGTCATTTCACGTTCGCAGCTTCGAAATACTAATAATTAAAATAGCAGTTTCTAATCCAGCTAGTGTCACCTTTTCCGCGCAAAACTCCTCCTGTTTGATTTACAACAGGGTGTTGGGTCTGCAGGGGAATGGGGTTGGAACTAACTGGTGTGCGCGCTAGACGTGCAACGAGCGAAGCAATCTAATTAATGTATACACACCGGAAAGTTTCTCCGCAATCTCTCGTCCCCATCTTTTCGGTTAATATACTCGTCGCCGGCACGGTAGACGTGAAATGCCTACTCGCAGGAATGCCGGAGTCTTTTCGGGGTATGATGGAATCTCCCTGGTGGTGGGTCAAGCGATACCCTATCTCGAGGTTACCGTGGGATTACTATAGGACGCCAGTCGACGATCGTACTTCCAAAGAAAGCGCACTATAGCATCCTCAACGGACGACGGGTTCGTGACGAAACACGCATTCCGGGGACAGTCGAATTAATTTATTCGTGCCGAGTGTACAATCCGGAAACTCCGGCAACTGCGGATTACGAGAGATACAGGGGTCCATAGTGTGCCGTGTTCATGGTAATGCCTTGACAGGCAAATTGTAGGAACCACGAACTTTACTTTACCGTCCCTTTACTAATATCGCGGGATGGCACTCGGTCGCATGGACACGCCGCTTCCACGGTGATCTGTAAACCAATCAGCTGCAAATTCACCCATTGAGAGAAATAATTCCATATTTCCCAGACAGAGAAGCTACACGAGTGCCGGACAGAGCACAGACGTAATTCCAATCGATCACACGTCCCGAATATTCGGGACCACGTCCCACGAAAATTGCGTCGCTCCAACAACGTGGATCGCTCCCGGGTCGAAATTCTTGTTTCAGTTCGATAAATACCCGCGGGCGGAATTGATCATCGTCTTAATCGAATGTGTTCCTTGGCGTTCGGGTGGCTCAATAAAATCATTTATTCGATGAAAAGGGTACGCGTCAGCGAATCCTCACAGTTCTCTGAACTTGAATCACGCCCTCGACCCGACATATTTCACCCATCGGCCCTGTATCGCGCGCTAAAAGGAAATGGGACTGGGCCGTCTGTCGGTGGAACAAGTACAGCGATTCGACGAACACACTTCGTGTATTTTAGGGATCGAAGGGTCACAATTCACGACCGGATCCTTTTTTCCCATTGAAACACCGTTGGATTCTAGCAACTTCGAGCAACCGGGAGCGAATAAAAGACGAAATGGAGTCGCGGAGATTCAAAGCGTGATCCTCTTTCCGGTGAAAAGAATTCCTCGAGTTTTCAACATTTTTACAGGATTATCGAAACGGTCCGCAAAATAAAAGGCTAAAAAGACGTTGCTGTGTTCTTGTTCGCGAGAGCGCAGGCTCGCGCGGAATTGTTTATAACGTCGATAGCATAGCGCTGGCGCATCCATCTTGCCCGACGCGGAAATTACCGGCGCATCGAAGAGCTGTCCGAGAATTTCCTTGCCGCCTCGGATCATGCTCGTGTCGTCGTTCATCAACATTTGTTTTGATTCATACACGATCCGCGGATCGAGGGCGGGCTAATAGAGACCGCGTTAAAACTACAAACTGTCGGCGCGGGGGCCGAGATTGATGGAAGGGTTGCTCGGTGTTTCACTGGATAGATTGTTCCCGTGTTGCGGACACCGATCGGGATCAAACAAGAATATTAACAGCGTTACAGCCCGTTTAGGGCCGCTGCCGTGCCTGGTTAACGCTTTGACCACCGTGTCACCCACATACGGGTCGCCATTCTTGGCTCAAAGCTAAATATTAGTCTTTCCGGCACGCCATCCCGCGAAACAATCGCCGGCAACAATGGTACTTCGAGCAACACTTGAATTAAATATCCCCGGAAATGCATGGAACGCGCCGATTTTATTGAACATGTTTCATTTATAACTATACTACGGATCTCTAGGGCAAAGTAAAAATTCTCTGCGTTAATTTTATATAATAAACAGTTCTTCTTCCTTCAAATAATCTTAATAGAATGGAGATTCTATATCAATAATTTTAAATTCAAACTTGCTACTATTTGAAATTTCCACCACTCAATTTTGTGATAATTGCTTCAAATCCGCAGTCTACTTATAATACTAAATTTTAGAAAATCAGAAACGAATCGAACGTTTTGCTCGGCCTAAGAAATGAGAATGGATTTACGAGGGATCAATCAATTGTTTAGCCTTGTTTGCACATCTGTTTTTGTTACGATAATAATTCGTTCGAAGCCAGATTAGTCTCGACGTTATTCAACAGAAGAGATTTAGCTAGGACTGTGGATGCGGCAAGCATGTTTAACCCATTTTTGGAATTTATAAAATATAGGGGAGGGTGCACATTCAAAATTTTTACCGGACGGAATCCTTCAGTCGGCGAAATAAATTTGGTGCTTGCTCCGGTTTTCAGGGAGATCGCATTCGGATCTGCGTTCTATTCATGCATAATAAATACCAGGAGTTTTCATCTCATTAACTCCTTACATTATTCCCGGGACGTGAAAAATTTTTCATTCCTATTGAACACTTTCATTTGGGGGTGGGGAAAGTTTCATTGACCTCTTTCCATTTTTAATAAAGCTCCCGAGAACTAATAGGATAAGTTTGGTGGTGAAGGGCCAACTTAAATCACTGTTCTTTCTGTGATATTATTTTTACAGTCTTCTAATCTTTAACGGTTCGCTGCAACCACGTGCTATGAGACAATTGCGAGGAGTTAGAGGGAAGGTTTCGCGGAAGTTTTACGGGCGTTGGTCAGCCAGCGATGCCGTTAACGACGCTCGACGATGTTTCTTCCTGTTTGCTTTGTTTCTGAAGCGGCAAACACAGCGGCGAGAAAATGAACAGTCGTTGTAGCAATTTTCCGGAGCCCGTTCGGTACGAGACGCGCATAAATATTTGACGCGGCGATAGCGTGGGGTGGAAAGGGGTTAAGTAAAGTCCAGGGGAAAGCCTCTTAACGAGGATCCCCTGGTGGTACGGGGCTGCCGTGCCGCGCCGGCTTAAGCCTTGTTCGACCTCGGGAACGATTGCTTTGATTTAATGCCTATTTTTCAGAGTATCCGACGGCGGTCACCGCGGAGATAGTTGCTGCGAACGTGAACTCGTTGGACGAGGCCGTCACCATCGACGTCGATCTACCACCAACGCTGCCGATGAATTTCCGCACGGAAAACTCGTCCGTGATCTCCGCTCAGACTGGATCTACGGCCCTGCTGCCCTGCGTGGTCCAGAATCTCGGGGACGGAATGGTATGTGATTTTTCAACTATCATTATTAGACCGTGGATTTTATGGATTTATAAGAAAAGCCAGTTCGTGCAATTTCATACTAAAACCTACCTTTCACGGTGAAAGAATCGGTTTGCTGCTTCACGATTATTGCAATTGTGAAAGTGCTTTCATAAGAAATAACTGAATTGACTTCTCTATTTAAGAGCATAGTATAACGAAAACCATACAAAGTAAATTCAATCTTCTCTGCTGTTGCAATTTATGCAGACAATTTTTATTCTCCATAAAGATCCACAATCTAATCATTATTTATAAGAAGAGTAGCCGTATTTCACGAGTACGTCGAAAAACGATATTGTGTTTAATTTACCCCTTAGGATTATTGAAATTAGAAGTTGAGCGAATGAAAATTTTAGCTAGGGAAGATTGAAATGGAACATTTTGAGAGGGTTGTTGCCTTTAAAATTAGGGGATGATTCTAATAACGAGACCAAGAAATGAGATATTTATGTTCGAAAGGAGAGCGGTTTAGTAGAGCATGGAATTATTCAAGAGTCCTGGTTAGACAAGTAGGATAGACGTGGTATAATGTGAAGCAAGTGGAAGAGGTGTGGTCTATGGTCAGACAAGTAGAACAGGGATTACCTTCGGCCAGATAAAGGAAATTGTAGACGGCCAGTGATCAGACAAGGAGAAAATGAATAATTTATAACCAAGAATCTGGACGACTTGGGATCAAACAAGGGTAATATGGAGATTCATAAGGAAACAAGTAGAGTAGGGACACGCTAAAATCAGACGAATGATTTAGGACTGCTGTGTTGCTACGGGAGTGATATAAATCGCTATATGGTCAAACAGAAAGGATTACAGAAAGTTATGAGTTCGAATCAAGTAGAATAGGGACAGTCTGTGACCAGATAAAAGGAATGTAAAGAATTTGTAGTTGAATGAGAAGAATAACTTCAATGTAAACAAATAGGGACAATTTATGACCAGATCAGTAGAATAGGGACGTCTAGAGTCAGACAAATGATCAGTGATAAATAAATCATACCTAGAATCAGACAAGTGGAATATAGACCTATTCTCTGATTAAAGAAGTGATGTAGGGATGACTTATAGCCAGACAAGTGGAACAGACGTGGTCTAGAGTCAGACGAATGGAAGAGAAATGCAGGAAGCAGAATAGAAATGATTTATGATTAGACAAATACAATAGGGACTACCTGTATGATTTTTCCTCGCAGCTACCATTATTTGTAAGAAGAATGGCCGCTTTTATCGTGAAAAAATGTGTGTGTGTTGTGCCGGTTTTATTTGTCCTCGAACAATACTGAATAAAAATGTTTTCCAGCAATAAAGCAAAGTGTTCGGGCCAAGAGAACAACACGAAAATATTCAAGAAAGTTTTCGATAATGTATTATGTTGCAGGGTTTAAGGCGCTTCTTGTTCCCCAGGGTGTGCAAACTTATTATCACGCGCACGTAATACTTGTAGGGTCGGTCTTCAGGGATGTTCCGAGGGCGGAAACGTTTTTCCTTTCATTCCTGGGGTGGAATCGCCCTGCTGACACGGTGGCTTTGCACGAATTAAATGTTTTGTTATATTTCTTTCGTCGATTAGTGATTTATTGGACCCTCCCTTTTCGAGGGGTTGGGTGTATCGATTTTCCTGGCGCGCTCGGAACAGACAGCTTGTACAATTTGTCTGTTTGGTCTGATCTCAACCCTTCGCACTGTGTCCATTCTTTGTCAAGCAAAAAGAAGAGTCGCAAACATTTGCAAATTTATTTGTTCACTGAAAATAAAAGCAGTTCTGCAGTTCCATCGAACGCAGGACATTTCGTCGACCGAGGAAAAGCGAAACAAAGCTTTCTGCTGGTACACGTGAAGTAGCAAACCAGTAAATAGAAACGAATTTAGTTAATTATTTCGAAATGGTGTGATCGCTTTCAGTGCTTTCAATTCCATTGCAAAGGGTAATATAATATTCGCGGAGATTTTCCATAAAAGTATTTAAACGATATATATATATATTACAGAGTTAATAATTTAACCATCTCCGTCGAGGTTTATAATATTTCCATTCGGCGAATATCAATTCCGCGTTTAATAACCGGAGACGTATAATGATCAGGAATATTCCCGTGGGTTCCGATATTTCGCGGATTAATTTAGGGAAACAGGGGTTAAAGGAGGACTGGTTTGCTCCAATATAGATTTTATATCGTTAAAAGGAGAACAAGAAAATTGCCAAGCATCTACGAGCGAGAAGAAGGAGCATCATCCGGTATTGTGCGGAGCGCATTCACGTGCACTATAAATGCATAAAATCCGCGATTTTGCCGACGATCCGTCTCGAAACTGTGGCTGTAAGCGTGACCGACGAGGGAAACTACTCGCGCGCGTTCGTTCTCTCTATATAGGATCCCGATATCGTCTGTTACGGGGTCGATGAGGGTGGGTGGAGCATTATACTCGTTCGCGGTATAGATCCTTTTAATTTGCCCACGGTATTACAAGTACGGACGATAGAAACGACGGGAAAGACACGTACAAGGGGTTCGGAAGGAAGATTTAATTGAGGTAAGGAGCGCCGAGAGGGTCGAAGGTTCAGTTTTGTCCCGGCTCAGCCTAACAGAAGGTTTATTCGCGCACCGCGGGATGAAATGAGATTAAAAGCTGGAGAGCCGAGCGACACAGGATTTTTAACTGTTCCACCCCCGTCTCTTGTGCTCCTCGTCACTGTTTCCCTCGCATTGTTTTCGATAGAGGCTTTCACGGGCCACGATAACAAGCTAATAACTCGCATTATACACGGCACACCGCCATTTTCCCTGGTCCAAAGGGGTCGGCCAACCCCCGAGAGAGCGGCCTCGCTTGAAATAATAAACCACCCGCCTGCAGCTTTATTTTTACTGTCGTCACTCTGTGGGGCAGATTAGTACATGGAATTTGGCTGAAAATTTCTGTGTCGCCACATAAGTTTAGTCACGATGGTATTATATCTACCTTGTTAAGTACGAACAATGTATCAGTCAGTCCTGCTCCTCCGAGTTTCAATTCCATTTTTCCTGGCTAATTAATAATGTATTTTTATAATGCAGGTATCTATCTTGTTATCTGCAATCGAAGCAACTTGGATTCTTGTATGTGCACCCTTTCCCGTTTCTATCTTATACAAACACAGTCTGTAATCCGAATTATTCGTAATCCATAATTAATATAGTGTTGCAATTCATAGGCATGATTAGAACAACCTGTTTGCCCCAGAGGGGAACCAAAGTCTTTGCAGGCTCGACTAAATGAAACGCAGAAAAACAGACCAGGGTCAGAAACGACCCGATAAGATGCTGACGTCAGTCTAGAAGAGGTCAGGCCGGTTTTAATGAAATTTCCCGGGGAAAAAATAGACAGGAACGGTCGAAGACAGATCTCGTTCTACCCTGCGTTCTTCGAAAGAGTTTGAAAGTTGCGAAATGAGGTACCTGCGATTGCCTTCGTTAAACAAAGTAGCTTCACCCGGCTAGGACTGCGGGAATTAACCAAGGCAACGCGAGCTTTGCTCCGCGATACTTTCAGCGGGCCGTCTGCGAAACGCCGGCCGAAGTTTCGCTTCTTTGCCGCCTGAAGAATGTGTCTGCTTTCCACGGAATTTTTCTCAATGGAAACTATAAGCCGGAAAGTTTTCCTGCGTCCCCCGGCGCAGAGGCGGGCGTCTTTATAATTGGAAAAAGTAATGATTCCCGGCGAAACAAAAGTTCCGTAATCCGCCGTGGAAAAGTGTAACGAATTTGCTTAAGCTAATTGGTGTGTGTAATTGAATGCAAAGAGAACCGGCCCCGAGGAAACACTGCGATTTAACAAGGCGATTGGTCAGGTCGGAGAATCCGCGATAGTTGGCTTTTAAAGCGATTGATCGCGCTGTAATCTATTACTACGTTTCCGATTTTTTTTTTGGAAGAGGAAGCACGAAGATGAAAAAGTTCTCGTTACGTAGAATTGAAAGTGTCCAATAATATTTTTCATTTATTCTGCTTTGAAAAATTACAAAGTTATAGTCGCTTTTCAATGCGTACTTTCGCTGCCAGTAGAATAGAGTCAGCCTGTGACCAGACAAAAGCAGGTTGAAGAAGGAATAATTAAATCAATGCGAATGAAAAACTTGTAGTGATCTCATTACCGTAGCCTTCGGAGTATCCGATAATACTTTTCATTTCACGAAATGGCGAAATTACAATCGAATCTTCGGACGTGCTTTCGCTATACCTTTCCGCGCTGTTGTACTTAATCTATTGATTTTTTATTGAATTAGATTTCCCACGGAGGAGAAAGAAAAGATATTTTCATACCACCCGAAGCATGTGTAATGAAGGTTCAAAGAGATTTTTTTAATGGACCGTCTTATTTTCGGCGAGGATAATGCCGGGCATGTTCGTAGCGTAACATTCTCGGTCCTGGATCAGTTTGCGAATGAAAAAGTGCAAGCGTAATAAATGAAAGTCAATATCTTTTGATCTTGCTGGCAAAGCGGAAGGAATGTCTAACGACTCAAAGAGAACCGCTTGATAACCGCTCGTTGTCTCGTAGACGGGATTCCGAATGAAAGAACAGTGGAGCCGCGGGGGTCTGGCCTGCTTACAAGGGAACATATTCAAGTGCGAATTTCCGATTTTGATGAAACTTATGTGACATATAGTTCTTTGAAAAATATTTGACACGTATTTTTTTTTATCGGCAACCATCCACTTTGAAGGGGTGAAAACAGCCCTCAAAGTTGGGGGTCAAAACCATATTTTTTGAAATATCTCGGAAACCAGAGGTCGAAAAAATTTGAATTTTTTTTTAAATTGTGTGTTTTTCAATGAGAAATGTAGTCGCGCAAGAAAAATTTAACAAAAGTCTTTTGTTTAAACAATATATTGAAAATTTGATTTTTTTTTGCAGTTTCTCTTATTTATTGTTAGTTCATTTTAATGTAAACTTGGGTGTGTGATCTTTGATCAAAATTAGGGTTTACATGTTTCAGGATTTTTTTTTTTTTTGCCATTTAACAATAATTATGCATTATGGAAGATAGTCTTGCATCTGCCGTGCGTAGGAAGGAATTGTGGCTTGTTTTATCGAAATATAAGTATTTACTATAAACGTGTATAGTATTTTAAACAATACCACTGGGTTATGTGTCGTTTATTGTTTTATTAGTAGCTAAAGAAGGTGGCGCAGGTAGCAGCGTGACGCGGTGCTAATTACCGCGGCGGAGTAAGGGTACCGACTTTTATAGCCAATTCGCCTGTGAATTTCTGCAATCGTTGGGCCTTCGGTCAAAATATCCCTGCAGCCTTTTTAAACTGTGAATCCTCGAACCTGGAGTTTCCCTCGTCATTTATGGTAGCTCTAAAAAGAGCTGATTTTGAAAGAAGTGCTGTCCACAAAGATTATTCTACATAATTCTGGCAATATTGATGTCCTGTGATTGTTGGGCCTTCGGTCAAAATATCCCTGCAGCCTTTTTAAACTATGAATCCTCGAACCTGGAGTTTCCCTCGTCATTTATGGTAGCTCTGAAAAGAGCTGGTGCCAATGCCGCACATCAGTTTTACCTCGGTTATATACAGCATTTAAGAAGGACCCAAATATTTTCAAACAATTCCATTGGTTGTTAGAGTGAGAGAGGGGGAAACGTAAAACAGTCTTCAGAATGTATAAATATGGGCACTTTGCTGTATGTGCTATTAGTCTTTCTGCATTACGGTTTGTAAAGCAACGTACATATCAAGAAGTTAAGGCTACTTCTTTCGGATTTTTAAAACGGTGCCACATATATCAAATAATTTCTGGCAATAATAAAGTTCGAACATTATATTAATTTTGCTTTTGCTTATTGTTTATTTGTATTGTTAGATTCGTTTTTACAAACATGAAGGTCAATCCGGTGAACGTTATAAATATTTTGATGGCAACATATAGCAGTAACAATAACGAGGGAACACCCACGAATGGAAAGGAAATTGAACTGGCAAACATAATTATAGACCTGATTAATAGCTACAGAGAAGCAGGGTACATGAATTTCGAAACGCAACAGGAATTAATATTCGATGACCTAACAGACGAACCGACTTCATTTAATGTTCCCGAAGATGAAGAAGATTTGGAATCAGCGTCAACATCTAAACCGTCGTCTTCAAGTTCTCCAGACGAGAGTCCAGAAGAAATAGAATTTGGAGGCATTGATTTAGATTATAAGAAGAAAGCTGTAGATTTTTGGAAGAGTGGAAGAAAAAGACCACTAAACTTCGAAACTGTGAAGAACAAATACAAGAAATTGAAGAGAAAATCAGATTTATACAGATGGGAAGAGCAAATTAATACAGGCGGATCTCGTTACGATAAACTTACAGCAATTGCACATGCTACACTTGAAAAATTTATTGTAGCGAGAAATAATAAAATTTTGGTACACGACGTAGATTTGAGACGGTGGGCAATGCACGAAAATTTATCAATAAATTTAGAAGGATTCCAGGCATCGTCCTTTTGGTTGTGGAAGTTTAAAGAAAACTATAATATAGTATCGAGAAAAACGACGAAACTCGTTACCCGCCATCATACTAACCATTTAACAGATTTGACCGCAGCAGCAGAAGATTTTGTGCATCATGTGAAAGGGTATTTTGAAAATTATGGCGCAAGCAATATTTTCAACAGTGATCAAAGTGGGTTCCAGTTGGAATTGCACTCTGGTCGAACACTTTCACACAAAGGTGAAAAAGAAACGGGTGCTCTTGTCCAATCGATATCTTCAACAACGCACAGCTACACTATCCAGCCCACAATTTCAGCTGACGGACAGTTGCTATCGCCATTATATATTGTTTTGAAAGAAGTCAAAGGGCAGTTAGGACCTCGTGTACGAAGAAGTGTGTTCACGGCACCTAATGTACATATTGAAGCTTCCACATCGGGAAAACTAACGAAGGAGTTATTTAGAACGTGGTTGATTGAAGTATTTCTCCCATCTGCTCCAGAAAATTCTGTTTTACTTCTTGACTCGTGGAATGGATACAACGACGAGATCATACGTAACGCCCTGCCAGAAGACAAACAATTAGAGGTATTGACGATACCAAAAAATACGACGCCATTAATCCAACCACTTGACGTGTATGGATTCCGCATTTGGAAGAATTTTGCAAGAAAACTTTCCGATCTTGCAATATTGTTAAATATTGATTTTAATCTACACGCAAGAAATAATATTATTAAATTACAGTCATTAATCCACAACCAATTATCAGCTGCGCGTTATAAACGGCTGTTTCAATATGCTTGGTTCCGCAGTGGATATATAGAAGAACGGCCAGGAGAATTTGAAAATCCCGTAGAGTTCTGCTTTACAAAATTAGATGGTTTAACGTGTTTCCATTGTTCAAATGTAGTCGTACTGAAATGTTCTTGGTGCAAAGAACATTTATGTTTTTCTCATTTTATCATCGAGTATCATTATTGCCAGAATTATGTAGAATAATCTTTGTGGACACCACTTCTTTCAAAATCAGCTCTTTTCAGAGCTACCATAAATGACGAGGGAAACTCCAGGTTCGAGGATTCATAGTTTAAAAAGGCTGCAGGGATATTTTGACCGAAGGCCCAACAATCACAGGACATCAATATTGCCAGAATTATGTAGAATAATCTTTGTGGACAGCACTTCTTTCAAAATCAGCTCTTTTTAGAGCTACTATAAATGACGAGGGAAACTCCAGGTTCGAGGATTCACAGTTTAAAAAGGCTGCAGGGATATTTTGACCGAAGGCCCAACGATTGCAGAAATTCACAGGCGAATTGGCTATAAAAGTCGGTACCCTTACTCCGCCGCGGTAATTAGCACCGCGTCACGCTGCTACCTGCGCCACCTTCTTTAGCTACTAATAAAACAATAAACGACACATAACCCAGTGGTATTGTTTAAAATACTATACACGTTTATAGTAAATACTTATATTTCGATAAAACAAGCCACAATTCCTTCCTACGCACGGCAGATGCAAGACTATCTTCCATAATGCATAATTATTGTTAAATGGCAAAAAAAAAAAAAATCCTGAAACATGTAAACCCTAATTTTGATCAAAGATCACACACCCAAGTTTACATTAAAATGAACTAACAATAAATAAGAGAAACTGCAAAAAAAAATCAAATTTTCAATATATTGTTTAAACAAAAGACTTTTGTTAAATTTTTCTTGCGCGACTACATTTCTCATTGAAAAACACACAATTTAAAAAAAAATTCAAATTTTTTCGACCTCTGGTTTCCGAGATATTTCAAAAAATATGGTTTTGACCCCCAACTTTGAGGGCTGTTTTCACCCCTTCAAAGTGGATGGTTGCCGATAAAAAAAAATACGTGTCAAATATTTTTCAAAGAACTATATGTCACATAAGTTTCATCAAAATCGGAAATTCGCACTTGAATATGTTCCCTTGTTAGTTAGAAATTAATGCTTCATAACGAAATTCCATAATGCATAGGCACCCCGTCGGCTTTCATAAATACGAAAGAGCTGTTCTCTCTCTCTCTCTCTCTCTCTCTCTCCCTCTCTCTCGCGCGCGCGACAGTTCCACGCACCCGTTAAAGTGCGTAGCTTACCGTTTCATTAAGCCGCGTTCCCACCGTTCGGCTGTGTGTTTTGTGTGTAAGCATTCCGCGTTACGGGCAATTAGCCTGGCGAGGACGTGTACGGGGATGAAGCCGAGGGGACGGGGTACGTGTCCGAATTAATATTATCAAGATACACTGGACGGGCCAACGTGCGACCACACATACGCTCCTGTAAGTATTAGACACCTCCGGATTTACACCATTATTTATCCACTATCACAACAATAGCGCGATTTACGGCGCTGCCCGTGACACCGTGGGATTGAAAGTAATTATTTTAACTGCGCTCCTCTCCGGGTCTTTAGAGAAACTAGAATTTTTAAGCGCCACTCGACGAAATGGTACTTAATTTATCATTGGACTAATATTAGGCAGTTTGTGATTAACGCCATTATTTATTCGGTATTACAGAAATAGTGTGAGTGCTCTCCTCGTCAGATTTTCATTGGAATTCGAATTTTCAAGCACAATAATACTATTCGATGAAATAAAAATTAATTATGCGTCTTCCGATATTTACATCGTATACACTAAGCAATTATCAACGCTGACAAAACCGCTGCAGCTCGAACGCAGTCCATTTAAAAGTTAATTAATTGTGAAACAGGAAAATAAATATCCCCATTACAGAGACAAAACCTTAGCACGCTTAATCGATTCGCTGCAGAAGATGCCTGCAAAACGAAGTTTCCTAAAACATTTTATTCCGCCAGGCTTGAAATGATAAAATACGCGTAAAGTTTATAGACAGATAGCGTCGGATTGGAATCACTGTCGGAGCAGTTGATTTCCATAAAATCCCAGGCACCTGAAATACGTGGACAGATTATAGATAGCGCCGATTGAATATTATCTCTTTTTTCATAGAGCCAATAGATGTCCTAATATTTGTGAACGTGGACCGAGGTTCATAGATGACAATCGAAGCGTATTGTTCTCCTAAAATGTACTCTCTCGGCTATCGAGTTGCACATCGAGCGTATGGCAGATACGCCGAATTGTTTTAGCACGCTCTTTCGATGGTTCTACATAATCTGATGTAACGGAATCACATTTTCCGTGGACGGTTACCGCACCAGTGGGAGTTAAATCGAAAAACATCGGTGTTTTCGAAGCGGTGCAATTTCTGTGCTCACCACCGTGTATATACAAATCAAACCTTTTCAATGGAACGGTATCTATTGTTTTCATCCCACGCCGATGTGTATGGCGTGTTCCGTAGAATTCCAATGGAGAGCTCGAGCCAATTAAAATACAATATCCAAAATACCGAACACAAATTTAATACTTCATCCGGCGATAAAGCAATTAATGCTTTCCTATAGATCCTACAAAGGATCTAATTTCTCTAAAAATGCGTTAATATCAATAATCTCCATAAAATCTACTAACAACTCTAAAAATGAGTGCTCATTCTACCAAAAATGATCCTAATCATCATGCGAAGAAAGGGTGTAAATATCTTTCAAATCTGTTCGTCTGTATTTTTGCAGTCTATTTCAAGGAATATACCTTGTGATTAAAAGTCCTTTTGGGGAAAAATGATTCAGCGTTTTCCCACACAGATTGTTCCCAATAATTCTCCAAAAATAGAAATCACTCTGACATCAGCCCCTTAGGAATGAACCGGTACAAATTTCTTCCATTCGACGGAAAGGAGCGCGGCCATAATCTCGGTAAAAAGTCGCGCACAGTAGAATTAAGGAGGTTGTAGGACAATAGGGCGGTCGGTTATTCGCGGAACGAAAAATCAGAGCGCGTTGATTCCCATTCCGCGGGTCCTTACGGGTTCGCGGGCCGTTTGTTCGTCCCCACGTACGCGTGGAAAAATATTACGGGGTTGCGAGCACCGAGCATAGAAAACCGTTTCGCCGTCGAAACCGAGCGGATGCTGCTGCTTTCGCATTTTTCTTTTTTTTTTTGCGATATTCACGGAGTTATTACCACGTTATTTGTCTTCCTCCGGCACGGCAGCCAGGTTACGCAATAATTGTGCAGTCGCAGCCCACGGATAGGAGCACGGTAGAATCATGGAGAGAGGAGACAAAATGTGAGAGAAGTGGGAAAGGGTTAGGGGTACAAAGAGGGTGAGGTCGAGGTAAACCGATGCAGGTGGAAATCAATAGGAAGGTCGCCGTCGAACAATTCGCACGCTACTTCTATTGTCGCTACGTGCTCGCTGGACCGACCGTATAAAATTTCATTGCGTGCTCCGTTAGGGGGAACGAGATAATGAAACCGACCTTCTCCCCCCTCGCACGCCTCCTCCATCCCTCTTCCTCCTCCTCCTCCTCCTCCTGTCCCTCGCAATCCTAAGAGCAGCCTAACTTCTAATTGAATGCGACGCCTCCAAACCCGATAGAAGTTCATTGCTTTCCGATGCTGCGCACCGAACGCTGTGTTATGCTTTCCTTCGATGAACCCGGCAGGTTCCACTGGCTTATGGGGGTTTTATGGGGCCGCTGCTGATCTTTACTGATGCATTAGACGTTCATTCGAAATTTGTGTCTGGGCTCTTCGCTCTACGGTTGCAAAGGAACGCGACGAGGTCTTTTCGTATGACGTGTACAGTGTTCGGGAAATTGGGACGGTTATGTATTTCGATTAATTATGAAATTCAATTGGATCGTGATTGACATTCAATTCTGGAGGAAATTTCTTTCTTAACTCTCGTCCGATGCACGCAAATTGTTGATGTCCAATCAAGGTGGGTGCTTCAGTAGAAAAAATTGAACGAGGCCAAAACAGCTGTGTCTTTTAAATTGGTTCTTTCTCTTCTGGTATTGCTTTTCTCTCCATTAGGTTGCCAGTGATTGAATTTCCTATGCTAGCACTGAACAATTTGTTGATTATTCAACTTTTTTTTTTCTTATTAATTTACAGAAGAGTCAAGTCAAAATCATTATGCAGTAAGGCTCGCTAAAAAATGCAATGTAGAATCTAACTGTCCAATTAGATTTACAGATCAAACAGCGTGTTCGTTTCAGAAATATTTTTCCCTTCAGGAAAATGATTTATGCTATTCCGACGAAAATTCGTTGAAAAATATTACCTACAGATTGAGATAGAATTGGATGAAATTTTTTACCGCAAAACCGGGCATCACATATTTCACGGAATTAATTTTCCCATGATTCCGTACGCGTTCCCCAGCGATTAATTGATTCCATTTTATGTGAAGCGATTAAACATTGAAAACCGCAACACGTTCGTTACCAGTATCAGACATAGGTTATATTTTGCTTAACACGGTTGCTTGAACGCGATACAGTTTTGCAAAAACGTACGAACTCTTTGTGCAATATTTTCTCTTCACCGTTTCGCAAATCGCGTTGTATTATATGAAACATTGCCATAACGAAGCAAATACAAGCAACGATCCCGTGGAAGGATCATTTTATTGTGGAATGGGTCGGCTAAATATGTCGACAAACAGTGAAATTCGCGAATGATTAAGGTAAGAGTAGGTTGTCTCTTTGTTTTGTTGTTCCGATAAAACTGGGTTAATGAACACTCTACAGAATCATGTGGATCGTCTTTTGATTAAACGCACCGTGTTTGAACAAAACTGCGCCTGGCGGATATTTTATTTGTGAAAACGTCGCTTCGCATGCGCCAACCTAAAATGTTTACTTCGTTAGGAATCTAAGCGGTGTATAAATTAAATAAATAGTAAAATGACCCACCCGGTCGCGAATTTGTCGGACGTATCCTTATCAGAGAAATCGAATCCTGCTAGACACACTGGAATACGAAACTCAACGCGGCTAGAATCCAAAACACTACTCCATCTTCAATGAAAATAAACTCAGATGAAACTTTCGCCTACGATTACATTGTTATCAAAGAATCATTTTAGAAATTTATAGTTCACAGTTCAGCGAACACGGTTGTTTCAGCAGAAGTTCCAATAGCAAAAGCAGCTTCAGATATGAGCTAATAATATTAGCCTAGTACTAAGCTAATACTTTCTGTTGGGGTTGTTGTTTAACCCCAGTATACAGGATGTTTTACAAATGTTGTATTTGCTTGAAAGACGTGATTCCGGAGGTGATTTCAACTAATTTTTTCCTTTGCGAAAATGTTCTCCGCGGCTTTGTTAAGGAGTTATTAACGGAAAACACGGACCAATCAGAGGGCGGCTACACCGGACGGATTCCGACCCGGCCAATGGAAACGCCACGCTCAGCGGGACCTGTCGCCGAGCCGGAATGCGTCTCTGCTGTAGCCGCGCTCTGATTGGTCCGAGTATTTCGTCAATAACTCCTTAACAAGACCGCGGAGAACATTTTCGCAAAGGAAAAGATCACTTCAAATGACCTCAGCAATCGTCATGTTCAAGAAAGTACCAAATTTTTGGGACACCTTTAACAACAGAAACACAAATTACAGCAACGTGGCTACTATGACACAATGTAATGAAAGAGTGATCCGTTGAATGAAGAGGATTAATTTTTGGAAAGGCAATAGCCAGGCTATTTAGGCTATTTAGGCTAGCTAAAATGACGAATTAACACGGTGATCCTCGATTAAAGGGTTTCGAATCGCAGCCGCAGACATGCTAGGAATTTTCGATCGCGGTTTAAGGTAATTCTCATCGAGCGAACTAGCCTGCCGGCTAAAAAGAGTAGCGAAACGGCGCGTTAAAGCGAATGCAACGCAACAAGGTGGCACAGAAGGTAACCGCCGTGACTCCGTACAGAAGGATCGTTCGGATTTGCATTTTACGGGCTCGTGTGAAGCGAGATAATGAAGTTGGCCGGCCGTTGCATCGATAGGGGGAGGGGGGGGGGGTAAAAGTCCTCCGCAATTTCGCTTCTAATTGAACGCTGGTCCGAAGGAAGTCTATGTGCATTTAGACTTATCCCTCCTACACCCCCCCCCCGCCCGGAAATGTCTGTCCTCTACACGGGATCTCCTTTACACCGTCGTCGAATAGAAGAAGCTTCTCCGACCGGGCGATGTCAGAAATTGTGTACGCCGGTGCATGGCTGCACTTTTCCAGCCTAAAAGCCATTAACGATGATGATGTGTGGGATTTAGGATACCGGGAGAGGGAAACCGGAGGAAAACAGTGGTCGAGCGCGGTAACGAACTTGTAAATGGAACTGCTTCCTCAACTGGAAATATTGGTCGGGGATAGCGAGCGGTTTTTGGACCGGCCGAATACGCTTCCAACGTTACCTCCATCATTTACATAAGTGTGTGGCAGGCGAGCCGCGTCTTGTAATAAACACGGCGCGTTCTCGGAGTTTAACGATCAAACTTCCCGAGTGTGCATCGCAAGCAGAAGTAACAAGAAGACGTTCTATAAATGTTGATCGTCTTCGGTAATGCGCGGTGATGAACACCGGCAAACTAAACAGATTAGGCGAGACCCGGGGATCCTTCACGCCTTGTCTGTGCTGGTTAACCGGCAATCACACACGCGGATATATCCGGAGCATCTTCGCCGATTCCGCGAGTAATTCTCGTTCAAAATGAACTGCAGACACGCCTCGACAAACAAATTTGTTGCTGCGGCGGGGGCCTTTCAACAAGATTAGTTTAAGTCCTTGGAAACTCCTAGTCAAGTCGAAGAACTATATTGCTTGTTCTTAATAGCGGTAACTAGAGTATATGCGAGAATAAACAAATTTTCAGGAATATTTCTTCTTTTATTTTAGTGTCGTAGCAAATTTTCTGTTATAAATGCATACAAATCTAGTCCTCGTACAACGATTGTTATATTTCATTTTGATAGACCTGTTTCAGCAGCTCGGCGAGTATTTATGTACGTTCGACGAAAAATTTCAGTGGCATTCAATTTTCTGTTTAATTCCTTCTTGAAATCCTGCTGGAATGAAAATTTTACTGCAGCCTGAAACAACTACGCCCGTTCCGGATCATCCTACAGCCCGGATTATAGAGATTAAATATTATTCAGTAGATATGCTAACGCGTATATAAACTGGCCTCGCAGAATTTATTTATAACGTTCTATAAAACTGTGCGAAGTAAATTTTCGAACCGGATCAAACTGTGCCCGAACAGCGTACGGTTACGGTAGCAAGTTAATGCGCACGTTGTAATTAACATTCATTCTATTTCGCCGTATTGTATCTGCGATTCGATATTTCGAGGTCGGATTTGCAGGCGAATGTTTATGCGGCAGTTTTTTGTTTATTTTCTTCTTCTGTTGCGTAGCCGTAAAGGAATAGTACACAAAGTTATCTGGAACATAACTGAAGTCCCGTTGCATCGTGACTGCGGGACCGGGACGCATAAAGAATACACGCCGGCCTTATACGGTCATGTCTAAAAATGTTTACGACGTTGCAATTACGTGCGCTATAGGGGCAGGTTATGAAAGCTGAAATATTTAATTCTTAATTAAGCCTGAGTAACTTTTTATTAACCAAAGTGAGTCGTGTTACGGCCGGTCGGAATAATAATGAGCTCTTTAATTCGTGACGCGGAAAAAGGATCACCGAGGGCTGCGTTTCGGCTGCAGTTGCAACGATGCACCAGCGGGAAAGGAAGGAAGGGAGAAGGAAAGGGTGGAACTCTGTTGAATGTATTTTTCGCATTTTCCTGATGAACCGGTCCCCTTTTCTTTTGTGAAAGTTGCGTCGACTTCTAAATTGGTGGCCCCGTAAGCAAGGCGGACTAGCAGAAACTTCGCCGTCCAATTACTGCAATTCTTTTTTACCAAGGCTCTCTCTCTCTTTCTCTCTCTCTCTCTCTCTCTCTCTCTCTCTTTCCGTCCCACTCTTTCTCTGTCGTTGTTGCGCGCCGCCAACACGACGTACAATTTACTTTCTCGCAGTTTATTAAAACCTGCGGCGGTATGGAACCAGCTTCGACGGTAATTCGCTCAACCCCGTTGATATACCAGCGAGACTGACACCCCGTCGCGAGAAAAGTTATTTTTTTTCCTTCGAACCCCGTCAATTAACCCACACGTTAAATTACACGTAGTACTCCTCCATTATTGAGCCATTCAACGTCGAACAAAGCGAAAGCTTCTCGTTGCGCGCACAACTTCTTTAAAGATCCTGAATTGTTCTGTCACTGCACTACAATAGTTTTTCCATTACACATTTTTACCGAGAAATTTAGAATTACTCTATTATTATACAAATCGTGCAAATTTATTATACATTTTTGTAGACAAATTCGAAAACACCGACGCTAATAGTAAATTTATCACTGACGGTTGTTTGAACAGTTTCAAAAGTATTTTGCAATTGTTGAAATTGTGAAGGTACTTTCGTGAGGACTAATTAAATACATTTCTTTGTTTAAGCTCATGTCACAGTACAAATCGTGCGAGATCTAAATAAATTCGATTTCATAATTTTTAAAAGGCAGCAGGTACACATCAGTCTCGTTCTTCAGTGCTTGGTAAATTCGAAGCAATTCTTTTTTCGTACTGAATTCTTCTGAGTTTTGTGGAAAATTCTTCAATCACCAGAGACTTGATCGTGAATGTAAAAAAGCAGCCTCCATTTTTTGACGATGATAAAACCAAGGTTCATTCAGGTTCATTCTTCCACCCTAAAAAGTCACCCTTAAGGTGCACACAAGAAAACCTTGCAGTCTACAATATTTTTGTGTAAAATTCTGCAGTCGAATCATCAGAGACTTGGTCGTGAACATGAAAGTAGTCGTCATATTTTAACGATGACTATAAAAAACCACCGGTATTCAAGACAGTTTCCACCATAAAAGACCACCCTTAAGGTGCGTACAAATAAATCTTGCAGTCTATAATTATTTAAATATTCTCGATCGCAATAAACGCCAAAAAGCCGCCCGCATCTTTTATCTTGAAACAATAACGGTACAACAAAGGCGAATTATAGCTAATACTTTAGACTCTTGCGGTTCTCCAATTTCGGAAGTACAAAAACCATCCCCGGAAGGGCGGATCGCAAAAACAACCAGCGAAATCGCTCATTAAAACGCGAACGTTCGAATTAGCGCCTTAATTTCGCGAAGTACCGTTGTTTCCTACCATTATCGGGCCATTCGTCGACTCTGAATAATAAGCGCGACAACATTCCAATCCCCCCGCGCGCTTCAACCGCGTCTATTTTTTTTCCGTCCGCCGCGAAATCGCGGTATCCCCATTCTTTCAAATTGCCACTTCATGCCGCCGGTATTACGGTAATGGGTATTTTGGTTAAACGGTACTCTGATAATCCGCGTTCCATTGCGCCACGTGACAGCACTTGCCGGTCTTTGAAGCTTTTATCCCGATTGCAATGCTCGAAACTTTCGCGTTTATGAATGCGTGTCGCTGCGACCGACCTTTTTTACCCCTCCCCTTTACCCTCTCCATTTCCCCTCTATCTCTGTCCCGTATATCCGCCTCTCTGCCTTTTTTGTCTCTCTCCCCTCCGCCGGTTTCTCCACGCTCTATCTATTTATCTCCCTTTATCCGCGACGGTTGCAGTTTTCCGCTGAAAAGTAGCGACGCGGTATAACGTCCCGAGAAAGGGGTTACCGGTGGGAATAGAATCATGGGTCTGAATCGGGTCGCGGCCGCCTTTTTGCCGGTAATTTACAGGAATATTTGGAATCCGTTCAACAGAGACGAGCCGGAGCGACGTAAATCTAATTATATCGATGCAAGTTGGATTGCGGCGGGCCGCCCAGTTTCTTGCTTACCCTCGTTCTCCTTCATCCCCCATTCTCCAAGCCCCCATTCCCGATCGAAATATTCCGAAATCCCGCGAAACGATCATCATCGAGATATTTGCGTGTCTCTATAAACCGTGCACCCCCGTTCATTCTCTTTCCGCCGCAACGGGAATGCTAAACGCAGGCTGGGGCGGAAAACGTGATACAACCGGGCAGGGTATGATTCTGCATGCACAAATAAATCGGTAAAAGGACTAACATTGTTTCGGTTGACCGCACGTTCTCGAGAAAATCTAGTTTAACGATCCGTCTACAACCTGGGTCGTTTGTGTCCGAAGCGAAATTTCACTCTCGCATTTCATTCTTCCTAACATTTACTTCTTCCCATCAATATACAGGGTGAGTCACCAAACGTTAGCACCTCAAATATCTTTGTTGTTTCTAAAGATACGTAAAATATGGTAAGGACAAAGTTGAATGGTACAATGGGGCTGACACGATGCAAAAAAAAATTTTTGTTTTTATGTCATTTTTTTGGAGATATCAAGGTCACCTTGACTTTTTAAAATGGTAGATTAATTGAGCCATGATTAGTAAATGTTGCTTCGTCCGTAAACAAGACATTAGAAAAAAATGAATGATTTTGAAGCAATCCCCATTGACAAAAGTTAATTCTATTTTGAAAATCATTCCCGTGCAATTCTTGATGGAGCGATATGTGGAACGGATGAAATTTATGTCGGGCCAGAATTCGTATTACGCTACTTTGACTTATGCCTGCTTCCCGGGCAATTTTTCTCGTACTCACGTGAGGATTGACAGCTATAGCTGCTAAAATATTAATTTCATTGTCTTCATTAGTCGTGGGATTCTTCCGTTTGTATTGTCTTGCATGTACACTTCCAGTACTTCGAAACAACCTGTACGTATTGGTGAAAGTATGTCGAGAAGGAGTGTTTCGCTCGGGGTACTTTTCTTCATAAAGTAGTCGGGCCTGCACTGCATTTTTTCTACATTCACAGTAAATCGTGATCATATCACACTTTTCAGTCATCGAATATAACATAGCGGAATCGCGTTTGGAAACATACTGATAGTAAGTAAGAATGGTGAATAACATTGAAGGACCTTAGTATGTTTACTTTAAGTACGACCATAGTATGTTTACTATTTCCTACAAGTCTCAACCGTGATAAACGTATTCTGCTTCCATATTTTAGTTTCACATGTTTTTTCTGTCCTTGACCTTGAATGACCTTGGACTAATTATAGTCACTGAATTCCTAATGAAAGGGACTATCATTGTAGGTGTTTAAAAAAGGGTGGTTCCATTTAAAAAAAGTCAAGGTGACCTTGATATCTCCAAAAAAATTACATAAAGACAAAATTTTTTTTTGCATCGTGTCAGCCCCATTGTACCATTCAACTTTGTCCTTACCATATTTTACGTATCTTTAGAAACAACAAAGATATTTGAGGTGCTAACGTTTGGTGACTCACCCTGTATATGATAATAGGATCTTCCGTGCGCGTTCCAGAATTTAAAAATTTGTTTGTACACTTGGAACAGTAAGTAAATGAGTCGTAAACATAAATAACCCAGTATGCAGACGGCATCGATAAAGATAAGGTTGCAGGCGCAGGGATAATGATCCGTGCTTCAGTATACGCAGTAAGTAGAATTGGTTGGTCATGATCAGACGCGTCGGACGATTCCAATCCAATTCCTAACACGATTTTCCCGAGAACGAGGCTTCGGATAAAAAAAATGTTACACGTAATTTTTCTCTCATTGTATCACGTAGAATCATCTCCTGCCCGGTTGTATCACGAATTCCGCTTCATATTGTATATGGGTCAACTAGCGAGAAAACTCCGAGAGTCCTTGATCCTTGAACAGACGCATCGAACCCGAATGCGGTCGAAAACATTCAGATCCTGTCTTTAAAGTGCCGTCGATTTTCTTGTAATTGAACGGTTAGCCTCCAGCGAGCTATACCGGGAATCGAACAAATAGCTGGCCTGTTGGCTCTGCAGTTGCAGATTTACCTCTCATTAAAGGTAGCCGTTGCAGTTGCAAATAGCCCTCGTTAGGTGTGCGCATCGCCGCTCTGAAATTCGCTGCTGGCTTAATTTGTGACTAGAACACTATTTTTAAAGGGGATTCGGGTTTTCGGGAGACTTTTAATTATTGCATTGTTTGGCTGGCTAATCTGTTGGCCAATCGATAAATTGGCCGAATTACAGAATATCTGCAGCCTTTTAATCATTGAGCAGTTATCAAACAATTTTCCGCTATAGAAAAATATTTCGGTAGCACTTCAAGTGCAATAGCTATCACAATAAATTGTTAAAGCCAGGCTCCATCTATTAAGAATCTTTATTGCCTACACTGAAGTTTAGTTACCACTACCATTACCACCGTTCTCCGCCAATCCAATTTCCAAATACCAAAAATCGCGCGAAAGCGTCGAATAATCCTGAAGGCGAAATATTCAATAGAATGCACTGCGTTCCATGGTTATTTTTTATCGCTAGTAGCTATGACTGCGATAAATAAAATTCCATTAACTCAGTTAAAATTTCTCGATCAGAGGAATTCGCCTCAATAAACGGCGGTTTATTTATCATTGTTCATCTCCCAGTCTTCGCCGGGTTGTTTGACGACCAATGAATGTCCTCTAGGCGAGAATGATAACAGAAAATCCGCGTCGAACCATCCGCACGGAAACTTCTATTCCGGTCCGAAGCTGCTTCAGAATTGATCCGAGAGACGTCCAGAGTGTAGAAGGCGTTTTAGGGTCGACCCATACAAGACCGGGACGGGACCGGGGACGTTTGGCCGCTAGATTCGAAACCAGGGTGTAGGGTTTGAGTCGACGGGGCTTCAGTGTTCCAAACTATATTTCTGCTCGCCCCGGTTGGGTCATTATCTCGAGCGTTTGACCATTTCCAGAAGGCCTTTCGGGACCGCGTTGACAGTTACCTGCTGTGCATGGCACGAAAAAAATGTTTTTAGGGCCTTCACGGTTCCTTAGGTAAACTATCGGTATCTCCCCTTTACAATACCATGGAAATAGGAAACCTTCCTGCCCCTTGGTGAAACATCATACATCCTTGTATTGTATGTAAATTATATATACATATATTGTAAAAACGAGAATAGTTATTATTTTTTTTAAGGAAATGTCCACATTAGGAAGGGGATCATTCCATGTGAATTCGATCATTTTTTGGGGACTATGTCTCGAATTTTGATGACATTGAAGTATGTTGTGTTCCAAGAGAAAATGGGAGGCGGGGGTTGAGCCGGGTTATCACAAAAGACTGCTGTTCTCAAATAACTTCTTTTTTCCTTGGTGAATGTCATTTCTTAATTAAAAAATATTAGAAATATCTTTGTTTTGCAAATTTTACCACTGGTTCAAGTGTGAAAAAATTTGAATAAATATGGCTCTATTTTACGTTTCTTCATCTTTCTCTTTGAAATTTCGTTTTTTAATTCGCGGAGCCGCAAAACTATTTATTGTACTATTCATTATTTTAGGTTCATAAAATTGCTGGATATTCTTTAGACATTCTGAAGTAAGGGTCGCTAGCGAAAAAATGTATGTATATGGAAAACTCCTAAATTCTTGTCCATGATGGTCTAAACATGGTTAGATGGAAGGTTCTCTGGCAGGAATGCGATGGCGTATCTATATCTTGTCCAATGAGACGAGACAGTAGACGTAAACATAGGCGCTCGAGTGCGACAGAGTTGAAGTTACCCTTACAAGACAATTAGCAAAGGACGCACGCTGGGTGCTTCACTGCCTTGGTCTCGTTGGACAGAGCATAGGTGCTTCCAAAAACTCATTTTCATCGGTGTGACAGTTCTGGTCTTATAATATAATGAAAAAAGGGTGACACGTATTTTTACGTGTCTGTAAAACCAACAATTTTTAAAACATCGAAAATCCATTGAGATTCGATTGATAGGTCATCATCATCGGTGAAGTAGTTCTTAAAATAATACAACATTTATAATGTTTTTCTCCCTTCGCCACGGCGACCGGGATCGCTGAGTATTCTTCGCAAGAATATTTCGTGAAATCCCGGGCCGGGCCCGGTCGGCTCTACCATAGGATCCTCAGGGGTATGCGGGGAGTAAACGGTGATGGGGTTCTGGTAGCTAACCCCCGTGGTGCGCGGCACTTGGCCTTTGTTGCGAGCATCTTGAGCGCCTCTCAAGTCTGTATGGCATAGGGAAAACGTGCCCCGTTCCCGGTCCCGGTGAGACCCGTCTTGTATGGGTCGACCCTTACTCGGAGACGCGACCACAGTGGAACGAGTCAACGACTGGGTCAGCCAGGCGGCGCAACAGACAATACGACAGTTTGTTCGGTTCATGAATAATAATGCCCGGCCGCGATTTAAAGGCAAGAAAATGGCAGTTTCGCAAGAACAAGCGCGGCTTGCGAGACTTCTCGCCCACCGGAAGTTGCGGCCACGTCGCCGGAATTGCACGTGCGTCGACGCGATTATTCTCGAGTTACTTAACGACTGAATTATTAGCTGTGGAAATTAATTCGCCGTCCCCCCGAAAGAAATTTGCCGTGGCTACGGTGTGGGTATCATCTCCTCTTCATGCTAATAGTCTTTAGATGATTTTAACATCATCTTTTAAACTACGATCCTGAATTTCTTTTTTTCTTGAGGTTTGTGTGGCTTTTGATGGCAGATCTCTGCAGTTGATTTTATAGTTTAATTCTATTTAATTAAAGCAGCCCTAGCTGAATTTTCCTCTAATCTTTGATCTCGCTACGTACAATGACACAAGAAACCCATACCGGAGACGTTATTATACATCAACGTGTTAAACATCCCCTGACCGGACAGCCCACAATTTGTCTGCTCCCCCTCAAATCGCCCAGTTCAGTATAAACGTCGAGCAGTGTATTTCCGGCTGGTAGAGCGGCAAGAAAATCGCAGAGCTTGACATGGCTTGGATTCAATGAGAAGGCAGCGAATTAATTTTCCATCGGTTCGGAGAAATCATCCCTTGGGGCATCCTCGAGTGCTCGCGCGGCGAATGTAACGGCGCCGATCGTTCGTTACATCGATCGCGTGCCAGATTTCGAGAGTGTAAGGGGGAGAAAGAGAGAGAGAGAGAGAGAGAGAGAGTGGATTGTGTTGGGAGGGTGAACAACAAAAACTAAAAAAAAAAAAAGGCGAAGAAGAACGATGTGTATATATAGCTTGGGGAGTCGCGTTTATTGGCTTGCCGCGCGCCGACAAGGGGTTTTACGACGCTGCCGCGGGTTCGCAACATCGTTACAGGCCAGTCGGAATCAAAGCGGGCACGATCGCCTTTGACGCGTGCGTTCCGTGTCGTTTTCAACGACCTTTTACGTAACTCGACTCTCCACTTACCTCTTTTATATCATATTTTACGAGGCTGCCGTTCTATTTTCGTGCGATCGCTTTTGTGTCGGTGTGACTACGGCTACGAAGGTAGTGCCGGTGTTCGATGTCGTCGTCTGGAGGTTTCCGTGTTGTGCATGCGCGATTTGTTACGCGACGGGATCGGTGAAAGCGTTTCACCCGAGAAAAGGAGAAGAGGGAACACGGAAGGGGTTGGCCAAGCGCCGAAGAGAGGTGGGGAGAGAGAGGGAGAGAGAGAGAGAGAGAGAGAGAGATAGAGGTGAGAGGTGGGCAAGAGAAACAAGGGGAAGGGAATCGAAAAGGGAAGTTGCCGGTGGCCGAGTTTGCATTGTATACGGGGAGCCTCTTTGGAAATCGCTAACGATCTGTATCCTAGTAATTGGGTGGGCTCGCGATCCACGACCTCGATGGGAGCGAAGAGAACGCTCGGATACGATGTAAGGCATCGCGCAGGGACCCTCCGTCTGCATTCATATCGGGGAATTGCTCAATAAGCGTGAAGCCGTTACACACCGGCGTCCCGAGACAGATAAACGTGCCCAGCTGCTGCTGGACACACCGGGACGGCTTTGCTGAAATCTGCACACTGTTCAACCATAGGGTAAATTGTCCGGGAACGACCGTTCCGGCGCAATCGTCGCGTAAAGGAGCTGGGAATTGCGCGGGAGATACTTCCCACTGCTATCGCGAGGTGTTATGTTCGCGCGATTGACGTACTGTGGTTTGGGTACAGAAATAACAATGAAGTTGTAATTGAATGTTATTGGGATATGATAAGGCCGTTTAGGTGGCTGCGCGATGTGGCATTTTCGTGGTCAGTGACCCAGAGTCTGAAATAAAGAGGCGTGGAAAAGAAAGAATGCCTTATTGATCATTGACAGACCTTAGAAATAAAGGATGAACCAGAGTAACGATTTATCATTTGTATGGCCAGTGACCAGAAATGCAAGATAATATGTCATTATTGTGGTCAGTGACCAGGAATGCCTGGGTAAGAGCAGAAATATTTTTTATTTGATTGTAGAAAGATTACTAGATATCATGTTGGTGTCAAATAATCGAGAACCAAGGGCGTCGAAGAGTGGTGTAATTAAATTGTTATTTGGCAGCAACCGGAAAATGGTGTAAACTTTTAATGGGGAGTATACCGTGCCGTTTTCGCGGTCAGTGACCACGAGCGCGGCATATGGTGGCTGTTAATGATTTTTTGATTGCACGCAAACTGGAAATAAAATGGCCCTGTTCAAAGGGTAAAAAGTGGAGGGTATCGAAGCACAAGATGAAGTGGCGTCGTTACACGAATCGCTCGGAAACAACGCCTCATAATTTCAGTTAGGCGGAACTTTACAAAATCGTATTAAACTAGCTTCAGCTCGAGGTAACTTTCTTCGGAACTAATCAAAACAACTTAGCTGGAATGTGATTGAAAAGTTCAATACTAAAAAAAAAAGGGAGAAATACGTTGCCGATTCGTTCAAACTTCTTCGGGGCACTGGGGCCAGAGCAGTCGTTTGCAATCGAACCTTTGGAGAACGGACGGGAATTTCTAAAAGGTTGAAAAATAGAACGAGAATTTGCGAGAGACCGTTGCGACGGACGCGGAACTGATATATGCGAGAGAAGAGAACGTGTTGCATATTTTAAAGCGTCGCCCGGCGTTTTAAAATGACATTTGCGAATAATCTGTCGGAGTAGCTTTTTACGCGACAGTTTGTGCAAGCTTGACCAGCGCATTGCGGACAAGTTGTAAAAATTTTAACGTGTTTTAGTTGCTGCTTAAAACTGGGCTGGCCGTTCACGCGAAAATACGGGTTCCGTGGGTCCCTCGCCAACTGCTGGGCAGATAAAAATGAAGCGATACATCAGCCTCTAATAAAAAGTATCGACCAATTCCCAGGAACCGGATCCCATGTAAACGTGTGCCTTGAAAAGTCCGGATATATATATATATATATATATATATATATATATATATTTATATATAGATATAGCTATATATATGTTTCGGGGAACGTTTTCGACGGCATACAGATCCGCGAAATTCACCCTGCAAAAACGCATATCTTTTTTCAAACAATGCTTTCAACGTTACGCAGTAAAAAAAACCTAGTTGCGAGCTTTTGACAAAACGATTAGTAATTCGACAGAGTGGTCGCAAAAGCGATTGAAAACAAAATGAAACCCGTGCGCGCTTCGCTCAGTTTTCAAGAAAATTCGGTTAAAAAGCCGAGCCCCGAACCGCACGCGTTCAATGCCCGCCGAATATCACTGGCAAACGCGTCTGGCATTACCGAAATGCGTCCACTTAAAATAAACACCGGTCACGGAATAACCGGTTTCCGATCGTCCACATTCTCCATCGTATCAGTTTCTATGACATTATAGCGGTGACGAAATAACGCGTCGCCGAACCTCGGTGCTCATAAATATTAATCGAAGCAGAAATAAACAATAATCGAATAACAGGAAAGTCGAATCGAATTCGGCCGTTATGTACAACTATTTTCCCGAATCAATTCCGTCGGAATCTCTGTGTGGAACAGATATTGGAAAAGTTTCTGTCACTGTCTTCTTTTGTTTTTCCGCGGACCGTCTACCTCCGATTTTGCAATACAACTTTTGCTGTTGTACTATACAGGATCACTTAAATTTAAACAACATCGTCAGAATTTAAGATAATGCTGTAAGAGAGGTTTCATGGTATAAGATTTACGGAGACATTACTTTTGCAGAAGTATATAATAACTTTGTCCAAGCAAAAATATCTTGAGTTATTTGGTTGGTTTACGGAGACGTCGGCAACAAAAAGAACCGACTCTGTAACACACGCACACACACACACACAAAGTTGTGGACCATAAATACGATGTAAAGCCCTTATCCCGATAATTTTAGGGGTGCCCCATAATTTAGTTGACTAGTGTAGTTTCCCGGTAACTTGGCGGAGAGTTTCGCCGTTGTCGGCCGTTGTTCCCGCGCCCTCAAAAAAGGGACGCGAAGTTTACGCGCGTGGTATTCGAGGAGAACGATGCTATTCACGTGACCGTAATTAAGGAGGGAATACCTGGCGCAACTTTATTTGCCAAGAATATCTTGGAAGAGAGCCTGGGGCCACTCGGTGTTTATCCTTCCGGCGGATAAAGCCGCCCTTTTGGAAAACTGTTTCAGCGTTTCGCCGTGGCGGGCGGCTTCATCAAAAGTCTAACGACGCGCTGATACCGTTGCGGGTTTATATCGTTCGGAGGTTTTGCGGCCGTGCATCAGCGCTAGTCCGCAGGCAGGCCCGGAAGCTGCCATAACCGGAAGTCCCGAGCTGTGAAAGCCGTGTATCTCAAGGCGTTCGCGGCGACAGAGCGTTCATAACGCGGCCGAGAAGATATTTCCGAGTCCCATTCCCGCGGAGTGGAGCAATTATCACTTGAATATCTTCTGGGATAGTTAGTCTAAGTAACAAACGGAAGTCACGTGGCAAACGAGGAAACACATGGCGCGCGTCCTTCAGCTATAATGCTATCGTCTGAGGGAATTCATTAAACGTCCACGCCCTCCGAAGCAGAACGTTTCGTCGACGGCTCGATGCGGCGAATGTAATGATAACGAATTCCCTCTTAATTCATAGTGATTGGGTTTGGGGTCGGTCGCAACGGGAAATTGGTAATTAATCGAACTATCTCGGTTACGCGTCGGATTGCGTTTCGCAACGAGCGATTCAGCCGAACAATCCTTACTATCGTATCCCGACAGGCCCGTTAACTCGAGAACTTCCTCGGACGAGCTACACAGTTTGATAGATAACGTTCACGCGGCTCTGTTAAGTTTTTAACCGCCCGCTCGGGGAGCGAATGTCTGCTGTAAGGAGGATTTTTTCAACTCGGCAGCTTTCTGACCTGCTTCTTCGGAGCTGCCTCTGCAGGCTATATCCCCGAGTAACTTGAGAATTTTCGAGGCATAAGATGAAGTGTTTCACGATTGTACAGAATTATACCGGCACAAAGGAGTTCTAGAGTTACATAATGTCTTACGACATACGCGAAGTTTCTGCAAACTTCTGCTACATTGTCCTCAGAAAGTGAATTCACGAGGGTGGGCTGGCCCCTTCATGGCAATTAAAATGAGTCCTTTTAGAGCCCTTTGCCTCGCCATGTTACATTACCGTTAATAATTATACAGAAGAAAACCGTGTTTGCTGCGGTACACGTTCTCGACGGAGCTGAAACATTGACACAGTAAAGTGGCGTTTTAACTGACGCGAGACGGGGTGGCGTTGATGTTTGATGCATCTGGCAGCGAGTGTCCAATCAAAGCTGCTGGAGAAATCACCGAGACAATTTTTAGTACATCTATTAAATGTTATTGGATACGTCGTGCCGATGGCAGAGACAACATTTATAATCGAATTCTCTTAGCTAGTTAATGCATCGATGGCAGAACCAACGTGCCTGGTCAGCGTGACAGGCTGTATCTACTGTTACGAAACCCAGTCATAATTCAGTTTTGTTTTTTGTCAACTTTTATGTCTACAAGCCTGATTGATCTTGACTGCAGAAGCAATATGTCTAGTCATGACTGTCCGTTTCTACTGTCGTCATATACAATCTCAATTCGTTTCTATCTCTTCTAAATTGTTATATGTGTAACTCTGAATGACCATGGTTATTTTGAATACTGCTAGCGTAGGTGCTAAAAAATATATACCTTTAAAAAATGATACTTCATACATTTTATTGTAAGCAGAATTTGTTCACAACAGATGAAAGAAAACAATGCTCCCCAGACATCAACAACTTTGGTCTCAAGCAGCTAGTCTTATGTGGCTCGAAGACCAAGTAAATTCAGTTGGAGAATACCATCGATACATTCAGTAGTTTTCGTCCATATGGAGCCAGCATCCCTGCTGGCCGATCGGTATCTATAAGAGCGACGACGATCCTCTCGAACACACCGAAGACAAGCAACCTAGCTCGTATAGTTTTCGGGATACGAAGAAATGTTTGAAACTAAAGTTGTCTGGCTCCAGAGTGACCATTACTTGCTCGATAAAACTTTCTCTTAGGAGGACGTGCTTAGGAAATTCGAAGGTCACCACTTCTTTTCCACCTACTTTAAACGGAATGGATGGTTCTGCGTTGGTTGTTCCAGTGACTGTGGTGATGCGGTCAGTGACAATCACGATTACGATCATACCGTACTTCCGACGAATTTCCACCAAAAGTTTTTGATTGGTGGCTTCATATTCTCCGGTTCTTGCACGATTACAAAGACGCGATATGTTTCGAAGATGTTTGAGTGAAAGCTGAATGGACTTCGTTGTGTTCAAGGTCTTGAAGATTCTCGACAATAGGAGAGTTAAAGGGTATAAGCTGCCCTCTCCATAGAGACGTGTCGCAGCAACCCCTTTACAAGGGAGTTGTTGGGCAACTGGTGAAGAGACGAGGGGTTGGAGAACAAGCCCTCGCGGACATATTGGGACGCGGCTCGTGGAATCGTGAATATGACACGAAGGGTCGAGTGGGAAGGGAACGAACGTCGTGGCTGGGATTCCGTTACGCAACAGGCATCCTACAGAAGGGAAACGAAGCCGAAACGCCGTGGAAGCCGAAGACACGCGGACGGACTGGTTTTCGGGGTGGTATGCTTTCGAGATTTCCTCTTCGCCTACCGGGGAAAACGGTATCACGTACCACGAGCGTCGACGACGACGACGACGACGACGGGTGCGACGACAGCTTTCAAGACGACCATGTGTATTCATGGCTGCCTCATTTTCGATTCATTAAATTCTAAAGAGTTATTTCGCAACGTGCGACGCGGGGCCGCGTTCATATATTATGCGCGCGAGCGCGCCTTATAATCATTTAAACGGGGATGTAAATGAAATGAAGGGCCGGGGAGGTCACGGAGCAGGCAGCGTCGTGAAGCGTGGCTTAATTAAAACCGCGCGCCCGCGGAACAAATACAGAATTTATCGCGTGCGCTCCAACGACCGCCGCGAAATTAATAGTCCGTCGGGGCGGGGTGGTAGGGAAGGGAAGGGGCGACATTTTTTTTCCGACCGCAGCCGTCGACTCTGTGCCGCCGACGGAAATGCGTATCAAAACGGCGGAATCCTCGTCCGCCAATATTTGCGAACGTTTGCGCTCGTTTTCCCAGCGAATTTTCGAAATCGTGCAGCTTCCGTTTCAATTATTCGACACCGACACTCGGCGAACTCGAGTTTTCGGCGGCGCTCGTTAAAGAATTCATGGTTGCATCCTGCACGGAGCTTCTCTCCACGAAATCGGGACTATTATTCCATAGTCTGGTACTTGTTCGAGGGTGTGAAGTTTAGAAGACGAGGTTACAAGCCCGGATTTTCGACGCTGGTTTTGTTCGTTGTTCCAGTTCGATCGGGTCGCGACAAATTTTGATTCGGTCGGTAATTGTGGCCATTCCAGTCAGTGATCGTGGCCATTCTAAACAATATTTTTACCTAAAAGTATGTTAAATAAATGATATCTTTTCAATAGAACCCCTGCACATTGATATGCATGGAACCCAGGAAAATAAGTACTAAAATTATCTAGTATTGAAATTGTTGTAACTTTGAAAATATTGAAAGCATTTTATTAAATCTTAAACTGTCAAAGAGCGCAAAGCATGCACTTTACAACGGCCTTCGTTGCATTACGAATATTGTCGTGTAAATGCTTTTACTCGCACTCGTCACTGACCCACCCCTACGTGACATAAGTAGAGCCAGGTCAGTTTTTACTTTTACTATTAATATTCTGAATGCCCCCCCCCCCCCCCCCACTCCATTCATCTAACGTGAATACTTTGATCGTTTACATCTCGAGAACAGATTGAGATATCGAGATCAGACAAAATGAATTGAAAAGAAGCTATACTATTTTAGCTATGATCACTTCTCTATCTTTGGGTCAGACAGTATTAAGGCAGGATAAAATTCATTCAGAGGGCATGAACTGTATCACTTATCATTCACATTAGTCACCATAACTTTGTTCAATCCTGCAAATAAAAAATATAAATTCTGTGTATCTCAGATTTCACAAATTATCGAACCTATTTTCAAACCTACTATAAACATGGCGTCCAGCCATGTATTTTATGTCGAATATTCGTTTCAATTGTTCGCGACTAACGTCTGTAGAACTTGTTTTCGATGGTAGTCGAGTGGAATTCATTGTGGATTCTGCACGTGGTTTCTCTCACGGGAATCGTGACTATTAGTCAATAGTCTACTATCGGTTTGAAGGCAACGGAGTTTAAGAGGCGATCTTCGCAGCCCGGATTTTTGGCGCTGGTTTCGCTCATAGTTCCGATTCGCTGGTTTAGCGCGCTCCAGTTCGATCTCTCTCGTTTCTCGGCCAACTTTCGACCAGGCACGCTGAACACGAATACTTCCAGGTATTTGCCACTGAAATAGTTATTTAACCCGGACCTGTAGTTAGGCAAAGCAACCGGATTTTCGATTCCGACGTTAGGAGAGAGCACGTAGAAGCAACGTCGCGCGGCTGGATCGAGAGGAATTCGCGATTCCGAGAGTTCGTGTTTCGGCAACACATTCCCCCGCTTCCCTGAAACGTTTATAGATTTGCGTGCCATTAATCAAACGCGAAGTATAATCGATCCGAGCGTTGGGCGTGGTGCTTGCCGCGAAGGAAACCAAAAGTACAAACCCGCTTTTCATGTAAGTTCCCGCGAACCGGAATTGCTCGCGATTCTCGCAGCGTACGTCTAACTCTAAACCTAATCTAGGCACGCTTCAGATCTAATCTGGATCGAGCCGTGACTGCACGGAGAATAATTCAGCAAATGTTATCGAAACGAGATTAATTAAAGCGCAACCAACAATTTAATGATAATCTAGCGAGGACTGGTTTCGAATTCATTTCAGTCACTTCGGATAAATAAAGGCAATGCATCAAATTCCAAATAGAATGCTATGAACTGTTCTTTGAGTTAATGTTACGCGAGCTAATGCTTCACGTTAGACCTTGTAATTTTTAGACAAGCCGCGCATTTTGATCAAAGAGGTGTCTACCGCAGGTTAATTGGTAACAGAATCTCCTTTGTGCTGAACGCAGTTCTTCTTCATCAAATATCGTCCGTTAGAATTTCTTGCATATTTCACATTATTTACAGATTTCACCGTTTAACAATGAATATTTTTACGGTAATTTAGCATTTTCCTTTATGTACCAGCAAACTCGCTCGGCCCAATAAATTAACTGTGGTAATAACAATAATGATTCGCTGATTGGAAAATCGCGTTCGCCGGTTCTGGTCTACTGGTCAGAAACCGAAGGTAGAATGCGCCGCGAATATTTTACCGTTTCCCCTTTCTTCGTTTCATCGGGGCGATTCGATTGACATTCGTTACAGCGCGCGGGTTATCGCCGCGATTGCGAGCTTTGTTCCGCGATTCCCGATCGTTTTCGAATGTTCTTCTGATTGTCAGATCAGGCGTGTCACGGAGTTCCGAGCCGAGCGGTTCGTACGCGTGAAACCGACCGCTGGCGACAGCTTCTTCCTCTCCTCCATATTTCTCGTCTGTCCTCGTTCGTGTCCTCTAGCCGCCTTGCTCCTCGCCGTGGCTGTTTATCCGTCGGTTCTCATTATTCTTCGGGACGCAGCCAATGTCGTTCATGGTCCGCGTAATCGTCCCAGCCCCATTCTCCGTTGTTGGCATCCTCTCTCCGCTTTTTAAATACCGGCGGCGTCTCTCGGCGACGTCTTACGTAAAACTTTCGAGGATGAACCGAGCTCGCCGGGAAAATCTCAGCTAAAGGATGAGCTAGCTCGAGGTTTTCGGTGGGCTTATGTTCGAGCACCTGCCAGAACCTAGATCCAAAATTTAGGTAGCTTTCGATCTGGATTGCAGCTGATCTGTGTTAGATTTCGACTAGAATGCGAGACCAAAGTGCAGGCTCAAGTTAACACATCTACGATTATTTCCTAATTTGTTAAAGTCTACGGTACGTGGCTAAGGATTTTTCACGCACCCCCGGTAACGTAATCTAACCGTTCTGCTCAGAATTATTATATAATATATTATTTTTAACCTTCCTTTCGGTACAGAAAAATTATTGAAAATACTATTAACCGTACGTGGGCACACTTGGTCGTTCTGTCTGGGCGTAAATTTCACTTTCGTATCCCTTCATAGGGAACCGACGGGGCACTCTCATTTATCCGAAATTTTTATCTCTTTTTTTTTGATAACAGTATTAACACGTTCGCGACGGGGCCTGAATTTATTGTCCTCGCCGTGGGGCGGCTTTATTGTACGGCGCTGTCGCGCCATTCCCCTAAACACGTGTCTAGAGAATATGCTCCAACGAGGTTGGCAACGCACCGTTACTACGTTTTGCTCTCTTTGCAACAATCAGCCGGCTTTGTGCTTTACAATGTTTTCAAGAAATTCACAAAAAGTTAATAGTTCTCTTATGAACATAAAGGTGTAAATAAATTTGTTAACCCTATTCCTACCGGGACCGGTCAAATGACCGTTTTTAAAATTTCAATTAGAATTTCCTATATACAACGTAATTGAATCGCCTTTAAACTTGACGACTTTTTCTAAAATATGCGTATAACACATTTTTCAATATTCACTTCTTTTTTTATTGTTTATTTTCTGAGAAAAATTTGTAGTCTGTCTTACCTACCACGACCGGTCATTTGACCGGTAGAACGATTTATATCTTTTTGTAATAGTATTCTTTCAAAGACTCAATTCCGAAACTATAAAGTCGTTACAAACGAAAGGTAATGCAGTTGTAGCATGATTTTAGCCGAAAAGTGCCTTCCACGGACTGCTTTACGGCACTTCAAAGTGTTTACAGTTTTCGCTCGCCTATCGGCCTCGCGGTATTTATTTGCCTGATTGGTATCCGAAGCGGTCCAGAACCTCGGATTTTCTTACACCGTCTTATCTACTATGACTGTAAAATAAATAAAATTATAGCCGAAAGGGATGCCTAGACGTCTTCTCACGAATTCAAATCAGTAAAGTCTTGTGACCTGAACAGAGAGCATCAAAACGTGAAAGTTACAAGGAGCTTATTCGGCAGTCTTTTACTATTTTGTATTTTTATTCTATTATTATTCTACTTTTCTTTTACATTGTATTGCGTGTTATAAGTGTCATTTTCGAAAAAGTGAACAAACCAACAATACTTCGTAGTAAGTTTCACATTTTATCTTGTGTTCATTTTTTTATCCATTTTGATTCACATTTTTATATTTTAGTTTTTATTTTATCCCTTGAATATACATTCCCAAAATGTCAAGACGTTCGAAGAGTGTAAATTTATTATTAGAGAAAATAAATAATATTGATGAAGAGTGTTCCGAAGATGATCAGGAAATTTTTTATATTGAAAATGACAATGCGGAAAATTATAATCTATTCGAGACCGACTCGAACACCGATGAGGACGAAGAGAATGTTTCGAACGTACGTAGAGGACGAAAGAGAAGGAGATTTTTAATTACTTCCGATATTGAGAATGAGGAAGAGGTAATCGAAACTGCTGTAGACGGAACTGTTTGGCAAGAAGTAAAAGAAGAGCACCTATTCATAATATTTTTAGGGGAACATCAGGCCCAACAGGGTATAGTAAACGAAATATTATGCGGTGAAAACGAATAAAATGTACATTATATACTCCGAAATAAAAGAAACTATATTTTTATACTGTCAAATTGCCTATTATCTTCATTCTATATTAAAAAAATATAAGTTGTACTAAAGACCTGTCATCTGACCGGTCGCGGTAGGAATAGGTATACGTGAAGTGTCGGTAGGAATAGTGTTAAATGTTATGACGCGGCAGTAGTTCATGCACCATGAACTACACATGGTGGCTGAGGCCGTTGTGAACGTGTTAAAGTAGAGACTTGAATGAGTATCGTAAAATTTTTTCAAATCTTTTCAGAAGCGAAAACAGTAAAGTAAGTAGCCCCAGACAAAAAATAAAGGTGGATAAATAAGTGTGCGTATGCAGGGTTAATAGACCCCCCTGTAGATAAAGCGTTAAGATAATAGTCAAAGTTTAAATTGAAGACCTGATCAAGTCCTAGTTCTGATTTTGTTATGTTCAGGTAATGTTTTGCTGGAGAACTGTGTCAGAATCATGAGTCCAGATCTGGACGAGGTTTTGCTGGATCCATTGAGGTCCGGGCTAGGTCGGAATCAGTTTAAGGTAGGGATAGCTCCCAGATAGGGCTGAACTGGGTCGTATTCGCGGACTGAGACGGTAGACATGAAGCACAGGATGAAATACGCCGCGCACATGTTAATGAAGAACACGCATTAAGGGACTAACGCGCGGTAAGTGGGGACCATTCGGAGCAGCTAGTAGCTCGACGACACGTCCCGGGGTTTTCGAGCCCGTGCACGATCCTATCGTCGAAAGACGAATCTTCCTCTTTCCAATTTCCAGGGTCAATTTTTCTTCGGCGCTCGCGTAATCTTGCCGCGGTCTCCGCCGGGGGATTCCATTTAATCTCTTGTTGAGTGTTTGATGTCGTTTCGAAGTGAAGATGGTACCTCACGTACCGATAAAAAGTACTCCTTCTTACTTTGTTCTTTCTTTTTTTTCCCCGTCCCGGTACTCTGCCTTCTACTTCTTCTACGGGCTTTTCGCCCATTCCTCTTTTGGCTCGTAGAACTCGTTCGAGTAGGCGGACGACGAATTAGAAGATTAAAAGTATAAAGATATAATTGGCCGATCCGGCGAAGCGAGGGACGTTTGATACGTACCATGAAAGATTAATGTCCCCATGAAGGCAAACATCAAGAATTCAATCTCGCCGCGAAGACACTCGCACACCCTCGTTACCAGGTGCCTAAACTTTATGATCGACGTAAAGACGTATAGAGGTGAGATCCTATCGCGAGGGACGGATCTCTTCGTTCCCTGGTTTCACGGCCAATTCCCGGCTATGAGACCCGCCATAATCCCGGCCCCAAGCCTGTCCTGATTATCCCTGTTGATAGCACTTCTCGCGATGGGCTTTCTCGCGCTTTTAAACGGTCGGCCTCGGGGAACAGTTTCCGGATCGGTCGCGTCACACGCGGATCGTGCACTGCATCCACTGATTCCTGTTGTCACCTACAATTCCCGGCTGTGAAAATATTTTTCCGCCGCGCAAAATACGGTATACTACACCCCGAAAATACCCAACTGCTCCCGAAAGCTCGGCTTTGTGCTCCTCGTTACTTGATTGCGGATTTTATGCATGCATCGCCGAAACGAACAGAGGTACCACGCAACCGTGAAATGATTAGCCGTGTATATTTTTGTAACATCATTAACGTTCACGCGTGCTTGAACAATGTTCGAAAACAGTGGTACACGTTTAACGCACAGGCCTTCGCGACGAACCTTTCTATTCAATTTGCAAGTTAAGAAAGAATTTATCGAGGAATTATTATGAGTCAAAACCGTGAATTACGGCACAGGTTTTATTCAGGAGAGTCTGCAGAATCGTTCGCATAACTTTTAATCTTGAAGCAGAATGAATTCTCAAAGTTCGAAATGAAATTTTTCAAAAACTGAGAGTGGCAAAGACACGCGACTTTCGGGTTCGTGTCCACGAATCAAAAAATGTTATACCGTCATTACCAATTACGAGACATTAAATGGCTTTTTTCACATCGTAATTATTAAAGTCATAAAGCGGACGGTAAATTGATTTCCCGGTGTTGCGATTAAAATAGCGTTGATTCTCAGCGATGCACTCCTGTTTTTACAAGAAGCAGTCCGGGGCCTGTAGTGTTCGCAAATAGTTGGGAAATGTTTTTGACAGACAAGATGCGTCCTCGCCTTCTACATACGAGTCTTGTTTAACCAAAAGAAAACGGGGATCTGTGACGGCAAGAAGCCATTTGTGAAACGTACGCCGAGAGGAATGGCAGACGAAAGTTCATGTCGTGAGTGGTTTCAAACCGGCGACTTCGATATCAGACATGAGAAACGATCTCGGCGACCGCGCGCAGAATTTCGAAACGTCGAAGGATCCCTCCGACATCTCGATGGATGATGGTGGAAGATACTTTGATCAAAAAATACTGCTCGATTTATAAGTTATCGAGGGAAGAAAGTTCTTCGAAAAATGATGGAAACCTCTGCACGGCACTGATACATCACTTTGTGTGAATTAGCCGGGCGTAGAAACCTCGGACCACAGGGCGATTAATAATAATTACAGGAGCCTCTTGTGGAACAAGGAAATATGAGGTAAAAATTCCGCGGCTTCCTAACGGAACTCCATTTATACTCGGATAGTGCATGAAGCATCTCTTCAAGAAGGTTCGTTACAATGATAAAGGTTATGCTAAATAATTCCGAGAGGAAGTACTAAACGATAGGGAATTCTGAGGTTCTTGCTTAAGGAAGCGTCAATGAAGCGTCTTCGTAAATGTATGTCAGCGATGATAATTCTAAAATTACAACAATTCCAAACGGAAGTGCAAGACGAAAAGTATTGGTTTTAGATTGAAAAGTTAATATTCAGAAAACGTATGTAGGTACCTTTAGGAAGGGTTATCAACGATGATAATGCTAAAATTATAAGTATGACAATTCTCAATAATTCTAAAAGGAAGACTGCAAAACAATTCTCGGTTTCAGACTAAAAATATAATATGTAGAAAATGTATCGTGCAAATAGATGCCTTTACGAACACTTATCCACGATGATAATTCTAAAATTACAATTTCAAAGAATTCTGAAATGAAGTCGGAGTGTTCGACAGATCTTTGGAGTTTCAGCTTAGAAATTCCGGGTTTACAGAGTAAGTATTTTGAGAAAACAGCATCGGGCTGGTCGAGGACGCTCAGACCGGATCTCCCATCGGAGAATTAGATCGATTAGGTGCGCCAGACAGAAGCTGCACGCTCGGCCGTGCATGCAGAGACAGGAATCCGAAAGAATCCTTGGATGATCCCGTTCCGGGGTCCACATTCGCCCAATTCCGGGAGACGCGGAGGGTATTGAACGCCGACGGCATCCGTCGCCATATTTCGAGGCATAATTACGATACCGGAAGTTCGCGTCGCCGCAAACGGGGCTAATAATTCTTCGAATAAATATGGATCACCTGGCCACACGATGACGCGGGGAAAGTTCTCCCCGTTTGGAACGTGCTGCCCGACGGGACGCAGCGAATTCCGCGATCAATTCCGGTCACGAGCTGTGCAATCATCCTGTGTCACAGTCCTGGGATTATTCGGACCAGGGGGCATTTCTTGCTTACTCCCAGGTAACGTCGGGATCCGACGGGCGGGGCCACCACCGGCAATTACCGATCGTTATTGACGTACTACATTTGCCGTGCGTCATATGTTCGACGGTGTTTGCAGGCCCGTTACGAGTTTTCGCGAGAGCTCGGATTTGATACCCTCGACGCGCATTGATGGCTCGCCCTTTCGCCAACTTTTCGATGCGCAAATAGATCCGGAAGGAACTCCGACGTATCATCAAACCCTACACTGTCAATCCCGTCGCGATTCTCCATCGAGCAATGCGGCCGAAATTGTTTCGCGAAAATGGTAGTTGCTATCTCCTTACGTTTAACTCAAATATAAGGTTAGCGAAGCATGCAGACACTAGTAGGTCATCAGATAGCATTTCACGTTGGTCGCAATATTTTTGCAGACACTACTGGGTGATTAGGTGGCATTTCACGTTAGCTACAAGTTTTCGATGCTTTTCTCGAATACAGGGTTATTGAGAAATGAGGACACGAATGGGCGATTCATTCTCGGGCTACACATTTGAAGTTGCTTCGCGAAGAGAGTGTGTTAGTAACAATTTTCTTACATCTTTCTCGACTGTAAAATCGTTGGAAAACAGGAACACGAGCGAGTGAGTGGTTTTTCTTTAAGCTACACGTTTGAAATTATTTTGTTGAGAATAAGATACATGTACATTTAGTAATATTTTTCTCGTGCTCTGTTCAAATATGAAATCATATTCGAAAAATGAGGACACTATTCAGGTAATAAGAATATGAACGTCTCGTAAGAGACTCTGAAAACACAGCTGGATTGATTAAAAAGAATTCTAATTTCTGCATTTTTTAAGGAAAGCCTCCGATTTTACTTGAATCGTTTCTGATACACATTTTTTGATACTCTAAATATCGCTGACGATTTTCATCGAGTATACTGCGTGGATCACTGTGGCTGATACAGAAGTTCCTTTATGGCAAGCGACACCCTCCAGACCGAGTAAAAATAGTCCCAAAGAATCAATAATCATTTGTTTCGCCAGTGTAATGAAAGCAAGATACGTTCTACTGCTACATCGTGTTGATACCGGGGAAATCGTGAAGTTTACTGTTGTTTCGGGCCGGGTAGCGGTTGCTATGGGTTCATGAAGAATCTGAAGCTTCCCTGAACCCAATCCGGAAATAAAAAGGGTGTAAACCCCTGCGAAGGGTGGTCGAGCCAGATAGATAGCGGGGTCACCTCCGTAATCAATTTATTCGGTTAAGCTGTTATGAAGATTTCGCCCGACTTTTATCACCGACTCTGGGTGAGGATAAATATTACATAATTCGTGAAATGAACACTCTTACTTTATCATACAATAAAAATCTACACCAATCACGCATAATCGTTGAATCGTTCGTACATGATTTTCTTTTTTATTTATTGAGGAAATCTCATAAGAGGTTTATTACAACGTTTAATATAACAGTGTTCTTAGATTCCTCTATCTCCACAAATTAATATTAACCTACTCACTTTTCCTACAAAGGCATAAAATCTGCAGTCTAATAATGATTTATAATTGCGATGGTTATAAGCTTCCTACCTTAATATAATAATAACCTGCCTTATCGTGAAATTAAAAAACAACCAAATTCATTATCGGCTGGTGATCTACCTCGTGTACAAATAATAAGCTTGAAGAGAAGACTGAAGCTATTGCATACATTTGATAATAAAAACACGAGGTAGGAGTTCGTTCCAGGCGAGAGAGAAATGCAGTGGATCCCGGAGGTAGAATAAATTTTTTAAATAATTTTCAAGGGTCGTTGTGGGGCTCTCGTGGATGGAGAGAAGGATCGATGCTCGAGCCGGACAGGAATTTAATGACCATCGGCGAAATAGATGCCGGCTATTGGCCATGGATAGAAAATAGTGACTAACGGCAGATGCTGGTACTCGTAACGCTGGGCGCAGTAGTTACTGACCGTAATAGACAGACAATGGTAGCGCGGCGGGGTTGGATATTACTGGGAAGTGAATGGTGACCGTCGCGAGCAGACAGTGCTTATTTGTTCCTGGTTGGAACAATATCAGGTGGCCTGGCCCGAAGAAATCGCCGCTACCGCTGTCCGATAGTGGGGAATTATTGTACACATCTTCGGGCAATTAATTAAAATCTCGGGCTGAAACGGGCCACATTTGTTCGTGCAATACGGTGTCGGGGGAAGCGAATTACACGGCTTGTTACCAGTGATTTTTATTGGACGGGAACGTTTGCAATTTCCCGGGGAATAGACGATGGAAATTCGATCCCGCCGCCCGTAAGAACGGATCCACGCGAGGATATTGCCGCGGAAATGCGATCCATCATAAAATTATTATTACCTCTTTTTTTCTTCTCGTTACCAGGTCATCAAATATTTCCCCCGTGCTTTCGCATTTGCTGACGCTCGCGGCACACTCTCGCCGGTATAATCCTAATTTTACTACTCGCAGCAAGGGTATTACGATTGTCCGAGATAAGACACCAGCTGCGCGACGTATCGAGTTGATACGGCCACTCCTTGCCGAGTAATTTTTGAGGAAAGTTTCGATCGCAAGTTCAACTTCCGAGTTTCCAAGTTTACCTTTCATTTCCACTGATTGTCGGTTTTAATTCGCCTCGAGAAGCCATCAGTGGGCCTCCGCGGTAAAATAAGAAGTGTCAATTCTGCAATGAGGACACACCCTAATTCGGCGGCCACGTTGAATCCTTCATCGATCTAGCTCCTCTGGAAAAGTACGCGATTGCTGTTAAATGAATTTTCCCAAAAAGATTACGAGCTCGAAAAAAGTAGGAAATTACGGTTCTTGCATCTGTAGTCCAAGGAATTATTAATTAAATTAATCTGGTGCACGGCTTGTACTAGAACTTCCACAAAGACTCGGACAACACCGCTTCGTCATAGCAACAGGAAATGAAGATACAGACAATTTAATGCGCAGTAACCGTGTTAACAGTTTCGTCAACATTCCTCCGTCATTGAACAAATTAAGTGCTATCAATTTCAAACGTTTCCTGTTGCAATTAGCTCCGGAGTTACTGACACGAGTAATTTCCTAGAAAAAAAAACAATCTTCCCACTTTTAAATTTAACAGTCTTCTCATAACCCGCATTCGTGTTTGTAAATTTCGTTCTGCGCGCCCGTTAAAATTAAGGACAGAGTACCGCAGTGTATTAAAACTGTCGTGTAATGAATACTGCAAATTTGCATGCATTTAAATCAAATCGGGAAAGAACTGCACGGGATGCATAGAAAAACAGAATGCAATGCAATTTTTTTACAGAGAACGACTTGTTTTAAAGAGAAGCGAATTTGAAAGTAGATAGAGCACGCGCGCCATTGAACAGGTATTAGATAGACTGTCTGTCCATGATCTACCGTTTCTACTTCCTGTACATACTAATGCAAGCCTGCTCGAAAATTCCTAAGCCATGCGTGCCACTGAATGGATATCGACCAACGTGTCTGATCATGACCTACCGTTTCTACTTATTCTACATACTAATGTGCAGTTGACGAATTTCACTTCAAACTTGCCTGTTTTCGGAAAAAGTGGTCTCGTAAAAAATTTTATTCTACATTTCTGTCTCACTTTTTCACGTGGAATCACCTCCACTCAATTTTTTTTATTGTACCTTTTTATACACTGGACGTATTGGGCTTGATACATGAAACCTATCGTTTGTGGTTTCAACAGAATTTAATTTCAGGAACACAATTTTTGAATGTGTATGTTTTACATTATTCCACGGGGCTATTCTTTCTCTCTTAACACGTTGAACGCCACGTCAGCCATATGTGGCTGACGGAATTATTTATGCAGGTTTTAAAATGAATTTTTACGTTGATATATTGATTGTACTAAACTTAATTAGGATCTGTAACATGCAAGAAAGTTGGAGGATTACTCGGTATCGTACATTTAATTTTTTGCAATTTTTATTTCATTAAATAACTTACTTTGATTTTATGGAATTTTTGGGGTTTCTAGTTTGGCGTTCAAAGTGTTAAATGCATGAATTTTTCAATTCGCTTGAAATTATCCTGTGTTCTACGTTAAAGAATATGGGGTGTCGAAAGGATAAAAATTCTACTGTTTGAGTTTTATGAACGAGTTAAAGCAAGTAAGTTAAAGTGGCTTGAATAAAATTCAAGATGGGTCCAAGAAGAAAGGGTAGAACATGAAAATAATATAAAACATGTACATAACAAAAGTTTCTTTTCATAATAAAATTTCGCACCGGGCATAAGCAGACTGTGGATTTTTATGGAGAATAAAAGTTTCTTATGTTAAGTGCGTAAAAAAGGGGATAAGTAAATATTTGCTTCAATAGTTTCAACAAGTTGAAAGTAATTTATTGATCTTTTTAAATTCCTTTCATGTTTTGTACTGTCTTAAATCGCAGCCACTCATTTTTGTAATAATTCCATAAAATGCATATGATAAGATTGAATTATCAACCCTCTACTAAGCAAACAATCTACTAAATGGTTATTCGCTTCTTTTAAGTAGAAATAAAATCCTACTCTTTCGTTGAACGTTAAAGTGAATGAAGGCAGACAATAAATATCTTTCTTTCATGAAATAATTAACGGGGGAACCTTGTGTAAATGGCCTGTTTTTCAAGAATGTTTTTTTTTTTAATGTAATGCGTAGATTGATTTAAAATTTGAAGCATGATTTATTAACGTTATAAAGTAAACAAAAATATTTTTTATAAATTTTAATCGTTCATATGAATGGTGCAATGGCGGCTTGAAAATGACATCTTGGAAATGCGCCGTGCAGCGTACAAAAATGATTTGAAACAAAAAAATCAAAATGGAATTGTTAGTTTACACAAATACGCACAACATGACATCTTTTATTAAAATTTGCAAAATTGCAAAAATGGCGAAGTTTTGAAAAAAAACGGATTCTCTGTCATGATTTTCTGTTAATAACAATATTTTAAATAAAAAATTTCAAAATCGGAGCTCGTCACGTTGTGGCCAATTATTTATATTATATGTACCAAGTTTCATAAAGATCGAGTTTCTGAATTACGTTGCACGGCGTGCAAAATTTTGCGTTTCGCGATGAACGCGTTTAAAGTTTGAGTAACAGAAAAAATCGTGAAAAAGTGTTAATTTATTTTAACTTACCGTTGTTTTTTGCTCATCTGCGATTCCAGGGCCCTAGAACAAATCTTCCATTTCCTCAAAAAGTTGTACTTCAGCCGTTTTTTATTCTTTTCGAGAAGCACGAGCCTTTCCGATGGTAGCCCCACTACCTGAGCCGCTCCGCCCCGTACAATCGACCCCTTTATTTTGAGAATATCGTAAAAGAACATCTCTGATCACTTTCTAACTTTTTGATCGTATTCTATCGATTTAAACAAAAAAAAAAAAAAGAAAATGCTAAAAAATTTCATTTTACACAAGGTTCCCCCCTCAACCCATTGAGCGCTATGAACGCATATATGGGTTCCCACACCACCATTCAATTTGTGCCATGAACACATATATGGGTTCTCAGGTAGCCCAGCGAGTAATGCGTCGTAAAAAGTAGGCGGTCCACAGCACACGCTTAACTTCGCACAGCTCAGCGCTCAAAGGGTTAAGGATAAAGAAACTGTATCTTTAAAGAATCGTGCAAAGGGAGGTTTTGAAGGACCTCCGAGGGCTCGCGCAAAGCACGTAATAGCGTAGTCTGTTGGGTCGCTCGACGCCGCGACCATTAACAAATGTTTGCCATACTTTTCGGCAAGTGTGCCGGCCCTCGGCCGTCATGGTGCGGACAGGCGTCATCCTCAGGCGGTCATAAGCGAGTATCGTTGTGGACGAGAATGGCTCCGGTCCGTCGCGGTGACGGTCGATCCGGTTTGCCGAGGACGGATCGTTCTCGTTAACGAGAGTTTTTGCTGGTCCTCAGGTGTCGTGGATCAAGCGGAGGAAGTCGCAGGAGCTACTGACCGTCGGGATGACGACGTACGCGAACGACGAGCGTTTCCAGACGATTCATTTCCTCAACAGCGAGGATTGGACTCTTCAAATAAAATACGTTCAGCCGAGGGATGCCGGATTGTACCAGTGCCAAGTGTCTACCCATCCGCCCACCAGTATATTTCTGTTCCTCGAGGTTGTCGGTAAGCGTGAAATTAAACACCGATACCACGAGAGCGAGAAGAGCTGTTTTGCGTGGGCAACGGCCGAAAACCCGGGTCGGTTCTTTCACCCGATATTCCGATATATCGGCGTCGAACCGGAATACCGAGCTTCATGGACCGATTTTTCCGCGAGCCAGACCATTTTTAATACGTTTTAACGTATCGCAACCCCGTCCACCAGCCGCTTCCAATTGGAACGGCCGAATAAATTAAATTCTAGTTGATTTTGTCGAACGAACGGTTAATGAAATTGAAATAAACGTTTCGGCCGTCGCGCCCGAACGTGGAAGGAACGAGAGCGTTTCCGGTCTACACCAACATAGACAGACCAACATTTCAACGATACCTCGCAACGCTGAAATTTCTGCGCTGCGATATTTATGGATTTCCGCGAGACGCTTTCGTTCGATTTACCGCGCGGACGCCCCGTCCACGTTGATCCGATTTCTTAAATAAATACGGCGACCCGGTTCTTGTCAAATTCCGCCACCGATTCTTTCTTTAACGCGTCCACTGCGGATCCATAAACGTTCCCTGAAATCCAGGCGTTCCGATCGAAATTGGAACAGTATAATTTATCCTTGCGATCACCTTTCCTTCCGGTTTTTGTTCCTCGGATTTTTGATTTCATTTATTCGGTATTCAATCGTGTTTTCGTTAAGCGACGATTCAATTTATAAATTCCTTTGTGACACGTTGCTTGTACCGGCTTCCTTTTGCGTAAACAGTCTTCTGTAATGTGAAGAATAATTTGATGTGATAATTCAGTCTGTCGGACAAGAGAATTTATGTTTTGTTTAATACCTACGCCGTATTCAAATGAAACGAATTTGTAATTCAATGTAACAATGCTCTCGTTTCCTGCTGCCTTTTCTTTCATTATTCTTACCCAATATAAAGAGCAATTTCGCATAACATTTCATTCAACAAACACGTAACTCTACGAGTTCGTCAGGAGAGTTTATGTTGTTTGGTACACAGGTCGCATATTTTATAATGAAATGGAAGAATTTGTAATTCCATGTAACAATACTTTCATGCTTGTCCTGCCCGCACCTGCTACTTTTGATTTCACCATTCTTCCATAATATAAAGAACAATTTCATTTAACATTCCGTCCAACAAACACGTGATTCTATAAATTCAACGAATTCATTCTCCCAAAATCGCGACGAACAGCCACATGTAAAATTTGTTTAACGTTTCGGCCTGTCCAGAGAATTTATATTTTGTTTAATGCGCGCGTCGTATATATTCTAATGGAAAAAATGATGACGCATCGTCGCGCTGCAACGTTTTTGTACATTCGTGCCGGGCTTGGCCAGAAATTCGCGGCGAAAAATTCGCAGCCAATGCTTCCGATCGCCGATAAAACAATCAACGGAATTTAGCCGCGGATTCACTGAAGTTCGTGCGGTCAAGATTGTTTATCCGGATAATCACCGGTAGTCCGGACCGAGACCGTTCACGTTCACGTTCACGGTAGAACGTCTGCCCGAGGAATTAACTATACGTCGTTACCGAAAAGTCGATACCTCGATTCCGTCCGGATGAATTAACAAGATTGTCTGCCCCGGCAGGAATTTTCCTTCAACCCTGGTGCACCGTTCAAGTCAATTTCACTCGACAGGAAAGCATCGCTCGTAATCATATTTGATAATAATAAATACACGCGCGCGCGAACACATACGGGTCTTGCAGCACAACAGCTTGCTATATAAATTACGGGGAAATATTCGTTGCATCCTCGAAATGTAGACAACACATTCGGCGCGATACTGTAACGATTTTAAACGCGCGAAAATCAAACAGCAGGATGTCCCTGTAATCAACGATAAGGAAAAAATGTATTTATCGAGCGTCCGACACAATGAATAATTTTAATATCGTAAATTGATGTAACGACAACGGACTGCGAGATGAATTGTAACTGCAGCGAACATAATATCTTTTGCCAGGATCGAATTTTCATTCACGGTGACTTATTCGTGCACGCTAAGCTTGCATATTTAAAATTGTCGTCTGAAACGTAATCGTACGTGTTTCGAAAAAATGTTTTAGGATAAAAGTGTCACCATATTTCGATTGAACGTTCGTTCAAAACGCACAGGATCAAACGCGGGAGTCGTAATGTTCCACGTTGGAAACGAACCGATCTGACACAAGTAGGCGGAGCGCGTGAGCATTTTCGAGCTCAATTTTAAAAAACTGCTGGTCACCGTAATTTCTTGCGTAGGAAGGGTATAAACAGGTAGGCGAAGCGCAATTTTTATACCAAATCCTCGTTTAAAAAAAAAACTATCCGAACATTCGCGCGCGATTCCCGGTAATTTTTCATACAGCCTGTTCGCAGCTTATTCCGCTCTTTTTCAGCATCCACGGTTTCCTAACGCTCGCGTTACGCCGAACTTTCCTCCCTTAATTGACGGTTGACTTCCGGGCAATTTAATTCACAAAACACCGGCGTGTAACAATTACCCGAAGGGAGTTCGTTTGACGATCGAGTGGGAATAACGTCCGGCGTTATCGCGGCTTTGTGTCAACGACGGCGGCGCTCTCCTTCGGCGTCCATTTGTTCGCAATTATGTCAGCCGCAATAACGAACACCGTTCGAACGCGGCGCGAACCACATTGTCGCGAGAAAGAGTGCCATCGTGCCGCTTTTCGTCCGGTTTTCTGATAACGGTGCGCCGAGTGTAGCCGGAAACGCTTTTTCCTTATGCACCGGCTCGAGGACGCCAGCCCTGAGAACTCTCTCGGCCGAGAACTATTCTTTTCTTCTCCTCCCCCCACCTCTCTCCATCTCTCTCTGTTCCACGCTCTCTCTCTCTTTTCTTCTCTCTTGGTTTCCCTTCTCTTTCTCTCCTGCTCACTCTCTAGTGGAGCAACGATTTAAGTGTTTACATTTTCATCCCTATTTGCCGGAGCCCCACGTGTCGGCGTAAACGGCCCACCCTCGTCATCCGACGTCTCTGTCCGTCACGACGAGCCCGACAGCCACTCTCTTATCTGGATTTTATTAAGCAGACACGGCCGATCAATAGCTGAAGGGTGTGGGTGGGCGACCAGGGTGGCCTAAGGGGGCAATGGTTTTTATCAGAACTCGGGGGAGGGCAGAAGTTTTGTGAATTACGGGGTCTCCGGCTCCGGCGTCGGCGATTTAAGCTCGACCGTGTTTGTGTATTTGCATTTAGATTCCCAGTTTTTGGAAGTACTCTCTCTCTCTCTCTCTCTCTCTCTCTCTCTCTCTCTTTCTCTCGACATGCTATATAGATATGTATATGCCAAGGCGTGCGTGGCGGTGTGCGCTCGGGATATACAAGGTGTTCCACCTGACTTACCGCTCGCTCACTATTGAAGATAGATCAAAACGTTGCAGCTGAACGTGATTTGGTTTGATAGAGCAAATATGGGGGCAGGCAAACATTGTATCCGGAGTCTCGAGATTTTAGGGATAGCGACATCTTTTTAGATGACGGAGGATATTTTCGATACAATGCTTCCTCTTTGATGAAAAATTCCCTTGGGCGAACGAACTCGGTGGCAAACAAGACTTGCACTCGAAGACATTTGTTTCTTTTTCCAATAATTTTACCGAGTCGAAAATAATGCATTGGCATTTTTAAATTCCCGAAATGTATTTACCGCCGTGCACTTGATTTTTGTTGTCAGCGAACAAAATCCGTAATTTTAATTATTTATATCATACATTTATTCGAGTCTCAAGATCAGTCGAGGGCGCGCGCATTAGTGCGTACACGAAGTAGATACGGTACGCCATGATCAGACACGTCACCTATTCGATACTCGCGCGCCTATGAATTTTAAAGCTCGTCATTTGAAAGTGGAACCTAGAAAAATGAATTTTACAATTCTAACCTACTTTTTCATGTGTAATCATCCCTTTTTCAGTTCTACCACAAAGCACCCTGTACATACAGGGACTCCAAAAAGTATTGTTACAGTAAATCTCCGAATTTTTCCAGATATGAAACTGTAATGAAGAATTGAACGATATTACATTATTTTCGACTTGCTGCAATTATTGCACGAGAAAATGAATATTTATTTAACGATTCTTTACCGAGGCGTCTGCACACTGAGTCGTTCATGTTCACGACTAATTTTTATACTGTTCTAGGTTTCAAAAAAAAAAAAATCTAAGAAATTTTCCCAAAATTTTCCAAAAATTTATTTTTTCCTTAAACTTTCCTGAAATCTAAAAAATCCTCTACTTCAATAAAAAAGTAAATATTGGTAAGAAAGAAATTGAAGAGTGAAATTACGCTCCGGACCCAAACGACCCAGGAGGCTTAACTTCTGCTTTTTACGATTGACATGGACAATTTTGATTTCGGGTAAAGATCCGCAGTTTGGTTATAACTATATTCAATGGAGAATAGTACGCGAGATATGGGGGATGGTCGAGCGGGACACCCAGTATGTCGCTGTGTGTTGGACCGGTGCACGGTGTTCTTGCCGGTGTGTGCGAGCCGCTATCTAATTTTGCCCCGGTTTCCCGGACCGTGTTTTTGCCCGTGACATCTGACGGATACGTACGAGAGCCTTTCTCAGGTACTTTTAATATTTATGTTCCATTCCCCTCCGTCGGTGTCCCTCGCCTCCGCGCCTAGCCGTGGCAACGGGACGTGTAATATTTACGTTTCTTCTTCCACGCTTGAAATTCATGGGCGGAGATTTTTCTGATCCGCGGTTGATGTATGGGGGCGGTTCGCGCCGCGGGACGTTTCGATTATGGCATTTTATACGCCGTTAAACGAGCAAGCGAGACACCGGTTTATAATGGTTACACGGGTAAACGGTTCCGAAGGAACGTGCCTCGTTCCGCGTGCTCGTCGCCGCGTATCGGGGATTTCGACGATCGATGCGCGTTACCGTGCGCGAAATCAACTTGTTAATCACTGCCGGGTCGCGTGCCACCCACCCACCGTCAGGTATGAATGCAAATGCGCCGGGTACGCGGGACCCGGAAAAGTTGCAAACACCGGCGCGACACGGTTACGTGATTATCTGATTAATTCTACAGACCAAACCGTGGACTACGCGAATTTTTTTGCGATTCAGATTGATAACCGTTCTGTTCAGTAGGATCTAGAACTGCATCCCTTGCGAGATTACGAACGTCTACCATAGCATTTTAACCCTCCATTAACTGAACTACGATACGTGGAAATAACGATGCCAATTAAAAACATGCGTATGATTGGACGCTTTCCCAACAAAGACACTTGACTTTATAAAGACGCAAGATAACTTAACTGTAAGTCATATTTGACGTTGAATTAATTAAGTGAAACAGTCGGTGGATCATCTGATGTCACAAGATTCTAATGTTTGCCATTTTTATGAAAGCTTACCTATCTAAGGTGAAAAGAGAGCTTGCAGTAGAAAATATTTCCCTGTAGAATAATTACCGTCTCTCATTTTGAAGTAATTGTATTAGGATTGAAAGTCTTGTGAACAGGTCCCGAGTGTGTTAAGGTATAGTTAAATTTTGGAAGTGTATGATGAAGCTTCGTGTGCTGAATTACGAGAGAGGGAGAGCTTGCAATAGAAAAATATTTCTCAGTGGAACAATTGCTCCCTGCAATTTTGTGGACAGAAAATTATATTGAAAATATCGAAAGTCTTATAATCGGATTCCAAGTGTGTCAAGATGTAGTTAAATTTTGGAAGTGTGCGATGAAGCTGCCTTGTGCTTAATTACCGTAATGAATTTCAAAAGAGAGAGATGGAGAGCTTCCAATAGAAAAATATTTCTCAGTGGAATAGTTGCCTTCTGACAATTTCGTGCAGAGAAAATTATTCTATTAAAAATATCGACAGACTTATAGTCAGGTCCCAAGTGGCTCAAGGTGTAGTTTAATTTTGGTAGTGCAAGCTGAAATTTTCGGGGCACGAGGAGAATTACGATACTCTGCGTACAAATTCGCTTGTGTGACTTCTGTAGTCGTCGAGGCTGGCCAGGATCGACGTCAATAGGATTTCATGGTAAGAAAGTTATGCTGCCATTAAAGGGATCGAAAGTTACATCGATTTCTGTAAGGGAGGTAAGGGGTAGGGGTGACTCGTAGCAGGTAAAGTTTTATCTGGAGACCCGGTGCTCGGTTCGAAGCGGTTTTCGAGTTTGCAGAGTGAATCGCGATTGGACGGAGTTTCGGTATTAAACTTATTGATACTCGTTGCGGCGTAGCCTCGTTTGCCGCGGATGAATATCTGTTGCGTTTCCACCCCTCTGCAGGCAACTGTACATTGTTACCGGATAAAAAGAATAAATGTTGAAAAGGATCGCGTGCAAGAGGAAGGATAGACTTAACAGAGACTCGGATACGCTCGGGACGCGGTGAAGAGGGAGGGGCCCTTGTGTTTGATTGGTTCCCTCGATACTAGCACGAGATTTGCTCCGTGTTCTCGCAATAATCGAGGTTCCGGGCGTACATAGTGAAATCGATTCTATCGCTGGTCGCGACGCTTCCGTCGTTTCGCAGCCATTAACCCTTTCGCTACGACCATCCCCGACGCAGAATGTATGGCAACGATTCGGTCGCATGAGCCGCGCGCGCCTAGTATAGAGCGATTTCCCTCCACGTTCTGAGAAACCTGAATTACGCTAACAGCCGTAACTGCGAGACCGGCTCTACTATTAACGACGCAGGGAAATATCCTGTAAAACTTTGATGAGAGTCGTATACCAAAATGGAACCGCATTTTATGCCGCTGCTGACTCCACGCACTTTCTCCTCAAGGCAATTTTCTTTTAACCGGAACGTCTCTTCTCTTTTATTGATTACGCCATTTAGATCTCTCAGCATACTTCTCAAATCTGGCTCAACCGTAACCTGAACCAAGCAGAGGTTTAACTAGGAGTTCAAAATTTTGCTTACGATTCTAATCCACGCATAATCCAGACTTAGTTCAGACTTAACGAAGATCTGACTCGGAGTTAGGTTCGACAGAAGTGCTAAGCTCGTAGTACACTAAATCGAACTCAAGCCAAAAACTTCCTAGGATTCTAGTTCACATTTTGAGATAAAAAATATTAACCCAAAGTTGGATCAAGCTTTGACAAAATTAAGCTGTACCTTGGATACGAGATTTTCTTAATCACAATTGATACCTAATCTAGACTCACCTCAAGACCTAACCCAGGTCTGGGCCCAGACACATGTCCTGGCAGAGATCCAAGCTTAAATCTGGTCCAAGCCTAATTAAAATGGAACTCGGATCTGAGACCTGAACATGCATACTAATCCAGACCTGAGTCAAGTCTCGTTCGAAATAAGCCTAAATTTAATCCAACTTTAACTTGGTCCTCTCCGAAACCTTACACAAACTTGATCCTGTATCCTTGACCAATAGTGTGCACATCCAGCTGTGAAACTTATTGCAACGACCTCAAGATTCATTGAGTGGCTAACCACGTCCCAACCACGACGACCGTAATGCCCTCTAAACCTTTACTGGTCCCCTAACTCGGCTAAAGCGGCCTTTGAGTTAAATTCCGATCCCACATCAACGTTTAGTTATCATTAGACTGTGGATCTTGGTGTAGCCGGATAAGGAGGTCAAAAATGCCCCTAAACCAAATTGAATTTGCATTAGGCCATTCGATATCTTATCCAAAGAAAATACTTTGTGCCAATTTTCAACACTATACGACGACATGGGGAGTAGTAATGGGGTGATAAAGAAAATCAGGTTTTTCCATCATTTCTCTTATACTCTTCAATTAAAAATTCTGAAAAAATCCGGCATATTAGAATGCACGTCTGTGAGTTTTTAAAAGTTTTAGCTACAAAACCGAATTTAAAAAAATAACAGAAATTTTAAATTCTGATTTCTTGTAGAAGTTATGGAATACAAAGTTTATATTTTTATAGTTTTAGCATCTCGTTATAGTTGTTAAGATATGATTTTTTCAGATTTTTCAAAGTGGAGGCAAATAGTTAAATAAATCAAAAACCGCTATATGTTACCATTTCAAAATTGCTTTTATTTTTTTAAATTCAGTTCCGAAACTAAAAATTCCCCAAAAGTCCATGGACGTGTATTCTAATAGCTAAAGTATGCCTGATTTTTTCAGAATTTTCAGTTGAAGAAGATAAGGGAAATTACGGAGGAACCTGATTTTCTTTGTCACCCCGTTATTACCCCTATATCGTCATATAGGATTGAAAATTGGTACAAAGTATTTTCTTCGGGTCAGCTATCGAATGACTTATTGCAAATTCAATTTGGTTTAGGGGCACTTCTAACCTCCTTATCCGGCTAAATCCTTTGTATCAGTCGCAAGTTTAGCTGCCAATGAAAAATTAAAATCGTTTGATCAACTGCTTCAGCAAATATTAATACTTGTACATAACCACCCAGAAACTCTCCTTCACTCTGACGAACACCTGTCAAACCTTCTTCAATTTCTAAAGGTGACAAATCTGTATCAGAAAATATTATTTAACTTCAGAGATTCACATATTATTATCGCTATTAGTTCACATACTACTAGTTCAAAATTGCACCACGTTGCTACGCACATCTGTTGTTAAAGCAACGTTAAAAATATTTAATCTGAAGAATCGCGATCTCGTCATCAGCATTAAGCACTAAAATTGTCTCGGGGCTGGTAATTTCGATAAATTCTAATCAGGTGATTATTCTGAAGAGCGGGTATTAGATGTTAGACGAAAGTACACGAAAATCAGTTTGCAGGGTGGGATTACGGGCGTTGGCAGTGTCGAAGGGGTTAAAGAGTGGCTAGAGAGAGGGATTGAATTGTCTCCGCTATCTCGCTAATTAGTCGGACGTCGCGATCGAAGAGAATGGATCGAGATCATCTCTATGCACGCCCAGTAAGCTCGGCTCCCTCGGAATCAGATTGGATTATCGGGAATAAGAAGTCGAAGGAGGCGAAGACGCATTTAACGAAGCCAGCCGGCTGGAATGGATTCACTTTTAACTTTTCGAATCGATATCATATCGTGGTATTGTTCGTCCGGCCGAAATAAAGACAGCCGCTCCCCCCCCCTCTCTCTCTTTCTCTCACTCACTCACTCACTCTCTATATATCTATCTCTCTTGGAGGCCTCTTTAATGACGCCTCATTAACGCGTAATTAGACGTCTGGAGATACGAGAGGCCAAGCCTACGATGAATATCATCCTGCGCCGCGAGAGAGAGAGCGCCACGAGGCCACGGTAAAATCTAATTTTAATCATCCGATATTGCTACATCGCCCTTAAAACTTTCTGCGCGGCGCGACGGGGCCCCGGGATTACTTCGCGCCGCGTTTAATAAGCTTCTCAATTTCTGCGGGCTGCCTAGAACACCGACTAGAATTTCTTTCGGCTCGCGAAACTAATTACAGAACGAAATTGCCGGGCGCAGCCCCAAACACGTCCGGCACGTTCGAATTCTTTCCTGCGATTTGTCTTATTCGATCGGAACGATTCAAGCAAAATCGACGATTTCGTCTTCCCATTAAGGGGGCCGGCAGGCATTTGGCCTTGACAGTCACGCTATGTTACGCTGTGCCTTTTTTCTAGACATTTTACGTCTTAAATAAGTAAGTAATCAATTAAAAATGCATACCACCGTGTTTGTACATGTCTTTGCTACGTCTGTATAGAGCCTTTTTTTCGATACGAACACTAAATCTCTCGAAATTAAGAGAATCTCTCAGCGGCAGCCATCTTGTGACGTCATACTTGCTTCAGAATTGGAATTTTCTGCCGAATATTACAAATTACTCCACGATGAGGTAGAAATTCGCAATTTGGGCTCTATACAGACGTTGATTGGACTTTTAGGAAACACAATTGACCACTTCTAAACTGCTCATTGCAATATTGAAGCGGTAGTTTGAAAAGGTTTTGACCCTTGCATACGTATATGGATTTCAAACCATGCCGGCCCCCTTAAAGGTGGTGAGACATTCATCTGCTTTTGCCGCAGAGATATTCTTAGAACATTAATTTTTAAGGGGAACCTCTTCGGTAATTCCATCCTTGATTATTTAATTGGTCTGACTTTCAATCGATTCGACTCTGAACATGAATTCAGAATTGCTCTGAAATGCTGCATCTATCCATGTACTCCATCTTTGATCATTAAATTCATAGTTCTGGAATTTGAATGCAATTCCGTCAGGTAATTCAGTCATTTATTTTCTGGCACATCTGAAAATTAATTCCGTGTTCTTTCAAAGGACAGCACCTTTTTATCAACTCTACTTTTGATTATTCGATTCCAATGATTATTAAATGTTACTCGTATTCGAAAAATAATCCTGAACAATTCTAAGGTATTCACACCATTGCGGGGCTATATCTTTGACAATTGAATTCCCAGTTCACTCGGCAGCTCGTCGAAAACAATTTCGACCAGCCCAGCCGACTTTCCAGCATCCCCAAAGACATATTCAAAATGACTTTATAGAGACTCTCTGTACCACTCCCGCTCCTTGATTATCCAATCGACAACTCTCTTTATGATTGCTAAATGGCAGAGAACCATTTCCAAGACCTGGGGTAACCTATTTTACCCGCCCCTCCCCACACCCCCGAACAAAAGATAAAATAGCCTGTCAACGAATGGAGTTCCGTGCACCCCTATTTCCTCCATTCAAAATGCTATTAATTTAAACACCCCCGCACGCGATCGTTCATTAATCATCCTCCATCGACCTAAACTATCCCCTAAAACCGGCCTGTACAACGAAAAATGTGGCCGGCCAAAAAAGCACACACACACACACGCGCGCGCGTGCTGTTGTTCGAGCGAAACGTATAAACAAGACAGAGTGGAGGGGGGGGGGTGAAGGTAGAAAAAAACAATAGTTTCACGTTTCGGTCGATTAAAATTCACGATCGAGGAGGCGGGGGGGGGGGGGGGTTGTGCGGAAAACGGGGGCGAATCGCGGCGCGTAGACGAGAAACGAACAATCAAACGGCAGGATCTGTGTTCTTGTATCGCGAGGTTTTCGCAAATTTTGTGCTCTCGCGAACCGGTCTGGCTCTGATTCGATTTTATCGGAGGCACTGCGAACCGATACCAGGTCCGCGCCGATCGAGCGCCCGGGAGAAACTGCTCGAGCGTGTACCCTTCAAAAGATTCGGCTCGTAACACTGGAACTGGTCCTCGTTGCTTTAATAAAAAATTATACAGTAGAATTTGCACAGAACGCGGAATCATAACCCGAACCAATTTTGCGGCACAGTCGTTTGAATCTGGAAATTTTTGAACGAAGAGAAGTGACTTCATCTTCTCTCACGGTTTCACGATATGAAACGGTGCAAAAAAAAGGCTTCGAAAAGAGTTCAGAGACGAGTGCGAATTTGTCTTTCGGAATGATCACGTGCAGAATATTCACAAGGTTTCTGTTCTAATTCAGTATTGCTTTAATTTCGAGGAGTAGTTCGAAAGTTCTGGCTGAGGGGTCGCGACATTTTTCGATCCAGGGGCGCAGCGGGTGGTGTGGCCGTGTGGTAAAGGGGGTTTAGGGATCAATGGGAGCCGGTACGGGGGTATGAGATAGGATTCGGCCCGTGTTTACAGTGTTCCGTCACACCTGATCCTATAATAGACTCACGGACGTCGCGTCAGTCCTTGCCATTGGGCGAACAAGCGCGCACGTCGACAGGGTAAACGAAAACCTGGGGTGTCTCCGGTGCCTCCACCCCCACAATGGGATCCCGACAGCTCGGGCGAAGAATGTCGGGAGGTATGCAACACCTCGCCGACCCCTCTGATCTTCTCTGTACTGAATATTTTGTAGAATTCTCGAATCTTTTCAGTGGCCCGGTGGCTCCGGTTCTGGTTCTTCCTTTCTGGAACTGTTCTGGTCGTCTGATTTCCTCTTGTCTGTCATATTTTCTTTGCCGAGTTTATTATAGAGGATGTCTCCGCTCTACCTGTATTACCTAGCATGACGCGAATCTGATTTGGCAGATGACTGAAGGCTGTTACGTCCTTCGTGTTTGTCGACGTTCCGTCGCGGACCTTTTTAGCTATTTACGGAGTGTTCGAGTGTGTACCAGTTCTGATTGGTGAGACGGTTTTAGTGCCGGGCAGGCATTAACGCGCGGGCATCCTGCGAAGAACTGCAGCGAACCAGGATGTACTGAATGGCAAATGTACTTTTTCTCATCTGCGGGTCATTAACCCGTTGCTTTTCACGACGGACGCCCCGCTGCACCGTATTTATGGCCGCTAATTTTCCAGGAGACGGACCGTTTGCTCTCGCGACCCCACGCCCGAGGAAACATTATCATTGCTCCAGTTGTCGAACCGATAATAGTCACGTTCCCTTCAATTTGTCCCGTTTATTACTCGACTTGTTCGCCCCAGAGCTTCTTACTTCATTCGCATCATCTTCGGTAGTTTGCAACACGTACTATTTGCCGCGTACTGATACGCGCACAACGAACGACAAGCTTTTATTCTTCGTCTGAAGGTTCTTTCGGTAGCCATATCGAATACGGTCGCTGTTTCTTCGCTGTTTCTCCAGAAAATGAGAAAAGTCGAATGATAAGAATAAAATATTATGGTACTTTACCCTACCACGCAAATGTCTACATTTATTCTTCACCCTCTTGCTTTGAGTTTCTACTGGTCCGACCTTATCTTCGCTGCTTTCGAAAAACTGTAAGTTACGTGAGATTCGTAAGAATATACAAATATTATTCACCCACCCCTGCAGCCCCCCCCCCACAAGTATTAAATTCGGTATACTGGTTGGACCTCGTCTTCGCTGTTTTCCACAAAGTCGAAGAAATCACGTTGGACTCGTGCGAATAAGGAAATACTATTCGGCCGGTTGCAGTAGTGTTTATCCAAGTATTAATCGTTTGCGAACGGGAATTATTCCTCTCATACGATGCCTGTTTCTCCTCTGAAACAAGAGTGTGAGTTGAAGAGGTTAGAATAAGAATTAAGTGAAGAAGAAGAGGTTCAATAAAAATTTGTTTGACAGTTTTCGAGGGAAATGATTTATTGGAACAAAATTCGTTGAGCCTCGGCTATTTTCCGCAAATTCAAAGAATGCGCTTCAAATTCGCAAGAGTAGACAAATACTGTTGACCCGGTGGCACTCAGGTTCAAGTATTAACCTTTGTAGACCGTATCTCTCTTAATTTCGAAAAATCCAAAGAGACAGCCGTAAACCCATAGGCGGATGGCATTACGACGTCTAACCCTTTCCCGCAAACAGGGTATATTAAATTTAGTCCGGTACGGTGAGAAGCCTGTGCTCGTTACCGGCAGCGGTGAAGGGTCTCGTGCTCTCGTCCCTAAAAAGAATGATATTCCATAAAAGAAAGAAGGCCTCTCGGTAATCTCGTCATCTCGGAAATTAAACAATTCCCCCACATCTCATTTCATCGCTGGAAGCATCGCCTGGGCGAGAAAGGTACGTGCCTCTCGCTCTCTCTCTCTCTCTCTCTCTCTCTCTCTCTCTCTCTCTCTCTCTCTCTCTCTCTCTCTCCCGTTGCACTTGAGCCCCGCTCGACAATTTGCGAGCTGGAGCATCGAAGCGCCATCGTCGGTATGAAGCTAACTTAAAATTCTAGTACTAGTATTACCGTGGTAGATAGTGGGAAAGGTTGCCTGGCGCGCTCGAGTGCGACGGTAGAGACAAGGAGGCAAACAGGCGAAAGAAAAGAGGCGAACGTAGACAAAGAAGAGCTAGAGATAGAGGGAGGATAGAGGGAGATGGAGATAGGAGAAAGGTTTTCGTACGCTACCCCCGTACAACCCTTAACCAGCCACGATGCATAGCCCACATCCCTGCACCCCATACCCTTCCTCATAACCGCCTTGGACCCTAGTAAACAATATGGGGAGAGAGGACCGTAAGCAGCTCACGTCTGACGCGTCACGTTCTGCCATTTGCAGAGGCGAGAGCAGAGATAGAGGGGCACCCGGAGAAGTTCGTGAGGCCGGGCAGCACCCTGCAGCTTCATTGCCTCGTGAAAAACTCGACCGAGACCCCCTCCTACCTGTTCTGGTACCATAACTTCCGGATGATCAACTACGACGTCGATCACGGGGTGAACGTCAGCACCGACCTGATCGGCAAGGAGAGCTTCCTCGAGGTGCCACGGGCCTCCGATCGTCATTCCGGAAATTACACCTGCGAGGCCAGCAACGCGCAACCTGCCCGAGTACTCGTGCACGTGATCAAGGGAGATAATCCGGCGGCGATGCAGCACAGCATCGCGTCCTCGCCATCCGTCATGGCGTGCAGTGCCCTATTGATGATGTTCGCCACGCTCAAGCTGGCCCTGCACTCCACCGCCAACGAATGACCATCGTGCACCCGCACAACCACCGTCTGGAACAAGTAGAAAGCGCGTGATCGCGAATACCTAACAGCCGCGCCAGTTCGCTAACCCGGAAACGCCAATTCCATCTGAAAACGGCGTGCGGGGACACCATTTGGGTTTTGCAAACTTCGGGTTTGTCACGGTTCGCTCTGGTATTTAGTTCCTTTATTTGTTGCTTGAACTTTAAAGTTGAACGCGGAGTTTCTCTAAGAAAAAATGGACAGCAGGTGTTCCACTCAAATTTTTGAGACAATTCCAGGGTTTGTGCAAACCTCAGAGGTTTGTTACTCCGAAATTCATTTTAATTCCTGTACTTTTTATTCTTGACTGCTGTTTTTAAGTTTTAAGGCTTCCAGGCTGATCGGTTTGTGCAAACTTCGTTCTGTTGCCAGTCCCACTGAAATCCATTTTGTTTCTCGTGCTTTTTATTTTTTACCTCGATCGTGGACTTGTTTTGAAGCGAGGAGGTGATTTTTTTTTTTAAAGGAAAACGGGTGGAGGGCTCTGTGAGATAATTCTGAGGCTACCAGGGTGTTTGGTTTGTGCAAACTTCGATCCTGTAAATGTTCCCTGTGAAATTTTGTACTTCGTACTTTTCATTTGTTATTTGGATCGCAGATTTATTTTGCATCGGAGAGGTACATTGTGTAAAGGAAAAAGAGGTAGAGGATTCTAGTAGCAGGTTTGAGAGGTATTTTCCATTTTTCCATTAATTCGGCGCCCTGGATTTTTAATATTGTTTGTAACTCGAGGCAAGGTTTCGTTCTAATAGAAGCAAACTAGATTTCCCCAAGAAAACGAAGACACCCGGCTCTGTTCTAGCTGTATAATTTATATGCAAACTTCAATTTTTGCATCGTTCCTTATGTAACGATGTGTTTAACCCTCTGAATTTTTAACTCCATTTGCCACTCGAGTTACTAACTCATTTTAGAAACCGGAGGCGAACTGTCTCCAAAGTAAAAGCGGAACTCTGCTTTCCACGAAACTTTGATGGTATTTTCGGCGGGATAGTTTGCGAACGCGTGAGTTTCTCGTTGTCCCCCTCGAAAATTAGTTTCATCTATTGAATTTTTCATTTGTGTCTCGTATTTCAGATTCGTTTTAAACGGGCTATGCGCACGGCCGGTGATCCGGTAGAGAAAGCTTTCCCTAAATTCTGAGGATATACGAACCTGCATAATTGAACGCTTCAGTTTGTATTATTGAATTTCGAATACACTGGAAGAAAAACAGAGGTCTCAGTTTGTCTTAATTTGTCGAAGTATTTTAGCTAGACAGTTAACTTCTTCGTTATCCGATTTGCAATTCACTGGAAGCAAGACAGACAGAAGACACAGCTTACATTAGATTGTCACAGTATCTCGAGCAGTATGATTTATTAACACTCGAGGCTTCAATATTTAATGTGCATTCCACCGGAAGAAAATCAGACAGGTGTGTCAGCTTGTCTTAAATTGTTAGAGTATTTTCAGCTGCATAATTTATTAACGTCTCGGTTTCCATGATTTAATTCGCAATCTAATAAACCACTCGGCCTTCCTTAGATCATCGGACCATTTCCAGCTGCACGATTTACAAATCCTCGCGTTTCTATTATATTATTCAATTCGCAACTCACCAGAAGAAAAGCAGGTGTCAAGTCGAAAAAATTGTGCAAAATGCAATGAAGCTTTCGTCTGAAGCAATTTTTCAGATCGAAGGACAGTCCTGGACGCGCAGGACGCGCTAGCCTGAACATTAGGGGATAAACGAACGCATCTGTGGCACGTCGGCGCCATGGAAATTCCAGACGGTGTAAACGACGGGAATTAAGGCCTGGTTGGAGTCTGGTCGACACAGGGATCTCGTCGAGTCGTCGAACGGATGCTGGAAAGGTGAGAGACGTTATCGTGATTACGTATTGCATAGAGACTAAGGCGGTCGGTGGAGAGATCGCAGCCATCCGATAGCGGAGAGGATCGCATGCGTGTGAGAGAGAGCGAGAGAGAGGCTGTGCAGATTCCCTTGTTAGTAATCAAACATCCTGTAACAAGCTGGACCGATTATATCTCTGTAAATAGCGAAACCGGTGGCGTATCGTTAAGCTGACGGATGCTCAAGTAGCTACTTCGAAGGACGCTCACGCTGGTCGACGTGGTGTCGCGTGAATAATGCAAATCGTCGGCCCGAAACCCTACGAGGAAAAAGATCTCCATCTTTATCCTTGGAACCCGTTAAAAGCGTCGGGGATACGGATGGTTAAAACAGGGGAGGGGCGGGGGTGTTGGAGTGCAGAGGCGGGAGATAGCAGAAACGATAAATCCGGACGTTCGGATATCTCCCGGCGCTGCTCAAGCTGGCAATTCCACGTGACGCCGCTGTATTAACTGTTGTGATATGTGTGAACGTAAGCTATGTGTACTCCCGCGATAATAGAACCGTAATTGTGTAATCTGTCTGCGACGAGTGCCGGGATTAATGGTGGCAATCCAGCCACTAGAGAGAGAGAGAGAGAGAGAGAGAGAGAGAGAGAGAGAGAGAGAGAGAGAGAGAATGAGAGAGAGAGAGTGTGTGTGAGAGAAGCGCCGGCCCCGAAAACTTTTCGCGACAACTTCATACGGCGGGGTAACGAACGCCGTGCTGAAATTTGTTACTTTAATTGCCGAGAATGAGAGATTCCGAGCGACCCATGGACGCTGCTCCACGAACGGACAGCGGAATCGTTGCGAGAAACCAAATAGATGGATGCCGACGCGTCTGCGAACCACCGGCTCGCCGTTTCGAATGCTATCTGCCCTGCGAGATGATTAAAGCCGGGACACTGGGGTCGGCAGAGGCTCGACCTAACTTGGTCGAAATTACGTTTCTTCGGTGACGGGGGCATTGGGAGCACCGGTGCCTCGAAAGTTGCTCCATGGGCGGGACCGCTCGCGGACAATTATTGAAGCATCGATCCTCTTTTCGTGAAATGGTTGCAGTTTTGTATAGGGACGTAGTCCTTTGCGGTTCTGTGTACGAATCTGACTCGACGTCAATAAGTTTATCTCGTTTTTTGCTATTTCGAAGCAGTATCGACGATTACAGGAAATTTTGTTTAATACCATTCTGAGTGGATTGCGGATTTTATGCATTAGCAAAGACATGGGAAGAATTAAAAAATTCTGTCATTTTATTCTGAACTTATGCAAACCATTTAAAAATCTCAAAAAAAAAACATTCACAGTCTAAATTATGACTCGAGTTCACTCACGGACGCTTTGCAATGCGAGAGTTATGAAAATAAGATCAACCGAGGTTTTGGATAACAAGCTTTCTATTTTAATGCACAGTGGTCTCAAGATTGTCCTGTATCATGTGTCATATGAAAAATTACGAAACTGGAAGAGAAGAGAGATGTTTCGTATGCGAAACGTGTAACAGAAAACCTGCAACTCCACACGTTGAAAAATCGTTTGAACGACACGAACAGCAATAATAATACGTTGTTTAATACGTTAACATAAGCATATATTACTTTGCCAGTTAGATCCCCAAATGATCAAAAAATTATCAAACGACAAAAATTGCTGGGACCCCAAAGGGTGAAAGATTGGCTCTTCAAGTTTTCTTATCGTTGGATTTTCATTACAATATTTATGGAAAAGTATCTGTTAACTCACCAAGAATGATATCAATGCTGTTACTTTATAAATCGCATTCTTTCACGTTTCCGAGCGATTAAACAATTGAGTACAGCTATTAAAGCTGTCTGGAAGTTTGAATTGGTAAATGTAGAATTTTCTGCACAACGTTGGAACTAATTGGAAAGCTGGAAACGATCTTTGCGAGTTGATTGGCTATTTTTTAATTAAGAAGATCGTCTAGCGGAATCAGTTTCGCGCGATAATAAACATTTCGGCCAAGTTTCGCCTGGCGCCGTGTTCACGGCGCGAACTTTCCGCGAACTAATAACGGTTATATTCCATATTTCGGCCTACGTCCAGGTGCGCGTAATTAATCGTGATAATCCCGGCGTAATGCAGCACTGCCTAACGACATTATCTTCCATTGCCTTGCTCCGCACCGACGACCTTGCTCATAATGTCCAAATTAGTTCTACCTGACGTTCGCGAAATGACCGTGCTCAGGTGTACACCGTAGAACGGGACCGGCGCTTAGCTGGATTTCGAAAATTGTTGCGCGGAGCGTGAAGCATCGACTTGTCGGCCCCCCCCACGAAGGGGCCATCTTTAAATCTCCGAGCGTTACGGTACGAGGGAGAACGACTAATTGTTGAATCGTGCACACGAGTCGGAGGAGCGAGAGGATAAACAAACGGGGGAAAAAATATATATATATATGTATGTATGTACGAGAGAACGAGCGCGAGTTACACGTTAGAGTGCAGTTTGCGAGTGAAAGAGATCGAGCGAAAGAGATTTACGGAAGCGAAAGAAGAGATTGCTTTATCCTCGGTTGTACGCCGCGATACGTCGATTTCTATCGTTCGTCACAGCTCGACGGTATTTATTGTACATACATTTTCTACACAAGTTGACCGTTATCAACGTAATAAATTATAAAACAATGGTAGAGAGGAGCCGTTTCTCCTTTTCCTGGGGAAAAGCACGGACGATCATCACGGACCACGATACATACTAATATCGCAGCGTTAGAATTGCCGCTTGCTCCGAGCGTAATCCACTACAGTAGACAGCTGTTTCACACATATTGTACACATTGTCAACGAGGATAATCCAATTCTATAAATAAGGAACTTGATCGTGTCGAAAAGCGGCGCCGACGCGGCGGCCGATCATGCTCGATTACGAACGTCTCGTTCTTTGATGAATCGGATGACCGATCGTCATGGGAATTATCAAAATAATCGGTCGTCGCTAATGCGAAATTTTCGCAGGGCGTCGCACACAGATTTTCTTTTCTTCCGGCGAGCGAGAAAACCGGCCACGTGCCGGTTTACGTTTATAATATCGATAGTACACGTTAGACGAAATGATGGATTATTTCATGTGATGTTCGACGAATATTGTCTCTGTCTGTTACATGTATGTATATAATATATATGTATATGTTACGAACGTCGCACAATGTTAATCTCATTTACGGTTGAATAAAGTTTTCATATAAAATTACGTCTAGACCACTTCCATAAGTATTCGGACACTGATCATCTTCTCTGGGAAATTTAAGTACTTCTCCAATGTTTAGTACCGACAAACATATTCATGTTTATGTTTGAAGTCTCGATAGACACGAATCATCAATTATCTGGAGAGTACAATGATTTCTCTGTATATGTCGCCAAGGCCTGGATGATAAACGTCGCGGATTATCCCCACTACTGCGAGGTATACCCCGTGAGGGGTACCGAAGCTCGAGAAGCCTCGAACGCCGAGGAGTGTAAACATAACACGGCTCCTGGATATGTCTCCTGGACGCTACACGACGCTGGCAGGACCCGTGTTGTTGACATATATCGAGAATTCACTGTATTAATTTCCCATCTGTTGAGTATTCATTGTCCGTCAGTTGCATCACTTCTATTACAATTTTTTCTGTCACAGGAAGAGGATTCAAGAGGGTCGGTTCGAGAAAGAATATGAATTTCACTTTCCAAATCCCGGTATACAAATTTGAATCGCGTGCTTCGGTCACAGTACTTTGAACCGAATTTTCAGATCACCGAGCCTAAATTACAACGGTCCGAATCGACTAAAAAATGAATATGTAAATTTCCAAAGGTCCATAAAATTCATTCATCGGTCCGGCATTTGTTTCGCTTTTCAGATCGCCGCCGGCTCTTAGAATGTAAAAGCGTGAATTACTTACGGAACGGGCATTCAAATTTCAAGACCGCAGTCTATAAAATTGAAGCACGTGCATCAGTCAGGGCGCATTTATTTCGTCTTGCAGATCGCCGGATCTAAAATTGAAAGGCGTCAATTAGATAAGGAATGAGCATAAAAATTTCAAGCCGGCGGCATATCGGATTCATGAGGCATCGGTCGGAATACTTTTATTTCACTCGTCAGGTCGCGGCATCTAAAATTTAAGGCTGCCAATACGAAATTAAATTTCGCATCCTATAAAATCCAAGCGGATTCGAAATCGAGCGGATTAATTCCGGCGCTTTAATTTTGAACGGTCGTGTCACAGGATTGGGAGACGTGGAAAAATATTCGTGTGATCTTTGTGCGTTTATACCGTGCGTAACTTTGCAAAACACCAAGAAACGTTTACACGAACAACGTTTTACTGGAATGTGTGTTTTCGTCACAACCGTTCAGTAAATTTTTTCTTTATTCTAGGTTTCATCGAATAATAAAAATGGAGAATTCGCATACGATGACAAAGAGCTTTCGATTTGATAGCATGTGTCCACGTGCTGGTGGACGGTAGTTTGCGTAACAGGCGCAATCGTCCATTTAATCGTCGCGACGGGCGTTGACAGAGCTATGCAAATTTAATCGCGAGTTTTCTATTCGCGAATTTATAAACGCGCGCCGGCTGGATTTATAAGTTTCCACGGGGCCGATAAACTCGCAGCGTTAAATTCTCTGCAAGTATTAACGAGCTCGCCGCAGAGCAACGAGAGCCCGCCGCGCCGCCAGAATTTTATCACCGGCACGAGTTGTACGTGTTGCTCTTCGTTGTCGCGTTCGATATCGTGAACGCGGTTGTATGTATGTACATCGAATCGAATCGAATCGAATCGAATCGAATCGAATCGAAGCCGGACCGTCCGTGAACAACGCGCGGCACGCGATTCGTTTGGACACCGATAAAAACGGATGATGGACGTTGAAGTTAAATGGCACGGCAGTCTTCGATCCTTCGTAACTTCATCTGAAATTCACTGCTGTGCCGCGCGCTTTTATTTCGGGCCTCGAAATGTTTTATTTCTGGTTCGTCAATTCTTTTAAATGCAAGGAGCGATCCTAAATATACAGTCGACTCGTTTAAGAATTATTTCAGGGGGAGTATTCGACGGGAATTTATACGCGACGGTATTCTCTCTTTGTGGAATTTTCATTTTGTTTAATTAAAAATGGTCGCGGTCGTTCGAGCCGGTCCCTAGAGCACGATGAATTGGCTCGAATCCAGCTTTTCGATATGCATTTTGTTGCATATCGATAAGTTAACCTGATCCGGAGATATGAAAGCTCAAAGAGCTCCGCGGAGTTAATACTGTAAGGTATTTCCTGAATGGAGGTCGTGGTACGCGTGAATAATACTAATTACGACGACTCGGCGAATGGCCTCTGTTAACGAGCCATTGTCAAATGCATGAATATTTTCTTCAAACGTCTTTCGCGATCCATTATCGCGTCCTGGGAAATAGATAGCAGCAGGTAGACCTCACTTTAAATAATTTGTTCCTATTAATCATCACCCCTTTTTGCAATATTAGCACCTCGTGCTGCAGCCTTTTGCCACGCACTATTTCATGCTTCAATGCTTTTAGCATCAGCTACAACTCGCAAACTTTAAAGCACATTTCCGACAGTTCGACCGGTTCCCTGTAATGTGTATTTCGAACAACAATTATATCTCGATTTAATAATGCCTAAATTCAAATCCTATTACACCAGGTTCGATTATAAAGGGGTAACTAATTCGTCTGCATTTTAGTAAAATTATTATCCAGCACACAATGTTTATTTCGCAAGCAGGTTTAACGTACACCTTAAACGTCTCTTCTATTTCCACGAAAAAATTCCTCTGTAACATTTTCTCATGCAGAACTCTCCGTTTTTCTACGTCAACAAAAATGCAAGGGACTTTTCAGCTTCACAACAAATATACTACAGTAATATTAAGTAAACCGGGGACGTTTTATGCAACGTAAAAATTGTCTTAATTGGAAGACAAAGGGGCTACCTACACATCTATTCCTTTTTAAAATAATTCTAGTCAGTTGGAAATAACGGTACAGCTTTTTAAAATATTTAAATATTTTTACTGTTTCACAATTGATCTACTCATTTCCATTACAAATGCATAGAACGTGCAGTTTAATAATAAAATATAAGTGCACATTCAGATTCATTGTAAACAAAAAAATATCTCGAAAATTTTCTTTTGCACAAAGATCAGTCTGACAATAAGCCGAAAGTGCTCTGCTCGGCGTTCATAAAATAAACATAAAATATAATCTTCAGGGACAAGGAACGGTACATCCTGCATATTATATTCCTTGCTGTGTGTCTGCGGATGAGGGGGCGGGGGGGAGAGCGCGTGTACTCCTCCATTTATTACACAATGTATCATCGGTTCCCCGGGCTCAGTCGTATCACATTTAATTCCGATAAAACGCCCTGTGGTCCCCGTGTACGTGCAATAAGTAATGAATTGCGCCTTGACCACTTTTCCCGGGGCACAATAGACGGTGTATTTCCATTCCCGGGCAACATCGCGGCCCGTCTTTATCGAAGTAAAATAGCAGCGCGGAACGGGACGGGTTCATAGGGCGTGAGCACTTTCATTCGGTGTGTCTCTCGCGAGAATAATTCCACCGTGACACGGTTCGACCTTCCCGGCCGAGCCGCGCCGATAATGGCTGCATGCTAATGGCATTGTTTGCCACATTAAAATTACCGCTTCATTCGATCGCCGCTAATTGATTATTACGCTGGGACCTGCGACTATTCGGGGATTCCGAGTCTATTGATCGTCGCGTAACCGTCACCGGGATCACGGCCGTCTACCAGAATGAAAAACCGCGTCCCCATTGTTCACGAGGATGATTTTTCACGCAGCCTCTTTCACGGAAGACAGTTGGGGGAAGATCGATCGCGAAAACTGCGGCCAAATGAAATTTCCAGACCCTTGATAGTTTCCTCATCTGAGAAGACGCTCTAAATCTGTCCTCAATTATCTGTACATCACCGGGCACGATAAATTTCCAATGGAAAGCTGTCCCATCGAATGAGGATTATTGTAGGAACACCAGTCCTTTGTAATCCCCGTATCTTGAAAATTATGAGCTTCGCATAATTCTCAGCACTTTGGGAATACTACTCTGTAATCCCGACCATCTGGGAAATACTAGTCCTTAGTAAGACTTAGTTATCCTAGATTTTGGGAAAACTGACCCTTTGTAATCCTCAGCCCTTGCGAATACCAAATCTTTGCAATCCCCAGACCTTGGAAAAGCTGGTCCTTTGTTATCTTCGGGTCATAGGAATACTGGTTTCTTTGATAGACTCCAAACTTTGGGAATACTGATCTTAGTACCGAACCTTTGCAATCCCCAGCCCTTAGGAGTGCCAAACCTTTGCAGTTCCCAACTTTAGGAATACTAGCACTTTTTGATCCACAACCTTGGGAACAGTGGTCCCTTGTAATCCTGACATTTAGGGATACCAGTCCCTTCCTAAATCCAAGATCTTGGTAATACCAGCTTCTCATAATTTCGATCATCGGACACGCTGAATGTCCAACAGAAAGGTGGCCGGTCGAAGGAGAATTTCAGCCTGGCTGCACCAACTTGTCGAAAAATTGCTTCCCGCTGTGTATACATCTGGCAAATGCGTTCCAAGCCCCGGCGTGTTACGTAAACATATTTTAAAAGGTCACAAAGCTATCGCCTTGGGCCTTGCCTGCCTCAGTTTGCCAGTGTTTTCCATCAGAAGTATCAGCAGACGTCGCAGCTAATCCCCTTCCGCTTCGTCAGTTTCCGCGCAGAATTCGCTGAACAGTTTTTAGCTAAATACGGGTGGAGTTATGCTTACCTGTGCACCGGCAACCCTTATGCTAATAGCCAGCTACCGAATTACTTTCAATTTGCCTTGCAAATTTCAGATAACTTTGTATTCATTTACTTCATATTTATTTCATTTAATATTTAGAACTGTCTGATCATACCTTACGTGTCAGCAATCTCGGTATTAATCAAGTTGGATTTACACATGGAACTGCACGCGCGTAGCAATTAAAATGCCCCATTTAATTGATTATTCAATTTATCGTTTGAATTGCAGGGTGAATTAAAGGGTTATACGTTGCTCTTAGGATTTCTTGCCGGCGTGGTGCGGAACTGGTTTTCAATAGCCTTGAACCGAGCGTAGAACTTTCTTACGAACCTCTCATTAAAACCTCTCCCATTTACATCGAAAACCCGGCCTGGTAAAAAGGAGTTATATATTGAAACTCGCGCATTAGAATCTCGCAAAACCGATATTATAATTTCATACGGTTCAAGGATCGCTCGTAAGAAAATCAGGCTTCCGCTGCCGCGTTCCGACTCCGTTGCCAAGAGGACCAGGATTCCAAGCGTGACCTCATCTACCAGCATGTGCACTGCCCTTTGTCACCGCTGTCCTTTCATAGCAGTGGCCAGTGGAGAGAATATAAATCATACGAGAGATCCGTGGACAGCGCCAGTATTAATTCAATAAACTCCCAAGAGCTTACACTAATTAGCGTGGCTTGTTACTTCCTGCGCCCTTATCCGCTTTACTAGCCTTCAAAGAGCCTACCATTTGCAGAGGAAAGTTAAGAAGGACGCTACTGCCGTAAAAGTAACATAAAAACACACGGCCACTGCAACATCCTGCGCACGCAAAGTGTTCCCAAAAACATGGTGCAATCGTGAAAGAAGGTGATTCCACCTTGGCAAAAGTAAATTCAAAATATGAAATGAAATTTTCTCACGGAATCTACTTACATCCGCGGCAAGTAAAAACAGCCGGAAATCGTCAGCCGTGCCCCGGCAGAGTGGTAAACGGAGTAAGACGGTCGTAACGAAAAAATCTCATTTCGCATCGTTAATTCCTTATTGCAGGTCGTTCTAATTTTTGAGAACACCTCGCGCGCAAATTGAACCGTAAATATTGTGGTGTAAAGTTGTCCAGAGATTCTCCCGGCGTGGAAACCACCGAGAAAAGATCGAAGTTCACGCCGGGAGACTGCCTCGGGTGGTAAAGAGCTGGGAGGCATACGAAGGGAAACTTAGTTTCGTTGTTTTTTTCCTCGGAGGAACCATTTCCTGTTGACCCGATTCGCCGGATTCCGTCTTGGTCGAATCAACGTTGGACCCGCAATCAGCAGCCTGCGTTCGGGCGTGCTAAATTTGAATCGTTAATATCGTGTACCGACATCGATCGGGCCCTGGTCGTCATTATTCCAGAAAGATGACTCTAATCTATTCCTGCCGCCTCGTCAACGTGCCGGAGCAGCCCGGCCCCACCACCGTTCCACCGTTTCTGATTTGTGTCTTCGATAGGGATTACTTCGTACGGTCTCTGTCCCTGCGCAACGTGGTCCGATTCTATCAGCATCCGCAACAATATTCCCCACGTTACCAACTTGCCCCGACGATGCTGGAATTAACAGACAGGAGGCATTAAACTCTCGTCACTGTGTGCGCCCGGTCCCGCTTCTAGCATCTGTCCGGGTGAATTCGATGAATCTGAAACAGGACCGATAACTTTCCGTTCGAAATCGGACCGAGAATAGTTCCCGTTTGACCTCCGGGTATTGTTGTGCGATTGATCGGCTGTTTGGGGAGGCTTTTTAATGAAATTAACAAGTTACTAATTTATTTAAGGACTTCGAAACAATGACACCTTCCTTTAGGAACACCTCAGGATCTTGGGAATACTGGCTTTTTGCTTTGATGAGACCTTGGAAATACTGCACCCTATCTTGGGAATATTTTGCGACCCTTTACGCAGATTTTCTGTGTACAATCTGGAACATTGAGAATACTGGTTCGTTGTTATTTTCATGTATTGAAAGAGGTGGTGCTCGTCGCTCTTCATATTTTTCCAGACCTGGGGATAATACCTACCCATCGTAATTCCCATACACTATGGGAATACCAGTGGTCTCTTTTGCAATCCTCAGCACCTTAGGAATACTGACCCCCTTGCAGTCCCCAGTCCTTGAAAGTACTGACACTTTTTAATCGTCATCCCTTGTGAGTTGCGACCCTTTGCAATCCCCATCATTGATGATACCGATACCCCTTTGCAATATCCCCATCATTGATGGTACCGATACCCCTTTGCAATCCCCATCATTGATGGTACCGATACCCCTTTGCGATCACTAAAGTCCACGGAAGTACCAACCCTTTGACAATTCCAAAGGAATAATAATTGCCGTCTCTCCACCTTGCAATCTCATTATTTATTAGATCCCGTTTCTGTTCATTTGTTTTCGAAGTAGCCTTGAAATACCAATCACCCACATTTATATTTGTTGGTGGGTTGACCCTTAACCCTTTAAAAGCATTGTGTTGTTTAGACAATCCCTAAAGACCACATTTTAACCATAGAAGAATTTGACATTAATTCTAGTAGAAAAGGTTCGCGGTCACCCATCCCAGTTAGCACCGCTAGGTTGGTCGCTTAACCTGACATACCATCTGCCTAACCACATCCGAGCTACCCACAGACTGCCACGGCCATATTATGGTAGCTTTTAGTATACATACTACGACTCTCATTCCAAAAGACCTTCCTCTCCAGCTCTTACTATTCCACCATTCTCTGCTCTTATCAAATAAATCAAATTCTTTAATTCCCTCCGTTGAAGAAAGGTAGAAGTCTCTCGCTTCGAAATAAAACCGTTTTACCTAGTGGACTCCAGAGATTGCAGCCAATGGGAAGCAACAAATCAGCAAGAACAAAGCGGCAAAGATTGGCCGAAAGTTTCGTGCTACTTTCGCGCGCATAAATCTCGCAGCAAGTAGAACAAATATATTCTTCTATCTTCGGGAAGTAAATCTTACAATCGTGTTTCGCGCGATACACTGTTCCGGTCTACACTATTTCTAAAAACTGTAGCGGAATCGGAGCAGCCAAGAATCCCGGCCGCATTCCGTGCAGAGCAGCGCGTGATACGTTTTCGCGTGGACGGTTCTCATGGCACCGCTCAGACGGTTTTCTCGGTTTAAAAGGGAATCCGGTAAACGGTCGAGTCGTGACGACGAAACGGATACCGAGCCTCGGGACCGCAATGGATATACGCTTGTAATTCCGGTCGGGGACGTGCCCGGCCAACGAACTTCCGATAGGAACCGAGACGATACTTTCCAGTAATGCGAACCAATTTCTGCGCCCCGGACGTTCCCAGTTTTACGCGTCCTCTTCTAGGTAATCCAAGGCGGTCGCGTCACTGATCATTTTACGCTTTCTCGTTGATATGCAAGGAATCCTTTGTCCCGTGGAAGAGAGCCGAACGGTCCACGCGGAATCCTCTACGTAACAATGTTAAAATCGGAACGAGCGAGCGAGCGAAATCGCCGGGAGTAACCCACTCGCGATTCCTTCGGCCCGCCGCCAGTCGAACTTCCACGATAAAATTAAAATGCTGCTCCGACTACGCCTATTCGTCCTTTATCCCGCTAGTCAGCGATCACGCGCGTCTGGCCTGCTGTAACCTGATCTAGATGCCATTCGGACCAAGGTCAGTCAAGAGGGAGCTTTCAATATTTTTTACCTTGTAATTTATTGCACATGGAAGCAGCACAATGACTTCTTCCTTCTTAGAATCATACATGGTGACGAGAGAAAAATAATGGTTTGGCTAGGAGCACCTTTGAATGAAATGTACGGGATACTAACTTCACAAGAGTCTGTGCAAGGTTGACACCTTTCTTTGGTAATCCTAAGACCTTGGCAACACCTGTCATCGCAATCGAAAAACGCGATCAAAATGTTATCTATATCAAAGTGAACCACGTGCAATCGTATCTCTTCGCGCAAGGGAGAATCCCCTTCATGAATACAACAAGCTTCCAAAGCTTAGGGGCAAGTTATAACAAAGTTTCGTAAACAATGCGTTAACTAAGGATCTAATGAATATTAACGCGTCAAACTGTCGGAGCGCCGGTTAATCTAAAGCATGCACGGACCATCTACTATTTTAAACAGGATTTTAAATATTTACCGATGAATTTCAAAGAATCTCGTCTGTTCCTTGCTAAGAAAAGAATGAATAACGAGACACTGTGCCCGTTTCGTGTGAGATGAAAGTCGAAATCGCGCGTCCTTGCACAGCTGCAGCACCGTCGTCGCATTTCTGCATCCTTCCACCAATTGTCAGTCAATGCTCGATCCATGAGGGAACCTATTGTGGATCCGGTGGGTGGGTCCAGCGACGATACGAATTTTTATCGTGCTTTTGACGTTCCGCTCGGTTTCTTTAGCATTCGTTTCGGATGCAGAAGGATTTTCGCAGGGCCGGCGAAAGAAGGGGATCGAAATAAATCGACCGAATTAGAAGTTCGCGACATGAGAACCGAGACGGCGCGGAAGACATTCGACCGCGATCCCAGTTGGTAACTGGCTCAAGTTTTAATGCACTCGCGAGCCGATCCGGCGGAGGCTATTCAAACTTTATCTTCGCGGGGATCGTCATTCACTTCGTATCCATTTATTCGCCACCCGAAATGTACTCGTTCCAACCGGCATTCGTCTCGGTGTAGACCAACCGCGGAATCATCCATGCTACAACCAAGGAACGAGGAGACTATAAGTCCGAGTGAAAAGTGCAGAGCAATCGGCGAGTGCTCTTGTCAGTCAACGTCATTCCGGATTCCTACGGGTTGAAGTATTACATTGACGTTGCATTACTGTTTGCTAACAACGTTCGCTTCCTTAGTACCTTCTTCTTTCATTTTACCCTATGTCGATACCTATGATGTTCAATAACTTGTTAGTGCTGAATGCTCAATGTCTAAATACTTCAAAGGGCTAGTATTTCCAAGGTCTGAGGATTAAGAAGGAACCAGTATTCCCAAATTCTAAATACTAAAAAGGGCTAGTATTTCCAAGGTCTGAGGATTAAGAAGGAACCAGTATTCCCAAATTCTGAATACTTCAAAGGGCTAGTATATCCAAGGTCTGAGGATTAAGAAGGAACCAGTATTCCCAAATTCTGAATACTTCAAAGGGCTAGTATTTCCAAGGTCTGAGGATTAAGAAGGAACCAGTATTCCCAAATCCTGAATACTACCAAGGGATAGTATTTCCAAGGTCTGAGGATTAAGAAGGAACCAGTATTCCCAAATTCTAAATACTAAAAAGGGCTAGTATTTCCAAGGTCTGAGGATTAAGAAGGAACCAGATTCCCAGATTCCCAAATTCTGAGGACTACCAAGGGCTAGTATCCCCAAGGTCTTAGTATTACGAATGGGCCAGTATTCTTAAAATACATACTACATTGAAACGAGGCATTTGAAGCCTGGTATCACGGTTATAAACGTGATAATGAGTTTCTTCGCGGCCATAGAGCATAATGGACCATAATTGTCAGCTAATTTGCGATTCCAGATAATTGTGTGAATAATTTTTATGCAAACGACCGACTGTATTAACGCTCGCTGTATTAAGCGAGCCAGGCGTATGCTGATTCACTTAGACTGGTGGTAAATATTTTCGGTGCGCAGCTTTCGAGAAGAAATTGTGCAGAAAATTCAGCGCACAATTTTAGCTGCATACATTACATTTACATACATGTACACAAAGTTGCATACATAAATAAATATGGCCGGAACCGTCGAAAATTTATCCCGTGCTCGCAGCGAAGGGTTAAGCAAATGGATCTGCATATTATTTCAGCTTAAGACGATGCGAACGAAGCTTAGCGCCCGAAACATCCTACAGCCATCGATTTTTATGAAGCCTCAAGGTGCCTCGGTAGTCTAACAGCTTTTCCCTGCTACGTAGAGTGAGAAGTAAGCAAACACGCTAGTTACTTCATCGCTGGGGCAGAACCTAATTTATCCGCCCCAATAAGAAACTTCGCTGAACATCCTACCTACCTGAATGAATTAAGCATCCTTCACTCCCGCCTTGTGGACCTCCCACCGCGATATTTCACCGTTTCTGCAATTTATATGCATAATTCATCTAGTCGTGACATTGTCCTATCTATCTCCCTGATTCTTTTTAACTTTGCACGGGTCCGACCATAATACAGTGCGCCGGGGGATTCTTTGCAGAAAGTCGTTCGATTGCTCCGCGAAATTCCCCGATTAATGTCACGAATTAATGTCGCTTGGAAAAATGACGCGATCCGTATCGTTCGATGCAAAAAATCAGCATTAACATAATAAACGGTGTACCTGATTCGATGCCAATACAATACAATTAGTTTCAAATTAGCGCGATCAAAGCACCGAATGATGCTGCGCAAAATGAAATTTCTGCAAATTAAAAAATGCCTGGACATACTGAAAAGTGAATTAAGGTATTCTAATAGCTTCCCGGAGCATTTTCGCAAATTAAAGAAGTTTTAACGTAATAAACATCGTATCGGAGGTTCGTTTATAACAAACGGTTCGACGGCCATGCGAATTTCATTTCACCCAGATGCCAGCGAAAAATAAACGGAGTCAAAGCGTCGAACGTCGTTGCCTGAAATTCAATTTATTCAAATTCAAAAGTAGCCGGACATAATATAAACAGTGCATCGACACATCCTGTACATAATGTGCACGTAATGTGGAAATATACCGCGCGATCGACGTTGGTCAAAGCAAAGAAACCGCGATATGGCTGCACCTAACATAATTTACAATTTAAATAAAAAAAAAAAAAAAAAATCGCCACAGGGCGGCACGGCGTCGTCTGCACACGCGTTGTATCGGAGAACTGTTTATAACAGAGCGATTCTATTATCAGCCCGGCGGCCATTTACCACAAATTAACGTCGCGTAGAATAATGTCGCGCGCGCGAGACGTGCAGGACAAAGCGACGGACGCCGCCAGGTACAAAATAAAATTTGTTTCGCGATGTAAACTGCTAATGGATTGCTTCTGATACAGGCAAGCTAATTAGCGATAGGTGCTTACGCGCCGGGAGCTTGTGGTTCGTTATGCGATTGCTACGCCGTCTGCGCGGTGCATGCAACGATCCCCAATTAACGGCATTCAAATCTATTACTGTAAATAGGGCGAACGAGAGACGAGAAGGAGGACTGGATTTACTGAAAAATAGGTGAGTCGCTCTTTTAAAGCAAACCCCCGTCGTACAGAAGTTTAATTTCATTACCTCGGCGAAAACGTTTGCCATCGGCGTGACACAAACACGACCAGCGATTCTAAACGCGCTGAAAAACTTTCGCTGGGAAACTTTCAAAGTCCCACGAAAAACGGGAACGCCCCTATTACAAAATTTACGTGGAGTTGTCCTTGACTGGACAGAGACGTTTCGTGGGCTTGTTCAATATTCAGAAACGTTTAGATGCACGGGACGATTTGATCGGGATCGAGTTCGAAACACCTGGTTTCTGAGAATACTGGAAATGCAATCCACGCAATCTTCAGGCCTTGCGAATACTAGCTCGTTACAATCCCTGGACCTTGGAAACATTAGCCCTTGTCAGTTCTCAGATTTTGGGAATACTAGCCCTTTGCAATCCGCACATCTTGGGCATACTAGCTCTTTGTAATCCCTTAACTTCGGAAATAGTGACCCTTGGCAGTCCTCAGATTTTGGGAATATTACTCCCTTCTTAATCTTCAGATCTTGAAAAAATACCAACCTTTTGCAATCCTTAACCTGGGAAATACTAGCTCCACGTAATCCTGGGATTTTGGGAATACTAATGCCTTTTCAATCCACAGATTGCTACTAAAAATTTTTACGTGAAACCGTCCTCAAGTGGACAGACGATTAATGGGCTGGTGTGTTCAATATTTATAATAGAAACGTTTAGATGCATATTTTACAGGGATCGCGTTCGTTTACGTCCAATTAGATACGTTCGCCCGGTGAAATCCACGTTTGCGACGACGCGCTGATCGAAACCGGGTCTCGTCCATCTCGCTGCGAATTTCCATTTTTCATCCGGCCGCGGAATTTTCGGCGAATTTCCCGGTTACACCCGCTTTTTTGTCCAACAACGAGAACCGTCTGATTTTTCGGTCGAGAGGGTGGCGTGGGATCAGGGCGCGAGCGATTTGCATGTCTCTCACGCCCGCCAGACCCCGCCTCTTTAACGCGGAGCGGGGCCGCCAGCAAATTTTTGCAAAACTCGCGCGGATCGATCGCCACGGCCGCCTTGAGTGGATCGCGCGACCTGCACACTGGGCCAAACACCGATTCCAGCCAATAAAAAATCCCACTCGTCACGGACTGCCTCCTTTTCCAACTTTTACGCTATCACTTCAAAGAGAGCGTTTCAACTTTCAATTTCTCGCTGATTTGCATTGCGAAATAAATTTTTTTAACCCTCCTACTGTCGTTTGAATTATATGCAATTTTTATTTCTCTTTTAGAGAAAGGGAATTTGACAGAAGTCTGAATTTTAAGATGCTAGTTTTATAATAATGAAAATGACTAGACGATATATAAACCCGCGAAAACATTTAAAGAATCAAAAAATCTTACTGTATCACTGTTAGCTCATTAAAATTATTGGAAGAAGAAACGAATCTCTATGAAGCTAACGTCTGCTGAATTAATGCAGACAATTTTCATATTCCATAAAAGTCCGCAGTGTAATAATGATATACTCTGCTGTTACAAAATTCAACATGAACAGAGTATCATTAATACTGTTTTCTCGTTTAATACGAATTATGTTCATCCCTGGGAGACTCGCTCCACAGGTCGAACTGTGCCTGACAAAAATGATGTTCCTGTTATCCAGACATTGCAGAAACAGTTAGAACAATGGACCTCGGTATCGCGACACGAAATCACAGTACCGCAAAGATATACTGATACGGGGGAAGCAGATATTGCAGTCAGAGACGCTCGTCTTCCTAGTACCGTTGCATTTCCGATTTTTTATTAGCATGATTGTTTAGTCTATTGTGGGGCAGCGTAGTGTCCAAAACGAATTTGTTCTGACCCGGTCGGGTTGGTCGTGTGTAACAATCAGGGCTTATCACGGTTCGTCAGTAAAAGGCTGACGAGGCGTGGGTCAATCCCGGCCCGGTCGATAAGGTCATCGAGCCAGCCGGAGCGGAGTCATTTGCCGACGGTGCCGGGGCCAGGTACCTCGTTGAATTATCCTCGGTGACGAGCACGGGACCCGGCTTAGCGGTCGCATTAGGGACGCGAATTTTCATCCGGGAATTCTAGGCAGCTTGCAACGCCGGAAACGCGTCCTCCGGTCCTTGTCCTCTCGTCCTCGCCCCCGCAGGACCAAGGAAACACGGGAACGAACGAACGACGGCGACGATGGTGTGTGCACGTTTCGTTGGTCGACGTCATCGTGTGCTGGCCCAATTTCTGACGACTTTGATTAAAACGACCCGGCTGAATGAGAGACCGTCTCCGATCGAATGCCTGCGCAATTCCTGCTGCTGCAATTCGTGGGCACGCGTTAAGCCGCGTAGCACCTTTCACGGGAGCTTGGTGGGTAGCGCAACTCACGTAACACACTATCCGCCGGCTATTATGTCATAATTTGTTAAATTATCTCTACGGCTTTTTCGGAATCAAAGACAAAAACAAATTTATTTCTGATATTATAAAAAAGAATGGCTAAAGATTTTAATAAAAATATTCTTCTAATTTTTATAAAGTAATGTAAAGTACTGTCACTTTTTATGTTTCGCAAACCCACTATTAAAGGAGAAAAATGTCTGTGTATCTCGTGCACCTTTCAATTAACGTAGACCATTTTAATTTTCGTTTACAAATACGCAGTATAATAATTAGTCGTTTCAGAACGTGCAGCAAGATCGCTAATCCGTCGCATCGCGAGCAACTCTAAAGAAATGCACGCACGTGTAATCCCGCTCGGCATTCATGCGCGGCTATTTATTCGAGAAGCTCGCGACGCGACGTTCCCCTTTGAGGAGTTTTCTTCTGGAAAGCTCGTGTGAATTTTCTAAACGGGCAGCGAGCACATTCAGCCGCCACGGAAGAACGGAATAATAAGAGTGGTCGGCATGGTTATTTTGGCTGGGAGTTATCCGACAACGAATCGCCGCGACTAATTTCTCCCGTCGTTTTGGAATCCGTTAAACGTCTTATCGGTTTAGAGACAATTCTGCGGCGGGGTGCACGGTTTCGCCGCGGAATCAACGAGCGCTCCGACTTCCGAGAGGATCAGAAGTTTCCGTTACGAGCACTCGCATCCTTTTACCTCCAGATCCAGATGCATTCTTCCTGGGAAATAAGGATGATTATTCTCGTATTTGTTTGCGCGGAAGTTCGCGAGAGCTTGCAACGTAAGTCTCGCAAAGCTGCTTTGCCGGGACGTTGGATTCGAAAAAGACGGATAGAGAAAGAAAGTGAAAGAGAGAAAGAAGGGGAGGAAGGGCGAGGTCGCAGCAAAATTGACCGTGCATCTTGTATTTCATTTCGAGTACACACACCGAAATATTCTCTTTTACGCGGACGACGTTTAAGCGGGGGCGGAGTGCGTCTCGCGCTTTCACTTTGACAGGATTTTTATTTCGGAAATGACACTCTGTTTCGAGGGCGTGGGTGCACACACACGCGCGCACACACACACGTACGCGTGTGCACACAGTGGTAGAGAAGTTCTCGAACGAGGACGAAAACCGTGAAACGGATTGAAACTTTCGGGCGACGGTGTGCGTTCTCTGGTGTGCGCGCGGGCGACCGCGCGTAGCCAATCCGCATGAATATTTTTCTGCAAATGCATGTTGCGTCCGGGAGACCGTGGGAATATGTTCGCCGCGTATGCGTGTAAATATAGCACCGATGTGTATGTATTTCTCGGCGGATAATCCGACTGTTTCGTCAAAGTCGTTACCCGGCGGCGTATAATCCTCGCGGCGCGGCAACGCGGAGAAGAACCTCGTGTTGTATGCATAACGGCGTGAACTTGTCAGGCGGACGCGTCAAAACCATTTTACGTACAAGGCCGCTGCCACCGGAGATCTAATCAGACCGGAATGAATTTCTTCTCGAGTGTAAAGATATGCCTCCGAGGTGATCCGATCGGCGCGCGTGCACGCGTGCCTCCCCGATGATGCTTTTAAAGGGGCACGACCCCGACCGACGCGACGTCGATACCACTCGCTGATCGAACGAATATAGTTTGCCGAGCCTCCAGCCTCTCGCGAACGGAACGTTTCGCGCAACGAGGGTGCTGAAACTTTCCTGGAAAACAGCTGAAATGCCATAATTCTGCTGCCGATCCTCCCCCGACCCTGTTTGAATCCTCTCCCTACTGCTGTGCTAATCGTATTCTATTCAGGCACTCCGCGGTTGAATACTCGAGCACTCATTTGCACATTATTCCTTTACATACTCTTCTCTAATTATTCTGATATCACTTATATAGTCTACTGCGTTCTAATATCCTCGGTCTGCTACACCATTTACTCGAACTACTGGAATTCTTCTTTTCTACTCAGACACCAAACTCGAGCACTCGAGTTCTGTGTCTACCTGCCTATCTCTATACATTTTACTCTTCGTTCAATTATACTTGTCATCGCAGTAAAATATTTTCCATTTTCGCTTATTTTTATTCTATTCGTATCTTCGCCCTTGACTACAGGACACCGTTCCCAACCTCTTCAACGACTCTCTCCTTTTGTGCTGCCTCTCTTATTCTACCTATACATTATTCATCCTTCTACTAATCTACTTTTGCCTCTTTCCTGCCCTCGCTCAATTTTGTAACACCTCCGTCGACCAGGCACAAAGGCAATGAATTTTCCACGAGCAACGCAAGACACGCTGCCCTCAAAAATTAACCAACGTCATAGCAGCGACCTTAGAAAGCCGAGAGCGTATCCACGCGTCCGGTATTTGTTATTTTGTCGGTGTATGACTTATTAACTTTTCACTTAAAATCCTCGTGTCCTTGTATGAGCGACGAGGGACAGCCGGGGAACAGTTCCGCGACCATCAAATATTACCGAGGACGTCCTTTGGCGTCCCATGCTGTTTGCCCCGCAGTCTCCCACCGCATTCTCACGTATTCTCTTACGACCGGACGATCCTGCGTTTCCGTTTCGACTCGGAGCCAACGACAGTGATCATGGCATGTGTGCCTACACACGGAATTTAATACTGAATGCGTGTGCCAACGGTCGGAAAATCATTTCTGTTGGAAACAACTTAACGCTTCGTCTATCGCAAACCAATAGGATTTTGCAATTATTGAATTCGCTCGAAATTATTAGGGGTTTGTAGGGGCTCCCGTTGGGCGATGCTTTATGGCAGGGGCATTGATATGCTGCAGCAGGCCCGGTACGTAACTTTTTGTAGTTTGGCTACGGCGATGGGCCTGTCATCCCCACTTGGCTTATCAGCTGTCATCAGTCCCTTACCATAAAACACTTAAAATCGTTCGTCTCTTAGGCTCAGCGCGTCTGGGTGCTTGAAACTACAGTTCGGATGGTTTGCAGATGTCTGGAAAAACCCAGGGTTCGGTAGCCAAGCATGTGTGGCCTTGACGAATCCTTGGGCCTGTTTCAAGTACCCAGCCCCTAGATCCTCCCACCAAGCCCCCGAGGATTGAAACCCTGGAGTGGTGGGGAGAACCGAGGTTTGTTTGTAACTTGCGTCCTCCCAGTCAGATAGTTTGGAACAGCAGATCGCTCTAGGAAGTCAGATAGTTTTAGACATCCGATAGCTTTTGGCGAGTGACTGGGCTCACTCCTCGTCTGTAGTAGCATTTCGCTTGTGTATAGTTCAAATATAGTTAGTTGACAACCCCTTGTACTTTCATTTCCTTCCAAGTCAGGAAGGTGGTCCTCCGAGTTGTAGAAATCCTTATAGTTGGCACACACGTGCAAACACAACAGAACGATCACATCGGATAAACCACGGACACATAACAGGGTTAGTTGTTTCACGATTAATATTGTAAACTTACAAAACAATTGTAGGTAGATAATCTATTAACACGTTATCCGCGATTATTCCATGATTTTTGAAAGTCTGTGGGCCATGACCTAGGACCTTTCAGTTAAACCTTCAGCAGTCACAGCAATTTTGATCGGAAACCAATAATTCATCCCCAGGTCCCTCAATGCGATAATTTCGTTGGATTTTATCGTGTAGAAGAATATTTTTAAGCTTCCTTTTGGTGCAGCACAATTATTAAAAACCGGCACCGCTGAGTAATTTTTAAATTACTACAAAAACAGTTTCTAAATGTGCGAAACGCACGAATGTGGCGCGAGTGAATGTATTACGTGTAAATATAATGTATAAATTATTAAATGTACATATAATATATTATTTCATATGGACAAAATAAAAGAAGTCACAAAATATACGAGTTCTGGGGGGAGGGGTGACGGGGAGGCGGGAGGGGGAAGAACTTCGAGTGAAAAAGGTTAATAAACTTCCGACTAATAAAATGTTAACATGAATTACAGAAGACCAGCGAGCAAAAATTGCAGCCAATTAATCAATTACACGACTCTGATATTATCTGAAATAATATCATCATTGCAATACGTCCAATAAAAATAAAATTGCAGTAGTCCAGAGGCTGCAGGTTCCAACTCGCGATAAAAATTGCACACCGGTCACCGGGTGGACTTTTGTCCAGCTAGATCAGCGATCCATCTCGCAGTGTGCAGCAGCTGCACAGCTGCAATGACGTCTGCGGGGGGATCGATATTAAGCTTGTTAATGCTTCTATCCGACATACAAAAATAATTTTATCGTACGGCGGAGGAAACGGGGATAAATTGGATTCTCATTCGTTGCCGAGGGAAAAAAGGGAGAGAGCGTTCCAGGGATGGGGGCTTTAAGGGTGCGGGGGTGGTGTCGGTGCCGGAGAAGAATTCGATTCCGTGGCTCGCGCGGTATCGGCAATCATTATCAACACTTTACGCGGTATGACGGGGGCTGCCGTAGAAATTTAAGGGGGAAAGTTTGCTTTCAGGTCGACTTTATCGCGGCCATCGGGCTTTATTTCTGCTCGGCGAGGCCACCGGTACACGCGTAGGACGGACTAATCTCGCTCCGAGCAGATACTTTCGAATAAACGTCTTCCGGTAAATGTATCCGGGAAATTATACGCGGCCGTGATGCTATCGCTGCTTCCACTGAACCACGGGCACTCCTCCGGATATCGGTCGCCGCTTTTTAATAAAGATTTTAACCGGGCGCGTCGCGTGAAATATCTCCAGAGCAAATAGCCTGCTAGGTGAACTCGAACGGAGACCTTTAAAAGGCGATCAAAAAATTGCGAAACATCTTCCGATCGACCTGGAAAATTGTGGCCATCATAATTACCATTCAAAGAGTGATTGCCAATTGGCGGAACGAGGCAGGGATGCGGCACTATGCCGCAGTTGCGGCGAAAAGATTCAGGTTCCGTTTGGAGCGTGCATCAAAGATTAATGTTTCCGCATTGATTTTTGGTTATCAAAGGGGTCGAACCGTCTACGATTTATTGAAAAATAAATATTCGAACTATGCACGTCTTTTGTTACAATATACACGTAGACAGCTTGGATATTGAAATATTTTCAATGTTGAACTATTTTAAGTACGTTTCGAATGAAATACTATTTTAGTGATGTGCTAGATTGTAGAATCCTTTATTTTTTATGTGGCCTGCAGAATTTAAAATAGAATAAGCTGTTTACTATTTGACGTAATACTTCACCCATCCCTGATTATAAGTTCTTTCATCAGTCTTTCAGGTTGAACGAAGAGTTGCAGCAGGCGCGTTGCACGAGTGGCTGGGCTCTCAAACAAAAGACTTTTTTTCTGGGGGTATCCATGCGCCTCCGATGTACTGGACCACTTGTATGAAACGCAATGGCGGCTGCGTATAAAGCTAATGCCACGGTGTACCTTTTGCGGGACAATAACTTGCGAGGTAAAAATATTTAAGCGAGTGTTCCAGCATGAAAGACGATATTACAAGGAATTTTTCATCGTAGCTCGACAAACCCTTTTCATAGCAGTCTTCTATCTACGCTTTTACATTTCAGCAATATTCACAATTAGTCTTGCGGACAGAAAGAATCGAAATTGAATTTATTCTAACCAGCTAAGTATCTACGACCATTTCTTGTCTTCGACAGTGCATAAGAGTATAGTATAAAATCGTTTTGTCTTATCGGAGGGTGTACGACCACAGAAGGGTCTATTGAAGGCACACGCTAAATTTGAAGTCAATCGACCGAGCGGATCCCGAGGTTTTACAACAATCGTCCGAAGAAACTTTTCAAGAACCGCGCGACCGAACTTCTCGATACCGTGCCCCGGAGTATGTTACAACTTCATCAATTTTAAGAATCTAGGAGACACACGTTACCATCTTCGACTCTCCATTCTTCAAAAAATTCCAGCATCCTTTCTACCTAGACCACTCCAGGAGATTTTCATTCGACTCACCTTCTCCACGAATCCGATCGCCCGAAGAGACCCTCGGATCTGATTATCAAATGTGCTCCGGTCGGAAGTTGGGGCTGCGACGATCACTCGTTTGAGGATCAAGGATCGTCGGATGCTGAAAGACTGCACCTCGGGAAAGAAGATAAGAGCCGCACGGGGGGGGGGGGAGGGGTGAGATATCGCGCGAATATCCTTTGAACGGCACGCGAAAAACCGCGGCGCCGGCCCGGTAAGTTACTTAAAGATCCGAGATTCGACTGGTTCACGTCCCGGCGAACTTCCGATTCCTGGTTGATTGCATAAAGCCGGGTTTAAGGACGTTGAAAAAGAAGTTTCGCCAGCCGCTTTAAAACTGCTCGCTCTCACTCTTCGGAATTCGGTTTTGTTCTCCAAGTTGGGGGCGCGGGAAACGCGAACAGGCCAGGGAAGTAGCTAATATGTGGAGCAACCTGTGTCCCGCCCATTGGTTGGGCCTCTCAGAACCCCAACAGTCGATCATACGACCACTAAAATCTCGACATCGCGTGGATAAACGGCCGCTCCAAGATGATCTGCAACTCACCTACAAACTGCTACTCAAACTTGTACGTAACCAATCAGGACAGTGATGACACACAGAAAGGCCTTTGTATCGCCCCACTCCTTCAGTGAAGACAATCACAGACAGTCACGACAAAACCGAGAAGACAGCACAAGCAGAATCGAACACGGTGAGCCAGGATCGATAACAAGAAAATGTCGCGAACACGAGATAATAAACGATTGTTAGAGATTTGAGAATTGCTAGAATGTTTCAAGGCCATCTGAAATATAACTAGTTGACTCAAGTTTTGCCGCTTTAAAACTGCGTTCTCTCTCTCTGTCTCTCTGGAATCCTGTTTCTTTCGGTTCTCCAGCACACGTGTGAACCGGCGACGCGTTTGCGAAACTTCTGCTCGAACAGTGCTCGTCGGATTTTAAACGGTACACACGTAGCTCCGGAGGGTTGCTCCCCTTCTTACGTAAATGAACATCTGAAAGTTTCTCTCGGACCGGCGAGTTTTTCCGGGCCGAACCTCGCTCATCCCCCTCGGCCTCTCGCCAATCCTGGAAAGAGCCCCGGTCATTTGTAAAAATACGCTTTTCCCCCGTGTTTGCAGCATCCCTCCAGGGTCCAAGAGAGTTTTTCCCTATAGCCCATCGGCCGTTGTCTCGACGCTTGCAGTTATCGTTGCCTCCGGAACCCGCCTCAAGAATCCCAACTTGTTCTTCCTCTGCGGATATTACTTGTTGATATTGCGGCCGTTCTCCGTGCAACCGCGATTCCATCTTACGCTGATCTTCCAGGAAGTCTGACGAACTCAAATAAACCGCATGAGAGACATTTGATACGAGAGAGAAAGAGAGAGAGAGAGAGAGGAGGGGGGGGGGGGGGGGAGTGAGAGAAAGAAATAGAAGGGCCCCCGAAGTATTTGTTGGGCGAAACGTAACTGTGTGCATGGTCTGTTCTTCAAGAATTTTTTTTTTTAATATAATACGTAGAGTGATTTAAAATTTGAGGTATTATTTATGAACATTATAATGTAAACAAAAATATTTTTTATAAATTTTAATCGTTAATATCAATGGTGCAATGGCGGCTTGAACATGGCATCCTGTAAATGCGCCGTGCAGCGTACAGTGCACAAAAATGATTTGAAACAATAAAATCAAAATGGAATCGTTAGTTTATGCAAAAACGCACAACATGACATCCTTCTTTTATTAAAACTTGCAAAATGGCAGAAATGGCGAAGTTTTGAAAAAAAAAACGAATTTTCTGTTATGATTTTCTGTTAATAACAATGTTTCAAATAAAAGTAAAAAATCGGAGCTCGTCATATTGTGGCCAATTATTTATAGAATATATATACCATGTTTCATAAAAATCGAATAATCAGTTTTTGAGCTACGTTGCACGGCGTGTGAATTTTTTGTTTCGAGAAAAATGCGTTGAAAGTTTGAGTAACAGAAATATCGTGATAAAATCTTAATTCATTTGAACTTACTGCGGTTTTTTGCTAATCTGCGATTCCAGGACCATAGAACAGATCTTCTTCTTCTTCAAAAAGTTGTACTTCAGCTGTTTTTCTTCTTTTCGCTCCATCCAATACAACCGTTCGCTTTATTTTGAAAATAACGTACACAAGAACACTCTGATCACTTTCTAACATTTTTTATCGCATTCCTGAGGAAATTTCGTATCGATTTAAATAAAAATATATTGTAGGAATCTTGGGAAATGGGGAGATTAATCTCTTCGAAACACTTTACTGAATATTAATATATTTAGAAGAAATAACGATATATAACGCTGACACGATCAACACTCTTTCTCGCAAGGCAGTCGCAACTCTATTCTCTCCGCTCTTCCCGAACATCCACGCTTTATACTCTTTCACCCCCTTGCATTCATCTCGCTTGCACTCTGTTTCTTGCATCCGTCGCTTTCATTCTTAGAAATACACAAACTCTCCTATCACTTAGACCTAAACACTTTTCATTCACGCCTCCTCAGTCACTCGAGTTTTCCAAACATACCGGCACCGGACCGTCGCAACATGATCTGGTCGCCCGCACGCACGCACGCACAATGAACCATTCATCCCACAATATAATGCTAAAGAATTTCATTTTACACAAGGTTCCCCTCTGAATGTGTTTCTCACATTCCCTCAGACTATGTAATTAATAATTTGATGATGGAATCAATAAGGTACGATAAACAGAATATACACTTCCCTCTAAGTGTCCCGTATTCACAGCAAAACAATTGGAAGATTGCATAACAATACCCAAATTACATTACCGGCCACGACAAATAAATTTTGACGTATTTTGACGCTTCTCAACAATCTCGCAAAGTCCAGCAGGGACCGTGCGCGGATTCTACAATAGATAATGAAACCCGGCACCATGCACGGGGAAAACACGCGATTCGCGATGATAAAACAAATTAAGGTTTCATTTCGAGCGGCGGCGCGGCGTAATGAAAATACGCATTATTCGGAATATATTGCCTTCGATCGGCGTTCTATGTATCGAATATATCGTCCGATTCATCGCAATAGAATGAAACTTCTTCCACACGTGTGCCATTCTTCACTGTGAAATCAAATTTGAAGATTTCCCGGACGTCCGTTCGCTACGCGACCGTTATCTGTCCGACCATTGCTCGCTGTTTCTACTTGCGCCGCTCGAAGAGGGATCCCTGACGCGCGAGGTTCTGATAGAATATTTCCTCTTGGAAACTCCAGCTCTCTCGTGGAACGTAACATGACGCGCCTCTAGAGTTTTAATTGTTAATAATAATTACACTCTCTCATATAACCTCTCTTAATTCCTTGCGAGGGATTAGAAGCGATTACGGAGAGAGTGAGCGGCGCACGGTAATCCGTGTGAACCGGGAATAGTAATTGCATTATAAAATTCGGAGAAGCAGGAATAATGATCGCCAACATCAAATTTTCACCGTGGCGAATTACTTTTTCACATGTTTCGAACGATAGTGGAAGCACGGACTGGTGGCGATTTTATTCTACAAAAGAATGACGCCTCGTGTAAATGATTTATACGTCCCATTTCCTGTAGTTAAATCTATTCCTCCGGCTTTCGTTACAAACGGAAAACGGGGTGGGGATTGCGGGGGGTGGAGTGGGAGGGGATTGCAGGAAGGGGGCCGCAAATATTCCGTCACCGTGAACGCCGAGGCATCAACGAATGAAAACGCGCGACGCGTCGATGCTCGAATTTTCCCAGGAAAAGCGCGCTCGATACGAGAACAACGCGGCTACAACCGGATAAATGCGTTTCAAGTCTGTCGGAACGGCGCGTGTTTAATGAGTTTAAAATCTGGCGCTGACCCAAAATCATCCCCCCGTGGCATGCGTTCCGCCATATTAATTGCACGCACGCTTCGAAGCCCGCTCCCGGCCCGTAAGTAAACACACGGTTTTAGAACTAAAACACCGCGGGCACCGATTATTCTTATGATCGTCCGATTTTCCGTTTCGTTGGATTTCGTTATTCTTTAATCACGCGAACACGACGCGACACGTTCGGCGAACGCCGGGCGCAATACGGCAGAAATTCGCGCTGCAATAGAATTGTAGGGTTATGAATGAGACACTGTATTAGAATGATTGTTTAGAGTGACTGTGGACGCGACATTGTGGCGCCAACGTGTTTGGGTCCTGCGTGAAAGGAAGTCTGTTTGGGCCGAAGTGTGAAAGAAGAGTGTTTGGGTTTTCCGAATGGATGTGAAACTTATAGAGAGGGAATACGAGTGCGAGAGAGGAAGAATGAAAGTGGGCCTTGGATAAAAGGGTCGAATGCAAGGGATGTTGTGTCAGTCGAGAGAGAGAGAGTCAGTCGGTAGAGCGAGAGTTAGAGAGTAGCGAGCGAGTGTATTAACGAAGTATCGAGTTATTAAGAGTATAAAGGACTTTAGCGAAATCGGTATGAGATAACTCCACCCGTTACGTCACACCTAGGACGTAGGAGTTTCCATTAAAATATTCCTACAGAATGAAAATCCGAAAGAAATGATTCATTTCAATCTGCAGTGATTCACGACTGAACATTTTCATCGAGAAACCAATTACGCTTTTTCAAAGAATGCTCATTGTTCAGTTAATTTAGTTATTGTTTGAACTCTGTGCGAATTTCCAGTTTCGTTGCAGAGGGTCCGGTGGACATAAAGTGGGTGTTACATTGGCGCCTGGTTTAATTTATAACGAGGTTTTAATGAAATGTTAATTGTGAATTGTGGCATCACCCTGATTTGTAGATTAGATGTATCCATTTGTTTTAACGTGTGGAAGACCTCCTGTTTGGTAGACGGAAATTAAACATTTTTTTAGTAGACTGCGAATTTAAATTATTATTATTACTCTGAACTGATTTGAATTATTAAGAAAACAAAGACTAGCAGGACAATTTTTATTTCCCATAAAAATCGGCAGCCTATTCATTAGTGTTTGTTTTAGTATATTGGAGTGGCTTCTGGAAGGATAAAATAAATTATGTGAGAGTAGAATATTTGAGGCTGGCGTTTGTATTAATATACGGGGTGTCTCACCTAACTCGAGTATCTAAAATATCTCGCTTGTTTTCTATGATTAGTCAAGGTTCAATAACATTTCTTGAAACCCTAGGGGGATTATGTCATCGTTATTTCAGTATTTACATCAAATGTCCTACTTTTATGAATATTTCGTACAGGTCGTTGGATTCGTCTTGACCTCGGCTATCATATCGCGATAATAAAAACATATCATTCCACTTAAAAAAAAACTTCGATGATTTTGAAATCTCAAAAAATATAGCCTTGAACAACATTTTTTTGCCTATCATAATATTTGCCCCTCTGAACCAACTAATGTTTTTCCGTGACATTTTTTTCTATCATAAAAAACAAGCGAGATATTTTAGATGCTCGAGTTAGGTGAGACACCCTGTACAATAGATTGGTCATCGTCAGGATTAGGGCTTGACAGTTCTGGAATTAAAGCTGGTAATTTTTGCTTCGCATAAAAACCGCACTCGTCGCTCATCCTTGCTAACCCAGGTTCCGACAATTTCCAATATCAATAGATACGGAAACTGCACAAAGATCGTAAGTCAGATGATCGGAGAGGCCCATAAATATTTAGTATTCAATTTGAAAGCGAATCGGTGTCCCGGCTGGAGTGACACTCACCTCGGACAGTTCCTCCGGTGCCAATTTCCTCTTTATCTGCCAATGCCGCGTTTTTCGTGTATCGACGGATGGCGGAACGATTCGAATCGAGTTTCTGAGACAGTTCTTCAACGTGCGCCAGCTGGTTTGATCGGTACCGATGTGTCTTCATCGGATATGTGTTAGCGACGCTTATTTTTAAGGGGGATCGAAGCCCGACGCTGTGTCGGGAATTTATCAGAGGGACGGTGTTGGACGTGCTGAACCTCTTAGCCCTTCAGGGACGATCTGCATCGCACTCGCTCTACAGAATACATCGAACTCGGTTACACAAGCTGAAACTCTTAGGAGAACACTCGGGTACTACTTTCTGACTTTCCAGAATTCGAGACCAGCTGTGAAAAATATTGAAAGGAGGAGCTTCGATCTTCAAATCTACGAAGAAATCAGGCATGGAAAAACTTTTCTCATCCCAGCAGAGACGTTCGAATTCTCCAAATTTTCCCAGAAGTACCAACCCAGATCTGTGCCTCTTCTGCCTCCTGATAAGAAAAGACGTGGACCCAAAACAGTTCGCACCGGTTCACGTTATAGCCCATGTAAAATTTCCATCGTTAGCTCGTCGATTGCAGCGAATCGGCAGATGAAAACGTACACAGCGGAGGCTTGCATTCACGCCAACCCTCTCGCACCAGTTCAGACCCGGTTTACACCCTTTCGAGCAGCTCTTTAACCCCCGGCGTTCCCTACGATCGACGTTACGACATTACCAGCAACACGCCGGCGGCCACGCCGAAATGAAACATAACCGATTCATTTCGTGCGCCGCTATCGTACCAACGTCCGACAACTTGCGGTCCCGCAAACATAATTCAACCCCACCCACCCACACGCTCACACACGGGATCCCGGCGACCGGCCTGTAATCTTGCGTACGTTTCCAGCAATATCGCCGCTAAACTCCGTCAGCCTATACGGGGTGTCCCGGTAATTTGCTGGACCGTCGAAAACGGAGCCGCATGTGCCACTCGAACCGAACCGAATATCCACGATACCGAGGCCCCTGCTTTGTCAGTGATTTTTATTTGACGCGAGACTTTCCGTACTCCTCGGCGAAACCCACAGAGTTCCCTTTTCCGCGCATTTTGTTCGCACGAGAAAAGAACGTGCGAAATTCGCTGCTCAAGAACTCTGGCACTGATCGTTCCACCAATTTTCAAACAACCAATTTAAGGGATTTTATTCCACAATTACTGGAATTGGAAAAATCTTTCTTGCCAAGTGTCCTGAACTATAGCATACCAATTTTTTAGTGCTCCTTCAGAGAAGAAGTCATTTTATTTTTCATTTTCATAAGGCAACGCGTACCAGTCAATTTTAAGGCTCGGTAGATTTGGTATTAGAAATTGTTTAAATGGTGAATCACACTGTGAAAATGTCGTCTGCAAAGCTAGCCGAAGTTATAACCTGCATTTCTTTTAATTTAATAAGGTCCCTTCATGACAGGAATGGAACAGAAATTCCGTCAAATTTAATTGTCAAGCTTTCTTATAATAAATTGTCCATTATCCTCTAACAATCAGAACCAATCGTTCCAATCGAAATAGTACTCCCGGCACTCGTAAATAGAAATCAGTTTCCGTTTAAATCGCGGTTTAAAATTATAAATTTGCTGGTACAGCCGCAATCGAATTAAAATGCGTTTAAAAAGCCATCTGGCTGCTATCGAAATTGAGTGCACCATCCTCCGCCGGTTATTCATTCTTGCAGCGCGAAATGATTAACGAGCATCATGAAATTCTCGAGTTCGATGCCGGAAATATTTTTTCAGGATGCACGGTAATTAGCCGGTTCGCAAGTGGTTCTAGAGGTTTCTGTGCACACATGATTTCCGGTTGGTTTCGCGACACAGCCTGGCTGTTCGATCGAGCCGTTCCCGGCAACGAAGCGGTTCCTCGAATCGGGGGAACGATGCGCTTTCGTTCGCGGCTTTTGATTTACATTAATTGATTCCGGGGGGCCGATACTGCGGCCGGACGAACGATAACTATGACGAGATTCGATCTGCCATGCATATGTATAGGGGAGAGAGGCTGATACCGTGAGGCGATTTATGAGGAAAAAATGAATCCGGTCGACGCGACGCGATGCCGTGCGACGCGACGGCAATATTGCCCCGACGCTTTTGGCCCGAGGAACAAAGCGCGTTTATTACGCGCCATGACGTATGTTAATTAAGAGGATAACGCATGCATCGCGGGGCCGATTCGCCTCCGATCGTGAAACAAAAAAGACCGACGATTCGATATTGTCTGGTCGGCGTGTAGCACGCGTTTAATTAACAATGTCGCGTTTCGGGGGTGCCGAATGGCCACGTCCAATCCTCTCTTCATCCTGATTTTTCACCATTTCTTTTATCCCATTAGTCTTCAGCTCGTTCTCTCTGTTTCTCGCACGCGTTTCGGAGCTTTTTGTTTTTATTTAATCCCGTTTCGACTAATTAGATCCCAATCACGCGGCTGCTACTCGGGAATTTAAATATTTCAGAGAGGATTACCCAATGCTCCACCCTCGAGAGAACCGCGCTCTCGAAACCGCACTTATTCGAGGAAACGTCTGGCCAAAACCGATGAGAAATTCGATCCCGTTAAGTCCCATTCTCGTGGTACTTGGATTAACACTGTACAGTACCCTCTCCGCGCAGAAATTTCGGTAGCCTTTGACTCTGTCGCTCTGTGATCGGAGCCGCCAAAGCACGAGTAAAGTAGGAGAGAAGAAAATTGACTTGTGTTCACCGTAGTCGGTAACTGAGTCGAGATGTCGCCGTGCTGTAATATACTGAGGTGGGTTTTCGAGAGTTGATAAATTGTTAAACAGGCTCTCGAATGAAATATGAGGCGCGAATATGGAGAAAATATGGGACACACAGGCAAGTTCGAATAGCAGGTTCGGGACAAAAGATATCCGTCTGGATCCTAATTTAAATAGACTGCTATGGCCGAACTACGTTACGCGTCTCACCGCCCCTTTCGTCGAGTACTGATTATAAAAGTTAAGGTGAACGATGTCAACGAGAGAGAGAGAGGGAGAGGGAGAGAGAGAGAGAGAGCCAACAACGTGCTCTACGAAATGGGTCATGCTGCTCGAGGAGCGCGCACTTACCCCCAGGAAGGAATGAAATTATTTCTGATTCCTTCGCCGCGGTTATAAATGCTTCTTCGCCCCCCGACGACGCGATTCCGGTGAGAACACTTGACAGAGTTACAAAGACCCGATATTACATCAGATTTCTCTCCCGGCGTGGCGCAGTGGCGTGTTCAACGGTGCGCCAAGGATTTTCCACTTTTTACTAATAAATACGTGCCATTTATTTCAAGAAATTTCTGATGGCTCGCTCCACCCAGGGGCGGGCTTGGAATTTCTTCGCACGGCTATGAACGGACACGTATTGGACCCCTTTTGTGCGGTTCAAGTTCGCGAAACTGTAGAATCTTTTATGGCGGACTCCGGCGACAGCTACGTCCTCCCTCCCAGCGGGTAAAAAGTATTAACCGAGACTGCTCCGCTGCGGAGAAATTCGATTTTGTATTTACTTCGCTGCCTCGTGGCACCGCACTTCCTGCGCGAGCACGCGTTTCATTACTGCGAATTAAAATGGCTCGTCCTGATTTCGTTTTCACGCCGACGGGAATGTTTGTCGATCCTTCTGATAGAAAGATTCTTTGCAGATTGTGGTATATGAAAGCTCTCTTGCAGGATCATTTATTATCTTCATGTTCTCGGTATGTGCCATTTCTCTTTTTATCTTAATCAATTTTCAGGAACATCTGATTAATTTTGATAAACACTCTGCGGATCCCTATGTAAAAGCGGATTTTTATAGAACATTTCATTAGGACTGCTTCAAGTAAATATTAACCACGAATTCCTCGATTCACATTTATTCATAAACTGCGAAACTTTATGGAGTTGTTCATTTTCATACTGGATTTTATGAAAATTAGAATGAGGGAAATATGTGTTCCACTGATTGTGAATAGAAGGTTCTTTGTGGCAAAAATGAAATAAACATATTAAGAATTTATTAAGAGTTCACCTATGCGCACATTTTTCCATGACTTTCCGCAGCTGAATTGTTTTAATATTTCGTGAACGCGGTAGGTACGTTGCGTTTGATAAAACATTTAACAATGGGCAGCGAAATGAATGGTGCCGGCCGTGGTAACAGTGTGTAACATTTTAATAAACGCACCATTAATTCTGATTAATATCGTTAGCAGTACAGTCGTATCACTCTCTTTCTGACCACAACGAAGCTAAAACTTGCCTGAGCCGCTTGCAACAAACAGAAATGACATAAAAATGTCCTCTTCTGACAAACTGAACAGGCTCGAGTATGCAAAAATTCTTGCAACGTCACTATTATTTTCAATTAATAACAATATACCCAAAACAATATTACATGCACAAAGTAATTCGTGCCAGTCACAATTAATCTGTTGTAACTTTACTCCAAATGCAACTGTTTTACCTGCCATATTAGAGAACGATGTAAGACAAATCAAATGTTGACCAAACCTTCCGTTGTTAGTGAGTACAGTGAATTCTCGATATATGTTAACAACACGTGTCTTTCCAGCGTCGTGTATCGTCCAGGAGACATACCTGAGCCGTGTTATGTTTACACTCCTCGGTGTCCGAGGGCTCTCGACCTTCGTGACCCCTCACGTGGTATACCCCGCGGTAGTGAGGATAATTCCGCGACGTTTATCATCCAGGCCTTGGCGACATATACAGGGTGAGTCACCAAACGTTAGCACCTCAAATATCTTTGTTGTTTCTAAAGATACGTAAAATATGGTAAGGACAAAGTTGAATGGTACAATGGGGCTGACACGATGCAAAAAAAAGTTTGCTTTTATGTCATTTTTTGGAGATATCGAGGTCACCTTGACTTTTTTAAATGGAATCACCCTTTTTTAAACACCTACAATGATAGTCCCTTTCATTAGGAATTCAGTGACTATAATTAGTCCAAGCTCATTCAAGGTCAAGGACAGAAAAAACATGTGAAACTAAAATATGGAAGCAGAATACGTTTATCACGGTTGAGACTTATAGGAAATAGTAAACATACTATGGTCGTAGTTAAAGTAAACATACTAAGGTCCTTCAATGTTATTCAGCATTCTTATTTACTATCAGTATGTTGCCAAACGCGATTCCGCTATGTTATATTCGGTGACTGAAAAGTGTGATATGATCACGATTTACTGTGAATGTAGAAAAAATGCAGTGCAGGCCCGACTACTTTATGAAGAAAGGTACCCCGAGCGAAACACTCCTTCTAGAGATACTTTCACTAATACGTACAGGTTGTTTCGAAGTACTGGAAGTGTACATGCAAGACAGTACAAACGGAAGAATCCCACGACTAATGAAGACAATGAAATTAATATTTTAGCAGCTATAGCTGTCAATCCTCACGTGAGTACGAGAAAAATTGCCCGGGAAGCAGGCATAAGTCAAAGTAGCGTAATACGAATTCTGGCCCGACATAAATTTCATCCGTTCCACATATCGCTCCATCAAGAATTGCACGGGAATGATTTTCAAAATAGAATTAACTTTTGTCAATGGGGATTGCTTCAAAATCATTCATTTTTTTCTAATGTCTTGTTTACGGACGAAGCAACATTTACTAATCATGGCTCAATTAATCTACGGAACGCAAAAATTATTGGTCTGTGGATAATCCGCACTGGCTGCGAGAAATTGATCATCAAAGACAATGGAGCGTAAACGTGTGGTGTGGTATTTTGAACGACAAAGTAATTGGACCATATTTCGTTAACGGAATGATGACGGGACAGAAATACGCTCAATTTTTGCAAGAAGATCTGCCAATTTTGTTAGAAGATGTCCTTTTACAAAATCGCTACGATATGTGGTACCAACATGACGGTTGTCCTGCTCATTATGCACGAGTAGCAAGAGAAACGTTGGATTCTCGATATCCAAACCGATGGATTGGACGAGGCGGAACAGTTTCATGGCCAGCACGTTCGCCTGATTTAAATCCACTGGATTTCTTTTTATGGGGTCTGCTAAAAGAGACCGTGTACACGGATGCTCCAACAACAGTTGAAGATATGCGTCAGCTTATCATCACAGCATGTACGAATATCACGTCGGATACACTTATCAGAGTTCAACATTCCTTCAGAGCTCGTTTACAACAATGTATCGACGCAGACGGCCATCATTTCGAACATTTATAAAATACAGGTATTCTGCTTCCATATTTTAGTTTTATACGTTTTTTCTGTCCTTGACCTTGAATGACCTTGGACTAATTATAGTCACTGAATTCCTAATGAAAGGGACTATCATTGTAGGTGTTTAAAAAAGGGTGGTTCCATTTAAAAAAGTCAAGGTGACCTTGATATCTCCAAAAAAATGACATAAAAACAAAATTTTTTTTTGCATCGTGTCAGCCCCATTGTACCATTCAACTTTGTCCTTACCATATTTTACGTATCTTTAGAAACAACAAAGATATTTGAGGTGCTAACGTTTGGTGACTCACCCTGTATAGAGAAATCTGTGTAATCACCAAATTTCCGAAGAACGGGCAACGAATCAATTTGCGCATCAAATACACAGAAAAATGGCACGAATTGTCAACTGAAATTTTGGTCAGCACGAGACACATGTTCCGAATGTTGTCCGCGCGTGCCATAAGCGCCGAAAAATCCGCGGCGAACAGGTGCAACAGTATCCGAGCAATTAGGATCGCGAACTCGCTTGTAAAACTGGCGCGCAACGTTCCGCAAACAGTGGCCATTTCCGGCGGCGCGAACGAACGCAGGAACGCGAGCAACGCGAAGATCTACCGCGCCCAGGGACGGTCAATTAACAACCGTCGAGTGTTTGTCGCGCAACGGTATTGTTCTTTGCGCTGCGGCGTACGCGGATGCGTGTGCGTCACAATTTTGGTCAGAATGCGGAGCGACGGGCGTCGATGGTGATACACCGTTGAGCGCCGCTAAACAATGGTCGGGTTCGTACGACGGCCGTAAATGCATCAGCATAAATCGTGCGCTCGATGGAGCCATCGACCGGCGAAAAAGGAATGGCGCTGGACAAAAGCTGGAGCGTGCGGGCAAAAAAAAAAGAGAGGGACGCGTGGAAGAGAAGTTTGTTTCGTTAGGGGAAGGGCGAGTGTATATTTCGTGCGAGCGGATTAAGGCGCGAAGCCACGAGCAATAACGGCGAACGTCGCGATGCAACGCGCACGGTTTCGATGGCCGTGTAAAAGCGCCGTCGAATTGCCCCCGTTTTATTCCGCTCGTTCTGTTTTTACTCCATTCTGGCGGGAATTATCCTCGCCGGGCCCGTAAGCCGACAGGAGACACCGCTCCGCCTACCCTTTGTCCTCGTTAATTTGTAATTAATTCGTCCAGGGCACACGTTCCCGCGGTTATGCGTCCTGGGATAGGTATCTACGCTCATTCGTGGTTTTTACGCGAAAAGAAGACCGTCCCGTCGCGGCGCGTCGCGTCGCGGCGGCAGGTGTGCATGCAGTCGTGTTATGCGTTGTGCATTGGTTGCTGCGGCGAGGCTCTTATTCGGGGTCGTTTTCCTGTTTGACTAGCCAACTCGAACGGCCGCCCACTCGCCAGCTTAATTTCCACGATCCTGTGCATTCGGGGAAATCGGTATGTGTGTGTGTGTGTGTGTGTGTACATTCCTGCGCATTGTCCCGTTCGCCACTCCGCGGCGCGCTGGGAAGAAGCTAATTAAGCGGGAAACTGTGATGAGGGACTCGCGATTACTGCCTTATACTTTATTCCGATTGATGGACTTCGGAAATGCTGAGATATGCTGAGAAATGCTATGCATTTCGGTTTGTCGGTCAATTTTGCGTCGCTTAGATCTGTTCCGGGATTCAAGGCTTGCGTGACGAGGAGCTAAGTCCTTGTTGAATATTGCCTTACATTTACAACGATCAGAAAATAACACTTGTAATGCACCAATTTTAGCTTCTACTTGACCAATGTTTCCAGGCCGGAACGGCGAAAGAAATTCTTTATTAATAAATTGAGAGAGCTCTATAATCGGTCGGGAGACCATAGAGATTTCCGAACCGGTGCCCGCACAGGCTACTGAAATCGAATACCGATTTTTCGAGCTTCCGGACTCGAAAGCTTCTCGAAATTCGAAGGCACTTCGGAGGTCTCGGTCCGGAAACTTGAGAGAACTCCTTCGTCCATTCTGCCCGTTGAATCCCACTCCATCTCACGTCATCCTCTGCGGTTCCTCGAGGATTATTGGATAGGCTTGTCGGGTCCTTGCTAGTCATTAATGACCACTGGAAGGTCTGCCAGGACTTCAATGATCTCTGGTAAGCGTTGCTTGCTCCGCATATTCATCTCTCTAGCGCTCCGATGATCCATTCAGGACTGCTATAAGGATTCAACCCGGGTACTTGGTCTATGAAGGATCAATGAAACAATGAATCCACCTGCTATTGTGTTAAATGGATCTTAGATTCTGTTAAAAGTAGCACCGTAGTCCATCAATCTTCCTATCTGCTGGTTATTAAAAAATTATACTCTGGCTACTCTGTCTCATTTAGTCTGAAAAGAATGAGTGGAAAAGATTAGCTTAGATCCGAGAGCCTTAATAATTTTTAATGGAAAAGGCACTCTGATGGTTTCAGTAGTTGGGGAAATTCTGAGAGGATTGGTAAGTCTTGCAGGTCCTTTCTGATTCATCTAGTGTCCTTCCTAAACTGTATAGACTTTTGAGAAATACATAAAAATCATTGTACTGAATACTTAAAAACATCAGTCGATCCTACAGGTCCTAGCTGATTCATCTAATAGTGTAGGTTCGGTTAATTTTTTGAGGATTACAAGGATGATGCTGCTTGGATTTAATTCTAAGGGGCCTAGTAAGTCCTACAGGACCTTTCTGGTTCATCTAGCAAGCAAGCTTGAAGAATTGAAGATCCTTCCAGAATTACAAGAAGGTCCACACCGGTGTCTAATTCAGAGGGGTAGCAACCTACAGTAATTTCTCTATATATGTCGCCAAGGCCTGGATGATAAACGTCGCGGAATTATGTCACGAAAATGCATTACGCATCCCCCGGTCCCCCTGGGAGGGGCACAAAGCTCGAGAGGCCTCGGACTCCGAGGAGTGTAAACATAACACGGCTCGGGTATGTCTCCTGGACGATACACGACGCTGGCAAGACCAGTGTTGTTGACATATATCGAGAATTGACTGTACCTAGCTTAGACAATCCTTTTGAAAGGTCCATATTCGCACATTTTGTCTTGCTTCTCAGTCGTTAATGATCTCCGGACGATAAGAGCTGTGTATAACTAAACTCTGGCCACATCCACGCTCTAGGAAGAAGATTAACCGTCCACAATGAAGTAAGGCAGCAGATTAGAAGTGTTCCACGAAAAATCCTGAGCCCGCAGTAACCGGACGTGTCGTGAATATGTAATACGATATACAAGTTTTTGCGGTAACCCGTGAATTATTCATAGAGTCCCGTTAACGGAGTTTAAACTGCACGCGTATACATGCCTTCCGGTTGTTTGAATCGCATTAATATTTATAATAACTTACGCGCGGCGGAACAACCAGCCTCACGGTTCCCTTTGTACGCGGGTTCTCGACGCAATCGCTTTTGTCGCAGCCGAGTGATTCTTATTAAATCTTCACATAATTTAACAATGCGACTGGGGGAGGGGGTGTCGCGTTCGCGAAACCGCGAAATTTTACTGGACCCGTGGCTCTCGGGGATCTATCGAGGAAATTTAAATAGCTACGAGCGTTCTATCGGTCGATTAACTTGTTGAGCGTTTTCGCGCGCGCGAAACGACGCGATTATTTCGACCGCGTTCGCTCTCGCGTCCGGCAGCGAGGAAAAACGCTGTAATCGGGAATGCGATGCCCGTCGTCGATCAATTAGCGCCCGGACACTGGAGATTGCTCGATGGTAGCAAAATATTCGCCTAAAGGCCGATGCGAATCGGCGGGAATCAACAGTGCGCGTCAAACATCGGGTCGGTGTCGATTTTCGGCGCGATCGAATTCCCCTGAAAGCTTTTCGGAATAACGTTGCTTAACATTCGAAAACGCGCGGGATGCCGAAATTCGATTGCCGATTCGAAACGTACGACGGTTTTCGAATGATTACAGTCGTCGACCCGCGGAATCGATTCTCCACCCACTCGATTGATTCCACTTAACCCTTACTTACCGGCGATTATTTCGCAATTTTTTTTTGAAGGCTATGGCTGAAGACATTTTAATGGATCCTTCAACGGTAATAGGAGTTTTAATCGTGAACCAATAAGTCACCTCCAGTAGTTTCCCAACGCTGACGCATCGGCGACCGTAAAAAGTGTACAGTAATTTATTTAATATAACGAAACGTAAAAATTTGATATTTATCGTACCCGTTACATTCCCGTATCGCGTACACGCGTTTCGCCGCGGTCCTTGTACAAAGGCACGCTCAATGTACATCGGCGCGCAGATTGATTTTGAAATTTGCGCAAAATAATTGCCATGGATGACGGGAAATAAAGGTAAATAATAAACTGCTCGACACGGTTTTTATTAACCTTTCGCGAGCCCATGTTGCCAAATCGGAGTGGGATTTTAATCATTCTTTTTATTTGGTACTGCTGTTCACAATCCGTTCGGTAGTACAGTTTTTAATAATAAATAACGTTTTGTGCGGAGATAAAATGATTTTTTCAAATCCGAATCGTTGATTTTTCAGACTGTTGATTTTCGATCATGTAGGTCTCCTGTTTCGTATATGTCAATGTAAATAAAATTGATCCTTCCTTGGTACGCTAACGATTGTTATTAACGAGATTTGGCTGGTGTTTTCAAATGGAATTAATTTTCAAAAAATCTGGCATATTGTTGAAATCCTGAATACATTATATGGGAAAATATTCGGGCAAAATTCTTTGTTTGAAAAATCATTTTGTCAATCGTAAATCCAGGCACTGGATTGCGGGCGTTTCCGCAAAATAATAATTATCTTATTACATACTGACATTGTTAAATTTTCTAATGTTCTGAGGGTTTGAAAATCTTAAAACGCTCAAATTTAAAGTGTTCATCAGCAGCTTTTAGGGTCAGGAATCTAATTACTGCGAGGGTACTGTGCCCACATTAGTTATACTTATTTTTAAAGAATAATGAACATTAAAAAGGAGATATATAACATATATATTAACTGATTTCCATGAAACAATTTAATATATCTTTATTAATATTCATTATCCTTTAAAAATAAGTATAATTAGTATAGTCACAGTAATTGGGCCCCTTGCCCTATATCTTTTTTAAGAGGACATGAGAAGCCCGGGGCAATTGTGTTAGATAGTATCAATAGAACTTCATGCCAAATCCCATTTGAATAGAGTAGGTAAGTATTTCCGTAAGTATTAAATAACTTTGTAATTGGATTACTTAATGCGTTGGTGTTGTCATTGAGTCTCCGACTATTAAATCCTCTGGCAGCTGCACGGAAAATTCTTGTGCCGAATAAAAATTTTTAATCGCAAGACAGAGAATGTCCTCAGGCGTGAAACTGTGTTATAAATCGTTTTCGCGAATAGAAAATAATAAAATACAGTATCCTTAGGTTGTTTAAATCTGTTTACGACTTTATACAGTGATTTCTCTATATATGTCGCCAAGACCTGGATGATAAACGTCGCGGAATTAACCCCACTAGCGCGGGGTATACCCCGCGAACGGTCGCGAAGCACGGGAGGCCTCCTGGACGATATGCGACGCTGTCAAGACCCGTGTTGTTGACATATATCGAGAGTTCAATGTCGTTGATCTCCTCATTTTCGCACGTTGCTTATTACATTTGAAACTGGCGTGTTGCTAAATCCATCTGCCGTGGAACCATTTTTCCAACGCTTGCCAACCAGCGCATTATTATTTTCGAAACACGGAGCGAAAGAACGGGGCCATTATTTTCGCACGAGCGCAACAAAATTCGCGAACCGGCGAAATGTATGGTTAATGCACGAAAGAGCCGTTGCCAACGGGGGTGGATTAAACTGTCTTTTGTGTCAGCGACGTGGCCAGGTGACGTGTCCAATGAAATTGCCGCGGATCCCTCGATATCGGCGGCTTAACACAGTTCCTTCGACTCGGCGCGGCGGTGCGGCGGTGCGGCTGCGGAAAAACACGCGAAATTTCCTGATTAACGGGTTCTCGTGTGGCTCGAGCAAACGACACGCATTGACTCGAGCCAAGTGCATGCACGCGTGTGTCTGTTAATCTGGGAGCTTGTTAATGTCAAGGAGCACGTCAATGTAGCAATCAGCGTCGCCGGGCGAATAAATAACGCCGGTGTCTGAAACGCTGTCGCGTTTCTTCGGGTTATATCGAAGTCGCGGAATAAATGTGAAACGCAACTGTGACACGAGAGGAGAAGGGGGTGGGAAGGGAGGTAGAGGCAAATAAGTGTTGCCTCTATCAGTCACGTCCGGTTTATCGAGTGTCAACGAACGTATTAATCATCCGAGGCAAGGAGATTGCAGCGCGAGCAGATTAACATTAAACGTGCGACGTGTTAATTAAATCCGCTTTTCGAGATTGCATTCCCCGTTTTATCCCGCCGACGGAGATAACGATCTCGCGTACAGCACGCGCGAACGATCCTCCGCTAAACGATCGAGCCTCGATAAACAAACATTGTCAGAAATTGTTTATCGTACGGTCATCAGATTTGTTGGCTCGAACAAAGTCGCCGGGACCGTTCCACGATCTTATCCGATTGACCGTGATTAATTCTGTTAGTCTAACTCCACTCGACGGTGCCTCGGATTCGTGTGCTAGAAAACCGATATCTACGAATCTCATTTCATTATCGCGAGTATCGACACAATCGATCATCACGTACGAGATAATTGCCGGCCGAGCGGGAACGACTCGCGATAGCGCGATTCGTGTACAGTCAAGAGTCCTTGAAACACAAAATTCCTCGGCTCTCGGGGGAACAATGCGATCTCCAATCTAAGATGTTTCTGTTCCTCGTTTTTCCGTCGTCGAGTCTTTTTCTTCTAATTAGCCGGGCGCGGAGCGCGGCCTTTAATCGTAACGGATTCCTCCCGTTGCGCCCTGTGTACGCGACGGAAATCGTTTGCCCGAATTAACGTGCTCGATACGTATTGTCCGGAAAAAGTCTTTACGGGGCCGGGGTTCTTTTGTGGGCCGGGCAATTGTTTCAATTAATTAAGTATCGGACACGCGACGCTGCACTGCGGAAGAATTACAATCGGCGCGGGCCGGCCCCCAAATCAGGATTTAGCAGCCCGGGAACAATGCGAGCCATTTCTCTCGGATCGCAAAAGAAATTTCATTAATGCATTGCAGGCTTTACGCATTTATGACGACAAACGATATCCTGGAACAACGAAGAGATTAAAGGAATCGAAGGGTCTCTTAAAATGATTAACCGAGACAGTTTGCACAATGGCTTCTTGTGTAGCAGATCGTTTTTATTTTGCAGATCGATCCGCAGTCTACTCGTTGGAGATGATGTCTTGTTAACAAAATATTGGTAGTCATGGCGAGGTAGAACATAAAATAAAAGTACGTAGACTTAAGGAACTTTTTACTCGGCAGTAAAATTTTGCTCCTCAACCCTTCGTACACTATGCCAGAGTCATTCGGGACCCGCCGCGATCGGGATATGCACGAGCGACCGTCAATATGTACAATTTTATTCCGATATAAAACGACGCTTTCTATTTCGAAATTAGAAAATCGCTACTCCCTCTTCTTCTTCTCCTTCTTCATCCGAAACACGACGAAAACCGGCCCCAAGCCATCGCCTAATATCGAAAGAAAACTCTAGTGAAATATCCAACTCGCAGGAGTTCGAGGGTTAATAACTCTTCTATTTTGAATCATATCGAAGTACTTTATTAACATTACGAACAATAAAGTTTTCCTTCTACACAACAGAAAATCATCCAGTTGAAAACAAATTGCAAGAATTTGTTTCTAACATAAATCAACATTAACGATGTATTCGTAACGAAATGATGAATGAGAAATAAGATCAACAAGAGTCTCGAAGACTCCACGAGGTCGCAGTTCAAAGTGCAATTCGATTCGCTGGTTTGCAGAAATTATATTGTGCCGGCTTTGTCACAGTTAGAATCTCGTCTTCGCGGATCTCGCTTTTGGATCGACGTGTAAATCCTCGATCGTACACATCAAGCAGATATTTTCCGCGAAAACACGTCCGGCCGTAATGACTTTATATAATTGAGCTTTGATTACGCGTTCAGATCGCGTCACTCGTTAACGCGATGCGTATTTTCCAGCGGCCCGGCCGCCGGATTTCCCCGTGTCAATCGGAATCGCCTCTGTGCAAATGAGAATTTAGTGTAAATAATATTTATCTCCAGACGCGTCCATCTATCTGCCGCATTTGACTCGGCAGTGTCAAACAATCGCCGAATAACTCGTTTCGAGTGTCGGGACGCGCGTGTCCCCCATTGAGCCCGATCGGATTACGAAATTCTCTGCTTTAGGACTTTGCGTCAATTTTCTAAAATATAAATTCCGAACTTACCGCCGGTGCATACAGGCGATCGCTCGCGAAACAACGTTACACTGCTCCTGCATACAGGGTGTCCGAAATATTCTTCGCATCCAAATAAGAAGATAATGCTGTGTAGAGGAGTGAGCCTTTTGGAGCTTAATTAACACTTTGAATGCCGAAACGTTGCTAAAAATTCCACAAAATAAAAGCAATTTATTGCCTATTTGGATTCGCTATAAATTTGTGTGAGCAATTTTGCCTGGGGCACTCGAAAGTGTCGAAAAGTTGTGATAAAAATATTTGAAAGAAACAGTCGAATATATTGACTCTTGAGTGTGATGAATTGGTACAGAATATCAATGATGCGTTTACTGAAATAAACAGAATAGCAACACACTTCCCAGAGCAATAAATTCGGAATTGGACCGCAGTCAATTTTGCACTGTCAAGAACGGTGGACATTTTTAGACGGAATTGTTGGAATACTGTTTGAATCACGTATGGGAAATTTATGACAAAAATATTTGAAGGAAAGTCAAAAAGGAAAATGCATCGAACAAGAATAGTCTGCTACTATTTCTTTCGTGTTCTGTATTTTTATCTCAACTTTTTAATCATGCTCTAAACTACCCATGTCTGTATAACATTTCTTTCTTAGATTTATAGAACGTATCGACAGCGTTCGGTTGTTGTAATCTCGGACACGTTGTATTATTCACGGCTCGTACACCGATAAAACATAATTCCGATCAGCGTTTCGTGTTTTATATATTTGCGTTCCAGCGCAAAAGTAATTTATTAGGAATCGGAGAATTTATCTTCTGCTGGAAAACGTGACCTGTTGTGCCTGTCCGATGCTTGTAATATCGGCGGAAGGTAGATCATTATCGCTGTCTTTCTGTCTTGAATAATTATGAAAAGCTAGCTAAATGTATTTACAGTTCTTGTACCGTATCAAAACTAGTGTTTGTAAAATACGAGGGATAGCCGCAGCAATCGTTTCAGGAAAAGATGTAATCAAATGCGTATCTGTTCTGCTGACACACACTTCGGGATATAATTACTATCATTCGAAGAATATTAAAAACACGCGAAGTGACTCAACATAATAACAGTCCCGTTTCCAGAGAAAATATTCACATATTATTTTCCGTGGGTGATTAAATTGTTATGAACAGATGCAAAAATTCTATGTCACGTGCAACTGACGGATTTCACATTTCTTCTTTTACAATTCGTAAAGTTGTAGAAATACTTTCTTGAGAAATGCTTCGGTATAGCGTCATTCCAGTACATATTACCATAAAAATCCTATGGAATCTGAATTAATTAATTCCTGCTACAGTAAAGTCTTGATCTAAGCCAAATCCTCCGTGACATACATCGTGTAGGATTAATATTTTCTTGTGACAACGTCGACCGCGCCGAACGTAGAAAAGGATAGCGCGTGTAAACACGGACCGCGCGGCCGAAGGCACACTACATGCCATCAATTAAGCCAATTAAGTTGTGTTTAGTGTCAGTTTAATCAGAAAAATACCACAAATAAGTTGGTGAAAGTCCCATGAAAAAATAATGAAAAATAAAGAAGTTTTGTAATTGGATTAGTAGCGGTTCACACCGATATACCCGACCTGGTATCTAATTACGCGGCATGTTTACACTTTACACTACTCGGCGACCAAGGTAGTTCGAGCTTCTTGACCCTCGCAGGGTGCTGCCCTTCCCCCCCCCCCCCCGTGGAAGGAATAGGCAAACTGACTAAGATCGCGTACCTCCGTTCATCTTAGATCAAGACATTACTTATCACAAAGAAATATGCATCACCTTCGTTTAGGGCTTGGTAGTTCAAGTGGCAATAAATTAAGAATAAACGCCCTAAATGCATAAAATCCGTAGTCTAATCATTTCAAACGAGTGTTAATCTCAGTCCGCGACAATTTAATCACGCTCTTCAAGGATCGAATCGCAGGAACGTTTGGGAGTGTGATCACGCCCTCCTGCCAACAATAGCGGCCAGCTGAAGAAAGAGATTAGGCAGCGCGTTTCTGACGCTGAGTATGGTGATGATGGATGTGAGAACGATCGCGATCGTTTGCAGTTCCGTTGTCCCGGACACCCTGGGCAGCCACTTCATTTGATAGCCGAGGATCTGCGCGGCCATGCCGAGCACGAGACAGGCGATGCCGAGGAAGTTGTGGGCGAACTTGACGATCACCGGTTTGATCAGCTTTCGGAGTTTGACCGCGACAAGGACCGGGTAACCGCAAACGGCCAGCACGAGCAGGATGACGACGGAGCTTATGCCTAGGATCGCGTGAACGGATCTGAAGTGGACCGATTTCACCCGATACATGATGATCACACCGGCTAGGATGCAGCCGAGGCCCAGGGCCTGCAGGACCCAGTGCACGTGGCTTCTGGCTCGTCGGGAGATCGGCCTGGTGATGATGTTATCGCCAGCCAGACACATAATGCCCTCGGACATCAGCAGGACGTACTGAAAGCGGCAGAAGAGATCGAGTCGTCAGGAACGGTGGAAGTTGCAGTCGTTTCGCCAAGTCGTTAGAACTTCTTTGGCCACCTCGGGACTGTCTCTGGCCGCTGGCTGCGGGGTTGAAAGGGCGGGGAGAGAGAGAGAGAGAGAGAGAGAGAAACGGGGAGAGAACCCCTCGGGGTCATTGCAGAATTTCGATTTCGCGTTTCCAGCCCCAGGGTGTGTAAGTGGAAAATAAATGGAGCAATTTGAATCGCGCGCAATCGTCCCGCCGTCGACGACGCCGAGACCCCGGCAAGGTTAGGAACTTCTTCAACCCCCTCGCTTCAACTCCTTCTTCTTCTTCTTCTTCCTCTAGTCTTTCCAGCCAAAGAAGTTCGGCCGCGCTTTTTTCGACGATTAAACCGCTCGAAAAATTTTCGCTCGCACGGAATGAAAGTTTCGCGCCCGCGCGCGCCACACCGAGATGCACAACGCTCCCTGCACCAGTGATTTAGCATTCCCTCAAGGAACCCGATTCCCCTCGGCGAAAAGTATGGCTGCCACGTAAATTATCTTTCCGCCCGTGGAGCAACCGGCTTCCGCCGCGGCCAGCGTTCGACAATTGTTTCGCGGTGACTGTTTATCGCCCGGAAACTCCCGGACCGGTTGTTTTCTACTTTGTTGTTCTTGCTCGCGGCTTGCCGACTTCGGAGACCCCGCGGAAGTTTGTTGTAATTAGACCGAGTCGAAGGCAACGGAGTGATAGCAAATTTTATCCCCATCGCGAGTCGTTTCCTCTGGAATCGCAATCAACTGTTTTAAATTGTATTACGGTGTTCGAGCGGCTCTGTCCCGTGGCTATTTTTGCGGGATGTTAATTACACTGCGCTACCCCAATTTTAGTCCTGGTAACCTGTTGATGAACCTCCTGTATTATTAAGACAGACGTTTTTATTTGCCACCCTCCCAATTAGAATGATATATATATATATATATATTTTGTTATATCAGTTTGGATGTTTGAACATGTTGAATAAATGTTTAAAGAGAGCAACATCGTTCAATTTATTTCGAACGTTCATTAAATGATCTGAGGCAAAATCCAACTACACAAAAATAACAGTGGGATTGTAGATTTCATTTTCGATTGAGAAAATAAAACAGTTTCTCAGAGGACTGTCCTCGCTGATGTTGAGAACCGCTGGCAGTAGCTCATAACATTTAGAACTATTTTATTTTATCAACCGAAAACGAGATCTGCGTTGTAACTTTTTTGGACGGCCTCCAAGAGTAAAATGTCTGCTCTATCGTATGGCGCGGTTAGATTTTTCCTCAGACTTTCCATTTCCAAAATAAATGGGAAGATGTTCAAGAAAATTGTCGAATCAAATCGTCTCACTGTATTGCTCAGTTTAAACATTTTTCAAACATTCTCGGACATTCGTAGTGCTGTAAACAAAAAATATCATTACATTTGGGAGACTCTACAAAATTTTTCTATGTAAAAATCAGCCGTGTAGCTTCTATGGATAGGCCAATAAAAATTCCCAAAGTTGAAAATCCATGGGAATCGTCCAAGGGGTTATCGGAACGGAAATTTTGTTGCACGGAGTTATCGGAACCGGGAAACTTCGTTCGGAAGTGTTGCACTTTTTCGCGACGAATACGATTTTGACGTTACGACTGTTGGGGCAACCATAATTTCCTCACGGCAACGTCTCCCGCTGCGACGATTCGTCTTTCCCACACACTTTCGCTTTAATCGACTGCGTAATTTTACAACGATCGTAGACAGCGAGAGAAATCGAGGAGATAACGGAAACGATTCGCGATGCAGCGCAAGGGAGCCGGTGTAGTTCATTGTGCACAGCCTGTAATGGCGGACCTAATTATTACCCGGTGAGGAAACGTGACTCGCGAGCGAAGTTCAGCCGTTTACCGGGGACAATTTAAAGGGTGTTATATTTTGACCGGTGCTTTATAAAAAATTGCGGCTCGCACACGTACCCCGACGGTGCATAATGATATATGCAGGTCCAGCGTGGACGCACTCCGAGCCGAGTAGAACAGAGTCAATGCTGTCAAGAAACCGATAAGCACGTGGTTCACGCAGTCGATTGTTGTTAAATATTTCTGCTTGCAGGTCGAAAACTCGGAGCTCGACGAAGTGGAGGACTCAGGATCTATGATCGTCATCGTCTTCAGAGGGTTCTGCGAACCTACCTCCATCGATCTGGAAAAAATTAACAAGAGCACTTAGTATTACATTACAATTAGAAAGAATTTTCGTCAGATTTTTAGTCAGAGTTCGAGCACGAACTTTCTTAAAATATTATTCGATCGTGCGGGAGATATTTTTTCAGGCATGTTGATTGGATTGGGTCGTTGAATTCCCCCCCCCCCCCCCCCCCGATATGCATAGAGATGACACAATTTTCGTCGAAGAAACAAGAGACTAATCTTTAGAATGTAGATCAGTTTAATAAAATCGAGTACCCTTGCGAGTATCCTGGCTCGTACGTTCCCTTTGCACGAAACAGAGAATTCCATCGTCGCGGAAAGATCTTCTAATTTTGAAAGCCGGTAAAAAGCATTGGGACATCTATAATGACGCCTATCAGTGCCAGCCTTGACATAGTCGCGGTTTAGCAATGATCTTTCACCCGATATCTCAGGAATTCAGCTGTCTACGAGCTTGACAAATATTAACTCCGATATCGATAGTAGACTGAAAACTGTGATACAGGTGACTCTTTCGGTTTACAAATGCTGAGCTCATAAATAAACAAGTGTGTAAACTGGATAAAAATCTAAAAATTCAAGCATTATATGTTTATTAAACATCATATCTAATCTCTGGACTGTGGATCTTCATTGAAAACAAAAATTGTCCAAATCAAGATATTTATACCTGCAATCATTTTATTAAACCATAGGCAATACAATCGTGTTTTTTACATCGCAAATTTTCACTGTTTCATATTTTATCTACTCATTCTTGTCATAAAATCCGCAGTCTCCTAGTCACTTTTAATATTCGGTAAGATATTTAAAAATTGAGTTAATGGCGGGGGTACTTTGTTCATTTTACAATTGCTGAGCTCATCGAATAAATTTCTTTGTATCAAAAATTTCAATCAATTCAATTTTCCACAGTATTGCTGATCTTTAATTCTGTTTCTTGCGTCATCGTTTGACATCGCATGTCGCCGAGTTTACATGTTGCCGAATTGATATTATGTACGATGAGTGTTCCGTCTTGATCAGAGTGACAAACTTGAGGAGAAATCGTGCGAGGAGCCGCCGACGCGGCAAAAGAACGTTTCTAGTGGTCAAAGCGCAGCGTCGCGATAGTAATTACTAGCCACGATAAGGGGAATTACAAGCGTGGCCAGCTGTGTGTTCGAGTGATTACATCTGGGAGCGCGGTGGTGCTGACCCGTTTGAAATCGGGCCACTGATCGAAAGGAAAGGAAATGAGTCCGTTCATCCCTCGGCTCGACGGAAACGAAAATGCAAAAGGTGCGCAGACAATAGCAATTCCGGTTCCTGCACGACAAATCGGTTTGATTGACCAATCCGTTTGTGGGAAATTCGAGAAACCGTATCATACTCGCAGCAAGCTCAAGCATTTTGTTCAGGTCCCATTTTGTTGGGAATATTCTGGACAATCAAATTTTCCTAATTTAACTCTAATTTTTTCTGTTAACACTTCGAGTGCCGCGTCTCCCAGAAATGGGAGACAGAATTCTTTCTCTGGATTTGCAATTAAATTTTGAAATAATGGAATTTTAATATATCCAGTGTAGCAAATTTTGGAAGAAGGTTGGTAAAGTACTCTCATTATCATACATCTCAACTTACCAATTTTCATTTCGTTCAACAAATTTGATTTTATGGAATGTTTGAGCGTTTTATAACATTAATAAAAATTGTTATCGAAAAATAAATGTTGTATTTTAAAGAAGAGATAGTTATGGAGTTTTTGAACTTGTTATACTGTTACAACGATGTGAAATTGCTGCGAAGTCACTCCTATATGCGATATTCTGATTATATTGCGAAGATTCAAATTGACGGAATCCCGGCGATTGAGTGAAGTCGATTTCCGGATCGATACTGTGGTTTCCGGTCAGTAGGAGTGGTCGTTGACAAGAAGAAGATCGAGAGATTGAACTGGAACGTCGGAGAGTTAAACACCGTTGCATGGTCAGAGAAAAATTACGAATTGACAATCAGAACAGGCTGAATTTATAAATTTACATCCTCCTCTTTTCAAAATGTGTTCTTCCGCAAGAAGTAGTCGAAACCTTCTTAAGAATATAATAGAATAACACAGATGCAGGTCCAGGTTGACTGATATTGTAACATTTTGGCACTGAATTGACACAAAGAATTACTGTATGATCTGAAGTAGACTCGGAATGGAAGTGTAGCACCGCAATTCCGTAATTGCGTTCTCATGGCGATCCGTTCGACGAGAAACGGGGAAAATCGTCCAGCGGTCGACGCAGTATTTTTCTTTTCGGTCGCCATAATCTCTCCGGGAAAATTGAAGCCAGTAAATAAAATAAGCAAGTTCCCTTCCGGCCGAAAGACCGTCTCCGGCTACGTTACGTTCGTCTCGATTTATTTTGTCCACAATATAGTTCGTTAGCGCGCGCTTCCTTCGTCGACGACTTTTCCGCTCTCGAAATGCTCGAGTCGTCGTCTTTTGTCGTCGACGGAGTCGACAGTGTCACGCGTGTTGCGGCGCATCGTCAAAATCGTTGAACGAGCTCGATTAGATGCGAATTTTCCGGCCATCGGAACAATCTCCTTACCATTTCTCTTTCACTCTCTAACTCTCTCAGCCTCTCACTTTCTCACCCTCTCACTATTCCACATTCTCACTTTCGCAATCTCTGAGTCTCTTATTCTCACTGTCTCACTCTCTTATTCTCATTATAAGTTTTTTGAGAAAATCGAGTTCAAAATTCTGAAAGCAGAGGATTTCATCTTTCAAATGAGCTTAAATAGATTCTTCTACAATTTTTTTCGCGAAGTCACAACAGTATGTCACCAATAAATGAAGTTCAAGGTACACCAAAAGGAGGTCGATTTGTGAAGTCAAAGATACCTTCAGTTATCACTTCTCTACACGCAGCAAAACATTTTGGAGAAAATCAAATTCAGAGCTCTGGAAGCAGAGGATTTCGTCTTTCAAATGAGCTTAAATAGATTCTTCTACAATTTTTTCGCGAAGTCACAACAGTATGTCACCAATAAATGAAGTTCAAGGTATACCAGAAGGAGGTCGATTTGTGAAGTCAAAGGTACCCCCAGTTTTCACTTCTCTACACGCAGCAAAATGATTTGGAGAAAATCAAATTCAGGGCTCTGAAAGCAGAGGATTCGAGCTTTTAAATGAGCCGAGGTAGATTGCTGTACGATTTTTTTTCGGAAAGTTACAGCAAATTAAATATCGAGAATTTTCGAACGGAAATAAAATTGAAATTAATTTTGATGAAGAGATTCAATTATATTTTTGTGCATGAATCCTTCCGTTGAACGAATCCATTTCAGTGCTCACTCTTTTACTCTCTCCATTTCATGCTCTCTCATCAGACGGCCGACAATTAAGCGAGCGAATCGCAAAAAACATTTTTCGTCGGCGACAACTTTTCGTACGCTCAGGGACAACGCGAAACGAAATTGAAAAAATCGCGGAGACGGGAACGGAATCGACAAGGCTGAAACGAGAGAGACAGAAGGGGGGCGGGAGGGTAAAAATGGAAAGTCCGAAAATTCCGTGGGAATTTTAAACGACTCGTTAACTCACCAAACAACTCGTTTCTCCTTCGCGAAATTACGGGGGACGGTTTTTAAATTGCACCGGGAGCCACGGTCTCGTCGCAACGGCACGGTCAACGGTTCGGTTCGGTTCGGTTCGGTTCGCGTACCCGTAGACCGAGCATCGACGCCGATCCGAGCACGATTACTGTCATACTAATTGAGGAAATCTCAATCGATCGAGACACACCGCCTCTGCCGCAGTATTGAGCAAATTCTTTTTTCTTCCGTCTGGCCCCCCCCCCCCCCTCCTCCTCCCACGGGACCGCCGAACCAGATGATTGGAGCGCGGCGCTTACGTGACCACCGACGCGGCGCTCATTAATTAAAAAAGGCGGAAAGCGGACTGGGTACGTGACACCGATAATCAGATGTCACTTTTTTGCGTGGATGATCGCGCGGCGTTTCTATCACTGCTTCGCCGCGATAGTTCTCGCGTCGCATGCACCAGCGGATGCATCGTGATGCGCGAGTATTGGCGTTTGTACTGGTCTCGCAAAAACACGCGGCTTGCGACAACGGTATTAATCGTGCCACTGATTTCTATGGCTATTCTTACAGTCGTTCGTTGCTTTATGAAAGGGAAGGGAACTTTGCTTTTCTATGGGGATTTTTCTTGAGGTAAAAGTAGAGAAAATTCTCTGTTTCGTGAAAGTTAGAATAAAGGAAAGTTTCTTCGGCTGGGAGTTTCGTTGTGGTGAAAGTGAAAAAGAATTCTGTGTTTTGTAAATATTAGAAATAAAGGAAAATTTCTTTGATTGAAAGGCTTTTTCCGATATAAAGAAGAGAGAAATTTCTTTGACTGATTAGAGGCTTTCTATTTTTTTTTATTTTTAGGGTTCTTTGCTATTTTACAAGATTTCTGACGTTAATAATGAATGACGAGAGGGAAGCCTAGTAATAGTCAAGTCTAGTTATAGTCTAGTCCAGTAATAATCATTGACAGTGTACAGGAAAAAGTAGAGGGAAAAATATTTATACCCTTAAACTATAAATAATTCACTACCGTGTAAGGTAACGAGAATAATTATGGCGTGAATGGACGACATTCAGCGTTTTATGGAGCGTTGTTATTCAATCGAAGCCTTTTAGTCGATATTTAATCGATATTATGTAACCTGTGCCAGCTTGTTAACATTATGTTAGCAACAACATGCACTCAAGTACATTTCGGTGCTATTTACCTAATTATTCTGCTTATGCGTTCTACATAGTTTATTGGCAACGTGTGCTTGTGCATACGATAAATATTATATTTAATAATCTTAATCGCTTTACGATTCTTCATTGATTTATTGATATTCATTTGAAACTACCCCTGATCCGTTTGAACTCTGTAAATTGTTCACTGATTGATTATTAAACACTTTAGTCAATAGTATAATTCGAGCCTAGCATTATCCATCTTAATTTTATATTAAATCTAAGCGATGCATTAAAATATTTGAAAACTTGCGTTTGATGTATTCAAAAGGAAAATTTGAAATCGCCTCGAGCACAAGCATAGTAAAATTAATCTTCGTGGGTGAAGCTAATGTTTCACATAAAAATCCTCAAACGCGTGTAATCCTCAATCTGAAATGTTATTTAATGCACCTGCAGGCGGGCTGAGCGATTCAATGGCTGCTTTATGATTTTAGAAATGATATTTCCCAAATAAAAATACTGAATGACATTTAACGTGGATTTTCATTTCGTTTGGTACACAGTACATTTTATTGTATTATATAGTTTCGTGCATGTCATGTAAAATTAACATTGTACGATTTTCAGACATTTTATTCTCTTTCACTTATTTGTACTGACGCAGATTTTATTTTTTCATATTTTCGTAGTTCCTTATACGCTAAGTATATTGAACAACTTTTATCCCTGAACTTATTCTTTCACAGCTACGGTGGTTAGTACTTTCTTATCGTTACTGATTTTCTACGAGAACAATAAATAGAAACGTTATGAAAATTGAGCTGTTCGTTAAACAGTACGTGGGACTGCTTTACAGTGCACTACGTATGAATCAGCAATTTTTTAAATCAATTACAATTGGTAGAATTTAAAAGTCAGATTTTTGTGCAAACCCTGACTTGCATCATAATTGCATCAGAGCCGGGCAACTGGCGGCCCACGGGCCTCACTGTTTCTTTCCCCTGTTCTCAATGCCTATCAGCGTCTCCCACCATTCGACTGGTATCCAGCGTCGCCAGATTAAGACTTGTTCCCTCATTCTAATTGCCCTTTCTATCGCGCTATTCCCCACGCTTCCGTCGCGACCCGATCACGTGACGCGTTCCGTCTCTGTCGTGCGTACCCCGGTACTGGCAGAGAGAGGATAACTTTTTCCCCTCAGTTCGTGCTCCCTCCCCTCATCTGGCGACACTGCTGGTATCCTATGAAAGAAATAGCATGCGGCCCGCGGGACCCAGTTCCACGGTTCTGGAAATATGATAAAATCAAGCTAGCAGTGTGATGCTGAAGAGTGGGAGAACCGGCAAACTAATAATGGTAGGGGTGGCGCAGCGACGGCGGGGGAGAGGTCACCCGGTTCTGCTGTAGATCGTAGAGGCCTCGACGGTATTATTATAAGCGATCACAATTGCGTTTCGATCGGACTACATCGCGGTAACAGGCGTGCAAATAGAAACATTATGAAAATTGAACAATTCATTAATGAGTGGGTGGGACTGTGCATCACGGTGCATTACGTATCAATCGCAAAATGGAGTCGGGGTGGCGGTGTTTACGCGGCACACAATGCCGGCTCCACGCTTTCGCATAAATATTTGGGAATTATTTAACAAGCAAACGGAAATTTCGTGACGTCCGTGCCGTCATGGAATACGAAGCGCGCACGAGAGAGAGAGAGAGAGAGAGAGAGAGAGAGAGAGAGAGAGAGAGAGAGAGAGGGAGAGAGAGAGAGGTGGACTGCGCTCGTGTGCGGCACGGTTCGACAGGTTCGACAAGCCGGAATGGAGATTCTGGCGGGTGGTTTTGAGAAGTTGATGGGGATTAACGGAAGAATGGGTTCCTGAGATTGCCGTGGAATTGACCGAGAGGGCATGGAAATAAATACTGTACCGTGGAGGCTGCGACGAAAAGTTTGTCCGCCTCGCGCGTCAGGTGCGCCTCCGCGCGTCAGCCCGTCGATATTTCCCATGCAAATTCGATGCAATTCCGCGAAATCAGATTATTGAATTTAGATTCGATTTGGGAGGAGGCCGGCCGATAGAATTCTATGAAAAGTCCGGTGGAGGCCCTTTAAACGAGATTAATAAACGTTCCTCCGGCCGGCTCGTCGGTAATCGCGAATTAACCGATCGCTACTATTTAACGAGCAATTTATTTCGATTTAATTAGCCTCGCACGGTGTATTCAACTTTCCGGCACGGAGACTTTCCTGGGACGCGCGCGCGCGCGATCCGGCGGTTCGTCGCGAAGCGCGCGACAAGCGCAATTTATTTTATATTAATTGCACTAATTACCGGACACGATTACCGCCGGCCCCTTCAGCCCATTTGAAAACGAAAATAACGAATGCCAAAATTGGGTGAACAAATGAATTAATTCAACGCGGACGACCGGTGTCCGGCTTGTCCGGCCCGTTGTTTGTCATTGTTGAAATGCCTGTCCGATCTGTGAAACGCGCATCGGCAGACTGCATTTTGCGGCGCGTTCGCGAATATCTCTTACGCTCTCCCCGTTCGTAATATTAATGATGTCCGTAATGAATCTCTGCTCGGAACATTTTTTCGAAAACACTGTCCGGGGATTGCTTTTTACGTTCGGCCATTAAATCCATTAATCCTCGTATTAGTTTCGTTCGTTGTGCTTGTAACGCTCGTGTACCAGCTAATGCGAGACTGCTTTTGACTTTGTGTCCGATGCGCGTGAAAAATTTAGATGTTTCGGGGGGAAAAATGCTGTGCGGTTGTTCTAGCATGTTCAGCACCGGGATTAAAAGCGATGAAATGTTTTATTTAACGATGTTATGGTACTGATTCTCCTATCTGTCTCGTGGCAACAATTTCTCTCTTGTCTTGCGTGCCTTGGGCTACGAGCGAAGGCGTTGATGACTCAAACGGAGGTGTTTTGGAGTTGCTACTAGTTAGTCCGGTGACTAATCTTGGGGGATGCAACACGGTTGCAGCGGGCAAACAATCCGACAACTTTTACACAAGTCGCTACATTGTCTACTGGCGAGGAACTTCCATTTTTTTCGTTTAACTGTTCACGTGGAAACTGTTAGCCACTTTGCGGAATGCTCTTCCGTGTGCGGACCTCGTTACAAGGTTTACAAGCTTCTTACTAATTGCATTGCGAGACCTTTAACTTCGTACATTTATTCTGTACTTTAACCTCTGCAACAGCAACTACAACGAAGAACAAGAATTTTACGAGTCAAATTGACCCGAACAATACACGAGGATTAGAAAATAAATAGCTGTTAATAGACAGCGGATATTTGTGCAACATAAAAATTGCTTCAGTCACGAGGAAAGTGAGTTCACTATTCTGCCAATTTTAATCAATTTCTTTTATTTTCTTAAAATTTTTTCATTAAAATGTTCTCCCTTAAAACCTTCGATAAATTGCAGGTACTGTAAGAATACCCTAAAACTTGTTTAACTTTCTACCCCCTGGTACTAAATCCACAGTCCGGTGATCAACGAGGTGTCCAATAGGAATGTGATCTAAATGGGTGGTTTTTAACCTGAGGTGCGTGCACCACTGGGGGTGCGAGAGAAATTTCTAAATTTTCGATAGAAAATTTATTTTTCAATAAAGAAATTATCTTTCGGTAAATGCAATTTTCTAAACAAATAAATAGAAACACATTTCTCAAGGGGGTGCGAGAACTTATTTTTAGATTCAAGGGGGTGCCGATCACTGAACAGGTTAGGAACCACTGATCTAAATCAACGGCATGACCATGTACAAATTAAAATAAACGTTCACTCGTACACTAAAATTAGGAAAGCTGATTGTTGCAGGAGGATAAGAAAAATATTCCAGGATTGGCAAGCAAACGGTATCTCAAGGGAGATATTTACGGACCAGTCTGCGTCGGCTATACCATAACATTAATGGCAGACAGTGACTGTGTTCCCAAGCACAGAGACAAGTTTGTTCTAGCAGCGGTACCCTCCTTCATGTTTCATACAACCGGAAAGGAGTTGTACACTTTGAACCGGCAGAGCCCAACCAAACGATCGCTACCGTAGTCTATTGTGATCAACTGGACCGATTGGAATCAGCATTGGAAACAAAACGGTCAGCTCTCTGCTCGCCAGAGGCAGCAGAAGAGAGAGAGAGAGAGAGAGAGAGAGAGAGAGAGAGAGAGAGAGAGAGAGTCCTCTTCCACTGGGACAACAGAAGATCGTGTGTGGCTAAACCTGGTTAAACCAGAAATTGGAGGAACTTGCGGAGAAATTCAACCTCCGGTTGACCCATTCATTCTAAAAACGTAGGATAAACGAATTTCGCCTATTCGCGGACTCGTTAAGTCGCTGAACAATTTCTGGGCTGACTGTGACGGCCTTTTCTACTTGCTGGGCTTTTCAATCCGAAAGCCTGACTAATGACAACGCATTGATCTTATTCAACATGGTTCTACAATGAAGTAAATGTATTGCCGAAATCACTGTTCTTTGATTTTTATTAACTAATACAATATCTTGTTTCTCTATTTTACTAAATATTAAATTTGCTCGTAACCATTTCTAGTTTTCTTTTAAAATATTTTTACCGGGGATAATAACTGGGCTGCGGATTTTTGTGAAGATATGTTTGTTTTTATAAAAATTGCATTATTTTCAAGCTACAAGAGTTACATTACACATTTATTTCCCAATAATTGTAATAAGCTGAAAGTACTTCTACAGAATATTCGAATTCAGTAAAAGCTTTTACTGCCTTTACTGCTATTAATGTATTCGTTGAATAAACGTTTTTGTAAAACACGAATTCTTCTGCTAACCTGCTCCACTCCATTTCTAAAAATTCTTCCTCTTCAACTTGCACTCCCATTTATAAGCTTGACCAATTCTATTGACCCGTTTTCTGCTGATAAAAGGACCGTTTTGACTGATTCATTTTTTTTTTCCAATAATGACCAGATAAAAGGGCATTTCATTATCGAGCGATCGTGTTTATTCTGGTACGTTTATCAGCACGTCACGAGCGATTCCTCGGAAGGAATTCGAATCGAAGGAATTTGGCGTCGATCTCGGTCGGGATTTTCGCAAGGGGCGTCCAATAATAGTGGTTAATCGTGTTTTGCCGGTACCGGTTCCTTCGGCCAATTATTTGGCCACGGTGTTTATCCACAACAACGTCGATTCGCCGGCAGGTGTCTCGGTGCACGTATACGAGATAACGTGTCCGATTCACGGCCACGATTAAACGGCCGTCGGGTTTATCGTGTGCCGCCCGCAGAATCGAGATCGATAAAACCGTTATCGGTCTCCTCCACGTTTTTTTCCACTTCCTCTCTCTCTCTCTCTCTCTCTCTCTCTCTCTCTCTCTCTCTCTCTCTCTCTCCCAGGTTTCTGTCCAGTCGACCCCGGATAACGACAATACAGTGATTTCTCTATACATGTCGCCAAGGCCTGGATGGTAAAAGTCGCGGAATTATCCCCACTACCGCGGGGTATACCCCGTGAAGGGTCGCCAAGCTCGAGAGGTCTCAGACGCCGAGGAGTGTAAACATAACACGGCTCGGGTATGTCTCATGGACGATATACGACGCTTGCAAGGCCCGTGTTGTTGACATATATCGAGAATTTACAGTATTCGGTTAGAATCCTCGCGTTTTCTAGATCACGGGGCGGGAAGTGGGTCGGCAACCGGGCCACCAGAGAAAGAGGATTGTAAGTAAAATTAATTAGCCGGAGTAGTCGCGATATAGTGGTTTATCAATTTTAATTATCCCCGGCTTAACGAACTCTTAATTAGAAGCAGAGGCTCATAATTAACATCTACGGGCGCGCGATTTATTTTTATCGCCAGCTAAGGGCGGAAGTCGGCTTTCGTTTCGCGGGGATCACGTCACAGAGGAAGACGTTCGATGACGTAATACTTGCCGCTACTTCAACCTGTTTTCCGAGTTCACGGCAGTGTGTAAAGTGCATCCAGTGAATGCAATCTGATTTATCTCGTCCGGAGATGCGATTGTTGGATGCGTCGATCGACGTACTAAAGTAAAAAAAAATCGACTCTTCTGTCGACGAGAGATTCCTATTAATAAGTACGAAAATGCTGAATGCTTCGAATCACGTTGCTTTTCATAAAAACAGCGTCAGAGATCCTCTTCGAGGAAAGTATAAATTATTGTATCGCAGCCATCATTTTCACTGGACCGCGTTAATGATTATTGGAATTACAAATTTGTTTAATGGACACATTTTGCAGCCTGAACGGTTCAATGGTGAATTGCATGCATTCGAACCGAAGAAGAGACAGCTTATGAAAATATGAAAAATTTCAGATCTACGACCACAAATATCTGCGTGTTCAATGGGTTAAGGACACTTTGAAGATACTATGCGAATTGAAATAAGTTCGAGCAAGTCATAAAAGTCCGATATACTTTTACCGTAAAGTCCCACTTGCTGCACGACGCAATGAAAATTGCAATGATCTCCAAGTAAGCGACACAGGTTTGATAGGTTACAAGTGGACACTGACGACGAGTTTACTGGTCGTTCCGAGGCTAACGGGTTAATATAGATCCCTGTCGCATGAACGTTTCGAGTGGCCAGTTCCTATAAATTCATTTTTAGCTTTCCATTACGCTCGTCGAACAGTTATCCCGCATAGTTTCCTCGGTCTTTTCGTTTTACGTTTATGCCGTCCATTCCGTTCTGGAATGGAGGTGCTACGTCGTACCTGCCAGTCGTCCGTAACAGTTTCCTGTCAAATATACGATCAATTTCCGGCGTGACTGCCAATTTCCGGCGGAATAACAGAACGAACAATCCGCTGCTCTAAACAACGCGTAAATATTTCTTTGCGGGCTTTTTGTACCCACCGGGCAAAACTGGTTTTCCACTTATCCAGTCAAATTGGTTTCAACCCCTAAAACAGAGGCTGCCCTATTTTCAAGAGTGGTACGAAGAGTTCTTTTTCATTGAAACACGGTAAATCCGATGAAACGTCGGTGACCTACCGGTGGTGAGTTTTAGCATAATCCTCTGCTAGTAAAAAATTTATAAAATAATCTTACCGCTTGATACTAAGGCAGGGATAGTGGTGCAGCGTTGAGGGTTGGGTTCACTGTTTTGTCGACGGAGTTTCCACCCCTATTTCCGTCGAACCTGTGGAGGTTTCAGCCCCCAGGTGTCAGCACTGGCTCGTAGAAGATCGCAGGGTAAAATGCTGGAATTATCATCAGCTGCTGTTGGATCAGAAAAATAAATTCTTGGTTGACTTGTCGATGGTAAAATCTACTTCCGTTTCTATACTATCCTTTAAGCTAAATTCCAAAGAATTATAAATGTATTTACAGCTTCGAATATTCAAGATGATATTAAGGAATACATTGAAACAGGTAATTCTTGAACATATTTGATCAATCAGTTTTATATCATTTTATTGATCAATGGGACGTAACGTTGCGCAATTTTTCGAAATAATTCATGTCTGAATGTCTCCACGAGGCCCATAACGACCCCCTGATTCCGTCGAAACGCTTCACAAAAGAGAACATGGAACACAGGTAGCCCTGGATGTAATCGCCTTAACCGAGATTCCTGAATGCCATACCAGAAACGTCTACGCCCCATAATAGGTATTTGGCACACGTAATGATAATCCCATAATGCAAGGATCCGCTCGAAGTGGGCCGGGTCCAACGAATGTCGAATATCTTCCGCCTGGTGTGCATCGAAATCATATTTCCCCATTGAATACGTCGCCTACCTAGCGCCGGGAATGCGTCCGGGATCCAAAATATGCCATTATACGCTCGAACACACGTAAAAATCACATACCTTGCGTGTCATCACAATTGACACAACTCCCTACTTTTATTCAATGCACCGGTGTGGAGAAGAAGAATCGTAAAAGGAGCCCCAGCGATTCTTGATCTTATAAACGGGCGCAAGAAAATTAATTTTGCTTGGAGATTTTATAGGGAAAAGGGGCATCATTGCCCCGTAGGGCTCTGGTTTAGCTTCGTTAATATCGGGAGCAAGAATGCCACGCCTACCCAAGACTTCCTAGAAATTAATATCAATATTAACATGAATTATTAGCACATTGCACTGGATATTTGCAAAAGATTGCTCCATGGGGCACAGGTCTGCGCAAAAGTCAAGAGCAATGAAGCCACGCCTACTTAGGACACTCGCTATTGGATTCGAGCGAAGATTTTTCTATGGAACACTGCTCTAATGTTAGAAAAAGCAAGAACAACGAAACCACGTCTACTCAGGACATCGTCCACTGCATATCTTCAAAGAAAAACTCATGCAGCACGTCTCTGACTCCGTTGAAGTTAAGAGCAATGAAGCCACGCCTACTTAGGGCACTCCCTATTGGATTCGAGCGAAGATTTTTCTGTGGGATCCTGCTATAATGTTAAAAAAAGCAAGAACAACGACGCGACGCCTGTTTGCAGAACATAGATCAGGAATTCTTTCACTTTCTTGATTTCTAATTGCCCTCAGCTCCCGGGGCCAGCGCGGAGCGCCCCCAGGAGCAACTCCCGGCTCTATTTAATCGGCAGAGCCGTGTAGGAGAAGGAAAGGAGGCAGCTCGCGAAGCGACCACAAAAGGGAGAGGCAGGTGACACTCGAGGCCTAAATTAATTGCGACTTCGGCCGCGCGTCACAATAAACACAGAGGAATAGAGGAGAGCTGGTACGGGAAAGGAGATCGCGGCAGGAACAAACAGATATTTACATATTTACGGGGGCGGAAAGCAAGAAAGAGAGAGAGAGAGAGAGAGAGAGAGAGAGAGGGAGAGAGAACAGAAGAAAGAGGAAGAGAGGGAGAGAAAGAAAGAAAGAGAGCTGGCCGCGCAGAGAGAACAGTTTCAATTTGCATGATGGCGGTGTGGCTCCGCAGGATCGCTGTAATCTCTCTGTTCCCGTCCTCGTCTCCTCTGTTTCGTTTTCCCTTCTGTCGACGTCACGGCCACGAGAGAAGAGCAAATTTTATCGCAGCCATTCCGGGATTCGCAGTCAGACGGAAAGACGGCCGGGGGACCGAAGTCCTGGGAAGGCTTTAGCCAAAGGGGCGAAAGCTTAACCTTTCATATCCATGTTTGCACTGGGCGAAGCAGCGCGCGCGCGGGGCCAGGAGGTACGTGGTGGTCCCGGTTAGAGTCCGCAAGGACGGAAGTAAGTATACATTCGGCCTTTACCACTCTTTCTGTATCAACCTACAGACCTCCCGACCTCTCTCTACCTACCGACCAACCTTTTCAAGGCGTAATTAAATGGCGGGCGTGCTGCCACAGCCGCACGCTGCCACCCGACGACTCTGGCTTTCCACCGCGACCGTTTCGCGAGTCTGCGTGTAAACGTGCACGGGGAAAACCAGAGTCACCGGCTGGGAAAAGTGCGTTTAATCCCATTTGAATCCGTCGGTTTTCTCGACACGAGTGTCGACCGTGTGGTTCCACGGTTCACTAGAGAATCGCCGGACATGTAAGACCTCTGCTCTACCTTTCTTCGAGGAACACCGGCGAACGACGTGTCAAACCACCACGTTCAAACGAACACCCCGACGACGGATGATTAAACTGGCAATCCGACCGACCTGTTTGCCTTGGATTCTCCGTGGTTCCCTCGAACGCTGACAAGAATCGCCTGGCTAACCCTCGTTGCCATTTATTTGCATCTTCTCTTGGAAAATTTCTAACCCCCCTCCCCCAATGCGAATTAGTTTTTAACACTGACCACCGTCGGTCGAATTGACGTCGTTCCGGATTATTCAGTTTAGAATTGTCGGATTTATAAATTCTCTTACGTAGGAAATGATTGAATAAATTTCTTAAATCGAACATACAGGGTCATCCGTTTTTAAACGGCCAAACGTCAACCAGCTATAGAGGACCCCAAATGGAACAACTTTCACCCCTAACACTTTTTTTGATACGAAGTTATTTCATTCAGTCTCCACGGCGTGCCCCATGTCAAAAAAACCAAGATCCAAAGGTCATAGAAAAAAGTTGACTGAATAAAAAAGATGCCCCTATTTATTTTAAACCAAACAAAGGAAAAATCATCAAGATACATAATTGCAGTCCTAATATATTTAATCTTGTGAACGCAAAAAATGACGGGTTTTTGCAATTATCTAAAAATCAAGACCGAATCAAAAAAAGTGTTAGGGGTGAAAGTTGTTTCATTTGGGGTCCTCTATAGCTGGTTGACGTTTGGCCGTTTAAAAACGGACGACCCTGTATACTACTGTACAAATAGCCAAAAGTCTACATAAACTTAATCTTGTAATTTTTATAAAGCAACGCTTGCCAGTCATTTTTAACTCTCAGTGGGCAAGCATGTCTTTCACATCTTCCGTGGACAGCTAATTTTTGTTAATGTTCTAGGTTTTAAGAAAATCTAAAAATAATCTCGAATACGTATTCAAGTCCCTGTTTTAGTATATAATCGTTGGAACGTAAAATGTTGAAAAATGTAATTTCGTTACATAATACACGGAGGGTTAATGTTCGGTAGCTTTAGTGTTGAACAGCTGGTCATAATAATTTGGTGGTAATACAATTTGTTTTGAGCTATATCTACGCAAATCTGAATTGCCAGAAGCGCTGCCCGGTAAGTATTTGGTCCGGTAACTCGGCAACGGGGACGAGTCCGCAGACAATGCGACTTCGTTTGATAAACAGAAACCGAAAAAAAGAACGCGATAATTCAGCGAGTGTGGGTGGGTTGCTCTTAGGGTCCCTGCTGTTGCTCACGGGTCCGAATACGAAAAAACAATCGCACAGGCGTGATTCCTCTACCAACTACTGACTACGAGGACGGCAGAGCATGCACGGTGAAGAGTACCTTCGACTCTCTCTCTCTCTCTGAAGGATCCTCCAAGTGGATAAAATAACAGTGGGGCGTGCACCGGGGGCTCTTTTTTCAGGGTAGTTCTGGGTAGGCCGGCATAGATCAAAGCTAACCTGCGGGGGTGACCGACGACCTACCGAGAGAGGATACCGACGACTCTCTCTCGCGACTCTTTCTCTCCTTTCTCCACTCTTATTCCTAGGCGTTTCGCGTCTCCCCCCTCTCTCTCTCTCTCTCTCTCTCATTCTATCTCTCCCCGGCCTTCGGCATCCGGCTCTCTGCACTCTACGGCTCGTTCAAGTGGCATCGGCTCTCGAGAATCGAGAAAGGAATAAAGAACGGCCGCGGCCTCATGCGTAAAACGATGCCACTGCAAACAATCCCCTATCCGATTTGTTTAGGTATAACAATCTGTCTCACCCCATCGGGGAGAGACGAGGACCAGCCCTCCACCCGCAACGTCGCGAGTCCACGATCTGCATGCGCGAGCATGGTCGCCAGACTAATTCTAAACGACTCGAGAATCGTTCTTTCATTGTGTGTCTTTTTACTTCGGACTAATTCCGAACAACTCGGGGATCGTTCTTTCGTTATGCGTAGTTTTATTTCGAACAGCTTTTCGTGGGACGTTGATCAACGTTTGGCGGAGACGTGCGAGACTGTTCGAGGTTTCATTCGAATATTTGTCTGGACAGTAGAACCCCGTGGAAATGGTCCTAAATGCGGATTTTATACATTTATGACAAAAATGGGTAGACGAAATCGAAAGCATTCCTCTGGGTGAAACTACCAAAGAAAGAATGATAATTTTATTTCGTTTCTGTTATTTAGAATTGATGCTGACAATTTTTATTTCGCGCACAGATCTGCAGTCAAGTCGTAAGAAATATTTCTTGAAGGTGGACAGAAAATGTCTCGCAGTTGGTAGCCACGAATGATCTATACAGAGATGAATATGCAGTAACTTACTCGTTGCTCTAGAATCCTCTAAAATCAGAAGATCTCAGAGAAGAGAGGAGCTATCAATCTTGCAAATTTAACAACGACGATAGTTTTTCTCGATTCTGCTCGTAGTCCAAGCCTCTGTCGGATGTATACCGAGACAAGGAACAGTTTTAAGGTAACAAAGGCTTGCATTATGCAGTTTATGGAAAAACCGTGGGATTGCCAAATTGGAGGGCGCGGAGGCGAGATTTTTTTTTTGTTCTTCTAATTGAAATAGAGTCCCTTTGTGCGTTGTCCCCGAGGAATCCGGAATCCAGGAAGGTGCGTAGTCGCCGTCGCGCCTAAAACCGGCTTAAAAGACGACAATTAGACGAGAGAGACGCCGGTCTCGTAGTCGGTGTAACCTCGTCCGTCGGATTCTCCATATTCATGGGAGAGATCAGCGCGCGTTTAGTCGGGGGGAAACGCCGGTAAGTTGATCAAAGGCTCGGCTGCGATGTCGAGGCCCTCACAGCCCCTGCGAACCTTTCGCTCTTTATTACTCAAACAACTCCCGGGCACCCGAAGCTCAACTGTACTTTTCAAATAATGATCCCGTCATATTGTATACCTTTGCATTTTTGCATTAACAACCGCCGCGCTCCTTTCTTTAATGTTTCAGAGACCGCGGATCGGGAGGGGAACTGGTATCGTTTTTGCCGGGGAGAGTATTCTTCGTGCGAAACTGTCATGGTTGCTGGGTGTCCAAAGTTTCGACGCTTTTCTGATCCACTGATGTACGGAGTCATTCATTCGCACGACTTCCGGTCGACAACTTCTAGTTGTACTTTGGTGAGTTTTTTGTTGGGAATGTTTTACTTCACTTTGTAACTTCCTTTTTAATTCTTTGAGCCAGCGCCCTTTTTCTATTTACGCGATCGAGACAGGCTGTGGTGATGTATAAATTGGGGATTTTTATGCGTTTGTGCCCGTTGGAATTTCATAAAATAGTTGAAAGTGTTTTATTAACTGTAGAAATTCTTTCACTGAATGAAATCAACTTTTCTGTTTCGTTGGTCGATATAAAGTAGAAATAAAATGAAAGTATAAACTTGTGTAAAGATTTACATAATCTAATAATGCTTAAGCTATACACATACCTATAAATCAAATGTACTAAATATTGTTCGAACGTGCTATAGAATGTACTATATATTTTGTAGTAAACTGATGAATGAACTTACCTTGAATCGGACATTTGTTAATGTTTAGATTGCAGAATTTCTATTTCTATTTCTATTCCTATATGTTTCTATATTTTTATAATATATATTTCCATTTTATTTTTGTCCTAATGATTCTTGTATTTAATGAAACGAATTTTTGTATTTGGCGAAAGTCGAGGCTACGGAGCGTATTAAATATTTGTAGGAGGTTCAGAAATGAATGTGCTTTGGATCAGGATCAACGGAAGTCCAATGACCGTCGTCAAAAATTTCTTCGCTGACGTCTTCAAGATCAATTTTCCAGGGATGAAGGAGTTTTTCTTTGGCGATCGAGGGGGCACTCTACCGACATCACAAGCTCCCCTGAACAAGGGATCGCGAGTGATTAGCTGTTATCGCGATAATAGGTGACGTGACGTGTGTATACGAAGGTCTCCACTGGTGGGGGTTTGAAGTCCATTGTCTTTCGATTGGCCGTCCTTCTCGAGCGATTCACGCGCGGCAGACGTCTATCCGCGTTCGAAATCGAACATTTCCTCTCTCTTTCCCTCTCTCTCCCTCCCCCTCTCTCTCTCTCTCTCGCTCTCTCTGTCCATTTGAAGCAAAAATATCGGCATTATTCCTCGTCGAGCACATTTAACTCGTAGCCAATTGAACAATTTCCTTTTCTTTTTTTTTCTTTCTTTTTTTTTCTTTCTGTCCTGTCGTCTTCCCTGTGGACGCGACGGGTACCGGTCGTCGAGGCAACGGTGGCGTCGTCGCTTCAAAGAGGATTCGATTATCTCTCTTCCACGACAATTTATCTAATTGCTTGTCGTTCTCTATGCGGCCCGCAGTTACTTTCCCGTTGCATCTTTCATCTCTCTTATATTCGCGAAGGGTGTTACCAAGTGGAGAATCTCTTATCCGCCGGGTTGAAGTGTCAGATCGGGAAAACAATAAACCGCCGGGTATTACTTTGCTCCGGATAATCAGCCAATCACGGAATCGGCGTCGTTCGTGATCCTCTTAAGGGCGGCTTTTCGAGAGCGAGCGAAGCTCGTTATCGCGTCTTAATCCAGGGAATCCTTTCAACTTTCAGCCGTGTCTACGCTTTTCCGACCTAACTAAAGGATTTCTCTGCTACTCCTCCCCCGTCTCTTCCACTCCTTCTACTCGTCCTCTCCACCCTTGTTCTTCCACGGGGGCGAGGATCCGTTCAGCTTCTCTGTTTCTTGCTCCGACAGTCCTCTCTTCTCTCTTTTCCTCCCCCACCTCACTCTTTCTCTCTCTTTCTCGCGCGCGCACTCCCTCTCTTACTCTTCCTCTCGCTCTTTTCCTCTTTGTCTCGCCACGGTCGTGATTTATTCCGAGGAACTCGGATGCATTAACGAGTGTCATGGAAATTACTGGAGAAAGGTAAACGCGGAGCCACGCGGGAACAAACGTTCTGTCATCGAGGAGCACGACCGCCGGAAACTTCTTTCCCGACGTAATTCCGTTTAAACCGAGCCTGGTGCATAGCTTTTGCTGAGCGAAGGTGTCTATACTTCATGTTATCCGACGCACGGCACGAGGTTGTACCCGATTTACTCGATTATACTGATTTTTGTTAGAAGCTTGAACACTTCCTCGTGCACTGTTCGAACGACCGGTCCATATCTACAATTTTATTCCGATATGAGATGACGCTTTTCATTTCGAAATAAGAAGATCGCTATCCCCTCTTCTTCTTCTTCATTCGAAATACGACGAAAACCGATCCTGAGCCATCGTCTTATATCGAAAGAAGACTGTAGTGAAATATCGGCGTGGGTCAGAAATGACTCCCGCACAGGCTTGGAACTCGCAAAAGTCCGATGATAAATTGCAATTTTTATATGATTATAATTGTACTATCAACAGTTTACACAAATTGTAGGCAAGCTGAGAGCTAATAATAACGAAATGAAATGTCAATTGCAGCCCAATTTATTTTTTAAAATGTTAACTTATTGGATGGTGTACGAGGACTAATAGGACGCGAAATAATTTCTACTGTAACAATAAGAGCTTAAGAATATTCGTTTAAACAATAATCCCAAATGAAACAGTAAAATTACATTTTTAGGGGTGGTGTGTTAGTTAACGATTAACACTAGATTTACGATACCTGTCAAAATGACGGATTCTAATATTTTTAAATTGCGAATATTGAGATTGTAAGAATGCATCTATGAGTAATTATTTAACAAATTGATTTCTTCGGGCACATATTATTAAAAAAATGGCTACAAACATTGATAGATACATTCATGTTATTTTTATAAAGTAATGTAAAATAATCATTTTTAGTGCTCCGTAAACCTAGTGTTAAAATTGCTGCTACAGTAAGGAGAGATTTATTAAGAAATTCTGAGCAGTGGTTTCTAAATTCATTCATTCGCTGCACTGTAATCTTTTAATGGGAAAGAAGTGTACTACAGTATTACCCTTCTACAAGAACACTGCTCGGGGCTGTCAACGGGGCTGTAGACGACTGTGCACACGATTCTGCGCTTGCCTATTCCATGGTGGGGAGAGCGAAAATATTGTATTGAGATCCACGCAGTGGGACCAAAGTGAATTCTGCTTCTATGGTTAATCATCATTTATTAACGTTGCAGCATTCCGTAAATAATTGTACTTCTTAAAATGTGAATATTAAATTTAACCATGTGCCTACACTGTAAATATTAAATTTAGCTATGTGCCTACACTGTAAATGTTAAATTTAAATGTGCTTCTAGTCTGTGAATATTAACCCTTTGCACTCGAAGACATTTTAACTCTAAAACGAAACATTTCTTCCGACCTAGAATATTTCCCTTCTACATATATTTTTTCTTGCTATACATACGAAAATGGTGCAATTTACTCGTACAGTACTGAAAAGTTTAGTAATTTATTAAATACAAACAAATCTAATAATGTAAAAAATATTTTGAATAATGATACAGGAATTTTTAGTGGCGCCTTACAGTCGTCATTCGAGTGCTAAGGATTAAATTTAACTGCGCTTCTAGACTGTGAATGTTAAATTTAGCTATGCTACTACACTGTAAATATTAAATTTATCTATGTGCCTACACTGAAAATATTAAACTTAACTGTGCCACTAGCCAGTAAAAATTAAATTTGACTGTGTTTCTGGTCCGTGAAAGTGAAATTTGTTTCCATTTTCCCGAATCTGTACTACTTGAAAGTCTCATGGTCTTCGATCCCTGCCTGGTTATTGGTTCCAGAAAGGAGCGGAGGATTGTTCATTTTGATAATCGGAATTTCTTCGGGTGTTTTCGACTCATCCACTATCCTCCTCGCACGAACACCATCGTTCAGCCAACAGAGGTTAAAATGGAGGCTGCGATGCGAACAAACCCGAGGCGTGGAAGAGGGTCCGCAGTAGCAGAGGCAACACACACGAGTGGCCGGTTCAGGGGGATGGGTGTGAAGATGGAACGCCAAGGGATAGGAACGAATGGAGAATGGATATGGGGGGATGAAACACGGGGTTGGCTAGATAGATGGGCTGCTGGATGGTTGGCTGCTTAGCCAGTGGGTTCCTCATTACCGGGAACGCTCTATTCACACCTCTTCTCGAGGTCTACGGATGTCTTCGAACCACGCTTGAACCTGACCCATAAATTCTCCACACAAATCAGTCTGAAGTCCGTCAACGTATGACTAAAGAATACACATTCATGCTACATCGTGTACGACATCGTGTACACTCAACGGTAATTCAAGATTCGCTATCAGTAACGTGAGAAACCTCTGATCGACGATGTTAGAAGATCGTTTATCTTTTCCTCGAACGTGCTTCCCCGAAGTTTTCCTGGTATCGATTTCCTTGAGAAGTAATCCATCTTTGTCGACTCCGTTTTCCTCTAGAGGTATTATTAAATTGCTTCTGTGAAATAAAAATTGTCTACGTCAATCGCGAGAAGCGGCAGTTAGAAAGTTATTTATTTGTCACGATTTTGTAATTCTTCCGACCATGACTTTCTGTCGTAAATGTACAGATCGCAGAAATGTACAAAATCTGCAGTCTGGTAAATACAACTTTTACGCAGAATGATCATGCTGTGACTGTGAACAGACACGTGCACTTCATACAAATAAACAAGCATGAGGAAAGTCAGCTGCACGCGATTGCGAAAGAGATCGATGATACTACAAATCTTGGGATTCGCCTTGGATAGAGATAACAATATCCGATGAATATAAATAGCTATTAAAGTCTCATGAGACGGTACGAATTTTTATTCGGTTTTCATAAATCATTTTGTACGAAGACGTTTCAGTTGACTAGCATATGAAGAATTCTTTTGATCGTTAAATTTTCTAACAAAATAATTTCTCGCTGGAGTTCCCGACAATTCTACAAACAAAATTAACTTACACCAGTGCATAATTCCATCGATTCCACTTTGCTGACGAAAATTTTCTACACAGTTTTTTTTAGCTGACTAGTAGATTCTGCAGAATTTTGTTAACGGTTGAATTGTCTTAATGATTCAATTTTTCTCTGGAGTTCCAGGCGATTGTGCCGTCGAAATTAGTTCGCCCCAGTGCATAATTCGATCGATTCCACTGTGGGGGTGAAAATGCATGGAGAATTCCGTCGAAAAGTTCCATTTTCGGCCCGGAATCGCAGCCATTGCTGCCAGGAAAGTTCCGCTCGTAACTCCTTCGAACGTACCATTTCACACAATGCTGACGAACCGACGAACAGAGAGAAAGAGAGAGAGAGAGAGAGAGAGAGAGAGAGAGAGAAACAGCTTTTGCCCCCTCTCGAAGATGGCACAATATACCAGCCGGAGAAAATTGAGACCGGAGACAGGACAAATGTCAAGTGCAAATAATAGTTGGGAAACGGAGTTAACGCGAGACGCCGCGCCAAACGACGAAGTTCTTCGGCGTCGAAGATTACGCTCGAGCACGATGTTTCACCATTTTACGGCGCGCACGGCGTCGTCTAATTTCCAATTGAATTTCGAGTGGTATGCAAATGGTTCCTCTAGAACCGTCGTGCCTCTGTGTCTCGCGACAAGCGGCGCGGTGGAATTAGGAGGGTACAGATCTGCGGTCATCTGAACGAAAAGAAGGGTCCGAGGCAACCAGATGAGCGTGAAACGCCTGCGCTGGAGGGCAAACATTGACATATGTCCGCGTTAAACGTAACCGCGTGTCTACAATCGAAACGGAGACAAACAACACACCCCTTAGATTTTTTCGCAATCGAGAGCATAATCTCGAAGCAATAAATTTGCAATGTTCGCAAAGCAAGCGATTATTATTCAAGTCCCAGTGGCTGACCATGTCCCGGTATCCGGACAGTAGTACAAATTTCATTTATTTTTTACTGTTAATATAATTAAAACTAGAAATTAGTAGCATAAAGTAGAAACACTCGTTAATATAAATTAAAATAATCCTTGTATAAAATTGAAACTTATTAGTTGGAACATGTGTCATATTTATAACAAATATTAAAGAATTTCTTAAACTTTTACTAAGAACTTGCTATATCTGATATTTTATGTAACGAGAATGGATTAATGATATAAATATACTTTAATATGTGAACCAAATATTCGAACGTGCAAGAAAATTAATTTTTTTACTATTAAATTATAAGAATTACGTATTGGGACAAGAGTTTTCTCAATGTATCAGTACGGGACCGTTGTATTGTACCAGTAATTGACCGATCAGCACGTGGCTGCACGCAGCACAGGTGAGATTTCATGAGAAAATATTAATGATTTAATTATGCTATTTAAGCTAATTATGTGTTTATTTCTGACATCTGTGTATTCTTGAAGTAAGTATATGTACAGTATTTTGTACATCACCTTAAAATCACCTTAAATTCATATAAAATTAAACTATCTTTTTTCTTTTATGAATTAAGCATGGCAGAAACGAAACAATAAAAATATACACAAGATCGATTAAAACAAACTTTTGAAGCTGTATCGGAAGATGTAACAGGTAATGTCGTACGTATTATATGTTCGGTTAATGGGACAATGTAATTCAGGTACTGGGACATGCACTCTTAGGTTGTCCACTAACTGGGACATTGTACCTTCTCGTATTATCGTTAAAATAAATACGCCTAACATGATTTAGAGATTTGACTGTCCTCACTTTCAGTAATTACATTCTATTAGCTTCCAAATTAAACAAAACTTTTTTAATTTTATGGTGGTTTTACACGTTAAATAAAGAAATACCGTACCGCTATTCCTTAAGCGTCCGGATACTGGGACGTTTACCTTACCGCAGTTGGTTCATTGAAGAATTGTTTGTGAGATGGATTTACGTCTTTTAATGTCTAACAGCCGTTCTAACTTTTTTTTTAAGATGATACCACAGTGTAAACGATTTGTTAATTTATTATCGAAACGTCGAGCGCTGAACATTCGTATTGCTATCTTCGAATGCCGTAAACTGGACTGCACAAGCATGGCATTCGGTCAGTCTTGTAACAAACGCGTAGAACTTTGGACAAGAGGGATGAAACTTTTTTAAAATTGAAGCTTTAGAGTTGTGGAATAGGACAGCGAAGTCAAACGTACTTAGTCATGAAAATTGTCTAGTACTTCCAAGATTTTTGAAAATGTCTATTAAATTCGGAAAGTCGATTGGAATCACGTTTCATCTGAATTTATTTCAATGTGAAAAATCTTGAGCAGCCAGAAAAATTCTGTGACCACGTTTCTCCTGTTCTGCAACGTGTTGGCTTCAATTAAAAAACGTTCGATCGCTCAGTTTCGATTTTACGAGCAGTTCTACAATTTTTGCCGCGAAAATGGTCAAATGTTGTCACCGTGCGTCATCCCGTCGCGAAATCATCGATCCTCGATGAAATCCGCGAGGCCATGCACAGTCGAGGAGTCCTGGCAAACGGTATTTGTGTCGCGTTCACAAAAGTGTCCCGAAAAACGTAAACGGGGTCAGGAGGATCGCCTTTATGCCCTAATACCGCAAATGCCACTGTGCCGCGCACCGTCATGGAAATGGGGTCGTTCGACGTAAGTGTATTTGCTTTTAATACCCGACCGAAGCCAAAGTATTACAAGCATTAGGGAGATAAGCCTGCCCTTTAAGCAGCGTCAATACAGCCGTCCGCGCAAATCTGCTTGTTGTTGTTGTTGTTGTTGTTGTCGTTGCCGTTGCTTTAGGGTATCACGGAAATGGAGCCTGTAAAGGGTTGAACACCGCAGAAAGCAAAATAGTATCGTCTGAAACGTGAAATCGATGAAGCGGTTAGTCCGAGATCAGGATCGTCCTTTCGAGTATTCCAAAAGGTCTCTTTAACCAGCTCTTTTCGACAAAAAAATCTTCGAAATCACCAGGATTACCTAAAGCATTTCATCTCGAAGGGCCCTGCTCTCCGTGTAATCCTCCGTTAATTGATCCGAGAAAAAAAAACTGCGTAATCTCCGAAAGCATTTTAAACCTCGCATACAGATCGACTCTTGAACGTTATTGCATGCTGTAATCTCCTGTAATAACACTCCGGCTGATCTCTCGAAAAATTCCTAGCACCTGCGATCCTGACCCCTGATGCTAAATTACAGCTAGTTCATAACGTCATCATGCAGTTAGGGGGAGTCTCAATGATCCAAAATGATCGTCACATTCCCGTGCAATTAAAACATAAAATTTCTGGTTTCTAACTAGACTGGGTCTAGTAATTCATTTGCTTTCTTTTTTGGTGGATGCCTAGTGGTATGTTTTTGTGACAATTTTAATTATCACAGGCTGTTAATTATTTTTTTAATAATATTATTTATCAGTGAAACAAGCGTGAATTGTTTAATCTATACTGTTTGAATCGTTTTGTACGAGCAATAGTAGACACACCCCCATCACACCCCCCGATCATTGTAAACATGTTCTTACTTTGAGCTGTGTGCTATTTGATAAGTTTTGAAGTGTATATTGAAATTATCACATAAAAAATCAGTAAAGAAAGCAGTTAAAAAATCAGTTTCAGTATCAGTATCAGTTTTTTATCAGTTAAAAAATTTAGAAGCGTCCTTGAATGTCCCTGAAAACATGCAAAGTAACAACAATAAGGGGCGTAATTGTCTCATCAATACAGTGATTTCTCTGTATATGCCGTCAAGTCCAGGATGATAAACGTGGATGATATCCCCACTACCGCGAGGTATCCTTCGCGAGGGGCGCCGAAGCTCGAGAGGCCTCGGACGCCGAGGAGTGTAAACATAACACCGCTTGGCTATGTCTCTTGGACGATACACGACGCTGGAAAGACCTGTGTTGTTGGCATATATCGACAGTTCACTGTATCTCTCGATAAAAATAAAACTGGTGGCTTCAATGAAATGATAAGAAAATATCAACGAAGTTTAAAGTGTGAAATTATAGTTTGAAAAATAAATGTTTATTTTACATAAAAGTTCGCGGTCTAACGATGACTAACAGCTTCCGTAAAAATGGAAGAACGTCACGAAGGGACAAAGATGGACAAGTGACAAGGTACGGGAACGCTCACCTGTCCTCAGCATTATCTTATCGGATTAATTGCGTCCATCGTGAGCGGGACGATTGTGATCGTCACCTTTCTGCTCCGCCGGGAAACGGGAGCCAGACGTTTACAACTGGATGTTTGGAAAGGCTGTCGGCCCTTGTCATCGTCATCGAGGAGATCCGCCAGCGGGGATTCTCTCCCTTCCGAGGGAGAGAGAATTTCCAGCGAAGCACACACCGCACGGCAACGTGTTCTACAACCCGGTTGTACACGTGTATCGTATGCGTGTACCTATTGCACACGTATCCAGGAACCGCACCGAATCATCGGCCTATAACCTTTATCCCCGGTGGCGGATACTAAGCCTGGCTTAAGCATTTATAGACCGTTCTTACGGGCCATTGGCGGCCCGTCGACTACTCGGCCCGCAATGGGAAACCTCGCAGAACCCTCACGAATTAAATAGTGTGTGTGCGTGTGTGTGTGTGTGTGTGTGCCCCTTTCCCCCACGGGAAAAAATCGCGACGAAAAATTCAGATTCAATGTGTTTTGTGTCCGCTGCGAGCCTCCGTGAATCTGTCTTTTAAAGGACTCCTAGTCTGACGTTTGCGCAATTTTTAAATACCTGGCAGTGTCGTTGTTATGTGAATAAATTTACTGATGATCCGTATCACCTTTCTCAGAATTGTTTCCTGAACGTAGGAATTGTCTATCTAAGGGGTGGGAAAAACATTCTTGAGGCTGAAAAAGGACAGCATATTTCTCACCATGGTCTCAATATCTAATATAGCTCTGACATTTCATCCCCTATGTAATATAGGAATTGGAATGACATAGGAATTTTCTATTTGAGGGTGGTCAAAATTCTGGAGTATGGCAAAAGAATCGTATAATTCTCACCATGGTCTCTAATGCCTAATATTGCACTGAGTTTATTTTTCAACCCCCATCAGGACAAATCCTCGTGTCACGAGGATGGTTCTCCACTGAAGGATGGTAAAAAATGTTAAAAATTGAAAATAAAATGTATACATGTAGTAAAGAAGTAGTAAAATTATAAATACATTGAAACACTACAAAATCAGAATTTTGAAGATCAACAATTTCACAGAGGTTTATGTATTCTGTTTAGAGTCTTATTATGCGTTGTAACTGGGATTATAGGGTTCTTAAATTCGTTTATGGGTTGATAAAAGGGTGGGCTCTGATATGACCAATGCAGTTTCAGCCGTAGAACGTCCATTGGGGATGTACGAACCGTACGAACAATGAGTTGGCCCCGATTTCGAAGCAAAGTGGCAAGCTGCTGGCACAAAAAAGTGGTCCCGCGTGTACCAAATGGTATTCTAGACCATCCTCTCACCCTTCGGGGCTGGGATATGCGTGTCGAGTATGTTACCCCGTGTGCCCATCCATATGTATCTAGCCCATAAAGTAGCACACAATGCTGGCATTATAATGCTCGGAAACTGCGCAAGTGCACGGCCTCTTGAGCCTCTACTAAAGATTTTGTATCTTTGTGTGTCTTTGTGCTGTCGCGGGGGCTCAAATGGCCAATCCGACAACCAGAAAAAGATCCGCGTCTATTGTTGCCTATCTCACGCGGCAACCCTGCGACGATCTCTTTATTTATCAATCTGTATCATAATAAAATATCTAAAAGAGTTCAACAAAGAATATATTTGGATTCTAAAGTTTCCTAATAGAAAGGGACAGGTTTCCTGAAATTTGATGGTCTTCCTTCTGCGACGATCTTTTTATTTGCCATTCTGTATGATGAAATGTGATTTAGATAGTTATAAAAAAAATATATTTGATGTTTTCTATTTTCTGTTAGCAAGGGGTAGGTATTTTAAAAGTTGTACGGACCACTTCTCGCAATGTATGTATTTGGATTTTTGTATTTTCTGATAAGAAGGGGTAGGCATTTTAAAATCTTACGAACCTCGTTCTACAAAGATTTTATATAAAGCCATTCGGCTCTGTAGAAGAAATTTAGGAAACTTTAACAAAGCGTGTAGCTGACTTTGAATATTTTCTTGCGGAAGGGGGTAGGTTTTTCAGAATTTTATAAGATTGGAAACTCTTTGGATAAACAGTTCCTGGCGGTTGTTTTGAAATGGTTCGTGGGGTTTTTTGATTGCAAAAGATGACCCACTTCTCCGCCATTAAAATTCAATATTACGTCGCCGGAAGAACGTGCCCCGTTGTACGTCAAAGCGAGATCAAACTTTTTCAATCTCGATTAATTCCGCCGCGGTGGTATTGCCGTGACAGGAGCGATTGTCCGCTGGTAAAGAGTGCAGAAAACTGCGGTTGAGTGACACGAGCGCTTGGAATTCGAAAAAAAGTCCCCTATGAAAATAAATAGAACGCGATCCTCTCTCCGGGCGGGTGACAGGTACCTACCCATCGCATCGTTTCATACGTGCCCGCCGCCACCGGCAATTAGTCTTTGTCACAGACTCCTCCACAACAACGGGGAATTTCGAAAATAAATTCCGGCAAAAATCCCCCGGCAGTCCCCTTTGAAACTCTCTGATTCCTACACCCTAATGAACCCCACGATTCGCGACCAGAGTGTTCACCCCCTGTTGACCAAATTAGAAACCTTCTGTCAACTATAACCAACTAAAACGTCGCTTTTCCACTCCCACATACGTTTTCGGATAAATCTAACGACCAAATTACATCAAAACATTCCCGTTAACGTACGCGTACATTCGATTTTATTTTACGGCGATTTTTTGGTAGCCTTTTGCCAAGTATGACTAATTAAAACTGAGATTTTACATTCTTCTGGTAAAATATTCCTATTATTACAAACGTCTACATTCACTTTTCATATATCGTACAGACGATTCTGAGGATCTCTGAACATTCAGAGGAAGTGGGCCTTCAAAATGTGCTTTACAAATGCAACGATGAAATTAAATTATATTTAATATTCATCTCTATCGGAATGGTAAATCGAAGCGTAGTCAGTAAATCTGAGTAATTAAATAATTACTAGCGTAATCCTAATAGTGGAATCGAGCCTCATTATACAGGCTTTTTCCACCTTCCAGAATTTTTGTCACCCCTCAAACGAGAAATGCATTCTACAAGTAATTCTCTTAAGAGGGATGAAAAATGAATACTGAGAGATCGGTTAATCGTGGAAGATCGTGTCAAGAAACTATACAACATATTTAATCACTGAACTGAACGAAAATCGTTAAACTTTTTGTCCCTATAATTAAATTTTCTGGTCTTTTTCAACCCCGAAAAATTTATATTCAAAGCAGGAATGCGAGTATCTAGTATTCGGAGTTCACCGATTTCCCCGTCAGTTCGCAGATTAGCCGATACCGCGTCGAAATAAGGAGATCGCGACGGTATCCGCGAAACAAGGGGTTGAAAACGTTGATCCGTGGAAGACGGGATCGGCGGGGGTTGGATCTCTGCCTCTCACCGACACACGGTCACAGTAAACAGGGGTGTGGCGAGCGATCCCTCTAGAATTGGCGAGATTTCAGTGTCTGCTCGAAATCCAGCCCGCGCGTGTCCCCGGCGCGTTCCTCCTCCCGTTTCTACGGTCTGCTCTTCCTCCTCCTGTTTTGCCGGCGCGCAACACCCCTTCAACCCCACGAAATCCCCGTCGGGCGTGTCATGCACGTTGTATTGTTGTATTGTCGGGTGCAATCTCGCTAAGCGTTTCACGGGGACACAGAAATCCCTCGCGCGCGTTAACCTGTCCACCCACGTCACGCACATCGCCGTGCGACAGACAGAGATAAAACCAGAGAAACCGGCGCGGAGGAAAAGAGTGCGCGCCATGAGACACACACGGCCGACTGCTTGATTTCAAGAATATGGTCCACCCTCCGCGGAAACCGCTTTTTGTTCTTTTGCCCGTGTTTCACCCGCAATCGGCACCGCGGCGTCGCTTTCGTTCTTTTCTGTCTCTCTTGAACCGTCCCCGCCAATGGTTTTGTTCTCGATTCCCTCGCCTCGTCTCTGTTCCTCTCGTTTCATTCCGCAGATTCTTTCCGAACGCCGCTATTTTTCTTTCTGTGTTTTTTTTGTTGTTGTTGTTGTTGTTCTTCTTCTTCTTCTTTCTTTAAAGGTATTGTTCTCTCGACTCGTTGAAATCAGGTGACGCACAGAGAGGGCGCGGATCGAACGGAAACGCAATTTCTTTAAGTGTTCGCGCGGCTCGTGAGGTTGTTCGACGTGCGTTCAAAACGCGTCCCGGGGCTCATTGGATTATCCAAAATGCGACGGGGCGCGCGTTAACTCTTACTTGTCAATCGCAGGAGGCATTAAATACCGATCGACGGTCTTTGCTAGCTTCGAAACCCCACTCCCCCGTATAGCCTCTCGATCCACCGGTGAATTTCTATCCCCCTCCGGCCGTTTTTCACCCCCAATCCCGACGCCTCCCCCCTCCCCCCTGTTATTAAATTAAATTCGACCCTAAAATTGCCGACTCTTCCCCGTGACAAAGAGACCGGCGCTCTCCACCATTTTTCGTATCATTGATTTATCCCCCCGCAAATAAGCACCTGTTATTTCGATTGGACAACGGCCATCGAACAACGCGACCGCTCTCCCACTTTTCTCTTCAACGGCGCGACGCCCCGTACGAGCGCCCGGTTAATTGAAAACACTACCGTCACCTACACCGTGATTTTTCAACCTCGAGAGCATACCCGGAACATATGATAAATCTAACGCGACCGCCGCGGCACAAATGAGCGATTTAAAAATGCGCTGTTGATTCGAGAACCGCGTCGCGGCTCTTTAACGCTCAACCTATCATGGGTATCTTATTTGTGCCCATAATTATGACAGTGGTCTAAGTCAAAATAAAAAAAAATGAGTTTATCAGTTATTTCACACCACATTATTTTAAACTAAATTTATTCAATATAATTTTTACGATATCGTCAAAAATGAACCATTAGATAGTGGTTGTAATTTCAACATTATATGGAATTCATTTAGTGTTAATTATGTAAGTGGTCTAAGTCAAAAATCAAACACGTAATAGCTTACAGCGATGCTTGTTCAGGCCAAAATCGTAACATTAAAGTAGCATTGACATGGATGAAAATTGCTCAGTCATCAAATAATAATATTGAAACGGTAGACCACAAATTTTTGGTATCGGGTCATTCCTTTCTACCGAATGACCGTGATTTTGGATTGATAGAAATGAAAATAAAAAAAGCAAATTACTTATACAAGCCTGAGCATTATTATGAATTGATAGAAAAGTGTAGAAGAAGAAATACATTTTCGATAAAACGAATGTCGCTATCACTAGAAGAGTCAATAACAAGAAGAGTAAAAAGTACCGCGGGCGAATCTGTCTCTTGGCTGCAAATTCAATGGATGAGATTCTTGAAAAATGAACCTTATAAAATGTTCTATAAAACTTCTTTAGATGATTCTACATTCCACGTTTTGGATCTTTCACCTAAAAGAGGAAGACCAAAAATATACGGAAATATTAAATTACTTCCATTATACATTTCACCACCAGACCAATAACGGAAGAAAAACATAAAGATATTATGTGTTTACTACCATACATCCCTCCAATTTTTCAGGAACATTTTATGAATCTTAAAAACTCGAAATGATAAAAATGGATTACTTTTTAAAAATAATTAATAAATGTTCATGAATTATTTCATTAAAGTTATTGTTTCAAATAAAACTCATAGTTCTTTATTGCTTTAAGTCATTTATAGGACATTCAGTTAATTTTGAAAATGGTATAAGTCAGTTCAAACTTTAAAAACATTTTCGTATGAAATTCACACAAAATTTCATATTCATAATAAATTTCCATTAATCAAATGCAATTCATTAAATATCTCGGAACAAGAAATATATGACTTAGACCACTTTCATACTTATGGGCACATTTTGCGATTATCGGTTGTCGGTAGACAGCGGATTTTCATGCAAAATTGTCTTATGTTAATCGTAAGCTACAGGAGCTGCGTACATATACAGGGTGAGAATTGTTGATATAGGAAGAAATTGTTCAGACAATAACTTCTTTTCAGGTGGAGGTGCTTAGGAGATTTGAAGGTCAACTTAATTTTTTTTAATAGAGCCACATATTTTCGAACTCCTACGATTGGTAGCCGTTCTCGAGACAATTTCGACGATATAGTCATTCAAGGTCATTCAGGGTCATATACGTAAAAATTGATTCACAATGTGAATCCTTACTTAATGGGATATTTTCAGTTTTATCAATGAAATCAAACAGAGTCAATTAAAAATGTAAACAAAGTGTTTAAATCCAAAATAATCTTCTACAATAGAGGTGAAAAAAGAGCCTATGCTGCTATTGATCACCACACACTTTACTGCGTAACGCAATCAGTAGGCGAACGCTTCAGACCCTGTCTTTTTGTGGCTCGTCATCATTTTGAGCATTTGTTGTAGCAGATTATTATGGATTTAAGCAGTTTGTTTACATTTTCAGCACGTTTTCATTAATAAAGCTGAAAATATCCCACTGCGTCAGCATTCACAGTGAATTTATATTTTTCATCTCTTTTCCGTTTATTGCCTTAAATGGCCCTGAATTACCTTGAATGACTATATCGTTGAAATTGTCTCGAGAAGGGCGTACAAAATCGTAGGAGTACAAAATTCTCTATTTAAAAAAACTAAGTTGACCTTCAAATCTCCTAATCATCTTCACCTGCAAAACAAGTTATATACACCACATAATGGACCCCTCGAAACCAAACAACTTTTGTCTGGAACGTTTCTTCCTATATCAAAAAATGTAGAAGTTATTTATATTTCTTTTCTTATGATTTGAATGAGTTACGTTGCATTGGATCCACTAATTTTTGCTACGAATGCATACAAATCATAATAATCAATTTACAAAGAACAATACTGTGTGTTTGTTAGCGATCTTGCTGGATAATTATCGGGGGAAGGGAAAGGAGACGACGGGAGCGAGATTAGAGGTCCGAGAAGCTCTAGAGATCGAGAAACAAGGGCCAGAAAAATTGGCACCGACAGTGGCCCGGCCATTATCATGTTATTTCGTTTCTTTTTGCGGGCGGCGCAGTTCCGGCAGCCCGTGCGCCACAATTCAATTATTGCGCCGGCATGGAAATTACGTATTTACAAGCCGACCACGGTCGTTTCATCCTTTCATCGTTCCTTTTTCCCGTTTGGTCTGGCGGAGGCGGCGAATGAATGACGAACGAATGTGTTTCGGAAACTTGTTTCGACAGTGGCGATAATAAGGGCCCCATTGAGATGTTACGGGAACGCGGCAACAGTCGCCATTGTGTCTGGTCCGGCTTCATACCTGTCTACAGGCCGAGCGAACATCCTGAAAATCTTCAATGGACCGTACTACCAACGATTCACCGCCGTGCTGTCCGATGAATATGTTCTGTTTGACTCTCCCTTAGATTTATCTTTATGCTTCCTCCCATCTCTCTCTCTCTCTCTCTCTCTCTCTCTCTCTCTCTCTCTCTCTCTCTCTCTCTCTCTTTCTCTCCCTCGCCCTCTATCTTCCTCTCGTTTTAAATTCAAACGGTAACGATCCCCGGGATTCTTCAGCCCTATTTCTGCTTTTCACCGCGCGATTATGCAAGCATTCTCGATACCTGCTTCCTGAACCCTGTTGCGTCACTTCCGCAGGATCCGTGGGTTGCATAACGCCGAGAAATTTTGCTTTTTCAAAAGCATAGTCCCGTGGTTTTTTCCATCCCGTAAAATACATTTGCAGTTATTTTCTATTTTATGTTCTATTTTCTATTTTTTAATGCCATCTTTCGTGCCTTTTATGAATCATTTCATTTCTGGAGGAAAGTTGAATCAGCAACGGCGAATATAATATTTATTTGTTTCTTAACCCTCCGTACGCTACGCCTGTTTTCGGCATTTCTCGTAGTTTGGTTATTAATGTATATATAGAGGACATTTTTTACAGACAATTATATTTACCAGTATAGTTACTAATTTTAACAAAAAAAAATTTTTAGAAAAAAAAATTTATTATTAAAAATTACCAAATTTATTTTTAAATACTAACAAGTTTAGAACAAAATTAATAATAAATGAACCATATGTAAAATTAACAATAATAAACTTAAACAAATTATAATACCAGTGAATAAAATGAATAAACTTAACAAAACACCATTCGCTATCCGAGTCATTCTCAGTACTTTGATTGCGACCCAAAATCATTGACTCTCGTGATCTTGCACATCTCGATCTATCCTTACATTCTCATTACTTTTTCAATAGTTATAAAACATATATTAAAAACAAATTAAGAATACATAAAGATGATTGATATATAATTATTGCAAAATTGTATTATGCATAAAAATGGTTATTATATGATTATTATTAAAAATTTCCATCCTAATACGCATGTTTTGCAAAAGAAATGTATTTCATATCGTGATATACACGAATATTGAACTTTCCCAGTAAATTCCCCACTGTAACTGTGGCGAACAAATGGCAAATTTTTTACAACCAAATTTGTTTACAAATGTATACTTATTGTTAATTATTCACAGAAAAGGAAATTAAATAACATAACTAATACATTTAAAAAGAAAATAACAAATTTTCCACGATAGATACTAAAGGAAAGGTATGGACACTTCTTAAAAAGTTTATAAAATTGAGAGTCGCAAAAAGTCGCAGACAAAACTATCAAATTCTTAAACTATAATAACTAATGTATCCGAATATGCATGAATCTCAGGATATATTTTGCCGTTTTTGTTTTATGTTAATTTGAAGTTTTATATGCAATTAACAAATAAAACCACCGTTGAAAATTTGTACAAAAAATAAATCTACTTTATTAAATGTATAAAGAATGCATATTCCTTGGTAAGCACTTTCCATTACACAGAATTATTATTGCACACTCATTTACATTTAATATAATATTTCTCGATTTTTGGCACTTTAGAGAGTGCCTCCATGGCCAAATTTTTTCACAAAAATCTAACTTTGGTTACTAATGCATATGTAATGGTAATTAGTCACAAAAAAGGAAATTTAACAATAAAATTAATAAGTTGAAAAAAAATTATTTTTGTGCATAAAAAAATTGTTAAACGATTTTTAAATGAATAATAATATGAATTTCCTGCTAATATGCAATTCTGTCAAAGGAAATTTTCGTGCATCGTCAAATAAAAATGTAGTGAGATGTACCGACTTGTCCGCACTGTGCGCCGGAGTCATTCGTGACCCGTCGTGGTGGGGATATCCTCGAGCGACCGGTCAGTATGTACAACTGTATGCCGATATAAGATGACGCTTTTTATTCCGACATATGAAAATCGCTATCCCCTCTTCTTCTTCTTCATCCGAAATACGACGAAAGCCGGTCCCGAGCCATCGCCCTATATCGAATGAAAACTGTAGTGAAATATCGGCGTGGGTCAGAAACGACTCCAGCGTAGAACTCGCAGGAGTCCGAGGGTTAACTTACTAACCCAGACATAACACAGACCTCCTTTCACTTAGGAACAAAAATATCTTAAAAAGAAGCAAGATACACAAAATTATATTTGACGTCGTATTTACTAATTGAAGCATTTCGTGGATTGAAATTGAATTTTAGAGGAATGTTCTTGTTTGAATTTAGTTTGATAGAAAAATTATTGAATCACCTAATGTTACAAGCAGTTGGCCATTCTTAAATTATCCCAATAAATCAGAGCAAGAATATCCACAATAAAACATACTTCCTCTCAGATTTTCATTCTCTCAGAAGATTTTTGCGTGTCTCAATAAAAATTCGGCAGAAAAGTGCATCTGCATTTCCGGGAGCATTGTGACAGTCCAGGCGACCTGATCTCAAATAGAAGATCGTTATGCAAAGTGCAACAGCGTGGATCCTCCAGGATCGTAGTATTTTAGTGAAAGAAGCTCGCAACCCCTTTGAAATCGGACGAGAGGTTTAGCGACGAGTAAAGGAGTAAATCTTGGCATTGTCGACTGGGAATCCTTCGGGTTTCAGCGTCAATTAAAGCAACCAGGTATCCTCGATGGCCCCTGGGTATCAATGGCCCAGGTTCTCGTCGGTGTGTACACGCGGGGGCGGATATGGACCGAGAAAACGATCGGCAACGCCCTGACGGACTTGACGGTAAAGGAAACCGACATCCTTCGAAGGATGGAGAGACTTCGCCAGGCAGCCAAGGATTACAGAGGACCCCGACTGACGACGGCAATCGCAACAACAAACCGCTCGGTGACGACAATGCCAGCCGGTAGCCGAGATTATTACCAATAAATTGGACCACGGTTCATTTCACTAATTCCCATAATAATCTAATAGATTAACGATTATCTGTTTAGTGCGGCTCGTTTGCGTTCCACCTACCTTCCACGACTCATTCAGGATTCTCAATGAACCGGCCTGGCTCGGCGCGGGATTACCCTCAAAGGAACCAGCACTCTCGTGTGAACAATTTTTTCGCCTGCTTCCGACGGATCTCCAGAAAGCCTGCTCGGAGATGCTGCGCTCATAGATTTGAGAACTTGTATTTTTTTCTTTTTTTTTTTTTTGGGTGGTTCGTTTGCAGTTCATCGATTCATAGTTGATCGCCACACAACCTTTGAAATAGAGTAATTTTTTTCGAACAAGTTCAAACCATTTGAATCTTTTTTCCTAAGATAAGGATTGGATTACTAGCCGATAATGAATACAGAAATTTTCAAAAAAATTGCACTTGCTTGGAATCGCAAAGAAAGTACGTTGTCGCCCTTTTGAATTTTTTAAAGGTGCTAGAAGGGTCGTCTTACTAGTTGACGAATGTGAACATTCTTTAAAAAATTGCTTTTCGACGGAATCATAAAACAAAAAATCATGTGGCGTCCATTGTCGCTGAATCAAGACTGGTTCGAACGATTTGAGTTTCGCTTTGTTCTGGAACGTTGTTCGGCAGCGATCTAACCCGACGCGAGGATATGGGTCAAGTAGCATTACCCGGTGAGAAAAGCGTAATCGCAGCGAAGTTGTCGGCGGCGAGTCACGCACGCACCCCGAGAAGGGTTGGCTGCGGTCGTTCGGGAAGAGGGTTGCGCCTGGCAGGAGGTCGCCGGGGGTGCCGGAGACATTTTCGAATCTGTTTAATCTTGGTCCGCGGTGCGTAAGTGAAAGCTATCTCCGTGAATGCAAAATCAAACAAAGCGACAAACAATCGGGCCCTCTCTGTCGTTCCTGGCACGGTTCCTCTGTCTGTCCTGTTCGCACTTTGTCCCTAGCCATCGAGAGCAGCCAAAGTCGCTACGAGCTGGCGCGAGATTGCGCCCCTTGCATCGTCGCTTTGATGTGTGCACTCGACACCATCCTGTCACACTCCAAGTGTTTATGAGGCGAATCTTCCTCTCCCTTTCCCTCTCTCTTTCTAAGCCTCCACCCCCACCCCCTACCCCTCCTCACGTATCACTACACCCTTCCTACCTTTCTGCTCTCTACATTTTCCCCGGTCTCGCTTTCGCTGCGCTTCTTCTGATCGCCCGGTGAATGCGAGAGCCTCGGTCCCTCTCTCTTTTCGTCCACTTTCGTTGGATAATTAACCAGCTACCCCTTTGCGAGCTGTGCCGCGGACCAACCACCGACGACCAAGCTACGCGGTAAGGTCATCGAACCGGAAATAGCCTAGCGCGCCGACATCGCCGGCTCGACGGATGGGAAAACGCCGCCAAGGCGAGAGGAATCAAGTGCCGAGCCTGTAATTAATCGACCCCCTCGCAGAACAATCCTACTCGCGAATTATTTCTACACTTTTCTCTCCCGTCCTACCATCCCCTGCACCACTGGGCCGCTTTTTGATCAGTAGCCTTGCGGAAACGCGATAGAATTTCCCTCGTGCTCGAATATTTCTGGAATTCTGAAGGGGGTAAGTTTCGACTGATTTTGTGAAGTACGTGGCCAGCTTTAACAATTTTTTGTCGCAAACGTGAGAAGTGCACGGGGAATTTGCGCGAGAGTACAATTTCCATAAGAGTGAATATTTTTTCAAAGTTCTAAGCAATTCTTGGACTCAAATTGTATGATCATAATCGTCACCATTGCAGAGGCGGTTCCTCAAGCTGACCTCGTATTAAGAAAATTCCAGATCAGCCATCTTGCAGAAGAGGAGAAAAAGAAAAATTTACAAATATTCTGCGAGGCTCGTATAATAATGGTCGAAATCCAAAGTATTTGTAAAAAAAAAATTGTAAAAGGTTCCCGTGAATTGAGCAGGAAAATCAAAGGTTCGAATAATCAAGGCCCTATAGAATTAACAACAAAAATTCTAGACTTCCTACTTTATTCTTAAAAAAAAATAATAAAACAATAATTGCCTGAACACACCGTAAAAAAATTCACCTAGTCTCCCAGCTCCCCAAAAAATCAGACATTTTTACCGGTCAATCTCCTAATTACAGAGGCTGCGGAGGAATAATCGAAGGTCTAGTGCTCGCTAATCCGTGGCGGGATCTTGTCGCTAATCCGAGGCCCGCTGCTAAGTGTATGCATCGCAGAAGACGAAACCCGGTATCTCGTTGGAACGGTTCTCGTCGGGTCCATCGATCCCCATCCCCTTTGATTTAGCAGCGAGAGGAGCCCGAGGTAGACGCGTAATGATGGAGATAGCTGTTCCGGTAGACACGGTATCCGGGCCGAGCAAGATGGAGTAGAAAGAGGTGGGAGGGGAGGGCAGGTAGAACGAATCGATGGCACTCGGTGAGCAAGAATCGGGCGCGGAGGTGTCGGAGGGGCGGGAAATGGAGCCCTTCACATTTGCTGCCGTGACTCAGAAGAGGGCCGTCATTATAATGCCGAACGTCGACGCTCTCTCTCTCTCTCTCTGTCCCTCTCTCCCTCTTTCGTTCCTCTCTATCTCCTCTTTTCCTTCTCCGCTCGTTAGTCGGTTCGCACGCAAGAATTCGCACTCGACCACTTTCTTCGGTGTTTCCGCTATCAATCTTTGAAGGTTCCTCCGCGATGGCGGCCGTCGCGACACTTCTGCTACCTGGCTGCGCCGTAGCCGCGATCCAATTTGCCCTCGCCCGCGTTATGACACAATAAAGTTTGATTATCCGTGGTACCAACGGAGAACTCGCTCGTTGCTGGCTCCGGGGGCGAGCAGGAGAGCACGTCATTATAATGTGCTCGGTTCCTCGTTAGCTCGACAGACGAGCCTTTTACCCGACGATCTCCCCGCGATTACTGCGGACGGAATTTTTCCATTAGCTCAAATACCAAGGGGGTGGATCCGACGAGCCATACCAATTCTCCATCTCGCTCTTTCTCTCGCTTTCTCTCTCTCTCTCTCTTTCTCTCTATCTATCTATCTATCTATCTATCTATCTCTCTCTCTCTCTCGCCGCAAATAGAGGATTCGAGCGAGCGTTCGCCGGATATGAAAATAAAGAATGAAACAAAATCAGTCGTACGCCCTCGACTCGGCGCGCCTCGCCATCACGAGCACTCTTCAATACGAATTACCAACCACGTCTAATAAATTAACCCCGGTTCGCCGGTCTAATCGCCATTACCCGATTAGTTCAAATATTTACGGAAAATTTTTTCCCGTAGGTCTCTTTCCTGGGTATCGTGAATCTGGAACATAGAAATGCGGGGAGGATTTCTACTCTGAAAAATGTTAACGTGAAATTGTATACCGTTCAGGATTTAGTGGGAATTTTCGCGTGACGAATTCTCTTCTCTGGATTTTCTGCGTCTGGAACAAAAATGTACAGACCGGTTAGAAATATTAACGTGGAATCGACCGTTCAAGGTTTGTTAATCAATTTTCCGATTGTAATCTTTTTACCGCTTAATGTTTTCCCTACTCGATTTTTCCCATAACCGCAAATTCGTCTCAATTCATAAAACTTCACTGAACACGTCCGAGAAATCATTTTCGGAGGTCCGTACAAAAATGTATGGACAATACTCCGTGGATCCATGTAAAAATTTATCCAACACCTAGCATCAAACCCTCATCCTCAAGAAAACCGAAATGAATCATAGTTTCCGAGACACGGCCGGTATTCCTACGTTATTAACAGGGAAGCGACGGTTAATTAGCCGCTCGCCGGGTGGTTGTTTAATTAAGAGGTCCCGGTTAACGTCACCGCGGCCCGTTTAGCGTATCGGTGAAATGGACACACGGGGCTCGGGATTCGCTCTTTGTTATCATCGGGGAGTGGGGAGATCACACCGCCCCCCCCCCCCGGGTGATAACAAAAGGAAACGGCGACGATGCGCGAGTATAGATATACGCCCGTCGAACCGACAAGCAGCTCTCTTTCGCCCCGTTTCTTCTCTCGCCCCCGGACCGCTAAGTATTCCGTTTAGTCGAGCCGAGGCTCCGGCTGTCACACGAACGATTCGGCTCGGGATGAATCCGGACGACTAGCCGCGTCCCCTTCGCGTTTCACGTAGGCGTCGAACCGTGCATAACGATCGACCGGCCGCACAATGATCTATAGAGCGGGGGGGGGGGGGGAAGCTTCGACTACGGTGACACCTGATACCGCGTAATTAGGGGCGCGTAACCCCTCGAACTCGAACTATAACTACCGATGTGGCTCAGGAATCGGAAGCAACGATTTCTTCCCTTCCGAATTTCTCCCGATGCTTCTTCCTTTGCTGGGAACCAGCTGAACGTCCCTGGGAAGCGATACGGAGTTTGATGAGATTTTTTTTAGGAATTAGACGAGATTTTTATGATACTTTAGACTCGTTTATTCTCATCATTCGATTTTATGCGTTTATCGTAAAAACCACTAGATTGTATTCGAAACGACGAAAGCAATTCTATTTCCCTCGTAAGTGTCCGGAGCCACAAAAGCACCAACATAAAAGAGGTTTCGAATTAATCCAGCGAATTCATTTATATCCATTCCATAATAAACGTCGATTCGAAGCTGAACGAAAGTATGCTCGTAACACGATAAAATGTACTGCGATTATCAATTCGCTCTTCCAGCGCTGCCTCGCACATACAACCTGTTTTTTACGTATCATACCACGATATTTTTACGAAGAAGATCATACCAATTTTCTGATCACCATCGTACGCAAACGGCGATCGCTCCAAAGGAAAACGGGAATGGAACGATGGAGGATTTCGTCATTCCCCAGACGCGAACGGTGTAAATATCCCTGGACCTCGCCCCAGTTGATATCAAACGAGCCGGTGAAACAAAGTACCAGCCGGATTCGATCGGGACAAACAAATATTTCCGACATGGCGGCGGTGGGGTGACGCGGGACGCGGACAGGGGGTAGGGGCGTAAAGCGCCGCACCGCGCGAAACGCACGAAATCCCCCGGACGATATCAACGTACATAAATGAGCCTCATCCCTCTCGTGTCCTGTGTTTTGGGAGACACACACGGGGCAGCAGCAGCAGCCACCCCCTGGAAGCGCAGCAAGCGCCCACCCACCCCCTATTAATATCCCCGTAATTGGTTAAAACCCGTAACTGATGAGCGAACTGTAAGTTATTATGCAAAGAGACCCTTGGTTCCCGGGACGATAGGGGTTTATGGGATACGGTTCAACACCTCTTCATTACCCTCTTCATCCCTCGATAGATCGACTCTGTCTCCCACCCTCGCTTCTACTCTGCTCGCTCGCTCGGCTGTGTCGGTGTGCACAAGCGGCAAGTACAACCCCGGGCATTGTCATTGTATCGCGGATCGCCCTCTGCACGCCTGGCTCGTTACAGGATTCATGAAAGAATTCGGTCGAGTGAATTCACACGCCGCCAGGACGTATACGGGATCCCCGGGCTGCGCCGAGGAAAGAAGCGTTTTCCGCGCGAAATGTCGCCGGATTTACGCCGCGTTTCAGTCGGAGCCGAGAGAAACGCTCCGCAACGTTCGCCTATGTTCCTTCGAAATAAAAAGAAGGTCAGAACATCGTTTATTCGATGCGGCCGCCGTCGCGCCAGGGAAATCCTCTGACACGCTCAACTTTCGGGCTGGATACGTTTACAGCTTCGGGCTACCGCTTTGCGCCCTTTTTGTCGTAAATATTATCGTTCCATAATTTCTGTGATGCCTTTCAGAAATCTTTTATTAGATGACAAACTGTTGTCAGACTCGGGAAAGGATTTGCCTTTGGTGGCAAGCATTTATTAATAGAGTGCGGGTCTTTGTGAGAAATAAATATTTGTATAGTATTTGTTTGTATTCTCTTCTTGATTTTAATAAGTCGCGAATTTGAATGGAATCGTATTCTTAAAATCGCTTGATATTTTTAACCATTTCGTTTTCTCCGAAAACGCTAAACGTTGCAGCGCGCAACACACCGCACAAGGATTGCAGGTATTGCGATTCCCCAAACGATTTCACGGTCCCGCAGATCCGGTGACGGCTTCTTTCGTCGGAGGGCCGAATTGAAAAACCGGAATCGCGGTTGAACGAGTCACATCGCAAAGGAAGGACGCAAAGGACGGTTACTTTGTGGCCAAGCCGAGGAAAACTTTCCACAAGCGTTGAACAGAAGCTCGATGCTAAATCACGACTGAAGGAACAGCGTGATGCCGATTCCAGGTGTTAATAATCCTCCCCTAATTGACCCACCCTCGGGCTAGATAATTCCCATTAAACGCCGCTAAATACTTGTTTGTATACAACCCCTGCTGATCGGACGGACTACTTTACACCTTTCTTCAAAGGTGAAGGAGACTTCCTGCCGTTTCTTCTTTCAGAGCCACGATTTGACAATTGTCGAGCGGCTGGCATGACAGAAAAGCAATTTTCGAAGATCCTGTACAATCGTGTATACATGGAAAATCTTGTGCAAGAATGCACTGAATATTACAGGCGATTTAGTTGTTTAGTTACTACGAGTGATTTCGACGAGAGATTTGTACTTCAAGTTGCTAAAATCTTAGAATTTAGTAGTGTATTTAATACATTCTTCCAATCATTTTAATAGGTAGACTACAGTGTAGAAATATTCTCGATACTCTAAGTCAAACTGAAATTCAAATCAGAGCAATATTATATACCGAACAGCTAAATAAGAGTCGTATTAAAAACAAAGATATCACGTTCATAGAAAATTTGATTTGACATTATTTGAGAACATTTATCTCTTTACTATCGAAAGCACTTTTCACCTATGGATTCGAAAAATTTCCGACTCTCAAGTGTGCTGTGCTCAATCACCATCGCTTCCACAATAAAAATTATTAACCGAGTCGCTAGTTTTCAAGTGGCAGATTCAATTAGACAGATTGGTTTAGGCAGACAGATTGCCAAGCGTATATTTTTTTTTTTTTTTTTGATAAAATTCTGTAACAAATAGAAAAACCATGCTCCATCGTGATAACAGCGATCGGCGGTATGAGGACTCGCGTTTCCCGCTGATTAAAAACCGAACTGTCGAAGGATGCTCCAAATTTTTCGGGCTTGTACATTGTATCGTGCGCGCTTTCATAAGTCACTGGGCTAGCAATTAACGGGTGTAGCAGAATTTCCGCACGCCGACCCGGAAACGCGAGAATTTTTTTTTTCTGTTGACACGTACGGGGTCGCTTTATGTATACAGAGGATTGCACAGTAACGACCCGGCGTTTGATAAGGGACGTGTACTCTGCTGCGATGGCTGCCGGGATGAGTCCCGATTTAATGGATAGAGGACAGATTCTGCAGATACATCAGAAGGCCGGCGCGCGATATCTCCCGCACGGATCGGGACAGAATCACGTCGTCCTCTCTTCCTCTTTGTCCCACCGATAGGTGTACCTTCCAGCCCTCGATGGCTCCGACCACCCACCCGATATCGATCCGTCTCCTTTTTCCACCTTTGACTAACTTTTGGCCCCTCTCTCGCTCCCATGGCATCGATACTCTCGCCTCCTCGGCGAGGTCTCGCCGCCTCTTTCGAACCAGCGACAGATTGCATCACGCCTAATGGCAGATGATGCGCACCGTTATGTCCCTCTCTGTCTCTCTCCCTCTCTCCCTCTCTCTCTCTCTCTCTCTCTCTCTCTCTCTCTATCCATTTCACTCTCTATCCGTCTCTATCCCTCTTCGTTTTTCGATAACACCCGTGCTCCTTGCACCACCGAGATCCGATCAAGGCACACGATGTGCTTAAGGGTCCGTTCTTTCGCTTCTGGCTGCGAGATTAGGGATCGAACCATAGATTGGGACGATACTACCCTCGTTACGTGCATTACACTCGAGCCTTTTCTATTCACAGCTCGATGGTAGAGGCGCGGGAGATGCTAGCTGCTAATTTTCTGGACACCGATGCCCCGGGATGTGTGTCAGCACTTTGTCACGTTCGTTGTGGTTATTCATAGTTAGAGAGATGATAAACTTGGGAATGGTACCTTTCTCGAATGGCTAGAAACGTAATCTGCGAGCTGGTGGACAGAGAGTTTGTATAAAGGATTATACTAATTGGAGACTGCATCTTTTAGTTGAAGAGATTGTTTGTATCGAGAGGACCAATTTTACTTGATTATCTCGAAAACGGTACCTTTCTTCGATGGCTAAAAGCATAATCTGCAAGCTGGTCGACTATAGACCTGTTTATACCAAAAATTTTGCCGATTGAAGAGGTTATTTCTACTCAACGGAACAATTTTTCTTGGTTATCTTGAAAATGGTACTTCCTGTAATTCTTCTTTCTAAAGTTCGCGTCGCAGTAAACGACTTGATAGAAGGTCCCCGAGTTTCGCCGCGACATTTGCGCTTGGAGACGTCACCAGACCACCGGCAGTGCAGAGATCCATTAAATTTGGATCTGGGTCATGCCTGTCCTATCTCGAATCTACGCTGCCAGTAGATCAAAACTCCCCAGAAGACGTGAAACTCGATTAAACCGAGTTCGAGGCAGAATCTACGACTCCACGCAGCGACGAATATTTCCCAACTCTTTCTCGATTTCGTGTAGGATGAAAGAACACACCGGGTGATTGGTATCGAAGGTTTTATTGCATTGGTTTGACTCATATTAACAACAGGGGAACACATACATATGCATTTACATCTATTCTACCGATTATCTACATATATAACGTTTTCTGTAGTTTCGCCGTTAATCATGCTTAATTAATTCACCGTCGTAGCCTCGGCTGCTTATCTAACGCGCACGGTAGAAACTGTGGGAATACGAATCGATTCTTGTGTTTGCTTGTGTACGTGTGTAAGTGTGTATGTGTTCGAAACAGTGTGTGAGAGCCGCAATTTTAGTTCGGCCGAACGTTTTCCCGCCGTGTCGCAGTTGCCCGGCGGTAAATGAAAATGCATAGAACGTACGCGAAACACGCGACGAACGGAGAATATCAATTGGGAAAACGTCTTTCCGCTCTGTCGCGAAGCTCCACAGTTGGTTAGTGACCGCGTGATCATCGTCGATCCGGTCAGTGACCGCGTGATCGTCGCTGACACGGTCACTGACCGCGTGATCATCGCTGAAGCGATCAGTGGCCGCGCGATCTCGAGCGACACCTGCTAGGATAATTATACAATGGTGTAGTAATTATAAGAATGACTAGACTGCGGAGTTTATGCATTCCGGCGACGAACGCGGGCCGTGGAACTGCGGAAATGTCAAAGGAATTTGAAAGACATTACTTGATCTTGGTGCACAAACCGAGCAGGTCCACTTTTTGGTACAATTATTAATTGTGCAAATTTGATATATAGAAGGCCACAATCCAAAAGGGGACATTCCCATCTTTTAAAATAGGCGTTCCCCGTTTTTCCAATGGGCCCTTCATATATTTGTACGTTGTTGCTTGATGTGAGAAATAAGCTTTCTGGACTTCCTCGGATTTTCCAGCAAGATCTTTGATTTTCGAGAATAATTCGGGAGAGATTCCCGAAATCAGGGGACGTCTAAAAATCCGCAGTCTAATAATGACCAACATTTCGTTCGCTATCTACGCGTCGCTTAAAGCTACTATCACACCGATTTATACATTTCGCCTAAAGTACTGATAGATATGCGGTTGGACGTGTCGCTCTAGAGTTTCTCCAGCTCGTGTCTCTCTTTGATATTTTTTCTCTCTCGCGTTTGATCCGCGGTAAAAACATCCGGAAACGCGATCCAGCTCCAGCTTCCGGACGAAATATTACGCTTTCCTCTCGTTCCCGATCGACGATCGTACGTTACGCGCCTCTGCGGCCAGGTACAAATATTTACAAATATTTACACAGATAAGTAATCATCTCGCAGGGTACCGATCGATTGAGCTTTCATACGACGATTAAACCGATATCACGGGGACCCAGTAACGATCCAGCCGACACATACACACACAGGCCAACGCCATCGTCCTCCCACACACCCTCTTCATCTCCCTATCACCCCCGTACGCTTTCTCTCTCTCTCTCTCTCTCTCTCTCTCTCTCCCCCCCCCTCTCTCTCTCTCTCTCTCTCTCTCTCTTCCTGTTGATTTAACTGCAGCCGCGGTTTATTTCGCCGATACTATCCGCCGTCGATTATTTGCATTCTCGGATATGCGCCGCTCGGCAATTGCTCGGTTCGGTGTTTTGCGGCTCCAGCGCCGACCGGAACGGTTAAAATATCATTGTCGCGGCCGGAATTGTCCGCGGCGAGTCGTCTAATTCGATTATCCGCGCTGTTTGGCTCGTTTTTGTCCGACCGGACACCGAGCCGCTTGTTTTTTGAAATTAAGAACGAACCCGCATCGTTGCCGGACGCGTCACCGGCCACGCCAATACTTTTTATCCTGCCCCGGCGCTCGAACAGCCGACACGCTTCTTGTTTCATGGCTCTATTAAGTTGTTGCGTATGAAATGTCCGATTTTCGAATGCAAAACGTTGCGGAAGCGTTTTGATCAAGAGATGTTACTACAGTCAATTTTAACACGTTGGCTGCCGTGGTGGTCACCCTATTGACGAGAAACAATTCAATTTTAATTGATCGACAGAATATGTTGCTCACAATCGTGATTACTTTCGTCAAATTTATTTAGAAAACTGCTCTGTGCTGTCTAAATGTTTCTGTTAAAATTCAGACAATTTCATTTTGCAACAACTTAATACTTCGTCCGAGGGAAAATGCAGCCTGTCTCGACCAAAGCAGATCACCTAAATATTTTTTCAAATGAATATGACGGTGCACACAATTGTATTTTTAACGCTCATCTATCCCTCGTCTTCGCATCGTTAGATTAGTATGACATCGAAACAAAATAAATAGTTCATTTGACACAATCTTTTGATGAGGGTTAATTTCATGATTAGTTATACAATACGCTCAACATATGTGATGGTTAGAAAACAAATTGGGAGAAAAATGTTTAACAAAAATATGTTTGCACCACTATCATTTAATAAGACATTTAGGTGGGGTCTCCCCTAGCTGAGACACCCCACATCTTTTCTCATCGTTCGAGGACTCGCTCATGCCAGTTTCATCTTCGTTCCGACATTCTGACTGTCTCTAGACTATCGATGGTCAGCTGTCGATCGAAGTCTCTTGGAGAATTAATTACAACTGATAAAATCTATCGCTCCAGTCTTCAAACATGAATCCATATGAAAAGAACCGTTTTCAACGAGCACATGAGATCCGATCCATCCCTCGGTCGTCTGAGGTCCATTTTAAACATTTTAGAAAAAAATCATAGACCATGGATGTTCACAGTGAAACCCTGTAAAACATCGCTTGCGGATCTTCAGCAAAGCGAACACAATATCACATTCAACTCTATCGTAACTGTGTCCCTGAAATGTCGAAGACTCCAACGATCTGATAGAGACTCGCGTTCTAATCGATGACAGAAGGATCCACAAACACGACAACGGAAAATCCTCGCGTTCCAGAGATCAGAAATGAAAAACATATGACTCCAGAGTCCAGGCGTTCAGGGGTAAAAAGAAGGTTCGATCGATTGATCCAGATCGCAGGTTTATCTGGCCATCTCGGACTTGACGGATCTGTAATTGTCCTTGCCCTCGATGGCACCGTCGTTGGTCCTATGTCTTCGATGAAGCTGCGTGGGCCAGGAGTACGGGGCCACTGAATCGTCTTTGATCATGGGGTAGTCCCCCTTCGTAACGACAACAGGTTGCGTGTGATAGTTGGATGTGCTAGCAGGATGCGGTAGCAGGAACGGCGACACGAAAGAGTGTCCACCGGGGCCATGATGCACCGACGTGTATCCCGCTTGCTGACCGTGACTCTGCGCGGAGCTAGGCAACCCGCTGTGCACCGGCGGCTCTGTCTCGTGCAGCTTCCTCATGTGCTTCTTCAGGTCGAAGTTCCTGCAGAAGCCTTTCCCGCAAATCTGACAGTAGTACGGTTTCTTGTCGTTGTGCGTGTACATGTGGAAGTTGAGATTGTAGACCTGGTGGAACGCTTTCGGGCACTGGTTGCACTTGAACTCCTTGACGGGATCGTGCGTCAGCTTGTGGTTCTTGTAGTTGCCCTTCTGGTGGAACCCCTTGCCGCACTCCTCGCAGACGAAAGGCTTGAAGTTCGAGTGTATGCGTCGGTGGGTGTTCAACGTCGAGCTCCTGTTGAACGCCTTGCCGCAGGTGCTGCACTTGTGCGGCTTGTCCTTCGTGTGGATGATCTTGTGCCTGCAGAGCGTGCTCGCCTGCCTGAACGCCTTGCCGCATACCTTGCAGAGAAACGGCCGTGCACCGGTGTGAACGGGCATGTGTCTGTTCAGGTTGTACTGCGCATTGAACTCCTTCCCGCACTCTTTACAAGTGAACGTCTTCTGCTTGCTGCTCCCGTTCATCGGGGCGCTGCTGTTCTTCGGGCTGGGGCTCTTCTTCACCCTCTGGATCTCGCGAGAGTCCGCCGTCAGCTTCACCCTGGACATCGCTTCTTGCACGTCGGTCAGAGGAAGAGAGTTCTGCGGGACCATCGCTGCCGTTCCCGGCGGCGCCGGGAACGCGTTCAACAGGGGATAAGTCGATTGGTAGTAGAAGAACGGATAGCACTGCATGTACGTCGGGACGTACTTCTTGAACGCCGACGGGATCGCGGGAGACTTCTTGTCCGGCTCCATGATCTTCTCGATCGAGAAGTTCAATGGCGTCGGCGAGGAAACCCGCTCCGTCCGAAGGCTCGTATGTGTCTCGGGCGCCATTCTGCTGCCGGTCGAGCACGGTTACATCGTAAACCTGCAATGGAAACGTTAAATAGGTTAGTTGAAATGTTGAAATGTTGCCTGCCTGCTTGTTCTGTCTGACTGTCTGTTTTCATGGTCGATCACCGCTCGGTCCCATGGGTGTGCGCCGACGGGAATGGCCGCGAACCCTCCCTTCGGTGTTTAACGCCGCCCATTTACTGCTCGGTCACGCTAATTTCCGACGATTCTGGTCACGCTTGCCTCCTACGTATATGGCGAGGATTTTGTTAAAAAACGTCAATTTTTTAACCCTTGCGCGCTGGTCAAGAAATTGGAGCGTTTTGAGATCATTTCGACGGCAGTTGACGTTCAATTCCGAAGAACATCTAGTTCTTGTTTCGGGCGGAAAAATTACTGTCGAAAGCAAAGGCCTTACTTGTCTTTAACACTTTGAGCGCCTCATCTTCCACAAATGGCACGCGGGGAATTACTTGTCCAGATTTATAACTGACTATTTCAGTATAGCAAGCTTTAATTGTAAAATACATGAAGGTTGAAAAGATATTGATAAAATTGTACATGAACATGGCACATTTTGACTTCAGATCCCCCCCCCCCCCAACGAAGGTCCGCGAATTTTTCTCATCCGAGAGACATTTGTGTTGGTGGATACATTAAAAATATTTAAGGACACCAGTGTAATAATTAAGGGAAGAAAATAATTTTTATTTGGCTCGTGTGTCTTGTAATCAGTGCAAACATGTTTCACTTTGCCGAAAGGTTCGCAGTCTAACAATCAGATTTAAGAATTATTTTTAATTCACTGGGGTTAATTGCTAATGCAGGCTTAAGAGGTATCCGGTAGGCGAATCGTTAAGAAACATAGTTTCAGAGGCTTGGGAACATTGTCTTCGCCGACGATGATTGAATTCCTGGCACTGTCGAAGCGTACACGAAGCTTTAGCGGCGGAATAATAGGGGAGCACCCAAATCATGGCGATCAATTTGATGACTTCGAGGACCGTCGTTAGTGCGCTGCGCGTTCCTCCCTTCGCAGAACTCTGTTAATGTTTTAGTGGGAGAGCGAGCGCATACACACGGGAACGGTACCCACATGTCGGCGAATCCGAGTGAAACATGTGGTACCGGCTATTATATCCACTCAATTGGCCCTCGTGTTGACATAGAAAAAGAGGACGGGTCGCTTCGAACGATGGGGGCTGGCAAACGTCGAACATCGACGAGGGAATGCTCTACTTCGCACTTCATCTCCTGGATGAGCCTAAACGACCGCCATCTTGGATCCTTTGGCCGTCCGACGGCGCTTACAGACAGCTTATTTGAACTTATTTTCTAACGAAGAAAAGAACGTCCGAATAATAACGTTGCGGGTTAATTATAGCTGGTTGTTTTATTATTAATCATAACTGAGCATTCGTGGAAAAGAAGATGCCAATTGAAAGTAATTTTATTAAATTGAACTCTTCTGGAATTTAAATTTTTTTGGATTGAAGGATCGTATGATATTGATGAAACGCTAGTTGTTTAGGGCTGAATGAATTTTTAAATTGAATGTTAGAAGAGCAACGACTTGATTAATACATTTAACAGTCACTTCAATGAAGTTTATAAATGGAAATATGTAAATCTTCAAACAAAAATATGTATTATTTTATATTAAATAATCCTCAGCGTAAATGTAAAATTGAGTTGCAGTTGTGTATAGAAGATCACTTGAGGATTAATCGATCCGCCAAATAAACATTCCTCAAAATCAAAAAATCAAAATAAATTGAGAGCGGATATTAAAATGAGTTGAGATAAAATGAAAAAGCAATACATTTACGATTTTAACACACGTATCCTCTGAAATTAAAAGAACGCGGGAGAGTAATTTAAAATGAATTACGTTCAAATCGAATGAACATTGTGTGCTATTATTTTTGTTTAAAATAAAGACTCCCGGGTTCCTCTTTGCAGTAGTTCGAACATGCAAAACGGTTTTCTAGACGAGCCATCCGACGGTAGTTAAGCCCGTCCGTCATCGTCGACGAAGAATGATAAATTACCCAGCAGCCCGTTGTTGCGACGGATGATCTTGACCCCGGGGCCACTGTTCAATCTAATTACGTATGCGCACGCAATTTGAATGTTGATTCGCGCGCAAAACGGCATGAATATACAGGTAGCCATTAAGCATGTGCAACATGGAAAAGGGGGATGAATGGCGGGGGTTGAATGAGTCGCGAAATGGTCAGCACAGTTGAAGAGCAAGCTTCCCCGAGGTATCACAGAAGGTTTGCACCGTCGAAAAGTAGAAATGTTTGCCCTGTAGAATGGCGTTATGTTTGGACTTGGAATGACGGCTGGAATTGGATAGGACGTTCCTGCTGGCCTCGGATACTCGTTTCTGGTTCATGGTTCCCGAGACTGCTCCACGATGACACAAAAATCGATCGGGGAAGCCCTTTCAACGAATCATCAAACACTACAATCACCCTTCGCAATTACACATTCATTTTTGTGCCAAAACCTAAATAGAATCAATTTCTATTGTTATTGAGAGTAAGTCGTGAAAAATATCAGTTCTGGATGTGTACAAATTTCGCGGGGGTTGGAGAGACTGTCAGAGTATTAACCCTTTGCACTGTAACATGGAGTCCGACTCGCAATGAAGATTTCGAACAGGATCTACTAAATATGTATGTTATTGAATCAATTATAAATAAAATTGTATTTTCCCTTTGAATTATTTTAACGAATGGAAAATAGCGTATTCGTGTTTCTTCCGAGAGATTCTGAACGACAAAGAAGTTTTAGTTTATTGTAACCGTCGAATAAATTGTAGTGCAAGAGGCTAAGGGTGGTTTGTGAAGAATATGGGGATGAATTGTTGAAAAAAAAAGAAACAAAAGGTAGTCTCTGCTAAAAATTCTCTTTCAAAAGCTTGAATGTAGATCAATTATAGATAATTCGCACGAATGAATCAAAACCAGTAAGAGTTGTTCTGAGCAAGAATAAAATTGTCGAAGAATGTAAAAAAGACGATGGAAAACGAGTATACCGGTTGTTCGAGACGCTATGGTGGAAACGAGGAAAGTCTCACCTTCGGAGGGACATGGTGTCGATTTATGGTGAAAACGCTCGGTTCCCGATCCGCAGTGAGCGCGGCACCCCTCGTCAGGGTGGAATTATGACGGCAGTGGTCCTGCCAGAAGCCCCGCCCATAACCGGGTGCCTGTCGATTGTCCCGCAGCCAAAGGCAGCCCTAATAACCAGGGAACAAGGAGCGGAAAAGCAACCCCGGTGTGAGAAGCGAGACTCGAGAAGGGAAACGATCTCCTCGCGCACCCCCGAAACGCCCCTATGACCTATAGAAAAGCCGTAGACGTCGGCTTGATCGCCATGGAACAGCGCAACTGTCGACGATAAACGACAAAAGGACAGGATGATTATGCGCCTTCGAGTGTCGGCCTGAAACGCAAGAGTTCGACTCCCACCCACCCACTCTTACCCCCTCCCCCCTTCTCTTTCTATCTCTCTCTGTCTCTCTCTCTCTGCCCCTCGTTTCGTCATTTCGATTTCCACCCCCGTCGCCAGGCCTTCAGCCGAGTGTTTTTCTTCACCGGTCCCTTTTCAACGTCTTTCTCATAGCCTACCCCTTATTCCCCGTCTTAATGGACAGCTCTCTCCTGTCTCGCGTTTGCACTTTTCCCTCTCGCACTTTATTTTCCCGCTACCAACCTCTGCTAGTCTTTTCCACCCCCTCTCCTTCTCGCCCTTTGCGAGATACTTTCAACCCCCATTTCCCTCCCCGCTTTTCCTCCCTTTCGCCAGTGAAACGTCTCTTTCTTTCTCTGTTTCCGATCCTCCCTTCCTGTGCGCTCTTTGCTGTCACTCTGACTTCCCTCTCTACCTCTCGTGCTCTCTCCCTCTCTATGGTCCCTCTAGAGAGGGAAACGTCGCTCTCTCTCTCTCTCTCCCTCCCTCTCCCTCCCACTCCCTTATCAACGCGTCTCGCTGCCACGTAGCGGTCGAGAGAGAAAAGAGAGGAGAGAGTCGGTGGTGGGAACGGACGACGAACGATTGGGCGCTCGCTTTATCACCCTCTCGGAACTGACACGGGAGGGGATGGTCTTTGGCGACATGGTGGGGGCTAGTATTGTTACAGTGCTTAACGAGCGGCCGAGGTAATCAGTATCGCTCCTTGTGGCCGCCGACAATTCCGCCAATTTACTCCAATCTCGGCTGGAGCATGGCCGACGACCACTTCGGGACCATTTTGTTTCCTGGAATTGGTCCCAGGATTTCTTTCTCTCTCTCTCTCTCTCTCTCTCTCTCTCTCTCTCTCTCTCTCTCTGTCGTTCTTTTGGAGAGATTTTTTGAGGAATTTTTCAGTAAATTTTTGTTTCAGGTTGTATTTTAGTTTTGTTGTTCGGCTTCGGATTTTCAGGAGAGGCAGAAGCTCGTGTGATCGATACAAAAGGGTGAAACGCAACCCGGGTCCCGTGACCCACTCGAACAACCCCCGTCGCGGCAGGTGAGCTCGCCGTTAAATGTACAAAGTTTACCGATGCGGTTACAAATGGTCCGAAGAATCCAATCGACGCCGGTAAACTGTTAGGCGACGATGAGACGGGCGGCGGCCAAAGAAACTTGAAGGAGCTCGAAGGAACTTGAAATGGCTTTGCAAATTTACCCGCCTCGTTGTCGGCCCATTAATTATCTCCTCTTTCCTATCCGCTAACGATCGACCTTTCGTTTTCTCTACCTCCTTCTTGTCATCGAAGGAATCATCGAGTCCAAACATTGTCCTCTCTTTCTTCCCAGTTGTCTGATTTTTCGGCTATGGACAACATTGGTGACGTTTGGAAACCATGAATACTTTCTCAAGTGCTCGCACGCATTCTATAATATTTTTCCAGCACTTCTATCGTTGCATTTAACATGACATACTTCCAGAAGCTAAATTATTCAATGACTGGCAAGAAAGTATTTTTTCAAAAATTTAGAAACATTTTTGAGGGTCGAGAACGATAGGGGTTGTTACCGAAGCATCACAGACAAGTCATTGTACCACTTGAATAGTTACAAGTGGTTTGCGATGCGACCCGCGGATCTCGACTGTATATCCATCCGAGGTTGTAAGGCTCGGATTCACCGTTGTGAACGCGTCGCGTTATCCGTGTTGCCGAATTGTTACCCGCCAAGTTAATATTGGGTAACTGGATCCGAACTAATTGCGCGGTGGTTGTGTACGCCCTACGAATCGATAAAAAGTCTTACGGATGAAACTACGAACGTTGTCTACGAACGACTACTACGTATGTTGTACGAGCTTCTGATGAGAACTTTCACCTTGTTGGTGTCAAACTCTTCGAAGGGATGGGTTCGAATTTTCGAGAGAATCATCCCCATTCGCTGATTCACTTGAGGGAGGAGAATCTTCCGGACAGTTCTCCGCGGTGAAGGTGAAAATCCTTACCCCCCGGTCAATCGTGGAAATTTTCGAACAACGGGACCCTGGTGCAACGCGACGAAGAGGCCCAAGTGGCCTGCACATGGTAGTGCAATTTTTGTGGCCCTTTGTACCGAGTAGACGGACGACCATCGGGTTCAGACCTTGGATCCGGGACTCCCGAGTACTTCTAAATTAGAGAGGCCCGAGATTTCCAAAATAGTGAAACACGCGTTTGGTCTGAACCAGATGGCCTAAGGGGGTGCGAACGCGTGTCTCGGATCCTCACGGGCCTTGAGGATGACAATGGCGTGAAGGCCAGGCGTGGCGGTTACGGTCATAAAGTTAATAACGTTCGACCTTCGAGACTCTTGCCGCGGTAATTTCGAGATTACGGTATGAGTTGTAAAAAAAAATATAAAACGAAAGCCTCGCGGAATAGCAGATGTCCGATCGCGTCTCGAAAGCGAACAACAAGCAAAGCGGTTATATAAAAATATCTGAGGACTAAAAAGAGGGGATGTTTCTATAGAAAATCACCATTTGTAAAAGAAGAAATGTAGCACCCTGGCGACAGCTGTAACAAAACGCCTGCCACCTAAAAACAAAAGGCATGCCGCGAAGAGTGCAATCTGCATATCAGAATAAATTGCAGCCAGGTTTAAATTGTAAGCCGGCCTTTCTCGAACGAGGATCGATCACAGATATTGTTGTGGCTAGTTCAACCCCGTACTATCTACCCCTTCGAGTATCGCGATAGCCCTAAGACATCCTGTAAAAATGCCGGCGTATCGTTGCAGGGTGAGAAACGTTTCCTCGATTAGCCAAGGGCGGGATCAATGTGGTTGGGTCTCGTTGCAACGTTGTAGGTACAGGTTGACACGCTCATCAAGATAGCACTGGTTAACCCCGAAACGGTAAGCAACGATAATTCGAATCAGTGACTCCCCAATATGAACATTCCGGATTGGGTGGGGTTAGACAGCTAGAGCCCTGAGTGGGCGGATAGGGGCTTCGCGTGTACCGTGTGCATCAATCACCGACTCCTTCTGCGAATATACCTGCTCATGAGGTCAGACGCCTATCGCTCTTTGCCCTTAAGTGGCGATAAGAAAATAAGCCGGCCCGAACGAATTCTGCCGCTTAACTTTATTACGATCGCTCCGCGGGCGAAGTGATACCGTCGAAATGTGTCACCGGCCGTTTCCTCCGAAAAGAAACAGAGTTGCAGCTCTCCGCCGGACGATCCAAGACTCCGGTCTTCTCGAATCAAAGTCCAATATTTCTCTTCGACCCCCTGAAAAGCCACGACAATCTATTTTCTGCTCGACAAATTTTTCCTGATCCATTAAAACAACTTTTTCCGGATCATTGTTTGTCATTGAAAGCTCAGTAAAATGGCTAGAAAAAATCTTTCCTCAAGTTTCCAGATGTAGTTGTAAAATCTTCAATCTTCAAATCTATACTTCATCCCTTCCCCGAAAAAGTTTTATAATATGCTGCCAGGAACGTTTCAATTTGTATTGTTTCCGAAAAGGGGCGTGTCTTTAGTTTTCCACCCACTGCGTCTCGCAGGGAAATCTCAGGAAAAAATTATTGCATTTACGCGAAAGTAGAGACTTCAAGCTTTGAACTGAATCGAAATTTATCGTCGTAATGAGTCAAAAGATGCAGCCGGCCAGTCGACACTCTCAATTACAAGGATCAAGATCGATTTCCCAATGATGATAGCGGGGTGCAAAGGCAGCCGGGCACCCCATAATTTTTCCGAGGACACCTCGAGGTCCGGTGAACGTCTTCCGCATGGAAGGAGCCCATTAGACTCACCTCCCTCATTGTTCCATCTCTGACATTTGCGGCCCTTCGTGATACGGCGCGTGAACGGTTGACGTATAATTAGCATTTGGGGTAACGAAAGCTCGACTGAGGATGACAGCAGGCACAATGCACACCCCCTCGGTTGTCCTGTGTCCCATAACTCGGCCACAAACCCGCCCCCTTCCTGTCCCGTTCACCCAACGACCGCTTCTCGTCGGTAAGCCGATTCGAAATTAGCCGGATTAATCGTCCTCCACGGCTTTCTCAGCGAAATTTTTTCGAATTTCGACTTATAGACGCCGTGCACGGTCACGTGACTGTGAAGCAGTGGTGCTGGGAAAAACAGTACTCCCATTGGGTGTTCAGTCTTTGCTCAAATTCGGTTTGAAATGCGTCAGTGCAACGTGTGCGACTAATTGTTCCACGTGGAATCGTATTTTGTTCAGAAAATTCTACTTCCTGTAGTTACGTTTTAATATTGCAGCGTTAAGATCCGGTTTAAGACGCGTTAAATCGTTGAATTAACCGCCGAACCGAATTCATTATCCTTGTACAGTTCCAAGGGACCGTGCGTAAAGGCCGGACGCCGGAATTTGATATTTAAACGTGGTCGTGGATGAAAACGATCCAGGGCTTCTATTTTTCCAAGGATTTAAACGCGCAGCATGACTCGATTTCGACGTTTCGCGTTACGAGGACTCGCGGGGAGGGTGGTATATAGTTAATTGGAGAATGGTGGCGAACCGAGAGGCAAAGAGAGGGAATAAATTGCGAGTCGCCTCGCACGAATCGCGGGGGTGTAGGCACCGAGAGTATTCCGCACGGTGTATTCTGAATTAAGTCGCTCAGTTGTGCGCCCGTTTACTTTGCCCCTCTCCCCCCCCCCCCTCTCTCTTTCTCTTTCTCTCTCTCTAGGATCGTCCGGATCGGGGGAAACGGCTTAATTTTAAGGAACTTTCCGGTCGGCACGAACTTTAACTCCATCACCCCGGAACAATGTTCTCTCTGCCGTATGCTCAACGACATGTCTCGCCTAGCTCGCGCTCGCTCGCTTTTCGTGCGTTACGGCGATCAGATTGCTTTACGCTAATTACACTCGCGGAGAGCACGGATACCCGCCGCGGAAATTAATTGAATCATTCGGGGATTTGATAAACCCAGCAGGAAATCCCTCGCGGGCCTTCTAATCGGTCTCGTTTTACGTTTCATTCCGATGCGATTTTCTGTGGCTAAATTTGCGGAACGAAATGGAGGCAGTTCGCCGGGAAACTTGCTCCTTGTTATTTATTTTTTTTTATATACCAAAATGGATGGAGAGATGGACAGATATTCTCGAAGGGGGATGGGTTAAATGGATTTTGAGTTTGATAGAATCTGCGAATTGTTTAACCCTTTGCTCCTGGAACATTTTATCTGATCACCTTCCAGGTAAGTTTGAAATGATTTCAAGAAATAATTAGTTCGCTTAAATGGGATTATTACTATGATTATTCTACTTTGCCAAGGTGATTTTCTCACTTAGATTAACCACTTTTTAAATAATTCATATGTTTTAGCCATTTATTTTACGACAGAAGTGTGATGAATCTAAAAACTCATATGCATCGTTTGGTGTGAACGTGATTAGGAATTATTAAAGATTTCTTTGCAAGTTATTTGTTGTGTGAAAAATAATATTGTTTCAGAATATAAGGGCACACAAAAGGTCAAGAATAATTAAAGTAGCAAAGCCCGAAGAACAAAGACACCAAAAATCGTTCTTCCATTTTCAAACGAACGGACCATAAAAGTTGAAAGATTGTCGAACAAAGTTGCGAGACTCAATTGGAGCGATAGGCGTATTGTTTGGAGCGGAAACGAAGCGAGTTTAACGAGCCCTGCGTATGAGCAAGCGTGCAAGGCTCGCACAAAAAATTAAAAAAAAAACGAGCGAAAAAGAAAATCGGTGGCCACGTGCGTGGCGCAGCGAACCCGTATGAATACTGTGGGCTTTCCAAAATGGCAACGAGTCCCGCTGGGTCTCGATGCATCTCGAATTCACGTACAGAGCCTCGACGTATCGCCGAGTCGAGAGCGCAGAATTGGCGGGGGGTTCACAGCTGCGCAGTCTACGGGGGGTTTTACAACCCTCACCCCCGTGTGCCTCTGTCGCCTCTGTCGAGAGACCCCGGCTGGAACACCTCGTTATCACCGATTCGTCCTTTTCGTCTCTGCCTTTAACTTGAGCCGATCCCTGGTGACTTCCGCTGGGAACACACACCCTTGCTTTTAACGAGATCCGTGTGCGATATTTCGCTTGGGAACCGGCGCGCCCGCCATTTTTCCGAAGCTGGTTTCGAGATCGAGGCAATTCTCGACGTATTACATTACCTTGCGTCCCGTACATAACCCTCCACTTCAACATTATGGCAACGCGATTCTAGCGTAAATCTGCCTTATTTCGGTACACGCCTAGTAGTCAGCCCTCCTCAAGATTAATTTGAAAATGAAATATGTTTGATTGGTCTTATACATGTTTCAATGAGCTCAGCGGTTAGGCTATTTCTTACTCCAAATGCGTAGCTTCGTGTCTCTATGTTAGACATTTAATAGCAACGCATAAGGAGGTATTCTGATTTTTTGCAAGAAAACTATCGAACCGTGTACATTGGGATTTTGCACGCATGTTTATTGGTATTTGAAGCACATGTGTGATTTTTTTTTACGGAAAAATAACCAAATTTATAGAAGGTATATATTTTTTTATGCAGCATGCTCCGGTCTTTCTACTGATCGGAAACAAAACATGAAGTAGTTTATTAACCATCACGAATACAGTTATGGACCGAACGAAACGAAATTAAAAATCAAATTACCGATATTGTTAATATTTCTCGGCCTTCGATAGAAGTTGTTTGCATTGAAGTATCAGAATAAAATAGGAGTGATGCAAAGAAGAAGGTTGACAGCCAGAAAGAAAACAACACAGAAATCGTCATGCTATCACTATAGCTGTTCACCCCTTAACACTAGGTTTACGGGACCCGTCAAAACGACGGGTTCTAATATTTTGAATTTACGATTAATGAGATTGTGAAGATCCATCTACGTGGAGTGTCTCAACAAATTTATTTCTTTAGGTATACAGGGTCATCCGTTTTTAAACGGCCAAACGTCAACCAGCTAAAGAGGACCCCAAATGGAACAACTTTCACCCCTAACACTTCTTTTGATTCGAAGTTATTTCATTCAGTCTCCACGGCGTGCCCCATGTCAAAAAAACCAAGATCCAATGGTCATACAAAAAAGTTGACTGAATAAAAAAGATGCCCCTATTTATTTTAAACCAAACAAAGGAAAAATCATCAAGATACATAATTGCAGTCCTAATATATTTAATCTTAAGTGAACGCAAAAAATGACGGGTTTTTGCAATTATCTAAAAATCAAGACCGAATCAAAAAAAGTGTTAGGGGTGAAAGTTGTTTCATTTGGGGTCCTCTACAGCTGGTTGACGTTTGGCCGTTTAAAAACGGATGACCCTGTATATTAAAACTTGGATAGACACGTTCTTCTTATTTTTATAAAGCAATGTAAAATACTAATTTTTAGTGCTCCTAAACCTAACTATCAAAGACAACCTGAATCTGCATACTTCTGCGTCTCTCGCAAGCAAATTCAAGCTTGTTGAACAAACTCGGTGAAACATACCGTGTCGAAAGACCCGGACACAACCGCCAAAACTGCAAAGGTGGACGTGCTTAACGCAATTAATCGATTCTCAGCGGCCCTCGAGGAATTTCATCGGGAGCCCGGGGACGCAAACTGGGTGGACAAAGATTAACATCAATTACCCGGCGTTAATTGCGCTTGCAGCGGAGCTCTCTGGCCGCTTCGTCGACGAAAGGAGCCACACAAACGGACCCGCAAATTAAATCGAAAACTGCACACGTGGCCGATGCCACAGCGGGCGCCTACGGTTCGCCGTCTGTGCGCGTTCATTTCGCATTTTCGGCGTCGTTGCCGCCGCCCCGCTGACAATGGGCCGCGTAACTCGAGATCGCCGGGGCCTCGTCAAACATAATGACGATCGCCGGCGACGATCATAATGGCCCCGGCGGAATAATCAGCGGGATAAAAGTCAGGAAAACAATGCTCGCCGGCATTGTCACTTCGCGGGCCCTTTCAGCCCGCGCCCCACAGAGGCCTGTTTTGCGTCTCGCGGCCGTTTTGTCGAGACGGCTCTCGATGGGAATCGGATTTTCGTCGAAGCACAATGCCCGGAATCGAATTATTATCGGCTCGGTTGAGGTAATAATCGTCCGGCCTCCTCGAGATTCTGTACGGCCGCTCCTCGACGATTTCTTTCGAGGGCTGCGAGAGCTTCTTCAACCCCCCCCCCCCCATCCCTGGCCCGAATTCTAAATATTATTGCATTCCCTAGCGCCTCGACGCTTTGTTTGAATATGTAGACCCTACAGTGTCTTAAAACATTTATATTCAGTGTAAAATAAGTCTAAATAATTTTTAACGCAACGTGAAAGGGAATACAGTGTTTACTCGATACTTGTCACCAAGGCCTGGATGATAAACGTCGCGGAATTATGGAAGCTCGAGACGCCTCGGACGTCGAGGAGTGTAAACATAAACATAAACGGCTAGGGTATGTCTCCTGGACGATATATGACGCTGGCAAGACTCGTGTTGTTGACATATATCGAGAATTCACTGTACCAGGTTCCGAGGGACTAACTTGTGACACGTAAATCATTTCTATACCGCTTTTAATACTATGTAAAAAGGAATGCCCTGTTTCTGTCGCTTTTTGCGAATATTTCGCGGCAAGGCAGAAGTTCGGCGTGCGGCTCGAGACGCGATAAACTTCACAGACGGTGATACATTTCTTGCATTCCCATTGGATATTGTTTCACGAGCGAAGTTCGCCGGTCCCGTGTTTCTCGAAATAGATTTTCCGACGGCACGAACCACACGGTGGTCTGATGTAGGCATGAATAGTCGCACGCAAATCCCGTCACGGCTATTGGTTCCTTATCAGATATCAGTTATGTGGTCGATTTGGGGTGCGTGCAGCCTATTACATTTGTGATCCATTGATAAGCACGTCAAATCCGCCAACAACACACGCTCGCCGGCTCGGTTAGGAACGGAACGGGATTTCGGTGCCCCTCCGAACAACCTCGGCTTTCCTTCCTTCCTTCCTTCCTTCCTTCCTTCCTTCCTTCCTTCGCTACTGGAATCGATTACCCGAGACTCACCGAGATTGGAGTAGCTTCGATTCAACCTGTCTTACGGCGCGTCTCAATCACTCGTCCCTCGATTCTCTTCGACCCCTTCCGAACAGGAGAACCAACTCCCGTCGCTCTCCAGCAACTTCCCGCAATCCTGCACAGTCGACGTTGATGTCGATCGCGTCTCGATATTGGCTTATTGCTCTCCGTCCCATCAACTTTTCCTATTCCGAGCCGGACACAATTTTTGCGCACGATTTGTAATCGCTCGCGGGATTTCTATCCTGTCGTACGGTGTGAAACCCCTAAAAAATAGTCGTTCTTTCATTTCTCGACTCCTTGTCGCATAATAATTAGTCGCACTATTCCTGTCTTCTAGGGCAGAATCTATTCTTTTGTGGCCAATATTTAAGGGGGAAACCTTGTGTAAAACGAAATTTTTGTGAATATTTTTTTTGTTTTTTTGTTTACATCGATACGAAATTTCCTCAGGAATACGATAAAAAATGTTAGAAAGAGATGTTCTTGTACGTTATTTTCAAAATAAAGTGAACGGTTGAATTGGGCGGAGCGGCTCAGGTAGTCGGGCTCTCGCTTTGCTTCTCGAAAAGAAGAAAAAACGGCTGAAGTACAACTTTTTGAGGAAGAAGAACATCTTCTGGAATCGCAAATTAGCAAAAGACCGATAAGGTAAGTTAAAATAAATTAAGATTTTTTTCACGATATCTCTGTTACTCAAACATTCAACGCATTTTTCTCGAAACGCAAAACTTCGCACGCCGTGCAACGTAGCTCAAAAACTGATTACTCGATCTTTATGAAACTTGGTATATGTATTCCATAAATCATTCGCCACAGCATAACGAGCTCTGATTTTTTAATATTTTATTGCCCTAAAACATGGTTATGAACAGAAAATCAGTTTTTTTTTCGAAACTTCGCCATTTTTGCAATTTTGTAAATTTTAATAAAAGAAGAATGTAATGTTGTGCGTATTTGCATGAACTAACGATTCGATTTTGATTTTTTTGTTTCAGATCATTTTTGTGGACTGTACGCTGCACGGCGCATTTCCAGGATGCCATTTTCAAGCCGCCATTGCACCATTGATGTTAACTATTAAAATTTATAAAAAATATTTTTGTTTACATTATAACGTTAATAAATGATACCTCAAATTTTAAACCAATCTAGTGATTACATTTTTCAAAAAAAAACTTCTTGATAAAAAGACTATTTACACAAGGTTCCCCCGTTCGTGTATCTTTCGTACGCCAAGCCAAATGCAACAATTTCAATGAAAAATCTGGAGAGCTAAGAAAATTGAGCAGTACGTTCTAGACCAAAAAATCGAAACGAGATCGTAGGGGTTGATCGCACAATCGAGCCAGAAGTCGTCGTTCTGAAAGGTTTTCGCGCGATCCAGCGTCTCGAAAAGGCCGGTTTCTTTTCTCGTCGAGAGAAAACACGACACCGGGATCATTTTGTGGGCAGACTATAGTCTTCGGCATCCGGGGGAGGGGGCGGCCGGGCACGCGCCGCTTCAAGATCCCTTATTCACCGGCCGGTGATTCTTGAAGACGTGGATAAGTATGTCGTACGAGGCAAATGGCACGCAAGACTTCCGGTGCCACCCCTATCCATCTCTCTTTCTCTTGGCAGCGTGTATCCCCGGCTCGGTGTCGAGTTTGGTCCATTATTCCAGAGGAGAATCGTGATCGCGATTGAATAGCGCAAGCGGAAGCGGCGTAAGGGCGCTCGCAGACGCGCACCGTGCCTCGGGAAATACTTCTTTTGTAATGCGCATTGTTCGCGAGGAGTGGGAGGAGGCGGCTGCTCCCCCGGATAGCGTAATCGAGAAACAGAACCTTTATTTTTCGCTCGTTACTCCGAAAATCGTCTCTGAAAAATTTTATGAAGCACGTTCGCGATTGATCGTCGCTGGGATACGAATTTGATGAATTCATTGCGAAAGTGAGTAGGTGCAATTCGAAACAAAGAAATGAGTAAAATAATTTAAGATACGTCTATCTTCGTATTCTCATCTTGTTGAAACTATTAAGTACTCTAAACAAGATAAGACATCAACCGGAACAAGGAGCACCTAAAGAGAGTCCTGCATTATTATCGTTTAGTTGAAATTATTGTGGGAACAGTGACAATTTTATTTAGCTCATTCCTCTTACAATTAATACGGACAATTTATATTGCATAAGGATCAGCAAGGGGAGGAGGATCAGTCTTTTCGCCACGCACCAAAAAGATAAGACTTTAAAAGAGTCCTAACCTTGAAGAATCGCTCGTCTGAAAATTAATTAAACGGAATGGCCGAACAACAGTCACAAACTTCCAAGTAATAAGCACTTAACACAGCCACCCAAGCTCTCACAATGCTGTACGGAAACCGCGTAGCAGGTCTTTGTTTCAAAGACCCCCGACAGATTGATTTCAGCTTCGGCAGTGACGCGTGCAAGGCACTTTTCATTTCCTCGGTAGTCGAAAAGCCAAAGATCGTTCCGCGAGTAAATACAGCGGACCGTTCGATGCTGTGTGTCTTTTCCAATTTTTCTGAGTAAACCGTTTTCCACGAGGGGCTGCTCTCCACCACCCCCTTGGTTCGGTGTTTGAACGACGTAGGAAGAGAACGAACCCGAGAGGCCTCGGAGGGGCAGAAAGCGAATTGCGACATTTAATGCGTAATATACTATATAATCTTGTATGAAAAGCCTCGCGCAATGGTTCGCGGTAGAATAAAGACGAGACGAAGATAGAGAGCGAGTGGGGGTGGTTTCTAGAGGGTGGCCAAGAGACGGTTAAAGGCATTGAGCCGTCCAAGCCACTCGCGAGAATTCTGAGCTCCTATAGGAACCCTCCGGGGGTTGGGGGTGGCAGATGGCAGCCGTCCGACTAGTTCTTTCCAACACTTTAACCCGTCGGAATCGGTAGACACTTAACCCTTGAGGAGGGGACGGACTAGGATCAATGATCGCAACCTTCAGACCGTGTGCCTTGTTCTAGCCTCGCTGCCGGGGGCCTTGGCGAGCTTACAACGAGACAGTCGCTCTGCTAATGTCGAAGAATAATTAGAAATCCGAGAAATTCCACATCAAACTGTGTCATTGTATACCAAAACCACAGAGCTGAAGCTCATCACTAGACTGCGTGTCTTTATGCAAAATAAAAATTGTGTTTGCATTAATTGCAGGACCTGGGAACAAAATTGCAATTTATTTCTCTCCTTGGTGGTTTTATTAACGTTCTAATGTTTCCATTGTTTCAAATTACAAACACATCATTTTAAAAGCCTAAAATCGATTTTCCATAATAACAAAAATTGATCTCCAGTTGAAGTGTTAACAAGAGCTACCATTAATTCTTTTCTGAATAATTTTCATACACATATTCACGTTGTATTATTATTGTGTTTCGGACGATACCGAATATTTTCAGTAGATTATTTTAATAAGTTTCTCCTAAGGGTTGTGTGAAATTAATCGCCGGATAAAACAATCAACCAGGAAAAGGGTAGGTCGTTTGACTCCCTGGTCTAGCCAGAAATCCAGTCGAATAATGGGTCGGGCAGCAACGGAAGGGAATCAAATGAACAAGAGGCGTGCGACAAGAAAAAGTGTCGTTCATTCGACCGACTCCCCCAATTTTTGATCCGGGCCCCCGGGCCTGCAGCTGGCTCGTTTCGTGAATTCCATTTGAATAATTCGCCGGTCCCGGGCGCGTGCCAACGCTCTTACTGGACCTTCTCCTCGATCAGTCTCTAGATTGGTCCGGTTCCGTCGTATCGCGGATCTTATTGGTCCATCTTGGTAGGGGACACGTGGCCGGATGTCGGCTCTACCTTTCCAAGCGTTTCCGCTCGATGATGAATAATACCGTCTCGCCTCGCACCGCGTACGCTCGTCTTACGATCGATCTTTTTGTTCCGTTTCGGCCTTTCTTGGCCACGGAGGTGAGCACCGTGTGGCTCGAGATCGATCTTGTTACCTTCTGAAACCCATCAACGCGGCTACGAACGGGCTGAATGATGGTTGATCGAAAATTTAGTCGATCAACATTTCTTCAAAATTTATAGGAGATAATTCTTGGAAAATTCATGTAGACTGAAAGTAATGTATATATGTATTTATTATTTAGTATATATGATATATTTTTCAAGTGGTGTAATTTAATAGCTAGGAGAATTTATACAGCTTGAGATCAGTATAATTTCTTCATCTCTACAAATTTTTACTGTGTGGAGAATCGGATCGATGCTGATCAAGCTTTTTCAAGATTCATAGAAAATCATTTTACTAGAATTCATAAAATATTCATTTGTTTCCGAATTAAATTCGGTACTTTACAAAGATACGTACTTAATTGATACGTTCTCCGCTATAGGGGTAGTGAAGACAGGGGTCGAAAAATTAAATGTAAGGCTCTTGAACCCTAAACGAGGGGTTCTACAATTATAAACAGCAGGATAATTTGTGTAATACAAATAATAATGGATCTACCACTCTCCAGTCGATTATCTTGTTATGACTGAAACATTTGGGGAACGATTTTTATTATACCATCTTTCTAATAGCATAAACAATAATCCTTAACCTGTTGGTACCACTCTAAACATCTCCAAGTACTACAAAAATATTAATCATCTTTAACAGCTCTCTAACAGACAAAGAAAACCAGTTTCTTTCCAACAAAACGTGCTACCACCAAAAACTGAAGAATGCTTCCTAATAAAACGTGCCATCCTCTTTTCATCCCCTAAACTCAGATCCCCCCTACCATCGCCATAATGATCGTTGGTGGTAATAAAGCAGGTCCTCGAGCAATGCTCTTTCCTCCGGAATCGAATTCAATTCAAAAATTCGTCGCAGGGTTGGTTGAGAAGTCGGCGAAGAAGCAAATAAAGAAAACGCAAGGGGGGGATGAGACCGTAATCAAAGTGACCACTCGACGATTTATGTGATAAACGACGTAGGGGCGGGGGGGATGCGGTCGCCGTCGATGGAGGTGAGAAGTTTATTTAAGACCAAATCATCCTTCGTCGATTAAGGTAAGAGAGGGTGCGTGCAACGGGTCGACCAGGGGGTGAGACGAGGAATAGGGGCGTAGAAGGGGGTTTGGGGGAAAGTACGGGGTGGCAAGAGAGGCGGTACGTGTTATTGCTTGTATTGTGGCGCAACCCCTCAAATCGTCGGCAGGGGTTGGTTTTAGTCGGCAAACTCTCCCCGGAGACTTCCGAGTTCTCGTTGCCGTTAAACGGGGACGGTGACATGGGGGGCTCCACCAAGTGAAAGCTACTTGTTGGCCAATACCAAGGAGACAGTGTAAGAACGCTCTGCCAGCCGTCGTGGCTTAATCTTCGAGAAAATTCGCCCCGGTCGCAATATTTGTTTTGTGACACCGCAGAAACCTATTTTCCAAAACCTGATACGATCTATCTGGCAAATATTTGCGGCTTCCCCTTCACCCCTGGGCCAAAATCGAAAATCAACTGACATATGTCGCAGACCCTAGAAAAACCCTGCTGGTTAATTTTAACCCTGTCGAATTATCGGACACAGTACCCATTTTATGAGTTTATTTTGAAATAGTAAAAAGATTAAATAAATCCAGAACAAGCTATATATTATTCTCAATCTATTGAAATGAGTCAAGCGACGAACAAATTCTCTACTTAGCTCCTGCGCCTTCCAATTGATGCAGAACATTTTTATTTTGCGTAATGATCTAGATACAATTTTCGTCTTTGCATTTTCACTCTTTTTCTGGATGAGGTTGTAAAATATTGTAATAAGGTGCCCTATTTTTCGGACATTTTGTTTTTGTTAGTAATTAAAAGTAAATAACAACAATGATATTAAAAGTATTATTTACAGTGGAGAGGAAGTTACGTACGCTAATAAATTTCGGCTAACAAGGGGGCGTACGGCATGCAATTTCTCTTTATTCTCCTTTTATGGCGACTATCAGTTGTTTTCAAGTATTGAGAGCAACCCTGAAACAAAGGATTGCAAGATCCCTCGTAAAGATTCGGTCGTTCATTTCAAATGACAGAGGGAAAAAGTTCATACGACTTGTGAATTTACTATGCTGAACTCATTTAGAGACATGCGAACCCTGCTGCTCTTTTTGAAGACGAAACATTGAACATCTAAAATATACTTATATACCGACCAGGATCCGAACAACAGGATTTTCAGTAGTTGTACCAACAGGAAGCTTAGAAATATTCTTTTACATTCCAATCTAAAACGAAATTCTTAGGTGACGTTACTAGAAGTGACTTGTTGGTTCACAAGTGAAACTGTTGTTTCTGTTGAAGGATCCACTAAAAACTGTTCAGGCATGGGCTTTTGAAAAGTTATGAAATAATCGCCGGTGGGCAATGTGCTAAGATGGTTGTCCACTGGAACAATTAAGGAAATTCATTTACACTCGAAGCAAGCAAATATGTATTGAAATGGCGAAGTACAGTAAAGTCTTGATCTAAGCCGAACGGAGCTACACGATCTTAGTTAATTCGCCTATCCCCTCCACTGGGGACCCTCGCGAGGGACCAAGAAGCTCGAGCTGCCTCGGTCGCCGAGTAGTGTAAACATACCGCGTAATCTGATACCGGGTCGGGTATATCGGTGTGAACCTTTACTAATCCAATTACAATACTTGTACATTTTTCATTACTTTTATACGGGACCTAACTTATTTATGGTATTTTTCTGACTTAAATGACACGTATGTAGTGCGCTTTCGTACGTCCAGTCCGTGTTTACAAATGCTGTCCCCTTCTATGTTCGGCGCGGTCGATGCGGTCACAAGAAAATAATAGTCCTGCACGATCTATGTCACAGCACAAACCGAAGGATTGGGCTTAGATCAAGTCTTTACTGTACAACGTCACAGAACGTCGCAGAAAATTTGGCATCTATTGACATGGATGTGGAAAAGTAACTGATCGAACTGTCCACGAAGGCAGGTGGTGTCGTAAGTCAGCGTTTTCGGGAGGAACGTGGGAGACAAAGGTCCCGGTAGGGCCTGTTTAACAGATGGAAGCGGGTCGCCCTTCGTTTCCCAGATAGAGAATCACGAGAGTAGCTCGACCGGGCTCGACGTCGGATATTTTTCTGTTACGACCATCGGCAGATCGATATCGGCCGGTTACACGCCCGTAGCAACTTGTCCGCGAATAATTCGCTTATCTCGAGGGGCGAGCATTATGAGCCCGTGCGCCGGCCCGTAAATATATTTCTTTTTCCCGGTGTGTGCCGGGGCATTCCTACTTCTCACCTTCCCGAGGCTCGAGCAGGCAGCAGCTTTCGAACCGAAATTTCTCCCCCGCCCGCTACCGGGGCCCCTCGTTTGCATTAATTATCCTTCGCGTACGCCGTCTTGCGCGTAATTGCGGATGCACACGCACGCTCGAGCACACGCGTCTCACCCACACACGTGATCGCGAACTGTTCGTTCCCCGTGGGCCCCGGCACCGGGTCTCGTCCGTTTTCTGCTACGCGTTTATCGCCGACCACCAGATATATATCGGGTTATATCAATCTTGCTAAGTGAGCAATGCATATGCTTATGGGCACGGAAAGTTTCTCGAGCAAGAGCGTGGGTGTGTGGAACGCACGCTGAGCGGATCCTTCGGTCCCTTTTTCCTTCTGTTTTTCGTCCGGTTTGCTTTTTTCTCTCTTTTCTCTTCCTCTTCCTCCTCCTCCTCCTCCTCCTCCTCCTCCTCTTCTTCTTCTTCGTCGAGGCTCATGCATATGGATTACGCACACGCACGCACCAACGCACCGGCCGGATATAAACACCTGCCCATCATGCTCGCTCGTTTACGGCCGACCACCGTCCACGTGTGCGTCAGACACGGCCCTTTAAATTCGAACGGGGGAGTAGTCCGGATATTTATTGCCAAAGGTGCTACCGCCAGCGTTTATGATCCACGGCGAATTAACGATGCCAATTAGCCACGGACAACGGCCGACATTGTCGCGTTATCAACCACCTGATGACCGTCGGGCTCGACCAGCTACGCTGCTTTCCGATACGCCGTTTAAAGTCGGGCCGCCTCTGCATGAGTTACGGTCGTGATATAACGCGAGCCAGCACGGTTTTATTGATCATGTGCACTTGTTACGATGCACGACGATCTCGATGGACACTTCTTTTTTTTTTTGCGATGAATTATATTCGAACGGAACGTAGCGGGTTGTTTGGACACCGGGTATTAAAGTATATCGACAGGCAAGTTATTTCTGCGTGTTTTCAATAAGGTTGTAAACGTTACGTATTACACGAGAGATATTCAATTTACAACAGAGAAAAACAAAGACCAGAAGAAACAGTACATTCGTACAAGTGAAGAAGCGAAGCCAATTTATCCTGTATATACGTATATACTGAAATGATCAACCTAACGTACTGAGACGTAATTTTCAAGAAACAGTCGAATTAGCATACATTCGTGAAATCCCGTGGAGTCGCTCATTCTTTGAACTCGTCGTAAAAGTGCAGAGAAATCCGTATCGCAAAGAACACGAAGCAGAAAGTACAAAGCACGAAACACAAAGTAAAGGAAAATCGTAAGTACACGATCTGCTTCGGCATGGCCTTGTGTCCTTTGGCTCGCAGGTTGAGTATTGAAATATTGATGGGCCGAGACAATGGGCGTCTCCGCGTTTGAATCGCTGGCGCGGTCTGCTCCAGTGAAAAAATGATCAGCCGTGCTCTTCGTAAAGCGCATCAGGATCCAACGCGGGGTCCAACCTCGTCCGCGTTTTGAAAAGCGCTCGGTTCCTGAGCAGCGAGAATCTTATCTGATGCCGAGAGCTGATTGATATCGCGATATAGCCTAGAGAGGGTGGTTCGAGACTTCATCCACCATAAACCACCCCCATCGTCAGCTTTATGAGCCGGGCGAACGGGGGTCGGAGGAGATACCGGGGGCCGAGCTGAACATTTAGTGCCTCCGGAGGCACCGTAGGTACACATTTAATCATAATCTAATATTTAAAAGGTAATTTCACGGGCTGTTTACCTCCTGCGATCCGACCTCCACCCCCGGGTTGCTTTTTCCTCCCTCGTCCCGTCCACGATCGTGAGAATCGGTGGGAACAACGAGTTGGAATCGTCTTTCAGATTGTTTCGCACGTTTCTATCACCCCCCCCTCCCCCCTCCCAGAACCTACAGAACTTTTAACTATTGCTCAATGTTCATTGATCGTGGATCTTTGTGGAAAATGAAAATTTCTTGTACTGTCTCAACCCTTAGCACTCGAATGCACTAAGTGCACCGAGTAAATTCGTTTGCATTTAATCAATTGCTAAACATTTCAATTTAAAATGAAAGATTCATGGAAATATTTATTTTAGGTCAGAAATGATTGGTTTTGGAGTTAACATCGCATCAACTCGACTCTGTCATGAACGCATAAAGTCCGAAATCTAGTGATCGCGATTGAAGATGCGTTTCCCGAACAGTATTGTTACTCGACTAAAAAATTCTTTGAGTTTTGATTGTTTTTCGATCGAACGACTGGGTGAATACGTCGAGCAGGGTTGTTGGGGACCGGCTAGCTTAATCGGGAGGCAAAAGGCGATGGTTCTGTGCCAGTCGAAGCCAGGTATCGCGATCGAGTGGCTGGCACGATAGACGCGTCCACGTGGCGGAATAATGGAAACGGTAATATATTCGTTAACCGCTCGTAAACAAGCCCGGCCATTGTTATTATCACCGGCCGAGCTATTGCGATTAATCGTCTGCCGTTGATTCATTCCGCTTAATTTATACGTAAATTATACCCGGTCGCCCTTTCGGTGCTCAGTGAATAAGCATGAACTTCCGGCGACCGTAAACTTCTGCTGCATACTAGCTCGATCGAGGCCAAGCTGCTTCTCTTTCGCGATAGAACAGCTACGAACAGTGCCCACGAATTCACTATAGCGCGCTCATTTTTTCCCCTACCCTCCGAAAGGTGAAGAATTTTTATTAATTTCGTCGACTCGTCTGGACGGTTGTTTCCCGTCGTTTCGTCGGATTACAACGTGTAATTTACGTACGAACATTGTTATCGGAGGCAAACAGCGAGCGCATAATCCTCTTAATTCATGACACAACATCGGCCAGGCGAGATACGCACAGCGTGAACGAGGTCATCGGCTAATGGAGCCGCATAAAAATTAAAATAGCAAATCGGTGACACGGTTCCGACGCGTACGCAGCGGCGAGAACGAAGGACGGGCGCTTTCGTGTTCGAGTTCATTAAAAAAAAACGACCGGATAATTAAAGTACGCGAGATTATACGGCCGATCGTGTAATTAACGGCACACGTTCGACGGAATTATGCGACCCGCGAGTCACAGCTCGCGTGGGAATTGCGAAGACGACTATCGTCAGACGACTTCCGACGTCGAACGCGTTCTACATTCGATCACGCAAATATCTTTCTATTTACGCACTCCTTTTTTTTATCAGGATGCAACGAACTGAGAAAACGTATATTTAAGTATATATTAATGTCATTTATTCGTGCGCGGAGGGAAATGGCCAATTTTTGTTTGTGCAACACAGTTCAGTCTTGTTTCATAAAATCCTACTTTCGTAGAATTTAAATTATAGTCCCAGGAAATTTCTCTTTCCCCCAATTAGATTTTCCTTGCTCCAGCGAGAGCCATTTAATTTTAGTTGCCGAGAAATGAAAATTTCACACAATTTTTGTTTGCATCTACCAAACACAGTTCAATCTAGTTTTATAACGCCTACTTTTGTATAATTGAGATTATAGTTCCAGGAAATTTCTGTTCCCCCCTAATTAGATTTTCCTTGTTCTGGCGAGTGCCATTTATTTTTAGTACCGGAGATATAAAATGGCCGATTACAGTTCGTGTCTAACAAGCAGAGTACAATGTTGCTTTGCACAGTGTGCTTGCGCCGAACGCAAAGAGCAGACCAAGAAAATTTGTATTCGCTTTTAATTGGAGGTAATCGCGGTAGCAATGCCATTTATTCGAGATATTCATTTACCCGCAGTAATTTAGGCTGCGTAGAAAATGGAGAAGACGGGTTGAAGGTGTGGATAATTGCTACTGGGCGGCGTTAATGTTTGAACAAGCGTTAATACGATGCGTGTTAAATTGCATTACATCTGCTTATTAGTCACGGCACGGGCAAGCCGCGTGCGACGCTGAAAAGGCAATCGTGTAATACGTCATAATTTCCATAGCGTGACTGGACACTCCTCCGGTGCCCTCCATCGCGTTAACACCTATAAATTGGAATTTATTATTTTCTTAGCTCCTCCGGGACCTTTCGTGCTTTAAACGCTGCTTCCGAGATTCAACTTTTACTTCCACACACTTGTTCTTCCGTACACTGTTCGTTCCGCGCCATTTCTCAAGGGGAAATTATACTTGTTCATTTTGGTTGTGCACGACAGGACTTTTATGCTAAATAAAAGTGGTTCAAGTCAATTGTATGAAACAGGGGTTAGGTGATGATGCGTACACTCTTCTTATAATTTTTTACAGTTGAAAAATGCAAAGAAGTATAAACGAATAATTTTAAATACCCTGGTTTTCGTCTTTCACATTCATTGTATTCATACAATACGAACTGGCATAAGTTCGCCTTTACAAAGCTTCGAATTTCTTACTGCCTGCATGGATACATTCTCTCCGCCGGCTTATTAAAGTCGAATCGCTAATTAATACACCGAAAACATTAATTCTTGCGGGCTGACGGAAATCGTCCGCGCGAATCGCGCTAATTATAAAGCTGATGAACGGGCCCAGTTTCAATTAATTCCCGGGTGTGTTTTACAAGAACATATTTGCATGAGAACGACGCCAATACCGCCCGCTTACAAATTGCTTCTGATCAATTAATATTACAATTACGCGGCACAGGTCGCCGCCGGGAACGTTTCCGATAAAAATTAAGACATTTAACACGCGGAACGGATACTTTTCATCCTGTTGATTTTATATCTACAATCTGCCCGTAACGTTTCCACAGAGAATATACGTTCCACGTATTTATTTGTCTGCGTGCCGATGTATCTCGAGGCAATCTGGTTACACTCCTTTTTTGCAACATAAAAATACGCAATTAGCTGCATCGCATTCGACAATAATCCGGCCTTGCGCTTTAGTTGCAACGAAAATAATCACCAGAAATTATGCCCCACGGTGTATTGCTTTTATTTCTGACGGGAACCGACGCCCCACCCCCCCCCCCCCCCTTCCCCTGTGTACGTATAGTATAATACACCGCCCCTTCGAGGTAGTCTAAGTGAGCTTAAAGCAGCTTCATTTTTTTATTAGCCGCTGTTTCTGCGACCGAAAGCGGAGGAACTTGTTTTGTATTTAATTTTACACGCTGATTAACAGGCTCGATACCGCCGCCGCGCTGCGCCGCGCCGCGACGCGCAGCGGCCGTTCGGACGGGGAAATTCACGGCTCATCCACCGAGGAACGGCGCGCTCGAGAAACACTTTTATGCAGATGCTCGCAACATTGTGCCGTTCCGGCCAGCGGGTCACCGCTATAAGTTTCCACCGACTTTGAACCCGTTGCGCATCGTTTTTGTCGGCCGCTTCAGCTGGCATTCAAACCACAACGCGAACCTACCAAGCGATAATAGCGCGGGACTCCTCTGTCATTAATTACCGCACATCCCGGCTATCGTCCTTCCCGAGCATCAAGATTCAAACGATTCTCAACTCCATAAATAGCCGAACTTCGAAAAAATTATCTCCTCCTGCGCCAAGGTTTAACCCTGCCGCGGAGAAACTAAACGGCGCGATTAACCAGCGAACGAAATTGCGTAGACAATCTGATACGTGTCTACATGTGTAGCATTAATGCGGTCGCTAATTATGGGGTTACTTGTTGATGCATATCTGCGTGGTCCGAGTAAAAATGAAATGTTGCGGCCACATGAGGTTAGATATAGTTATGAATATTCTGTGTGCAGTTCTCTGCTTTGCGTTGAGAGGTCTCCAATGTAGCTCCAGGGTTTAATGAGTTCGTGCTATTTTCTGCATCAGATGTACTGCAAACTGTCGGTTAGTTCATAATTTTTAATAAGTATTGCAGTTTCTTTGTATTCCTCTTTATTTCGTTTCATACACCTAGATGGAGAACGATGTTCGAGTGCACTCATTATCATGTAAGAATAATTGAGCACACAGGTGCCCACCATGGAGACAAAATAAAGGATTACCAAAGAACATGGAAGAACCTGATCTAGGCATTGTCTTATTCTTTCTTTCTTATTTCCTCTTACAGGACATGCTGATACAATTTATCAATGATGAAACTGAATCGTCCTTCACAAGAGCTCGAAATGCGGACGAGCAAACTTTGAGTAGTCTAGACAAAAAAATTGCAAACGGGACCCACCGATTGATTTAAGCACCCGCAGTATTTTTGACGAGTGTGTTTCATGGTATAGCGATTTTAGAGCCGGCGATTCGCGCGTAAAGCTGCGAAACCCGAACCGTTGTTTTACGATCGGCCCGGGGTAAACGACACGTGGATCATCAAGCTCCGTCTCACCTGCCCGCCAATCGTATATTTTTACTATAAACTGGCGAAAACTGTCCGGTCGAATTAATGCCCGTCGTTTCCTCGGTGATACGGTACCGGGGCCAGGGCGTATCGATATCTCTGAATCTCGTGTAAAAGAATGGATATGTCGCACCTTTCGTCCGCTCGCGGGACCATTCCCGGTAATGGCTGACAGCACGAGACGCCTCTGGCCAATTAAAACGTTCTTCCAGAGTGTATCGTAAAAATTGGCGCCACGTTGAACGTCGGATTTAGCGAACTGCAGACGACGACGACGGGCTGCTCCACGAGCCGAGCAACCGATCAATTTTCCATAGGCCGGCGGAAACAATGCGTGGGCGGAATGCGTGTCCGCATGGTCGTTCTCGTTTTTTTTTTTTTTGCGAACAGAACCGGCTCTCCCGATACGATTAAATCCTGCCGATGAATTTTTCAACGGCCCCGGATGAATGAGCGTGGAATCGATCGTTTTTCACCGGCTATTGCGGTTTTCAGGAACGATATTCTCGATATTTTCGAAACTGCTGCGCCCTATTCATCAGGGGAATCGAAACGAACGCGGGCTGTAGTTAACGAAGCTCGTTCGGGGAGAATTAGAATTGCAACAGGGGAAACTTAGCTTCATTTGTATGCTTGATTTGGTTGCGATCTGGGATCTATCGGTGCGATGAGGGGTTCCCGATATATGTCAACAACACGGGTCTTGCCAGCGTCGTGTATCGTCCAGGAGACATACCCGAGCCGTGTTATATTTACACTTCTCGGTGTCCGAGGCCTCTCGAACTTTGTGACCCCTCACGGGGTATACCCCGCGGTAGTGGGGATAATTCCGCGCATTTATCATCCAGTTCTTCGCAACATATATGTAGAGAAATCACTGTATATCGAACCCCGGAGGTTTTGAAGAATGCTGAATGAATTGTCATAATAATTTATACGTTGATTTTAATCTGTATGATTAGGGTTTGTACAATTCAGAAAATGGAAAACACAACTTGGTTGATAAAATTGTCTTTCCTCTACAGATCCGATTAAATCCATATCAAAAGAACTATTTTAATAATTCAAATAGAAAAGACTAGACTCTCTCTCTCTCTCTCTCTATTGGATGAGACAGAGTGAAGAAATAAATTGTAGTTTCAAAAAACTGCATAACAACTGTCTGGCAGAAATTCATCAAATTATTGAAATGAAGAATTTTTTGACAGGCTCATAGTAGATTTACAAAATACTTTGGGAGATTCAAATTGCTTGAGAGCTGATCAAGATAGACGGGAAAATTACAGGAATATGAATATTTGTTCCACTGAATTTTTAAAGACACTCTCATTATTGGATCCGTGAAGATGATGGAACAATTGAAGGGGCATGCGAGAGTGGAATCGAAAAGTCTCGGGACCCTAGAATTCCGAGTCCGAGTCGGAGCCGATCGAATAAATAAGAGGCACGCTGGGTACACTGCAATTCGAGGTTACACCAAGAGAGGAAGTGGTGCATTAATTTCGAGTTACCCCTCGAATTTCCTTCAACCCCCCGTGCGTGTGATCAACACACAAGCACGCAGCGAGTAGCAGTTACCCCGAGGTGTTCGGGACGGCTGGTAATTTGTAGGTAGATATACGATAGACAATAACACCGGTGAGGGGCGGCAGCGCCGACTAATTTGTTTATCATAACTTTATCTTGATTTATTGCGGCCACGGTGCTCGCCGGTTTCGTAACGCCAATCGCGTTGTATATGCGCGCGTATGCATGTGTACGTGTACGCTCGTTCCGTTCCCTTTGACGTATTTACACGCGCATGAATTAAACCCGGGAATTGGACAGTAATCATCCGATTATCTCGTTCTTGGATAATCGGACAGGGTCACGCCCGATACAGATTATATATCGACGATTTCACGTTCGACCGCGACTTGATCAATCGAAACGTCGATTATCTGGTTTTGCGTCGCCTGATAACGCACATGCTCGAACGACGTTGCATCAATCTCTTGAACCAGAATCATGTTAGCCTCGCGATCGTAAGATAAACTAATTGGGGACCGGTAGGATGAGTTATACGATCTATTTGCATATTGTTATTCAATTTCTAGCGGCAATTACGAGTTTTACACCTTGTAAAAGGGGACACAGGTGCATCGGTGTATGTATTTCAATGCAGCCTTGCAACGAGTACAACAGATACTTTTTAGCCTATCATGTACAGCGTGGATTAACGTTGAACCTACGTACTAAAATTGGCTGGTAAGCATTGTGTTATAAAAACAATAAGATTTATTGTTATTAGTAATTCGGATTTATTTCCAAGGTACTAACAAGTCACTAGCGACCGCTTCTATTCAGTTAGTAAACAATACAATTATTTTTAAAATTAAATTTAATATGATAGTAACTTAAATGTAACTTTTTATTTAGATTCTGTGCAATTTTTATCAGCTTATCTTATCGAATAAAGAAGTCTGTTCAATCAATTCCTGTGCAGGAATCTTTACAACTCGAGTAATTGTAAAATAAAAGATCTGAAACCACGGCTGTGGTAGGAAGATATTATAAAATTGCGAGGCCATGGTTGATCTACACCAGAAACCGATTCAACACCCAGTTAACTATACTTCCCATGATTTCCAATGTTATCTTCCAACTGTACTCCGATTTTCTTTGTCGCGCTGTTCCAAACCACGTACCACCGGAACTCCACCACAACTCGCTTGCGGTCAGCGGTTCGTAGACCTTATATTTACGAGCTGCTTAACAAAGTATAAATCCCGGGGCGCCGTGTGATTTATCACAAACCCGTGAACTCGTTCGCAACGGTGAACAGAGAAGGGTCTCGGAGATTTCAGACAGCCACGGTTTTTCGTGACCAGGCTGTACGATCGTTGGGCGAATAAATTTCCAGGGATTATAGATTCCGCGATTGTCTCATCGCTTGTAAATTACCATCGGTGGTAGGCGGTCACGCCACCGGCCGGCGACAAGATAAAAACGGCGCTGGGATCGAGGAGCTAATTTTTTAAAGAGCACAGCGAAAGGGGTGCGAACATCAGCTCCTCCTTCCCTCTCCCTCACTTTCTCTCTCTCTCTCTCTCTCTCTCTCTCCCTCTCTTTCCACTCTCCTTCCTTCTCTCTTCCACTCATGCTCTCCCACTCCCCGTCTCTTCCTCTCCTCTTCCGGGCTCGATCGCGCACGCAACCCTGAAGCTTCGTGGCTCGTATTTCTCGCCCTCCAACAAGATACCAACCACCTTCAGCCCCATCCTGGGCACACGAAGTCACACGTACGTTCCCAAAGGGTAGATAACGTCCTCGGTGTCTGTGCACCCTGTACTCGCATTGGCTGAAGCATGCTAGCGAGCGTTTCGTCCACAGAGTGACTAACTATGAACTCTCCCCTACTCTCTTTCTCTCAATCTCTCTCTCTCTCTCTCTTGCTCTAACCAGGAGGTTCTCGTGTTAGTGAGCGACCATTCCGCAGAACAGATACCGTCGTACGTGTTCACACACGGCTCACCACCGAAAGGAAGAGCCTGAAGACGAGGGTGAACCGGTGTAACCGACATCCACCCGCTACGGTGCGAACGCTGTAACGCTGCGAAACGCTATCTAGCCTACTATCGGTGATCCTTGGCGCGAGACGGACCTGCCGAGAAAGGAAACCAGCAGGAAGGGGTGCTATAACGTCAGATATAGCTGTATATGTGCGAGTGCGAACCTACGAGCCTTGAAGGACCCGTGAAATATTCGAGAGTCCTCCATCTAGCTCGTGACCGCGGAATTCTTCGACCCGCAGGAGACCTTCACCTCTGGATCCGGGTCGGGTCGCTATGATTGCTGGCAGCTGTCTGTTAGGTCATTTCGTAAGCCTTTCCTTCTTGCACCTCGTGTATATTGGCGTTAATATTTTGATTCGCCTATGGTTCTGTAGGAATTTTTCTCTGTACCTTTATTCTCGTCAGAACGACTTCCGTGCTAATTTCTATTCCCCTGTGACAAAAAATTGTACATCAAATTTTCGGGGCTGGTTGAGCTTCAATCTTCAAATCTATCAACGATTCAGCCAAGGAAAACATTTTCCAATGTCAACGAATGAATAAACCAATGAAGGTTTTTCGCTCGCTGCGTCGCGCAAAAATTTTTCTGACGAAAATCAAGGATGTTGTTTCAAAGTAGAGGCTTCGAGCTTCCAAACGAGCCTATATTTGTTCTCGTGCGATCTTTTTCTCGCGAAGTTATAACAGTTCGACCATCCCCAACTTCCGAGAATCGAAAATGCAGTGTTTAAACACTTACCGGGGCCTCTGGTTGAAAAACCGCGATCGTAGCTCGCATAATTTTTTCAACGAAACGTTCAACCTTTCAAAGAGTTTTAATACCAGACTGAATCGTTTCAATAGTTTCCCAGAGTGCCTGGATAATAGAGTTTGTTCCCGCGTAGTCATTATCGATTGCCAGAACCAGCGAGGAAAAGGTTCAGGGGTTGATAGCGCTATCGTAGATCTCGTATCCCATGATTCTCAGGGTGAGACTCACTGTCAGTTCTGGAAGAAAGTTTCGGGAAAGGGTCGAACGAAGTCCTCTTGGGCGACTTGGAACAGTCGAATGTCTAAGAAGAGGGCAAATATCGAATACTTGGAATACTTGAGTTCTCCATTCCGGATCGCGTGATGTCGTTCGAGTTTCGAATCCGGCGAAGGAGAAGGTACACGTTTTATGGTCACTCGGATGGTTTTTAGCACCCGGTGGTAAAGTTTGCTCATTTAGCACTTGATTCACTAGCCGATTCGCGCAGGAAATCACTCGCCTCCTCGTAGAACTGGATTTTACAGTCTGTGCTTCATCTTATTCATTATCTCGATAGACCTAAATTCAGTAATAGCAATGAAAAATGCTAAGCAATTTATATCCAGGATCCAACGACACGGAATTGCAATGAAAAGAGGATCGCAATGAAAAATATTGAATAATTTATTCGTCTGTTGAATCGATGGTCCAGAGGCACGGAATCGATCCGGGAAGACTTCCACAGAGATCTTCCACGAGGACTATACGGAGAGTATCATGTCCCAAAATTAGCCGCGGCCTGATAAATTTGTAATCTCAAGTGAAAAAGCAAAGAATCTCGGCACACAACAGAGGCTTAACGTCCGGTATAGGGCCCCATAGCACGGGGCCTCCTCAAATATTAGCGGAGGACCACGGGGTCCCCTTTTGAACGGCGATCCCCCGAAAATTTCTATGGCGAATAATCGGAGACAGCTGGCGCGATGCGAAATCAAGTAGCGTAATAATGCCTTCCCATCCACAGAGCGGTGGAAAATAAAATGTTCAGGAGAAAAAGGAAGCTGAACGAAAGAAGAGAGAAAGAGAGAGAGAGAGACTCTCTCCCTTGATATCCCGTCTTACTCAGCCGACTGTCTTATTTCAAATATTTACGCAAGAAAAACATGGACCCGTTGGATAGCCTCTCGACGCAAGTTTTCGAGCTGCAACGAAAACGCGAGAGAAAGGAACGGAAAGAGGGAAACGGTTTTACATTTTAAAACAGTCGATTAAGAAAATAATATCAGACCTTCCCCGCGAGCAATGCTGTTTCACGTAGGTTTTTAATATGTAAGCATTTTGTGCAATCTTTTTTCATTTCGCGCCATTTTCAAGAAACGTCAGTGATTGCGTATTAAAACATTTATTTAGGGCTTGACTGCCGAAATGAGTCTCGCAGACTCTACGAAATTCTTTACACCTAATATGTAGACTGCGGGTCTTTATAGAAAATAAAAATTTTCTTCTTTCAATCTCCTCAATATTTTGAATTTCATCTACCCGAATTTGTCGTAATGCATATCTAGCAATATGTATCGATGTTGGTCTGAAAGTAGTAGGTCTAAAAATATGTAAAACGAGGTTGATGCTGAGAGATTCGATTGTATGTAACCACGACTGCAGTTGAATTGTCAAGGAGCACCCGCTCCGGGAGAATTAACCTAATTTATTCGGAGTCGATTTGATGGAGCCGGCCGATGGTTTACGAAGCTGTATAGTCGATGACTTCCTCCGACCGGTAATCTCTCGTCGCTTAATTAACGGTGTCCGTCAAGGCGGAGCCGCGACAGAGTAGCATTCCTCTGGCCAAGCTGTCCCGTTTATCTGGCAATAAAATTGGTGTTTAGCTGGGACACTTAAAAGCCGCCGGGCTCGCATAAACCCGCGGGTTTTCGGCTAATAAAGCGGTGCCTGGTCGAACTGCGCTGCTCCGATGCTTTCGCGGGCTACGATCGGCAATTAACGTCGCGTATCAGCATCGGCCCTTTGGCCAAATAAATGACACGCGGCGGGCGCGCGTGATAGCTATGCTAATCGCGTGGCCCGCTGTGAAACTCGCTCGTCAGCTGCGCGACCAACGATCAGCTACAAATTTGACGTGGTGCCCAACATTGTCCCCCCCCCCCCCCAGCATACGCGCCGTTCACACCCGTATTCCCGCTAAATTTCGACGATCCTGTGGAAAATCTACCGTGAGCATCGAATGATCCAGAGCCCGTTTCATCATGGTTTATAGAGAACTTCATTTCGGGACCAGCGAACGATCGCTTTCGCGGTCGGTAAACATTGCGATTTTATTGACAGATGCCCGCGAACCAGTCTCTCAACGAGCCGAGATCGTACGCGTAATTCGAAGGAAGTAATAAAACAGTAGCCGTATGAGCGATGCTCATTTTTACTGCGCCCTGTCAGATGGTAATTCTGTTCGTGGAGAATGAGTCTTTCTGCCGGCCGAGCCAGTATACGAGCAATTAAAGTGATGAGACAGCGATTGCATGAAGGATGTTCATTCGCTGCGAGGTAAATCTGATTTACCTTGCGATTTTATTGACTGATGGCCGAGTGAATTCTTTCTGGAATCATCTGTTCATTGACGATCGATCAAACTGAAATTGCATTCGTGAAAAATTATACAATATGTTTATTTCCTTACGAAGTGGAATAAAAATCGCAGAAGACCCAAGTGTATTCAATTTTGTTACTTTTCAACGGCAACCTTTAGCTTTGCACTTTTACAAACACAATTTGACACCATTGATCTTGTATAAGCACGAATTTTTTCACAAGCGAACTGATAGTCATGTATCGTCCAGGAGACATACCCGAGCCGTGTTATGTTTACACCCCTCGACGTCCTAGGCCTCTCGAGCTTCGCGGCCACTGACATCAGGTCCGTACGCGGAATTGATGTAATGGTAAAAGTGAACGAAGGGTTGGAGAAAGAACGAGGAATGTCCATTTCTCCATGCGAAGGTTCACAAAGTAGAAATGTCCATAGAAGCTGGACAAGTAAAAGGTTTGACGTGCTGAGTTGAAAACAGGGAACGTCCACCCTCGACTGAAACAAAGCAAGGAATGGTAGCGCTCTTCCTGCTAAGTTTGCATAACGACAGCAACCCTCTGTGTACCGTCAGCGAGAAGAAAAGTATCGAAGCATTAATAAACTAGATGGGCATTCCTTGTTTCGGTAACGATATAAAGCGGACGTTTCTTATTGTGCCTCGGCATTCTACTCGGCAAGGGGACGCGATCTAGAACAATTATTCTTTGCTCGTTCTTTTCTGGCGGCCAATTAGAGCACAATGGATTGACGTTTGGTGAACACGGGTCCACCGCAAAATTCAATTTCTCCTCGAACAATTCCGCGAAGATTCTTCAATTTATTCTGTAATCTTAATTTCGTATAATTTCCAAACTGCATTCCCTATTCTTCCCACACAAATACACTCCATCAGTTTTTCCTCTCTTCCGAAAATTCGGAACGATGTCCTTCGCACGCGTAATGAAAATGAAAAATGGCGGTGTCCGCGTGAAAACCAGGGTGTCTGCGCGAGAAGCCGAAGGTTCTGGAAGAAGAGAAGTGTCGGGAGGCCCGGGCATCGGGCAGTTTATCCCGCGGGAGGAGCCGCGATACAATGAATAAAGAACGAAGCAGCTTGGTCGTGCGAGGCCTGTGAACGAGGCCTTATTGGGATATTAATCGTCGTACCAGGCGAACGCCCTGTCCCCGAGTGTTTGCACGAGGTTTGAAGAGGCTGCAACACCAAAGCTGCCTTGCAGCGAGAAACCCTCTCCGTCGGAACCCCCTCCTTTTAAGCGCAACGAAACACTAGAAGAACCCCTTCTACAGACCCTCCGTGTGCAACGTGTTCCTCGTCGGCGCGATCTCAAGAGAAACAGAGAGAGAGAGAGAGAGAGAGAGAGAGAGAGAGAGAGAGAGAGAGAGGGAGAGAGAGAGAGAGAGAGAACTATACACGACGAAAATACTGCTCCGGATACTTCGGACACACTCGAAACCCGGGGCCACTTAGGCACCGCGTTCGTTCATAGGCGGTTTGATAGGCGCGTTGCACGAATGCTTCGAAATAATGGGCCGTCGATAGGTAGGCCCGTGTTTAGAAAACAGAAACCGGGCGAGCTAATTGTTCGCTAATTTCCAGTGGCACTTCTACGGCCCCCGGGCACAAACAAACCTACCGAAACAACGGGAAACTACTTTCACACATGGCGGAGCCCTGCGATACATGTTGCCCGGCCTCGAGGCTCGATGGCACTCGCCTAATCGTCTTTGATCGACGGCCGTCGCTGCCTCGATCCTGCCAGACGCTCAGCCCATAGATTTTCTCAATTGCACCCGCTTTTGCAATAATGACGGAGGTTTTTGTTCTGCGAATTTTGCTGCGGATGGTCTTTACCCGTCGGACGAAAAATTCGCTGAGATAGAACGGCAACTTGACGGCAATAATTAACGCTGGCGTTGTTGGACGTCGTTTTTAGATTGTACCCGGTGTGTCGGCTAGCTTTATTCAATTAGAATACTTTGTTATCAGCTATTTTTCTATATTTTTGGATTCATTTTAGTTGTTATCGGAGAGACTGTACCTAACACTCCTATTTCGTACTCTGAGCTTTCAGGAAACATTCTTGCAGTTTTTTTTTAGAATTATTTCTTGTATTTCTTTGACTTTACTGTAATCATTGAACAACGGATTTTTATTCAAAATAAAAATGTTCTACACCGTTTGCAAGAGACGGGAGCTTCATAGACATTTATTTCATCTCTGAGTAATATTTCCACCGTTTTGTCCTTCGCCAACTTGATCATAAATGCATTAAATCCGCCGTCTAGTAATTATAAATGAGAAGAATGTGTTTTGCACCTCTATTTCGTACCTGGAATACCGATAAAAAATCCCTACATTTTTCCTTAGAAAACAATTGAATTTTAACTATTGTAATTCTCTAATTTCGGTCCCTGCTGCCTTCAGTTAAATAGCATTGCCTTAAAATTTGATATTTTTCACTTCAAGCAGTCTACAATTCATTAAATGTTCCTTATTCTCGACGTTCTAGCTCCCACGGATTCGAAATTGATTTGAAGCCGTCCCTAATATTCTCGTTATTATTTTGCACGCCTGTTAGGAGTATGACGAGCAGTTTTTCAGGAGATTCGTCGCCGCAATTCTTCCCAAAAGGATTTTCGAGGGCGAGGTACTTATGTCACGGTTTGCGAGGCTTGCGAGGGCATTCGAACGCGACGGGCGTTTTAATCCATTTAGTTGCCAGCCTGCGGGAGAAACGGTTCCTCCGTTTCATCCGCTCATAAAATCTGGCTAATTGTGCCAAGTCATTCGTGGCTTAATCCTTCCTCTACTTACTACCACGCGCAGGAACCCGGCGAATATCCTATCTAATTAGAACCGGTCGACTCTTGATTTACTCGCGCCCGAACTCCGTTGAAAGCTAACTAGTTCGATGGTATCTTGAAAATGCAAACGGGGTACTTACGAAACAGGTGCGAATTCGACGACGGCGCACGTCATAATCCTAGGACTGTACAGTTCGTTCAAAAACGATTCTGCCTCGGCAGCAATAGTGTCGCGGGTTCAGGGAGCTTTCGATGTCATGACGACAAGGCGACGGACATCAGGATACGTCGGCATCCGGTTCCCGAGGATCCCTCCAATCGTCGCTCGACATCATCGAATCGTTGCGATCAGTTCTTCCTCGATTGCCAGTGGTACGCCATCGTTATCATCGACAGGTTGGCAATTCCTCCTTCTCTTCGACCGCTAATCCAACGAAATCTTTCAAGGGGAATCTTCAAACTTTCGACATCCGACTTCGGAGTTCAACGAAATGCACAAGTCATCGATATCCAGAGTTTAACAAGTGTCCTGCATCGAATTCCGGGATCGATCACTTTTCTCGTGGGAGCTGGACGACGTCGATTTATCCGTGATTTGATGGAACAACACTTCGTAGCACAGAGATGCAAACGTTCAGCGGCGAGACGTCTCACCAGCCGACGTGATATATCACCGGACGCACGATCACCTGGCGGTCCGGTCCCCAAAAAAATCCTCCCGCGATTCTCGGCGTCCCGTTGATCCGTTTGTGCAGATGATCGACGGAGATCGCGAACGATCCGTTGGCCGTTGGAGGCGCCGTTTGCTGACGTGTGTGCGGTGGCTGCTGGCGAAACCCGACGAAGGTCTCAGCTGCAGATAGAAGGGTGAAGGGAGGCGCACCGGCCGAAGGTAGCGCAGTGTCAGCAACCACCAATGGGGCGGTGCCGGGGGCGGAGCCAGCAGCAATCTGAAAACCCGCCCAGCTCGTTGCTCGATCATAGGCTGCAACACCCCAAGGAATGCTCCGTCCCTGTCCCTCCGTCCTATGCCGTTCGCTCGTCTTTCCTCCGCGCAGGCCACCTTTCTCTCCCTTTTATTTCCTCTCATTCAATTGGGACCGAGGCGACACGGCGACGGCAAAAGTGCAGGCGAACAACCACCGGCCTCTTCCTTCTTTGACACTTCTCATCGATCCTCTCTCCTTTTCCAACAATCTTTCTCCGACATGCCATTTCTACTCTAACTGTGCACTCCGATCCAGTTAATTTAGAAAACACACCGATCACCTCGTCAACCCCTGCAATCTTCCAGAGGGTGGTTTCCTAAACCCCCAAAATCCACACTAGTGAAATTTTCAAGTATCCCAAAGTAACTAATCCCAATTTGGAATTTGTCTGATCTCCCACAGCCGAGAACTTCGTTGTAAAACGGAAAACTCACCACCCACCCCTCAAATTTCGTCACCGCTTATTAAAAAAATATTTGCTTAGAAATATCCGGCGAAAGGTGAAAGCTGGCGGTGAAGTGCATTGAAAAGATTCCCGCGACGCAGGGGTGAGTTGCATCGGAGGGTTGAGTCTGTTGTGTGAGAGAGAGAGAGAGAGAGAGAGAGAGAGAGAGAGAGAGAGAGAGAGAGAGAGAGAGAGAGCGGGAGATCGGTCGACGAATAAGGCAACGAATGAATACCGAGTATGGATTCGTCAGCAGCCAATCGGCGTGCAGAATGTCCTCCCTCGTTTGCAGGAGCCACGCCAATCGTGGGCGTCCGTCGGCAACCCCTCTAGGTTTTGTCGAGGAGGGGTGGCGGAGCAGAGACGACGCCGTTGCCTGGCTTCGAGGGCTCTACCTGGCTGGCTGATAAAGACAGACAGACTTCTGTCTTCCGTGGCGGATCATGCTAGCTTTGCTAGGCTGACGACCCCGTAGCAACCACACTTCCACCTTTGCATCCACTTTCATTCACTTACAACCACTTTCCACTGACGCCAATGCTCCGACGCCTTTTCTTAGATTACCAAGCCTGTTTCCTACCCTCTCGCCGCGTCTACTGTGATTAACGGATTACCGGGCTCGCGGGCCCGTGCGGACAGTCCATGGATTTCTTTGCACGCCCCTGGCTCGCAGGAAATTGGGGTGATTAGGCGATGTGTTCATTTTTCGTCTGTGAATCTCAGTTTGTTGGTGGTTTTGTTGACCTTTCTCACTATGAAGGTTCGAACGCGGCCGGATTTCTTTGCAGCCGCGTAGGACTCGAAATTAAATTGTTAAGGGATCGTTAGGCAGCAGTCTTTTTATTTTATAAATTTAGACTTTGCCTGCCTTCCTGTGACTTCGCGAATTTTGGAAGACGCAAAATATGTTCTGAGTGTTGATAGTTTTACTGTTTCAAGTGTTGCCTATCCGTTTCTGTGATAAATGCATAAAATAAGTAGCTGCAATTTGGCACAGTGTAAAGATTCAGAGAGTGGTATAGCATCGATATATTACTTTCGAAAATGTTTATTTTGCCTAAAGATCCGCAGTCTGTTCATGGTAATCATCAAGAAGTAAAAATTAGTTACTTATGCGAGAAATAGTGTGATATCGAAGAGGACAACGATCTCTTGGGGCAGTGCCGAGTACCCGGTATTTAGAAAAGAATCGGCCCGGTATAATTGGTCGTGGCGAATGCGTTCGGTCGGCGATAATGAGTCCATTTCCTCTGTCCCTATGGTCATATCGCCCCGTCGCGCAATAAAACAACCCCGGTAGCATTGTAAGGAGAGCGTTTTGGCACACCCCTCCGTCGGATGCTGCCGGGCGGCTGCTCTCCGCTCGAAATATACGCCGTCTCTCCAGAGACGAGGGACATATTGTTTGGTTCAGTAATTCCTCGCGTTATTTCCCGTGTTTGCTTTTTATCATTGTAAACTGATATATTGTCCGGGGCAACTCCCCCTTGGAGTAGCGTCCTGGAAAGAGGACTGCACGTAGGGAAGCTGGCTGGACAGGAGAGACGCGGAAACCAACGGGCAAAACGATCCACGAGTTTAACTTCGTCTGCCTTGCCGGCGGAAAACTAGATTACTCGCCGACGCTATGCCTTGTTCGCGTCGCAAATACACGTCAACGCCGCTGGCAAACAATAAAAGCGTGCAGGGCCCGCGAGGAATTCAAATTGATCGCCCGAAGAAGCAGGAGACCTCGCGCGCCATTTTTAAAAAGGCTCGCTTAAATTTCCAGAGGAAAATTGGTGCACTACAGACTAGCATTTCTTTCTCGAGAGATCGATTCACAGCTTGAAAAAGTAAGAGGAACCGAGATAGGTATAGTCCGTCGTTTTTGTCTTATCTTTTCAAATCTTGTTGGATTGTTGAGATTCTGACGATTGAAACGAGTCCAAACATGACGTACATCGGTCTACTTTCACAAAATTCGTATATAGCTATCATGCGTGTGTAGTTAATTTTTTTTTACATTAAGTATAAAATTTTTCTGATTTATGTTGTGTTTGGACTCGTTTTAATCAGAGAAATCTCAGTAATTCACTAGTACTATGTTTGAACGGGTAAGATAAAAATGATTGAATTTGACATTTTCTTTATCACGCTACTCCTTTTAATAAGACTCTGCTGAGCTCGATGCGCTAAGTGGTAGGGGAAGAGTGAGGAAATTGAAGTGTTGCAGTTTCGGTAGAATTTAAGCGAGCACCACCGTATTTGCGGATTTTAATAGCGACCTCGCTGTTCGCAAAATTAATTTCCCCGGTGCGCTGTTTATTTTTGTTTATCGATGATTGGCTAAATATTGCAACGCGCGAGTCGCGTTCTCATTGGTCGGTTCAGTGGTTTTTCGGTTGAACCGTCGAATAAAACATTGTTTCACTTGTTGGCAGCCTCCGCACCATGCGAATCTATTTTACACGCGACTGAAAGTTGCGCCGGCTTTCTGCGAGAGCCCGTCTCTCCCATCAATCTGCCCCCAGACCGGTATAAAAATATTTCGACGGGCAAAAACGTGTGTCCGAATTGAAAATTTTCCCTTTGTTCGTCGAGTACATGCGTATGACACTGCGTCGCGCGCGTTCGTCACATGACACGGCACGTGTGCCAACGCCAAACTCGTCTCGCGGTGCAAACAATGAATTAAGCTTTATTTCCATGACACTCCAGACCCGTCCAATATAAGATTCGCAAATAAACGCCCGCATCCCTTTAAGAAGTTAATCCATTCTTCGACCCTGGAATAAAAGCACCGTACACTTCCGTGGGGCCCCTAACAGCTTCGATTTATAAACGCAGAAATAAATTGGAGTCGAACTGTTAGCAGAATAATAAGCTGAATATTTCTAAACTTTAAGTTCAGACATTGGTAAGTTAGAAATTGCTTGAATAATATCCCCTCTGATTGGTATAATAAAATAAGTACTGTGTGTGTCGTTGTAGGATGTTATTTGTGTTCTAATCACTGTAGCAAAGCTTTCAGTATATTTCCGACTTTTTATTACTGAACAATCGTTTATTGAACCGGTTAAAAACATTCCACAAAGTTCGCAGACCACTCGTTGGTAAAATTAAAAGTAGTGTAACATTTTGTATTTAATGTTCGACTCCTTGTTAAGAGACTCGCATAATTCATAGCAGCATGGCATAAATTGGTTCAAAAACTTCTAAAACAAATCGCAGGGTCCTGCGTCCTCTTCCTCAGACTTGAATCTTCATCTTCTTTCAGGAAATTTGACAAAAATTCATTTGATAAACTGGTTCAATGAAACTGGTTCAAATACATCCCTTTCTTTAAAATGTGTCTACTACGAGAGAGGCTGATAACATTGAATGTACCGTAACAAGTTATCAAAGAATACCTAGCTGCACAGGTATAGTAAAATTCGAATAAAGCTCATAGACCCGTCCCTTCGTTAAAATTGATAAAACTGCCGAATGGCGATAGACTAAGGAGCAAGAATCAATTGTATATCTCGAGAATCAATGCTGTGATCGGCCAAGGAAGTGAATCGGGTATCGATAAAAAGCGAGTGTATCCATGGTCTCCAATTACTCGTGTGTGCCGTTGTAAACGGAAGCAGCACTCGGTACAGAAAAATACTCGCCGTTTCAAAGGGAAGAGCGTCACGTTACCTCGAGGGACGGAGAGAGGGCGTAGGATGACTAAAAATTGGTACCCTCTTGCTCGCGGGTGCCTCTTGGTGGGTAGTACTCATGTAAGCAGTGACTAGTGAGGTAAACTCGAGTGTCTGAGGAAGGGTGAAAGGGGTGGTGAGGTATAGGGGGTTGTAGGGTAGGAGAAGGGTGAGGAGAGTAGTCGTCGGTCTGACGGGTGTAAGGAAGGAAGGAGAGAGTATAGTTGAACCTGGTAGATGTTGCCCTGCGGGGGTGGGAGAGAGAGAGAGAGAGAGAGAGAGAGAGAGAGAGAGAGAGAGAGAGAGAGTGAGGGAGGAGGTGGTTTTTCCTCGGTCTGAGCATTCCGTAGACGATAGCGGCTTGGCTCACTTGGTCTTGGTTCGCATGCGGCTTATACGCCTCTGTACATCGTCTACACGGATAGAAATCGTTCTCTCTTCTCCGTTCTCTCTTCCTCCGTGATCCAGGCTGCCCTCTTCCCTCTGGCTCCCTTTTCTTCGTCCTCCGCGTCCTCTTTCCTCTCCTTTCTCTCTCTCTCTCCGTCACTCTTTCTCCCTCTCCCTCCCTCCCTCTCTCTCTCTCTCTCTCTCTCTCTCTTTCTCTCTCTCTCTCTCTCTTTCTTTCTCTCGTTCCCAGCTTTTGCCGGGCGTGTACACGCGGCCCACCGGCAAGAAGTAGACAATTCACAATTAGCAAACACAAACAGAAGTACGAGTGGCTTCAAGTTGCTTGGGACGCGGTGGCAACGGGCTTAGCCGGAAGCAAACGGTGGGGTAGGGACTTCTGGGATGCGAAGCGACTAGCTTGGCAGTCCCTGAGCGTCAGCCTCCGCTCCAGAATATGTACTCGTCTCAACTCTCCCGGCCCGACAGAGACCGGCGAAGGCGCGTGTATGCTCGGGAGATAACGGGTGTGCGATCCGTCGCCCGACACTTTTCACGTTTTCACGCCGGTGATCCTCCATTTACAGTCCCGTCTGTCTTATTCCCTCCAAACCCTGCAACAATCACGTTTCTATTCTACTAAAGTTACCGCGAACCTTACTCGAACTTCTGCGAACGTTCACTCATACATCGGCTCGTCGAACCTCATCTAGTTCTTATAAATGGCGTTGAACGGAAATCCATTTTATTAATTTTACCGAGTTAAGGAAAATATAATGCTATTAAATTCTAATATTAATTCTTCGCCACTCTGACGCACTGATTAATTGAACTCCCGTCACCTATTGAACAAGAACAAAACGATTTGTTATTGCTAGACTATGGATCTTCATGCAAATTCTTAATTTCATGGCTTATTTTGTGAAAATCAACAAGAGGAACAAATTCGATTTATCATGTAGAAAATTTCTTATGGAAAGCAATCTACGAATGCATAAAAAGACATGCACTCTAAGTCCGTCCAAGGCGCAGCAAAGGTAATTAAAGCGAGTTGGCTCGCTGTCAATATTCCGGTGGCTATTAAGCGACGTCTGGAGGGTCGTCTTCACCTCCAGCTGATCAGTCGAACGTATTTTTCGGTACTACCCGGTATATGCGCGCATCGGGCTCTCACCGTTGCGTTGGAACACTTGAAGCCCCAACCAGTTACGGCAACAATAGGCTTTGTCTTCGCGCCGTCGGCGCTCGCAAATTGGTAGAAATCTTGATTAAAGGTGCAATTCCGCTGCTGCCTACGGACAAATATGAATTGCACCCCCAATGCTCCCGCCGCCCTCCCTCGCTCGCCCCTACGCCGCCTACGCCCACTCTCCTCTTTCTATCGTTCCGACAAATGAAAATGGAAAAAACGTGTTGTGGTGTACTTCTTACGGCGCGACAAGTCCGCAGCTTTTCGAGGATCAGGACTGGGCCACTCCTTTGAAATTGGTTGCTGTCTCTGTGCGCCAGCGTTAAAAGTTATTGCTGTTCGTGAATAAGGCATGGCATCACGCCGGGATAAATTATTGAGTCCGTTAGAAACACAAATCTTGCGGTTCCCGAACAACTTGCATGGATGCACCTATGCAAATCAGTGCAAAACAATTTCGGGATCGCAGTTCGTCTCGATCGCAGTTCAAATTAATTGCTGAGTGCTCTTAGAGCTTTGCAATTTTTTTCCTCGTTTTCAGACCTATCCTCGTCTATAGTCCACTTAAAAATAATTGCAATCGGATCTTAGAACTATGCAATCTTAACTTAGTATTTGCTTAATTTTAAGCACCATGAAGCTTCAAAAAAATTGATACCGCGTCATTTATGCCTAATTTCAGTTTACAGTCCATTTTAAATTAATTTAAAAATATCATTAGAACTGTGCAATCGTATTTTATTACATTTGCTTAATTATAAGTATCTCGAGGCTCTAAAGTACAGTTGATCTAGTAACTCAGCATCCATGCCAATTTTAATTAATTTCAAATTAATTGCAAAGGGTCCTCGGAACTTCGTAGTCCTGCTTTCTTGGACCTGCTTCATTTTGGACACTTGAAGCCACCGAAATAGTTCACACAGTCAGACGCGAAGTTCCGGTCCAATTTGTTGTTCGCAAGATTCCACTTACTTTTGGAGTAATGTGCTTACGCCAGGACAGGGCAGAAGTGTTGTTGCTTATAACTTCGTCAGGAGCTCATTCCAGGATTCTAATAATAAATCATTCCTCCCGAGTTTCGTTTCCGTCGCCATCCATTTCATTTCATTCGATCCACATTAAGAAGGTCCATTTATTCGACGAACGTGTCGACGTTCGATTTCGTTTGCGGTTCCCGAAGATAATCCGATTGCGAGATTACATGGCGATTCTGGTCGATGGAGCATGATCCCGTCGACGGGAAAGGGAGAAACGGCAAGACTGCGTATAGAAATGGAATAATAACGCGTTGTGTATGACAGATGCGACAGGAGCATTCTCGATAATCCGCCAGACGCGTGCCCTTCGATGGCACACGCCGAAAATGGATGATCGCGTGACCACGCGAAATTGCTAATTAACCCTTCAATGTGTTTTCTTTTATTTCATATTACTTTTATTTAAAGTCATCTTCGATGTAAGCACAGAAAGGGTTAATGTTCGCCGTTTGTTTAGAGTGATGCCTTAAACGTTTTTCTGCTTATCTCTGTTTAGATTGATTCCGATATTTCGTTTTTCATCCCTCGATCGAGAGTCGAAGATTGAACGGTCCTAATCTCTTGGCAGGATCGTGTCTCCTGCGCACGCAACCATAATCCCCGAAGGCTTCCACGCGCTCATGCTCATCCCGTGCAGAACACACATCACAAAACTGAGTCAATTTACATAACGATAATTGAGATGTACATGAAAGCACGGTCTCGGATCGCGTGGTATACCATCTGTAAACGGGCTTCGAATTTCCAAAAGCGTTTGCCATACACCCTCTAGCTGTGTACCAACTGATTGCTGGTGGACACTTCTTGGTCGAAGCAAATTGATTTTCGAAATGCGTAATATCAGAACCGATGTTTCATAACATCCCTCTGCATGTTGTACAGCGGAAAGGATCAGTCAGATAGATCGTCTGTATGAAGTGAAAATGAAAAATATTTTGCTCCATTTTTTTCTGGAGATACAATTAATTTTTTATTAATATCCTCAACCTCCGGTTGCAACCCTGTTGCGAACTTGGAGATTGCATCAGTGTGGCCATCTACCGACGATGGAAAGGAAGTAACTTCCGACCTTACATAGGGTACAGACACGGTGTAAAAGCACAGACGAGGTATAGAATTAAAAGCACAGGCGAGGACCTCGACTGTGGTTAAACATTCGTAGTAGAAATGAAATGTACAAAATACTCGATACTCGTCGACCATGAGAAGGGGGCGCATTATGTATTTTCTCGTTTCTAGGTCGGTAAGATAATTTTGGGCTACGGTAGCTTTTTAGACTTTAACTTATTTTATTTAACTAATTTGATCTATTTGAAATCTAACTTAGACTAACTTAAGTCTTAATACTTCAAGATTAATTTCCCTCGATGGACGTCTTCCTCCTTCAGCTTCATATCATTATCGAAAGTCTATGGATTTATAACTAAAACCCACAGAATGTTAACCAACTTTACGTATCTAATTTCATTTATTTAAAATCTACCTTAAATCTAAACGTAAACGTAACTTAAGTTTAACTACTGCAATATTGATTTCCTTCGACAGACGTCTTCTTCCTTGAGCTTGAATTATTGATACACTATCGAAATAGAATGGATCTGTAATGAAAATGACATAGAATTTTAACCAACTTTGTATAACTAATTTAATCTAATTTAAATGTAACTTAAATCTAACTTAAGTCTAACTATTTTGATATTGATTTCCCTCGATAGACGTCTGCTTTCTTGAGCTTAAACTATTGATGTCGGTATTTGAAGTTGACTATTTTATGATCAAACAATACCTAATAGTAAATTTTGCGATGTTTAAAATTACAAAAACTAATTAGTATTCTTTAAGGAACCCTGATAGTTGTGCACGACAGGTAAGCATTTATGGTTGCATTGCATAAGGGTTCAGTTTAGTTCCTGTTTTCGCCACTAGATGTTTATAGCGTTGCTGCGTCACTCATTGTGCATCATTTCGTGCAGGAAGTGAATCTGTGAGAGCTCCAGGGGGTAAGTTTTACATAACTGCATAATTACATTAATGTCAAAAATATATATTTCCTTAGTATGTAGATCTTCTACCTATATCTTCTTCATGTCAACTATTCTATACATTTTAAGTTCCAATGTTTGATAGTCCAATATGTCTGAACAAATCGTATGACTTTCAGATTTATTGTTAAGCGGGCAACAATTCCCAATGACTTCCATGGACAGCTCGTTGCCATGTCTCCTTACCGGATTCATATTCTACGTGTTTGGCTTAAAGTGGTGCTATGATTATGCCAAGTATTGGGTTTCCCTGCGACCCAGGGACGATTCGAACACAAAGGGGTTAAGGTTGCTGGAGAAATGTGATAGATTATTGCATAACCACCCCATAGAGGGAAGCTTGAAGCTGATAGCAACTGCTATTGGCCTAGCTGGCACAATCACAGGGGAAATGCCACAAGTTGGGACCGTGTCCCCAAAAGTTGTGCTAGCTACAATCTATCTGTTCTTCGCATTCTCAGGTCTAGTCGATGTTCTGAATTTCTACTTTCCGCACAACGTGAGTGAGGGATTGGTCAAAATGGCACTGGCTCAGAGCTTCTTCATAGAAGGATTCTTCTTCCTCTGGGGTAGTTTGGGTAGCCACGCTATAGTCAATTTAATATTAGCATTCATAGTGTGGACAACATCGGTAGCCATTATTTTGGAGCTTGTGTGGCCAGAATTAAAGCTGCTGAGAGCCTGTACCACATTGATTCATGGTAGCTGGATAGCACACATGATACGTGTCTATCCTGCGATTTCAATGCTACCAGAAGGTGTTGCTCTGGTATTCTCATGGCATGTTGCTGCTGCATCAGCAGTGACATTGTCCATGGTAGTGATCACAAGAAGTTGTGCACCAAGACTGATGATGGATGGACCACCAGAGATACCAATTTACGACTATTGTCAAGAACCCAGCCAGAGAATGTGAACATCTCTGTTGAAAGTATCAAATGCAATAGGCTTCGCGCGAAATATAACGTTTACCCCATGACGCGGGAAGCCAACGATCTTAGAGAAGCATTTTACTGGTAGTGTAGAGCCAAATAATCAAAATGCACAAACCAAATTTAACTTTTACACTGTCAGTATTTTTTGACTTAATATTTATAACAATATTTCGTTTTGTACTACAACGAACGACTATTTTATACTGCCCCAATTATGCGGATACTATAGCAATAAGCGATTTTATAACGCCCTGATACTGTAGTTGGAATACTCATTAGGACTTAAGAGGTGCCTTATATATTATGATATTATTGCTCACTTATTTATTCATAGTAACCCTGTCGTTTGTAATAAGTTTTTCTACTTCCACACCGTAACTACGTGCCAAAATAGTTCTCATAACCATTGTACATATGTCATTTTAATAAACGCATTAGCAACCCGTAAATAATTACGTCTTCTTGCAAAATTGCTACGATACTTTGTGAATATTACTTATTAGGATTAGGACTAACAGGAAAATTATAGTCTACTAATAGTACATAAACACCTATATTTCTAGCTCTGCACAAATCCAATATCCTTATTGATTTAATATAAAATTAATTATCTAATCCACAAGTAGTTGCACCAGTCGATTCGTCGCAGAAAGTAAGGTGAATTCAAATGATCGACATGAAACGCACTCTGGCGATCATTATGCGAATTGTGCCAAGGCCGAAACGCGGCGATTTCAAACCTACTTCCTACATTCCTCTCATGAAACATAAATACAATGTAATCTGATACTGCTAAATTATATGAGAGTAATTGTTTCTTTTTTATCAAAGGTTATACACTTTCAAAATCAAGATCAAGATATATTGAAAAGTATTCCATACGTATTCACGATAAAACGGTAGCAGAAACTGTTAGGAAAATTTACAGAAACACTATCGGGAGTATTTTTAATGATTTATTATACATTTTATTATTCAGTGAATTGATTAACATGAATAAGTCAAACGTATGCCAAATGAAGTGCAATAAATTCACAAGAAACATTTGCCATTTTTTGTTTTTATTTTTATATCATGCAAAATAGTTTTTATTATGCACGGCTTGAGGAATATTTATTTATTTTTCTTTTTTCATAAAATAAGTCAATTAGAATTTGAATGCAATGATCCTCTTCGCGATGGCGTAAAGTATGACCCCGCGGTTTGAGCTCCAGAAAAAATTGAATATTTTAGTTTGTGCATTACATTTCAACAAATAAAAAATACAGGAATATTCCTTAATACTTGGTTAATAAAGACAGTCTTCTAAACGTTCTCTAAATTTCCTTATTGTGTAGAAAAAAAACTGTCAAATGTTGCTACGAATACAACACCCCCGAAGTGGCATAACCTCAGCTCGTTCTGCTTTAACATTGTTTAAACACGTTCAAATGTTTATAATGTCATTAAAAATATATATATACCGTTGTATTCAGGAGAGTTTGAGGAATTTTTCTTGGTAGAAATAATTCGCGTAGCTATTATGGTTAGATCAGAAAAAATTTCTGACGTCTTCACGATTAAATTTCTGAGACTGAGGGTTTTGGACAAAGTTATTTTCTCGGTGAATTTAGCAAAGATCTATGCAAACGATATTTGCAAAATATCTAATAATTCAAACAGGAGAGTTGTCGGCGTAACAAGTCGCTCGTTTTTCTCGAATTAGCTCATGCCTAGAAATTAGAGAAGGTGACAGCCTTGGTGCGGTTCTTGGAGGTATCGGTCAACCTTCCAACGCAGGCTAGTCTAACACGCAACGATGTGATGGTCGGGTGCATTATTCTATTTGTAGCAATAGAACAGGAACGGTGCACCTTCTTGGCAGCGATCGTTTCGGTGACGAGGACCCTCTAACTCGTTTCGCTTCTAGACGATTCGACCGTCGCTCTCTTCTCAATTGAGTTACAACAGCTCGCGGATCGACAGAGTCCATTCCGTGTTACCCCTGGATCTGCTTGTGACCTCCATCATCCTCGATTTATCACGCGACGCTCTTCAGAGCACACTTTCATCACGTGCAAGGAAATTCGCCAAGTTCTCTTCCTTATCGGGCACGATGATGGATCCCGAGGCTCGATTCGCGCTTACGTAGGTGAAGAAACCGAGAAATCTTCCGTTACCGCGAAATGAAAATTATCTTTGATAGCAATTACTCCAGCAACATTGGCGTGCCTTGCTTCAGACGCATCGCCGAATCACGCGCGTGGAAAGTCGTGTTCACGTGGACGGTGAAAGCACGTGCATTGACTGGGCGAAATACTTATCGCTGAATGACGTTCCTGGCTCATTAATGTTTTACCTAACTGTGATGACTTCTGTTCTTCAGACGTCAGAGATTAACCCTAGCACTCCCGAGAGATTTTTCTTGTGTGAAAAAAGCTCTCAAAGAATTATTTATTGTCGTTTGTACATTTAAGTTTAATATTCCGTAGTCTCGTTGCTATAAGACAAAACTTACAGTGCATAGGAAGGAAAACTAAATGTTCATAAAGTATCAGACACTTAAATATTACAAAACTTTTTTAAAAAACAATTTTTTTTAGGAGAAATAAGTAAAGAAGAGTATGGTTTCGAGGAGCCCCCCACCCCCGGAAATCAGCGCGACGGCTCGAGGCTTGGGAGTGCTAGGGTTAATTCTGCAGATTTTTTAATTTGATATCTTGTTCATCGTAGAGCACATTTTGACTCGGAGTCGTCATTTTGTGAAAGACGTTTGTTCTTTAGAGATCAAAGATTAGTATTTGTTTAATTGGCCTCACTTTGCAGAAGAGACGTTTACGTTTGTGAAGAGTACAAAGTTGTTCCTTTCCTAACAAAGTTTCAAATGAGGACCACAGCAGGATTAGTAAACTATACAGTATCAACAGCAATTTAATTTAAAAATAAAGGACCAGTCTCAAAGATCACAGTTCAATCATGTCTTCAGGATTACTCAAGCGAATATTGTTAATCTTCTTGTCCATACAGCACAGTAGTTATATTCTGTAATCATAACAGAATTATCGAGAAGACTATTAAAAATGAGACGGTATCTTCACATGACAAGATCTATCACATCCGCGACCTCTAAACAGTTGAATCAGGAAGATAACATCAAGATGAGGCATCCACTGACATAAATAATTGTGTGTGTTGTATATCTAGGCCAATTTTTATCAGGATTTCGTCAATCAGAAAAAGCCGGGTGACCACAGTTTATTAATAAAATTTCTATACTTATCACGGTTTTATCTGGCACACGTATATATAGAAGCTACGGTTATCACTTTTAGAATTGGCAATGCGAGATTCTCATAATCCCCCGAATCCTGCAACAACAATGATTGTCCTCGACTTTCCTGATATTCTGTGAAAAGCCCTGTCACTGTTTTCCCAGTGACGAATTTATGATCGTGACTCAACGGTTCCCACGGCCCACAACGGCTGGACCGATCTACAATTAACATTAAATGGCACACACGATTTGCGCAAATGAAAAATTTCGCCCGGGAAGACGCGCTGCGTGCGTAACTGATGCATCAGTTGTTCGTAGACGGTTGCGCAACAGTCGGTTGCATAATTACGGCACAATTTTGTCATTGTAAAAGTTGCATTGTTCGATAAGCGTCGGGAACCCTGCGATTATACTCGCTCGGAATCTTAGACGATAGCGAGTCGCATAACGGTCAAAATTGAAATAATACGGAATAGCTTGGACAAAATTGGAATAACACGGTTCTCGGTTCATAGAATCTAATTAATGTCATTAGCAGACTGTGAATTGCATGCATTCATGTCAAGAGTGGGTACATCAGATACAAAACAGTGAAGACGTTTAGAGAGCCTAAAAATGTTTATGCTGTATCTTGTAATTAATACAGACGATCTTACATAAAACTCTACAGTATGGTTATCAGTATATGTTTGGCAGCAGTGCATGATTTCTTGTTTCAGCGACTACTTTATATTCCAGTTCAAAGTTGATCATCAGAATTAATGAGACTCTTTTGAAATAACCTAAGATTTACCACCTTTGCTTCTCAAAGCAAGCATTAGAAATTATAATGCAGTATTGTATGAGCTGTTTTCGATGTAAAATTAGAACACCCCTTCGCTTTCACAGACAGGAGTGATTCACACGCACATTTTTGTTATGATTAGACTGCGGATTTTTATGCAAAATAAAAATTGTCTGCATTAATTTCCAGATATAGAAGTTACGTAAACATTCATTTAATTTCTTGATGATTTTCATGTGTTGAAAATAGTGTAACAGTCTCCATTTTTATCATGAACGCATATAATCCGCAGTCTGGTTATAATGATGTAAAATCTGTAGTTTAACAACCATCATTTAGCTAACAAACCTATTTCGTCTACGTTCTCAAATTGACCAGTGATCGTCGTGCACGCTGTCCACGGGCCGTCCGCCTGTCAACCTATGATGTAATTTGACAGGTCAAGACGTTAATGATCCGCCATTCCGAGGCTTAATGACAGCAGCGTGCATACGCGTGCGAGAGCAAACCACCGCTTAAATGCCATTGGGGAAATAGAAGAAACGAGCATGTGGACTTTGCTCGGCTAGCAGGCCAAGGAACACAACAGACGGTTCGGTTCGTCTCGAGATAATAATCAGAGCAAATATCATTTCAACAGTCGCATAATTGTGGCGAAATAGACAAAGCGGCGATCCCGAGACTCGGGTTCCTGTAAACAATCGTCATCTGTTTGCGATCTGTTTTCGACGAATGCTCAGCCGATCTGCTACATATTGAATGGCACCATGTTTTTCCATGACGTCCTTAGCCACTGAAAAATCGCCACATTCTTGCTTTTCCTGTTGACTACGTGTCCACTGTGCGAGCAGAAATGCTGAATCTATTATGGTAAAATTGTTGCATAAACGACCTTTGCGAAGTCGGCGATTTTTATTCTAAAATGCTTCGTTTGCGAATTGTTCAACTCAAGCTGGTCTTTCATTTGCTACGCTGGCGAACGATTCGGTTGGTACAAATTTCATACCGAGGATTCACCTTTTAGTGTTTAGTATAGAACACATTATCTAGTTGGGACTATTCCACAATTTTTTAAAATCTATGGTTTATGGATAAGGATTTTTTTAACACATTATCTAGCCGCGATTACTGCGTAATTTTTTAAAGGATTTTTTAATAGATCCTCAAGTAGCGATAGCAATTTAATCGTGAACAAACAGCTTATCCCTAATAACGTAATCTAATCATTTTTTCAAGCTTTTCTTTAGTACAACACAATTAGTCTTTATATTAGAAGTGTTAATAGATTATTCATCATTCCCAGTAACCTGACTTAATAATTTCATTATGAATTATTTATTGAAGAAAATTCTACTAATAGGTCTAGGAGGAGTTAGTATATTGACTCTTTCTATATGAAGCAAACAATTCCATTTAAACAAATTTTAGGATGCACTCGATCTTTCAGCAGAGATTAATTTTTTAATTAATTTGTGACTCTTCATTCAATTTGTAAGTTAGCAAGATTTGGTCTTAAGGACCAATCGTACTTATGAGAGAACCAAAACATTGAATTGGGTAGAGTCCAATTTGGCATACAGAGCCAATTAAGTTGTCCATGGTCAAGGATTCCAATTTCCATTTGATACCATTTTCCTAGGCTCCCAAAAGTCACCCACTGAAACCTCTCCGGTACCAACTTTCATTCCGTTTCACCCTGGAAGCTCATTTTCTCCCGAGACTTGGACCAAAGTTTCATCATTTTCGGAGCACCTAGTATACGGGTCATTTAGCTCACTGTAGGGGAACGTTCTGGAGTTCCACGGGCTCAATTGGGGCCTCAACAGCGTTGACCCTGGTCAATTGAGCGATCGATAGTTCTCTTTACCTCTGGCAACTGTCACCATCAATTCTCTCTTCACCGTCTGGATCGTTCTAACCCTCTGCACACTTGCTGGTAGCTCTAAGTTCCAAATGTAGAGTCCCTATTCTAACTTAGCCAAATGGTCTGTTGGAACATCAACAAAAGTAAGTCGAGTGTTGAAGGATACTGAGAGTGTCCTGGTATATTTTAACGGTCCTCGGGTCTTTATTTATTGACTCTGGTCAGAAGTGGAAGGCCTGCAACCTTACACTTAAAAGAGGCCCTGAGTAATAAATTAAGGGTCCTCCCACATCTGTTTTCCCGAGTGGACCCAACAGGGGCTTTTTTTCCCCCTAAAACTTTCTCTGTAGCTTCACTTCAGTTTCGGCTTGCAAACTATACAGACGTCTTCCGACTAGTTCTTCTTCGTTTTAATAAAGAACAGATACGTTGCATTCTAGTGCGTTATTTTCTTATATTATAAATACCCATTTCCATTATGGTCCCCGAGTCCTCGGATCAAGGGACCTCTCGAGAAAGAATTTTCCTCGCGATCTTCGCGATCCACCAAACAGCCATGAAGATCGCATCGCCATCGAAAGAATATCAACAACGGTTTGTCGGTAAACGCGAGGAGAAGGTTCGACGTGTTTTCAACGTGATTGCCGGGCACCGATGGAGGGGCTTCGCGCGGTTCGATTGGCTGTGTCGGGCAGAGGGCGCCTACCAAGTCCGGGTCGATGTTGCTAAAAGCTGCTGCGGATGAGGGACGATCAGTCGCTGGAACCTCCTCGAGGCAGGAACCTTCTCTTCATCGTACGAGTTATTCGCACAGTCGAGTCCCAGTTGTCGCATGTGCGTGATACGTTAGTCTGGCATCGATCCCGTCGGCCTATTCAGAGAAAGAAGGAGAGAAAAGAGGGAGAGAGTGAAAGAGCGAGAGAAACTCTTTCCTCGTCGCATTAGCCGCATCGATACTCGAAGGGTCTTGCGTAGGGCTTGTTGATCCTCGAAACCGGTTCGGCCGAGAACTGACCTACCGATCCAGAGTAGCGCGCCGCATACCTGTCCAGGCGAGCGGTAAACGAGCCAGGTAGGCCAGGTGACAGCGTGGAAAACGATCATCAAGAAAAAGGACAGAGAATCGTGAAGACGACAAGCAGCAGAGAAGGCGAAATAGGAGCGCCGGCTGTGGTAAGACGTCGGTGAAGCAGCACCGTGACTATGTAAACTACCAGCAAAGCAACTGTGGGGCAGCGCGTGCGCAGGTCCGAAGCGACCCGTAATCAAGAAACGGCTGGCAAGTAGTATAGGACCGAGGTCCGATTAGAGTAGCTAGTTCAGTAGCTCGCATACGACCGTGAAGAAGTCGAGATTCCGGTGCGAGGTGGTACATACCCCTGTTCGCACACAGAGAGAGAAGCAAACACTATACTCTGAAGGGTTGAACATTAAGAGGATAGGATAGGCGAAGAGAGCAGGCGGATAGAACTGAGAACAGAAGACAAAGAAGCTCGCAAACTGGCTCCGGAAGTGAGGATCAAGCAAATTGGAATGAGGGAGGATCTGTTGTCGATAATACGGCACACGAGCAGCGATCATTTTTCGGAAGAACTTTAGCCCGAAAATATCACGGCCCTGGGAGATTCTTGGTGGCGGAATATAGCGATAGGATAATAGCACACACAAACACAAGCGCTTCATTTTGTTTAAATAGAGGGCTCCTGCTCGCCGGATTCCGATAGGAGGAACGTTGTCGTTTCCATACTATCATCATTATCGTCATTGATCCCCCCCCCCCCCCGTGTGCAACGTCGTACACCTGCGAGACCACCCGGAGAAGCATATACCAAGAGACGGTGGAATCGTCCTTTGACCTAACCGCTTCGGTTATGCCCTGGGTGGCCGCCTGTTTTGATCTCCTGGCTGCTCCGATTCTGGGCTATTGTCTCGCAGTGAGAAAATTAGCTCTGCAAGCCGGCATCCTGCAAGAGGGAACGCAAGAGCCCATCTGCACGCTGGCCGAGAAAAAGGAGAACCTCCTGCGAGCTGACGCCATGACTCCCAGTGCTGAGGAGCAGCGGAAAGGTAACTATTTTACAAGGATGATTAGAATGATTTCTATTTCCACTCGCGATCTGGCTTGCTGCTATAACTCTCACGATTATCTGCCGTTGCGACATAGTCGGTTTATCGGTAGCCGAGATACGGTATTATGCAACGGGACCGAGAAATGTAACAAACAAAAAGCTTGTTGTGGGAATTTCGGCGGTTGGTATAGGGTAGGTGCTGGTTTATGTTTAGGTGTTGTTTTATATCACAGAAGCAATTAAAGATCGTTGCTCTACTCGCTGCCTCGATGTAAACATCCGTGATACATTCCACCAGAAAATAATAGTAGCTGTAGCGCTGATGTCTAGATTCTAGAGTCTGCTTATATTGTCCGGTTGTTGCTTAATTAACAAATGAATTTTTCCAATGACTGCTTAGTGGAACGTTTCCAAAGTTTATCTCCGCACGGAAAGCAATTAATTGACGGGGATCAGAAATAATTGTTCTGCTACATTTTATAACAAAAGTTTCCGAACTTGCTCTCCAACATGCACAAAATCCGACGGTACTTTTGGCAGCAATTTTGGAAAAAAGTTCTCCAATAGGCACGCATCTTGAGGAACAATGCTCGGTAAACACGAACCGGTTCGAACGGTCTGAGCTCTTCAGGGTATTCGGGCGGTCGCTATAAATACGCCGAGTGGTAAATAGAATCGTGTCGCATCTACCTCGACCTGCCTCTCTGGCTCTCTGGCGAGCTTATGCGAGCATCGTATAGCGCGAAACATAGTTAGATTCGAGTAAAGGAACCGTTACTCTAGACTCCCCTCAATCTTTATCACAGGTAGATAATTGCATCGAGGCCAAGCAAACGAATTGGAAGCACGATCGGGTTCTTCGCGAAATGTTTAACGCCGATAAACAATAATCGCGGGCTGGTTATTTATCGTCGACGGAACATTACATCCAATCGGATCACAGGAATACGAGGGGCGTTTCCTGTTGTCGTCCCCTCGATGTTTAAACAACGATAGCGCGACAGTATCGTTGGAAAAACGCAGCGGTCTCGAGACATTCGACGAGACACGCGATCGCAAGGACACGTGACGCGAGAGAGCCAGCTGCAGAATCGCGAAATCCGGTTCACGCGATGTGTACTAACTTGTTCCGTGGGCGATCGTTGGTTCCTCGAGACGTTGGGAGGAACGTAAACAGAGCTCCGAATTTGACGGACGGGCTCCTCGAAAACAGATCTCGCTTTTCCCCAGATGATTAACGAGTGTTTGCCGTCGTTAATAACCGTGACAGTTTAGATAAGTCTGCGATAAAGGCTTCCGGTACCGCACGAGAGCTTCCGAGTGTTTGCTCACCTGTCGAGAGAGGAAATTAAGGGATTTCGTCAAAAGTGGACGAATTGCATGCGTTGCACTGGTCTGCTCGGGTACGACTCGGTCCTCCGAGTTTCTCTCTTAACCCAGTTGCATCCGGAGAAATAACGCATCGAGTGAGAAGAACGATGCCCTTGTCACCAATTCCTTCTTTCCTTATTTTATCTGAGCACTTTATCTCCTTTAATATACAATCGTGGCGAGGATTTGAAAGAAGAGAAAATTGTTTATGTTTAACCTTTGGAAAAATATACAAACATACATTTTTTAAAAATATTTCTTCCACGTGTAGTTAACCATGCTCAACTTACTAGGTTGATAATATTCGTTTTTCTGTAAGCTAGTTGAGTTCGAGGCATTTTGGGTAGCTTAAAATCTTGAATGGTAAGAAAGGAATGTCGATCGTCATCTTTTTCGATATACTACAGATGATTGTGCGTCTCTGTAGCGCGCTCGTCACTTTACATGAACATAGCAAACATAGTTCAGACACTTATATAACGTCTTAAGTAACTAACTTTTCTCTACTGTTTTATACAACTATCTCTCGAGCAAATGACGATTCTACTCAAATCAGAATAGTGTAATTAAAAGCATAAGGAGGTCTTTCTTGCAATTTCTAAAATTCAGGACATAGTATACAAAAATACGTCTGCGGACTATCAACAAAATTAATATGTCTAGCTATTATAACAGAAAAGTTCTCGGCTAAAGTCTCCGAGTCAAACTAATCAACAGATTCGGAGCACGTCTCCCGATTACCTAATTCCATTATCACGCATATAATACCGACACGTAAACAATAATAATTATCGGCAAAAAGAATTGTCGACGGAAATTTACAGCAGTTTCATTATCGCTTTATAAAAAACTGTCTACCTGAAAATCGTTTGCAAACGATCGTGAAATATTCAGGAATATTCAAAGCAACTAGCGATGGCTGGCGGAACGTTTACGCGAAACGTGTGCAGTTTCTGAGCTGGATTTTCGAGAAGCAACGTGTGTGCGATATCCATTGGTAATCACGATTGCGTCAGACGAACGTCTTCGCTTCTTGCGTATCATAAATCGCGTGATTATGTTTGTAATCTAATCAGTCGGTCGACGCGAAATTATTCAAGAGAGCGACACGCGCGGAGCGAATCGAAACACGCACGCTTGTTTACCTCGCGGTAAAATGTGAAAGGAGTGAATGCCACGGCGGGCGAAACGATTCCTTCAAGGATATCCCATGGGGATATACCGGGTGTGTCAATAAGAATCACTGGCCGAGATAACTCGTTGTTCGTCGGACACCCGGTGGCATCGGAAAACGTTACAACGAAGAATAAAATTTTATTCCTGCTGAGTCTTCTTTATGAGTCTGATTCCAACCGTCTCACCCGGTATATTTCGAACGGCAACGAATGCAGAGACGAACGTGTGTCGCACATGTTTGCAGGCCCGGAGAAGATAGAACCGAGCATGGCCACAGAGTGGGGGTGGGCCACTCTCGCTGAATCGCGGCTCGGCTATAGTCGTCGCACGTGTACCGCTTTCAGCACACACGTCAATTATTTATGCTGTCCTTGCCGGCACGCATATAAACATCGTATAAAATGGCACGGCCGGACAACTATAACTGTCTGGATCCTAACTTATCGCTCGTCCGATATCGTCTTGGTTCATCGAGTTTCTTGCCAGTTCCAATTTGTTATCGGAACGGTTTATCTAAGGAGCTTTCCGAAAAAAAATTCTTAGGGATATATCGTTATTCCGTTTCGATCTTCAGAATGGAACGATCTCGAATAGACACCGGGACCGATCCATCAAACGTTATTTCACCAGATATCACTGTGTTATCGCGGGATCTATGACTTCTTATCAACAGACTACGCGCCTGAAATTCTTCGAAATCGCTTGTTATCGAGCTTTGATCTCTTTTCGTCGTGAAAAACGTAACCCAAACATGGATTAGGGAGGGATTGCTCGGTAAATAACGATAAGAGACATTCTCTCGTTGATAAACACCGTAATCCACGTATTTTCTTCGGTACTCTACACTTCTGCTGCGAAACAATGTCGAGATACGTCAATCGCTGTAATTACCGTTCTATCTATTTCAATCCCGGTAGATAGCTGACGTGCCGGAACCGTGGATCTTTATTTAGTCGATGCAAAACATTTTTATTTTGCATGAAAATCTGCTTCGATCGAAAAATCTGTTCCACCGTCTGGAAAGTGTGTACCAGTAAAATCCTGACGATTCTCGCTAATATTTGCGTTTGCTTGCACTTTGAAAATCTCCGGACACTGTGAACGCGCAAAGTAGTTACAACACTCGCTGTGATTCTCTTCTTTGAGACTTTTTTACCAATTTCTCAAACTTTCCCTAGAGATAAAGACATCACCAAAGCAACATCTCGCAGAAAAAGCCGGCATGCCGAAGGAATCGCGAATGCGATAAAAAAAAACGCAGCAGGGTTAGAGGTGAGATTTGTGACCGGTAGTGCCAGTCAGCCGTTTCGTGGCTGCCAATAAAGTCAGAATTAGCCAGACGAAATTTCCAACGGCTGCTAAATATTATTGTGGGTGTAATTGGGGAATTTTTAGCCGGCGGATTATCAGTCTCGCGGGCAGATACTGGCAAAGTTCAAATCGTTCTGGTAGATAAGCTATATTCGCACGCGTTACATAAATAAATAGTGCCACGATTTCGACAGTTTTCGCGGATAAGGCAGAATTTCGGGAGCCGCGTGTTATCGGGCGACAATTAGGTTCGTTATCGGGACTCGATCGCGCGGCACGCTCTCGCGCCGACACACTCGAATCGAAATAACGGCTCGTGTCACCGCGTAATTTTGCACGCGTGGGCGTGGGAACCGAGAGATATTCCGAGTGATGCAACCCGCGGGAAATATCTCGACGGTGTTATCGATTTTTCCGGGCTGACCTTGTTCCCTCCCTTCGTCGGAAGGGTGTGAGAGATGCGTCACGAAACGTGGATCGTCGATTCGCACGCGGTGCTGCACGCGAATAAATTTTGCACGCGATCTCCGCTCCGCGTGCAGAATTTCTGACTTTCTCTCTCCTTGTGCGGACACGGATCAATAATTGGCTCGACAATATTGTTGTTCCTCTCCAGAGAGGATCTCTCGCAATCGTTCTCTTGTAGGTTGCGAACTCGTGCAACCAGCCGGACAATTTCGCACACCACGGGACGGAAAAGTAAACGACCGATGCGATTCCGTGAGCGTGAATAATGAATCGAGTGACGACACGTCCTCGGGTCAACGCACCAACTATGTATTAAAACGCACGTTTAACCTGCCGGCCGAGCGACATCTGACGGCACCTGCCTAACCTGCCTATCACCGAATAATAATCGGTCTAATTGTGTGATATTTATGTTTCTGACGTCCTCGGTTGAGTGAAGTCCAGGAACAATAACAATTTTGCGACTTACAGCAGTGACCTTTAGCATAAACAGTCCGAGCCGCAGATTAAGTAACCCCGAGTCACGCGAATTTCTATAAACAAGTCGGTTTCAACAAACGGTCGAAAAGCGGGTTCCCTCCACTTTCAGACCGTATAAGACGTAATGACTGCTCGAGATGTTATGGCACTCTGGAAATGAACGTGCTTTGGGTAAACTGTTCTGACAAAACAGATTGTGTGCATTGGTGAACAACATCCGAGGTTGTTTGACGATTTTTTTTTACGAAATTTTATGAGCAAATGAACGGAGCAGTGCTGGTAAATACTGGAACACTTAAAAAGAACGCATCGTAAATGAGACATTACCGAGACGTTATGGCACTACTCGATTAGACATTCTTTGGGTAAACAAACGGGAAAAAACAGATCATTGACAGAGCATGTGTATTGGTAGAAAATATTTTGAATCTTTTCAAGTAACACACTGAGCATAACTGCGACTTCGCCGACTGCTACAGACGTTATGGCACTTCTAAATCGATTATTCTTTATTTAAACGACTAAGAAAAACAGATCGTGCACTCATTGGTAAACAATAGTTCGAATCATCGATGACTAGAACGAAGTCGAATTTTAAGAATTACAATACACATACTCTAACTACGCTAAAATTACAACCAATGGATCGCCAGTTCCTGCAAAACAATCAAACGAACGTCGACGGACAAAGTGTGTTGAGTAGGTTAAATTTGTTGACTTATCCAGCGTATCGTGTTCAATCAACGCTGGCTCCGATGCCAAACTTTCTGTCTATAGTATGCACGAAAACAGAACTCGAGTCAACTATTCCTCGGCGATCGGATTAACGTTTTGTCTCCTCGTATGCCATTAACGATCGATACGTAGAACTCGGCGTCTAATATAGTAGACAGCGAATAGGACACCTCGTCAAACATCCGTTTATTGCCCGTTTTTCCAGCATGTGTTTCGCGAGACATGATCGACGAGGCTGAGCGACACGAAATTGACCGTGGCTTTTTGATCCCCGAGGTCAAGGGGTCTAATTCGTAATTAATTCCGTTGACAGAGCAGTTGTCGGCTCGCGGCACGTAACGATACCGCAAACAAAAAACGGAGAAAAAATCGGAGCGAGAACAGATACCGAAGAAACGGATGACGAAACCGTACGCGGACGGCTTTTTCTAAAAATTCGATGCCCCCGGAATTCGTCCGAGTGGAGCGACCGTTTATCGTTTTTTCGTGACTGTTGCGTCCAAGACCGGTTCCGGGGAGGATAGAATGCGATGAACGTGCCTTGAACTATGCTAATACCATGATTTTTCCCGTTCTCAGTTTTTCCCGCTGGTATTTTCATCTCGTAAACACACTAGCCAGGCTCGAAATCATTACAGTGACCCCATCGAGACCTGTTCTTCTTCCTTTTTTTTTCGAGGATATCGAAAGCAGGGTCGAATAATTAATGTCAAGATACTAAGCTATTATTCGTATACATATCTGGAAGATATTTCTAGCACAATCATATATTGATGCCTTCGGCTCATTCTGTGATTACCATTCAAGTTTGCTTCATATCTTAATGGCAACGTAATTAGGAATTCAAGAACGAATTTTTTAACACTAAACCTACCGAGACACTTCTATACCTATGCCTACCGTGCGCGGTCAAAATGACCGATCCTTGAAAAAAATTATTGTTAATCTAATTAAATGTGGATAACGGTCAATTTATTGCTGAACGAATTAGTAGATGAAGAACTTCAATAAATTGACGATACAAATTTATTTTTATATAATTTCAATTGCGATGCTCTCTTCTCGATTTACAAAATTCTATTATGTCGTCCACCTTTGCGGTTTCGATGTATTTGCCATGAAACAGTATTATCAACCAGGCACGTGCGTAACTTGATAGCGTCTCATTCAATAAGGCGGCTCATTTATTTTGAGTTGACCATGCCACATTGAGAATAGCCTTTCTTTTATACTGATTGTTTAGCTTTAGAAGAGCTATTTAAATATCATATTACTTCGTGCGGTCGAATCGACCGGCCGCGGTAGGTAGGACAGGCTACATACACAGGCTCACGAAAGTGTTCGAAAGCCCTTTAAAACAGTATAACTTTTTTTAAATTGGACCAAACGATCTAACATTTTTTGAGCCATTAGAAGAATTGGTTCTGCAAATGATGTGCAAACAAGATTTTGAACAAATTGCAATCGGTAAGAATTACACGAGAAAATAAAAATGGCACTTTTTACAACTTTTCTATTTGAGCCTGTAATGAAAATTTAAAATATGCGTTTTGTAGATCCACGTTATTATATTATTTTTCTAGATCCAATATCTTTTGATGCGTGCCGTTTTTATCTGCGTTAACCGAATTCGATGAAATTTTCAGTATGTGTATAACTAACATAGATCTACAAAACGCATACTTAACATTTTCATTACTGGCTCAAATGGAAAAGTTTTGGAAAGTGCCTTTTTTATTTCCTCTTATAATTCCTAGCAATTGCAATTTTTTCGCAATCTTTTTTGCACGTCATTCGGTCTAAGCAATTCTTCTAATTGTGAAAAAAAAAAGTCAGGTAGTTTGGTCCAATTTAAAAAAAGTTATACTGTTTTAAATGGCGTTCGAATACTTTCGGAAGCCTGGGTATGTTTCTTGGAAAAAAATAAAGCGAGAAATAAATATTGAAAAATACATCGTATACATACTTTAAGAAAAGTCGTAAAGATAAATACCGATGCGATAATGTTGTATGTACGAAATTGTACCCAGAATTTTGAAAAGGTCAACTTGATCGGCCGTGGTAGGTTTAGTGTTCACCTGGTCGAATGAGCCAAACAATGCTGATGGGAAAAGTGGAAGCGTGTTAGATTCTTTGATTAGCATTTCGGAAATATTAAGCACAGAATTGGTATGATTTACTGTCCTGGATAATATCAAAGCGCTTCGTTAGGAAGAACTGAAACTTCTATTTTCGGATCCGTTTCAACACAGCCTCGAATCGAAAATTTCCACTGTTAAATAATTTGGCTGTAAAAATGTCGCAAAACACCTAACCGTTCATGTTCTTCCGCAACTTATTTTCCTTCCCGCGCCTCGCAATTTCCGCCGCACAGTTCCCACGGCGTATTTTGCTTGCAAATTCGCGAGTGTGACGCGCGCGAGAAATGGCCAGTGAATGATCCGCGAAACTCGATCGCAGGAAATCTATTTCATTCATCACTGAACCGGGCTGTCAACAATGTGCCAAAATTCCGGCAACAATGATCGTCACGAGGTTCACGCAAATAAGCGTTGTTGAACGCGCGAGCGACGTTTTCGCGAAAGGGGGCCGGCCGAAAGGGAAGTATTGGCCAAATCTGCTTCGCGAAACGCTAAATATAAAGTCCGCGGACGGTCTGCTCGCGTGGGATCCACCAACGATCATCTCAGTGTTAGTCTGAAATTCGCACGCGAATAATTAGCACGAGCGAGCAGCTCTCTCTCTCTCTCTCTCTCGTTCTCTCTCTCTCTCTCTCGCCGGTGGTGGTAGTATTTCTTTGAAACGCGTTCAGCATTATCGATCTCGATAGTTCTTTTATTCCGTTGTGTTTCGTACACGAGGGTCGCGGACACGTTTGTTGGAAACATGTGTGTGATCGGTAAGGAGAACTACGAACGTTTGTTCTTCGATCGGACTACAGCGTGACATGACTCCGATTCCGTTGTTCCAATTCTAGCGACCGATTCCACTGATCGTTTAGACAAGAAGAGCGAGACACCTGATACATACCTATTGGTATTCTAACCAACGACACATGGCGTTAGACTACTTTCTGAATGGGAAACCTCTGCCGGTTTTCTGGGTTCTTCCACTAGGTGAAACAATGCCTTTACTACTTTATTTTACGGACAAACGCGTTCTCGCCTGACCCACGAAAATGCGAAATTTTCAACATTATTTTTGTTTTAATAAAATTTTCGTTCGGCAATATATGCAATTCTAAATGTTTAATGAGGACTGTATCGTGAAAATTGAGGTTTGTTTATCGCATAGATCAGTGACACAATTATTCGATCTACACGTAGCAGTGACAAAGTTGTGTTTTGAGCATTTGCTAGAATTTATATAGTTAAAATTGATGTTCGTTTAGTGTTTAACACGATTTTAATTGCGTTTACCGTCGTATAGATCGGTGACATAATTATTAGGCTCAGTGCCGATCGATATTCTATTGGACACGTATCGACGAAGAAGGGACGGGAAATTGCATTTTCAAAGATATGGGATCTTGGACGTCCATTAGAGACCGTAGGATGTTCATTTATCGAAGACGTGATTCTAATTCCATTTCCTGTTGCATAGATCGGTGATATAGATTTATTGGGTCTAACCCTGTACCGATCGAAACATTAAACTACGCGTGTCGATGAAAACTGGCTTAAGAAACTGCATTTGCATTTGACGTGCAGAAAGATTTTGAACAAGGCACTGTATAGTTAAAATCGATGTTGATGTATCGATTCTAATTCCGTTTGCTCTTGTATAGACCGGTGACATAATTATTGGGTCAGCATAGTGGCGATCAGAGTTGCAATCGACGTGCAATAAACAAGGGAAATTACATCTCTATTTTTGAATTTTGAGCATCTACCGGGGACTGTGTGTTGAGAATTGATGTTCACTAATCGCTTCACCCAATTCTAATTCCAGTTCCTATCGTACGGATATGCATATGCATCGAATGTACGTCATTCCCTATCGTAATTCTAAACGACACGTGTCGGCGAAAAGGGGACGGAAAATTTTTGTTTTGTAACTTCGAGTATCTACCGGGTACTGTATGGTTGATATTGTTATTTATTTATCGATCAACACAACCGAAATTCCACTTAGCGTCGGACGAATTGATATAGATTTATTGGACGCAACCCAGCGCCGATCGAAGCTTCGAACACGTGTCAGTGGAAAAAGGATAGGAAATTTCTGCCGACTTTCCGTCCTTCTCTGTCAACCACGCCAGCCTGTATTTTGTTGTTTTATTTTAGCAAGACGATTATATAGTTTACACTTCAAAATATCCCTATGACGTTGCACTAGTAAAGATGGTGCGCGTCTCCAACTGCATTGGATGCATTTCGCGCAGATGGCACCGATTTCCGAGTTCCTTGGAGCAAGATAACGATACATCAAATCTTCCTAATGATGCGTTAGACTAGTATTACCATGCTCACGATTACATAAATACAAGGATTACTGGTAGTCGATGATCATCGATTACTATGATGTGCGATTCTACTAACTAGATTGCGGACGAGTAATTGAGTAATTGAATGAAATTGAGCAAGTAATCGCGGAGGAAAAACTGCGCACCGTTTATGAAGTAATCTCTATCCACGAACAATTCCATTTTTTACCGCGTCGATGTAATAGCAAACTGCGATCGCATTTTCTTTTTAAAAGGAACAATATCAAGTTTAACAAACAATGTACGCCAACGACGTTTTTCTGCAATGTTTCTCCGCAAATTATGCGGCCAAGTGAGGACAAACTACATATTTATTCGAAAAATTATGTTTCTGTCAAGGCCCATCTCAATGCATAATAATTATCGTTGTAATGCACGATTGGAAAAATTGAACGTGCGAACGAAACAGGTAGAACGAGCGTGTCACGGTCGACCGAGGAAATCCGTCATTGCATGATTCAACACTTTTTCCCTTGCACCCCGAACATTTGCAACGTGATCGGTTCGTTTGTTCGTTTAGAATTGCATGTATTCACGTCGTGGCTTTATGATCGTCCGATGGAGAACTATAGCTAGCTCGGCTCGATGCCAGGATTGCGTAGAATTGTGGTCCCAAATCAGGATTTAACTGCTCGGAATCATCATTAGCGACTGTTTCAGAATTGAAGAAAATTAGCATTATCAGTAGTCTGCTAATATTTACGAAAAAAAAAAGAAAAAAATTAACCGCGCCAGTAATGTAAAACAGAAGTTAAAATGCATTTTTTCTTGTAACTATTTAAATTCTTAGTTCAGCTATTTTTGCTGTACATTCGTGAAATTGTATAATTATTAGGAAATGATTGTTTATAACAGGAGGCAGAGTTAAAGTGGTCGTAAATGCTTGCTTTCTAAGTGTTGCATTTAATTTCCGTTATATCAACTTCTATTTTTAATTCTATCGAATGATCTTTAGCATTGTTGTTACGAGTGTTTTGTATTTAGTATTGTTGTTTTTCGTTGTCGAATAGAACAAGTTTCGAAAGAACTGAGGCAATTTTTCAGAATGATGCAAAAAGATTACAAAAGAGCGATGCTATCTTGGAAATTGAATTTGTATGTTTTTGTACGTATAAACACGATTTATATCTCCAACGCTAAGGAAATACTTTCAGCTACAAATATTAACGGAAATATCAAAATATGATTATTAGCTCAAATATTATTATTCTATCAAATATTATTATTAGGTCTGTTGAAGAATTAACAAACTTCGAAATTCTGTAAATAATATTTCCGACTGTTTAAATAAGGGATCTTTAAATACGATCGTTAAGCACACTTTCAAGATTAAATTAAGCAGTGTATCGATTAATTTGGCCGAAGCAACGTTGAAGCAACAAGCAGCCAGATCGCGAGGGAAACTCGGCACTTTCTCGCTGCATATTTATGCAGCGGCGTTCTCGTGCTTTGTTCGGACCCGTTGTTGCGCCGGGTTCGTTTTCCCTGGACAGAACAAAGATGGCCAGTCTTGGAGAGTGACTCACCCGGCTTATGGTAGCGTTTTGTCTCCTCATGTTTGCGTTTTGTCTGGTTGCAGAGCCCGGAAAGGACAAGATAGCTATGAGAACACCGGGTAAAACGAAGTCGCCGCGCAAATTCGCGGGGGTGGTTGTCGCGATATGCGGTTTACCAGGCCGTGGAAAAAGCCAGGTGGCGCAATGTCTGTCACGCAGACTGAACTGGAACGGCGACTCCACCAAAGGTGAGGAAAAATCATCGGCGGTCATTAGACTCCAGATGCAAACTGAAAATTTTCTACCGGAATTGCAACAAACTCAAACAGAAATTTATTTCTCGTCAATGTGTACGATTTTATTCCGATATAAGATGACGCTTTTTATTCCGAAATTTATCCGAAATACGACGATAGCCGCTCCCAAGCCATCGCCTTATGTCGGAAGAAAACTGTAGTGAAATATCAGTGTGGATCAGAAATGACTCGCAGGACTCCGAGGATTAATATGATAGATTGAAAATAATATAACTTAAATTTTCATTGGAAAATTTTATGCAATGGTTGCAAGGTACAAGATACAAGACATTTATTTCTGTTTGAAATCATTTTAATGAATCGAAAGTGTTCTTAGTTTCATTAAATGTTCTTGCAGTTTAGTAATCATCGATATAAATCGCGAAAACCTGTCTCGATTATTCCAGTTAGCAATTTTCCATTTCGTTGCCCGCGGTTGTAATTTCATGGTAAATTATTTGCTCCGTTCCCTGGTCTGGCCAACGTCCATCGAATTCAATGATTTTTCTTCTGCATCCTTGCCCCTCCACCCTGTCAAACATTTACAAGCAATAAAACACAGACTGCGTTACGTAGCCCCGTCGCTTATTACTTACCATTTACCTTGAACGCATTCATTCCTTTTTTCCTGGCCGTCGTCGGGTAAACACTCACCTACCCGGATGATCAGGAAACTTATCTCGTCGCTGCTGAAGTGGTTTTCCTCGGAGAATGAGCTTTTCTGATGAGGAACCTTGCCGTGAACGATCTTTGTGAGAAACGGACGATAAATCTTGTTTACCGTTCGCCTCCTATCAGAATTGCGGCAGGGAGTTGCGTGTAGCGGTGTTTTAAATTAATTGGATCTAAAGATAGAGTGTCTGTGCCTCGCTCGTTTTAATTGGTCAGGTGTAGTCCCCTTTGTTCCTCGCGAACGCGATGCATGAGTAAACGACTGGGGATTTTTGTGTGTATTGGTAGCGTTTTTAATCTCGTAACAGGTGACGTAGAAATTTCTGATGCAACCCCTCGGAGGGTGAAAGAATCCTTTTTTAGTCCCCAGTGTCTATAAATAATTGTGTAAAAATGTCTGAATACTTTTTCGTAGGGAAGTTTACTAAAAAAAACTAAGCAAACTTTCATTCTTGCCAGACATTTGTTCCTGAGTCGTTATTAATTATTCTTTTTGTTTGCGTGGGCGTTAAGCAGCCTTGAGTGCTAATTAAGCTGACCATTTTATTATACACCGATTAAAAATCGTTGATGTCATTCGAGTGCGATCCATCACTGAGATAACTCAAGAGGATATATCGCTTTTTACTAAAAAGATCCATTTCATTCAGAGATATCGCGAAATGAGATAGCTGATTTTTTTGCAGAGCGATCGGGTGAGACGCAATCTCACTGTTTAAAAACAAATGCAATCAATTGTTTGCCTGATATATAACGTACTCAGTTTGATTTACGATCGCATTTAGATCGAAGTAAACCGAGAATTATAACCAGAATGGATCTGCCTTTTTCATTTTAAAATGAAAACTGAGAGAAACAGTTTCACATTTCTTACCGAGAGCGTGTAGTTTCCGTTAATCAGTTTTCCGTGCTGATCTTTCAATCTTCGGACTCCTGCGAGTTCTACGCCTATGCCGGAGTCATTTCTGACCCACGCCGATATTTCATTACAGTTTTCTTCCGATATAAGGCTCGGGACTGGCTTTCGTCGTATTTCGGATAAAGACGAAGAAGAGGGGATAGCGATTTTCTTATTTCGAAATAAAAAGCGTCGTCTTATATCGGAATAAAATTGACGGTCGCTGGAGCTTACACCCACCGCGACGGGTCACGAATGACTCCGACATAGCATACGGAGGGTTAAGGAAAAACCTAGGCAATGATTCAGTGATGATTAACGAGTCGAAACCGCATGGTTAGACTGAAATAAAACAGAAATTGAGGTCTGTCGTGTTTCGTCATTATAACGTAGAAGTCTGTGAAGCGATTGCTTTAGTCAAAGGAAAATTTGCATAATTGCTACGAAGATCGTGCTTCACTTAACACTCTTAAACATTCCTCTGTGACGTATGACTGCATCAATAACCCAGAGACATTCGATAAAAATGTAGGTCAAATAGGGAAAACTTTGGATAATACAGTGAATTCTCGATATTTGTCAGGAGACATACCCGAGCCGTATTTATATATTTACACTCCTCGGCGTCCGAGGCCTCACGAGCTTCGTGGCCCCTCACGGGGTATATCCTGCGGTAGTGGGGATAATTCCGCGACATTTATCATCCAGGCCTCGACGACATATATAGAGAAATCACTGAATCATCATCCACAAGCCAAGAAATATACTTCGCGATGCTTTAAAAGACTCAACCGCATATCAAAGAATTTATGTTTCATGTCAGTTTGACCATGCCAAACTCGATTCAGCGAAACTAAATCGAATTTTTCGTATTGCAGTGATGCGAGTGAGCGAGTACCGCAGAAAAAGAGTGGAGCCGTACGGCGAGGCGGTGTCTCACGAGCTGTTCCGTCCTGACCGCACAGCGAACGCAGCTTTGAGGGCCCTGGCTCAGGGAGATGCGATGCACGACTGCGCCTCATGGCTCGCGGCCGGGAATTCCGTAGCCGTAAGCATCACCAGCGAGCTAGAGGCGTGCCTAACGCACAACGAACGCGTGAAACCGCACCGCAAGTCGGTCTGGAGATGACCATATGAAAAAAAGCAAAATCGATCTTTCCTTAATCTTCTCTCTGAAACGCCCGCGAACTTTATCGAGAGTTACATTTCGCACGGGAGTGTTCCGATATCTCCATGATACGCGAGGCTCGTCGAGAGCCGGTCTCGCAATCCGCCTTTCTCCGCGCTGTTCGAATCGTGTAATCCCGTCGCGCGAGTTTCGCCGGCCGATTATTTTCCACGATAGAAACCGTAAACGCCCGTGTTATCCCGTTATCCCGAGATCGGATCGGTTCGATTTGCACACGTTTCACGCGTTGCCTCTGATCCCAGCTGCGATGTGTGACAAAACACCATGTATATAGAGTCGATAATAAACATGTTCTTTGCCCCCACTCTACTCCCACTCTCCCCGGTACTTCGGAAAAAGAGAAAAACGAAGATGAAAGAATCGAGATCGAGAGAAAGAAACGAAACGAAACGAAACGAAACGAAACGAAACGAAACGAAAAAATCGGCGCGAGCTGTCGGGATCCCGTACACGATTTTTCATTCTAAGAGTTTTCCTGTTTGAAGATTCTGGACGCCACGCTGGTGACACGAGCGCAGCGCGCCGAGGTCTTCGACTATTTTTCCGGGCAGCTCGGTTATCGCGTGCTTTTCATCGAGTGCGTCTGCGAAGACCCGGTCGTGCTCCAGCAAAATTACAAGGAGATCCTGCGGTACAGCGCCGACTACACTGGCATGGATCTCAAGGTGGCCGAGGAGGATCTGAGAATGAAGGTGGCTCACTATGAACGGTCCTACGAGCCCATGGACGAGATGGCCTATCCTAGAATTCGTATCGATACCGGTTCGATGGATATTAGCACCAGCAAGGTGACCGGACACGTCGAGACTGCCATTCTGGGATACCTGGGCAGCGTCTCACTGAAGCCTCATACTCTCTATTTCTCTCGGGTTGGTAGAACATGATTATTTGATGTTAGGTAACGAGACCGCGGATTTTTATCCACCCATGCAAATTGTACACCTTGACTGCAAGGAGTTACGTAGACGTTATCTTTTATATAATTTTATTGGATTGAGAGTGACACAGCAGCAGCTGTTTTAATTTCCTCAAATGTTCTGCTTTTGCATTGAATTCATTAGTGGTCTCGTAAGTGCGTGAAATTTGCAATCTGGTAGTAAGGAGAATTCCGCGATGTTTGAATCAGTTGCATTATGATTTTCTTCGTGGTTGCAATGGTAAAACCTTTCGCACGGTACAGGACCCGCACAGACATTTATTTCTATTTTATAAAATGACAGGATAGTATTTTTAATTTCCTCGCAAAATCATTAATTCCTCTGTTATTGTGATCCATTTTGATGCATTTCTTTCAAGTACGAAATCACGAATAAAATACAAGTCGAATTGAATCGCGAAACAAAAGCAGATAACTGTAAGAGGAAGATTAGAAGATTTAATCTTCTCGTCAAGTTGAATCGTAAAACGAAAACAGATATAAAAGAATTATTCCTGTAGCAATTTTTAAGAATCGTACGACGTTCTGCCGTTATCAGATGTTATCGAGGCTCGATATCGGATAAAATCGGAATCGTATCGCTTCGAGTGGCGCTCGACGGTTTAAAGTGCCGTGTAATCTTATCTAACGATTGCCATTTTCGTTCGGTTAGCTAACTGCATATTGTGGGAGATGGTGGGAATTGAAGATCTCTTTCGTTTCTAGCATGGTGAAAGCGAGTACAATGTCCTCGGCAAAGTTGGCGGCGACGCTGTTCTCAGTGCTCGAGGAGAGAGATACGCGCAGGCGTTGGCTACCAAATTCAATGCTATGCGAATCCCTGATCTGAGGGTCATGACCAGCCGCCTTCGAAGAACCATCGCCACTGCTCGAGGCGTCGAGGCACCTCAGGAACACGTTGCTGCACTCAATGAACTGCACGCTGGAGTATGCGAGGGTCTCTCCTACGAGGAGATGCAGGAGCAGTATCCGCAGGTATTTTTCCCCATAAGACGATCTTTGTTTCGCAAAAATCTTACTCCTTGTATATCCTGCATTATCCTTTTCAGTTAATTCTGAATTAATGCTTATTCAGCTGCTTCTTCATCGTTCAGAATTCCATAGAAAAAAAGGATAGTTTATATTTCTTGTATGCCTATGTTTTTCTCCAATTTAATATAAATATATATATTAATATATAAATTAATGCGATACATATATATTGGACTCTCTTCAGAATCCTCACCAGGAGTTTGACTCGATATTGTAGAGCAAGGGGTTACAGTAAAGGTGCAAGATAAAACCCAAAACATAGATTAAAATTGCCAGGATAGCTTGCCCTTCGGTACCCTAAAATAAATTTAGCATAGAAAGATGGTAGTAGAAATTGAAACCTGTAAAATTCAGTATAGGAATAGAATAGCTTGCCTTTCATTCCCCAAAATAAAAATTGGAACGGAAGACAAAAAATGAAAATTGAAACCAATAAAATTCAATATTAAATTGGAGAGTAAAACTTGAATTAAAATGACAAGGATACCTTCCACCAACTCGGAACCAATTCGGAATAAGTTGAGATTTTCATTACGGAACGGAGTGTACCAAAAGAATTAATCAATATAACTAACATCCTAATTTCTTCAGGAGTTCGCATGGCGCGACCAAGACAAGCTTCGCTACCGCTACCCCTGGGGCGAAAGCTACGTGGACGCGATGCACCGCGTGGATCCAGTGATCGCCGAGCTCCAGAGATCAGACAAAATCCTGGTAGTCTCCCACCAAGCCGTGTTGCGCTGCATAATCGGCTTCTTCATGGACAAGAAGCCCGAAGAGCTGCCTTACATGGAGGTTCCTCTGCACACGATCATCCGCGCAACCAGCCACGGCTACAACTACAAGCTGGAGTTCTACAAACTTCCGATCGAGTGCGTGAACACGACTCGAGTGAAGCCGAAGAACTGCAGCGCCGATCGCACAGCCGACGATGCTTTGCTCACTGTCCCAGCTCACTACGACATACCCGATCCATGGAGGAACCCAGGGAACGGGCCGACCCTGGTGCAACAACACTGAGGAAGCGCCCGGCGATCCACGATCTCGTCCAGAATTCGATATCTGTTGGGCTGGGGCTTCCCGGGATTTCGTTAGCAAATCGTCGACGGTTCGAGGATTCGAAAAATGTATGGCGTAGCGACCGTGTCTCACGGCTTTTGGAGTTCGTTTTATTCTTTGTTTTCTGTAGTTCTTCTTAAGATTACTCGTAAGAGCGCGGGGGCGGATCGATCACAGGGGAGGTACGAAGTATTCAGAACGATCACAGGCAACAACAGGATCGAGAGATTGACAGATAGACTGCGGATCTTTATGGGGGAAATATTTCACAAGTCAGTGGCAGCAAAAATCAAATGAAATTCTTTCTTTCAGACCTAGAATATTGTTTTCATTTTATGGATGTGAAGATAATACACATACTTTAATGTTCAGTAATTTATTGGTTAGCAATTCGATAATTTTGAATAGCAATTTTTACTGGCCGCCTCAAAGTGTCCCTTCGGGTGCCAGTGGTTAGTAATTTGAACAGGCTAAGAATTGCGTTAATGTCTTCACGGTTCTGTGTGCCAACTATTCACGATTGACACAAATCCCATAAAATCTGCAGTCTACCGATAGGAGTACGTAGTTCGTATAAGTTTGCTTTCAGTTACCGTCGAGTTTTTTTCTCTTTGGTTTCTATCGATCTGTCCCACATTGGCAGCGACTCTGTATCCTGCTGCTCGAGCCCTCTATATGTTACGTGTAAGCGTTTTAGTTTTAACGGTAGGCGACAGACAGGCGAATCGATGTTCCGAGCCGTGCACCACGGTCGAGCAGGAACTTTGCGTGCGACCACTCGGCAGATACGATCGACGGTCGACCTTTGTCAAGTTTGACAGACTGCGGATTTAGTAGATGCTATTGTTTCAGTGCCGCGAGGTTTTGCCAAAAAAAAAAGTAGTCGCAAATCGATAGAAGATCGTACTGCTTTCGAAACGAGCTATAAAGCGACAGTACTTCTCTAATTGTCTTGAAAACTCAAGACTGCGGATTTTATGCAAAAGAATGAGCGAGGAAAATGAATACCAGTTCGGAAGACTTCGGAGACAACAACTGGTTCAAGTCGATAGAAAAGTAATAGAGTTCTGTCTAACGCGTTCTCGAAGATGTTCTTTGAACTTTCGTTGTGCGTTAATAGCCGCAGTCTATTTGTGACAATACCAATTTAGTACCTCAAATAAATTCAAGTCTACACACTGAATTTGCTGGCAATTTCAACACTGAACTGACCGAATGATCAGTCTTCGTACTGTACAATGCTTGAAGTTTTAAAAACGATTTCATAGGAAACGAGGGTATCCTCATTCAAGCATCGATTTTAATTAGAAAGAGTAGAAAGATTGAAAGAGCTGTAGTGTACCTTCTTATCGAAGTTGTCGAGGAAAAAAAACTTTCTACCTGTTCCTCGAGATTGTTGTAAGAAATTTGTATTTCTGCCTAAAGATCCACGGTATTGTCATTTTTCTGCTGCTTTCAGTGCGAATTTAGTATTAAGCACTGAGCAGTAGGTAGAAGAGCGGAGTCTCGTGGCACCGAAACGGAAGAGCGATGATTGTATTCGAAGATAATTATTCTTCTAGTAAAGAAAAATGGACAGTTGTCTGTAAAGGTCCGCAGTCTAATCGCTAGGATCGCAGGACACCCGAGCAACGAAGATGAGAAACCTCTGACCATGTATGTAGGCCTGGAACCAAAATTTTCTTCAGCTGTTTCTATACTTCGAAAAGTGATAACTAGGGACTAGAGTGTTCTCTCAATGACGCGAGAGAGGATGCAATGTCAGGATAGCGTAGGTTAGCGTAGCGATAATATGATAAAAAGAACTGGCTGTTAATCGAGTCGACGAAATCGGTGTTAATTAGGTAACGAAACGATTGGACGGTTATTGTGCATTTCCGCACGCAGAATCGACGGTCGGAATTTGAAGAAGAAGGATTGTTATTAGGATAAATAATCGAGGAAACTATCGTGCGTTGATGGAATGGTCCTAATACATCGGGAACTGTTCAACTGTCGATGTCCTGCTGCGTTTCGATTAGACTAGCTTGTAGACCGCGTAAATGTGCATAATACTTTGTTAATTTGCGTCGTGGACGTCCTCGCGATTTTATCAATCCGACTAATTTTCCGTCGAGGATGCGCGGATGCAGTTTTGTGATTTCGATGAAAAAAAAAAAAGAAAAGAAAAGAAAAGACGTAGAATATGTACACGTTTATGAGAATACGCGAAGAACAATGGGAGGTGGGAGAAGAAATTTATTTTTTATAGAAGTCGCACGCGTGCCTTAGCTAGGACCGTATTGTTTCCAACTACCACAGCCCTGATTTTTCGCGGTTTTACCTATGACTAAAAATTTCATCTAGTCGAGTGTGTCGGTCTATTGGTGAGTCATCTGATATAGTTTTTATACCACTCGAGAAACACAAGACGGAGGTTTGCGGAGCGTTTTAGCCGTTTAAGTCGTATCGTAGATACATTCAACTGTCTTTGTTTTCTTTTTTAATTGTACATTATGAATAAACGTTTTTTACAAAGTTCAAACGCTTCGTTGCAGTACCGGATGAAATGCCGGAGCAGGAGAGTGAGCATTCGGTGAATTTTTTAAGGTAGTATTTTTCTTGTAGATCTTCGCAAATTTGGCAAATTGGAAGCCCATGGGGAAAAGGGGAATTTAAAAATGTAGCACTTCTCAAGAAATTAATTTTTGAATCTAACTGAATTTTTTCATTCTTTCAACGCTATTATGTCGAATTTCTAATAGTTACTGTGCACTCATAACGTAGCTACTATAGTATAGTAACTTCTAACAGCTGCTGTATACATCATTAAAATTGCATTCGCAATGCAACATGGCTAGTAATAAAAAGCACACATAGGAGCATACGAAAATGTGTCGAGTTCATAATTTGTCAAAATTAACATTCCCCCATTCCTCCTGCGCGCTCTTCTAAAAAACAGACACAGTGAGCGAATTAATTATATTACTAACAGTTGGATAACTCGGTCAGGGTCCATTCTGACCCAGAATTTCATCCAGATTTCACCACCTATCCCCTCATCTCCAAATAATTAATTTTAATTATTTAATTTCAACTGGATGCGATTAGAAGATCAATGGACCGGTTAAAAAAAAAACGACGCATTATAGAGGATCAAGATAGCACTTCACACGTTGTTTACATCTTCTTCTTCTTTCTCTTCATTACAAATTACAACCCTGTTACAGCACAGAAAAATCGTACACAAGACACAAATCAATAAATACAGAATAGTTTAGTTCATCTTAGAATATTCATAAATATATAAATATATATCTTAGAAAAATAATTTGTAGTTCATAGTTCTCAGTATTCTGACTCGTATGCATGACTAGAATGACGAGACAGGTACAGGTCCCAATTGATCTGACTAGAGCGACAGAATTAATCGCGAAATTGATTAACCCTTACGCCAATGCTCAGGTACTTTCAATCTTTCACAAAAATTTCGTGCATGCTCATGTTGATAAATAAAAAAATTGCTATAGACTTCTATTATTAATTTACACTTCTAGAATGTGATTTGTACATCGCGAAAAATGTTCAGCATTGACACAAGGATTAAAAAATTGATGATCGATGATTGCATCGATGATTGGTTGACTTAGATGCCCGACCTCATCAACTTCGCGGTGTAATCTCTCTGTTTGGTGGCCAAGTGGAGGTCCAAGCTCTTCAACATCCTCTCCCGAATCTCTTGATCGTACCCACCGTCCCTTTTGTGGCAACTTTTCAACAAACCGGTTCTACATTGTGCAAGCCGGGGCTCGTTCCTCGAATAAGTAGCCAGACGAAATCCGGGATGATTCGACGAAGGATTCGTCTTCGAGGACTCCCTTCTCGTTTCGCGAACTGCGCTCTTCATGAACTCAACAGCTGCTCTTCGACAGGTGTCGTAACCCAGTAACTGAATCCTTTTACCGTGAATCGCTTCCAATTGAGCGTCCCTTGGCCTCGATGATCTTTCCAATAGACGTTCCACGGAGTTAGGGGTTCCTGGTAGGTTCTGGAAGACTTTCCTCAGGACCTCTGACGTCAAATCCTCCTCGCTGCTCGATTCGCCTGGGCAGAAAAGTTTCCTGTCAGCGGAGTCGATGCAGTTCATCGTTTGTAAGTGATTGATGACGAGGTGAACGGTGTCATTTATTTATAATGATAATAAATCGCTGGAAATACTCTTTCTATATTCGCGGCTAGGGTGGACCAATTTATCATTCATAGTTAATCAGTAACTCTGTAAATATATATTTTTAATACGCGTGGCTACGTTAGAGCGAATTTGTAATTGAATTTACATACATTTAACGCAGGAGTCAGAAACTATACGATCATGTAAATTTTATTGCTTGCTCAACAGTTGCTACACAATTATACAGTATTCATGTTATCATAGCATTGTTCTCCGGTAACAATACAGCAAGAATAATAACAATTCCATCATGGTACGGTCCACGAGGACTCAGAACAATAAAATATCAATGCTACAGATGCAAAATGAAATGAACCACTCTTTTAGTTGCTCAATACACAACACGAATACAGAGCAATAAACAGCACGATGGAGAGAGAAAAATAATTGTCCATAGTTTTCAAACCGAGCCCGACGAGACACGTTTGTTTCAGGACCAGAAGTAAGTTGCCCGAACGATCGAAATTAACAACAATAAGTGGATCTTGAAGTGAAACTCGAAACGTGCTCGCCGAAATCGAACGAAGTAAGAGGCGAAAGGGGTGAAATTCGATCGAATAAAAATCGAGCGTAATTTGCCAGAGTCGTTCGGCGATCTACCGGGCCGGAATTACCGGGCGGAAGTCTAACAGCCGGAAAGTTTACGATATAAATTCTGATTACCGAGGTCGCTGGTATTCTCCGTTGTGTACGTTCCTTCTTTGATCTCCCGCTGCAGCTCGAGCACTCTGGCCAACGCCAATTGCAGGTACTCCCTCGCGTTCGGCTCCTGTACAAACACCGCGCGCGGACGCAAGCTGTTAAACGCGTAATCAAACGTTCGCGAGTGTGTAATCCGAATCGGTTAGGTTCTATGTCGTTTACCGGAATCGATCCGCGTAGCTGAAACGTATTTACCTCGACGGTCTTGAACTTTTTCGCATCGCCGTTTCCATCCGCTAAGCACGGCGCCTGGTACACAAATAACACGAATGGCACAACAATAATTAACCGGGTTACCCGTTCACTTGCTATTAACCCTCGCGTCGTGTTCAGCCGTTCAAATCGGAATATCTCACTGTACAATTCGCAGCCTGGGTCCGGCACGATCCAATAATTTTTGGACAGAATTTTCAGCACTTATTCTTAGAAATTTCACCAATTTTTACCGAGGCTTTTAGTTCTGTTTTTACTGCGTTTGCGAGCCAATTGTGAATTTTTCAACCGAGGAAACCATATTACAATCGAATTTTTACATCGTAAACTTTGCTCGAAAAATTCTCAGCTACCGGACTGCATCTTTTCTCTGTCCTATCACGTTTACTATAGGCTGATCCAGAAACTGGATCAAACGAACAGCGGAACACAGTGAAAGGGTTGAAGCGCAAGTAATGCGCAAGCATTTCTCACCGACGAGTATCTCTTCATCTCGATTACGAAGGTGTGAACACAAAATCCCAGAATACTTCACGATATTTCAGGAACGACTCGAATAGCCCAACTCGAAATAGTTCCAGTTTCTCGCACCCTCTTCCAAAGTATCTCCGTTTCCTTTTCTAGGGTCTGTCTGACGGACCCTTTTGTTCCTCCTTCGCTGAAGAACTGAAGATTCTTTTCCTGTTGCCAGCAACGCAGCCAGGGAAACGACCGTTGGCTAACCTCGATCGGCATCGACTAGCCAAATCGTAGCGACCCTAGCTACGGGAGACTGGTGCGAGGGTGACGACGGTTTGCCATGGCTTCTCTCTTTCCCCTCTAGTTCCCTGAGAACCCCCGGAACAGTACCCCTCTTTGGTGACCTACCGTGTGCATCTGCAAGGGGAACATTGTCCTCGGAACCCCTGTTTGCTCGACGCGTGCCCCGCGTCCGATAAATGCGGCTGGCACGCGCCCCTTCGACCCGAAACGACGACGGAATACGTTACTAGCTCCTCGATTCCAGATGCAGATTGTAGCTGATGTAGGCTTCTTCCACGGACTGTCTGAAGAGGGGCGGAGATCGCTGAAATGAGTCCAACAAACCTGCACACGGGTCACCTTCACTGTCAACTTTCGAAATCCTTCGATTTCCTTCTATCCCCAATGATTTTTCAAGATTTACCCTCATAACTGTTATAACCAAAAAGAAAAAAAGTCATGGAATAACAAGTATTTCGTCGACTAAAATCTTATTGGTTACAAATAAGGATTATAAGTAACCGAAAATTTTTTCTCTTGTTGGTAAATATTATCATTGAGAGAAATTCATTTCGATCACTTATAACAGTTATCAATGAGAGAAATTTATTTCGATCTCTCATAACAGTTTCGAACTTTTTCTTTATGTTTTGTGTAGATCATCTTAAATTTCAATAATAATCAACTTTTTCAATTTCTTTTACAATTCGTGACGCTATAGAAATATTTTGTTGAGAAATTTTCCAGTATACTTCTTCATTCACGTTACCATAAAAATCCTGTGAAATCTGAATGAAGTCCTGTTATTGTTACAAAGGTGTACACATCAGCCTCGTTTAGGGCTCGGTAGTTCCAGTGCCAAAGGGTGGTGTTGCGAATCGCTGGAAAACGTTCACGATGGCTGGTTCACCTACCTTAAATTGACGGATTATGTCGCAATCACAATGTAAAATCTTAAAGAAATACATTTCACAATATCACACTGGTGACATGCAAAAAATTGAAAAACTTCGGAAGCGAATACATCATGCTCCACCAATTTTCTTTCGATAAAAGAGCGGATCGTACAAGCCTTCGGAGCATAAAGTCTCCGAGAAAACTATGCTCAACGCTGCAGAATAATGTTCAATCTCAAAGGGTTAATTTCTCCCCAGCCCCGAAACAAGAAATTTTCTCTCACCTTGAACTGGTCTGTCCAAGGTGTAAATTCGCGCACACCTCGATGTCTGCGACACCTGAGGGCTGTGTAGAGCTATCATCAGGCCCGATCGAAGATACTTCCGCGAAAGGATCGGACATTTCGTAGAGTAGTCACGATCCGATCGCGCGGCACTCGAGCCGCGTGGGAATACGTTCCCTCTCTCCCATTTCCAGGGGAATAAATTCCCTTCGGTTTTCAGACGGGTGGCGTAAAGCTGCTCCCGCGGCCGTCAATTCCATATTCCGGCCACGTATCGATTCCAGTGGAAACGCTTCCGCGCTGCGTGGCCTAATTACACCTATAATAGGGGCATCGGGAAGACGTCCAGCCGTTATCTGAAACGCGGACGTCTATAACGCACGGAAACGCGACGGCCAATGGACGTGCGATACTAAATCCTGTTACCGGGGCTGGCCGTCAAGCGGGGATCCTCGATTACGGGTGAAGGTGGCAAGGTCTTCGGTTTCTCTGCTACACAATTAATACAAGGCCTGGGGTCTGTAGGTTCCTTCTTCCTTTTCTCCCTCCCCCCCCCCCTCTTTCTCTTGTTCGCTAATTAAATCTAGCGTCACGATTCAATAACGGAATCTCCCTTCTCCAGCGACTCGCCACCGTGGAAAACATTCGAGGATTTATTTCAGCCGTCGTGTACGACGTTGCTCGATTAGCTCGATTAATGGTGAACGTCGGGGAAAAAAAGTAGGTGGAGCAACACTCAGTGAATCCGTTCGCAACCCGTCGGTCACGCGAGATAATTACACGGACGATGATGGATACCGGTGCACATGGCCGGGCAGGCAGGTGTCTTGGAACCCGAGAGTTCAAACGTTAGATCGAGGATTTTGTGTACAGTGAATTCTTGACATATGTCAACAACACGGATCTTGCCAGCGTCGTGTATCGTCCAGGAGACATAGCCAAGCGGTGTTGTGTTTACGCTACTCGGCGTCCGAGACCTCTCGAGCTTCGTGACCCCTCACGGAGTACACCCGGCGGTAGTGGGGATAATTCTGCGACATTTATTATCCAGGTCTTGGCGACATATATAGAGAAATCACTGTATTTATGAACAAAATTTTTAATGCACGGAGGAGACTTCGAATCAACCCCTGTCCCTTGCGATTGATGCAGAGTGCGCGCAGATTAAGTATGTTCTTTAAGAGAACATAGCTGGCATGCCATTTCCTTCGTTGTGCCTGTACTCCTGTAAAGAATAATTCCATCATTTCATTGTTCTCGTATAATTATTTCTCTTCTCGATGTTTCTTTTACTTTTGAGAGAGTACCGTGTCAGTACAAAGTGGTTCATTAATGAGCAACCGAAGGGATGATTTATGGCGAAAGTTCCCAGATTGAGCTTACACCGAGAGAACATTGTAAGCTGTTCGCCATCTTCTTGTTTCTCCTTTACTTTTGTAAAGAATAATTCATCAACGAGAAACTGCACAGAAAAATGGTAGGGACTTGTGGTCGATCTAATAAAGAAAATCAAAACTGGATCAAACGTGTGGCAAACATTATAACTAGTTCGCCATTTTCTTACTTTTCTAGCGAAACTTTATTGTGTTCTGTACAGTACAATAGACTTCGCAATACTTTAGGTGGAAGAAACACTCGTTTTTCGTAAGAGACGTAATTTGTTGATAGTCTAGATGAAGTTTACTCATCGAGAATGAGACTTGTTGCATTTTTCTAAGTACCACAAAACCTAGGAATCTTTTCGATGATTCTTTCCATATCGGTACCATATCCGAACCATCATTGTACCTCGCTTAGGGTGACGAGAGAGTGTGCAACGAGAATTACAAAGTCTTCAACGGAATCGCTAAGTTGAAAGTGTACAGAGGAACGCCCGTTCGTTGATCAGTTAGCCTAATGAATGGATCACAGGAGGATGTCCGGAGGATGTTCAGGACGCTATAGGTCGCATAGCGTTTCGCAATTTATACACCATTTATATAATACATAACTGTAACCATGCGATTTTTAGTCATTCGTTCGTGGGTGTCCCAGCTTCCAGTGGTCCTTGATTTCCTGTGAACATAAACACGATAGTTCATTGCTCGTTATAAACGATCATTCAAGAACATTGCAGAAATATTAATTTCAATGATGCCTAGAAACTAGAACAATGAGATAAAAATTAACTTGGTGCCTACTAAATGGAGCTGTCGAGTTCAAAGTAAAATCAAAATAAAAATAAACGTTGTTAAATATTATTCAATAATGGTCGCCAATAACAGCAGAAAATCCGCAATCCGAAAATCCCATACTTACAATCTAAATCACCAGGCAAATCTTTGGCATCCTCGCTGGCCAGCTCGTACAAAGCAGTCGAATTCAATTCCTGCGTGTGTCTTCGGATCGTGGACCCAAAACTGGTCTCATAATGGCTGCCATGAGCACCAAGACGTCTCCTCTGTGTCGATCGATTACCATTTCTCTCTAAACTACCTGTAGTCTCTGGCTGACAGACACCTACGGTCCTCGACGACAGTCGACAGCACAGGTACTCGTTAAATCTGCCATACAAATTGTTTCATTTTTCTACATCGAAATCACCAAGCGAAGGGAAGTTAATTTTTTAATTGAACGGCTCGCGCAACACGCCGATTTTGTTGTTAAAAGTTTACTCGTTAGTAGGCTCGAATTAACGCGCTAGATTTTCTCTTCGAGTTGCCAAGCTCAGGGAACAGAAATTCAATCCTCGATTGACAAGGTTGTTTTACATGTACTTCGATGGAAATACTTGGATAGCAAGAATGTAGCAGTTTCTTTGAAAGGAAGCGTTTAGGGGAATTAACGAACAGCGAATCTTTATGCGAAACAGGAATTGTCTGCAAAATCTTCTCTTAATAATTGTAACAGGATCGTAAATAATGTACCAGGAATATTAAATTCATTTAATGTAGCTTCTTTTTTTAAATGTGTTCTAACTACTCATATTTGCCATAAATGCATAAAATCCAGAGTCTACTTATAACAATTTCAGTCGCTACGAATGCATAAAAATCCACAGTTTAATTACGAATCTATTTTCCATCGTGCAAGTAGCGGATAACAGTTTGATCAGTCCATTGATTAAACGTTGCTAATCAGTTTGCAGAGCTACTAGCCTCTTGCGAAAGGTCCCGCTGACAAAGTAGAGAGCTATGGGGTTCACGCAGCTGTTGACAAAGCTTAGGCAGAATCCGATGATCCTGAAGGCGTGCCAGAAATCATCGTAATCCGACTGCGACGACGGACAGAAGTGGAACCACAGCATGAACGTGTGGTACGGTAGAAAACAGACGACGAAGATGATCACGAACGAGATCACCATCTTGCCGACCTGTCAATCAGATTTAATAAACGATAGCACGGTTTATACATTAAGTGAATCCAATCGTGCGATATCAGCAGCGGACGATCGATACAACAACAGATATACGTGTCCGTCTATTCATTTAGACGATTAAGTTCCTACTCGAGCTTAATCGCAGATTATATCACCTGAAACATTTGTTTAACTTCCAGTCGAGCACGTTATCGCTCCGATACACAACGGACAACGATTATCGGTAGTCATTAAACCGTACGAACGAATGCGCGTGACCAACCGAGCTATTTCATACGCGTGGCAATATTTATCAACGCCGATTATTTTCACGAACACCTGCGCTCACTAGCTTCATAAAAACCATGGGACTTCTTTCAAACGGAATTCATCCGGATGGATTCATAACGCACGGATTATTCTGTCGCATGAGCTGTGAAATATTAATATTAAGGCTCGTCGAATAAACCGAACAGTTCGCATAACTTTCGATAGATCCATGCAAATTACCGGAGGATTTTTACTTCCCCGAGAAAAATGTCTGAGCATTTAGAATGACGGACTTGCTCCCTCGAGATTCCCGGAGTTCCTTATAGTTTCTCTGACACAGTTCGAGCTTATTTCAAGGGAGTTAGGGGCGTTTCGCGCGAGTTGCCCCGACTTTCCGCGTCATTCGACTGCAGACAATGGAACGGTTAGCATTGCGGGGTAATTCGATTCTCGACGATTTTCTGACGTTGCCCTACGTTAGCACAGGCCGCTGTTATCGCGAACTTTAAAAGCAGCTTCATCGGAAGACGCCTGCCGGATGCTCGGCGTCGAATTATCGGAAAGGGAACGGCATCGGAGCGTGACGACGACGATACAACGAAAGTTTCTACTCCCGTGGAACCATTCAGGCGACTCTAATCCGTTCATTTCGATAACACCGAAAAGACGATTTCAATCGAGTCGAACCTTGGCGCAATCGATATCGGGCCGCGAACACCCCCGATGACAAATCGTTCTGTGATAAACCGTGAATTGCAAGCCGAAGCGTAATCACGCTTGATATCTGCGGATTATCCCCGCGATTCCACTGGGAGCGTTCCCTCGACTCGGTCCACTTTATCTCCGCTGAATTTTTGCGAGATTACTCCGTTCTCTTAAATGGGTATTCTTATTTGCGAGGCCGTTTTTGCGCGGATTTTCAGGAATTTTTCTCAGAAGAAATAATGAACCTTTCACATTGGGATTTTACACAGATATTTATTGGTCTTTGAGGTATACGTGTGATTTTTTTCAAGTAAAAATATGTAAAATTACGGGGGTTACATATTTTTCTATAGAGTCACTGCGATTCCCGTTTTTCTACTGATCGGGAACAGAAATATGAAGTTGTTTATCAATCAGCACGAATATAGTTATGGTCCGGATTAAAAAAATTTTAATCTTTATTATCTATAAAATGGCGGCATTTTGAAGTCAAATTACCGATTTTTGAAATATTTTTCGGCCTTCAGCACGACAAAAAAAAAAAGAAAATAAGAAAAAATTGACAGATTTAAAAAATGTTAGTTCATGCGATAACGGGATATGTGCTGAAGATTCTCACAAAATGTCACGAAACTTTCGGGAAAAAGTTGTTACGAAAAAAAAACTCGCTTAAGGATTCAACTAACAGTAGTTGAACAAGATTTGCAGATTTTGGTGCAAAGCGAAAGTCTTCGATCAGTTCGGGCTTTGTTAAATAAATTTGTTTGATTGCGCGGGACTCTCCAGGACGGTGTTTCAGCGAACGTATTGAAGGATCTTGTACAAAGGTGTCGCACAGTCATTAATAACATGACTTTCAGGTGTAACATGTCGAGCCCTTTTGGAAATGTTATACCAACGTTGCGGTCAGCTCCGTCGGGGCTCTGAAGGGAGCATTAGCGTGGCTTTTGACCCCTAATAGAGCTGACGAAGGGAGGCTTGCGTGGGAATAATTTCTTCTGAAAGCACTCGCTTTGCACCGAGGACTTCAGTATTAATTATGAGAAAAGTAAGTTGCTTGTACACTGTGAGAGCGTGACGATGCTAAGCAGTCGACAGGTCATATTTTGTGCGAAAAATACAGATTAAAAAATATTTTCTTATGTTACGTCAGAACAAAGATCTTACTACGTTATTAGGTTAATCGTGTAAGTCTACAGGGTGGCCTAAACGAAGGGGGTGTGCCAACGGGTTTCGAGGGTGTTGCGAATTGATTGGACGCCAGTTTTCGCAGCAGTGCAATGGAAGCGGTGTAATGGATTCTGGTGGCTGGCTGCGATTTCTAATTAGCTCCGAGTCGAGAAATTATATTGTTCGCGAATTTGTCGGCGATTGTCTTACTTATCGTAAGAGATATTACCGATCGTGTGTGCGGAGATTTCGTAACCAACAGCCGTAGATTCGAGGCAATTGTGTGACCGGCGACTTCTCGGTCCCCGCGCTAAACTGCCCGTAATTATCTGTTTCATTCGGCGTGCTACAAACGCTCCGACTCGTGTAGCAGAAGCCCCCGGTGATTGTCGACCCATTGTTCTCGAATTAGCCGACTTCTAGAGACCTCCGGAACACTATATTTACGCGGAATACTGGCCGCGTCGCTGCTAGTATTTTCCACTTCGAAAATTATTCCGACCGCTCACTTATCGGGCTGTCTCTGTCGTTACGCAATTATTTGCAGCGAATTCGGACGAGAGAGAGAGAGAATATTTGTGGCGCGGAACGTTCTTTAATGAAGCAGGGACTTTTGATATAGCTTTTGGAATAAATACTCCACGGATTTTAGGTTCAGGGAAAATAATACTCGTTTTCAGTCATCGCAGATTTGCCTGGACTAAATTACAATTATATTTCAGGGTGGTTCAAAAAGTTGTGAAGCAGGGACGGTAAAATATTAGTTGAAACAAGTACTCTGTGGATTTTTGGTTCACAGAAATTAATACTAATTCTCTGTTGCTAAAGATTGAGATGCGAGAGTAGTTAAAAATTATGTGGGGTCATAGAGACTCTATTTGATGGAGCAAATCTAGCCGGGACGAGACAATCAATCTTTTAGTTAATGATTTGTTATCAAAATATGTTTCGGAACAAGCATTCTCTCAGTTTTATGTCAATCCATCGGCAAATCAATTTTCGCTGACTTTATCTTAAAAAATTCATCCCTTAAAATTAATTGAGTGTTCACAGGTTAGTGAAAAATTCCACGAAGTTCTAGAGACATTGTCTGATGGGATAAATCTACCCTATGCTATCTGTCTTTTCTGTGTCGGCGTGTTATGAAGACATTTTTCAGACAGGACTCTGTTCGCTTTACATCAGTTTATCCACAATTAAACGTCTGCGTATTTTCTATTGAAAAATTCATCGATAAAAATTGAGTGTGCTCGCAGGTCCTTCAAAATTTCCATGGGGTCTCACAAACTTCATCTTACGGGAGAAAACTTATCAGGTTGCCTGTCTTTCTCTCAGGTTATCGGTTTTTATCGTAGTCTCTGAAATTTCATTTTACAGCCGTATCGATTCCACGAACGTACCTTTTTACGTGCCCTAATTTGTTCCATGCGATGACTCCTGGTGGATAGTTCGCCAGGCATGTTTCTCGTCGAAAGTTCAAGGTGTCTGGCCATCCCCAGGTAGAAGCCAGCTATCACGCACAGCGGTATAGCGTAATAAGCCAGAAACTTGAACATCACCATTCCCCTCGTGTAACTCACCCCTACAATCGAAAGAAACATAGCCAAAGGGACCAACAACCATCTCTCAACCGCGTTGACATTTATCTCCGACTTCTGACTGAGTTAAATGATAAATAGTTCGAACGTCGGATCTCTTCTCGAATTCTTGGCAACTCCGCAGTTATTAAGAAGCTAGACGGGCACAGTGCAGTTTTATCCGGTAGTTCTCGACGAAGTGCCAATTAAATTCCGCAAAAATGAAATCCATTTGCTGGTAATCGTATAACGGTGTTGCCAGGGAAACGTTTCCATGGAAAAAGAGGGAGAACGACGAAGGAAAAGCCAGTTTCCACGGGGGAACAAAGAATATCCGGTTACAAGGTAACGGAGTGGCAAAGTTCGCTGGCTGGTACTCACCGAATTCTTCGGGGAAAGGGCTGCAAATCAGGATGCTGTGGTTACCCTGTAACGGGACGGTCGGCACGTAAGAGAAAAGAGCAGCTGGCATCGCGAGAACAATCGCCAGCACCCAAATCAGGCTCGCTGTTAGGATTGTTAATGGCTTCGCGCTCAATCCAGCGACGTGACGGCGAATGGGGTTCACGATCGCGCAGTACCTAAACAAAAACGAACATCAATGCTCCCTATACACACACACACACACACACACACACACACACACACTACAGTCCCACAACTCGTACAGTATCGCATACATTTCGATTCTTCTTTCGAAAAATTACGGGAAATTATAGAATACATTTTTTCCATATGGAGCTTAGCTTTCAGGAAAACTGAACTTCAAGATCTGTTTGATACTTGTGCACAGCACTTTCGTTTTAATTTTCTAAGTCGTTTAATCAAGGTACAAATTTTCTTTGACACGACAACTCCAAAAAAGATGAATGGAACAGTTTGCTTCAAATGGTTTCTGGATTAATGAATGAAATGGGGTCTTTTTTGATTGTAGGACGTTTAAAGGATGCTAAATAATGTTCTTTGTAATCACCGCCCAAAAGTAATTAATGGATCATAATACTCGAGAGGACTTCTAGATTAATGAATGAAATTGTTTCTTTTAATATTGTACGGTACTTAAGCTAAATGATTTTCCTGTGTATAGCATCCCGAAAAGAATTTAATATACCGCGTTAGCGCAGATTCCACCACCAGTGAAAATAGGATCCTATTCGATTTGACATGTTTAAAATTTTCTTACAAAAATGAAGAACTTCGCAAACATCCTCCACCCACATTCTACATCAATGAGCAAGCTGTCAACAGTAATCAAAGCGTCTAGAACCAAGAAGCTCTTTGGCACAATGTTACAAAAGAGATTTACTGAATGAATTGTCTACGCTGTAAGCTACAGAACACAAAAGGTGTGGGTGGAAGCAACAGTTTGCATCAGGTCCATTAGCTGGGAGAACAGGGAAATGCACGTTCGCATGAATCTTTCCGTTCAATTTTACCCGATCCACTGTGATCATTCAAGACCGAACAAATCTACGATAATTTTGCTCATTGTCAGCAAAGACATTAATGAAGATTCAAAAAGAAATTAAAAATGGTTAGCACTCCAATTAACTCTCCAGGGCGCGGACTGTCTGTGTACCGGGTCGTTTATGTCGACGACTAATTTTTTGACTGTTTCAAAAAAATTCTGGAATACGTATTGAAGTTTTTATTTGGTTTGAGAATGCCCCAAATGGCTCCATGAAAACGGAATACTAGTAGGGAGAAGAAGGTATACAATATAAACGAAAGGAGTGCATCTATCCCCAATGAGGAATGCATCTGACCCGAAGCCCTAGGGACAAATGCACTTTTTCGAACATTTTTAAACAGCATATTAATATATCAGTATAAAAGTTTTACTCATTTTACGTTATATTTTCTTAAAGAGATTGAAACAAACAATTGAACTATGCCTGCTTATTTTTTTCCATTATTATCAGTAAAATTGTTATTAAACAGAAAACAAAATGTGGTGCGTCTTTCCCGGAATTACCCTGTTAGTGGGAAAAAACAAATATGGAAAAGAAAAAAATTGAAGAGTGAAATTTGAATGATAGAATTAGACAAGGTTTTTCGAGAAAAATGTCAACGGAACAATGGGATTCGAAGAATCCCACCTAATTGGCGTGCAGTTTGATTGTTTCTTATCTTGGCAAGTTTGATTCGGATTACTGGTTAGTCGGTCGGTCGGCCAGCTCATTGGTCCATCAGCGGAAGTTCGTCAAAGTTTAGGATGGCTGGTCGAGCACCGACAGCCGAAACAACAATTTACCAGGCCGTAACTGGGTTTGACAACTTACCTCTCGGCTGATAACGCGGTCAGAGTGAAAACTGAGACGCCGATCGAAATATCCTTGGCGCACTCCGATAATTTGCAAACTGCCAGGCCCCACGGCCACGACTCGATCGTGTAGAGGATCGACGTGAACGGCACACACGTCACGATCACCTGAAATTTCGTGTGTGGAAATACATGCGGGGAACCATCTTGTCGACGGCCATGACAGGTGTATGTACGCATGGTATTTCGTATCACCCGGGGGCTTCTTTCGTTTTTATCGGGACACGCTCGAGCAACGTTTCGGCGAGTCATGACGACGGAAACCGATATCGAAAGGGGCTGTGATCGATCTCGATGATTCACGGGTGCCGAATGTGAAACCCATCGAGGATACAAACACTACAGTACGGTGTGGAAAAATGGGACGATAAGTGACACGCTGCGTGACATTTGCGTATCGCGAACAACCCTCTGATTGATAATGGTTCGCCGACGCCCCGCTGTTTATCGAGTTAATCGAAACGTGACAACAATAGCGTTCCGACCGATACATAAACGCTCGAGGAATTGTTACACGGAATAAAATATTCGGAGCAAGCTGACCCGCTTCGACTCTAATAATTTTTTGCTACAGGGGTTGAAAAATAACAGAGATTCGACAATCTTTTTGCATATTCAAAATAATATGTCTTTAAAAAATAAGTGAATATGTATATCTTATTGTATGTTTAAACAGTATTTGCTGAAAGTTTGAACGAAAGCCATTTCTGCAGCACTCTGTTTGTGGTACCAGTTGAAAAATAAGACGGACGTAACAATTTTTTAAAGATAGAGAAACAGAGTATTCCTGCCAAATTGAGGTCTCCATGATTTAATAAAATTTATCAGCTGGTTACCGGTTCGAATCTTCTGGCACGAGCACTTATAGAAAATTTCAGTAAAATCCTTTTTGTGATTTTTCCATTATCAGGGCATTTGGTTGCCTTTTTAGCATATGCCACGCTCACGTGAGCCCGTAACGTGTGCCTGTGTTCATTGAGGGATAATTGAAGCCATGATGGACAGCTGGATGGTTCAGCTAATTTTGAAGTTCGTTAGCAGAGTGCTGACACTTTGAACTATGTCCGAAAACTGGACAGAATCCGATTTTCACAGCATTCGATTATAACATCTTCATCTAGGACGCTACACCCTATACCAGTAGGGAGTAATTCAATGTTCCACCAACTATTAAATTTGCATTAATCCGCGAATCTTGCAGAACTGTCACCGCAAATGTAACTCCGCAAAGATTTAGTCTTCTATTTGATTTTGAAATTCTGTACCCGGTAACACGAATCTCAAACGAGCCTTTCCAACCCAGTTTTCAAACAGAATAATTAATAGCACGTGTGCTAGGCTTCCGCACAGCTGTTCGAACATTTACCACGTGAAAAATAATTTACTACCCTTTCCGACGCGAGAACGCGAGGGCGAGGTTCGATCCAGGTGTGTCGGTCGAATCACTTTTGCATGAGCGGAGCTAGTGCGCGCCGAGCGCGATTATTAGAGATATTCTTTCGCAAAAACGCCTGAGAATTTAACGATTGGAAAATTTGCCCGGGAGGCTCGGGAACGTTTGCAAGTAGTTGCATAGAGTTGATACGCTGGATAAATCTGTCGGATACGGGGCCAGAGCGCTGTCAGTTTTTTTTTTTTGTTCCGTGTACAGAGGACTCGCAAAGTGGGGATACTTTGCTCCTCGGTGAAATCCTGTGACGACTCCAGGAAACGGTATACTGAGCTCGATTATTAATGCTCGCGTCCTATTCTGCTCGATAACACGCCCGATGCATTCTTATCTGAGACACGCAATTTATACGTGAGTGAAAAATGTCGGAAGATTAATGCGGTCCTTGTCGCACCCCCTTTGACTGTCCGGGAAAATTCTGTTTCCCCTTGGGGGATCTGGCAAATCATGGCGAGCATGTCGTGCATTCAAGACTCGCTGTGTGCATCGCTCATTTTCTGCTAAAAAATTTTCGCGTGATGTGGCAGGAGGAGAATAGGATTCATCGTAATTGTTATGCGGTGAAATGATATTAAGAATACTGAAAAATTTTGTTTCAGGAAAATCGTAGATTTCATGAAACTTTGAAATATAGTTTGCATTTTTACTAAACCATAAACGACAGAGGAGTTCTGATTTAAATCTATTCTGCGTGTGCCTTAGCGAAAGCTGGCTGTCTCTTACAAGAAGATCACCAAGAGCAAGATCTTTTCTTAATCTAAAGAAAATCCGGTGACTCTCTTACCAAAAGATATATGGTTTTGTCACTAGAAGATTTCTTACTGAAAGCAGATTGTTTCTTACCAAGAGATCGCCGAGGGCCAAAGAAAGGACGTAAGTGTTGGGCACGTTCCTCATGTTGGCATGCCGCAGCAGCGTGAGCACCAGGATCCCGTTTCCGGTGACACCGACCACCAAGATCAACAGGAACACCACGGGAACGATATATGTTTCCGGTCGCTGGTCGTACGGGACGTAGCTGTGGTCCTCGTCGTCGTCGTCGTTCACCAAATTCGGGAACGACGTCGCGTTCAGGATCACTGCCATCTGCAAGAAACATTTTTCACGTAAATCCGCAAGCCCGATAATTGTACGGGAAGATCGGAGACGTTAAGCGACTCGGCCAGAATTTATCTGTCCCGTTTTCAGAGGAACGGGATATATCCGCGATCGAACAGAAGTATACAAATTTCACATTTAAAGCACCGAAAACGTCAGAGCTTACAGGATGATATAATATTTATAGAAGCAAAGTCGCTCGAAACTTCGAATACAAATGGATCCGACGATTTATCTACTAAACCTCTCGAAATATCGACTGATGCTCGACAGGCATCGTACTTTTCGTGTTCTCCAGGAATCGGGCCAATCTAACGGGAAGCATTCATTGGGAGTCGCGTTCTATGATAATGGTGCCCCATTAAATGGGTTTTTCGATGAAACGCTCTGCTGGAACCGAAAGTCACACGGGAAATATCTGGTTATGTGCACGTTCTCAAGAAATTCCTCAAGACGCTTTTCTGAAGTTTGAATATTTTCCAGCTGATGAATAAACATAACTTTTCTACCTAATTCGTTGTTAAACTTTATTCGTTCCTCGAATAAATTCTAGAAGAGTTTTTCTATCTTTAAGCGCGAATTCTTTTCACATAGTTTTTCGAGAGGTACGAATAATTGCAACTGCGACAGATCTTTCGCTAACATTTTTCACAAAGGGAATAATTTTAAATAAAAAACGAGCAACGCGCACGAAGGACGAATTGAAACAGCGTGGATCCATTTGTATAAAATTAATCAATCGACTTCCCCGACGACCGACACTATTTTAATCACTTAAAAAGTCTCTATAAACGATATTTCATGATTCGATGTGTTACAGGCGATCGATTCCCAATGTCCGGGCAGCCGTCAGTCTGGGATTGAAGGGAAATTAATAAAACAATATCCGAGGCTCGGAAATGTCAGCGGCCGATTGATTCGCAATGGGCACATTGTTTCCGACGGGGAACAAAAACCAGTTCGACGCACCGCTCTTTCTAACTCGCGATTTATAGCGATAGAATGAAAGCGTTCGATGGAGGAACGCATGAAATAAATCGAGCTTATTTTCGTTGGTAAATTTGCGGACCGCATCGGGCGTGGAACGGGCCGAGGATTTGAAACAATTTCCCAACATAACTGCTCGCAAGTACGCCGTGTGTAATTTTCGACGAGGATCCGTTGATTCTGCGTTAACTCTCTCCCGGAAGCGCCACGTTGAGAGAAAACGAGATTTGCTGCGAGCACGGCAAATTTTTGTTTTTAATAAAAATTCTTGTCGAACGATTTATTGACGGCCTGACAGAAAAATTGTAACTTGCAGCGTCTGCCCAGACAGTTTTCTGAAAACACAGACAACAAGACCGATATAATTCTCGCTGGGAAAGTGCAAACTTTCCTTTACAGTGATGCTGCCGTTTGTTTTCCAATGCTTTCTTTATTTATTCTAGTTCATGCGATACCCACTCTTGTGTAGATTAAAAAATATTTTGTATATTTTGTGCGACATGATAGACACAATTAAGTTCACAAGCAATAAATTCTTCATTTAAAACACTTTTATTATTACTGCTGTAACTTTGAAGAAAATTATTATTCGTGCTTAAGAAAAATTCAGTACATTCTTCAAATGTTAGTTAATAAGTCTACCATGTTTGAGATTATAGCACCCAATACTGTTCTTGAAAAAAATTCTCAAATATTTCCTTCTAGATCAGAGCGTCAGCGCAGAGAGACACCTTTGCCTTTGTCGGCATTTAAGAGACTATGAAGTGACCCTTTCCGAAAATTCTAGGATAATTTGTCGCATATTCAAGGAACGTACACAAATTTTTTCGTTGAAAAATGTTCGGCATAAATGAATGTACAATATGAACATTTACGAAGAATCTCATCTCTGCAGGCGCAAATTGGCGAGCATTCTGTAGCACTGAATTTTAGTGGAAAGTATCGTGCTTGCGTGTGAACCTAATCAACTCCAGAAAAAATAAAAAATTGTCGAATCGAGGGAAGATTGAATAAGAATTCACGATTTTGGCTGGGCTCGTCTCTGTTAGAAAACTTGTTGAATATTTTTTCATCCATTCGCACGACGACTGCTGTTTTACGAACTTCACCTCCGTAACAGTATCGAATTTCTGCCAAGTATTTCGGGAACATAATCTCCATGCTCGCAGCTATTAAATAAAAAAGCGATTGTTTGATGTTGATAAATCGGACTCGCCTTAAAATTGGTTGCAACGGGTGAAAATGCAATTTTTACGGTCGAAAACGGGGGCGTGAGACAGAAAAATGGATCGGGCACCGACGAAAGGTAATATTTCTTTCATGCAACGTCGGTGCCGGAAGGTGTCGCAGCTTTTTAAATACTGTATCACACCGGGGACGAACTCGATTACCGAGGGACGTGTTAAAATTGATGTCGAATGACCTCGTGTGTGTGTGTGTGTGTGTATGATGAGAACGTGACAGTGAATGCATGCTCCCGTGACGCCATTAACAAGGGGATTGCAGCTTTCACAGGGTTCTGGGATACTTCAGGCAGAAGACGACTGAGAGAGATCGTCTTCCCCTTGATTTCCAGAAATATTTTTCGAGCAAGAGATCCGGCAGAATTCCTTCGGCCTGGCTGTACGCGCGCGTGGAATTGCGCTCGTGCCTTCTCGCATTACATCCGCTTCATGTCTTCAGCTTCGATAGTTTGCCTCTTATACGCGCGTTACGTTATCAACAATCTCGTGACGAAATGTCCACCATTCCGATTCGTTATGCTCGATTGTTGATGGCCGTCATTTTCCTCGCAATCGTCCCTAATTGACGAAATTGATTTTTTTATTCTCTCGTATGCACGTTCCCTGGATGCAACGCTGTCAGTCCTATCTGGCGCCCAACGAACTTGGCCTTTTTGGTTCGAATGATAAGCTCTGAAATTTTCTACAGCAATTTTATAAATGTTTCTCGCGGGGAGATATTCAAACTTTAATCCTTCCATTAGTGAGGCTATACGTATTTTGTTTCTATTTCTTTATCGAAGACAGTCTAAGTAAAATATTGCAGGCCATTATGAAGTAAGATCTCCCACATTTTTTTGCACTCAAGTTAATAAATTTATAATTTCATAGGAAAGGGTAAAAATCTTTTATGGAGACGCAGCAATCCTCATTCCCTTTTAATTCTTTCGTTAAAGGATTAAAGAATTTAAGCATTAAGCATCGAATGGGCACGGAATAATTTAATAACCGTTCGAGACTGATCGGCGAATCGCGAAGGGATGCAAAAAAAAATCTGTTTTTCGAAGATGAAAAGGATGCGGGAGCGAATTGAAACCCGACCGTTCCGCAACAGAGAGACTGCACCAGACTAAATGCAAAGGGTGTCTACGTCGAAAAATAACAGAAGAGAAAACCTGTTCGCTCTACAACTACCGATAGATGCGTTGATAAATTCTGGCTCGTAAATATCAAAGTTTCGATGCAACCGCCGCGATTAATCACTCCCGAGACGTCCAAGTGTTCCTATTCACCGAAACAACCAGCAATTATGGCGCGAACGCGTATAGCAGACGCGATGAGTTTTCGAAATAATATTAAGTCTGGCCTGACGTCGGTTCTTGGGAAACTGTTGCAGCCGAAACTTTCCAGCAAGATGCTGGGAAGTGTCACCGAGGCGACCGTGATCCAAGTGGAGTCTTATGGGCGAACTATAAATCCTTCCGAGAACATGCTTTCGCGCGTAGTTCGGAAAATCGGCTTGCACGCGATTTTTAAGATAAGACACGGCCGGAGTGGACGGCTCGCGTTTCCGCCCGTGAAAAATTCTGCGGTTCAGAATTGCAAATCGTGATGGAGCGCGGTGCAACTATCGCGCCCCGCTGCAACGCGTTGCATCGCACGCTGGTAAAGGGCAGACCGCGCAGCGGTGTATTGGATCTGTAATAGCGGAGAAAAGTCCATTTTCAGGAGTATCCAAAATTGAAAAAATTTAACGCCCATAGTGGATGGAACATTCGAGGTAATGAGGTATCATTTTTTAATGGATATCCCGAATATAAAAAATAAATTATTTCACTGAAAAAATCTCTTTTCCGCGTTTGGGAGGCAAACACCTAATCTTCATTACGATTTTTCAGCCATATCTGATAGTCCAGCAAAAAAGTGTTTAAAACAAAACTTAATCAGTACTGAGCAATTTAGAAACTTCAATATACAAAATTTGGAACAAAAATTTCCTGTGTCAAGAAATCAAGGTCACTTAGATTGTTTCAATATTAATATTTTTTTTTCTGAGGATGTTGTAGCTGACATGAAGACAAATCCGACGTCGTGTTACGGCTCTTCAGCTGTAAATAACGATGGCATAGTTTTTTCGAGGTTTGTCGGGCCAGATAGCTCGCCTTGTGTCGCCCGAAATTCGTTTTCGGACGAGTAATCGAACGAAGCTCGTTCCTCTTTCGCCAGTATTTTCGCAAAACGTTGTTTTCCTCCGCGCGTGTCCGAAACAATTTTATTCGTGTCCCGCACACCTACGTACACCGTTACTTTTCGCTTCGCGATACCGGACGCCGCCGGTGCCTTTGTTCGCGGAAATTCCCGTGTGACGATTCGCAATCGATACTTCTGACGCGGTAAAAATTAATCGTATCGGACCTAGGCAATGCGTACACGGAACAAGAGCTGTCCAGATGGCTCGAAACCGTGCCGCGAATTATTTGCCATGGAATATGCATGGACGGATACCGCGCCTTACGGTGCAGATACCCTCCCCCATAAATTTCTTTCGAATGTCTGTACGTGATGTGATTTAATGTCGCACCCGTCCAAATACGATTATTTCATACTATCCCGTTGCTCGTGCAATGTGCATTCGCGATTTTTATTCCTGAGAAATCGCGAGAAGCCAGGTCTTTCTTGTTGGTTCGCTGTTGGCGAAAATTGTGGGGAGAACTGTGCGCAAACCGAATTGTGCGTGCTCGCTGACACGGCCAATTTGCGATACAAACACTAGAGAAAAAGATAATGATCGCGGGGCTCTTACGTTTTTATTACTCCACAAAAAATTCGGAAATCTCAACAGAATTTATTATTTCCGGTCCAAGATTATTTCTATAAAACTTCAATCGCCCAGATCTTTCGAATTATCTCTGTGAAAAATCGTCGCACCAATTTTCTTGCAGAATTTCCAGAACTTAGCGTGCCATCTACTACCCACCGGCAAATGAAAGCAGAAATGGCAGCGAATAGTGCATCGTAGGGAAAGCACAGCAGCTGCTATGACTACGTTAAACATTCTTCTCATTGCCAGTCATGATCCTCCGATCTTCATGCGCCACTTTCCTGCCGTGTTTTCCGTGCAAACGCAGTTTCAAGGGTTACAATAACATTACGGGTGAACGTTCCACGTCCGTCTCGGACTTTATGGGCTCCCATAACGTACGCGGAATGCTCAAAACGAGAACGTGCAGCATGCGTGAAACTAGAAAAACAGAATCGCTCTGCAGCAGGGAGCTATACGAGGAACTTTAATTTCATCCGGCGGCACACTTGTTGCGACTTTTATTCTCTCTCTGGGTCATTTCGACGGCGAATCACGAGCAATCTTGATCTGTGATTATCTATGCTTCTGTAGATCCGCCTACTTCCGGTTGTCACGTCGTAGATCGCCGAGGAACGTTGATGTGATCTCTTGCGAGTGATTTTTCCTTGGAAAAACTGTTTTCATGGAAAGAGAATTAATAGCGTACCGTTCTAAGACAGATTTCTTTATTCTTCGACAGATTGCATGTTTATTCGCAGATTATAGAGATTATTATTTCAAAAATTGACTTGAAAAGAAGGGATACTAAGTTGAAATATTTTAATTGACAAAGTTTCTTTCGGAAAACAGATCAGAGAAATTGTTCAATAATTGCAGATTGATCATGAGGTGTATATTCGTGATTATAACACAGATTGCATCCTTAATCATGGGGCATATAAATCCTACTGGGAACGGTTCTCAATGCGAGAAATTTTAATTGAGAAAGTTTCTTACACGAGAAAAACAGCGGCAAAAAATGGTATAATGCTGAATAATCTAACTCTGAACACGTTTCACAAGGTGCATATTCTTCGTCGTCACATAAACATCTTTGATCAGAGATTATAAAAATAAAATGAAACGGAACGGATCAGATGATCCAAGGCTGGTTCTCAATTAGAAAAATTTAAATTGAGAAACTTTCTGTCCCCTCGGCAGAAGATGTTGCGTGAAAGCTACGTCGTTTAATAATCAGGAATTATGATTATTATTGCATTACATGAAGAGCCGGTTTTGCAAAACGATTTAACTAGATTGGAGCAACAGTTGCAGCACAGTTGCAGCACAGCCATTGAACCGCGCGCATTATTTGCAGCTCGGGACGATAATAATTTCTGCCATTTCTCTGTGTCGAAAATAATTCTCTCTCGGACTGAATGCAGCGACTGTGGACACCGTGAAATTTTATTAAACATCCGCTCGGACTGATAAAACGGATGACAATGCCCTTTATGAAAATCTGCTTGTACCCTGCCCGCGTGCGACGCTCGCCCGATTATTCGGGATTGTCCCGTGTCGAAATCACGTTCTCCGCGAAAATATCCGCGCCATGGGTAACAGGTGTCACCTGGCGAACGAGGGGAGTGGGTCACAATTAAATGTAACTTGGAACGATGATCGTCCACGGACATTCGCGGGTAGAGACACTGCGATTGCGGTGGGCCGGCCTGACATTGGGAAAATACGTCTGTCATTTGCATATTCGGGTACCGCGGCCAGTGAACCGGCCCCAGAATCAATTCCGACGCGACACCCTCGAAAAATAAGCAACTCTAATGCCATCCTGCATATTCATAAGCGGCTAAATGCGACTGTTTGTCCGTGAAGCGAATCCGCCCGCGAAACGCAACATTAACGCCGAGTTGTTCGGACTTGTTTCGACGGGGAAAATTGTTCGAGCTGTAGTTGGAAACTCTACAGCTTCCAAGCACCGTCTACGGGGATTTTATAAAGCTCTTAACGACTCCAGAACAATGCCGGTACATCGTACTTTTGAGATATCCGAAGCCGCTCGGAAGACTGCATCCCTCTGTTTTAAACCTTGTTCCAGTTCGTCGTTTATTGATTTCTGGATCGGAAAATATTCGGTGCTTCTAGCGAGTCCTTGTTGTTCCTGGGATAACATAGCTTGTGCTATAATTTTTCTAGTTTGATTTTCGTGAAAATTCACAGTCACAAATTGGTTAAACAAAACTGAACCGAATGCAGATGCAAAACAAATCGTTGTAAAGGGGAAGGTATATTCTTCAAATTTATGGTAGATTCAGTCCCAAAACAAATTTTTTTGATGTTTTCACAAGCGTTTGAACTTGTAGAATGTTTGAAGGGAAACGTTTCTTCAGTTTCTCACCTGCTACATCATGCAAAAATATCCTAGGAAAAAATGAACATTTAAACATGAAATATTGTTCAGAAATCTGACACATATACTGTCCTAACATTTTCAGGTCCGCTGTACATTGAAACAAGACAAAGTAGAAAAAGAAAAAGTGTAAAATATACTCGATTTAGGTCAGTATCTTTCCCACTCCTGCACGCCCTTTGTCAAAAGTCTGCCTTTTGCGTGGAAGTTGGCTTTATTATTTCAATTTTAAACGGAACAAAAATTGCAACGGGAATGAGAATTCTCAATGGAAAAGAGGAAATTGGTTTAAAAGAAGAACGGCACGGTGTAAAAAGTATATAATTTAGGTCAGTATTTTTCTCGCCCTTGTACTGGATGCGTGTGTTACACAGCATTACGAAAAGACGGTCCAAAGATAAAGTTCCTTTATTTCTGGCATCCATGGTATCATCAACTTTCCAAGCATGTTCCGCAGAAATGAGGTTACATAATTGCGTAATCGGCAGGGTGGATCACGTCCTCAAGTTCAAGAGAGCTGGTTCGCGATTCCGCAACTTTATCCAGATGGGAGGTCCTTAGTCCTTAAGTCCTTAGACGGTTTCGTGCCTGGTTATATACGGCTCGAGTATGCCAGATGCGACTCTTACCCTTTTTTAAAAAGATATCGAGCCATCTTCTTTTAACATTTCGGTTGGTTCTGGTGAGAATCTAAGGAAGATCTTAGTTGTGGCGGCTGTATCTACGTATCCGCAAACCGCTGATAAAGTCTGCTGCACCATTCACGAAACTCCTGCGAACTTGCTGCACAGAACTTCCCTTCGCCTTGACGGCATTAATCCGATCGTATGTATCGAAGATTTAGCGTTCCACGTGGATGCTTAGAGACTGTCAATCACTTTTGAACTTTCAGCAGAAATATAGGGAAGTTTCTATCACGGACGGAAGTCCCTTAAGAGTCTTTGATACATCATCACTACCCTAAATTTCTGTGAATTTTGCCATCGCTGTAATTCGCCCGGAAAAATTAACTTCCCGACACAGAAAATAAAATTTTGTCTATGGTCTATACATCTTCGAGATCTCGATAAGTCTCTTCCTCAGTTTGAAATCCTCCAAAGATCTACAATACGTTTTCTAGATTTTTGTAATTTTTACTGTCCTAAAAAAAAAAAAATTAATTCCTCTGCTAGTATCTCGAACGAAGAAATTGTACCAGTGTCTGTAAATCATTTTCAAGGCCTCAGCAAGAATATGGGCAGCTTTCCCCCTTGGAAAATCCCCATATACTCATGAACTCGACGAAGCTTCCCTGCCTTCGAGTTTCAATTTAAAAAATTAATGGCAGCTGCATCGAATATACGAAATTTCTACCGAATCGGTGAGCGCAGGTAGCTTCGGTGCACGTTGCCATAGCCATTAATTTTCCATTTTCCATTCCGCTAAATAAATAATGTCTGCGCCTAGGCGTTTGTATCGTAGCTGCCTCCACAGACGTTATTCCTTCGTTATTTTGGTTCTGTTGCATTTCGCACGCAAACAAACAAGCACGGATCAACGGTGGAATGTTCCTGAGGCACGAGTGCAACTACGGCGAAGATTTATGGGACGCCTGGCGAGTCTTTCAGCTGGGCGAATTTCGGGTTTATCACGCAATTACTCCACCGCGAACTTTCGCGGTGTGCTGATACTTCGCGCCTAAACTTTGGCCTTTAGCTTGCTTCTGGGTAAAATCGGGATGTTAATGTGACAGTTCCCGATGATGTAACTGTGCCGCTTAAGTGGCTGGTACTTCGAGTTAATGAGAAACTTCATCGCGTCTTTGACAGCGCGAGCGGAACTTTTCCAATTGGCGACTCGAACCAAAGTTTCCAAATCGAACACATTTCGATGGATCGCTGGCCGGAACCGGAAGTGTCGCCGGCTGGAGACACAGAGCCAGCCCTTAACCCTTAACGTACCTAAATACTATGGTTAATCACGGTTCAGTGAAGACATTGTGCATTTTTTGAGCAAGGATTGGTCAATTTTTTCTCTGCAGATCAGCCAAAGAACCTTAACTAAAAATATAAGTACATATTCAATCGTTTAATTGCACTCTATTCTATCATAATATTTATTGAAAATTCTGTAAAGAAATTGCTACACCACTCTAAGCATATAGTTTAAGGCTACAGAGTTCGGGTGTTTGAATATTTGCAATTATATTGCAATGATGTAAAACGCAGCATACAGAAAATTTGTATAGGGTCATAAGGGATCCTAGTATATAATTATTGCTATCGTAATGACAATGCAGAGTTAATATTCATGATAAACATATAAAGATTCAGATCTGTTCAGATTCATGTTCTAGATTGGAGGCTTTGCTGTGTTTAGTTTAATATATTTGATACAGCGAAGAAATCCGGTTGATGGATGCCACCAGCGCATCCAGCACAACCTCACAAATATTGTCTTCCTTCGTTTCAGCCAGGCATTTCGTTATAATAACCGAAAGTGCCACGAGGATGATAATTGGTGGCGTTCGGGTCGTTTCGCGCTCGACGTGTGGACACAAGCTGTGCAAACACATCGTTAAAACCTGAAGAAAGGTACACTGTAACGTAGGAACAATGTTCTGGCGAACATCGGCCGGCGAACATTCCGAGAATAGGTTGGCAAACCGTTCCCGTTAATTTTACAAGAGAAATTCGTACGGTTCCCGAGGCAATCCTGCCCGCAATCCCCCTCGCAAAAACCTCGAAATATGCTGAACTGAAATCGATCAGAATCTCTACACGGTGTATCGCGATAACGCGGAATGCCTAGGTTGATCGCTAACTGGGTTGCGAATAACCGTGATCTCGTCGTGTTCCTTCGATTTGCATGCTCGGTTCACCCGTTCCCATTCCCTCGATTTATTCGCGCCTCCGGACGAGAAAAATCTCGAATACCTAAATCGCGGAGGCCACCGCACAGTGGGACAGAATGGCAAGAAGCTGTAGAAAATTCACGTCTCTGTTAATCATGTATAATTAATTACAAACACAACAGTTTTAAGGGGGGCGGCAGGCATTTGGCCTTGACTGTCACGCTATGTTACGCTGTGCCTTTTTTCTAGACATTTTACGTCGTAAATAATTAAGTAACCAATTAAAAATGCATACCACCGTGTTTGTACACGTCTTTGCTACGTCTGTCCAGAGCCTTTTTTTCGATACGAACACTAAATCTCTCGAAATTAAGTCTCTCTGCGGCAGCCATCTTGTGACGTCATACTGGCTTCAGAAAGCGAGTTTTCTGCCGAATATTACAAATTACTCCACGATGAGGTGGAAATTCGCAATTTGGGCTCTGGACAGACGTAGATTGGACTTTTAGGAAACACAAGTGACCACTTTTAAACTGCTCATTCCAATATTGAAGCGTCAATTTGTCAAGATTTTGACCCTTGCAAGTTCATATACGTACAGTCGGTGTGGAAAGTATTCCTACAGTGACAAATTGAAAGTAAAACTGTGTATATTCATGCCAATAATAAATTTTATGCGGAAAAAATGATTAATAAATATTCTTAGATGTTTGTAGAATAAATTTTGCGTAAACAAAATTTTATTTCCCTTCAGCATTACACAAAGAATCAACAAAAATGAAAAAATATGCAGAAACAGACGCGTAGAAAGTATTCGTACATCTCTTATTTTGTATACTTAATATAGATATAAACACAACGTGACCTCCGAATATAACGAATAACAACAAAGCTGTTCAGTTAGCACAGAGCACTCGTAGAATTAAAGTCGAAAATTTGAATTGGTCTCAACATGGGTCGTAAAGGTTCCGAAACAACGGAGGAAGTGCGAAACATTACTGTTTAGTTGCACAATCAATGCCAATCGCTTAGCGAAATTGCTAGCATACCGGGTAGACCAAGGTCTACTGTTCAAAGTATTATCGACAGATTTGGATTACGAAAAACAATTTAAAATAAAAGAAGATCTGGACGTCCGCGAAAGATAAACGAGTATGATCGACGACTAATTATTCGTAAAGTTAAACAAAATCCGCGTATAAGTGCCGCACAAATTACAACAGAGCTTAAAAACAACGAAGATATACATGTCTCGGCTAGTACTCTAGTAGTAAGTAGTGAATTACTTACGAAGTAGTGAATATCACGGTAAGGTTGCGCGGAAGAAGTATTTTGTAAAGGAAGTTAATCGTAAGGAGCGACTAGAATTTGCTAAACAGCATGTTAACGCTCCAATGCAGTATTGGAAGAAGGTAATTTTCACAGACGAAAGCAGATTCGAAATATTTGGGACCAAAAATCACTTCACAGTACGAAGACAAAAAGGTACTGAGTTCAATAAAAGAAATTTGCGACCCACGATAAAACACGGTGGGGGCTCTGTATTAGTCAGGGGTTGCATGAGTGCAGCTGGAGTGGGATCTTTACATTTCATCGATGGTATCATGGATCACAGAGTCTATATTGACATCCTTAAAAATCACCTCCATTCTAGTTCAAATAAAATGGGACTTACCAACAATTTTATATTCACCCATGACAATGATCCAAAGCATTCTGCATATAATACTAGGCAATGGATTTTATATAACACACCAAAATACTAGAAGACGCCACCACAATCACCAGACATTAATCCCATCGAACATCTATGGGATTACTTGGAGAAAAAGATTCGTAATCACAATATTACATCTAAAGAAAGTTTAAAAGCTGCTTTACTAGAAGAGTGGAATAAAATAGAGCCTGCTACAACATCCAACTTAGTACATTCCATGCCAAGAAGGCTCGAAGCTATTGCAAAATCAAAAGGCAATCCCACAAAATGTTAAACCCTTAAATATTTAGTATATTTTCATAGTTCTTTCGTTTGATATTTGACTGTATGAATACTTTCTACGCGTCTGTTTCTGCAAATTTATCTGTTTTCGTTGATTCTTTTGTAATTCTGAAGGGAAATAAAATTTTGTTTACGCAAAATTTATTCTACAAACATCTAAGAATATTTATTAATCATTTTTCCTCATAAAATTTATTATTGGCATGAATATACACAGTTTTACTTTTAATTTGTCACTGTACGAATACTTTCCACACCGACTGTATATTGCAGAGGGATTCTCTTAATTTCGAGAGATTTAGTGTTCGTATCGAAAAAAAGGCTCCCGACAGACGTAGCAAAGACATGTACAAACACGGTGGTATACATTTTTAATTGATTACTTACTTATTTAAGACGTAAAATGTCTAGAAAAAAAGGCACAGCGGAACATAGCGTGACAGTCAAGGCCAAATGCCTGCCGGCCGGGGTTTTCGGGTAGTCGAGTACAATTGAAGAGCTCGGGGCAACAAACGGACAGCTCGATTTCGACGTATCTGTAAAAGAACAAATTTTTTTAACAAACAGTCATATCATGAGAAAATTTATTGTTGTTCCTGTAGATACGTTCAGAACTACAAACGGTTAACTGTTTGAACTTTTGATTCATTGCCTAAAAACATTAGAAAACAATTAACGATATATTTATTTTATTTAATTTAGTTTTATATTTTATTCAACATAATTTCATAACTAGACATTTTTTTACAAGAAGTTATATTTATTATTGTTATCTTTACAGCCACGATCCAGTTTTCGTCACAAATCTTAACGTACCGATGATATGTATTTAGTAGTAATACTATTGAATGTATTTTATTGCAAAATGTGATATAGTAATTATATAAAAAAATTATATTATTTTATAACAAAAAAATAAACTTGATTCACAAAACATCTTGTTCATCACCATCATTTTCACCACCGCGCCTAAGTTTATTATACCAATCATGATGTGCTGATACTATTTTGACACTAATTTGTTTACGTCATCAAATTTGTTATATTACATTCATTGACGTATTCCAATTTTCACGAATACAGTCCGATCGTGTATGACTATCTTTGCTTGGCGCGAACGTCGAATAACGCACAAATTCCGGGCAACAAACGATCACCTTGTAGGTGATCCGAATTTGGAATTTGTTGTCCCGAATGTTTACAGTCGCTGTGACTGTTCGTTGCTCCGCACGATTAGAAAATCTAAGTGGGCAGTCATGTCTCAACCGTTTGTTGCCATGAGCTCTTCAATTATGGGACTATAAAACTATCCTTACTTTATGCATTATGAAAATAGAAAGATTAAAAGCATCTAATAACGTCGATGTACTATTTTTAACTTATTATTAAAGGAACAAAAAAACTTGGAAATTATTACTGTGTCTTGCAGTTGATGCAGACAATTTCTATTTTGCATATCTTTTGCAAATGTACATTTTCAGTCTATCTTAACCAAGTACAGTAAAGTCTTAATCCAAGCCCAATCTTCGGGTCCGTGCTGTGACTTAGATCGTGTAGAGCTACTATTTTCTTGTGACCGCGGCGACCGTGCCGAACGCAGAAAAGGACAGCGCTTGTAAACACGAACCGGGCGGCCGATAACGCAATACATACCGATCGAGGCAGCTCGAGCTTCTTGGCCCCTCGTCGAGAATGCCCCCCAGTGGAGGGAATAGGCGAACTGACTAAGATCGTGTAGCTCCGTTCGGCTCAGATCAAGATTTCACTATATTAGCTTACGAAAAGACTTAGTTTTAATCTAATTCATGACATGAAAACTTTTGAAACATTTCCATCTATTTTATCGAAACGTCCTACAGTGTAGGTCGTTCCGGCGACACAAAATAAAGCCGCAGCAAGTGCCATTCGTTTGAATTCCCCCTGGATTCATCGCTCGCGCTCAAATTCGCGTCAAATGATCCTCGAAACGAGGAAAACGTTTCTCACATTGTCACCGGTGATGGGCCAAGGTGGTGTTTATCGTTTGATCCCCGAATGGATCGTTTCGCTGTGGCCATTTTTTCTGATCGCCAAGACGTCGGTTTGCGACGATTCTCTCTCGTTCTAAATTCTTTCGGCGAGTCGTATAAGACAACCGGGATGTCGTCGGGACGCTGCTGCGTCAAGGAACGAGCGTCTTTTCCGTAATCGTACTGCTGCTTCATCTCTACGACCTCGTCTACCGTCTCGAATGGGCCGCAACAGCGGGAGAACGGAAAATAGGGGCAAGAGGATGGCCGGATCAATGAGACACCCCGTCACAATGCAATAACGCGTCGTCCAACAACTTCACCGTGCAGAACGAATGCCTTCGACTCGGAAAGATGACGGCTGCTCGCGCGAAAAGATGCTGAAATGTCGAGACGCCTTGCGAAGACAGCATCTGTTGCTACATCTCGTTGACCTTTTCAGGTCTACACGATCTCACAAGATTATTAATATATGTAAAAGACGTATATATATTTGCACTAAAGAACGTAAAGAAAATGACAGAACTGACTTAACTTTGGATTATTTTAACACCAGCTTCTTTTCGCTCGAAGTAGGAGGGCTCAGCGAAAAAAGATGCAGATCAATTTTTTAGGGCTCGTTTTAAAGAGCAGACTTCCCTATATCAGATCACATTGAAATTAAAGCGGAGAAAAATATTTCCGGAGAGCTCTATTTTTCCAGGGAAAGATGTTTCAGCGTGTAATGTTTCAAACGAAGGGATGCAACTTCTCCCGTTGTCTTATAATAGAAGAGGGTCTTTAGAAAAATGGTATTCAAGGGTGTGAAAGTAGAGACTTCGCCCTTTAAAATGAGCACAGGCAGAGTCCTGTAAGATTTTTTTACACAGTCCTACTGTATCTCAAAGGTGAACAATCCTCCAATCACAAGTGATGCTTTCATTTTGTGAAATAATGTGTTTCGAAAACAAATTTTTAACTTCCTTCCTGGCAATAAATCTGTGTAATAAATGTGTATAAGTTTGCAGGATTAACCCTTCACACTGTAAATAACTGAATAGAATTCCTGCATTGTCTTTGTGCTTAATAAATTACTAAACAAATGGCTGTAACAAAATAATTCTGGATCAGAAGAAATAATTCTAAAAGAGTACAAAATATAAAAAGTATAGGATACTACGAAATAAAATTTGAGTGTGAAGGGTTAAGATTTACCTGTGATCAAATTCGCTTGTTGTGCAAATTCTGGAACTGGCTAACCAGGTATTGATCAACTGCATTTCGGCCATTGATATAAGGGTTAAATCGCAGCTATTGATAGCCCGGAGAGGCGACGTTTACTTTACGACGGGAATCGCATTATTCGCGTTATTAGCGAACGACAAAGGGCTTTAATCCATCGACGGGGTCCGGCGTTCGCGTAACTGGATTCGGAAACAATCATGCGGCAATTAAAAAGAGCACGGGGCCGGCCCCGTAACGCGTTTAAGACGCCGAGGAAAAATTGATTTAGCCCCGGGAATATTCTGAAAGAGTCCGGACACACGACGCCCTGGGAAACTGCATTACGAGAAAGCGATCGTTCAGTTTTTCAAGCAATTTCGAGCCTCGAGGCTGCGTTTCCTTCTCTCAATCATTATAATTGAAACCGCTGTTACGGACCATGAAAGAAACGCGAAAAATTGGTGAATTCTTGTTTTGTCACTTTTTACATACCTCAGGGACATTTTAGAAAGTATACATAAGAGTCTTAATTAATGCATATTTCCTCCGATTGGTCGAAGTTAGATTTTTCTGGTATTGACATTTAATTTCTACAACGAATGTGACAGATCACTAACCCTCGGACTCCCGCGAGTTCTAGACCTATGCCGGAGTCATTTCTGACCCACGCTGATATTTCATCACAGTTTTCTTTCGATATAAGGCGATGGCTCGGGACCGGCGTTCGTCGTATTTCGGATGAAGAAATAAGAATTTTATTTCGAAATAAAGAGCGTCGTCATATATCGGAATAAAATTGTACCCGCCGTTACGGGTCACGAATGACTCGAGGGTTAATAATGAGATGAATTTTCCGACGTAGTGAATTATTAATCTTTTGCTTCGAAGCACATAATAAAATTGAATACTACTCGTTCTCTTCGATCCAAAATTGAATTTTTCTGGTATCGATACTTGACCTAATATGGAAAATTGTGAATAATATAATGAACCTTCTAGTGAGGTTAATGAAGAAGTTGTATAACAGGATTAATTAACGCAGGTGGTTGTCTCGTCAGATCGCAGTTTCTTAGATCGACAGGTGGCACTGTTCGCTATCGATCGATTCCCATGTCCGATTGCATTGTAGGCAGGGATAATCATCAACCATGCGACATGATCGCTTGATGTTATCACTTTGACGCAGTCCTTAAGCCGGATAACTATCTACATACAATTACACTGGCTGTACGTCCCCATACATTATTAATTTGCGTGTTGCACGTACGATAGTCGCGCCAACGAAATTCACCTGGAAATTCGTTGTTCAACCCCTCTGGGAAATATCATTGCTATCCGAAGGGTAGATTGTGTATCATCATTTCCGCGTAGACGTCTATCGCCGCCTTTGTTATCGTAAAATTATGCGAACGTAGAAATATTCCGGATGGAAGAATAACAGCAGGCTTGTAGATCTTGATGTTAAGAAAATATTATCAAAAAGGATACAATTATGTTGATCTATGTAACTGAAAATTTCTAAATGATAGAGAGTGGTGTTTAATCCTGTGAAACCTCGGTTCTTACCAACGATTTATGTTAATTAAATTCCTCGCACATCATCCTACTAATTTCCCAAATCCTTTTCACTTGAAAGTAATTTTTATATATTCTTTTTTTCTAACCATCTATGGAGTCCCATTTTATTATAATATTAGTGAAATATGGTCTGTTGAACCGTATAAAAAAATTTAAACAAACGATAACCTAGCTATTTTCGTTGAAAATGACATTCTAGAGACTCCATTTCATTATGATAATCCGGGAAAGAGACTGAATTATGTGGAGAGCTATCTCACTAATGAAAGGGGCTAATTCGCACCATAGCAATTTACACATTATCTCTCTTCCTGCACGTCACTAAAATTCACACAGATTTTCCACAGTTCAATGTAAATTATCTCTCCGTGGAATAGAGAATTTTCTGATTCATTTCAATCCACCATGAGTTTGCCTCTTCGAATAAATGTCTCGATTACGTATTAACCAGTAAATTCCAGAATAGTCGACATCCTTCGAAAGCCAAACGCGTTCGATGCGTCCTCGACCGAGCGTGATATTTGTTTGTTCGTTCGATCGTCTGCTGTAATTTTAACGCCGTCGCAACAAGAGGACGGGGAGCGGTCCCCCCTCCCCTGGTCAACTTAATCGTTCGAACATTTAATTAAATCGAACATTTCTTTCAGGTTTATCGAGGACCGTTTACAGTCCACGGCGTCGACGGAGTTCCAATCGACGGGAAGCATCCCCGAGACAAAATTATCGCAGTTCTTGAGCCGGTTCAATGGAAACAATTAAAGAGTTTCCGGGGCAATTATTAAACGCTGTCCAGATGAAATAGGAATGAATCCGACCCGACTGTAATGGATCCAGAGTCTGCAAATGACGTTACATTTATTCTGGACTAGGGATTGTCAATAGACATTGTCATACGATTTTATTCTGCGTTGGTGTTCTGCTAAACTACCGTATAATTGCAGCGTGTTATTAAACAAGAATTCTTTTGAAAAATTTTGTAATTCCTAGAGACATGGCCCTGCTGATGTGTGAGAATAAGTTCCAGCTTTTTGTAGAACTATATTGAATATCATTTACAAGCTTGCTTGTTTCAATTCGGAGATAAAGTTGCTACAATTATAACATCCCTCGGGGACGAAGAAAAAAGGAAAAAGAAGAAACTCAGAAATTGGAAGAACTGTGGAAGCAATAGAGGGCCCCTAAAACATAGACAGATCCAAACATGATTGATGTATCACATTCCAAAACATGGGTAATCTCGTCCTGATCATCTGAGTTAGGTGTCTTTATACATGGGATGCAATTTGATTTTTTTTTGTGAAAAGATCTATAATTACTCTTTCATTTAATATTGATACTATAATTTGAAATCTACTTAATTGCAGATATCGACTAAAATTATTATGCAGTGGTGTTTCCAAGGAAAGTACGCCTTTGCTTACCCCGTACAGCTACGATAACACTTTCTCGTGATGATTAATTCGATGACAGTTATTGAAGATATTTTACTTTAACGGGTTATTGTTTTACACTAGCCTCAAGCCACGAAATGGATGGTTAAAAGCTGCGAGAGCTCGGATATTAATACAGTTAACCTCGTGGTAGAACTGTGGGGAGATCGTAGAAGCTTACGAGCTCGTAGATCAGTAGCACGAGTGTTAATATTGAGTCAGAAGTGATCGATTAAAAAATAATCTCTACTAGCCATGAGGCAACGTATCGTAAAATTATTTTACCGCTATTAACACTCAGGAAGCGAATGATTTGCATGGTTATATACTTTACATTTTTACATATTATTATACAGGATGTTCGACTACAGGTGGAAGAAAATTTAAGGGGTGGTTCTCCAAGACAATATAAGACGAAAATGAAGAGGAAAACAATTGTGATTTCGACTTACTTTTTTAGTTATTATCAATTAAAAATCCGTCTAAAACGCGGCAACCCGACCAATAGAGGTGTACGTTGCTTGCGTGATAAAGGTGCGCGACAGTCACGTATCAAAGGGGGTCCTCGCTCGCGCCCAATCGTTAGGCTTTGACGTCACACACTTTAGCTAATAATTCGGCTAGAACCAAAAATGTGAGTGGAATGACTCAATCCGACGGTTTGTCATCACGCCGGATTCTGGCCAGGTGATACGTGACTGTCGCGCGCCCCTATGACCTACGCAACGTACACCTCTGTTGGTCGGGTTGCCGCATTTTAAGCGGATGTTTAATTCATAATATCTAAAAAATGAAGCCGAAATCGCAATTTTTTTACCCTTCATTTTCGTCTTACATTGTCATGGAGAACCACCCCTTAAATTTTCTCTCACCTGTAGTCCAACACCCTGTATATACGTTGTCCATCTAAGCAGTCGTTGATAAATTTTCTTAATTTCATTTAGATTTATTCGATTTTCTTACTCTACCCAATTTAATTGAAACTATTCACCAGCAACTGAGCAGCAATATGATTCCATTAGTAGCCGAGGTGCACAGTAACCAAAGAAGATCCCAATCCGGCAAGGACTCCCGTTCTCCGTCATTTTCCCGAATCAACAGTTGTCCCATAATCTTCCCTTATCCCTGGTCAGGACGAGTCAATGGCCTTCGCAGGATCAATTTGCCGGCCCTGAGCGTACCGACGTGAAACGAATTAATGGCGGATCATCATTTCAGCCCGGTGAATGAGCGTGACTCCGATTAACGAGCTGCAGGATGGCATTATTCCACGTCATTAATTAATCGGAGGTGTCGATTGAATCTCAAAGATTGCAGGTGTCTAACGACAATCCGATCCATCTAACCCATCGAAATTGCTGTTTTCCAGTCAGGAGAACTTGAAGAGCTAAGAGTTTGAACAAGCGAGGTCCTCGAAGAGCTAGCTGTCGCCTACGACTGCAGCCCGTTGATCACAGCAAGGCGATCAAGAGACACGAGATCTATGGAAACCAATTTGCTCCGGTTCCTTGTCCCTGATCGCCGGAAGCCGCGTTCTTACGCTTCAAACCCGCACGGAATTGGACTCTGAACGCTGATAAACAGCCACTGATCGTTAATCGATAAAAATAACCACTCTCCCGATCCCGAAGTGGATCTTAAACGCTGGTACAACCTTCTGGATGGCGTCTCAACGACGCAGATCGATTCACCGTCGATCCTTGATGCTACTCTCGACAGCCTTTGTGATATACCCTGAGGACACTATGGGGTCCTGTCTCGCTCTAATGGCGCGTACATTAGAGGAGTTCTTGGCTGAGCACCTTCACACGACTCAGACTTCCTATGCAAAATGTTGAAGCCAAAGGAAAATTGCTATAGTCGAAGACTATTCTCGAGAGTAGATGAGTCAGACGATGAAGATTTTAAAACGATTTTATGCGGCGGGATATCGAGAATTTGTGGTGGAAAACATACTTGGGTTCGGTCTGAGACGGATCTCCTAAAATGATTTTAGGTTTAGCTGTTACAATATTTTTATGGAGTTTGGGCTGTATTTTTCACATCATTAAAACGATTTTATATTACAGTCAAGTGAAACAAAAATTTGTGACAGAGATCATCTGCTTGGGTTAAGTCTGGACAGGTCTTTCAAAATGACGTTAGGTTCATTCTTAGGAGATAGGTCTCCCAACATGATTTTAGGTTTAATTACTGCAAAACCCTTGTGTATAGCACTTCCGTTGGGGCTGCATCAGTTATCCTGAAACAGAAAAAAGGCAGCATCCTAAACCACTGCAACGTTATACTGTAAAGTCTTGATCAAAGTCCAATCCTCCTGTGACATAGATCGTGTAGGGCTATTATTTTATTGTGATAGCGTCGATCGCGCCGAACGTAGAAAAGGGCAGCACATGCAAACAGATACATACCGCCAATTAAATCACTAAATACAGTTCAAATTATATCGTGCTTAGTGTCGTTTTAATGAGAAAAATGCCACAAATAAGTTGGCGAAAGTCCCATAAAAAAATAATGAAAAATGAAGAAGTTTTGTAATTGGATTAGTAGTGGTTCACACCGCCATACCCAACCCGGTATCGAATTACGTGGCATGTTCACACTTCACACTGCTCGGCGACCGAGGCAGCTCGAGCATCTTGCCCCCCCCCCCCCGTAGAGGGGATAGATGAACTGACTAATTCGTATAGCTCCGTTCAGCTTAGGTCAAAACTTTACTGTATTTCCATATGTAGCTTTGCCAGCCTATATGGAACCGCTGAGAGATACTATAATTAATGAATGTAATGTGAATCATAGGACCGGATAGGGTTAATAGAATTTTCAATAACTGTGCTGTACAGAAGGAAGGACTGCGGATTTTATGCATTTGTGATCAAAGTGGGTAGTCACAATTTAAGGCAGTGGACAAAATGAAAGATTAGGCGAACTAACATTGTGTAGTTCCGTTCGGCTTAGATCAAGACTTGACTGTACCATGAAACCTTGCCGACGACCATCAAACCGAGTATCTGCTTTTAACAAACTTTCTGCGGAACAGAAAATGTTTATTCTAAAGATGGAAGATGCAGAGAACGCGGCCAGTACCTTCCGCTAGGGCCTGTTTAAAAGAATGTGCAGTAGCGTCTGTTTACGCTGGAGGTAAAAATTGTTGATCAAGAGATCCCCTGGATTTCCCCGATAATTACTCGACTGCTTACCGAGGAACTTGTTGCCCCGCCTTTGTGCGATTCAATTTTAATTTCATCGGCACCGTGTCGACGAGGTCCCGGTAATTAGCTGTCGCCGTTCGTTACGCGTTTCGTTTCGAGGATCGAGGGCCGCATTTCTCTCGTTTTAACGGGTTCTCGACGAGATCGTTCGAGACTCCTTAAAACGACCACTTCGCCGCGCCAGCTTTCAACGCCATAATCGTTCGAGTGTTTTCTTTCCTTACCCGCCGGCCATCTGCGAGGTTCCGACGCTGAATCGATACTTAACGACCACTGGATGTGTCACCAGAACTTTCCACTGTTTTCCAAACAGTTAGCATTCCCGAGAAATCCGTAGTTTCGCCTTGAAATCATTGTGTAATCGTCAGTACTATTTTACTATGATTCATTCGAAAATTTCGAAGCTGTATACTCTGGCACGAGCATTTCGGACTAGTTTGGCTGGGAAGGAAAATCCCAATGGTAGCGCAGCGTCTTAAATATAATATAAATAGAGAAAGAGAATTGTCTTCCATGGTACAACCATCAATCCATCGTAGTTCGACCATTAACACTCTGTAGGACTGATTTATTCTAAAATATCGACGTCATAAATTCCAATTCCGACATTCAGGACTATTCTCTGACAAGACCATTCGTCCGAAACTACGCGTAAACAGAGAAAGAGGATTGCCCCGTAGATCACAATTATTAAGAATGATATTCAAACAAAGTAACTCGCAGGATGGTATAAATTATCCTCGGAATTTTTCGCCTTGAGAAACGTGAGACCGAAGTTGTTCTGCCCCCGAGGATTCAAATGACCGGCATTCATAAAACTTGGAGTAATCCTTTGTTTAACATGCAGGGATCCCCTTCCCCAGGATCCAGTGGAATCTCAAAGTCAAAGTTACTCTTTTGTCAGCCAAGATCCCCGGCGGAATGATCAATTTCATCAAGAACGCGGGCTAAAAGTGCGCATTCATCGTCAAAATGCATTGTCATTTTAGCCAGGACTCTGGCCAAAGGAGTCTGGTCCGTAATTTTCTTAGGAGAGCAACATCGTTCGGGGACAAGGGGTATTCCATAAGTCTAGGACCTAATAACGTCAAAGCTCTTGCGACCTCGCAGAAGAGTGGGCTGGAAACCCGGTTTAACGCCCAATATTATTTTACCGTTCTTTCAAAGTGTAAGGTTATAATGCAGTAGGTCGTCGAATTTGTCACGACACCAGCTCCAATATTATGAAGTCAAACGTATATACAAATATACAGGGTGTTCGACTACAGGTGGGAGAAAATTTAAGGGGTGGTTCTCCATGACAATATAAGACGAAAGTGAAGAGCAAAACAATTGTGATTTCGGCTTCATTTTTTAGTTATTAAAAATTCGGTAACCCGGAAAACAGAGATGTACGTTGCGTACGTCATAGAGGCGCGCGATAGTCACGTATCAAGTGACAGATACTCCCGTACCTCGCAAGAAATCACCAGGCGAGAATTCGGCGTGTGAGGGTCAAATTGGGTGAGTTAGGCGTCGGGAGTGTATAAACGCTAGATACAAGAACAAGGTAACCAAATTCTGCCGACAGAACTTGTTCACCCTATTTTTGTATTTAGCGTTTATAGGTACACTCTCAGCGGCTGAGCTGCCTAGTATAATCTGACCCTAAACCGTCCGATTGGGTCATTCTACACGCATTTTCGGTTCTAGTCGAATTATTGGCTAAAGTATGTGACGTTAAAGCCTAACGTAACGTAAGCAACGTACACCCCTGTTGGTCGGGTTGCCGCATTTTAGGCAGATTTTTAATTGATACTAACTAAAAAATGAAGCCGAAATCGCAATTTTTTATTCTTCATTTTCGTCGTACATGTCTTGGAGAACCACTCCTTAAATTTTCTCCCACCTGTAGTCGAACACCTTGCATGTTACTATTGAAAAAATCGCGGTGACCTCCATTTTCTATAAACAAAAAATGTTTTTGAATCTCTTATATTGAAACAAATTGAAAACGTCTGAGAAATCGTACTCGGCTTTCGGTTGCCAAAATCAAAAATCGTTTTTAATTTTGTCCTCGGTATGATACCCCTATAATTATTTAAAATGGCTGACATTTTGTCATATTTGTGTAGAAATATTTTTTCAAAATATGTATCTTGAAATACGGGTCCCTTGTTCGAACGAACGCCAAATAGAGTAAATTAACAGGCAAATTGTCTGTCCGTTTGGCTGCTGGTTGCGATTGTTTACCTCCGCGAAATCCCAGGGCTAATCCCAATAATTAGCCGAGATATTACGACGGAGAAGCCGTCGCAATTAAACGAGATAAAACGACCGCAGCGACGATACTCCTCCTCGATCCTTTTTCACCGTCTTCCGTAGGAATCCTTAATCCTTCCTCCCGCTGTCCAGCTTCTATTTCCTTGCTACACCCTCGATTTATTGTCTCGAATTTCCTGTCGACGCACGCCAATTTCCGTTCTCGCCCAGAGATCAGTCGCGTTCGTGAAACGATCAACAGGGAACAAGGAGATTCGCGATCGGGCGGTGTTCGGATCGAGGAGTCGCTCAGGATGTTCGAATAACAGATAACTCACCTTTAAAGTTCGTTCGAAATCGGGGAACAAAAGATAACAGGGAGTTTCGGGCGTTAGTCGGGCGGCTAGAGGCGAGGTACATGTTTATCTTTCACGTGGCGAGATAAATTCGCAGGAACGGAGGCTCGCGTGAGGTACGCAAATAAATATGTTGCATACGCAAATACTTGTTTCCAGTTTTGTGAGCTGGAGAAACATTGATTTTTAGCTGTCGTGGGCGGTAGTATCCAGCACGTGCTGATAGGCGATGCTAAACTGAGAAATTCCCTTCAATTTTGCTAGAAAAATTAGATGACCCGTTAGTAAATCTAATAAAATTGTTACCTTATTATGTTGTTAAATTACGGTATTATAAAAATTGTCTTCTTGTTCGAAGCCATCGAATAAAAAATGATGCTGTCGTTCGAATAAGAGTACAAATCATTTCGTCAATTCCTCGAATAGAGGAAGATTGCCTGGATTCGAAATCCATCGAATAAAAAAATTTATTCTCTCATTCGAACACAGATAAAAATCACATCTCCGATTTGTCCAACAAAATTGTCTTACTTGAAGCGATTCCGCTGTTCGAATGAAGATAGGACTCGGTAAGAAAATCGATTGCACGAAAATTTGTCGTATTTTGTTTGAAGCTGTCTTACCCGAATAAGAAAGCGATCTTGATCGAACGAAGATAAGACCCGGCCTTCCGCGAATAAAGGATAGCTTCCCATCTAACGTGTTTTATTGGCGAAGAAGGGGCGAAGGTTTTTATCAGGCGAAACTTTCATTTAGATAGAGAAAATTGGCGCTTTTGTATGGGGGGAAAAGTCGAAACCGAGGCATGTCGTGTTACATCGATCGTACTAACGTTGTTTTCTCTGGCGGATGGATCGACGTCGGACGAGACCCGCGAATTCAAGGCAGGCGCAGTCGAGGCTCCGTTGAACAATGCTTTGCGTCTACAAAGGATTGTTGGTTGTGCAAGGATCTCGCGGAGACGATATTGCCTGCATAAATTCATTTAGGGCGGACGAAATTGAATGTGGGGGGTGGGCAAAGATGGTCGTCGCGACGTTGCGCACTGGTTTAAAATGCGGTTTCAGCTCAGCGATAACAAAAAAAAAAAAGAAAGGGATATCCATAAACACACCGATTCTGTGCCAAAGAAACTCGACAAGTCATTCCTGGTCATCAATTTACTGTAAATTCTTGTGCAAATAAATCAGTAATTCGCTAAACGTTTGCTAGTGAGAAGCCAAATTGAAATGGTGAAACCATTCTCTCAGAAAATTGTTTGGTAACAGTACAAGGTAGTGTCCTTATGGATACATTATACATTTATTTATACGTAGTTTGTAAAAAAGAACGACGTGCTATGCCTCGATACGTATGGTCTTATTATTTTTAAAAAGCAATATAAATTAGTTGTTTTTAGTTCTGGATTGTTCTAGTCTTACGAGATGATCAGAAAAATCTCAAGAATGAATATTAGAAAACCTAACCCCTTGTTGTATCATTTTCTTCTCAGCTGCAATCATCAGAACTGGGTCCTTAATCATTTCCTAATACAAAAAGAAAATCTTTATTCAGTTTATGTTTACAATAGCTTCAATGTTGATCACAAAAAAAAAATTGTTTTAGGTTGTCTGATATCATTCATATTTAGTAGACCGTGTTTGAAATGTTCACGACTCTGACTCGCGATTACAAGGCAATATTTTTATTTTATCGTGTATATGCAAAAAGTGAATAACCATCGGTAAGCTCCTGCTTAAAAAAAATCGTTTTGCTCGGCTGGGAATGCGAATCGAACCTCTGCAGGCGTTAAATTTGATTTTATTCTTCTCGGTTCGCCAAAATGGCCAAGTTTTTTCTCTTTGTTTCTGATAAGAAAGACAAACGCCCACGCAGATCAGTTCCTGTCCGACGATAAGAAAATCTGTCTGAAACTAGCCGGCCTACAGAATCCGGCAACGATGAATTTCACAACCTCTGACCTTTGAATAAATATTCCGTCGCATTTTTGTGTCGCATAAAAATTTGCGAAATTAAAACCGGCAACTTTCAATTTCACCGTTCGAATTTGCCCGAATAAAGCGCGGCCGCCGATGTGTCCGTGTATATATTAAAATCGCGCTGAAGTTTCGCCGGTGAATATTTTCATAATGGAGCTCGATCCATCCGCTCGCAATCATCACGGTGGTTCGCGAATTTCGCGGGCCAATCGGGGAAGGCTTCGCTTTTATTCTGTCGAGATACTGCGGAATTCCTCTGCAAAGCTCGATGTTAAACGGGAAATTGTCTCGCGGAAGAGTCTGCGAACATCTCCGTCAATCAGCCCAGTACGGAGCCCGCTAATAAATGGGCTGCATTCCGCGCTACTCCCGACGCACTTAATTGCGAAATATCGAAAGTGCACGGTCCCACAGGGCTCCGGCGACTTAATTAGGCGCCGAGACGCTCGCCCGCTTCAAACTGTTTCATTAGAGACCGTTCGACACCACCCGTTGCACTTTCCAGACAATGCCTGCTGCATTACGCATCGCGAACACGCGAAATATTGCTCCGTGGAACAATTTCACGTGCTGTGCAATCCTGATCTTATTCGCGATGCTTGGACTCCTGCTCTCAATCCTTGCAGGTGACGCGTTCTTCTAGGGTCCAGTTTATGGTACTGACACTTCTCTACGGGGAAAACATACAGAGTGCGTCAGCAAGAACTAAAATAGCATGATGTCCGTTCAGTTGTATTTTTCATGAATTATGCAGCATTTTACGGGACGCATCAAACGAGTACAATTTCATTGTTTATATCTCATTTCTTTCTTTGATATCAAGGTGAACCTACGAATTATCAGTCAACACATCCTTTTTTTTTTTAGAAAATACGACGTTGTTGCCGATTGCAGGATGAATTCGGCGACAAGATCACCTTGAAAAGTCTCAAGGTCACCTTGATATCACAGAAAAAAATGAGATATAAAAAATCAAATTGTACTCGTTCAAACCTCCAGAATGCTACGCAATTCGTTAAAACGTTTTTTGATACGATCGATATATACCGAGTTATTTTAGATTAGTAGATCTTACTGGCTCAGCCTGTATGCGCTTGTTTATGGAGCAATATTTCCGTATCTTTAATTGCGCTATACATTGGGTTGATTAGGCATAGTGATGATTCGTACTGTTTCATCAGAGACCGTTCGAAGCCCGTCGTTCTGCTTCGCAGACAATGCTTGCCACATTACGCATCGCGAACACGCGAAATATTACTGCATGGAACAATTTGCCACGCTATGCGATCGCGATCTTATTCGCTACCCTTGCGCCATTCTCTCGATCCTGGGAGCTGATGTTTCTTCCTACTTTACGGTCTTGACCCTTCCGAGTAAGTTTATGGAGTAATCTTTCTATTTTATTCGCTGGATTTTTATGTCAGAAAATTTCTATCTCCCGTCGAATGAAATAGGTCGGCGTGGGTGAATTATGCCCTGCGACACTCTCAGCTAAATTAAAAATCATAATCAACTGACAGAGGAAGAGAACCCGGTAACCGAAACAGTTTCAGCAAACTGGTCAGAATTTTGTCCGAAAGTTCATGTCAGGATAGTGTCTATATAATCGGTAATTTATTCATAGTATGCAAAAGGAACGGGATACACGAACAGGCGAAGTAATCCGTTCACCCTGTTGCTCGCACGCTATAAACTCGAAGTTCTTAGAGTCGACCGGACAGTTATTAGATCAACTATTTTTATAAATCAAGTTGTAATACCTTCGTACTTATACTCGGGGGAAAAGTTTCTACACATTTATCGCATTAAACACGGCCGCTCAGTAACCCAGCTGCTCGTCTCGTAAAAACAGCGTTCGTTTGATAAAAAATTTAGACGCGAAAGTAAAGAAAGTGCTGCTAAGGATTAATATCTCGCGAGCAGTAAATTCTTAAATTAAACAGGAAGCATTAACGCTTCGCCAGGCTGTTACTAACGAGTCTCGATAGACAAATTCCCACGAGACGCTCGGAAAATAAGTTCTCACGGGACACCCACGGTCGTAGCCGAGTCATAGATTTTGTAAGATCTTCGTTCATTTCTGGACATCGATGTAGTTGTGAACGTGCTAACGAGTCCGCGGGATCATCGACGGAACTGTGGACTTTATTCAAGAGGTAAAATAAAAAATTCAGGAAGCTGAAGGCAGCCGACATTCTGACCGACACAATCGAACATGTCTCCGGGTACAATATATCTTAAGCCGAACGACTTTGATCTTCTAGCTCCGCGCCGTTCTCGGCTGGTATCGATAATGTGTCCTTTTAAGACCATTCAAAGAAGCTAATCGGGTGTCCGATGATCCTACGTTGATCAAGCTGAAAGCCCGGAGACTTTCCTTTATTAGAATCGAGCTCGTTCGCCGTCGGAACCAATTATCAAGCGGAGTTTGTAACTCGGCTGTCGACATCCGATCGCGGATCGATCGCCGATCCGTCGGCAACCTGCACGCGCTTCGAATTATTGATTAATCCTCGTAAACTCTCTGTCCAAGTATTTAATTTTAATGCATCATTCACAATTCAAATGGCGCATTTATAGCGCGGAATAATTTAAACGGCGCGTTGAACGAACAACGAGCCGAGTGCGTAATACCAATGTAAATCCATAGTGGGCGTCAAGAATTCACATGCACCGGAACAGGACTCGTAGAATCGGTTTTCGATGTGTTTGCCGGGGTGAGTAAAAAAATTCACAACGATTGTAAACTGATACCTTTTTCGATCTTCAGCCCCGTATATATTCAATACTGTTTCAGCGAAACGAACATCAGGCTCTGCTTTCGATTGATGATATTTTCTGGCTATTTCCAGTCGCCACGCTCTGTAGCATGAATTTTATTTCTCCCACGATAAATATATGGTGATTGCGGTGTTCGATCGAGCCGGCCGCTATCAAATGGGAATGAAAGCCCGGGGAATGGGGCGCAGGATCTCGAAGGAAGTTCCGTCCCCTTCCTGCCGAGGACAGTTCGCAGTCGTGGAATGTTTTTATTAACAGGGGGGGGGGAGGGGTAACGCTGCGAAGCTGCGGGCGGCGAATTAAAATCAGCCCCGGTGTTCGTTATTCCGCGGATTTCTGCATATTTACGCCGCAAACTGAGAATTCCTTTGCCGCGGCGTACACCCGACCAGTCAAGTAAAAACTTCTTTCCCTTGATCTACTTTCTCACCTGACGCGACGTTCCCGCGGAAATACGCTTCTTCCTCAATTATAGCGGGAAAGTCCTGCCCTTTTCGATTTTAACGAGACGATGTCGGACTATCGAATAATTACAAATGCCGTTACGGCTAGCATTGCAATTTAGAAAGAAGGCATATAACTAACAATCTCAGCCCCAATATCGTTTTTGCGCGTCACCCTCAATTTTTGGAGAAACTTAATTTTGTTCGTCGGCTTCGAGAATTTTTTCTGCTTGAACCGCAAAAGCTACCGAAATGATTTTTGCGTGTAAATATTCTGCCATCTCGCCCAAATATTATGATATATTTCTTTATAACGTTAGGAACATTTGAACACGTTTAAAAATGCTTAAAGTCACCTGCAACAATTTGCATCGACAATTTTCAGTCTATGCTGTACTTTCTTTAAACATTTTTTAAACAAATTGGAATGTGCGTACAGTTGTTAAAAATATACTGCCATATTTCTGAGAGTCTGTACAATTGTTCTACACAAGAATCATGCACCTAGCTTTCATAGTTACGGCAGACAAAATTCTTGAAGTTCAAAGTTTGACACATTCACAGTTAAATTTATTCACGATTTTCCATTATTCTCGCAGGATGGGAATAATTTAAATTTTTTGCAAAATTTTGTTCTGAATGCGGAAGATTTTAAAGAGATAAAAAGTCTAGTTTTTCTGGATAAAAACTCAGAAAAACGCATTTGAAGCGTAAGGCAAGAAGGATAAGGTCTACACCATCTTGTGCTACTTTAAATAATCTGCAGACTTTGTGGAAGATACATGCTTTGAATAAAATATTATTCCAACGCATTATTAACCTGCAATTCTACATATAACAACCACATCTCTCTGTCTCTTTTGTTTGCTGATCCTAGTCTTGTACATTACAATGCATTGAGCATTATTTGTTATTTATGTGTACAGTAAAGCCTGCCGTATCCCAAGGCTCTAATATCCGTTCTGGTATGTGCCTGTTATATGAACAGAATATATCAAGTGAATTCTACGTGGAATTATTTAGTGGAATGCACTGTGCATTTGTAGAATGCCAGATCTTAGTGTGATTCAGTGTACCAGAAAGATGTTAGGTGCACCAATATTTAATTAAGGTCTCTGCCTTCAGAATGTCTGCTTAAACAAACGACATTATGCACCAAGAAAATGTTCTATTACAGTAAAATTCGTTTATAAGAAAACTATTGTCTTTTTACTAATTTGAACTTAAGACGTTCTGCGTTTATTCGATATAAAAATTAGTTCCTTTTGATTTTAATATTAAGTGAAAATTTTACTGAAATTTAATCACAAGAGCACAAAAATATCTGCTATAATTAATGACCCTACACCAGCTTTGTAGCAAGTTACGTATACCACCACGATAAGAAGCTCGACAGCGTTAGACTAATAAATTCGCTAAGTAATTCTCGACCATAAATATTCTCCTTTAACTAGCTGCATATATTGTACGAAATTAATCACAAAATATTCATTTCTGCGCCCAATATTTGTCTTACTGTACTATATAGTATCCAGAAAATAAACTGGAATATATAATAATTCTAATTGTATAATTCCACGGAGGATCAGAGCTCTAAGTGAATGAACAACGAGTCGTACGTAGCTGCTTCAGAAGCATCAGAGGTGCATCGCGGAAGTTTACAATTAAAAGCATAGTAATTCGCGAGGGAGCGTTTCCACCGTGGTTGACAATTGCGGAAACGTCGCCGACAGAACGACAAGACATTGAACGGAAGTCGCAGCGAATTTCCCGACGATGTTTTATGAGTGCACCACCGAGGGAAATATCGTTGCGAGATCATGCTTTCTCGATTCCGTGCATTATCATCGAAATCTGACCTCGTTCCACTATCTAAAATTTCTCCCAAAAAGTCGGAAGCGTTCTCGATAACCACAAAGCGATTCCACGTTCAGGATTTTTCGTCTCGTACAGATATTCTGATTACTTTTACCGTGAAAGTCACTTTGTTCCGTCTTCAAACCCCTTGTCGACGCTTTTCCTTCGGGTTCGTCTTGACCCGAGGGTTTAAAACGAATTTCGAACTTCTAATGTATAAGTCCGTCTGCTGTTTATCTTTCAGCAGTATCAATCATTATTTTAGGACATTTAAAAAGTCGAGGAAGATCCTGATCAACCAGAAAGTCCTTTTTGAGAAATCTAATTTTGCTGTAACCGTCAGCTTAGAGATTTTTTTCTGCGTGGACCGCAGAAGCTGCAAGAATGATTTTACATGGAAATATTCTGTAAACTCTTTGAAGTACGACAGTACTCCGAACTCAGTACTCTGTACTTCGTATATTTTTTTTTGTAATATTCTGAACATTAACACCGATTCACAGATGTCCGAGAAAATTGAAAATGTCTAAGGTGCCTCACTCTCCTTAAAAATTTTTTAAACAAATTCAAATGTTCATAATGTTATAAAAAAATACTACCATATTCTCGAGAATCTGTCCAGTCATCCTACATCAAAATCATCCACCTAGCTTTCCTGTTTATGGCAGAAATAATGCTGAAAGTTGAAGGTTTGAATCATTTTTAACAATTAAATTTCTCTCTTTCAGTGTCGACAGTCTCCAGTGCAGTTTTGATTTTCTAACGCATAATGTCGAATGCTGTTTATTTTGCAACAGGTTCAACAATTATTGTTGCATATTTGGAAAATCGGCGGCGATCGGTTTAATCTGATTAGACACGATTAAAATCGCGCGGAGCTGTATTGATCCGATCAATGGAATGGTTACGCGTGTCGAATCCCCCTTTCCGTTCTTCTCACATTTTTATTCGCCTGTTGTTTATCGGGATCGTGCAGCTCACGCGAATCGCTCGCGAAAATGAACGCGATATTAATTTAAGTCAGCTTTAGCAGTATCGTGATCACGCGTAGGCGGATCAGTGGCATTAACGTTTAAAATTAGAAAACCACTCGTATGTATCGCGGAATACTGCGTCCCGAGGTGCGAGGAATGTTTACCTATCAATTATTCGCTGGTTCTCACCGTTTCTGCGAGAGCAATTTATTGCGTACTATTTTTACACGACGCTTCCGAATCAGTTTCTTTTCTGAGGCGAACAAGAGCCGCGCCGTGATAATCTCGTCGGTAATTTTTTCTTTTTTTTTTCATTTAAGCAACCGCAGTTGCAACCTCCGTAAACCTTCATTGTTGCAATCCACTTTGCAAGTTTATTTAATTTTAAGACCCAAAGCATTTTTCCGCGATATTATCTTTGAGAACTTTTTTCTTACCGAAAAGCGTACTTCATCTTGAGGTGTAATCACAATTCTTGCTGTTTTATCCAACTCTGCATCTTTTCCTCTTTCGTAATTCACTGTAACGAAGAATGCTAAAGAGATTACAATCTCGAGTTATTACTACTGTCCAATATGTGTCGTCTTATCCGATAGCTGTCATGAAATTTGGGAGAAGTACATATTCGAGAGTTTTGTATTTATGTCTAATGAAAACTGTAGTCACTTTAAGATGTAATTATGGTTCACTAACTAAGAGTCTTCTTATCTGATTGTAGTCGTCTTCGAAACTGTCTTTGAAAAGCAGTCCTTCGTTTATATTCGCTGTAACAATGATTAATATCTGGAGTACTATTCTCAAGTTATTATAACGAGCCACTCTGTTTCATCTTATTTCATGTCAGCCATAAAGTTTCTCCTCTTCGACATTATCTTTGAAAAGAATTTTTCATTTTACATTAATTGAACAACGTACTCTGTCTTAAATAATTTATTCACTGAACGTCAATTTGTCCAATTTCTGTTCTAATCTTTTGGAAATTTTCAGTGAAATGGATTTTTGAAATCATATTCATTAAATTTGTAATGCTCAAGGTGTTAGTACAACTGAGAAAATTGTCAAGTTGACTAATTACTGTTTAAATAAATTACTGTGAAAATTTTTCACTACACATTCCCCGAGAAAGTACTCTATTCATAATACATCAATTTTTACACGCGCCAAAGTGATCACTCTCACTCGATCATTCCTCACATTCGAAATTATTTCTAAAAATATTGTTCATCTACTGAAAGCATCTTTCTCGAGCAGCGCCCACTTCAACAATTTTTAATTGCGTGCCTGTAACGAATCGCTCTCGACGATCGCAGAGAGCCCACCTCGGTAAACGTATAATTCTTGAAAAAAAAGCTCGGATTGTTTGCTTCGTTCGAAACGCAGATTCACACAGCAGAAAAATTTGCTTCGCCATTGTCAGTCTATCGAACAGCGGATTCATTTCCCCACCGACCTCGAAATTCAAACGGATCCACCCACTACAATTTCGATTTTCTGAAACATCTGTACATGGTCGAGGGATTTCGATAACGTTTCGAGAAGGAGAGCAATTCTACCGATTATGCTGTCGCGATTTGATCCATCGAGCACCACTGTAATTTAGCGGATCCTCTTTATCGTAATTCAATTCCAGGGGACGAGCGGCGTAAACGATTTTACCTTGCCTCGTTTCCAGGTGTTCTGAAGGCCAGCGTTTTTCAGGCGGTGACCTGGCGGATTCACACGTGCTTAATTCCTGGTATCAACCTGCTATCATCCTCCTGGATTGGCTGCACACTCGCGCCATTCACTCGCGTCCGGCAAATTCGCGCTCGCGATGCAATTCCCGCAAATAATTCGTAGAATCGTCCGCAAAATATCTTTCTTCTGAAACTCCCAAGAAAATCCTCGAGCTACCGACCGCAGGCTCGATCGTTTACAAAACTCTCGAGGATCGACGCTCTCTCGCGATCACCGACAGCCATCGATCCTATCAATTTATGACACGATACCGGAGAGAAAAAATCGAACGCGATTTTCTCTATTTCGATTCGGTTTTGTCGATTTGAGCGGAATATGCCGAATTGCTCTTGTGCGAGGATCAATGACCCTTCGCCGGATATTTCGCCTGAGTGGACACAGGTGAACGATGTTGTCGGTGGAGCCGAATCAGGCATCAATTCGGCGAAATCGAGAGCGCGCCGTAAACTGAAGCGAAACTTGGATCCGCGGAGGATCCACGCTCCCTCGACGCAGTCGCAAAACACGATGCAACCGTTTTGTGTCTTCTCTTCCTCTTCCCGGCGACTGCCACTCTCTTTCGAGGGCTTTCCAGCATCCACGCCTTCCGTCCACCCCCTTCGAAAACACCCCCCAACTATTCTTCCCTTTGCGCAAACCCCACGGTCCCCGAGAATTTGGTTCTGTCAATTACACGCGCGCTTCGCGATTGCGGCGAACATGATTCTCGCTGATCCCCGATATCCTTTGACCCCGTGCACCGGGGCCGGTTTGACCTAAAAGCAAAACGTTGCTGTCGTTTGCAATTTTTCTTCCTGAATTATTCCCGATTATCCAACGTCATTCCATCCGAGTCGAGGCTTGAATTTTTTCGAGAATCAAACGTCTGCGGTCCCATCTAATTCAGAATGTTCTCCTCAATATTTCCTTGTCATTTATTAACCGTTTGCACTCGAAACTATTGTATCTCGAAAGCCAAACGTTTCTTCCGACCTAGATTATTTCCATGTTATCTAATTATTTTCATTTTATGCATATGAAACTGATGCAATTTACTCATACGATACTTACATGTTTCGAAATTTATTGACTGTAAAAAATATTTTTAATAATGACGTAGCAACTTTTAGTGGCGTCTCAGAGTCACGCCTCGAGTGCTAAGGGTTCACAGAGTCGAGAATCTCCGGCTAAGTGAATTTCGTGAGAAGATGGCGCTGTTTATGCGTTTATGACAAGCTTGAGTGGGTGCCATTTAAAACAGCAGAAGGATTAAAAAAATTTAAAAACGTTAATGTGTTATCTCGAACTTATTGAAATTATTAGAGGAATTATTAGAAGAAAGAAGAAGAAATAGATTGCGTTCTAAATCTTCAGTCGACTCGATATTATGAGGCACGCGTTTAATTGCAATTCATTGCGTCTGATTTAGGAGCTGGATTTTTTCCAGAATCGTAATACAAATTGCTTCGGTCATCTTCGATATGTTCTTTCCATTTATGAAGCAACAGAGAAACAGATAATTGCAAACAATCCATTATAAAATCGTTGACTATAGTTGTAGTCCTTATTTGATCAGAAGTATCAGCATTTGCAATAAGTGGCAATTAAATCGTTAAAATCACAGCATATTTCGCAGCCGAACGAATTCATGTTTCAACACAATGTAAATCCCCTAATTATCTGAACCGTGTACAAGGATTAATATGGATTAGGATAAACTCAATTTCGTACTCAATGTGTGGATAATTGATGCTAAATCATCCAACGAGCGATTTTGTATGTATCGTTTTACTACTATTATAATTATAAAGATCCTTCTGTAGGGAACGATCAATTAAATCTTTTACTATTTAAGAACACATAATCAAAATTCCGCAAAAGCTGAATAAATTTAATCTCTCTGAGGTAACACATGTCAGCCGCTTTTGGTATTGAGTAACTTTGCTAACACGAGGGTGTGTTGACGTTGAGCAATTAATTTGGAGACTTAACGTTATAATTTTATTATGGGGTATAAAATTCTTTATTAAGTTTCATGCGCACGCGAGAAACCGTTGCATAAAAGATCCTAGGGTTATACTCCATCCACGTTTATTTCACATTTCGCATGAACGATTTATGTTTCGGTTGTAATCTGATATTTTGAAGAAACTTCTCACGGTATCCGACGAAAATTAAATTTTCTTCCCCCGAGGAATATACGAGAAGTAATGATAAATACAATATTATTACAAGGTAGCTGTTTCTATTATATTTTTTCTGAGAGACAGAAACTTTTTCTCAAGTGTTTATTCCTTCTTTTCTTCCCTTTTTAGAAAATGTCTCGGAAATATTAAACCGAAGCGATGAATTTCAGATTGCTTGTTGAGACGAGGATTATAATAAAATTATAAACGTGTTTCAATGAGATCTTATTCTCTTGTGAACTTTGGGGGTGGATAATTCTAATTACATTCCGAGTTTCACAAATGACGTTATACCAAACATTGTAATAATTAATGCAATAATAAATATTAATGCAGATTATTAATTTTAGAATTGTTGAAATTGGAAAGATTATTTCGTAGGAAATGACATAATAAATTTCGCAAATCACATATATGCTATACTAAAAATAGTAAAAAGTCTAGATGAACCCAATCTTGTCAATCTTATGATGCACTAAAGATGCACTAAAAAAGATTTTATGAAAGAAACACTGTTACAATGATTGGGAGCTCTGTAAACGGACAGCAAAGAAAATGTCAACATAATAATATCTGCACTCAGTAGATTGCTATCGTCACAAGTCAGACTCGATATACCAGTGCAACTCAACTCCAACTACAAGGAAAAATTTCGCAAATTTTATTTTTGACTCGCCAAAGAGAAGTTAAAACCAGCGATGGCTCCACAGTGAATCCCCGGAAAAGGGGATTCACAGTGCGGACGGTAGATAACGCAATGCATCCCGAGTGTAGCGCCAGGGTGTGCCATAATAGGCATTCGAGCTTTTGTGTTCCACGCATTGTCGGCTCAGCGATCCGAGGCTAACCAACTCGTGTAAACAAGCCCGTGTTCGCGATAATACACGTCTATCCTCGTTTTGGGATTCCCATCGCGGCTCTGGTTCCAGTAGGGAGCGGTAATAAGATTGGATTAAAGGGAACCAAAGGGTGGTAGCAAAAGGTGTAGCATAGCCCAGCTGACGGACGATGTCGCGAACCTGGTATTGGAATCCGTTTCACAGAAGAAAACCTTCTATTGTTTCCCCGGGCGATCGAAGTTTATCTTTAGCCTTTGCGTCGTGTCGACGATTACATTCGAATGGAACAGAAATATAGAGAACACTGTCACCGAAAGAATACCGGAGATTCTTCGCGAATCAAATCGATGGGCGTCGGATTCTCGAGAGCCGAGATCATTTGTTTTTGGATCAGGGATCGGTTCTTCCGGCGAAATTGCTTTCGACGATCGTTGAATCACGCGATTAGCCGCGTCGAGGGAATTTCTAGAAACGTTCGGTAACGCGAAACCATGGGTCGCGACGCGTCCGTTGTTACGTTTGCGAATCCACTTGGAATTCAATTAGAATTCCCACGGTAAGTGACACACAGAGCGGAGGGAAGCGGGCGCAGAATTTCAGCCTTCTCAGTCGTCTCGTTTGACTCGATGAGCGGACGTGGCCGAAAAAAAAAGAAAAAAAAAAAGAAGGAAAAAACAGGAGGAACACCGTGAAAAGAATCGATGGACACGAGCCTCGTAAGCATTTTCGCCGGACAGTTCGCGGGTAATTATCGTGCATCGACGGAGTGTGTCGCACATGTGTGTTGCTGTGACGGCCACACCTGGGGAAATGGATTCAGACGGGTCAAACAACAACCGAAGCACCTTTTCTCGATCGATACAGGTGAAACGTGGCACCTTTTAATTACTGCACCGACCATTTCAACGGAGAGACGCGCAGGTAAGGGTATCGCGATTCTAAAAGCAATTAATACTGTAGATGAGATTTGGTACGCTGACTGCCCACTGGAATTGCCGAGATTCTATATAATTTTCATCCCTATGACTGGACTGCGAATTTTTATGTGAAATAAAAATCTCTTTTTCAATTATTTTCATGAGCTGAAAGCAATATAGTCAGATTATTAAATTCTTCAATTGGTCTCACAGTTTTGCATCGCGTCTGGTCATTTTTGTCATATAAAATTTATTGCTTCTGACAATATTACAAATTTTAATGCGAAGACGGTAATACTGCAAGGAGTTGATATGTTCGATTTAATTTTGAATCTGTGTGCTTTTGTGCGGAATTATTTTTAAGAGTTAAACAAGGCGTGTCTTGAAATTTTAATGTCTTTTTTGTGCCCAGAAAAATTTCAAAATATTGAAATCTCCAATCTGAGAAAATTCTAATTGTTTAAAATCGTGTGGCTTCTCAGGGGTTGAAATCCTGAATGAATTTTAGTGTCTTCGTCTGGATTTAGAAAAATTGCAAAATAATGAAATCTGAGAAAATTCGGATATCTTAAGAATCGTGCAGTTTCTCTGGGGTTGTGATTAATTTACGAATTACACTTGTCTTGGATTTATATAAAGGTTGTATAAATAGCTGGGAATAGCAAGATCGCTGGTAACAATGGTGAATTTTTATCGTTCATTCCAAACTCCTGTCCCTCCACAATTCATGCTCACTCCTATGGTTTCTGTTCAGTTTCCATTACCGAGCCTCAGGTTTTCTGGTCGATTACGTCGCTTTTCCCACAGACCTCCCCCTCGAGTGCAACTCTGCGAACAGCTTTTTCTTCTCGGAATGTTGCCGTTGACGTTTCCAAAGCGCGAAGAGAGTCTTCATTTTATTTCACGCTTCTCTTCAACCTCTGATTACTTCCTCGGTACGATCGATGCCGAGCCTCCTGCAGAAACAGGGTTTTTGGACAACGTCCAGGGTTAGAGATTGTTTCCATCGCTTTCCTGCAAAGTTCCCCCGTTAGGTAAACACTGGAACCACGTACGAGACAGCGCATCCCTGGTTCGGTATTTGCTGATCGTTATTTCATCCGTCCCGAATTGTGGATTCGGGGTAAATAAGTTTGCTGCGACGATTGGGACGAATTCGCACGGAACTTTCATCGGCGACCTTTGACCCGTGGTATCGTTCACAATTACAACAATTAGGGCCTTCCTTGTGTCGTTAATAATTTTCTAGGAGGCTCAGAAAATTTATTATTAGAGGTTAATTTCGATTTAATGCCAGAGCTGTCGAGGTACAATATTGCGTTTAATGCAATACGGTTTTTATCACACCTGCTTGTGTAAAACAGTCAATTTAACAAATTCTAATAACTAGCGGATGTTTATGTAGTTTGCAATATTCCTAGGCGAATTTCAAGGAAGTGAAATCAAATAAAATCTGATTTTCGGTGTTAGAATATTCTATACTAGAATTTGCAACAATTAAAAACATAAAAAATTAGGAACAGCCAAACTTAGAGGAAAACAGCTAAATTAAGCCCTTAGGTAGGGCCTCATTTACAATTTTTAATAAACTAGTGCCGTTTGCTAAGACAGTAAATATTTCTTTCTCGAACATATACAGTAAAATGAAGCACAAAACATAAGGTACAACAAGCTACTACCATTTCCGACGCTACAGTAATTGATTTTTCTCAAGATAGCCCAACTCCGAAATACGAAATGAGATTCCTCGATTAAGTGGGCAGCGTTGCGGTAAACATTTTTGCCGAAAAGTAATTTTTTCGGCATCGGCAAGTTTCTGGAGGCATCGTCGCCTAAGAAGTTAGTCGGAAAAAATTTCGCTCGGTCAAGGAGATCACCGTCAAAGCCGTTCATCCTCTGACTCGGGGTCAACTTTTTAGAGTAGCTCGTCGAAGTTTGTCCGCGTGATTAATTCGCGCCGCGGTTCGGCTCGGCTCGGAGAGTTTCGCCGAACTTCTGTTACGATCCTCGCGCCATATCTCGTCGGTCGACAACGGCGAACAACTTTATCTCTTGCAACGCGAGACCAGCTCCGGAAACCGTGGATTCGCGCGAGACTTATTGGTAGACATGCTCGAGGCAACCAAAACCGGCGTGTCTAATCGGCGTTGCGGAAACCGTGTCGCGAAAACGAATCGTCGCCGTGTGTTTATCCGTGAATCGTTCCCCTCGACGACGCCGAGACCTTTCCCTTCGGGGCCCCTAGGTCGCAGCTTCGTCGACGTTAATTCGGTTTGTTCGCGAGCGTGAAACTGAATTTTGAAATATGCAGATTAGTCGGAATGGGATAAAACAGGCGCGTGCTCGACTGTCAAAGGAGCAAAAAGACTGGCGACATTTCCTGCGGTTCCGTGACAAATTGGCGAGGCTGTGCTTGATTCTTCAGCGGCAGGGTGGTTCCTCGTGAGAAAATTAGACGAAAATGTACAATGAAATTTTTCGATAGAAACAACTTTGAGAATTTGGTACGTCTGATCAGTAAATTTTGAGCTGGTGAATCCGATTCTGCTCGTGTTTCTAAGCACAGATTGTTATTCCTCTTGTTGTTAGTACTGTGCTGTAACCGTAGCCCCATTAGATCTGTGATCGATACCAAGGCTACGGGAAAATACGTGGAAATCTGGTTAGAATCTATTTAGTATGTAATGCCAATGTTTCTGCAAATGGCAAGTTTTTCATTTATTTTTATGGAGCCTCATTAAAACAACGTTTGTTTAATAATGTATTCAAGACAGAATTTAAGTCCTAATGAATTAAATGCATTCACGATTCTAGCATTGTAAACGGAAAAAATAAAAAGTAATCGTATTACGCTGCCAAAAAGCGTGCACCAACACTTTTTATTGTTCCATTCGGAATCACCATCTGTCTGGTTGTAGCATCATTGCCGATACGCGTTGTACATTTTCCACCGATGTTAGCCAGCAATAGCTTCCTTGTTTCAATGGGACGTGGAAAGCCTAAACGCTCGGACGTTTGTTGCGAGCTGAATGACACATTCTTCGACCAGGCAAAAGATAAAAACGTAGTTCGGATCACAAAAATGCTATTACACTCTCTGGGAGATTCTATGGATTGAATAACGCGGTCGAGCTCCACGCGCGTTACCGGGTCCGTTGCAGCGGCACTTGAGCGTTACAATCGATGCAATCAGGTGCGTTTAAGTTCGTTGCAGACTGCAAGCGCATCGCTGGAATATCAAACGAATTCGTCATCGTCCTACGGATTGCGCTAGCTAAATGTGTAAAATTAAATTCTGCGATTCTGCATAAGCACGCGTTAACATCGCGAAATGCAGTTCGAAGAATACGCGATTACAATCCTTTTGGTCTAAGAGGGAACAATTTCCTGGTGCATATATTTTTGCATTAAATTGTCCCGTGTGCTCCAAGTTTGTAAATATGATTTCATGTTCCAAGACACGGTACTAAGTTCGCGGGTAGGGAAGCATGAAGTATTAAATATTGCGTTAACACCAACGAGAGTTTCTTAACTCCCTTTCCGTTCACGCTATACGCGAACTAAATTTACACCTGTGTTGTAACTTCGTTTCAAAGGCGGTCCAAACTTCGCGAGAGAGTGGTAAAGGTAAAGTCAAATCTTGTTCCCATTGCCTATCGGTGCTGCCACCCGACGACTGTTTTTGCTCGCAGGATCTGGCGTCATCCTTAGCCACAGACGACACACGAGAATCGATTTGTTTTGAGCTTTCGTGGTACAAAGCAAACTGTCTTATCCACTTGGAAATTGGAGGCTGGTCAGAGCGTTCTCTGCTCATGTACTACGTGAGCCGTCCGAAGAACTACTTGATAAAGTAGTATTCGAACGGGAGGAAAATGTACGAGTGGTATAAGCGTGTCGTCAGTACGCTATTCGACAAAGAACTCCTTCTCTTTTTCAGTTGAGTACCTTTTTAACAAGTTTCTTACCCAATTATCCAGATTCCAATAATCTCCGTGACCATTCTACGGACCTTCCACTAAATTGTAGTCCCTTCACCGAGTCTATAGGCCCTACGGCAGATTCGTAGCCCCTTACCCAATTATAGTCCCTATCTTAGTTTTCTAGCTCCTTCCTAAATTCCTCAGTTCTTCCACTACTTTTCTAGTAGCCTCGCCAATTCCCTAGTCCCTCCAAAAAATTTTCTAGTGCCTCCATAAATTGTTTAGCCTCTTCCTCAGCTTCTTAGTCCCGTGTCTATTTTCTTTCACCCGTCCCTACTACCTCTCTTCCTCTTTCATACACACAGACCTTCGATAGACCCCCAGGAACGTTGAGCCACCTCCATGAAATGAACCAAGTTACAACAGGTAACCGAGGTTGCCACGTTATCACCGCTTGATAAGAACAGTCGCCCCCTTTTCTACAGAAAGTATACAATGTATTTCTCTGTCTCACGGTCGTGGGGCTCTAGAGCCTTAACTGATAACTCGTGAATCTGGGTATGTTTGTGAGAATCTAGTATATTGTATACTCGAATTCTGCTACAAATTTTTCGAATGATTTAGAGATAGAAAATGCACAAGACACGTACAATTGTGTATACGTAACCTAGAGGAACTTGTTAGTCTTAGAAAGAAATATTTAGAAAAAGTGCGAACTCTAACTTTGACGAAATTCGCAACTTAGAATGTATTCCCATAGGAATTGTAGAACGTGTCAGGATTCCAATTAATTTCTCCACAGTCCTTCAACTATTGCCGTCCACAAATAATCGTACCGTCCCAAGTAAGTTTTCAATCGTTTTATTTCACTCTCACTCGTTATCGCAGGCTCAGAAAGTCTTGCGGCGCAGAGGCGCGCCGAATTGAACCAACAGATCCGTAATCGGATTATGTTTGCCGCGGATAAGAACGTTTGTTCGTCGTCCCGCGAACAATTGACTACCTAAACGAAAGAAGGGGGCAGCAGTCTTTTTAACCACGAGGACACCTCGCTAATAAGGTTTCGGGAACGTGTGTACAATCTTCGAACGAATCACATACGATCCGTCAGATCGAACTTATCCACTTTCAACTTGTTTCTTCTAGTCAGCAAAAAATTTATTATAAATCCGAGAATCGTGTGAATTAATTAGAACAATGTCTCGCAACTGGAAATCTTGTTAGGCTCCTTTCCAGCGAATAATCGGCTCATAATTGTATCATTAAATCAGCCCGTTGTGTTTGTGGCAAATATTTGGCCGCGAATGAAGTGGCATAGCTGGAGGCCACGCGCAAGAGATATTCAAACCCGTGATTCAGAAGACGGCCCGCATTTGTACATCCGAATGCAGCTCGCTTATGCAACAGTCCACATATTGCCATCTTTCTGATCGAGGGCTCATCTCCTCGGATCCAATATTTTATCCCCAACCGAGGCCAATCTTTTCGAACCGTTTATTTCTCTCGTTGCGTAACACCATTCATCCGTAACGCATCGCGAAACTTTGATTATTTGTCGAACCGTTCCCAGCTTTCATCGCGGCACACCTGTAAGATTTTCCGACTTCATTTACGATTCCACCTGTGACCTCCCGTTGCCTCACAAAAATATGTCTCACTTTGTCCTTCATAAAAATGAACATTTTGGAATATTTAAGAGAGCACATTTGAATTATGCGACAATAAATGATTCTCTTGCACTATGAATTATTTGCCCCATTTTCACCGAATCTACAATATGCGCTTTATAGCTTCAATACAGTAAAGTCTCGATCTAAGCCAAACGGAGCTACACGATCTTAGTCAGTTTACCTATCCCCTCCACTAGGGGTCATACCCCGCGAGGATCCAAGAAGATCGAGCTGCCTCGGTCGCCGAGGACTGTAAACATGTTGCGTAATGCGATACCGGGTCTCGTATATCGGCGTGAACCACTACTCATCCAAATACAAAACTTCTTTAATTTTCATTATTTTTTTATAATTTGAACTGTGCCCAGCGGTTTAATTGACGCTATGTAGTGCGCATTCGGCTGCGCGAACCGTGTTTATATGCTCTGTCCTTTTGTATGTTCGGCGCGGTCGACGCAGTCACTCGAAAATAGTAGCCCTACACGATCTATGTCACGGCACAGACCCGAGAATTGGGCTTAGACCAAGACTCAACTGTAATTGTAAATTACAAAATCTGGAACCGGTCGTTTGATTGGTGATGGTAGGTTTACTATAAATTTCATTTATCTTGTTTTTTACAGCGTAAAATATTAGGTCGTCCGACAAGTCGTGCAGTTTTCTATTGCACTTCTATGAATTTTAAGGTGCATCCTCTTGTCGGACTAAAATATGCATTCAAGTTGATTTTCATTCAATGATGTTTATCATGTCATCGTGTTATTATGTTATCATTGTTTATGCGTCAATATTTTACACTTGAATGTAACACGTCAAGAAATAACACGACGAACTGATCCACACATTGGACGTCTTCGCAGTGAAATAAAATAAATTCATTTATATATCACGAACGTTCATTAACAATGTTACTCATAGATCAGTTACCCGGTCGAATTCGCAGAATTTTGCTTTGAAACAGGAATCAACGTGTCCCAGTAGTATTTGAGCTGCATCGTTTTATTTGTGTTAGCTCCTGACACGTCGAAAGTGGATTGCGGTTCACGCAGCCGCCATTCGCGGTATAGTTCTCCACATAAAACAGTCCGAGGACTCGGCGACACTTCCTGTCGCTTTTCCGCGCGTTTGCGGCAACTGATTAAGAAATTTTAATTAGCCCCCGACGCGACGCGTCGAAACTAGCACAGCGTCCCGCGTAATGCCGCGACCCGTTCAAACCGTCGATTAAATTCCCGATATCGATTGTTCCCATGTCATTCCGTGGAATCAACAATCGCGCTGTTCAAAGCCCTGTGATCACGGTTATTGTGTCGCGTGAAAAGTGTATGACAAATGGTCGGCAGTCAACGGCCCGTAGAAACTGTTCGCGGAATGAAAAGGATCAAGATCGCCGACAGATAAATTGCCCGGAAATTGCCTTGTCTGAAACGACTCTCGGCAACGCGATTCTTAAATGGCTGCAATTTGTTGCCCGTTTTATTTCATTCGCTCCGGTTGCAAAGAGCAGACGATCGCGGGCGAATAGTCTCCCACGACAGTTTTGATTCCCTTTGCTCGTCGAACGATGCCGGTGTAGAAAACCGGATACTCCGGAGACCTTTGGAACGATCAAACCGGAAATAGACATTTGATTGAACCCCGTCGAACGAACACGTCATTCTCTCGTTTCGAAGCAGAATTATTTATCGGGCTCGTCAGACATCCTTGACATTTCGCTCGAAAAACAACTTCCGCGTTCGCAGTTGAAATATTTATTAAAAACCCTTATCGGAATGTCTACGAGCGAACAAATATCTGTCTGAAATTTGTTTGCCATCCAAGCTGGAACGGTGTAACCGAAATTCAGCGGACCGCGTTCGCAGCGGAGTCATTTGCTGAAAACTTTCGGCCACGGTGTCCCCAGTCGAACAAAGATCCTGTCGCGATCTGTTCATCATCGAAGCCAGAATGATTCCAGCAAAATTCGTTCGGCCGCCGGCTAAATGTACATTTATTATATTCGGTCCGTGCAATGCCACGGGAATATCGAGTCGCCTTGGTTGCAGATTTCTGCACCCTGCGGCGGCACAAAACGCGACGCCTTAGGTGCGCTTTATCGTGGGACATGTTTGCACGCGAAAATCTCCAAATAAGATTGGGGACGTTCTGGGAAAATCTGGCGGGAGTGCTTTCCGAGCAATCGGATACCAGAATTTCCCGAGAAATGCTGGCTGATAGTATCTGGTGAGGAATTATTCGTTAGAATTCTACAGCCACGATGTGCATCTTGATTTAAATGAGCCGTTTGTTTAATGCAAACATGGTACGAGTCGAAACGCTTAACCATTCGATAATGAGTAGACAACGGATCTTTAGGGAAAAGAAAAATTTTTAAATAGAAATAGTAAAATAGAAATTGTTTGTCACGTTCGCTACGTGTTGTGTACGATGACTTTCAATAGCAAGGTATATAAAATTACTTTGACTATCTTTAAGTAAAGTGTGGGATTGTGGACGTCACATATCTGTGATGGTGGTCGTAAACGTTTCGTGATATGTTTAGTGGGTTGAAAATAACATAACAGTATTTTATTTTAAATTCTTCTACTATCTAATAATGTAGTATCGTAAATTTAGGCAGAATGTCGTCGGGTCTTCAATGGCAGGAAGAGGGTCATAAAACATCGAGGCCTGACGAAGACCAGGCCCAAGGGATGAGGGCCATGAGAGAGAAAGTATCCCTGACGAAAACCAGGCCCAAGGGTAGGCTGGGACTTTCGAGAGACACACACAGGATTTGGGGATGAGTGCGGGTGTGTTAGTGACACTTATAAAAGGACATTTTCGTGGAGAACAGACAGACTTTGCGTCGACTGCGAAGAACGAAGAACGTATGAGTTGTGTGAGAATTTCCGACATCGAAGTTACTACTCTATACCCTTTTTTATATATATATTTTTTTAATAAACAAACATTATAAACCACATACTACAATAATATTAAATTTTAATATTTTTGTCATGATTGTATAAAATCCGCTGGCTAATAATGAGGAATTAATTGAAAATTCTGCAAGGCACAGACAGTATCGAAGGATGTTACGTGTGTCTTATGCAAACCACGTTAAAATTATGTTACAATTATTTTATTCAATATCGATTAACCCTCCGTATACCGGGGTCATTCGTGCTGGGGATAAACTCGAGCGACCGTCAGTATATACAATTATATTACGTTATAAGACGAGGCATTTTATTTCGAAATAAGCAAATCGCTATCCCCTTTCCTTCTTCATCCGAACTACAACGAAAGTCGGTCCTGAGCCATCGTCGTATATCGGAAGAAAACTAGTGAAATATCGGTGTGGGTCAGAAATGACTCCGGCATAGGCCTCGAACTCGCAGGAGTCCGAGGGAATCTCTCTGCAATATACGTATACGAACTTGCAAGGGTCAAAATCTAGACAAACTGTCGCTTCAATATTGCAATGAGCAGTTTAGAAGTGGTCAATTGTGTTTCCTAAAAGTCCAATCTACGTCTGTATAGAGCCCAAATTGCGAATTTCTACCTCATCGTGGAGTAATTTGTAATATTCGGCAGAAAATTCGAATTCTGAAGCAAGTATGACGTCACAAGATGGCTGCCGCTGAGAGATTCTCTTAATTTCGAGAGATTTAGTGTTCGTATCGAAGAAAAGACTCTATACAGGCGTAGCAAAGACATGTACAAACACGGTGGTATGCATTTGTAATTAATTACCTACTTATTTAAGACGTAAAATGTCCAGAAAAAAAGGCATAGCGTAACATAGCGTGACAGTCAAGGCCAAATGCCTGCCGGCCCCCTTAAACCCTTGAGTTGTTATACCAAAGACGCAAATATCGACTTACACCACCGTTGCGCTAGACGACTCAGCTGAATGCCCATCCGCAGAGGGTGCATCAAAAATTAATTAAAAAATGACGAGTAGCATGGAGCCACGAAAGAATGATCCCTAAGGTTCCCGGACGTCCCAGAGCCCGTTCTCAGGAAACCGACGTCGTCTCGCATTAACATTTATTTTTCACAGGGGCCACTGTTGGTTTTAATCGCCGGCGCATCTCCGAACCGTTTAAACATCTCTCGGTCTTGAATTTTCGCTCGACTCGCGTTGCTAATGCCAGCGGAAATAATTTAGACGGTCATTATAGGCGGGACAAGCTGTACGAGGATCCATATTGACGGCGAATGAATACACCGGACCCCGGATTCGCAGACGTCTCCTCGCATTAAACCGTTTTAATTACGACGGCGTACACTAAGTGCGTCGATGCCGCTGGCGTTGAGATGCGTCCTCGACACGCGCCTGTGCGGTCATCATGCCAAGTGAAATACCGCCTAAACCCGGCACGGCGCGGCGAAATCCCCTAAACCGTACCCGAGACCACCTGATAGCCGTATCTCCGGAGAATAATGAATCACGATTTGGAGGTCGTTAAGCGCCGCCCGGTTACAGCCCTTTACCTTTAACGGACGCCCGGCGTCCTCCACCCTCGAGGCTCTCCTTTTACTCAGGAAATCGTAAAAGTTCTCATTAAAGCCCGGTTCACCTGGTTTTATCATACGCTCCCGGTGCGCCGTCGAGAAATATTTTCCCGAGGAATTTCTTCTTGAGGGGGTGTTCCCGTTTTCGAGGCCGTTCTTGTACGATCTTTAGACATTTTTTTCGGAGATACTATCAAACCTTTTCCATTGTAATTTTACACACACATTTATTAGTGTTTGGAGCACACGTATGTTTTTTTTTCTTCAAGTAAACATAATCAAAATTACGGGAGAATAATAGAGTATTTAGGGTTTTTATTTATTTTGTATTTAGAGTATTTTTGTTTTTGGTATAGAGTATTTTTATAGGGTATGTTACGATATGAGCATCTTTATAATTTCAATAATCATAAAATAAAAAATTTGCAACCGGTCATTCGACAGGCACTGGTTTAGTATCAATAATTGTGAAATAATAAACCTATTCGGGTAACCATTGAACAATTTTTCGTACAAATATTCCTCGACCGATGGATGGTACCGAAAGAGGATTTCCATGGTCTCTGTAAGCCTGAGTTTACCTTAAGTATTAACCCCGTGAAACGTGTCGAGCTCGTAGCGGGGATTCCCAGCAAAATTTGTCAAATATCCCGGTTATCAATATTTGATCCTCGGAATAAATTTCGAATCCAAAGAATCATTCTCTCTTGTAGGGAATTATTAACGATAAAAATACTCCGTTGAACGTGGTAGAAATCGAGCAAGAATATTCCTGGTGATACTTTATCTCGTTTCTGAGGTATATTTGTTGACCTTTCGTTACATCAGGCAGGCGGGGATTTAAATTCCACGGGGGATTTCACGGTGGTACTTTTACGGCGTCCGAGGCTGTGTCATCGTTGTACGGTGGGCAATCTGTACGAAACAGATTCATGAAGCTTTTAATCCTGTCCGGCCGACCTAACGAACCATTATGACACGCGTTCCTTCCTGTGGAATTCCACGGAAGCAACAATGTGCATTGTTAATGCTTATCACACCCTCTTTCATGTATTCCAGTTTATCCCGGTGATATCGAATAAAGCACCGCGGCGGCGGCACTGGTATTCCGAATATTAAAGAGCCGGCGAGCATCGCCGCGTGTTTTGCGAAAATAATTCTAATATTCATCGTCCAATTCAAACGGTCGCGTAACAGTGCATTTATGCAAACCGACCGGGAGCAATAAAACAACTAAAAACTGCCAGGCGCCACGATGCGAGAACTGCGAAGAATTTTTCATTTGAAAATGCCCGGGTACAAAAATTGTTTCCCAGTCCAAATATGCTCGCTAGAACGATTCAATGCACACACGCGCGCACACACAGATCTTCCATCTTCGGTTTTCATTGAGATATGTAATTTTACTTTTAAATAAATTTCAAACCTTTCCTTGATTAATCGGCACACAATTTGTCGACGGTAAAACCGCAAAATGGAAATGACTGAAAGGAAAATCTGGTAATTCATCGACAGAATATGGTGTCCCCTTTTGATGAACAAGTTCATCTAGAAGAAATGTTGTGCCCGTTATAAATCGGACCTCTCCTATGCGATAACCTAATACAGTGATTTCTCTATATATGTCGCCAAGACCTGGATGTTAAACGTCGCGGAATTATCCCCACTACCGCAGCGTATACCCCACGAGGGCCCACGAAGCTCGAGAGGCCTCGGACTCCGTGGCGTGTAAACATAACACGGCTCGGGTATGTCTCTTGGACGATACACGACACTGGCAAGACCCGTGCTGTTGACATATATCGTGAATTCACTGTAATTCGTTTGAATTCGCGGGGCTGACGAACGCAGATCCATATGTTGCAAAACGGCGTGCAGTTTTCTGGAAGAAATGGCTGACACAGACTCTCCGACTTCGTTGCGACACCATGGTCAAAAAATTTACACGTACAAATTGCGCGTAACACCCCGACCAAATAAATCGCCGGCTGTAGCCATTCCCGTCGCATGTAAATGACATTCCCCGGGAAAGAACGGAATCAACTGTACATTGTTGCGCGCCGGTGCAATCATAAATGAACGAGGAAACAAATTAGGCAATGCCCAGCGCGAGAATGACCGCGGAACATTAACACAATAGCAAGGGAAGCACAGCTCGGCAACTGTTCGCCAATAGCGCACGTAGAAATTGCAATTTTTATCGATCGTCCGGCGTTCCGCGGCTTCGGAAAATCGATTGTGAACAACGCGGTAGCAAAATGTGTCGGGGCATATCGAAATCGGGAAACGTCCACGGCAGACTCACATTAACGGCACTAGGCGTGTCTTTTGAGAAAAACAGGGATAACGATGTCGGAACATAGAATGTGTTCTAGCGATTATTTATTCATACAGCAAAATTCGTATTTCTCTGGGGAGAGAACTTTGTTTGGTCTCTGCGTGGTCTCTCGACGTAAACTTCAACGATGTAGGAACTTATATAATTTATTTACAGTTTTTTCTTGCTCAATTGAGAAATGAAAATCAATTTTGCGATAGTAGGGGACCACCTAAATTTTTAACTCACGCGTGGTCCTTAACAGAATTGTTTGTGTATTTGGCATTATTATATTTATTTAAAATGATCTTTATTAAAATTGAGAGTTTTTTATTAGGTGCGCAAATTCTATGAAAATTAGTACAAAAACGTGAATGGATCAAATGCATTCATAGAACACGGCAGGGTTTAACAGAGTAAAATCTGCATAGATTAAATAATTGAGTCTATTGACGTGAAAAGAGCGCACCAAATTTTTTAAATTAACATTAATTGCAATACTTTTTATAACGATTATACAACGAAAATTCTGAGATCGCTGGTCCTGGAACGATTCAATCTACAGACACGTATATTGCAAAGAAGGATCCAATCGTCCATTTAAGCGTTAAAAGGTAGAAGTTCAGAGCTATTAAAACTGTCAGTACTGAACACAGACGCAACCCTACATCAACAATGTTCCTCATGGTTAGCAATTAGTATGTATGTACTATTAAACTCCGCCGAATTCTCTAATTGCTGGTTGTCGAAAAGAGGTATATAATTGCGGCGATAGGTCAGTCGAAATGATCCCTTGATCACACGATAGTGTCCAGCTAACACGTTCTGAAATCAATTTGAAAAATTCTGTTATTTTCTTGCTGTGTGTTTTACCTTCCGTATTACGTTATAAAAGTTTTCCGAAAGAAACACATATTTTTTTCAATTTAATATAACATTAACAGGAACTATAAGGCTCGAAACTGTTAGGGTAATAAGGGTTGAAATGGTCGATACAAATATTTGTTGAAAGTGGTCAGAAAATGTCCCACCCTTGGTAATTCACGTTCTAGAAACTACATTGGTGGGGCATGAATTAATTTTTGATCTTGAAGACGATATTTGCTGTTATCGAGTCACGCACATATTTATGTATTCGCAGGAAAAACTGGGGTTCTGGAGGCTTAAGGATTAAAAGGTCTTGTTATATTTGCTGTTCTGGGGTTGCACGCACTAACCTCCATTAAAAAAATTTTCCACAGGGAAGGTAGGGGCTCCAGGGGGTTAAGGATCGAGAGATAAAAGATCGAGGATCCAAGGGGGCTGACGGCGGAACGCGTTGCTCTCGGCGGATCGGGGATGAGCGGGGGTGGGTTCGCAGGTCGCTCATTCCCGCGTGGGTAGAGCAACCTTCGGCAGTAGTATCGCGGTGACGAGCAGACGCGGTCGTCTCTTCCTCTCTCGCCGACCTCTGTTCTCTCGGCTCTCTTTCTTCGCCTCGTCGTTTCCCTTCTCTCGGGCCACCCTCGAGTTCTCTCCGACCGACCGTGAGTAAATCGTCACCTCCACCCTCGTCATGCCCTTGTACTCTATCTTTTTCATCGGATTCTGCTCCCTCAGATTCGCGCCCGCCTCGCAGTGATCCACGGTGACAAACCGGCTAGAAAGAAACGCTAAGTGACTCTTCTTCCGAGACCCCGGCTGGTTTCTACGGTGAGTTTCGTTTCCGAAAGTTCGTCTTGTCGCTGGCCATGTGCGGGCAGAGATTGATCGATCGGCTCGCTCGTTCCACGATGATAGAGATTTCTGTTTGGCCAAGTGATCATCCATTTTTCTTCGGTTAACCCTTAGACCGAATCTGTTCTCTTAGTGGCAGTTAATTTGGACGGCTCGTGGCGCGGAGAAATTGTTAATGGGGTTTTTAACGCCTGTGTGGTACTCGGAAGTGTTGTGCTTCGTGAAAATTGCGGGAACTAATTTACCGCGAATTTATTCTGTTTCGTTTTATGAACATGCGTACGGATAAATTTATTCCGTAATTTTTAATGGAGGCAGTTGTATTATGTTGCTAGTTTTTATGCGAGGTGTAAGTGGATTGTCTGGGCTCCTAACGTGAGTAATTTTACTTTGTATTGGCGGTCTGATAGGATTTTATAAAACATTGCGTAACTGTATTATGACCGAGTCCTTCTCGATTATGCTTATTGCTTATTAATTCCCGCGCGCCATTCCGATCAATTTGTTCAATTTATCCGGGAAATAAACCTTCATATTTCATCACACTTTTCGGCACAGAGATATTCGAATTGACTCGATACCAAGAATTTGTACACACAATCCTACGAGTAGTGAACAAGGATTAATCTTTAACAGATTAATTCCGCAGCTGTCGCAGGATTTGTATATGAATAATCCATTCGGGGTCACAAATATTCGTAAATATGAAATAAATCTGAAATATTCGTCGTACGGTGGTTCTATGGCTGCGATTCTGTTTTTACAAAAATTAACGAATAACGAATTAAGGGTGCAACATAAATACATGACGTCTGCTCAGTTAAATAACTCCTTATGCAATTATGACATTTCAAAATTTATGCAACGCGAAGAGAAGTCGTATTAACAAATTATGTTTCTACTTCATTTTAACTGAAAAACAATGTTTAGTCGGCAAAATCTGTTTTCCTCTCGTTTGACATTTTATGAGATAATTTAAAAACGCATCGGTTTGCACAGAGTCTCTCGCAGACCGTTGTACTAAATTAAAATACTGTTAAGTGAATTACTCTGTCGCGATTATTACTTTTATCAGATTTATGAGAGACATGGACAAATATGTCCATGAAAATTGGTGATAATGGTTTCGAATGGCTCTGGATAAAAACGTCTGTATAAAATCGTCTGTATTTTGTATTTTGTAAAGTTCTATCGTAGCTAGAAGTGAGAAGAAATGACTAACGAATTCCTACGAATGGGTACCAAAGAATTTGACATAAAATCGCCTCCTACAGTTAAATCCGTGCACGAAAATTAAATAGCGAGTGTCATATCGATCCAAGAAGCAATTTTGCATATTCTAAATCGTTTAAAAAACAATCTGCAGCCCTCAATAACCAGAACCCACGAGGAAGCTAGAAAAAGATCGGAATAGTAAAAAATTCCGAGTAAAATCGCCTGCTATAAATCGACCTGGAAAAATCGAATGTCGATTGTCAGGCGGAAGCACGAGGCAAATTCCTCTATTCCAGTGGTGACATTGCGCGCCGCAGGGCGCATAAAATGGCGTTGGAATGACGGATTATCCAACGGCGGCTAAAAATCTTCGGAGCGAAACGAAACGCTGGTAATGTTTGATTTCCTCTGCTCGATATTGCTTCCTCGGCTGCTCACCTTGCCGGTCGGCGCGCAAATATTTATAGTACGCTTCGGCGTAGGCCCTCTGATCCGATAGCGGCAAAAGTTCCGCGCGCGAATTAGCCGGCGGCGACGAGGTACGTGGTGTTACGGTCGCGCGACACCGGTCCCCCCGACCCTGTCTATTAACAAGCCTTAAGGACATCGCGTTAAACCGGCCTCATCGAAATTGCAGGATCGGCCGGACGACCTAATGCGATTGCGTTTAATTGGCTGCCGCGGAACCGTGGCCCGGTCCGATTTAACGGCTTTCCGACACGCCATCGTTCGAATCCGTTCTCGCGTAGTTTTGGCAGTCTTCGCTCGATCCATTCAAATCGTATGCAAATCAGACCGATGCAGTTCTCTGTGCAGTCCGTTGTCGTTGCAGGGCCGCAACTGTCGAAGCCCCTGGACATCGCATTTCGCCCTGGGAAGTCGTTTTTAACCGATCAGAATTGCCAAAAATTTCGTATTAATTTTCGGTGGTGCATTTCCGGTGAACTCTCGTTGCGCACCATGACTGGCGAACGATGTCATCCCGTTGCGACCGAAATCGCCGCTGTCCAAGTGCATTCCCCGGAACTGGATGCAATTAGGATGCCCGGGAATTGAATTTGAAAATCTTGCGCAGCATTTCCGCGGCTCAGGGCGAGCCGCATCACGCGGGAATACGTTTCTGTTAGAGCAATTAGTCCCCGCAGCTTGTTTGCCTCGTTAGTTCGCGTGCGACGCGCCGTCCTTGCGGACGAACTATGGCGATCCGGCAGTTTTATTAATCTCCGGCGGTTGCAAAAACTCCGCCTCGAAACGATCGATCATACCTTGTTCTTTTTTTCTTTTTTAATGATTCCGATGGATTTTTCAATGGAAACAATTTGTTGAACGTCCGTCGTTTTAGCCGCGTACGAACCCGACGAGTTTCGTTCGATTGGCAAATACAATTTGAATTTTCGAAGGCGTCATGGTATTTCGAGTGAAACGGGAGCTCTTTTCGGTATTAATATTCACGATGTTTTTTCTGCGCGTGTCACAGTTTCATTCAATAATTACCATTCTCGGGAGCGGGGTCGAGGATTAACATTTTTCGGAGAACGGTGATAGCGTAATGAAAATATTCTTTTTATTAACTGCGCGCCCGTAGCGTTGTCTCGCTGCTTTTGTACGGAGCAAGCCACCGGTTTTATTAATCGTCGCGTGTGGAAATATTCGTAAATTGGACGTTCAATAAAAGTAGATAATTTCCAGACGGTCTAATTACTATTAGCATTCTAATATTTCAGCGTCGTGCAATCCGTGTTACAGTTCCCTCGATTTTTAATATCATATTCTCGCGCAGACCGGCGTAGTATCACCTGCAAATTAATTATCAAGAATGTCTCGCTGTGAACGCACAAGGTATTAAATCCCGGAGTCCTTGAGCTTCTTAAAAAAAAAAAATGAAGCCAACATCGCGAGACTTGCACATTTGAATAATTAGAACAATGGACAACAATATTGAACATGGTTGCAGAATGGACCATTGCAATAGGATTATCAAAAGTCAACGACAGTTTCGCAGCGAGCGAAACAACTGTACAATTCGAATGGCCACCGAGTTACAGATGTTCCTAGACGATGTACTGGAATCATGGTAAGAAAACAGGAACAAGGACTCCGTTGATCTTGTTAGGCGAGGTAGAGAACGATCACGGTGAGACACTCGGAGCAATTAAAACAAGAGAACGCAGTATGCAATTGTTTCCCGATAGTGTACAGTAAAGGGAAGCTCGATCCTCTCTGGGGAACGTCGCGCAGCTGGAAAGAAGCGGAAACAGGTTCGATCGAGGGGAACGCGGCCAATAACAATTACATCCAGGCGAAATTATCGATGACTCGTTATCGCGTTCAGCTTCCTCGCTCTTCCGTGACGATCAATATTTGAATCGTCGCGATACTTATGGGGCTAGATTAGCTCGTAAGGTTTTTTACGCGTCTCCGTCTCTCGCGTTATCGGACCGGCGCACCTTCGCCGGCAGTTTCGCGATCGCCGGAGTTGCTGCGCGAAGATCCCGGTAGAAATGTTGCGAAAACTCGGACGACTTGGACGAATTTCGCTCGAGTTGCCGGGGGAGATACACGGTAACGGGCGGAAATGCAAATAGTCGACGGTTGACTTGCGAAAAGACCAATAATGACATAATTCGCAGCACTTTGCCTAGCCCTCGTTACCATCAGACCGAGACTCTTGTGCGAGAAAAGCTGCCGGCATTCATTTAAAAATATAGAAGCTACCTGCATACACGTTTCCTTCCTTTTTCAACACTAACCCTGCCGGGCTTGAAAAAGTAATCCTCATGCAAAATAAAAATTGTCCGTGCAAAGAGGAGTTACGCGAAAATTGATTTCCCCTTTGAATAATGTTAACGGGTTATGAATATTATTACATTCATCTGATGTTTCTTCAACCTTGTATTTCACTTACCCATGTCTCTCGTGAACGTATGAAATTCGCAGATATCAAATGCAGGCTGAATTTAGTAAATAAAACCTGACAAATTATTTCGAGTTTAAATGAATAAAAAGTGTTTCTTAAATTCTGGGCTGCTGGCGTTTTGGAATATTTACAAATTTGCATCCGCTGTCAAATTTCACACAACCATACGTTCTCGTTATTTCGGCCATTAGTTCGCGAATCAAGTCCCATTTACCAGCAATTTCCCGCAGTGATAATCTCTTATCGCACGGAGAAGTGATCTCTTTCCTGTTTTCTTCGCTGACTGAGTGGCTCCCATTGTGTTTCGCAGTTGAACCAATTGAAAGATTGAGAAAACACGTCGGATTTAACAATGCAGATCGTCTTATTCTCTACTCAGACAGCAACTGATAACCGATTCTTCTATATCGATGAATTCTAAGAATACTCTGCTTGCACTGTTGTTCGGCACAAAGAAAAACGAAGTTCCGCATCTTTTGTTTTGAGAAAACTGTGTTTGTAACCACAGTAACCTAAATCTATGAAAGCAATTCGGTTTCCTCGCTTTTAATAAACATATCAAGTTGTTTCTCTCCGAGTATCGGAGCGAGGAGTGTTTCGCAACGTTTCGCAAAATTCCGTCGCTCGGAAACGAACTGTAGAACATGACGAGACTGTCCAGCGGTTTCTGTCGCGTGCAATTAAATTTCCCAGGGAACGGTGTGCTCTATTTTCAGCGCGATGGTCGGCGCGATCGAGCGGAAACGCGAAACCGGAAAACGACGACCGCCTGTGGCATTAAAACGCCGCGCCGCGCGTCTGGCCACGGCGAGCGTTGAACCTTTTTATTAATAGTCGAACAGTAGGATACGCCGGGGTACATGATCGTCACGAAAAAATTCCGTTTACCTTAGTACGGTTCGGCCTATTCAGCGCAGCTGCTCGTTCACGTTTCTCCGACGACCTCCTTCTTGCCTGCGACTTCGAACTCGCGTATACTTAGCGCGGAAAAAACCTTGGGAGAACCCGGGTCAGATCCTAGATTGGCCATTCTACTTCGTGGCTTATTCTTGCCGAGTTTTCGGCGCCAAGTTAGACTCCCTTCTAAATTGAAGAGTAAATAAACCCGGGGTAGTACAGCGAGGCAAGCGGGTCGATTCGGACTTCCCTCTCAATTGCCCCGTGATATATGGTCTCCCATCTATTCGTCACGAGCGCACACAGAGCCCGCCATAAAACCAAACAAGTCCTCTTCAAACTAACTAACAACGCCACCGTTGGCCTAGGCAGCGCCCGCGATAAGCTATTTCTACGGTTTAACACTTCCAGGCCTGCTCCGCGAGATGCCTTGCCACGGAATTTCGTCGTACGTATTGCGAACGCTCCACGGTGTCGTAATTAACCTCTTCGATATTCATTGAACCGACAGCACCGATTTTTAGGATTTTGATCGGTCTCTCCCCGAGAGACTTTTACGGTTCTCTGGCATTCTGGACGACGTAGATTATATTGCAAACCTGTTTATTATTTTTAGCTATTATTTGTAGCCTGTTTCCGCGATGTTGTACGCCATTTTGTCGACATTGAACATGCAGAAGGCAGTCTGAATTCTACAAGCATCGTAATTCTATTTTCCAGCTACAAAATCTTCATTATCTCAGTCTCAAAAAGGGTGGGACTGATGTGCATCGACATTTTATTTTCTAGCTAAGAATTCTTCATTTTCTCGACTTTGAAACTGATCAAAATTATTTGTGATGTACTCCGAGACGATCTTGTCTCGATTCCATCGTAGGAAAAATAATTTTTTAACGAAGAAACGTGACAACTTTTTGAATAATTAAGAAATCACGTGTAGTTTACTCTTCGATCAAGAAATTAGTTAGCGCAGAGATCAACGATGAGTGTATATCCGACGATTCGGGCACGTTTCGCGGCGCAGACTCTTTGTCGTAGAGTCTATGAGGAGACGTAAACTCCACAACCGACGGTTCGACGACGCTACTCGGTGCGACCTTATGATCCTTTCGGACGATAAGGATGATAATGTATTTAACCCTTTATATAGGGCCGGATATATCCGACATCTATATGAGTGTATATAAGTATCAGGTGTGGCAATGATGAATTCATCTTTTTTCTTTAGAATAATTAATAGAATATTGTATAAATCTTTTCATTTTAAAAATATAAAGAATTCGTGCTATTTTAGAGCAATAATTGTTTTATTAAGCATAGTAATTATTTAAGACTTAGAAGAACGTATATACAAAAACCACGCGCACTGTGCACATTTCTGGCGCATGCTTCCGTTCGGTGACGGCACTTCGGCGGACTGGACTGCCGAAGCGAAAGGGTTAAGAGTGAAAGTTAATGTTGCAACGGAGAAAACGTAACTTTGGCGGCTGGTCCGCGTGGTTGACCAGTTCCGGAGCCTCGACTAGTCTTCACTCCACATCTTCACTCCATGCACTCGAGGTGAGTTGGTGTGGAGTGGGGGTGTTCAGTTGTTGGGGTGGCAACGTCGCTGGATTTCGGCGGGTGAAATCACAGCTGTAGGCCCGATGTTCACCGGCCGGGTACCATAGGATGGTCCCGCGAATGGCACCTTTGTAAGTCCACGTTTTATGACAGTATGGTTGAAGACGCGAGGAAAACTCTAATGGGCAATTAAGAAAGGTTTCAATAAGGCGGCGTTTTCAAAAACAGCCCCAGAGGCCCATGTCATAAAACGCGTTGACCATCTGCACGCCAAATGTTGGGTTGCGCATATTTGTCAGCCGCGAGTAAAACGGTAAAGCTATTGTTCCAAGGATCGGTCCCTGGTCCCACCTTGAAATAGCGGTGCCGCGGATTTTCAAGTGGATCTCCCGTTAACTCGCGGTTGAACAATGACTGTTCAATTAATTAAAGAACCACGTTTCTTGAATTACATAATGCAATCAACTCTTTGCAAGATCTATGAAAACTTTTGCACTCTTCCAATATTTTCCTTAAATTATGATTGTAAACTAAGGTGATCACTTTCATCCAGACTGCGACTCTTCATGCACATATCCAAGAATTTCTAAAATTCAGTAAAACATCGTCAGAAAATAATCCTTTGCGACCATAGCATACACGTACCCTCTTTAGAAGAAAAATATAGTAGCACTAAAAAATTAATCTCATGCATTTTCTTCATAAGTCCTTCTGCCCTTTGAAGGATTAATATCATTTTTATTTCACAAGGAATTTCCCAGATACTGCATGACATTCTTCTCTCATTCGTATTGTCATAAAGAGACCTATAAACGTGGGAAATTAAATGGAAACTCGTTCTCATGTCCCGAATAAATTCTCGAAGCGTTCAATTTTTGACGGATCTATGATGAGGGCTAGCTGAAGAACGACGAGGAAAAGTATAAACTTTACGTGGGCCGAGGAATTAGACAATGATTACGAACAGTCGTTGGGCAAGCATTAAAATCTGATGTCGGGGATGCGTCTGCAGAGAGCCTGAGAAACAATCTACGTTCCACGGTGGAAAAGTTTTGCGTTTACGGGCCATTCTGTGGCCGAAGCCCGGCGGCTTCTGGCAGACTTCTTTTACAGCCGCAAGCATGATTCCAGTCGTAAACCGGATGCCTGTCTTTATGTGCGCACCTGCCTACAACACGCAACAATTGTATTACTGTTTCGGTAGCGAAGTTCGCGATGCAGCAACAGTTTGTCGTTTAAAAACATTCCGGAGACCCTCAAACAAATCGCTGACATAAGGGAAGAACATTATTTTAATGTTGGGCTCAGTGGGGGCTCAGGATAAAATCGGTGTAAGTCTCTGAGCATGAAAAATGAGATAAGGCTTTCAGAGCTTGTAGAAAAATATCAGTTCATATACAAAGGTTTAGGAGAATATATTTATAAATGGATTTTTATGCAAAATAAAAAATTTCTAAGTCTACTGTACGACACAGAAATTCAATAATCTTTCTTCTAATAATTTTAATTATTCACTTGTACAACTTTATATTGGTGTAACAGTGCTCTTCAATTCTTTTATTGTGTTCACAGTTTTCTATTGCACCGATATATTTTTGTTCACGAATGCATACAATCCATAGTCCACAGATAGCATACCTAGCTACAAAAAGAAATAAACCCAACAGCCATGGTTCAAATAAATTGATAAAATTGAAGACCTCTGTACATGAACCAGGCAGATTTATTTTCCAGTAAAATTGTATGTACCTGTCGAGGCTCCACTCGTTTTTATACAATGCTAATTATTTGACATAAGAATCGAACATTTTTTAAAATCACGACTAAATCTGCACTGATTGCTTCCATCGAGTGTTGCTCCGGAAAACTCCAAGATAATTTTAGGGATTGATTTAAATAAAATCGTGCCGTTTCGGCGCAAACGGTAAACGTAAAGTCGGGCAGAGCTACAAACACAATTGAATCCGTCGCAATTAAAAGAGATTAAATCGGAAACGGTGCGCCCGGTGTATTTGTAGAAAAAATTCCCCGTCGGTTCTTGCAGCGCCCGTTAATTTCGCTTTGAGTCATCGCGTCGGCGGACGGGTTGAAAAATTCGACAAAACCCGGGGAGAGCAGATGGTGAACGGCGGCTTTTTTCCACGGGGAATGGTTTCTGCCGGACGGTTTCTCGGACTTTGCCGGACGGTTTTTTCTGGGAAACTTCTTCCCAGAGCCATTAAACCGCTCGTTCTCTCCTCGAACCCGCTTGATCATCGTGTCAGAACTTTCATCTGTTCTTGTTTCGCGGGACATTTAAGTAGTTCGCGCCCTTGTGCTCGCGGGACACGATCACTTTATTCAATTAAATTAACGACGATTAAACGGCCGTGTAATTTCCTAGTCCGTTCTCCCTCTCTTTCTGTCCTCGCTCTCGCGGCTTTCTCTCTCCGTGAGATAAGAACGTTTCGAAATGGTTCCGCGAATAACGTGGACGAACGACGGATAATAAACGCGAAAGCTCTCGCGCGAGATCGAAGATAAAAGTAGCCCCTTCTCTGCGGCTTATTCTTTACTCGAAACTTCGCCCTACTCGCCCGCTCTTTTATTGCTCGGAGCCCCTACAAACACGCGACGCATCATTCCCGATATATGGTACCCGACGAACAGAGGGAACGCAATAACTATTTAACGCAAAGGTACCGCGGAGAATAAAGTCCGCTCGTGAACAGACACTCCGTTATTGAGCGCGGTGATTCTCTCCGGTTCTACGCTGTCCACATGCTTCAGAACTTTGGCATTCCCTACACCAGTCGAGCACATTTTGCAACGGGGCTCTTGGCAAACAGAACATTTTTATTGATGAAGTATATCCGGTCCAAATTCACCTTATTGCCATTTAATTCTCGGGCTCTGCAGTTTTCCTTCGATACAAGGCGATGGCTCGGGACCGGCTTTTGTCGTATTTCGGATAAAGAAGAAGAAGAGGGGGTAGCAATTTTCTTATTTCGAAATAAAAACCGTCGTGTTATATCGGAATAAAATTGTACATATCGACGATCGCTCCAGCTTATCCCCACCACTACGTGTCACCAATGATTCCGACATAGCACACGAAGGGTTAATGCAAAAATGGTATAAGTCAATTTTTGTCTCTTTGGTTTCACATCTTAACCAGTTAGCTGTTTTCGACGAGTGTACTCGTCAATGTAGCTAATTGGTCAATTTTTGCGTCACAATTTAGAGGTCGCAACCGGATTTTGACAAATTTTTTAGTTCACTTTTTCATTCAAGTGAGCGATTTCTCGGCTGCAGAGAACGATGAAAAGGGTTGCAGGGAAGGCAAAGGGTCAAGCCACGTGCCCCGAAGGGTGGGGTCGTCTCAAAGAAACATTTCGTCCGGTACCTGTCAGAGGACTCATAAGCAAGAAGGGCCGAGGTATCAGACCCTTCTCCGGAGAATATTCGATGACTTTTTCTCCTGGCTTGCTATCTGCGTGATTTAGTTACGGTCCCTTGCGAAGGCCACCCTAATACCAGTTCATGGCAGCGTGGTATTTTTTATGGTTCCCTGGGAAAGGGGTTGAGTGTTTTCCCGAGACGGTTCGGGAGAAAAAATTTCAATAAACTTCGAAGCGAGACGAAATCTTCGTGTCTGCGGATTCGCGTTACAGCGGCAGGCGCATAAACGTGGAACTATGAGAAACTATTCGGTCCTCGTAAATCTACGCGAGAGGTTCGTTTCGCCAAAAGCGTCGTTCGTTGGACAAACATGAAATTTCGCAGATGCTCCTGGTTCGTTTAGGCACGGCCGTCGGAAGCGAAACTGCTTCTCGAGCCTTTGAAATCCCGACAATCCCACAGGCCAAGCCCCGTTCACTGCTGAATTTCAGACCAACATGACGCCTTAATTGCTTCGGTTCTAATTGATTCCGGAACGAGCGATTGTTTGAGAATTCGAGGGAATTGCACCGAGAATTGTGACGGGTCGTCCCGAAACGTTTTTCGCCGGTTCATTATAAATGGTTCGTGGCCGGCGCTTCAAATACTGTTCCCGCAAATTATGGGGCCGGTGGTCACTAAATGGTCGAACGAGTTACGCGAAATTTCCAGCGGGAGAGCTGGATTCGCGGACCTCGAAGAGCGTCATATATTTAACCCGCACGAGATCGAACGTTCGGCGTTCCTTCCGGCGTTTAGGGCACGTATCTCATCTCGCGGGGCTTATTCTTAGCCTGTGACCGAAGAGATAGCTTACTGAAACTCTGAAAAAATTCTTATCAAAATGTTTGCACCTAAAACGAACCTAACGGCAAGCCAAACATTGGCCTCCAACATATTTGAGAAGAGACTCAAGGGATAGCTCGTTTTAAAAAATTCTGATAGAATTTTCTGCACTCAATTTGGACCTACTCTGCACCTAGCATGGTCTACCAGAATCTAATACAGCTCTCCAACATAATTAAGAGACATCAATTAGTAATGACACTCTTTCTCTAGCCTAGATACAATCCTTGCTTGCGTCAGATTCAGCACAGAGCTGTTCAAGATCCAATCGACGTAAAGCATAACACAGGCAAGAACTATACCTAATTTGAACCTAACATACCCTGATCTTGACCTGACATGCTCCAAAATCTGCCTCAAGTTGGACCGAGAATTAACAAACTTTCTAAACTGGCTCAATAAAGACTCCCACCAGTCAGATTTGAATTTAATATGCCTAGATGATAGTGTAGGCCTATCTTCGCGATTTTTTTTTTTAGTAAGAACGTTGGGAAACGGTGAACGCGCATTAGTGTGCGATGTTGAGAAAATATGTCATCAAGTCACCGCGTCACTGTATTATTTATAGGCAACGCAACGCAGAAGGTCTATGGAAGTACCTCGCAACAATAGAATTCACTGGCGTTTTCTCCGAGCGTCTGGTTACGTTCCTTGCTCATGGCGTTTCATTCATTTTTTAGTAAGACTATTTTTTCGGCGGAGAAGTCGCGAGGACAGACGCTGAAAATATCAACAGCGAATTCAGCAAGATAAGATAGTAAGAACTGAGAAATTATTGATAGTCTACAGGAAGCAGCCGTAACTTCCTTTCTTGTTCATTCGAAACGTTTCTTTATAACCTGGCTCGTTCACGGAACCTATTCTTACCGGTACACCATTTCTATCTTCCCGAATTACCGTATTTAAACTCTGATTTATACCGTCGAATCTTTGTTCCTTTACACAATGCAATGAAATACGGGGCTCATTTAGTTACGGGCCGTTTTCGTGACTGGAGACCGAATGTACAACGAGCGCTCGGTATATTATTTTCGTTATGTTACGTGCACTTTAGCATTTACCTCCTACGGAATATTGTAACTTGTCTTGTAATTCGCGGTCGCCGTAGAGACTTGACACGAGCTCCTTTTTGGAAACGGAGATTATATGTGCACGTAGGAAATATTTGGCTACAACGAAATTTGATTTAATTAAGACGTAATTAAGACCTAGTCTAGGTCACGAATGCAAAATTATTATTTGCTAATTTTCTGACCGAGATTTATCTAATTCCTGATTTCAACGGAGTAAACAATTTTAAATCCAACATAAATTTATCAGGGATATAAACCTATAAAATACGTCGCATAAAACTGATGACAACCTTGTAGAGATCTCATGCAATACCAATGAAGATACAATGTCGTGCACAAAACATAATCTAGTTCGGACTCAACATAAAGGGCCTAGCCGAATAAGATGGTCAAAACTGCCCTTAGACGTTTTTCAATAATTAATGAACCATTCGAAAGCTGACCAAGAAAAACCCCTCTGAGCCAAATTTCAACCCCCTATCTTGCTCGTGAGGGTAGTTACAGGGTAAATTAGATTTTGAGCTTTTCCGTGCATTTTCCGCACTCTGATGCTTCCGAAAATTCTGAAAAAAATGTGGCATATTTTGGATCCTAAGACAGATTTTTGAGAATTTTTTCAGATTTTTTGGATGCAAACTGTGGTCGTAAAAAATGAAAAACCTCAAAAAAATCGGAAAAATGCAGGTTTCTCAAAAATATGAAAACATGCTATTGAGCTGTTTAGTGCCCCAATAAAGTACCATAACAGGCAGTGTCCTCAATTTTTTTTAGATTTTTTGTTGTGGGAAGTCTCTGTCAAAAACAAGAAAAACCGAATTTTTTCGACGTTTCTGCTATTAGGAGGAAAGTTACACTTGTTGATTTTATCGCAAGTATATATTAAGGCATTTTTAACGTTATTACATTGAAACAAGTAAGTGTTTGACCTCAGAAATATGTTTTAAGAGAAAAATAAATTCTATTTCGTGCGCTATATACCAGAATGTTCGCAACGTTTACAACATCGCCGGTTGGCCGAGCAGTCAAGGTGTCGGACTACGGAGCGGAAACGCTGGGTTCGAATCCCGTCGAGGGTAAAGTTTTTTTTTTCCATACATCCTCTTTATTTTTTCAATTTTTTATTACATGGTTTATTCATGTGATTTTAACAATATTTTTTAAATGTTTTTAAAAAATATTGAGGTAACATTTTTAACTAACTTTTATTTATATTACTCCGATTTGACTTCGAATTTAATGATATTATTTTCTTGGATTAGGTAATAAATTAATATTTATATTATTGTGTTCGTCCACGATTTCCGCCAGATATAGAAATTGCTTGCGAAAATTGGTAAGATTCCGTGAAAAGAATTTTTAAATCTACTTCTGTCATTTCCGGAAAATCCAGAGTATCTACCGAGGATACTGTTTGAAATGGAGTCGTTTTGCAGTTCCAATTATGTCCAATTTCTGGAAAGGTTTCGTTGTCTACTTGTTTGTGTGGAAGCTGGTACTTTTGACCTTGTATACTATACATTGCCTCTACAACCCAATGAATTTTCGTGACTTTTCGGGAATAATTCGACACTTTCGTCGAAAGTTGAGAACGATTACCTTTTAAAGCAGGCATGAGAACTCTAAAACCAAGACCTGTTAAATGAGATGTAACATCTCGAAAACCTCTGTCGACAATACAAAAGTCTCCCCTCTTCATGATGGTTTTCAATCAAGTAACTATAAACGGAAATACATCCTCATGTACGTTACAATAAAGAGGAATGGCTAAGGCTTATTTGTACCTGATACCCCACTTTAAAAATAGTGGTAGTATGTAGCCCTTTTCTTTCAATTGGACAAAAACCAATACTTTGCTGCGTGTTATTTATTCAGAATTCTTCTCATTTCCTCCCTAATTTATGAAGACGCGAGGCTTAGAAACCAGATTAATGAATTTTAATATTAAGAATGTTAGAGGGGACCGTAATGAAGATCATATACAATTAGAGAATCGAGGAAGTGATAGATACTCTAAAACTATATTTACATATATTTTATTCAAAAATGTTTCTTAAATATTTTTAAAACATTAAAAAAATATTTCAAAAATCACATGAATAAACCATGTAATAAAAAATTGAAAAAATAAAGAGGATGTATGGAAAAAAAAAACTTTACCCTCGACGGGATTCGAACCCAGCGTTTCCGCTCCGTAGTCCGACACCTTGACTGCTCGGCCAACCGGCGATGTTGTAAACGTTGCGAACATTCTGGTATATAGCGCACGAAATAGAATTTATTTTTCTCTTAAAACATATTTCTGAGGTCAAACACTTACTTGTTTCAATGTAATAACGTTAAAAATGCCTTAATATATACTTGCGATAAAATCAACAAGTGTAACTTTCCTCCTAATAGCAGAAACGTCGAAAAAATTCGGTTTTTCTTGTTTTTGACAGAGACTTCCCACAACAAAAAATCTAAAAAAAATTGAGGACACTGCCTGTTATGGTACTTTATTGGGGCACTAAACAGCTCAATAGCATGTTTTCATATTTTTGAGAAACCTGCATTTTTCCGATTTTTTTGAGGTTTTTCATTTTTTACGACCACAGTTTGCATCCAAAAAATCTGAAAAAATTCTCAAAAATCTGTCTTAGGATCCAAAATATGCCACATTTTTTTCAGAATTTTCGGAAGCATCAGAGTGCGGAAAATGCACGGAAAAGCTCAAAATCTAATTTACCCTGTAACTACCCTCACGAGCAAGATAGGGGGTTGAAATTTGGCTCAGAGGGGTTTTTCTTGGTCAGCTTTCGAATGGTTCATTAATTATTGAAAAACGTCTAAGGGCAGTTTTGACCATCTTATTCGGCTAGGCCCTTTAAGCTTGTAATCGCAGATCTAGCAGATATGATGACTGGAAAACCCATTGTGTCAGGGTCAGTAGATGATCACTGCAAATCTTCATGCTGATTTCTATTTACATAGACTATTGTATGAAAAACAATAAGGGAGGCATTTCTATTACCAACTCGATTTTTTGTAATAAAAATGAATGAACAATGTTGATTAAATTCTCTGTAATATGTGGTATATGTAATATATTAATGTATACATTTCCCCGTATTTTATACGTTCGCATATTCCAGAAATGTATAAAAATTCACGTTCCACTCAACTGGACTCAACAGAAAGAAGTTCTAATCGAAACCCAACGGGAACAGTTTTAGCCACATCAAACGTAATTAAAACGTTTAAAACCGGGCACAAATTTACGGTTACGTCGGGTCTAACGCAAACTCAACATAGTCCGGCACACACTCTAAATACATAGACGTCGTGATATTATAGTGAGTCTCGCCTCGCCTCGGACGACACCTCACCGAACTTCCCTTGAAAGATTCAAGGTGCTCGTCCTGTGGAACAATGTGCAGCAGCGAAACTCTCGGAAACGATTTAACAAACACTTCGAGGGAGCAAAGGGCGGGGAAAGGTATGCAAATACGGTTGGTATAAAGGGAAAGCGTTCCCCAGGGAAAAATTACGGTGCACGTTCCGTTCCGAACGTGATCGAGAAGTTGCCGAGGGCTTAGACAATGTTGCGCCTCGCTTGGTCGAGCTATAGCTGATGGAAATGCTGAAAACTTTGTGCTATGTATGTTAGACTTCAACTATAACAGGTCAGAACATTACATTATACTGTCTTATTGAACGTCTCGAATAGAAGAACGAGTAAATGAACTTTGTTTTCGAGATAGGTGCATTTCATTGCTCTAAATAAAGTTCCTCTGGCAGGTCTGACCATAGCTGGATATTCTACTTAGTTCAGTAGAATTTTGTAGCTCCGTTCCAAAGGGCTTGAAGGAGGAATATTTTACCCCTGACTGAGAACAATTTTCAGATAGTCTACAAATGAAATAAAAGTCCTCGGATGAGTCTGACCATGACAGGATATTCTACTTGGTGTGGTAAACTGTTGTTGCTCAGTTTCAAAGGGCCTTGAAGGAGGAATATTTTACTCCTATAGATGAAAATCGACTGAGAACAATTTTCAGATAGTCCACAAAGGAAATAAAAGTCCTCGGATGAGTCTGACCATGGCAGGATATTCTACTTGGTGTGGTAAGCTGTTGTTGCTCAGTTTCAAAGGGCTTGAAGGAGGAATATTTTACTATATAGATGAAAATCGACAGAGAACAATTTTCACATAGTCCAGAAATAAAATAAAATTCTACTTGCAAACGAATAATACAGCACGATCTCTGTTAATGTTTAATCACTTTCTAAATAGTCTGCGTCTTTAGGAAACCATTCTGAATTGCATCTTTCGTATAAGAATAAAACGAACTTTAGAGACATCTTAATAATTCGTATAAGAGCGAAACGCCTTGTTTTTTTCACAGTCTCGTGGCTGTGAGTGTTGAAGGGAAATGTGATCGACGCTGAGTAAGACGAGGACAAACGAAATGCCTGACTCGGGTCTGCTGGGATAATACGAGCGCAATGCTCTCGCGTTACCCGCTCGCTCGCGCCTAAGGAAATAAATGATCGTAGCTAATATCCGAGGAAAACTTCGACGGATCCCCTTTTTCCGCGCCGATGAACAGGAATCCTGGCAATAAAAGCTTGCTGGAATTTCCATAAATCGTCTCTGAAAACCGGGGACCTACAATGACACCGTCGATTCTTGGTGATCCTTCGTAGCATTCGGCGAATGTATTTTTCATAATGTGCACGGTGTTATTGTAAGAGAAATGGACAGCTTCGACGTTCTACGAGAAAAGAGCCTTTCGTGGAGGAAGGTTGAATTGCTGCTGGGACACTTTCCGAGCTTTTTTTACTGGCATTCTAAGAGATCGTCGAGAATCTTTTACTACGAACCAGATGATAAGTAACGGGAGTTTTCTGCTAGAGAAATGGTCTTCGGGATTTAACACCACGCGATATTATTTTATGAACGAATGTTCCTGTAAAGAATATAGCCACGCCTTGATAGCATCAGCAGTCCATTTTTTTTTACAGAATTTCAAGACCGTCAGGTTCAATTTAGATCGACGTAGGTCGACGCGTTCTGCGTAACAGAATCAATCTTGTTTAGGGAAAATTAGTTCTTAACTTCGTTCCACCTGTCAGGGCTTGTTCGGAGACTACGTAAATTTTTCTTCGCTGTTGTGAAAGTTGCAGTTGCAATTAGAATCGCGACGAGCGTTCCGAGCGACGATAATTAGAGGAACGCGTCAAAGAGATGCTCGACGGTTCACTTGCTGTGCCACTCATTTTTCATTGGACGATCGGTGACATAACCAGCCGTTACGTTTCGCCGGTAACAACAGTTGAAAGCCGATATTAATGATGGCGAAAATGATAACAAGGATCGAGAGGCTCTGACAGCCAGGACATCTCTGCCGATCGACCGCACGTCGACAACGCTCGCGGAATTGAAAGAGAATCCTCGACGGAATTGATCGACGGATCCCAGCCAACAGGTTCAACCTAGTGTCGGGAGAAGACGTCGGTCCAGTGGAAACACGCCATGAGATCCAGTCAACCGCTCTCTGTTTCCCAGCAGATCGATCTGATATGTGGTAGGAAATTACCCGGTCCCTGGTCAGCACCGATACCAGACTACCGCTGTCAATCCAGACTATTCGACTTGCTCCAAGGCGAATCCGCTCGGCTCAGGAAGCTTTGATCTTTCGGATCCGCGATTTTCACCTAACCCCGAAAATCCGAGCGATCTTGTCAGACGAAAAGCTGACGGAGACTGCTAGATCGATTTGAGCCGGAATTTATTATACGTATCTGGTGAACTGGAAAAGGTACATCTTTTAGGGGAGCTGAAATTTATTAAGCATTTCGAGGTGTCAGCCTGTTAGATTGGAAATGGCACAGCCTTCGTTTGAACTGAAAACAACGACAGGGGTTCAGGCTGTTTCGATCAGACTCGCTGGATCTTGCTCATTCACTTTATCGTTATTTTGATTGTCTTATACATTTGCTTGTGTACGTAAATACTTCATTTGCTGTTAGATCCATTTGTTAGGTCCATTTATTGTTGGAATTAATTGTATCAAACACGACTCAAATAAAAATTTATTTCTTCTTCCATTAATTTCAACAAATTAATATTCCCTTCGTTTCAAACAATTTTTATCATGAATTCATGAAATTCACAGTCTACGTGAAACTCGGTTCTTATGAAATGATTCAGCGTATTGTTGAAATTGAAAAATCCATAACACAGTCCTGTTATTTATTTATGTACTGAATAAACAAATTAAAATTTTAGACAGACAACTTCATCTGTCCGAATACAAAAGAATAAATTTTAGAGAAAATAAAGCTTGCTGCTGTACAAGCCGAACGAACTTCAAGAACCGATTGTTGAATGGACAACCATTTTGCCATTGATTACCAGATATATGTCGAGGCCTTTGTTAGCGAATATTCGCGGGGGAGGACGTCATGTTTGTTCAGATACGCGTCGTATAGGCAGCCGCCGTTCGAAACTTCTGCATCGCGTGGATTGTTTATTTGACTTCGGCTTTCACCGATTGTTCCGACGTCTTCGTGTTCCGTAATGTTTCGAGCAGCCCGTCTTGAGAGGAGAATTAACCGCATTTCCACGAATCCTGACGGATAAGCGTTGATTGGAGTTACGAAGCAGCATCGATCACTCTACAATGGACACGGAACATGTGCGCGGACGTACAACGATTCGAGCTGCATGGACATTGTCTCGATTGTTGCGTTCCTATTATACGTAAAATAAAACTCGAATGATGATGATTCTGGAAGAAAGCTAGACAGAAAATGTAGGAAAAGTGTAGTCGCGCGCGACCCACTACTTTTGAGAAAATAATTAGACGTACGCTCGCGCTCGCGGCAAGTAGAAACAGCATGTAATGATCAGACTCGTTAGCCAACTCTCGCTCGCAGCGATAAAGACTTGGTTTCTGAATCATCATAAAGTGTCGCGAGCATGAAATTGTGGCTTGTGTGACGAAATTCATTACCAGAGTATATGAGCTACCTCATTTTGCATATTTACATAAACATTTCGCGTGAAACTACCACATGCTTCGCTGTACCTTAACCCTCGGACTCCTGCGAGATCTAGGCCTTTGCCAGAGTCATTTCTGACCCGCACCGATATTACCCTGCAGTTTTCTTATTTCGAAATAAAAATCGTACACTTATGAAACATTCTGGAAACGCGCGGTGCTTCACGCAGGTCGCATTCAAGCGACGTTCTACGCAAGTTAACAAGACAATAAGACAGTCTGAGACCCGTCAGCGTGTTCTGTATTTCCGTCTGTCAACGCGCGGCAATATTTCATGCTCGCGAAGGGAGTCGCGCATTTCTCTTGGAGGTCTCGCGTGCTCCTTGTTCTTTTTGCTGGGGCGAGTACACACATAATCAAACCGGCTTCCGGAAACTTGTTCATCGCGATGGATCCCTGTGGAAGTTGGCCGCGCAATTTCCTGGAAAACCAATTTTCATCGGCGCCCCCAACCCACCGTTGGCTTTGTAACAATCTTCTTTTCATCGGCTAGAGTCCATCGTTCTCAGTAGCCGCCACTTGTTTCCACAGTTTCTTCGCGGAACCGTGAGCACAGCTCGCGGCGCAATTTCTTTAATTACGAACGGCGACCGCAACTTCTAAACGGCGCTTTAATTCGGAGACATCGCGCGCACGGCGCGGCGACAGCGAAGTTAAGAGCGATATTAAAATTTCTCGCCTCGCCGACAGCGCCAGTTTAGCCAGCTTAGCGGCGTCCCTTCGCGATGAGAGAGACACGACAGCTGATTAAAGTTATTCTTCGGCATTGCACTGTTACCCGTGCACAGCAAGCTTGCCTTGGGAAATATTCGTAATAGCATCAGCACGTTGTGAATGCTTCAATCATTTTTCGTTCAGGTATTAATTATTTTATTAAGCATTCTCAAAGAATTCTGCTTTGTTTTACTGTAGCTTGAACTGGGATATTTCTTAGAGGGAAAATACAGTTCTCTTGATGATTTTCTGGACTTTTATAATTGGTTAATATTGTTGTTCGGTGGCAAGATTTATTTGGAAAACAGCTGTGGGGCTGGTTGAGATTATTATTCTTTCACTGGCTTCAGCTTTATTTTGGAAAATATTGTGCCAAAGTGAAAACGAAGATATTGGGCGGATGTCAGGTCTTTCCATCCTCCTTTTCGTTTACCGGGATGTGGTTTGCTTCGGAACCTTTTTCCAGATACCCTGAGGCTGACGGGAACCCTCTATAACACTATTGTCTCAGCAATACATCAAATGGAACTTGCTTTGACAGGGATGCACGTATACGTGGTCTTCGCGTGGTACAGTGTGTACCGGGAATCCTTGATCGAGAATAAAAAGGGGTTGGTTACCACAACATTATTATCGACTACCGGAGGATGCTTTGTTTCTTCTAAAATTCGCTATGAAGTTCTATGAAATGCACTGGAAATTGTGCAATTTTCTACTGGTGTGTCTGACCATGATCTACTAACTCTACTTATTTGAAGTGATTATAGTAATTACTGTTTATGCCCGTGGTTGATCCTTGGGTGATCTTTCGGACCTGTGATGTTCTTGCACTGCGAGGTGCCCGCTAATTAACTAGTGCTAGTTCGAAGGACCACCTTCCACTGGTCGGAAGGAAATAAATGAATGGAATGCGAGAATGTATTAAACCAACTATAATTCAACTAAGGATGCGAGAAAGCTGCTAGAAGGAGCCAAATCCCGTCGAGGCTACAAGTGGTATCTAAAGAACTATACTGAGCTAGTTGGGCTTCTAGCGCGATCTGCTTGGGAGAACGCGCGTCACCAGAAATCTAACCTCCGTTCTCCCCACTATTCTAGCTTTTTAACCCTGCTTCGGGGGTTTGGTGGGAGGATCTAGGGGCTGGGTGCTTGAAACAGGCCCAGGGCGCGCCAAGGCCACACACGCTTGGCGACCGAACCCTGGGTTTTTCCAAACATCTGCAAACTATTCAAACTGCAGTTTCAAGCACCCGGATGCGCTGAGCCTAAGGGGCGAAAGGTTTCGAGTGTTTTATGACAAGGGATGCATTGACGGGACCCAGGCACGGACGGTAACATTATTATCTAAGTGGCGATGACAGGCCCATCGCCGTAGCCAAACTACGAAAAGTCACGTACCGGGTCCGCTGGCAAATGTCAAGGCCCCTGCCATAAAACCGTCGCCCAACGCGAGCCCCTACAATTACTAGACTGCGGATTTTTATGCAAAATAAAAATTATCCCCGTCAATTGCAAGAAGCTGGAGCCAAATATGTATTCCATTCTTATTTTAATACTTTCAACAAGTTTAAAATAATAGATTGGTTTAAATTCCACTCATTTTGCTAGTGGTTACATATGTTCAATTGATAAAGATTACTTAGACGATAAAAATTGATTCTAAATAATTTTTACATGTTCCGAAAATTGAATGAAGTCCTCCGATTAATCTGACCGTGACTGGATATAATTTATTTAATCTACCGGAATGTTAACGTCCAGTATCGGACGATTTAAGGACGGAATATTTGACTAGGTTAGTGAAAATTTACTTTAATCAATTTTTATACACTCCGAGGAATTAAATGAAATTCCGGTGGTTGGCCTGACCATGGTTAGATATTCTACCTAGCCGAGTAGAATGTTATTGCTCAAGCTTCAAAGGCTTTGAAGACGAAATTATTTGCCTACCTTGATGAAAATCGACTTCAAAGACCTTTTAAATCTACCTGAAATTAAGCAACGCTTCTCCGATGCGTCCGACCATAAACGGATATTCTACTCGGCGCAGTAGAATTACTTTATCACACAGTTTCAATCTACTGAAGGCGAAATGTCATACTGTCACGTCTGACTATGACTTACGGTTTCTACTTGCTTCGGGAAAACACGGTAATTTTCAAATTCCGATAGTTTTTGCGAACAAAGTTAGTGAAGATCATACTAAAGTTCTCCTCTACACTTCGTTCTCACCGACAGAAGTTTCAACTTAAATGTTTGAAAATGCCTTTTTGCGACTTTACAAAATAAATCTTTCTTTAATACACTGCTCATATAAAAAATCTTTTTTGCCGTTAAAATGTAGTATACAGCCAACAACGATGGAAAAGGACTTTCCTTCAAACATGAGGGAATGAAATTTCATCATGCTCCTCCGGCTGAATTTTTCTAAGAATTACCTCGTTACAGAGCATACTCCGTCGTTGTAGTGCCATACGCCATAATTGCGAAGAAGCTTTCCCCGGTGATCGAATAATCCAGCCGGGTTCACATATCGGGAAATTCAATTTTACGCGGAGGTTGACGTGACCCGCGTCGAGTCTCCCCCTCGATTCCGCGATAAGGAACGCGGCCGCGATATTTTATGCGGGGAATCGATGGGATTTGGGGGAATACCGATTGGTCTGAATTGTAAATACCTCGGCAGGTGGTTTCGCTGACGAAGGTTCATCAAACGAATCAAAAGTCGTCTCGCGAATTTCGTTCGTCTCAAATCAATCCATTCCTTCTGGTTGAATTTACTTTTGTAACCCCGATAGGGTTTCATTGCGAGGCTCCGGGAGACATGATTGTTGTCTGGAATTCCCAGGAAAATGCGAAAATGAAGCAAAAAGGATGGTGGGCCACCCTGTTCGGAAATACTTTTTGTACCCGAAGGCGTTCTTGGATCAGTTACTTGGAACTCACTTGTACGTATCTACTTTTCATAGAAATTTGTGGAAATGATTGCTCTATTTTTATATGGGATAATTGATACAGATCTTACGAAACAAGGATGTTAGTCGAGTGTAAAGAATTGAAGCGATCGAAGTTCATCCGGTCGAACAATCTTACGGCAACAGGAAGTTATGCAATTCACTCTTTTTCTTGGATTTCGTAGGGACGAACCGTGCCGTTTTTACCGGGGATCGTTTCCGGGACCGATCCCACGAGCATACGTGTTTCCGAACCGCAAAAACGATCCGGGATCAATTTAGTTCCCGATGCAAATGGTCCGAGAAATTCGAATTGGAAGCCCATTTACGTTAATGTCAAAGTTCCCGCCTGTACAAGTCGCTGGAACGTCGACGGATGACGGTGTGAGATCGATTCGAATGGTTCTCGCGCCTCCAGTCGCCCGGTAATTAGCGTTCCCGTTTGTATTACCATGTTTAATTACCCGCATGCGACGCCATTATACCCTTCGTTTATATTAATACACAGCCAGACCGTATCGGGTGTCATAAATATCGAAATATCGGCACGCGCTTTCCTCGTGTATGCTACGAATAATACCAAGGTTCGAAACACTGGTTTCGCGCGGCTATAGTGACGTTATCCACGTTGACCTGGCAAAGCGGGGGTAGTTTCCCCGTCAACGGCCAAAAGCAAGTACTCGTTATACCAGCCACCCTCTCAGCGTTTATGCTCGGCACCCTCGCACAGAAATGGCCGCGAGCAGGTTTGTTCCCGATATTTTTCCAAGGATGATCCGCCGACGGGAAACAACCCCTCCGCATCGAGAAACACCCCCTGGCCAGCCATAATTGCGAAAACATTTTTCTCACGATCTTCTGCACTGCCCCAGGGAGCTGCGCCAATGATCTTGCACACCTGCTTCCCCTCTTAGACGCTTCTTCCCGGTCGGTGAACTTTCATTAACTAAGCAATCCCCTAATTAATCTTTGCTGCACGATCTATTCTTTACTACCTTCTTCATTGGGCAATGGAATTTAAACGTTTATATCAGTGTTCTGGTATTGGGACTTTTTAAATTTTATACAGGACAGTCCTTTAGCTGGGAATAAATTTATATTCGTGGGCTGAGCGTTTTTGTTGTGTTCTGTATACTGAACAATAAATGTGTTTGTATGCCAGCATTTTTCGTAATGAGAAATGAAATTCGAAGGATACATTTGGAACGTTTTCGAGATGTGATTTCTTAGATTTAATACAGGGTGGTTCTTTAGTTGGCAATACATTTATATTCGTAGGCTGGGCATTTTTTGCTTTCTTTACACTGAACAATAAAAGTGTTTGCATGAAAGCACTTTTTTAAAATGGGAAATAGAATTCGAAGTATTTATTTGGAACGCTTCGGGGATGTCATACTTTAGATTTACCAGAAGCTTGCTTTTTAGATGACATTACATGTCTTCACAGTAAACAACGAAGGTGTTCCTCCAGAAGACCGTCGTTGAAAAAATTTGTTTCTACTATCGATAAAAGATACCATTCGAATTAGGTACAGCTATCAAAAATTTCCAAAAATCTAAACGAATAAACATCTTCGTGTACAGAGATTTTCACGAAACGCTACACATTTTTCAAACACTTCAGTTAATACAGAGTACGCTCCAATTAATCCAGTTCGGTCAAATATAAATATTGTCGATTTCATTCGATTACGTTTAGCCATCTCTCACAGCATCAATTTATTCGTACTAGTCGTATCTGTATACAATGCAAACATCATACCGAAATGAAACACGATTAATGTTATGGCCTGTATAAAACACGCTCGCAAAATATTTCACTTTTAAGTCGATTAAACCATAAATTGCCCTTTCCAGACTGATTCGAAATGTTAAATGACGCTCCCTACTTTCTGCTCGTCACTGCACAATTATCTCAGGTACAGAATAGACCAGAAGCGACTCATTACAAGCAGATCTAAGTGTTAAATAATGCTGTGCACTTTTTATTCGCCGCTCCACCGCAATTTAAATAATTGAATGCGACTCCGAAGCGAGTAGAGTTCCCGGTTACATCGCGACCCATTAATGTAATTAAAATTCGCAACACGCCGAAGAATCCGCTCGATATGCGAAGGATCTAGCGCCATCCTCTTGGAATTTTTAATTTCTGACCAGAGCAGAAACCACGAGCAGGTCCACGTAAACGTTTCCAGTATCACGGGAACCGGCTAACTTTCTGCCCCGGTGTATGCCAGAATCGAATTTCGCCTAGTTCCGAGTCTTTTTTCCCACCGGGGCGAGGGCTAACACGATTTCCGTTCGTTTCGGGGTTCGAGGTCCGTTGATGATTAGAAAATGGTCGGACGAAATATCCAACCGCCATGGACCGAGGTAGTATCGATTCACGGTAACTGCATGGAACGCTGATTCGATTTACCGGGTATTACTGTTACTCGAGATATCGATTCCACGCTTCGCCTGGTCGCGGGGGAGGAAGGGGCACGAGGAACGCAGTGATTCTAATTAATTCGATCCCTTTCCATTTCTAGCTCCCACGCGGGCCTTTCCTCCTCCCTCTACCCTTTCGCACGGGAAAAAAAACTCTGCGGAACACGAACGTTTCGACGTTGGAGCCACGCGACATTCCTCGGCGTTCCCGTTTTCAGTAATTCTTGAACGACGAGTGGACGCCGGCTCGTTTACTTCTATTTCCCCTATCCTTCGCGTGTTCCGCGTTCGCAACGTTTCGTGAGACTTGTCGCGGACCGCCCGTCAAACAAAATAATCGCGTCACATTGTAGGCACGGCGAAACACAACCCAATTCCGAGGGATGAATATTTTCTTCGGGGATTTACGTCACGCTTCGCGCGTGCGTTATTTACGGAGCCCCGCGGCTCGCTTTGTTTGCAAAAAGTTTGCATTTTCCACCGTAACGCCGCTGTAACGCTTTAAGCAAATGTTTGACGCGGCCCGTCGCTCGACGAACTCGTTCCGCGGCACGCTGCGCCGACGGATTTTATGATAATAACGTGGTAATATAATTTATGGTAATGGTAACACACACATTCGACCTGGAAAAAACGGCGTTATCCCAAACAAAGGTCCCGGAAATTTAATATCATCATGCGATGGCCGATATTATTTTGATGAACATTTTAGGAAGTGTGACTTTAATTAACCCTCGCGCGACGAATTCCGCATGGCCGCGGAGCTGTATCACTCATAATTGCATCGACGAAGTGTACTCGGCAATTTTCTATCAACAGTTTACACAGATTGCGATTTATTTTCCCAATTTGATTGGGAGAGTGGCTTAGAAATGTTTGTTTAGCGATTTTCCGAATAGTCCAGAGAAGTTGAGAGGATTATTTTGTGTTTTTCAAAATTGGATTTGCATGTTCGTTATGCGTGGGAAGCGGGGAAATGGAATTTTCTAACGCGTTTGAACTATGCTCGGTATAACTACTTGCTGGAGGGATAAATAAATAGGAACATTTTCAAGCTTGTTTCTCTGGATCGTGAAGGTCTGTTTTACAAAAATTTTGTCCTGGTTTTAGACACGATCTTCTGCTATGAAATGGGCAATTTGTTTCGTTCTAGTATCAATAACTATGTACTTCGTAAAATAATTTAATTAATCCTTTAACAGCCGATATAACATAAACGTATATATCGGAGAACTATTGTACTTTGTGTGAACGTATCGCAAATTCTGATTGGTCTCCGATATTCTAGGACAGTCTACACTAATTTATAAGTCTTCTATATCATCTGGAAGTCGATACTGTGCCAGCTTGATTTTATGGAACCGCGTAAATCGATATGCTGGAGCCAGAAGTATTGGCCAGAAAGTCAATGCATTTTTCTTTGCATTTGTATTGTTTTTAAAAATGATTATTACAACGAGATAAATACACTACAAGAAGACAGTTCTTTTAAAACTCAAATAATAATTTCAATTTAACTGAGTAGAATTTTATTGTAACCCTTATGACATTCGAGGGGACCTTCAGGATAACCTAATAATAACGTAGAAATGGTACTAGCATTTTAGACTGGTTGGAATTCTTATTTGCAGCAGTAACGTGAACGAAACCGCTCTATTATAGTCCTGCTAATGGAGGACATAATGGGCGATCCGAATAATAATTAACGGAAGCGGGAAATCGCACAAGGATCTCGAGCGCAGCGGCGGCGGCGGCGGCGGCAGCAGTCGCTCAAGCAGTAAAAACCGATATTGGTCAGCCCGGTCGGCCAAACTGTTGACAAAGCCGGCGAGCAAAGAAGCGGGTAAGCCTGTGGCACCGTACAAACGTTTGCAGAACTAACTACGGCTCCTATCGCCCTTATTGCAGTTCTGAAGCAGTCAACTTTCCTGAAAAGCCGCAACGTTGCCGCGCCACTCTTTCACGCATTGTTAGATCGCGGATAGGCTTATTTGCAAGAGTATGACCCCCGGGCGATCAGCGTTTCCTCCGTTCGTGGCAACGACGTTCGTTCACCAAGATAATCTTACGATTAATTACGAGCTAACTTAATACAGTTGGCGATAACGTGGAATTTACAGAACACACCGCGGCATTAATTTCTTTCGGTGTCGCGCACATCTCATAATTCCGATCTAAATTGCATTCCGGATGGATGCCGCGAGGCAATTTGAAAAATGATTGATGACAGGTCACACCGTAATCTAAAAGTGCCACGCGAAAATTCGTGGAATATTTCGAGCACTGGTACGCCGACACCGGCCCGGTTTGAAATTTCGTGATTGATAAATGGCGTTGCACTTTATCTCCGGCGTTCCTCAACTTTCCATCGGCCGCGGTAACTTTCGAGCTCTACGCCCGCGTTTACCTTAACAAACGAGCTCTTAAAAATTCTTGTATAATTTGCGGTTGTGTAAACGAGTGCTCGGAGCGAGCGGAAAGTCATGAACTTGTCCCGTTCGAGAGCCGTTACGGGTACCGTTACTAGACCGGGGAATTAATATTAGTTCGAATATGCCGGAGGATTGACGCGAAAATTATTCGTAGCTCTATCTCAATTTGATCTGGCAGTCTGCAATTATTTACAAGTCCGGCTCCGAGGAGAGATACTTGGCGAGCCGCAGCTGGGGCCATGTGTCCTGCGACTGATTATTTTACCGGTGTCCCAATTAGCGTTCCGGACGCGATCACACGGTGCATTTCGCGCGGGAAAAAGCTCCGGGGTCGTTAAGATCTTTACGACGTTTGCGGCGACTTCGCGTCGTCTTGCGAAACGATTCGACAGAAAGATCATCCTACGATTCCAAACATTTGCGTCCTTCCTCCCGATTTAAATCTCGAAACCATCCGACTCCAAAAGAGCGATTCCTTTGACCCAAAAAATCCCTTCCCTTATCTAAAACAGACATTCCTCTCGGAAAATAAAAATGCTTCGATAAAGAACTTTTAAACAGTATAACGTGTCTCAACATTTACGATCTTCATCTTAATTTAAATTCAGCACTGCCCTGTTCCACAAATTGTATTCTTCCCATGAAATTGGAATTCTCTTCGAGAACAAAAATCACACGCTTCGTTAAAGAGCTCTCTCTGTCTCTCTCTCTTTCTATGATGAGACAGAGAAAAATTATTGCACGACTCTGAATGTATGCTTCCTTTTAATTTAAATTCTGCAGCGATTCGTCGCCTCCAGAAATTGTTTCTATATTTCCGAACACGAACACATCGTAGAAAAATTCACGGTTCGTTACAGGACTTTCTCCAGGGTGTGACGAAGGGAAAGTCATTAAACTGAGCTCTCTTCTAATTTATAGCCCGTGCAGATTCCTCTGCTCCAAAAATTGTTTCTCTCCTTCAGAACAGGAATTCCTTTGCGGGAGGAAGGATTCACGGTTCGTTGAAGGACTCTCCTAAAATTGTGACCGTGTAAGGATCATTCCACGTCTCCGAACGACTTCATTCTTCCTCCTCATTTGAATCCTGCAGCCATCAAAGTCCACACTATCAATTCTTTTTCTACAAAATTGATTTCCCTCGTCTAAAACGCGAATTCTCCATGGGGAACAAAAATTCCGGTTTCGTGGAAATACTTTGAATAAATTGTAACCTAAGAAATGACGTTCTACGACTCCACACGTCTCTATCCCCCTGTCCCTCATTTAAATCCAGCAGCCGTCAAGGTCCAAAGCAGCGACTCCTCTGCTGCGAAAATCCCTGTGCCCGCTCTCCAACAGAAATTCCTCGTCGAGAATAAAATTCACGCTTCGTTATAGGACTTTCTCTGAGTCGTAAACGAGAAAGTCCTTCCGTGCTGCACCTACGAACAGCTTCGTTCGTCTTTTCGTTCGATCGGAACACCCATCACGTTGCCATCATAATTTCCGCCGGCGGAGAATTAATTAATTAATTCGGGCTGCGTTGTTTACGCATCAGGGGTGCAATAACGTCGCGTCAAACGATGTCATTGGCGTGTTAATCACAGCAGTGCCATAGACAACGAAACGCTAAAGATCCGGCGGACTCACCATTTCGATCTCGAAGGCGAATTATTCAATTAACGAAAATCCTATCGCGAAGAGAAAGGACAATAGAGGAACGTGGAAAGAGGACTCGCCAAGGAAACGCGTTCCCCCTATATGTTACGCCGCGGAGCCGCCAATTATCTCGGTTAACTGTCCTCGAATGGATTAACTCGAGAGCCTGGGGGACGGAAAACGCTTCTACGAGTCTGTTTCCGCTAAAGCCCGGTTTTCACGCTCGAAGGCAGCGAAAACTCGTCTGGAATTCAACCAGATAAATTCCACGGGATTCCGGGACCCAAAAATGACACCACTTTTAACCCAGTCGTGTCAGGATCGAATATTAGATTGAGTGATACGATAGGTAATATTTTTTTTTTAGCGACCTAATGAGCCTTCGGCGCATCTCGATACGTAAGGCAAAGACAAAGAAATTGCGACGCTTTGGCATTCATGACGGCGACATTGATAGGCTTGTTATGCATAAATATTCGAGCACGTTCGCGCCCCGTTTTGCCAGCTAGCGTGTACAGGAGCTATGCGGCTTGTCGGAGAATTCAGCTTTCCGTACATCGATCAATCTTTTGTGTTTCCGCTCGCGCCACCCTCTGTATCGCGCGCTCGACGTAATAACTAGTTCGATTCTTATTGTTGTATTTGCACCGGGGCGGTTGATAGTGAAATCTGTGCTCTCGAAATAAACTCGTTCCAGTTTGTCGCCGTTGGAGAGTAACTTGAGCATCGATGGGGAAGCCTGGAAATGCTTTCGCCGAACATATTGAGGTTAATTGAGTACACTGATGTTAGAATTCAATGGAACGTCTCCATCGCAAGTTGTCGATACTCAAACTGGTGTAACTTCGTGAAAAAAAATCGTACAGAAATCTGCCTAGGCTCTTTGTAAAGCATAATCCATCAGCTTTCACAATCTCGAGCTCATTTCATTCATACATTTTTTTTCAAAACACGTAGCAGGCGGAAAAGTAAAGATACCACTTTCCAAAAATGTTACAACTTCAAATCTCCGTACAGAACGTAAACAATTTTTTCCCCGACTGAAATTAAGGTGGAATTATAGTTCGAAGTCTCCGCTTTGCAACCATGTATCAATAGTTGACGTACGATTGTTTTGTGGCCCTTTTATTGCTCTTCGAATGCAGTTCGAGATGCATCACAAGGAGTTCGATTTGTGAAGTCGAAGGTGCCTCCTGGTTTTAAATGCCTACGCGAGGTAAAAATTGTTGTGACAAAAACGAGATCGGTATGCTGAAAGCTGCAGATTCAAGCTTTAAAATGAGCCTAGGTAGATTGTTATACGAGTTTTTTCACGAGGTTACAGTCAATTGAATATTGTCAATTTTTGGACAGGAATAAAATTGAAATTAATTTAAATAAGGAGATTAAATAATTTTTGTGCATGGGTTCATGTATTGAACAAATACATTCAAGGAATCTGTGTAATGTGCACAGCATATTGGTCACGTAAGAATTCTAGAGGTTAAGCAGCTTACTTCCTGGGCCAAATGATGGGTGACTATCTATCATACGAGCTGCTCCGCTATGTCCAACGGAGTTTTCTCTTTCCTGTCTTTCCAACACATCTGTCGACACTCGCAGTAATGCTCTGTCTGATACTTCTTGATGGTCTCAGGAGCCCAGGTGGAACAGCATACGGTTATTCATCCTGAATGATCACATTCAGTATGGCCAATAGAAGTCCCAGTGTATACTACGTCGATACTGAGATTGTTCCATATGTTGTCTCTGAATCCTGAATGGGTTCGCGTGGGTACACTTTATAAATGAAGCATATACCGAGCTTTTAGGAGAACCGTATAAAGAGAGGAGAGAGAGGAAGGGGCTCTCGCTGGAGAGTTCGATCCCAAGAGCCCTTGAATTTCTCTCAGAAACAAAGTTGTGAAATAGCCTTTCTGGGTAGGTAGCCGTTGAAAAGGCCTCCCTGGGCACTCCTGTTTCCTGTATGCTGAACTATGCACGCGGCATCGGTTTCCTGAATGAGCGTGTAGGCGGCCGAAGTTCAATATAGTAACTCATACAGGGAATCGTGAATACGTTCATCGATGCGGGGACCAGGATGTTGTATCCTATAATCCTCACAAAAATGAGAATTTACAGATCAAATGGATTCAGTTCTAATTATTTGAGTTTTTCAGAACTCTACTACACTAAATTCTGAACTAGGATCAAAGGGACCATGAACTCATAAAAAAATACTTCTTCTTCTGAGCGATCAGACCTTTGGTAAATCCAGCTACACACGAAATGACCTCTGTTCTAATCCTTGTATGTTCTTAAAAATACTCGAGTCATTTGGTCCATTTTTGAAAAAGTTACTCCACTTGTGAGAGTGCATGGAGACTATTTCGACTAACTGTGTGCAACATTAAATAAAGCAAACAATTTATAAAATGTGTTGTTAGGAAAAGAGTTTTAGTTTGTTTAATTGAAAACTGTAACTGCTCTATTGTACTCTCCGCAATTACCACACCAAGCTAAGAAAAGTATGATACACATAGAAAAATTACCTATCCAACCCTTTCGATCTGCATCAATTCACTGCTGCAAATGAACCCTGTTCAAGCACCTAGCTCTAGGGCAGTTGCACGCAGTGCAGCACCACTATATTAGGCCTAATCCCGCCGTCTTGTTATCGCGCACTTAGCCTCAATCGTCGGCGATCCTAATGTCTTCCGGTCCGAATTTACGAGGCCGATCATCGGAACACCATCATCCATCCCGGCGACTCGATTCGTGATTGAAACAGAGTTATAAAAGAGTATACACTCTCCGAACCCCTCAGTTATTAAGCGACGCGCGTCCCCCGGTGCTACACGCGGCTCTCGTAAAAATCCTTGGCGGAAATATCGGGGTCGAGGGTCGCGGGAGCACGTGCGCGTTCCTGTAGGATTTCTTTCGATTTTTCGCGACTACGAAATGCCGATTTCCCCGCGAAATTGCGCGTCAGCTTTCGCGGATAGCAGTATCGAGTATCGAGACGTGAAATTGCAACGTGCAGGCCGTTCGTTTCGCCGAACAATGAGCAACGAGAAACTCGGGCTGGGTGATGGACGATATGCAAAAGGTGTATTGCATCGAGCAGTTCGACTATTGCTCTTTAGAACCTGCTCGGCCCAATCGACGCTATTGTGCCGCATAATTTGTACAGAAAAAGCGTCTTCTCCCTCGTACGAAACGATATTATCCCACTCGAGAAAGCGCGGCCATCGATTGTTCCAACAACGCGAGTCTCCCGGAAACGCGTTTTCGTTTAGAGGAATAAATTCGTTGCGAGCGAGACTACTTACCTCGCAGCTGTTCGCGATTCTACGTGTCCTGCAAGCACAAGCCAGCGCTGTCTTCCGCCAGGTCTAGTGAAGAGCACTTTCAAGAACCGTGAGAGAGCCTGTTCCTCTAACGAACGCTGAGGAACTGCTTAAGGGGTTGTTCTCCTTTGCACGAATAAAAACGACGAGTTCTCTATCGCGTTTTCTTAAAGCGTAACGTCTCGGAAATGTCCTTTCAAAATTGTATCGCGGCACAGAGTGGCGAAGTACAGAGTGGCGAAGTTACGGTGATTCCAACAATGCGTTGCTTCCGCCGCGTTACTCCCTTTGGAAGTAAAACCTCCTTGAAGCCACCCATGATTCTGCAATACTAGTCTGTGAAATTTCGTGCACGGTGTGACCTCGTTTAGCTGAACACGTGGGGTACATGTTTTCTTTTCATCGTTCGTGGAACCTAAAACGTACCATTTTATTCTACACCTTTCATGTTTCGTTTTTACATGGCTACAAAAACATAAATTCCAGCAGCCATGTAAATTGACACATTGCAAGAACAATATAAAAATAGAAGGAATATTGAAAATGTTTACATCAAAATTATTATGTATTCTCTTGGAAAATGAATGACCCTATATACAAGTTATCAAGTTGCTTGATATCAATTTATTTGGCTAAACTTTACTTGAGAAGACCAAAATTTTTTAACTATTTTTAGGTAATCCTGTAGATTTTCCGGAGAAAATGGCGAAAATCCAAGTTTCAATGCTAGGAGATCACTAGTTCAAAAGTTATGCGTGTGTAAATATGTGAAAGTTTTAGCGTTTTTGACAGGTAAGGGTGCCGCCATGACGGTATGTAATGACGCTTAACGAGCGGAGCCGCTAGAGGGCACCACAAGCACACGGTAATGCCGATAACGTAGAGCATCAATCTTTAAGAGGAAATATCTTTTCCGCACACACAAATAAGAAAAACTTGAATTTTCAGCATTTTCTCGTAAAAATCTACAGGATTGCAGTAAAAAAAAGTAAACAATTTCTGGTTTCCTGAGATAAAGTTGAGCCATTTATTTTGATATCATAAAATTTAAGTTATATGCGTTCTAATTTAAGGTATCTAATTGTGTGTACTCGGCACTTTAGGATTTTCGAAATAGCTTTGAGTGCAAAGGACTAATTGTTTATAACAAAGAAGTATCTTTATAATCCCAAGAATATTCCAATAAATCTAAATCTATACGCCGACAGCGTATCCAACGGCGTATCACAATCGGTCTGAAAACGTGTCTTCCCCTCTGTCTCGATGCCGGGACTCGACGGATAAATTTGTTAGGCGAACGAGAAGGGCGTAATCGTGTATATTAAAACCCGAACGGAGAAGCCGATCCCGGGAAGCCTGAAAGACTATCTCGCCTAGTAATTTCAGTTAGCCCTTAGCTTAATGCAGTAGATCCTTCCAGAATCCAGCTCGGAGCTACGTTCATCGCCAGACCTAACCGACAATATGACGGATCAGGATGGAAAGTGGTTAGACGACGGCGTCCCGACACTCGCTGTAGCAATTCAGTCGCGGGCGGTCTTGAACGAACGGCTCACCGTTTATCTTTGTAGAACAGTGCCATACTTTCCGCGACCCAGTTCCCCTATCGTTACAATAGACCGCTGTGATCAGTGACCATAGATAAAATGAAATTCGCGCGGGTGGACACGCGTTAACGATTCCCTACCTCGTGGAAAAATATGAGGCTCTGCGAGCGTAACAGATAGCTAGCCACGTATGTAATTACGGGGGACACAGAGGATAACGCATCGTTATTGTCCTCAAAGTTGGCCCGCGCGAGTCACAGCTGCGTTGAAAGAACCACTCCTGTGTTAGGGACTCCATGAAGCTAGCGACTCTTAGGGCGTATCATCTTCATTCTGTGCACTACGGAGTGAGATCTGTTGTGAAAATGACAAAGAAAATCTGCTATAGGTGCTTGCTATTAATTTCTGGTGAAATAAAATTCTGTTTCTCTATTTTAGATATTTAACTATAATTGTACAGGGTGTCAAAAAATTATATGTCACGGCCACCATAGCGTGATTCTACACCTACGATTTGGTGGAAATTGACATAAAAAACTCCCCGCAAAATTGACCTTGACCTTGAAAATCAAGGTCAAAAAAACAAAAATTTTTTTTTATTTTAATCGTGTTCTACTGATCATAAGGATCCACTTTGTGAAAGAAACCATGGGTCGCATCTCAACCGTTCTCTTAAAAAATGATGTTGCATTTCTTATAATTTTTGCAGCTTCTTTATTTGTAAATTTTTTACATCCAGCGCCAATATATAAGTAAATAGCGTACTATCATACAGCGGGTACCATCAGTAAGCTATCTCGTTGGGTATGAAATTATCATAATCATGATACTCCTATTTCCCTAACTACAGAATGAAAGAAAGAAGCTGCAAAAATTATAAGAAATGCAACATCATTTTTTAAGAGAACGGTTGAGATGCGACCCATGGTTTCTTTCACAAAGTTGATCGTTATGATCAGTAGAACACGATTAAACAAAAAATTGTTGTTTTTTGACCTTGATTTTCAAGGTCAAGGTCAATTTTGCGGGAAGTTTTTTATACCAATTTCCACCAAATCGTAGGTGTAGAATCACGCTATGGTGGCCGTGACATATAATTTTTTGGCACGGGGCTCTCTAATTCTTCTTACCGTTTATACCCTGACTAGATCGAAGTATGATCACATCAAATAGACTCTGTCTCCACAGTTCAAAGCTTTTAGAACTCTGCTAGACATTGTGCTACTAAAATTCTCGATGCAAAATGTTCATAGACTCGTAAAAAAATAATTCAAAGCTCTCCTGGTCGGTCAAACTTGAAATGAATCAATCAAAAAATTAATACACTCGTCGAAAACACTCCCAGCCCCTTCTGATCTGTCTGACTTCAAACACATCACTCTACTGCACCACACGAATTCTACTCCATCTAGAAAAATTCTTTAAAAGTCTACTATACGTTCTGCTGCACTATACTACTGTGTTCTATAGTTGAACTCAAATAAAATTCCGTTTCATTAAACGGAATATCTTCCCTTTGCTTCAGTGAAATTATAGACGATAAAGCTAATCGTTGCAGCTGCAAAAGAAATCGTAGCACCAGAGGTGAAAGCACTCGTGGACTCTCGGTTTCCGTAAAATTACATGCGTTTCATGTTTGCGATATCATAGAAGCCGCGATTGTAAAAGAAGTACGATAAAAATGCTGGAGCGGGCTAACGAGGTCACGTGGCTGTTCCGCGTTTTCTTCGCATTTTAACGAGACTCTCTCCTCCCCTCTCTCTCTCTCTCTCGCTCTCTCTCGCCTTGAAAACTTATTGATGACGCCATTGCCCGATACACATCGCGAGCAGCGGAAGTCTCATTAAGTCTGCTCGCGTTGCGCCGAACGCGTCTCCAAGAATGTTTTCTTCGCGTCCTTTCTTAATTCATCGGCCAGATACTCCTTTAATCAATCTCCGAAGAATTCGCCCTGTGACCCCTCCATCCCCGTTCATCAGCTCACGCTTTATTATTTTTCTCATTATAAATCGCTGAATTATTCCCGTAAAATTTGCATCGTATTACACGGTCTATTCAGTGTCGAGTTTGTGATATTTTCTCCGTGAAATTAGAGGACCCTCAGCTGCGGGAGTTCGGCGTGATTCTTTAATTACATATTAATAATGTTCAGAATTTTTTAAAGCCAGCTGCAGTCAAAATTGAACTTTCTGTAAGAAATCATGTACAGACTATCGATTCTCTGCTCTTATGTCGAACTTCGTCAGCAGCCAAGTTAGAAAAAAAATTATCTGCATAAAATTTTTTGCGGATACTGTGGCCAGAAGTGTGCGGACGATGTACGGAAAATTTCAACCCAATCCATGAGGCAGAATTTCAGAAAAGTCGAATTAACTGAACGTATGTAGTAAGAAAAAACGAGAACCAAATTTCAAATCACTACAACTCAGTTAATTCTGCAAACATCCGACTGAAATTGTACAGGCACATTCTCTGAACCCCAATCTTTAAGAAAGTATAAAATAAAATATCCAATGCACATAACGTCATTCGAAGAAAATCGAGCTTGATCCACCAATTGCCAGTGTCTGACCATGGCTGACCTATTCTACTTGCCCTGAGAGCGAAACCCACGTACCAGACAAATTTGCACAATTCTCCCAGGAGGACTGTCTCGTATAATACAATCTGGCTTCAAATACTCCGCTTATTCTTTCAAATCCCGCACGTAGCTGCAAGAGGAACCGGAAAACGCGTAGGTCTGACCGGTTTCGAGTTAATCGCGTTGATCAGCGCTGGGAATCCTGTCGTAAAGGACAATGCAATTTTCCGGGCTCAGTGGGAGCGTAGTTAAAAAATTACTCGGCAATTTTCCGTGATTCCGTGCCATTTGGCCGACACCCTCTGTAACACGGATTTTTTTTTCTAATTCGCAGGACTCGGGGCGAAAGTATTCGCCCGGGAGAATACAAACCAGCTGGCCGACGATCAAAATGTGAATATCTTATTGGACTTGGGGGAACGTGGTGCAGCACGCGAGGGAATACCGGAAATCATGATCAAGTCAGGAACGTCCGTCTCGCCGCTCTCGGCCTCGTGGGCGACGACGTCCTCGACGATCTTGAGGGTAGCGACGTCCAGGATAGCGGCGACATCCAATATCAGTAGCGTTTACGATGATCTAATCAATCAAACCACGCCGAAAAATGAAACTGTAAACGAGGTGAAGTACACGCCGTACGAAGACAGGCCTGAGACCTACATCGTGCCGATCGTCTTTCTCCTGATTCTGTTGATAGGGCTCACAGGAAACGGCGTACTTGCGCTCACTATACTGAGACACAGCAACATGAGGAACGTCCCCAACATTTACGTCTTCTCGCTGGCCCTCGGAGATTTACTGGCACGTGTTCATTCTCTCTCTAACGACCCTTGTTCGCGGGTTAACCCCTTGCACTACGATTTATTTCACGGTTGTTGTGATTAAAGCACTCTTTGGAGCTGGCAATTACCTAGATGGAGGAAATTTATAAATTCTGTACGGCTATATATTCATACAGCCTATATGATAATGTTAGCACAAAATAGAATTTGATTTCGATCTAAGGAAAATTGGTCTGCGGATCTTTAGGATTAAAAATCCTAATCTATAATAGGATAGGATTATTAATTCTAGAATAACCTAGGTCAGAAGAATTGTCCCAGTTTCGAAGCCAAAGTAAGTAAGTTTAAGTGCAAAGGCTTAGCCCTTCCGCGCCCTAAAGATCCTAATAAAATTCTTTTTATTCGATTGCATCGTAAAAGATATGAATGTTTGACCCTTTTCAAAGATTGGTGTCATCCACACGTGACCAATGTGGTAGTTAACGTGTTAATTCGAGACCGGTTTACCTGGTCTCTTTTATTGGCCCCTGTGGATCATGAATCTCTAGTCCAGGGCCACATTTAACCTCCCACGAAAAATTCCCGAAATTCCATTCCACCGGGAAATATTTTACACGCCCTCATTTCACGGACGCTTGACTCGTCGACTGGATATATTCAACAAAATCACGGAAATTTATTTAATTAAACGAAGACTGAGAAGTGTAGATTTATCATGATTGTTCTTTCGAATCTTTACCTCGCACGCTTTAATTAAATTCAGTATACTACGCGCATCAGCAGAAACATTAATTAGCAAATCAATTGTTTCGTTTAAATGTGAACGAGGATACAGTCGATGTTTTAATTATACAGACACAAATACGGTTAAAGAATCCGTACTCTAAGTATTTCAGTTTTTTTTTTGTGTGGAGGTGCAATAAAGTTCATTTCATTTAATGGAATGTGTTTGTGTGCGATGTTCGATGCTCGTGACAAAAATATATTCAATTTAACCTTATCTGATACATAAATTAAGAGAAACAACTGTGAATTAATTCAGGAAATTCTCTGGCAAATAAATAAATAGATATACTTCAAATGCTGAAAAGTGTGTTTATGATGGAGTGGTGACAAATAGAGTGACATTATTCTTTAAAACAAAAATTATCATCTTCAAGCTACCCTAAACATTCTATTTTTAAAAAACCGCCACTAAAATTATCTCTTTGGACAACCTAGAGAATTCAATCACAGCAACTTATTCACTGAAATAAAAATTGAAATCTTAACATGTACAAGGCATGTAAAATACGAATTGTACATATGCCAACCAGATACGATACATCGAATAAAACAGCGTAAAAATTCCTGTTTAAATCGATGCAAAGCATTCTGTCTCTCACGTACATATGAATGACACGGCAGTGTTAATTAGTGGACCTGATATAATGAACGAAACCGATCTTCCGAGAGAGTGAACATTTGAAAGATTAAAGGAAAGATTAAACAAATTAACCCGTACACGATCATTCTCTGACTATGTGTCTGTTCATCGTTACGTCACAGGTGATAATGACATCGGTGCCATTCACCTTCACCATCTACGTACTGGATTCGTGGCCTTTCGGGCCAGAGCTGTGCAAATTCTCCGAGTGTGTCAAGGATATCTCTGTCGGCGTTTCCGTGTTCACGTTGACAGCGCTCTCGGCTGACAGGTTCTTCGCCATCGTCGATCCTATGAGGAAACTTCATGCTACAGGTTCAGGCTTCAATAGTTTCATTATTATACCGACGATAATATCCATCCAAACGACCCGACGGCCTCAGCGACGCGACGTCCTGAATGAGCATACCGGTTTTGACTTGTAGTAAAATTTCCATCACGCTCTAACTTCAATCAGTAATTATCAGCAAAAACTTGAAAGTTAAAATCACTTCGAGACTACTCCTCCCACAAAGCGGTTAAAAGTTTCTTTTAATAGCCTAGGGAACTACGTACTTTGTTATAAACCGTTCGAACTCTTTTGCAGTGGGTTGATTCGATTGTTCATAATCCCGCGAAAATTAATGAAAGTGTTACGCTGTCCCAAAAGTTCCTTTCCCAATCTGCATGCTTAATAGAAAATATGAAAACAGTAAAGTCTTGATCTAAGCCGAACGGAGCTACACGATCATAGTCAATTCACCTATCCGCTATATAGCGGGTCAGGTATATCGGTGTGAACCACTGTTAATTCAATTACAAAACTTCTTTGTTGGACTTTCACCAACTTATTCGTGGCATTTTTCTGATTGAAGTGACACTAAACACGATATAAGTTGAACCGTATTCAGTGGTTTGATACAGGGTATGTAGTGCGCCTTCGACCGCGTACAAGAAAATAGTAGCCCTACACGATCTATGTCATAGCAGGGACCCGAGGATTGGACTTAGATCAAGACCACCTGTTTTGTGTGAACACAAAATCCATGCATTCATCTGTTTGTTAATGTCCCATTATTTCTTAACCCTTTTAGTGCCAGCGGGCCGATCTATCGTTGTGGTGGGCTGACGTGCTGAGGGACTTTTTCTCAGCCTCGTTTGAAGGGCCTCGCTTGTTTATCAAATCGGCCCGTGGCATTCTTCGCATGTACTCCGTAAATTGTCTGGCACTAAAAGGGTTAATAAGTAACTCTTGTTTAACTAGGCATCCTTGAAAACTATCCTCATGAAAATGAACTTTCGGGGCATCCTAGTATCAGGTGTATAAAATAATTCGAGATAATTCGAGCGGCATTGCATTTTATGCTGCTATCATTTTTCACGCTCGAATATAAACGAGAATTGAAAATAAGCAAAGAAAAAAAATCGTTTTATTGATATTTATCATTTACATGGGATTGTAAGCTATAACACTTATTTATTCGAGAATAAAATATAGCCTTTTTCCATCGAACAAAAGCGCAGTATATCAAAAATTGATTTTTTTTGTCCGGTTTTTTTTTTAAACTGTGCGTTAAGGGGTTAATATAAGGTTACAATTAATTGATTGGGCTACGAATTAATTTGTATAAAATTTTATGATATACTGAATTTACGGTGTGTTAATTTAGAAATACTGCACAATGATACGACGGAGAAAGAATGCGAGAGAAGTAGAGTTTTGTTAATTTGACTAAGAAACATCGGCTGGATTTCCAGTTAAATGGAAACCAGATTCGCGAGGTTCATAGCGGTAGTCCAGAGCTTATTCGCATAGGGACGACCCAGAGATTTCTCTTTCCCGCAAAACCCGTTTGGATACCGTGATCCCAGGAAAAGATTCGCGAAACGTAACAATAAAGAACGAGATACGGAGCAAAACCGTGACCAACAGATTATCTTTTTTGCCGTTTTAGGTACAGGAAGGAGAGCAACGCGGTTTACCGTGATCGTCGCCGCGTTGATTTGGCTGTTGGCCATTATCTGCGCCATTCCCGCTTCCTTCTCCCAAATCAGAACGTTCCGGGTGAACAAGGACGTGAGCTTTCACGTAAGTTTGAACACCGGTGTCCCCAGGGAAATCGGTTTACTGCCCGAGTTCTTACGACGCTGTGCTGCATACGGATATTGCCCCGCGATTATGTTTGTTTTTCCTGGCAAGAAGCTGCGATATCAATATCTACCAAACTAAAGGCATTCGGAATCGATGTCCTGCTTTCTGGACTGGAAAGATACTCTCAGAGATATCAATTCCCTAACCAGCCATCGTTTTTTGTTCCTTTCAAATACAGTGCCAAAGTTAAAGAAGCATCGAAAATTGACGATATTTAAACCGCTATAACTTCGCGAAAAAAAAAATTGTGCAGCAATCATTCTCCGCTCATTTTGAAGCATAAAGCATTTTCTATCACTGCCCTGAGTCCGTATTTCTCAGAAAAATTTCAACGTCGCGTGGAGAATTAAAAACTGATGAAAGAAATTAAATTCACTTTCACTGGCGATCGAAAATTGCCGATATTCAATTTGCAGTAACATCGTGAGAAAAATCGTACAAGAATCTACCTGAGCTCATGTTAAAGTTTAAAGAATCTGCTTCCAGAGCCATCTGTTCGTTTTTTCCAAAAAAATGTTTACTTCGTGAAGGGAATTAAAAACTGGAAATACCTTTGACTTCACAAATCTGCTTCACAAAGTGCAATAGAATGGCAAAAAAATCATATGTTAAATTTTGATACGACGTTGTAAAGAGTAGACTTCAAACAAAAATCCAGCGGTAATTTCAATAAGGAAAAAAGTTTTTTACGTTTCGTACAGAGCTTTGAAGTGTGGACACTTTTAAACAGTGGTATCTTTACTTTTCAACGGAAATTCATTGCTCCTATAATTTCACACACAGAGTCTTTTAAATTAGTATCTTCGGTATTAGGTATTAAATCAAGAATATCACTATTATTTTAAAATTCATTTCCTACCACTGCTTTTGATTGTAAATATTAATTTCGATCGATCGCATTATTTCGAATTCAAAATCCAGGTTCAATATTTGCTAAGCTGGTACAAGAAATGAAGTGCTCGAACAAATATTTAAAAAATGTAATTTATGCTCTGCCACTGTCGGTTTCAACTAGCTAAAATCTCGAGCGGTAGATCGCATTTTATTCATATCAATTTTATTCATTATCAATCGCATATTTTCGAGTATATTATGCATTTATAACAAAAATGAGTGGGTAGAATTTACTACAGGAGAACAATTACAATAATTTGAAAAAATGGAATGTATATCTGACTCCTATCTCTTGCGATCAATGCACAAAATTTTTGCTTCGCATAAAAATCCGTTGTTCAGTATTCATAAAATAAAAATCGTCTTCTTGAAGGTCTGCTACCCATTTCCAAGCGAATTCGGCACGAGCTACCCGAAAACGGTCCTGATCTGCCGCTTTGTCATCTACTACGCAGTCCCACTGACAATAATCGCAGTGTTCTACATTCTGATGGCTCGGCACCTGATGATCAGCACGAAGAACATTCCGGGAGAGATGCAAGGTCAGGTGAGTGGAGACGAGGCAGCAATTTCTTCCAATAAACTCCGCCTCAGGACTCTGACATACTCTTCTCGTGATGCGAAAGGTCCCATGCTTATTGATTCCCAGCCGAGGACTCACAGGACCTCGAGAACAGGCTGGTGATTTATTAGAAACGCGAATACAGCAGCCCACCGAGGGCAGACGTTCCGCGATAATTCGGCGCGAAAGTTTCGGGCGGCAGTCGCGCAGAAAGAATCACAACTCTGCCGGAGACCCTGGGGTGGCCTGTTATTCTTAACGAAGTTATGGTCAATACTTTACTTAGCAGAAATTTTCCGTGTAGTCCTTCTACCATCGAACTGTTTAGAATTTCTCAATAAATTGGTCGACAGCAATTTGTAATTCAGTAAAGAGATAATATGACAACTTCCTGTGAAATTATTATTTGAAAAAAAATTGGTAATTATACAGAAAACGGTACACCTCACCGATGTTGATAAAATTTCAATATGTTGGAAAACTCAACATTCTGAACAACTTTTTCCTATACATGTAACCGTGTACTGAGCCATAGTTTCGGAGATATTCGCGAAAAACTGCAGCTACTACTATATTGAATTTTGATTCCCATAACCAGTCAGCTGTGTTGAATCAAGCAATGACGGATATGGTCGTCATGATACAAAATACTCCCATTTCTCCATGACGGATATAGTCGTCAAACACAGCTGACTGATTAACATGTTTATATTATTATAAATTGAACCTGTTCATTACTGGGTTAAACTTCATCTTGGCTACCCAAAAACTTTTTACTTTTTACTATATAATCCTGCACACCTTTACGTGAAAGTGCCAAAAATCGAATCTTTAAGGCGAGGAATTCAGTGGTTCAAAAGTTATACCTGCTTAAGGAACAGGATCATGTAGTAAAAATGTTAAAAATTTTTGGGTTGACAAGGTGAAGATAAACCCATTACTGTTATAAGTGCATAAAATCCGCGGTGCGCATGAAATTAGTACGATGTACAGACGTCGTCCCTAAACGATTAATAGGCTTCTAGTAGGTAAAGTGTTAACTGGCACCGGTGTGCTGGGTCTGCTTCCAGTTAAGGCAAGTGAAGGCACGGAAAAAGGTCGCGAAGATGGTGATGGCGTTCGTGATAGTGTTCGCCGTCTGCTTCTTCCCTCAGCACGTGTTCATGCTGTGGTTCTACATCCACCCGTCCGCCCAGGATGACTATAACCTGTTCTGGCATTGCTTTCGGATCCTCGGGTTCTGTCTGGCGTTCATCAACAGCTGCATCAACCCGGTTGCACTCTACTGCGTCAGCGGAACGTTCAGGAAATACTTCGACAGGTGAAAGGTTCTCTCTCTCTCTCTCTCTCCCTCTCTCTTTCTCCCTCTCCCTCTCTGTATGTGTATCCTCCCTTTTTGGATACCCTGACGATTGAAAACTGTTCGAACGAAAAACCCGAAGCTCTTCTCCCCTGTACATCGGACGAAATTTTTTTTGAGAACGCTATGATTCACGAAGAATTATTAACACTTTCTACGATCTATCTCTCCAGATTTATTGCCGTACGATATTTCTAATGAAATTATTGGCGTTTAAAGTCCACAATTTTCCCAGAATGGGAAAAGTGTTTAAATAATTTTTGTATGCGCTGTAGGTGGTGATATAAAATTCAAAAGACGCGATCGTTCACTAATATTTAGCCACTTAGCTGTGTAGCTCAATTTTTAAAGTCAGGCAGAAAAATTTCCAAATCGTCAACGTCGTGTATCGCGGGCATACCCCGCGGTAGTGGTGATAATTTAGCGACGTTTATCATCCGGTCCTTGGCGACATGTATAGAGGTAAATCACTGTATTTTGTCGGTCACACTGATCACACTTCAATTTCTTTGTTCGTCTTTTTTATTTCGTTCTTGACTTAAAATATTCGAAACGACCAAGAATGACGAGAATATGTTTTCGCAAAAATTTCAAAACAAGTGATGAATCATTAGTTTTCTTCCACGACGAACATACTCGTTACATACAGCAAAGAGGTCAAAGAAATTGCTTCTGGAAATAAAATAGCTTATGGAAATTTCGTTCGTTGCGAATATTCGCGAACACGCGACCGCTGCCGACAGCGAAGTATCGCGTGTCCGCTAAAAAAGTTGGCAGCGATTTGACACCTGGCAGATAACTGTACAACCGCGACCCATTTTTCTCCAATAAAAAACATCATCGGGAATAACCGGGGCGTTGGTTTTATTGCGGGGCGTGATGCAACGACATTGCAATTAATTTGCAACATATTCGCCCCGGCGGCTATCATCGGCTAGGCGGTACAGGGGCGGGGAGGGGGGGATGTACAACGCGATTCGAGGATTCGCAGAATTGCATGCGAGTTGGCGGCGCGATTGAACACTCGTTGGTAAGCTGCCATCAACGGACCGCTGAATACACGTCGAGCACTCTTCCGCGATACTTGCAGGTCGGTTGTTTCCGGATTAAAATTTCAAATGACGAAACGGCGCATCGCAATTTACAGGGACGATCGCATTTTCGAGCATCGATTCTATTTGCCGGCGGTACTCGACGTAGATAATTCCTTTATTGAATAAACAAAATCGGGCATGATCGCGCGCATTGTACCGCCGCGACGTGTGAAATACAGGGAAACGGTTTAATGGAGATTCAACCGAGCTTTTGTCCTACTTTCAAGTCCTCCTGGCCAGAAGGAATAAATTTCTCTTTTAATCCATGCTTTTGTTAAACAGTGTAGTGAGCTCCCGGGCTTTCAGAGCCCTATTCCGGAGCCCAGAGTGTTACATACAGTTTTAATTGAAACAGTATGTACAGAGTTTTAGTTTGCACTTTCCTGAACGAATTTCGATCCCATTCAGCTTTAAATTCGATTCGATGCGGAAGGAATAACAAATCTGGTGTGGATTATTATGCAAATGCCAGTTCTCGGGAATGGATTACGGAGGCAATCGAAATAAAATCGCAGAAAAACTTTGCTTCATCAGTGCAGAGATTCGGTATATTAATATTAATGTCGAAATCCCATTACTTCTTGCACGATTAATTGCTTTAAGTATACAACCTGTAAAAAATAAATGTAAGACGTTGATGCACCTTTTGTCCTAAATGGACTTCGAGTTATGCAGTTATGACGAAAATGAATAAAACCCAAAACTGCAAAGACATTCAGCGGGCACACTAAATTTTCAATTTTTGTAAAATTAATGATGTTCAAACTGCTATAATTTCGGATAGAAAAATCGTACTTCAATAAATCTGAGCTCATTCTAAAGCTTGAGGCCTCTACTTTTCGATTCCATAATTCATGTTTCCCTAGAAAAATTTTGCATTATATGGGAGGTGAAAATCTCGGGACATGTTCTACTCTGAAAATGATACAAATTCAAACATCCGTAAAAACATTAATAACTTTTTTTTGTGGAACGAATCCTCCGTAGATTTGAAGACGGAAGCCTCCCCTTCTAAATAAGATCTCAAAACTTGATGTACGATTTTTTTTCACTGTTTTATGGAAGAAAAACCCTAAGAAGCTACCCTAAGGAGTAATAAAGGTGGTGCAGCTTTCATTCAAAGTTGATTAGATCGACAAAAAAAAAATCAAGTTTTGAGGTCCCGCTGTAAAGAGGAAGCTTCAATCTTCAAATCCGTGGAAGATTCATTCACAAGAACAAAATATTCGATGATTTTGGCGACGTTACAATTTAGTAGCATTTTCGGGAGACTTTTCACTGTAAGGAATTCGCTTCTGTCAAAAGATTTTCGTTTTGCATGAAGATTGGCAAGTCTGACTGTGCGAGTGGAGTGCAGTGTTTGAAATGCAACGAATTTCGGATGCACAGGTACCTTTTGTGCTGCTTGCCAGGCCGGATCCGTCGTCGACAGCGTCGCTCGTCGGACCTGAGCTCTCGGGGTCGAGGTCAGAGTTTCTCGATGATAAGCTCGAGGAGATACATGGGCGACTCGCGGCGAGGACAGCGCAACACGATGCACAAGTCCATTCTGGGTAGCGACGTTAAGGCCAACCTGCCGATCAAGGAGCAGGAGACAACGATCACGTTCACCGGCTGTCCGAACGGCGCGGACGAGGGTCTGAGAAGTCATCGAGATTCAGCGACGGAGTAGTAAATTAGAGCCGGGTCTCGTTCACCGAAGTGACCAGAAACTGAATAATTCAGCAATCAACTTGTTCGCTCGGCCCTGCACAGTGTTCCTTAAAAAGACAAATACACGGACGCGCGTGGTGACAACCGCGGTGCCGAGGACCACAGTGACGATCGTAACTTTGACAACGATCACGGTGGAAAATGTGTCGGACGATCTGGTTAACGTCGGACGTTCCTTGTGCTCTTAGATGGCTATCAGCGCGCCGTTTATCAGTGTGCCGTTTGTGGCTGTTCGAGAACCCGAGAAACAAGGCAGTTTGTAAATTGCGTCTTGATACGGTTACCGTGAAATCGGAGACCGGTTCGTGTAGGAGGAGCGCCGATTTTCTGAATAAAACTCGGATACCTAATCCCCGGTTGACTTTCTCTTGCGTATCTCCCACACAACTCTACCCGCTAACTTTCTCCCCTTATTCTATTACGAGCGGTGCCACGGGTCGGAGCAGGATCGATGACCCGGTGAAAGAAGTTCTGTCGCTGGTAATTCAATTCCGACGCTAATACTTCTCTCGCCGCACGACCCGATCCCTTTTTGCTATTGCGGCGCTGCTGGGTTGGTAGCTCGGTGTGAGTGAATGCGCGTCCCCACTGAATCGACCTTGCCTTATTGCCGTGTACCTTCAGGAGGCCCTCGAACGAAACGTATGAAAGAATCTACCACTAAATACTGACTATTCCAGCCGCTAAACCACGTGGGAAAAGACACGAGGTCGGAGCAAATAGAAAAAGTGGAGAGAAATTATCAGAGAGGGTTGGGAAGGGCGGATCTTTGTTCAGAATAAAAATGTTCGGCAAAACTGTGAGAAGCAGGGATATAAAAATTGATTTCACTCATTAACACGTTCACCGTGGGAAACCACGGAACCGAAAGAATTTAATTAACGTAACTGAAATCAGAAAGACAACATTTTTGGTGATGGGTAGCGGCTTCGCTCGTTAAGCGACGCGTGACAATCACTATACACCAACATGGCGGCGCCCTTACTTGTCAAAATCATCACGCGTAACATTTGAACCAGCGATCCCCTAGGATTAAAACTTGGATTTTCGGCATTTTCTCGCCAAAATCTACAGGATTGAATAAAAAAAAGTTAAAAATTTCTGGTTTCCTGAGGTAAAGTTTAACCCTGGAATTATTCTCTGAAACAATACGGTTTGCAGGATCGGTAGGATCTAGTCGAAATACAGAATCTACTAGAGCAGAAGTATACACTGAAACAAACTGTTTACTGAACCTAAAAGAACAATAGAATTTAGACCTAAAGAATCAATTGGAGCAATAGCATTTACAGAAACAATAAGATCCATTAGAGCTTCAGCTCGAGCTTGAGAAATAACTGCAACAAGGCTATGCAAGAGCTAAAACGTCCACTAGAGCCAAGCGGTCTACTAGTGGAATTGAATTCGCTGAGACAATGGGATTCACTGAATGAATAGAGTCCAGTAGAGCTGAAAGATTTGCTGGAGACAATGGTACAGGACAAATAAAAGGTTCGCTAGAGTAATAGGGTACATTAGACTTACAAGATACAAGATATAGTGTGCTAGAGTTGTTGCTTTCACTGAAATAACAAAATCAGGCAAATTTAAAGGGTCGTAAAAATCTATGACAATAAACTGCTGCTAATTTCCACTAAAATGGAAAAATCAATTGAATCTATATAGATTCAAGATCTATATAGATCTATATAGAATCACATAGGACATTTACCTAACCAATGACAGAAATGCTTAAAGACAAATCTAAACCAGTAGAGTCTAGTAAGCCTGCATTTTCCATTGCAATGTTAGAATCCGATTTGAACGGTCAGCGAAAGCATCGGTATCGTCCGTGCAGTTGCCTGGACAAAAAGCACAATCGCACGGGGCACGAGTACGAGTCATAAATCTTTGATCACGCGGTCTACAGCCCTCTGTCGAATGCAGATGGTGCGACAGTCCCCATCTGCTTTCGGTTTCGCCACGGTCCATCGCTGAAGTAATATAAGAGTCGGTCGATCAGAGAACCGCGTCACGCCCGAAGTAGGCGGAAGAACGATCGCCGAGGACGGATTTAGTGTCATTTTGAGAACGCGCGGTATAAATCCAACTTCACGGGGCAAACGCGGAAAGTCGAGCAGAGCCGAGTGCTCCCCGGACAGAAAAGAATCGTTACCGCGGGGATTTCACGGCCGCCGTACGCTCGTAACGAGGATCGAGCTCTCGAGCGTCACTCCTCAGTCGACTTCTGACCTTCCCGACGCGTAACCGCTTTCCGGTTATACGACCGTCTTGGGAGCCAAGCGGCGGATATGTTTGCCAGACATGTATTCGAACGACTACGACGACGGCGCGCTTATGAATTCCTATATTAGATGGAGCAAAAGGTAGATGTCACTTTCGCTTTATCCCCGCTGCTTCTCTCCCCCTCCGATTGTTTCCATCGTAGCTGTCCCAGAAGGAGCAGGACGGTGAATAAAATCCCCTTTGCCGCAGACTCGCGAAACTACATCAACGAACCCTGCGAATTTATCGGGAGAACGAGCTGATGCATCGGACCGATGAGGAAGGTCCGTGATAATCGACTAATTTCACTGTTCCGTGTCACTCTTAGGTTAAACTGCGGATACGAAATTTCACGGATATCTTGATATGATCCACTCGTTCGTCAAATTCTTTCCAATTGAGTTTATGAAATAAAATACAGAGGAATTTATTACTGAATAAAATTATTAAGAAAGAGAAATAGGCGATCATATAGCTATTTTATCTTTCAATTCGTGCAGACAATTTTTATTTTACGTAATACCTCTTGCATGTGCGAAAGAATTGACAGTTAATAGGTACGTAAAATTAGCAATTTAATTCCATGCAAGCCCAAAAACGAGAAAAGTTAAAAATTCCGAATAGTCCTAATTTTTTGGACGGAGACTGTACATAATAAAGAAATAGTAAGCGGTTTATTATTCAACTTAACAGTATGCCTTCATTTCCAATAGTTCTTTCAATGTTTCTCACCCAGTGATATTGCGTTATTAACACTTCGACTGCCAAACTAGAAAAAAAATTTTTTAATTAAATGTATGATATTGAGTAGTCCTCCAACTTTCTTGCATTTTACAGTTCCTAATCAAATTTGGTACAATGAATATATTAACGTAAAAATTCATTTTAAAACCCGGACAAACAATTCCGTCACCCACATATGGGTGACATGGCAGTCAACGTGTTAAGAAAATGTAAACGTAAAAATGCTCGAAAGGTGATTAATTGGTTTGGCCCACGAGCAGCTCATTCATCAAGAACTTCAAAGCATAGTTGAACTCAGAGGTAGCGCGTCGAACTTCGTTCTAAATCGCGTGGAATCCGCAGTTTGGCGATCAGCGCGCAATTAATCAACTTTGAGTGGGGCGATTCGATGGCATAGCATCCCCCATTAATTGTTGCGCGGGAAACGGTAATTCGAGGTACCGCTACCCAACCCCGACAATTAATTTTCGTTGTTATTCGAAAGCTCTCGGGTCAGATTTTGCGCGTCACAGACCGGTCGCGGTTCCCCCGGAAGGAACGGATTCTGGGGATGCCGGACCGCGTCATCTTGCTTAATAACAGAAAGTCTTGGTAACTGTTTAATCTTCGAGCAGACAAACGATCTCGACAGAGAGCGAGACGGTGAAGGCTGGCGAGGAATTCTGCGCGAGATGCAGGGGCGAAGAGGACGAAAACGCTGCGAGGTTCCCGCACATACAGGATCTCTGTCCTGCCGACAGAAGAAGGATCGCGCAGCTGGTTAAGCAGTTGATTAAGTAAATTCCCTGCTGGCTCACCTCGCGCCACCAACGCTGTTCCGTCGACCCGTAAATTTTTCCCTAAGGGCTCTCAACACACGGAATTTTTACTTAATATTCAGCAAACCGACGCGAGAATTTATTTTCACCTTCTCAGCAATCCACCCAGTAAAACCACTTTCGAAGATTCGCGATCATCACGCTTTTACTATAAGTTCTCCTGGAGAACCGCTTTTCAGAAGTAATTGCAATTAGGTTTTTCAGCTTCATCGAAGCAGTAGAGGTTACTCGATTTTATTTGTACGATCAACCCTTTGAGGTTCAATTCTCTTTGACTGAGCCAGCCTCTGTGGTTCAATTAACCCTTTCGCCTATAATATCGTGTGAGAGACGTGATACCTCGATCGGGATGAACGTAATCAACACGTGTCACAGACACGTGGTAAACACATGTATTTACATTACAATCTTGATCTAAGCCGAACGGAACTACACGATCTTAGTTCGCCTATCCCCTCCACTCTGAGCATGCCCCGCGAGGGGCGAAAGAGCTCGAGCAGCCTCGGTCGCAGAGTAGTGTAAACATGCCGCGTAATCCGATACCGGGTTGAGTATATCGGTGTGAACCACTACTAATCCAACTACAAAACTTCTGCGTATGTCATTATTTTTTTTTTTGTGTGGGACTTTCGCCAAATTATTTGTAACATTTTTCTGATTCAAATGACACTAAACACGACATAATTTGAACTGTATTTAGCGGTTTAATTGACGGTATGTAGTGCGCCTTAGGTCGACGCGGTCTCAAGAAAATAATAGCACCTACACGATCTATGTCACAGCACGGACCCGAGGATTGCACTTAGATTAAGACTTTGCTGTACATACATATCGGAAGACTATGCGAATTGCACAACTTCAAACGCTCAGCCAAACCGTGAAATGGCACTCGATGTGTGACCGACCTTGTTGTTGTTTATGACACGCGCCATCGGAACTTAAATCGTAAGGCAAGGGGTTAACGATGTAGTTGGTTCGCTGGGTAGCTTTGTTAGCTTCGAGAAGATCGTACTGGAAAAGTGAAAGAGGTGTATCGATAGTTCCCAAAAATGTATTGTCTTAGAAAAATAGCACGACTGAATTTCCTTAGATTTTGTACAATTTTTATCTGACGCGGTCGTCTCTGTAATTTCAGTAATAGTAAAATAAAGAATCCGAAACCGTTTGATCGGCGGCGGTAGGAGGTTCAGTCTTATGGAAGTAAAATATTATCAGCTCATAAGAGAAAACGTGTTGGGGTGTGATTAATCGTGGACCACAACGTAGAAGCCTAATCATGATGCTGTCAACGCAGCCAGCTGCGGCGCGAAGGGAGCGTTTCGACCACCATGTTTCACCTTGGTCCTTTTCCGAAACTCGGATAATTTCTCGGAAGTTGTTCTCCTATTGGAACGTTCCTCATGTACCGTTTAATTCGTCGGATTAGTTACATTTTCTCTGGCCGGTGACATTTATCACGTAGAACACGACCGTGTGTTCGGGCAACAGCTATTAAAACTTCGACAGGGCAATTTGTCGGGGTCCCTGGGTGCTCCGTCGTCCGTGACGTTAACGATTCCCATTGGCTGGCTCTGTCAAAGGATTAGCCGAGATTATTCTTCGACCATCTGCATATCAACGTTTCGGTGGCACGATTTCGATTAAGATAATCGCGGCTGGCTGTTCCACGGGCCAACGAAGTAATGGAAATAAAATATTGCTGGATCTCAGGATCTGGATCTGAAAGGCCCCGGAAGCCGGAACTGTGCCCCCGGAAACTCCGTCGCGAAACAGAATGGTCGATGAAGTTTCTTGAAGGCGCAACCGGAAGAAAATAAATTGAATTGCGCGAAATTGCCCGCAACTTTCGTCGTCGTTCGGCCACCTCTTTCACGTTCTCGCAAACCTCGTTTCGCGAATGTACCCCCGCGAAAGAGCTTACCCCTTTTCATCGCAGATCCACCAAGGAGTCCCGCGATTTCAAGTCCGAGCTGGTCGTCAGCGAGTCGGAGAAAGAGGCCATGAGAACTCAGTACCAGAAGTCGTTGGACCGGCGAGAGGCCGAGGTGAAACAGCTCGAGTTCCAAGTAATTCCGCTCCCTTCAAATACTGCATTAAACCCACAATGAAACTGGGACAAAAATTTCGAAAAGAAAAGCTTGACAACCCAGTCGCGGCGCTAGACTTGGTCGAAGTCAAATTTAAAATTGTTTGTCTTGCTTCCCTTTCCGAGGAAGTTCTTTCTCACTCTTACTGGTAGTTAGATTTAATTTTTTCTAGAACAAGAAGACATTCAGTAAAAGATCGCTCAGTAAAAGATTTCTTAGTGTACAGAATAAAAATACAGTTCGTTCCTGTTGATGCAAAATTTTCTTTAGATTGTATCAATTACGATTCAATTTTAGCGAATTCGAGTCCTGGCTTTCAATTGTTGCAAGTTGAATTATTTGATAATGTTCGGAGCTCGAGATCAATTTTTTTACCTTCATCGGAAGATTCTTTAAAATAACAATAAAATAATAATACAATCGTTCCTTGTTAATACTAGAATTACTGGATCATCCACAATGACTGGTTTGAGATTCACACCTCCACTCAATAATTATCGAAATTGTAAAGCTGCTTTGCAATATTTTGTTAATTAATAAAATTCGAACGATGCAAACGATGGCTCGTAGTTCTGCGGAACTTTGTTGTTGCTCCCCCGAAGTAAATTGAGTTTCTTTGATTCCCCCTCTTACCAATGTAATATGAAAGTTTGTAATCGAACTCTTCCATTACTTTATCAATATAAATTCTCGGTTTGTTGCTCTAAAAAGTTTTCTTTACAAAAAAAAAGAAGATACTATCATCCTTCGGATTCCAATTTCATTTAGACGTGTCGATATTTCTATTTGAAACTATTTCCAAGTAAACCCTCAATTTCTCTTTGCAAATAAAATACTGTAATCCCTCGAATCCCAGTTTCGTTTAAACGTGTCAATAGTTTCATTTGAAACTATTTCAGTAAACCCTTTTTACAAATAGAATGCTGTAATCCTTCGAAACCCCGTTTCCGCTTTGGAGTGTCTCCATTTGTGAAACTGTTTTAGTAAACTCACAAAATTGTCTTTATGATCGAAGAATTATTCTTCCAATCTTAATTTAATTTGATATTATCCATATTTTTCTAGAAACTCGTTTAGTGAGACCTCAAATTTATCTTTGTGACGAAGAATTGCCATTTTTCGAATCCTAATTTATTTTTGAAGTGTCTTTGTTTTGTAACTATTGTAATATGCCCACGAATTTTTGTTTGAAAACGAAGTATTGTTTTGCTTATAAATTAACTTTCAATTGAAGCTGTGTATATTTTTAAAAGCATTCTGATACAGTGGGAAAAATGCACAATGTTAAAAGTGTATGATATTGTTAGGAGGTAATATTTTTGCTGCGAAAGGTATCAAACTATTTCTTTTCTCCCTGCGCGAAAATCGATGAAAGAGGATCGGGATTAGATAAATTGGATCATAATACCGTGTTCGTCGTTCCAATTAGCTGAACGAAGCCCGTGCGGAGACCAACGAGTTGAAGACTCGAGTTTCGCGGATGCTGGAGCTGTTAACACGACAGATCGCAGCTCAGGAAAAACAATTCCTCGGTCTAACGGAGACCGTGAGAGACCTGGTGCGAGAAAAGTCGCGACTCCAGGACACGCTCGAGCAGAAACAAATGGAATCTGACGCTATCAGAATTAATTTTCAAAGGACAAAGGAGCTGCTTGAAACGGAACGGCTAGAACGGTCCGAGAACAGTGCGGGAAAGGTTCACAGAGCTTGTCAAACCGAGGAAGTTGAGATAGTAACGTAAGTGTACATTATTAACCGAGAAAACGGTCCTTCGAGCGTGATATTTTTTGTGGATTCGACGCATGAGATATATTAAGTCGGTTTCTATGGTGGGAGCGTAAAGCGAACGGTGATTGCCTTCGTTACAGTAGCTTTTCCTGAGAAAAATGTTTCTTTTAAATCGAGTACATATTAGTCCAGCGAATGAAATTACGGTTCTGGGTGCTTAACAGTTTTTCTTTGCGGTGAACGGGTGTAGGTGACGCGATCGCGGAACTTTCTGGGGAGTCCTTTGTGGATTTTATGCAATTGTACGCTGCATAAAAGTCTGATTAATTTTTAACCTTGTTTCCAACTGAAGAAGATTTCTGTACAATATTTAATCCACCTCTGATATTTGAAAAATATTTAATATAATTTTCTCGGGCATTTAATTCTAGAATTCCAATTTATGTAGGTTTAGAAGTTCATTCGCGAATAATCGATTGAGACCATTCTCATCGGTTTTGTATTTTCACGATCCTCAGGTCGTGCAAGGGGAGTTCACGCGAAGAATCCAATAAGGAATCTGTTTCGAGAGGGTCGCAGAATTTGAGGATTAAGAGCAAAGAGGATCTAGAAGAGCTCTCCACCGACGGAACGCTGCTAAGAGAGCTGTTCTTCAGGAAACCGAGCATCGAAGAAAACGGGACTTTGGATATCATCCCGGTTCTGTCCGAGTTTCAGCCGTGTGCACAGATGAAACGTTCCAGCTCTCTTCTATTTATTTAACGAATCCGGTTTTGTAAACGTGAAATCGTTTTGTAACCTTATGTGATTGATATTTCATTAAATTATTATTTTCCAATTGTGTGATAATTTATTTGAGCATTAATTGCGTATACGCCTGAACGTCAATAGGTCGATACGCGTATTAATTGGAAATGTGAAATTTGCGAACAAATATTCTGTATATGTGACCTTGAGGAAAAGTATTGTAATTCTCGTAGCGGCAAAATGCTCAAACTGGTGGACGAACGTTACCGACAGACGAGAATTCCCGGAATACGGTGTCACGTCCGGCGGTTCGCCGATAAACGCCTAAACAAGGACCATTAGTATTATCACACGGGAAAACAAAATAAGATCGAAATATGCGTGACAACCCGACGCGGTTAAAAATACTCCGACTTATCTTCCTGCAAGACACGCAGATGAAGACCAGATTACAGATTAGACGCAAAAGAGGAAAGTATCAAATTACGCCGAACCATAAGAAAAGACGACGATTTCATCTTGGCAACACGCAGCTGACGAAGCAAGAAACATCGGGAAGATCGGGAAGCAGAAACGCCTAAATCAGCACTTCAAGAAAACAAAGGACCGCCCACACTATAAAAAGGAAACCAGCTCTTCAATTCGGGTTCATTCAGTTCAAAATCAGTGCTACTACTCAGTTCCATTAACAGACCTTTGTACCACACACGCGTCGCGCCGACAGTAAGATAGTTTCGCCGAATTTCGAAACCCCGTTGCGTGAAGTGTCCGCGTGTGCCCCAGCGACCAGCGGCCACAACCAGCGAGCGCCCCTTTCAACCCCACAACCAAGACTTGCGAGCGCCTACCAACGACTCGGTAATTTAAACGTACTATTAAGCGAACTGTTTATAAGTGCTCTAGCTTATGCGCTACGAGAATTCATCCTTGTATAATCTGATTCAGAACTAAACTCAAAATAAACCAAACCTTTGCCGTTTTTTATATAAAATTTCGGGTACAATTTATTTGACCAGCCCTCAATCTCCCGAACCAAAGCCGGTGAATGCAGGTAGGTTCTAAACTGCGCCTTATCCCCGGAAAACTATAAACAGCCCCATCTGGGACGTAACAACGGCAATAGCACAGACGAGATATAGGAATAGACCTAACACACCGACGAGATATATATCTCGTCGGTGCCTAACACCTTATTGGACTTGGTGTATATAGGAATCTGTAGTACCGTCACTTTAAAATGGCAACGATTTTAGCGTCCTCTACGCTTTGAGAACGGTGAATTCGAGAACAAGATTCATTGCGACTCAGGTTCGACTGGTCAAACTTCTACAGCGTTGCCAAGTCTAAAGTACGCAACGTTGTCAGATTATGAGTTTTCAATACATCCGAAAATCATCGGAGTGCGCGATCACGAAAAGGCTTTCTTCTGCCCGTTTGCCGTAAAGAGAAAGAAATTGGAAAGAAATCTCCTTACGTTAACAACATTACACTAGCTTATACTGAACTTAATTGCTTTCCATTTAACCCTTTGACTACGGCAGACTTGGATACGCACCGGCCGTACCTGCCTCGGGGTGAGGCAGGGTTCGGCATGTTTTTGGCATGTTTCGCGCATGTTTCCAGCGTGATACAGAATATACAGAATATGTAGTGATACATGAGATACAGAATCTAATTTTTTAGTAAAGATAGATGATAGAACTAAAGGTACAGAATAACTTTTGAACCATGAATAAATGTGCACTGATAAATTTATTGTCTCTGCTTGTTTAATGATTATGAAGAATATAAGAATAAGATTATAAGATTATAAGAATTCCTCTTACCAATGATGCTGTCGAATACCCTCTTGGCTATCTTACCACCTAATCTTTTTAGTAAAAATGGCTAATAGTACTCGAGATACAGAACAACTTTTAAAACATGTCTTGAGCATGTCTTAAAGCATGTCAAAGTAACTTTTATGCAGTATTATTCGAAGTATACAAGATACTCGCTTCTCATTAAGATTTCTCATTAAGATTATTCGGTATTTCATATCGTGAGACACGAAACAGTATAATCAGAGAGGAATGAGAGTGCTCACGCCCGGGTTTTCGGCGTTCCCGATATAGTGCTGACATCTGCTCAGCCTTAGCATGGCACAGAACCGGTCAGTCTTTCCTAGAACAGAACCGGTCAGTCTTTTAGCATGGCACAGAACCGGTCAGTCTTTTAGCATAAAACTGAACGCACATTATTTTTTTAACCAGGATTAGAACGTACAGCTTAATTGTTGTATATGAAATATGTAACTAACATGTAAATCTTGTGTACAAAATCTCTAATTAATATAAATTAAGAATAATATTAATTGTAATGATACGTATTTTATTTTTTTTTCCAAGTTTGTAGTTGCAAACTTTAGTTGTAAAAAATGGAAAATCCGGAAAAATTCGAACAAATACAGATCTCATATCGAAGTTTAAAAGCGACCATTGTCATCAACACTATCTTAAATTTTTTCATATATATAGCTACTGTTATTATTAATGAAAAAAAAATTTCTTTCATGAATAAATATTTTTTCCACCTCAGCACCATAAGATTTTTACTAGATGACTTTAAAAACACATTAGAACTATTTTTAAATAATTTTACTCGAAAACATTCTAGTTTACTCTTTATTTCACCGTTCTACTAATTTTTTATGGGCTGCATTGCAGCTCTGTTTAACACCCCTTTACAACCCAATACCATGGTACCATCCATATTCAAGGAAGAACAATTTTTTGCGACGATCATTGAAAAAATAAAAGTGTTTCCTTCATTTCAGTCCTTTAGTGCGTTGGTGACGTAGCGCCCAGCACACCTACCTGTGTTCTGTGTCACATCTGGAGTTTTATGGTACGCTAACAATCCCTATTGAGTCGCAAGCCAGACCATACAAACGAATGCATCCACAACTTCCAGAGACCTGCCTCCAAAACTAATTAAAGGAAGGCTAGACATGCAGTGTGTACTAAACTCCTCAAAAGAGGTGGATTCCAGTCGCTCGTGTCATAAACCGCATTCGATACTTCATCGACAGGGTGATCTTACATATTTCTGTAACAGTTCCTGAACACATTATCATTCATCTGAAACTGCTTTGTACGACATTACACACGCCACATAATTTTTATTTTCTAATTTTGTCAAAGTAGTATATATAACAGAATCATACAAGTGTCTACAATTACTTGAAATCCAAAATACAGAGCGTTTCTTCCTCTGCGACTGTAAAAAAAGGACTTTAAAAGGATGTTTAAATAACAGGTGGGCTGTCCTTCCAAAAGGCACCTGTGGCCAGAGTTGGGCATTATTTAGATAAAAAATTATTTAAATAACAATTCGAATAAAAGATACTTTATCTTTATTCGTTATTCAAAGGTTCGAATAAAAAAAGTATCTTTATTCGACGAGTATCAGATAAATAATTTTATTCGACGAGAATTTATCCGACGAATAAAGATAATTTTTTTTATTCGAAACGGATTTATTCGAACTTCGAATAATTTTTTCATCTTTTATCTATATCTTTTATTCGAAGGCTTCGAATAAATCTTCGAATAACTTTTGCCGAGCGCCGAGCATCAAAGACTCAGCGAAGACAGACGACATACAATGTAAGCGGATGGAGAATCGCGCACGAATGAAAGTTTAAACTTTTAGATTTTTCAACATATCCTCAAAAAATTGTGACGAGCGAATGGAGGGGATTTTCCTGATGAAAATGAGATCAAATTCGAGTGTAATCGAACAAGTTTCACTGATACGTAATGGTACGATAAAAATTACAATCTCATTAAAGACAGTCCAAATGATGTCGTGTTTGGACTCATTTCGATCGGAACAAGCTCTACAACTCATTCGTCTTAAAATATTGTTCTGATTAAAAACATACAACCATAAATTGCCAATAATGCGCGATTCTCCATCCGTTTACATTGTATACCGTTTGGGAGTCGCTGGGTCTTCGACGTTCAGCGCTCGTCGGTCCTCGTCAGCCGTCGTCGCCGTTTATTCGTCGAGCTGGCAAAAGTTATCCGAAGATTTATTCGAAGCCTTCGAATAAATCTACGGATAAAAATGCTAAATACAGTCCAATTTGTACCGTGTTTAGTGTCATTTTAATCAGAAGAATGCCACGAATTAGTTGGCGCAAGTCCCATAAAAAAATAATGAGAAATAAAGAAGTTTTGCAATTGGATTGGCAGTTGTTTCACACCGATATCTCGCGACTCTACGAGCTCGGAACTTCAAAGACCAACGACCGACCAACAACCTACAATGTAAGCAGATGGAGAATCCAGCATTATTGGCAATTTATGCTTTTATGTTTTTAATCAGAACAATATTGTTAAGACGAATGAGTTGTAGAGCTTGTTCCGATCAAAATGAGTGCAAACACGACATCATTTGGACTGTCTTTAATGAGATTGTAATTTTTATCGTAACATTACGTATCAGTGAAACTTGTTCGATTACACTCGAATTTGACCTCATTTTCATCAGGAAAATCACCTCCATTCGCTCGTCACAATTTCATGAGGATATATTGAAAAATCTAAAAGTTTAAACTTTCATACGTGCGCGATTCTCCATTCGCTTACATTGTATGTCGTCCGTCCTTGCTGGGTCTTTGAAGCTCGGCGCTCGGCAAAAGTTATTCGAAGATTTATTCGAAGCCTTCGAATAAAAGATACAGATAAAAGATGAAAAAATTATTCGAAGTTCGAATAAATCCGCTTCGAATAGAAAAAATTATCTTTATTCGTCGGATAAATTCTCGACGAATAAAATTATTTATCCGATACTCGTCCAATAAAGATGCTTTTTTTTATTCGAACCTTCAAATAACAAATAAAGATAAAGTATCTTTTATTCAAATTTTCATTTAAATAATTTTTTATCCCAAATAATGCCCATCTCTGCGAGGGCCGTTAGCACCGTGAAAGATTTACTTAATATTTAATTGAATTTAATAATTACAAAGAGTGTATCATGAACAAAGTGCATGCACTTGGAACTGTTACAGAAATATGTAAGATCACCCTTTCGATGAAGTATCGAATGAGGTTTATAACACGAGCGACTGGAATCCGCCTCTTTTGAGGAGTTTAGTACACACTGCATGTCTAGCCTTCCTTTAATTAGTTTTGGAGGCAGGTCTCTGGAAGTTGTGGATGCATTCGTTTGTATGGTCTGGCTTGCGACTCAATAGCGATTGTTAGCGTACCATAAAACTCCAGATGGGACACAGAACACAGGTAGGTGTTCTGGGCGCTAAGTCACAAACGCACTAAAGTACTGCATTGTGGAAACTATTTTGTTTTTTCAATGATCGTCGCAAAAAATTGTTCTTCCTTGAATATGGATGGTACTATGGTATCGAGTTGTAAATTAGTGTTAAACAGAGCTGCAATGCAGCCCATAAAAAATTAGTAGAACGGTGAAATAAAGAGTAAACTAGAATGTTTTCGACTAAAATTATTTAAAAATAGTTCTAATATGTTTTTAAAGTCATCTAGTAAAAATCTTATGGTGCTGAGGTGGAAAAAATATTTATTCATGAAAGAAAATTTTTTTCAATTAATAATAACAGTAGCTAAATATATGAAAAAATTTAAGATAGTGTTGATCACAATAGCTCATTATTAGATTAATATTCAGGTTGGTCGCTTTTAAACTTCGATATGAGATCTGTATTTGTTCGAATTTTTCCGGATTTTCCATTTTTTACAACTAAAGTTTGCAACTACAAACTTGGAAAAAAAATAAAATACGTATCATTACAATTAATATTATTCTTAATTTATATTAATTAGAGATTTTGTACACAAGATTTACATGTTAGTTACATATTTCATATACAACAATTAAGCTGTACGTTCTAATCCTGGTTAAAAAAATAATGTGCGTTCAGTTTTATGCTAAAAGACTGACCGGTTCTGTCCCAGGAAAGACTGACCGGTTCTGTGCCATGCTAAAAGACTGACCGGTTCTGTTCTAGGAAAGACTGACCGGTTCTGTGCCATGCTAAGGCTGAGCAGATGTCAGCACTATATCGGGAACGCCGAAAACCCGGGCGTGAGCACTCTCATTCCTCTCTGTTGATAGTACTCGGGACACGGAGTAACTTTTAAAATATGTCTTGATCATGTTTTAACACATATGAAAGTAACTTTTATACATAATTATTGGGAGTATACAAGATACTTGATTCTCACTAATATTTCCGATTCATGAATTATGTTGTGTGTGCTGTGATCTAGTTCACCAGTTGGTTGTTCTATCTGGGTAGAGTCGGTATTTCATATCGTGCGACACGAAACAGCATAAGATGAGATGACTGGACTTTCCTACTCCTACATCGCTGTGATATTAGTTCCACAATATTAGTTCCGACCGATACGGTAGGATGTGACACAGAAATGGCAAGGGGACGTGAGACAAATAAATACATTGGATGTTTGACCTCCTCCTGTACTTCGTCTGTGCCTGTGGGGATCCTAAGTCTGAGGGCCGCCTGGCTGCCTTGGTGACTCTGTGTAACCACACACACACATAGAAGAAACCCATATACGTGTACGAAACTACAAGGGCCACGGGGGCTCAAACTGCAATATTGCAATGAGCAATTCAGAAGTGGTCAATTTTGTTTCCTAAAAGGCCAATCTAGGACTATATGGTCTCCAAAATGCTTATTTGTACGTTATCGTGGACTAATTTGTAATATTCGGCGGCATACTGCCTGTCACGAGGCGTCTAAAACTGCACCTCGCGATTCCGACATTTTTCACTACTAGCGCCACTGTCACTGTCAGGCAGTGTGTCGTGTGTCGTGTGTGTGTTGAATAGGCATTTTAGTGACCGTATAGTCCTAGATTGGACTTTTAGGAAACCAAATTGACCACTTCTGAATTACTCATTGCGATATTGAAGCGTCAGTTTGAGCCCCCGTGAACCGTTACAAGTTTCGTATACGTATATGTGTGGTTACACAGAGTCATCAAGGTGGTGTTTTATCACAGATGACGCCAGTAGCGTTTGTCTACTAGTTTGAATGTTTTGCCGCTACAAGAAATGCGCTAAATACATATTCTAAAGTGTAGTAAAAATTTAATTTGAGCCCTTGAAAATTCAAAAATTCCTATGGGTATACATTCTAAATTCATCGCGTCGAATTTTCTTACAATCGTGTCAATTTTGTCCGAGCTCCCATTGGATTTCACGATTCTTTGATTTGAAATAATTAAATAATGCCTGAAATTCCAAACAAATAGTTTATCTATTTAAATACTCAAAAATCAGGATATGTCTCTTTCTCGTATGTAACACTTCAATACATTTCTAGTTTTCTGACGGAAATATTTCTCGTACTTTGAAAGTTTGACTTCCTGCTATATTAAGAATAAAATACCTACCTTATGTCATTACGATCTGCATAATCGTTCGTTTCCGTCGCAGAATAAATTCTATTCCATTCTACGATTAGAATCAGAAACCATCGATTTTATTTGTTCCAAAAGAAAGAAGAAAACAATACAAGTGCTTCCGTAAAAAGTGCTTCGCGGTTGAAGGACGAATTCGTCCATGAGTAACAGGATCATTCACTAGGATAGCCTGTCGTATTTATTCATACACCGGGCCCGTTAACGCCGGCGGGGGTTAATTACAAATAACGTTATCGACATTTCCTGGCCAGTGAATCCGAGTATTTTCGCAAATATCAATAATGTAACGTGTCACAGTCGCAGTTTGCATAGCCATCTTTCATTGAGCATAATGGGCGCTTGTCTAGCGATCGTGCTGTGTGTCTATTATTACCAGCGGGCCTGTCCACCATTGTACGATATCGAATTTTCTGACAGTGTTAATTATAGACTGTCAGCGTTCCCAACGAAGATCTCGATTGATACAGTTCTCTTCGTTCGAGCATTCCTACAAACCAACTCTTTTTCGCCATCCGCGAGTCCGTGGCTCCGTGGTGTGCAATCGGATCGCGAAATAATTCAACGCGAACCGAAAGAAATATCCGCCGTATAAAATATGAAACGCGGGACAACGGGTTGATGAACGGAAAGAAAAAACAAAAACGTCTCGTGGGAAACAAAGCACAAAATATCAAGTCGACGTCGGCCGATAGACTCAGCCGACCGTTTTGAAACTGTTGCGTTTATTTACATCAGTGATTGCAAAGAAATATACATACGAAGCATCGTTGTAAACGTACTTTTTTCCAGTTTGTTCGCTTCTCTTCTTCATCGATTTTCGCCTGTTCTCCCCCCCCCCCCCGCTAATCTCTTTGGAACGAACATCAGCTTCTCTCGCAAACGCGAAACGAACGTGTTCAGTCAGTTCGTCGTGTTCGCACTCGTCGCCATATTTTTAATATTGCATCATCGAAATGGGGGCGCAGCCTTAAACTAAGTAAATCGCTGGACAACTGTGTTACCGTCGCGCTACTGCCATTTAGTTATTTATATTTCGCTCTTTCGTCGTTTTATTTGTTTTTTTTTTCTACATTTTCTCGTTTTTGTTCGCATACACTCTTTCTCTCTCTCTCTCTCTCTCTCTCTCTCTCTCTCTCGCTCTCTCGCTCACTCGCTCTCTTAGCTGGTAAAACGGCGAAACTCGCGTGACTATTCGGGGGATAGTATAGAGGATGTATTTCGTATATAGTAAGGCGTTATCGGACGATCGTCGATACACAATCATCTGGTTGATTTACAAACGATCTCGATGGGCCTGCCTCTACTCGCTGTGACGCGCGACGCAACGTTTTGGCAACGCTTTGCTCCGTCGAGGGCGGAGGAAACTTTCGGGGAAAATCCGGCTCGTCCTACGGCACGCGACGAGCTCGCGACTCGAACGACCCTTTGATCGCGTTACGAAAACAAATCTTCTTACGATCACACAATCCAGTCGACCTGCAACCATCGTTCAACCTTCTCAACTATCTTTCTCTCTCTGATTTCCTAACCTGTTCGCTTTGAAACTCGAATTCATTCATCTTTACATTTTTCTACTATTTCCTACTTCCACATTTGAGCCACTCCTTTGCGAAATCGATTCACTCCTCAAAATTCGAAGTGTGAAAATTTCGAAAACACATTTATTATTTATTTCAAATGTGAACAAGTAAGTAAGTATCTTGAGAGTAAAATCTATGTAGAAGTGGCTCTCGTAATCTGCGGACTTGTGAATCTATGACAAACATGGTACAATTTCAAACGGTAGACAGATTCAAATAATTTAAGCTTAGCGAATGCAATTTTCTCCGGTTTTTCGCAATTAATGTACACAAATTTTATTTTGTATAAAGATCCGCAGTCAGTCTTTCAAACAATTAGATATTCAGAATACTGCACCCAATTTGGTATTCAATTTTAGGTAATCAATTCAATAAATAATTTATTCTGCTATATATATAATTCACTCGTTGGACGATCACATGCAAAAAATACTGCTCGACAAAGCACAAGTTAAATCCACTCTCGTTCACTGTCGAATCAGGGTCGTTTCATACAGGGTGTCCCGAGTTTTACCGGCAAAACTACAGGAGCATATTCTACAAGTAGGCATAAGAAAAAAATGTTATTTGAAGTTCGGTTAGAAACGCTTTGTTACAAAGTTATAAACAAATGAAATTGAATTTGGTAACGGCGGATTATCGGATGAATATCAGCGTATTCCTTAAGTGAAAACACTCTTCGCATTTTCACCACGATTTCTTGATCTAACAGGTGTTGTGGTAAAAGTGTGAATAAGATAAACATGTACGACTTTTCATACTCTGCGAAGTAAAATCCGCCGTTACCAAATTCAATTTCATTTGTTTATAACTTCGTAATATAACGTTTCTGACCAAACTTCAAATAACATTTTTTCCTTATTTGTACTTGTAGAATATACTCCCGTAGTTTTGCCGGAAAACCCCGGGATATATACAGTGATTTCTCTATATATGTCGCCTCGGCCTGGATGATAATCGTCGCGGAATTATCCCCACTATCGCGGGGTATACCCCGTGGGGGGGCCACGAATTTCGGAAGGCCTCGGACGTCTCCTATGTCTCCTGGACGATATATGACGCTGGAAAGACCTGTGTTGTTGACATATATCGAGAATTCACTATAAAACGACTCCTAATTGTTCCAAATAATTTTTATTTACATTTAATAGCACCTGGAAAAATGAAAAATGAACCGATTTACAGGTTTACATGGTGCGAATACGTTCTACCCTAGTCTCTCAGGGTGCACTATGATCACAGAAACGCAAATTCGTCGAGGACAACTCGAATTCCAACCGTATGCTTATCATTTCTTCCACTAGATTGACAATCTGCATCGAGCTCGTCGCCGTCACGCAAAGTCTCGCGCACTTCGGCAGTTCTTACTATCTAAATGACAGACTATTTACAGTGAAACGACTGTCCTCTTGGCAGAAGAGCAAAACGTCGCCAAGACCCGCGTGGGAACGATGGAAGCTACTTCCGACGAAGAGGGATCGACGTTATCGTCGCCGACGTCTAACGCTATTATTAATCGTCGAACGAAAGTCGCGGCGGTCTCGCGAACATCAACGGAGGAAATGAATGTGTTGTTTTAACGCGTCTGTACATAGTTCTGCGTGTAAATTGAATATGTATTCGGGTGGATCGAATCGCGGGAGGATGAAGCAGTCGCGAGACCGAGTTTTCCCGTCTCGATCCTTCCGCTCGAAACAGCCCGCGGTCGTTCTGACTTCGAGCGTCAATGGAACGTGTTTTTCTGTGTGCCAACGAGTGATCCACAATGCTCTTCCGTCAATTCAGAAAATTCATTGAACTTACAAAACCACCCTCAATCTTATTCGAATGATTCGGTATGTCGAGATATAATCCAGAATTTCTTAAATATTAGGAAACAATCAAAATGCGAAGTCTTGCTAGAAATTTCCTCTAAAATTAAATTTCGATAAAACTTTCATGTAAAATTTAAGTTTACTCTAAAATTAAAAATTTCAATAAGAATTTTATATAAAATTTCAATTTACTCAAAAATTCAATTTTGATAAACCTAGAAGTCTATTAACAGTTAATATACGAGTGACCCACGATGGTCTTACGTCAAATCAGAAACCATTAAACTTACAGAACAACGCTCATTTTATAAAAATCTTCCAGTGTGCCAAGAGATAATTACTCCAGAATTGCTTAAATATTGGGAAAGAATGAAAATGCGAACTTTTGTCAGGGATCTTTTAAAAATGAATACGCATTTCTGTCGAAAATAATTCATTAATATGAGACGGCAAGTGGGCAACACGTCGGCATCCATATTAAATATTATCATAGACGTATCAGAGAATGCATCTATCTCAAAGAGAACTTTCATAGGATAGTTCTATCATATAGAAACAGTCGCCTCGAGGCGTCGAGCACTGAAAAATCGTTTCCCGGCGATCTTGATGAGCGCGATCGATCAGAAATTCTACGGAACAACCTCGAGGATAATTGGATTGTTCCTGGACCTTCTGGTCGTTGTTCTCATCGGCAGTTCGCCGCGAACCAGGGTCACCTCAGCGGCAACTTTCAAGGAAAAAAGTCTACGGACTCTCTAAGACATGCCTAAGTACGTGACATGGTAGTTGAACGCTATCCGAAGGAGAAGGAAGTAGTATAACTGTATATACATGGGACTCGCGCGTCTATTAACTCTCTCTCTCTCTTTCTCTTTCTCTCTCGCAAGCACGCATATTCTCACACACTTTTTAAATCCACTGCTAGCGAATTATCCTGGAACTGCCACACAGCATCCTCTTGAATGCTTGTCTGAACTCCGGCGAGAACACCGTGTAGATTACGGGGTTCAGGGTGCTGTTGAAGTATCCTAGCCATAGGAAGACGCTGGCTATGAGCTCGGGCGGCTCGCAGACCTCGCAGGTCGCTCTAAGCAACGTGACCAAGAAGAAAGGCAGCCAGCAGGCCACGAACGCGCCGGTTATTATCGCGAGCGTTTTCGCCGCTTTTCTCTCGCGCTTCGACTCCATCGTTTCACGTGTCCTCCTGCTGGAAGTCGAGTGGCTGCTCGACGGGTTCGTCACCGTGGTCGTCGTCGTGGTCGTCGTCGTTGTCGAGACCGTCGACGGTGTTACTGTCGACGGCGTCACCGTCGCCGACTGCGTCGTGTTCGCACCGTTGTTCGACGACGACTTCTCCGGCGAGATCGACGAGTGATCCGGCGTCGATCTTGTGATAGTGAACGCTGTCGACTCCTCCCTCGGCCTGGAATTCATTTTTACAATTTCAATCTTTACGGTTTATAAGCATTTAATCGTAGACATGTCGACGAATATTAACTCTTTGCGGTCCGACGCGCAAAGTCCGACAGTACGACTCAATTGTACAGTAAAGTCATGATCTGAGCCCAATCCTCGGGTCCATGCTATGACATAGATCGTGCAGGGCTATTATTGCCTTGTGCCCGCGTCGACCGCGTCGAATGTAGAAAAGTACAGCGCATGCAAACACGGACCGCACGGCCGAAGACGCACTACATACCGTCAATTGAACTACTGAATATAGTTGAAATTATATCGTCCTTAGTGTCATTTTAATCAGAAGAATGCCACAAATAAGTTGGTGGAAGTCCCATAAAAAGTAATGAAAAACAAAGAAGTTTTGTAATTGGATTAGTAGTGGTTGCCTCCCTCCCCCCAGTGGAGGGAATATGTGAACTGACTAAGTTCGTAGAGCTCCGTTCTGCTTAGATCAAGACCTTACTGTATTTCCATACGTAGCTTTGCCAGCCTACGTGGAACCGCTGAGAGATACTACAATTTATATAAAATTATGACGTGATTAATGAATGTAATGTGAATCATAGGGCTGGATAGGGTTAATAGAATTTTCAATAATTGTGCTGTACAGAAGGAAGCTTGAAAATCTTTGACATAATAATCGCAAACGATATTACCAATAGACTGCGGATCTTGTAGATTTGTTATCAAAGTGGGTAGGCACTTTGTAATACCATCAATAGTTTCAGCTTATTAGAATCATTACAGAGAGATAGTTTCTGTTTGGTTCTTGTTATGCAAACAATTTTTATTTTGCAAAAGATCCGTAGATCCGCATTTTGTTAGCGAGTAAAGATTCTGAGAAGTATTAAAATATTCGATTGAACCATCCGGAGCTCGAGGGCGCGAAACGAAGTGTGCGATCTTAAATAGAATTGCGATTGTGAGAGCATTAAATAGTCCTGAGATATCCGCGGGATTCAGTGGGGTTAAATGAGTGGGTGGAGCGTGGCACGCTATTCAATTCCGCCACGTAATTAAAAGAAACAGCTTCGCAGAAATTATGAATGGATACGGGGGATGGGGTGGGTTAAGGTGCTCGACTAACGAGTCTCCTAACGCGCATAGATGTGGGGTAGCGGAACCTTCTTGTGACGAGTCTGAGGATGCCTCTTCTTTCGCGGGGTGGCTGCACGATGGTCCCCGGCCTCTTTCTGATTCGCTTTCGTGCCGCTTGGAATATCCTCCAGTACAGGAATAGAATGACGAGCAGGGGTACGTAGAAAGTGGCGCAAGTGGCGAAAATCTGCAAAGTATTTCGAGAAGAGTTCTTCATTATACGTGGCGAGAACATATTCACCGCTTTTCATCGACCATTCAAAACTTCGAATATACAGTGTTTTCTCGATATATGTCCACAACACGGGTCTAGCCGGGGACATATATCGGCCAGAAGATACTTCTTCTTGGATTCACACCGAACATAGAAAAGGACAGCGAAGCTCGGTTGACGGCCCCTCACGGGTATACCCCGCGGCAGTGGGGACTTTTATCGGCTAGATATTTGGGACATACACAGTGAATTCGCGATATATGTCAACAACATGGGTCTTGCCAGCGTCGCGTGTCGTCCAAGAGACATACCCGAGCCGTGTTATGTTTACACTCCTCGGCGTCCTCTCGTACTTCGTGGCCCCTCACGGGGTATACACTGCGGTAGTGGGGATAATTCCGCGACCTTTATCATCCAGTACTTGGCGACATATATAGAGAAATCACTGTATATAGAAAACACTGTATACAACAAATAACTGGACTACGTTTAGGAATTTGGAGATTGTACCTAATTTCTCATGTTCGGAAAACGTCTGGCTTCCGAGAATTGAATACCTCAATGTTAGATTAATTCGAATCTGAGGCGTGATAAAGTGCCCACCTGGTACGCGGGATCCTGCGACACCAGACATATCCCGTCCTGTATACGGTCCAAATAACCAGGGTCTTTCCATCCGAGCTGGGGCGCCAGCGAGATTCCTAAAGACACCACCCAGACGGTGATAATCAGGATACCGATCCGCCTCGGATTCCTCGCCTGGAAGTACAGAACATTCCTTGAATCTCTATCGACCTCGGGAAGCGTCTCCCTTCCACCATCGAACTCATTTTTTCGCCGTTTTACACGTTGTGAGGACGTTTAATTATCGAGACCATACGCGAACATCATCGGGCTACTCGAAATCCGTGGCGGACGATTACCGCCGTTTATTGAAACTCTCCGATGAAGAAGAATCCAATTTTACGCGGGGCCGAAAGGCCAAGAGGATCCGGAGTCGATCGCAATTACGAATGTGCTCTCTGTTCCCTTGCCAGAACTATTTCAATATACCTAGTTGTTCCGTGGAGATGGCCGGCTCCCCGAACAAGGATATCATCGTAATCCTGCCTTTCGAAATCCCCGACCGGGAACTATCCTGAACATGCGGGTACCGGTATCGGGATAGAGGAGGATTTAGATTCGATTTAACATCGGCCTGTCATTGATGCTATATTGATCGATTGCTAGATAGGAATCGGCATCCGACGGAATCAGAACGGTTTCGCACGAAATCAAGCTACCAAATGCCTATGAATTCTGTTCCACGGCTTTGAGAATCTGCGTGTCTGTGCGAATTGGCACGAGAATGAATTTCTTTCGTCTGATTAGAGGCAGAAACATTCTTCTAGCTGTCCGTCGACTGCCACGCGGCGAAAACGTTTATGAATTTCACACAAGTCTCACCTATTTAAGCACACTGTAATCAAGTTCATTTCAGCGTTAATAAATTGATATTCAGAGGAATTAATTTTCATAATCATTTTTCGGTAATTCTATAGCGTCGGTCACCGATGACCTCCGCTAGACATCCAGCTTCGTTGGATGTGCGAGAAGGTGGCTAGGAGTTTCAGTGTTTTAGAATATAGGAGACGTACTTGAAACTAGTTTTCAAAGAAAATTTCTGATCGATGTAATTTCGGTACGAAAGAATTTCTAAGCGTCTTATTTTTGGTTCCTCGTGAACCGGATTCCACTGTAATTCAGCGTGGTGCTCGCGGAAGGAAAAAGGGAGCAACATCGCCGGCACGCAATGGACCCGCTAATCGTATCCTCCACTTTAATGATCTCCGATCCGGCCGCGACTGTACGGGACAACGGCGGGCATCGGAGTATCGAATCGCGTTCCCAGATCAATATCGCAGGTTGTCCTAATCTCCGGCGAGTCACAGACTTCCCTAAGGGCTGTCCGACACGCGATCGTGACGTAAGTTTCGATATTCGTTCGGTTCCGGGTGCCGGCCGTTTGTCCCGTCGACCGCGACGCCGGGCGTTAATTAACCTGTATATAATTGATATCGGTGACTGCCCAATATCTGTCGACCGCGATAGCCACCAGATGCAATATCGAGGCAGTGCAGCAGAGAACGTCGCTGCTGGTCCATATGTCGCAAAGCTCGGGCCCGAGCGACCATCGGGAGTTTATCTGTAATAAACAGAATTATCTGTTAGTGGGAGGAAGCGAGGGGAGCACGGTGCGTGCGTGGCGTGGCCGGCGTGGCGGGTCGGATCGATGCGCCAGGAGGATCCCCGAGGGTGTCTTTAACGGCGACACCCGCTCCGCCCCTCGCCGGGATTCTCGTGGCATCGAGTCTTAACTCGAGCGACAACGTGGTACACGATCGTTCGCAGGTCAGGGATTATTTGTTCGCAGCTGTCGTCGCTGCGCAAGCCACGCACCGAAACACCGAATATTATCGTTCCTATTCCGCCTCCTTGGCATCGCAGCTCCCAGAGCGCGGAATTGATTTTAATCTCACGGCGCGCCGCTCGCCCCCCACCCCGTAAAGCTTTTCCAACTCTCAAATTGTTAAATGCTTAATGCCGACATACTCCGCCTCCAACTCCGCGCCGCCACCGCTCCAGTTCATTGTTCGAACGGAAAACAGAGCGGCGACCGAACTCGCAGAGAGCCATCGCCGGCTGCATCGAAACGAAAGTCTAATTACAACGGGTCCCTACAGGAGAAAATATAGTAATGAAAACACGGTTACGGAATGTCCCCACTGCGAAATTGTAGTATCTGGCCTCCTTCCGCCAGACACTATAGAAATAACAGACGACATAATGAAAATTACTGTTAGGAGTGGACTCGACCGTGGAAATTCCGGTAATACTACTTCGCTTCGAAGCAGAGTTCGCCGGTAGTGGGTAGTCGGGGCAGGGGAACTCGACATGAAAATCCCCCCCTGTCTCGCCCGTGACTAAGGTAAAGTGCACGGCATGCTTATTTCCAATTTGCTACACGCGCACGCTGCGAAATTGGCCGCGTAAATAACGCGGTTTGTCGCTGGCGCCGAAAGATTGCAATATTTATCGGTTCTGCGTCACGTTTGTCTTGGGTAATGCCGGGGGTCGCATTTTATTTTCTCTTTTCGCATGAACGAAAACACGACCGATGACCATGCCCGTATACCGATGCTATACGTTGCAAGGAATCTATCCACCATTTTCTTACAGTGTGGAAATATAACGTTAACTTTAGCAACAAATTTCATCCGGAAGCGGTACGAATTTATTAGCGTTGGTACACGCTGCTTGTAGGGGGAAGCTTCCCCTGCAGAATGGATTTTGTTACATTCCGATATCTGAATTAGTGTCATAGATACAAGGGTTGAATGCTGACCGTGCGGCGGCCATTGATACGCCGCAATTGTTGGAAACGTGTACCATAATAGTAATAGTATTTTTATGAATGGAACCCTGACCCGCGCAACTGCTCGACGCGTGAGGCAGGTCAGTGTTCCAGAGTGAGAGGGATGTCCGAGTGTGCGAGAGAGACAGACATAGCGAAAAATTTAAAAAATTACCATTGTCTTCAACTCGCGATATCTCCGCGTCGGAACGTCGCGTCGTATCGAAACGGGACAACGTACGCCGTAAAGAGGAAGCTTCACCGACGCATACAAGCCTAGTGGCGTTAAAAAATATCCAGCAGTTTTTTTACAATATGGACTTAAATTTTCACTATTTTTAATGCGCCCTGTACCTTTCCTTATGGGATTTTCTGTACGAAAAATTATTTTTATAGATTGTAAATGTTTTGTATATTAACAAAATGGTAATATACAGTTTAAAAGAATAGTAATTAAATTATTTGCTGGGTACTATCTGTAATGTTTTAAGGGGTTGTTCGGATAGAACGTTGTTTCCTAGTGTTGTAAAGTTATATTTATTAAGAGTATGTTATTTTTTATAGTATATATAGCTTATAATAATAATAATCAAGGTATGAGTTACATTATTTGAAGGTACAGGCATGTGGAGTATCTTTGTATAGATTTTCTTTTCAAGGGTTGCAAAATTATATTTACAAACGAGACGTTGTTGTAGATAGTGTGTACGGTTTATAATTATACCATTTAACACCTTTTTTACCGTTTAGTCTGTTCTTTACGATGATTTTTTTATTCATGCTCATATTTGAGGTTTGCACAATTATATTTTCTAACTGAGTAACAGAGTATAGAGTATACATTGTTTATATTAACAACATTTAATATTTACATTCAATTACATTCAAGAAAATGATAAAATCGAGTTTAATCCAGACTCCTTGACGCGTTTCGTTTAAGATTCCAATGGATTTGGATTGTAAGGTGATTAATATTTTTATTAACAATCATTTTTTAAGGACGAGGTTCGGGGAGAACATCCGAGGGCTGATCGAGTTTTGATCCGAGTCGTTCGACGTTCACCGGGAACGACTGTTTCGGGAGATCCCACCCCCGTAATTGGCCTAGTTGCCGGCCGACGATCGTTCATTTCTTCGGCGTTTCGTGTAAGTTGGATCGTAACATGTGGCCGGAACTCCTTAGCTCTGTCCCGAGGACCGGGGCGACGCGCGACGGGGAGAACGCAATGGCCCCGTGTTACGAGTTCTGTCGACGTTCGGGAACAAAGCACAATGAGGGTTAATAATGGAAAAGTCGGAGAGGAAGGTCGAGGGTGAGGCGAGAAGCTAAAAGGCATCTAGCTTTATGAAGGAGCCTTCTCCACGTGCCGACAAGAAATAGGGAGGCTTCCCTTCTCATCGAACCAGGAAAATCTCCAGTGGCCGATCTTCTACTTTTTTCCTTCCCTTGTTAGGACAGGTTACATGTGTAGTGCCATCCACTAACGAGGACGAACTAGGTTACCGAAAGTCTCACGGAAGGATCCTCCCTGGACTTCTCTGGAAAGTCCGCTCCAAAAAGTAAAAGCACCGTAACAATTTATTTTTAGCAGCCAAAGCTGCTAGTTCAATCTTAAAACTAGGTTCACGCAGCCCTAACATTGTCTATTTCACATTACTTTATAAAAATGACAAGGCTCATGCAAATTATTAGCCATTTCTTTAATAATACACAGGGTGTTCGACTACAGACGGGAGAAAACTTAAGGGGAGTAAAAAAATTGTGATTTCAGCTTCATTTTTTAGTTGTTAACATTTAAAAATCCGCCTAAAATGCGGCAAACCGGCCAACAGAGGTGTACGTTGCGTACGTCATAGAAGCGCGTGAAGGTATCAAGTGACTGGTACGCCGCGTGCCACGCAAGAAATCACCTGGCAAGAATTCGGCGTGTAAACCGTCCGATTTGGTCATTCCACACGCATTTTCGGTTCTAGCTGAATAAAGCTACTGCGAGCGAGGACCTCCTTTGATACCGCAACTGTCGCGCGCCTTTATGATGTAAGGAACGTACACCTCTGTTGGTCGGGTTGCATTTTAGGCAGATTTTTAATCGATAATAACTAAAAAATGAAGCAGAAATCGCAATTTTTTTATTCTTCATTTTCGTCTTATATTGTCTTGGAGAACCACCCCTGAAATTTTCTACCACCTGTAGTACGACTACCCTGTATACCCAAGAAAATAAATTTATTGAATAATTGTACAATCTCAATAACCGTAAATTGAGAATAGAACCCAAAAAAATGTAAATATTTTCCAGTGATCACAATAACGTCGATACCGGTAATCGAGACTTTATTCTGAATTTATTATGTATTGGCTTGTGATATATTTGATCGGTATTGTTACCTAAAGAACTTTCCAATCCCTGCAATATATCTGTATTTCTTCCGATGAAATATATAAATTGCCCCTAGCAAACGTTTCAATTTTATTTAATGGGTTTCTTAATAACCGAGTCGATCAATCGCCCGAAGCGTAGACTTCACTGTAAGTTCGATCGTTCGGAGGATTTAATTCCAGGTGCGTCTCCGCGGAGTTGCGGTTGCGTTACCCGTGCAGTGGAAAGAGGTTTGAAGCCTGGATAATTAAAGACGTCTTGCCAGTTAATTACAGATGTTGTCCGGCGGAAAAGGGGCGGTCTGGTTCGCGGGGCGTATGGCTGTGGCTGGTTTATCCGCTGGGAAATGTATAGGGCTAGGACGCGGGGCATGAATGGGGTTGAGGAGACTCGCGCGGGCGCGTGGCCGCGATAAATAATTCATTCTTAATAAATAATAAAACTGGCGGGCGTGTCCGGTCGACTAAAAGCCAAGTAGCGAGGACGCCGAGCGTGTAGAGCATGAATTCAAAGCTGCTCGCGTTACAAATTTTAAATCACGAGTGGCACCGGGTGGTACACTGTCGGCGACGATTGATTTAAAAGGTTGTGTCCCATTTTTCGAGTCCCTGAAGAGCGGCTCGGCGACGCTTACTGAGCGTGTTCCTAAATAAAGCTCCTTCTGCCGCCGTCAATGTTGCAGAAGACAGTTCTCTCTCGCTCTGTCTCCCACTTTCACCAGGATCGACAAAGTCGGCATTTCTCGCCCCCCCCCCCCCACTTCCTCTCACTTACGTAAACGAAAAGGGGGCCACGGTCTCTCTAATTTCCATTCGATCGACGAGTAGCCCGAAGTTACTTTCGGCAATGCGGTTTACAATCGTTCGCCATGGCGATTATGTAACTTTGGGGACGGGCCCGATAAAAGCGGTCGGAACGATGTTTCCCGTCGCGAGGATCCGTCGGAATCCGGTACGAGTCGAACTTCCCGCGAACTTTAATAAAATCGGGGGAGGAGCGGGAGGTGGGTGGTGGGAAGCCGAGATCGTGTCTTAAGCTTCCGTTATATTAAAACAATATAGCCCAGAACCGGGTAACTTTTTCAAGCATTCACGGCAAGACCAATAGCGATAAAAATTTCCATTCCACCCGAAACTTGTTCCCCGACGAAGTGAAAACTTCGCGAACTCTGATTTATCCGATTCTTTGCAACTTGTTCCCAGAGGCATTCATCGGTGGTCTCGATTCTCCCTTTGAGTCGACGGTACGGTTCAATTCCGCGCGCTCGTCCGGGGATTAATACTAAAACAGGTCCACCCCACGCCCCCTCTCCCACTACATTTATTAGTACAATGAACTTCCACGAATTCGAGAAAATTTGCGTGCATAAATCTCGCGGATTACGCGATCAAATTAAATCTTCTTATCATTTATACATCTGTCGTATTACGAGATCGCCGTTTAAATTAATGGCGGGACATCGAACACGAGAATTCACGGCTGAAACAACAAAGACTTATACACCGCTCCCGGCGCGTTGACGTCGGGAATTGATCGTCCGAATTGATAGCCGTGCGCGTAATAATTTCCGCAGAGTGTTTCGCAATCTCGGCGAGCAATAAAAACATTCAAACAAGCCCGAGCAGTCGGTAATAGATTGCCCATGGCAAATTTACTGCTGAAGAAGTCCCGAGTGAGACGTGAATGGGACGTTCCTCCGTTTCCTAGCAGCAGGATTCGATTCCCCGGAGATTCTCTTTTCCTCGGGATCCATTACACCGATGAGCCAAGGTGATCGGGATATCCGTGAACGCAATCGCGCGCCGGTGCATTCAACGTAAGCCATCCGAATATCTGCTGTCGCGAGAGACAGAGAAGGAAGCGTGGGAGTCGGCATCGAGCGGACAATAGAATCTCTGGCTTGGTCGTCTGAGCCGAGGCCGGCCTCGTAAATCATCTGTTCGTGTCAGCGTGCAACATACTCCGGTAAGGAGATTGGGATCGATACCGGTATCAGAATTCCACCAGGACGGTCATGCCGCGAAACTTCGGGACTTTTCGCGAGGCAACCGCGAATTCTCTAATTATTATCGCAGTAATTCTACTGGAACCGACGGCGCGGATCCGCGGATCGTCAACTCTTGGACACGATCCAACATCATCGAAATCCGCGTCGAGAAGTTCCCGAGCCACTGGACGCGAATTCCGCCGGATTTGTCGGCGATCCTCCTTTCGTCGCCCAGAGGATTTTGTTGCGTCCTGAATTCGCGCGTCGCTTAACCGGAACGATAGCAGATCATTTTTGGCGATTTCATTTCCAGATTGCTTTTGCTGGGTACTTCATTCTCTGTTGAATTGTTATCCAGAATATCTTGAGCTGTAGGAGATTTCAAACTAGATAATATATTTCAACACGTTCGCCACCAGCGTTTGTCTTACCAACACCTTTCGTCGACAACATATATGATAATAAATTTCCGCATCACCCTTCAGGGTTTCTATCTCGTGAAAATTGACAAGTCACATCTTATTTTTATCGTTGACGATAAATCCTTCAACGATTTTCTCTTCCGCAATTCTGGAGTGTGCATTCTTCGAAACTGTTCTCCAATTATCCGACCGATTTGCTGAGCCCCCCGCGGAAAATGTTATCGATTCGCCGAAAAATAACTCGATGCTTGGATAGAGTCGGCCGTCTGTTCTGTCCTTGAAATCGACGTGCAGTAATTCATAGTGGCTCGAAATTGGAAAGTCCAAAATTAATGTCCGGTATTGCGAGCAACAAGTGTTGAAATTGTTATAAACCTCGGCGAAATGAAGCGTTGAAAACAGCCGCAGAACGCACAACTGTCGAACTTCTGCGATGCGATCGCGGCGTCGAGTGAGCGCCTCTTGGCGAAGTTCCTCGTCAATCAGGGCAATTGCCGGGATATCGGCTTCCATTCATTATAAATTGCACCAATCGGAAAGGTAAATCGACTCGACAATTATTCGGGATTACGAAACATCCGATAAATTCAATAGAATTTTATAGATACGTTCTCTGAGATAATATTAAAGCCTGTACATTCACTCTTTCCCTAAGGCTGCAAGCTATGCAGTTAATAATATCTTACGTATATAGTGCGGATTTGATACATTTCTCACAAAAATGTGTAGGTGAAATACAAACAAATAAAAACGTCAGTAGAATTTAAGACTAGTCTTACATTACTTTGATCAAATTAAAATGATCAGGAGAAGAGAATTTTTATGTACTTCTTATTTCTAATAAAAACACAGAAAGGGGTATAGCCGGATAAGATGGTCAAAAGTGCCTTCAAACCAAATTGATTTTTGGTCATACCATTCGATAGGACTCCCAAAGAAACCTCTCTCTGACAAGTTTCAAGTCGATATCCTTACCACAAGGGTAGTGATAGTGTGAGCACGGTTTAATGAATTATGCTCTATTTTTTCTGTTCAGCTCAACAAAAAATTACGAAAAAATTCATGAACATTCTATCTAATCGCACACACAACAGTGAATTATTTCAGAATTTTTTATTGCAAAATCGATTTTTAAAAAAATCCAGAAGCATAAAATTGCCGATTTTATATTGAAGTTTTCATAGTACCATGTATATGTTATTATGTTAGTTGTGTCTCATCGTGATTATTAATGTGTATTTTTTCAGATTTTTCGGATTATGCGAACACGTTTCAAAAAATTGGAAATCTCTAACAATTCGAAGAAAATGCATATTTCGTATTGAAGTTATGGAGATACCAGTTTTACGAATATTCTGAAATAATTCACTATAACGGGTGGTATTCGATAGAATGTTCATGAATTTATTCGTAATTTTTTGTTGATCCATGGAGAAGAAATAGAGCATAATTCATTAAACCGTGTTGATCGTATAACTATGCTTGTGGTAGGGGTACCGACTTGAAACTTGCCACACAGTGGTTTCTTTGGGAGCCGTATCGGATAGTGCGACCAAAACTCAATTTGGTCTGGGTTTGGGGGCACTTTTGACCATCTTTGGCATAACGATCCACATTCTAGTAATATTGTTATTATGTACTTGTACAGTTAAATATTAGGGGTTTCAGGAGCTCAATAAATAAGAAAAACATTTTATAGCGGTTGCAATTAATGTCGCAGTTACATCGAGTTTCGGTTCCAAAAATCGTGGACGTTCAGCTAATTAATATCAGCCTGTGCAGAGGTCTCTATATTTCAGCGGACGCCTTCAAAAAGGTCTTAAGTGTTACGTCACACCGCTCAAGTGAACTCAATTTCCACTTACATTCGGGCCTCGGTTATCTCGGGTAAACGGAATCAGGCCAGGCTCGTTGAATCGAGAGCTGCCGGTTAAATGAGACGACTAGGGACGGTATAGGACTGAAAGTTACCGAGGGAACGCTGCGCCGGCCACGGTGGGAAATTAATGGCACTTCACAAAGGATACAATTCATGTGAGAACATTTTTCCTGGCCAACGCGACGTCCCTGGGAGACCTCCCAAAGCGTTCCTTTTCTTTCGAGTCTTTAAAAATTTCCATCGCGCGCTAGCGGCGATACAGTACTGCCTTTTGTAGACCATTCTCTCAGCGCTGGCGTGCATCAAAATTGCAACGGGCCGGGATTCATTGAGTGATGAAGCTAATGCCGTTGTTCGTACTCGCGAAGACACTCGCTGTATTAAACATCAGCGCGACAATCGGTGAAACACACTTTGTCGCCTTTTTCAAAGTCATTCACCTGTGCGGTCGGACTTGATTTACGTTCATTCCACTGAACAACTACTGATATTAACTTGGAACTTATTATCATATTGGACGGGCTGAATGAATGAATTATTGGATACAGAGAAAAAGTTGCGAGCATACATTATTGAGGATCGAAGTCATTTAAAAAATATTTTGTGAAGCTGGATGGTCTCGAAATATAATTTAATATATGGAAAATGATAAGTTTCTTTGTTTTATGTTACAGAAAAAATGTTGATTGATGGAAACATATTCTTTGATAGAGCCTGTACCCATCAAATGGACTGCTCTGTACGTCTCCAGTTAACAGCTGAACCCTTTGATCGATCTGGACCAAATTTTGCATACTTACACTCTAGCACCTACCGGAAATAAAGGCTACCATGAAACTTGGATAACTCACCCCCAACTCCCGATTCTCATCCCTTTGATACTCTGTGATAATTCAAGTTGAATGTCTGTCTGCATGTTTCCCGGTAACAGCTGATCCCTTTGACCGATCTGGACCGAATTTTGCATAGTTACTTTCTAGACCTTTGTTGAAAATACAGCTTTCCAAGGAACCCCTATCGTAAAAGAAAGGAACTAAAAAGCACCTCCACTCATTACATTCTCTGAGCAAAAAAGGAAAATTATATCAATGATTCCTTAAAGTATCATAAAATTTGGATTGTCTTAACGTTTCTTTGTCACGCAAGTGACAACGTGGCAAAGATCGCAAACATAAATTTCTAACGCGCACACTTCGCGTGCGGAAAATTTCTTCCGTTGGTGGCGCGAAAATAATTTATTCATTGGATCCTTTCACGCGAAAGAAAATCGGTAAATGTTCTGTTAATTAACGGGACTTGTCTTTTTCCATATTCCGGCGGGAAATGTTTGCGTGAAACGGGAACGAGGTCGAGAGAAGATTCTTCTGACAAGGGGTGAAAGGTGCGCGGAAAGAGAGTGATGCTGATAAGAGCGGAGAACGAAAGAGGGATGTAGGAAGGGACTGACGCATGCCTGCTTAAAAGTCCATTCATGGTATTGGAATCCACCTTCGAAAGCCAATCGACTTTTGTCTTTACTGCGCCCCCCTTATCCTTCTCCCCTTTGTCCTCCCTCTCGTTCGACCGAATCCTATTCGAGAATATATTCGTTTAAATAATCCGCGCCCCCGCCGACAAAAATAATATATTTTCCTTCCAATAGACTCGTCCACCGACTGATTCAATATCACCGGCTCGTAAACCAAAAACCGAACAAGCCCCGCCAAAAGGTCAATTTTTACAAACGATTTTTACATACACTTTTTGGCAACGGTTCCGCAACATTCAACAGCAACGTCCACACCCTCGTAATCTTCGCGAGACCCGAATTGATTCCCGGTCGAATTTATTTGTCGCTACGCCGCCGGAAGTTTATGCAAATTTACATTTTTATTGGCAATCCCGACGAAACCGCGATGAGATCAAATTACCACCCCTGCGCAAACGGTCCGAGAGAATTAAAAGCAAGACAATAGCCCGTTAAAAACATTATCGAAGTTCGTATTCGACAATTTGTTGAAGACTTCTGCGAACCGGAAAATTTACATTTTGATAGACAATTTCGAAGCGAGATCGAATTCCGGGTTTCAGTGAATTAAAATTTCGGGGAACCACGCGCGCGCGTGGACCAACGGAGTTTGTATTTCATTATATCCGCCGGGGATTTTTGTGAATTGATATGAAGTTCGGCGGCCTAATTATCGCGTTCCATATTCGAAATGGTTCGAAGTCGGGCACATACCGCCCGTATATTTTATTCCCGATTGAATCCGGACCGTGTAACGCGTTAAAAGCCTGAAAATTATCGAGCCTGTGGCTGTGTGAATACCTCTGTATGTGTGCGTGTTTGTGTGCTATTCTCTCGTTCGAGCATTTTCGCAATTGCATCGATTGCGCGCTGGCCTTGGTTCCTCCTTCTTTTCTCTGGGGTATTAAAAGTAATCGTAATATCCGGATGCAGGCATCGTCCTCTTGTTCCACGATATTGTTTCGATTCTCGTTGTGTAAACGGTCGGCAAGCGGGAAGAAAACGATCGAGAAAAACCGTGATCCTCCCGAGACGGGGAGGGGGAGGGGCGGTAGAAAACGGGATAGGAGAATATTCGGGGCCGAGATCAGCAGAAGTGGAGCGGGTGAACAATAACGAACGGTACACACAAGCATCTCGAGATACGGTGCTATAGAAAGAAACGGCAGCTTTTTACCACGTGCGGCGAACGACTCTTTCGGGTGAAGAAAAGCGGAAGCGCCCGTGATGCGTCCGCATTTGGGACACGTTCAACAAAACCACCGAATACCCGCTTCGAACAAAATCGTTACACACTCGAACGGTCTCAACATTTTCTCTCGCTTCCGAATTAAAAGTAACCTCTCATCTCGATACTCACGAACGGACTTCTCTTGTTTCAAGATGCTATTCCTACTGCTGGAATTCACCATCGTTCCAGAAAAACTTCGGAAGAGTATTCAAGCTCTCTGAATAATTATTTCTCCCTCTGATTGCATATTGTTACTCCTAATGGACAGATTAATATTTTTATTATTAATATTTTTAGGTTCTAATTCCATGTCGCGGCGTTCTAAAACGCTGAAAGATTTGACGGATAGTCTCCCACGCTATTTTCGTCGAAAGAGCCCGAATAAAAATATCCCAGGGCCGTGATTCATTACTATGTGAGTGAAAGAAATTCATTTAGCTTTTAGCTCTCCCTTCGAGCCGCCCTTCACCGTCGCCTGGAACGCATTCAAGCATCGTCGGCCGGGAAACGCGGCTGAATAGTCGGCCATTAGACGAGCAAATAATTTTCCGCGCCGACCGTAAATGTTTAGTATCCCGTTTCACGCGTTACCATTACCCTACAACAAAGTATCCCAGGCGTTGAATAAACCGTACTGAGATGGGACGAGGTTCTACAGTGAATACTGCTTAAGCTTTATTGGAATCGTAGCCTTTTAGGCTAGTAGTTCGCGAATAACTCACGCAACGGTCCCCTGCACGCACGATCGTCGCGAAAACAACTTTTCTGTGGGTTTTCTCGAAGCACAGCGGTCGATAAGTATGGAAAATGAGTCAAAAATAAAAAAAGGAAATTATTTAAGAAGTTGAAAACTGTTATAAAAGGGTTTAATCTCATTTGCAACAAAAAAAAAAAACGTAATACAGTAAACTCTTGATCTAAGCCCAATCCTCGGATCCATCCTATGACATAGATCGTGTAGGGCTGCTATTTTACTGTGACCGCATCGATCGCGCCGAACGTAGAAAAGGACAGCGCATATAAACACGTACCTCGCGGCTGAGAGCGCACTACATTCCGTCAATTAAATCACTAAATACAGTTTCAATTATATCGTGCTCAGTGTCATTTTAATCAGAAAAATTCCACAAAGAAGTTGGTGAAAGTCCCATAAAAAATAATGAAAACAAAGGAGTTTTGTAATTGCATTAGTAGTTCACACCTACATACCCGACCCGGTATCTGATTCTGCGGCATGTCTACACACGAGGGAGTATGTCCCTCAGTGGAGGGGATAGGTTAACTGACTAAAATCGTGTAGCTTCGTTCGGCTTATTGTTAGATCAAGACATTATTGTAATTGAAAATTATTGAAATTTTAGTAATTACGCTTTTCTTTCGAACTGAATACGTTGCATACATCTATTATTCAATCAAATTTTCGAGTGATATTGATTTCTGTCCCGCTTTTCAGAAAAATTGATCACTGTACGACGTCAGAGGAGAATGATCGATAATCTGATACCGACTGGAAGGGTGGCAGATCACCCACGAAGATTGCAACGCCCTCGATTTTCGTGACGGATCTTCGAATTCCGAGGCATCCTAAGGTTCGCGCAATTTTCGACAGGAATAAATGAGGCCTCCGGCAACGATTCAATCGAATGATTAAAGAACACGGTTAGGAGCGGGATAGGCGCCGCCCTAGACACCTCCGGCAGATTCGGGACGCGTACCAAATTCGATTTCCGCGGCCGGAAAATTCCCCGAGACACGTGAACGATGTGTACAGAGCCGCGCGAAGCTGGTTTACGCGATCCACGAGAGTCTTGTAAATTTCAGGGATGCTCGAACCGAGTCCCTGGGAACGGGGCGAGATTCCCTCTCGACACACAATCTTCCCTGTTATCAAATCGAACGTTGGGAAGGCGCTCCCAACACTTCCCGGGCCCTCCACAAGACAAATTGCTTTGGTTTTCGATAAAACGTTTAATTTACGATTCTACAACGTTTGACACATTCCGTGGCTGCAAACCAGCGAGAAAAATGACTCGGTACGAAACTCTGCTAGGAGCTCTGTTAGCTCTGTTGCGAGCTTGGAAATTTTATTTGATAATTTTCGGGATGGTTCGAACACTATGAGACGGTGTAGGTATTTTCTCTTTAATCCCTTGAAAACCCAGCATCGAAATAATGCAGTTTCCGTGCAGAAGATTATTAAATCTTTCGAAAGTTTATGAAATTGTGGCACCGGGATGGAAGTGGCTGCGGCGATGAAAAGATTACCGAGCAACTCGCCGCACTTTCGTTTCATGCACCAGCGGATATTAAAAAAACAGAATTTCCAAACGCAAATTGGCCGGGGAAAAATTGTAGCGTCGCATTAACGCAGCGCAAAGTGCGTGATTCCATTTTACTCGTTTCAAAGTCGTTGCCGAGTTAATGACCCGAGATTAGGTCGCTCCGGGACTAGATGCCGGAACATGATCTCATAGAGAAACAGTGAATTTCTTGATGAGTAATAAAGCACTGCTCATAAAGAACGCGTGCTCTCGTTGTCCGGTTAATAAGGTGCTTCCCGAGTTCATTATTCACGCAGCACCTTTTTATTAGACGATTCTGCCAGTTCGAATCGTCGCGAGAATGGTTCCGCGCGACGGAGTAGGTCTTGAATTCTCTTCGTAGAAACAGGGGTAGACTGTCAGAAACCCGCGGGGACGTGTGCCGGAGGACTTGTCTCGAGTCGTCCCTCGGTCTCCGGATGTTCCGTTCGAAGCTTGGAAAAATCGTGGTCGGATCGTTTCGGCCTCGAGATTTGTCTTGGCAGTCGCAGCGTTAAACGATCGGAGGACCCTGCGGAATTTGAGACCGTTCCAAGTCCAATATTTGCGTCCCGAGCACTTTTATTCGTAGCCCTGGTTTGATTCGTGTAGACAAATAGCCGGGGCAAAGGCTCGTCGAAGCGGGCAATTCCGGAGGACACGGGCCAGCGTTCTTGACCGGAAGAGGAACAAAGGTGCAAACGGCGACGAAGCACAGTGGACTGGAAACCCGGTTTTCGTGGCCCAAATTGAATTTCTAAAATTTCATATTCTGGAAACTGTTTGTATTAATGCAATACAGTATCAGCAAAAACTTTCCAGATCACCCAGCATTGTCAGCACGATTTTCGAGACCTTTCCGACGAACTGGCGAAAGAATGTTTGCAGCAAAAGTTGATCAGTATCTACATTTCTACAAATTACAACGTAAAACATTGTTGGATAAATTATTTTTTATAAAAAAATACAGGTTATCTCGATTTTTTAAATGTTAACATATATGCAGGGTGTTCGACTACAGATGGGAGAAAATTTAAGGGGTGGTTCTCCATGTGAATATAAGACGAAAAGGAAGAGTACAAAAATTGTGATTTCGGCTTCATTTTTTAGTTACAAACATTTCAAAATCCGCCTGAAATGCGGCAACCCAACCAACACAGTTGTACGTTGAGTATGTCATAGATGCGCGCGACGAAGTCACCTGGTAAGAATTTGGCGTGTAAACCGTCCGATTTGATCGTTCCACACATATTTTCGGTTCTAGCCGAATAATTGGCTAAAGTGTGTGACGTTAACCCTTTCGCTTCGAGCGCCGGATATATCCGGCATCCGCGCGACGACTTGTGCGTACGAGTGCCGGATATATCCGGCATCTATATGAGTGTATATAAGTACCATCTGTGGCAATGATGGCCCCTGCCCGTCCCCACCCCTGCCCTTCCTAAAAACATGTCAACTGTAATTGGTCTAATATTTTTAGAATAATTAGTATAATATTGTATCAATCTTTTCATTTTGAAAATATAAAGAATACGTGCTATATTAGAGCAATAATTGTTTTATCAAGCGTAGTAATTATTTAAGACTTAGAAGAACGTATATACAAAAATCACGCGCACTGTGCACATTTCTGGCGCATGCTTCCGTTCGGTGACGGCACTTCGGCGGATTGGACTGCCGAAGCGAAAGGGTTAAAGTCTAACCACTGGGTGCGAGCGAGGACCTCCTTTGATACCGTGACTGTCGCGCGCCTTTATGATGTAAGCAACGTACACCTCTGTTGGTCGGGTTGCCGCATTTTAGGCGGATTTTTAATTGATATTAACTAAAAAATGAAGCCGAAATCGCAATTTTTTTATTCTTCATTTTCGTCTTATATTGTCTTGGAGAACCACTCCTTAAATTTTCTCCCATCTGTACGAACACCCTGTATATGTTTAACACTATTCCTACCTCGACCGGTCAAATGACCGTTTTTAAAATTTCGATTAGAATTTCCTATATACAACGTAATTGAATCGCCTTTAAACTTGACGACTTTTCCTAAAATATGCGTATAATACATTTTTCAATATTCACTTCTTTTTTTATTGTTTATTTTCTGAGAAAAATTTGTAGTCTGTCTTACCTACCACGACCGGTCATTTGACCGGTAGAACGATTTATATCTTTTTGTAATAGTATTCTTTCAAAGACTCAATTCCGAAACTATAAAGTCGTTACAAACGAAAGGTAATGCAGTTGTGGCATGATTTTAGCCGAAAAGTGCCTTGCAGGGAGTGCTTTACGGCACTTCAAAGTGTTTACAGTTCTCGCTCGCCTATCGGCCTCTCGCGGTGTTTATTTGCCTGATTGGTATCCAAATCGGTCCAGAACCTCGGATTTTCTTACACCCTCTTATCTACTATGACTGTAAAATAAATAAAATCATAGCCGAAGGGGATGCCTAGACGTCTTCTCACGAATTCAAATCAGTAAAGTCTTGTGACCTGAACAGAGAGCATCAAAACGTGAAAGTTACAAGGAGCATATTCGGCAGTCTTTTACTATTTTGTATTCTTATTCTATTATTACTCTACTTTTATTTTATATTGTATTACGTGTTATAAGTGTCATTTTCAAAAAAGTGAACAAACCAACAATACTTCGTAGTAAGTTTCATATTTTATCTTTTGTTCATTTTTTTATCTATCTTGATTTACATTTTTATATTTTAGTTTTTATTTTATCCCTTGAATATTCATTCCCAAAATGTCAAGACGTTAGAAGAGTGTAAATTTATTATTAGAGAAAATAAATAATATTGATGAAGAGTGTGATTTGAAAATGGCGATGCGGAAAATTGTGATCTATTTGAGACCGACTCGAACACCGATGAGGACGAAGAGAATGTGTTTCGAACGTACGTAGAGGACGAAAGAGAAGAAGATTTTTAGTTAATTCCGATAGTGAGAATGAAGAAGAGGTAATCGAAACTGCTGTAGACGGAACTGTTTGGCAAGAAGTAAAAGAAGGGTCTAATCCTGGAAGAGCACCTATTCATAATATTTTTAGGGGGACATCATGTCCAACAGGGTATAGTAAACGAAATATTATGCGGTGAAAACGAATAAAATGTACATTATATACTCTTAAATAAAAGAAACTATATTTTTATACTGTCAAATTGGCTATTATCTTCATTCTATATTAAAAAATATAAGTTATGCTAAAGACCGGTCGCGGTAGGAATAGGTATACCTGAAGTGTCGGTAGGAATAGTGTTAACTTTATAATATTCTAGGTAGTGTCTTGCTCTACTATAACCTTAAACCGCGAAATAACGATAAAATAATTTTGGTTACCAAATAACGGGTTTCCAGCCCGCTGTGAGATGTTGAAGACGACTTAGGAAGCCCTACGCGGCAAACGAAGGAGCCCACCGATGGCTCTGCTCGACCGGTCGAAAGATGCATCGCAAATAGAAACGTCCGAACTGGTAGAGATAAAACATCGCCGGGCCAGGCTGAAGAATGAGTGAGAGAAGCCGCCCCGCCAGTATCTATCCGTTGTCCGTGGCGTTGGCGAATAAATCCGGATCCCCGGGACTATTCATAAGATCGGCACGGTATTCAAGGTAGCTCGTGCTTACTCCGCGCGAAACGATGGGAAACGCGGAAAGGCGATAAGTCAGGTGTCCACTTTTTCACCGGTTCGCCCGCTATTCCCGACCGAACGCGTCAGCATTAATAACACAGAATCGCAAACTCTGCCTCCGACAGGATCGTATCCTTTCATGGCCTCCCTTCGTTCTCCTCATTCAGAAAATTTCAGGGAAGCACCATTTTTGTTCGTTCTACTTGGTCCTGCGTGCACAACCATTTATTCCCTGTGCTGCTGTGTTCGGTCAATGTTTTCGTTCGCTCTCGTACGCCGTTCCAAAACAGTGAGGCAAGAATTCTTTTATGGTTCATTTTACGAATACGTCAATTTATAACAGAGTTGGAAGGATATTAAGATGTTTTGCAGGGTTCGGAAACGGAAGGTAGATCAATTTTTAATTCGTGGTCATTTTTAGGAGGGCATTGAACATTTTGTGGCATTCGAAGATAAAAGATCGATCAATTTTTAATTTAGGTTCATTTCTAGAAGGACATTGGACGTTTTACAGTAGCCAGAAAGAGTGAATATTTTAAAGCCAGAAAGACACTGAATATTTTACGGTATCTAAAGACAATGGGCCAATTTTTGATTCAGTGCCGATTCTGAAAACTTTTACGATTTTCTAGATCAGTAGATACATTTTTAATGTTTTGTGCCTAGTAGTCTGAAGAAGCCAGGTATTAACTCTGTGTTCTTTTCTTAATAACTACACTGATCAAAACTGTTTTGTCCTTAATAGTTTTCTAGCAGAAAGAGAATTTTTATATTCGTCATATATCATACGATTTCTCTGGTTCGTCATTATACGAAAAGGGTTTAATCATTTAACAGCAACATTAAGCAGCAGCTTTCAGCAAATATTAAAATACTTCACTTTCTGATTAGAAGATGACCATTTACGCTACATGACCATTTTACATTTTTTGTACGACTCTGAAGAAGAAAAATGGCTCGAAACGACCATTTGGCGAAGAAATGAATTCCCAAGTCCGAGGAAAATGGTCCCAAAAAATTATTCCAAGAACCATCCTTTCCTCTCCACGGTCTTTTTGAACCAGTCTTTCGAATCTCTTCGCGGCCGCTAAACGCCACGCCACTTATTAGAATCGTCGAGCAGAGTCGTAAACGCGCGGAAAAAGTCGAGCAGCAGAACTCTCGTACGTACCAAACGCCACGGCGGCGCTATATTTAGTATCAATTCGGGGTTCATAAAGCTGGAGGACATGCGGGAATAAATGCATCTGGAATTATCGTCGCGTTCACGAGGATTTTACTAGCAGCCTTCGTGATCCGGCTGACGAGCGAGCGTAAAACCGTCGCGAGACGCAGTTAAACCAGCCAGATCCTCCGGTCGTAAAATCGTCGAAGGAGTAGTGTCCTCTGGTCATCTGCAGGGTAGTAACGCGACGGTGAATCGATAACCTATCCAACAGGCTATCTCCTGTTCCCGTGACACAGCATCGTCGCACGTGAACGATGAAAACTGTGAACTTTCGACCGTCCTGTTTCGATTCTTCAAGCCACAATTTATAATTCATAGCGACATCGAATGGGAGATCGGGATTTGGAACGTTTACCAGTTTCTCGAGTTCCATTGTCGCGAACAATCCTTCTGTGGAGGATAGTGTGTGACACTCAGGCTGGAAACTGGCATATGGAAAACTGTGAACTTTCGACCGTCCTGTTTCGGCTCCTGGGTCCACAATTCATAATTTCGAGTGACATCGAGTGGAGATCAAGGTTCTGGACGTTCACCAGGTGAACGTTCTCGAGTTCCATCGCTGCGAAAATATTTCCCGGAACGTACTAGGTTGGAAACTGCTTTTGGAAAATTGTATATTTCCAAGGCTCGGAGATCGACGAGAAGTTAACGGATATTGCGGTGGATAAAAGCAAAAATACGGGTAAACGGGCGAGTCCCAGGGCAAGAAGAAGGAACGGGCGTGGACCGGCGACTGGGTCTGGCCCGTTCAATCGACGCCGGTATCGAATCGTGGCGTCCAGAGGGTCTATTGTGAAAAGGGATAGCTGAAAGAAGATATCGTCTTCTATAGGAATCTTTCCTGACTGCGCCGGAGGACGCGTCGAGCCACGGAGAATTTGTCGAGGGCTTACAAAGAATGGAAAACTTATCCCTCGGAAACGATGGGCCGCCCTCCCGACCTCGGGCACGAGCAAAATTTTCACTCGAGATAGGTACGGAATTTCCAGCGCGACATTCCCGCCCGTGAAATTCACACGAAACAGATAGTAAGTTCGCCGGTTACCGCTAATTCCACTCGAAACTTCCGCCAGTTATCTTACCCGGAAATACTTTCCGGATTCTCGATACGTGTACCGAACAGTTCCTGTCGCGAGCGCGACTTCCTGTGCAACGATTTCGAAAGTAACTTTTTTTTATGCAAAATTATACTCGCAGAAATGCTGCAGCTTTGTAAAAATTGGTTCAATTTTCGTTCGCTCCGCGTTCGTATTCGTGGAGCTGGCGGGTACGTATTTTGCAAAGTTTAGTGACGTTGCAATTTTATTTTCACTTGGAGAAATACTTGGATAATCGTCATACAATGGCATTTATGAAAGCATCTATTGGAATACAAATTTGTAAAAATATTCACGGTTTAGTTGTTACAATATTATCGCAACACGTGTAAAAATATTCAGAGACTGTACGATTTAATACAGTTACCGTGATTACAATGTGCTGAAATATTCAAAACAGAAGATACACAACAATATTGTCCAAGTGAGAACAAAGTATTTCTAAGTTGAAGAATCCATGTTAAATATTAATCCGAAGCTGCTGTAATTTTTTGAATGCAGTCAGACATTGTAACATTTCCAGACGAATCTACATAGTACGAATTGCTATTTCGTACAATGATAAAATAATTGAAACCTTCTGGGATATATTCAAGTTCGGAATATTAATAAATGACAAAGCGCGAATTCTCCAGTTCCACGATTCTGCATTTATAACGCCGGTGGTTGGAGATTTATGGCCGACGGTGTACAGTGTATACAACTAATGGCGAGTTGTGTGGATGTTCTGCGATCAGGATTCTGTCATCCTTGTGGCCGGATCAAGAGGAAGATGCCACGGCTGTGGAGCAGTCTGTGGAAACACGGATCGCTCTGCAGAATATCGGGCTTCCAGGATTTCCGTCTCTGTTGCAATCAGTCTGAAACGTAGCCGTCCTCCTGTGGAAACTGTACACTGAGCCCTACAAACCTGATCATCGATACAATTCACCCTGAATTTCTCTAATTCAAGACTAAATCCCAAACATTTGATTGGGGCGAAAATCTGATATTACATGGCAACCTTAGGGCTTCCTTCTCTATCAGAATAAACCAGGAAGCTAATCAATCGCCTCCATAAACAATACAGAAAGTCCTACGGACCTGATCAGAGCGCGGAATTGTTCACACTCTACGAAATTTGAAATATTTTAGTAATGCTTCTAGAATTGTTGGGGTATAGAAAGTGGGCGATTCAGAAGAGCCGTTGGCGAGGGTCCACCGCGCGTCGATGAATTTAATGAAACTGCGCCGGGCCAGTTATTCAACGAAATCGTAAAAGGTTTGTCGCTGTGCCGGTCGGAACGAAATGGCGGGCCGGTGTCGTTTCCCTTGGCGTCTGCCGTCAAGAAAAGCAAACGATCCGCGGGGTGAGAGTGTGCGAAGAGCTTTCAAAGGATTCGAGGTTTATCCGTGAAGCTCGTTGGAAGCTTTCCACGGACGCAGTTGAAATTGAAAGGTCCTGTCGCGGGGAAGGACTCGCCTCGACATAGTTACCGCCGCGACTCGGCGAATGAAACTTTTACGAGCACGATTTCTTCGGTTCTCATCAGGAGCAAACCTAAAGAGCAGCTCAATTAATATTAATACATCGGAGATGGCCGACGGGAGAACGGTCGGTCGCGAGGCAATTCGTCTGGAGGGTTTCGAGGGGAGCGTGTACCTACATGTATCTTTGAAGTTTCGAGAGCGCGGAGCCGGACGTTCGCTCGAGTGAATCGGTTTAACGAACGGCATCGAACGGCACATAACGTTGCTATTTGGCCACGGTAAACAGCACGCGGGACGTTCGCTATAAGCTGAACATCAGGTCGGAGTTCACGGAGACGGCGATATCGTTCGTCATTTCGTCTCGGAGGACAGAGAAAATCCTGATTGCTTCTTGACTTTTCTCCTACCGGTCCGAAAATGAAAGCCTTCAGTAATCTGCTTTCTCAAAATAATATATTGCGAAGCTTACGCTCGACGGTTTTCCGGAAAACACATGCTTCAGTTCAGAGTTCAGAGTGTTCTACGCTTCTGAGAAAATCCTGATTGCTTCTTGACGTTTTCATTAACGGTACAACAATATTATTTCTAGAAATAATACATTGTTATGCTTACTTTCGTTGAACGATTTCCGAACCCCTTTGGCAACAATTGTCTTGCTTTCCAAAGAGCGCACGTTGCACGCTTTCGATAATGAATATAACACGCTCGCCTCTGAGGAAAATCCTGATTGCTTCCGCAACTTTTCACCTGCTGGTCGAACAATAACAACTTCCTGTAATCTGTTTTCCGGAAATAATATATTGTTGAGCTTACACTTGTTAAACGATCTCCCTTTGATAACGATTGTCTCTCCACAGAGCGCGCGTTTCAATTCAGCGCTCCGGGAGCCCGTTTGATAATGAATGTAACTCGCGTTTTAAACACAATTAAACTTCGCGGAGTATAATTACGGTGGATTTTGCGGATCTACAAGGGATTGTCGAAAAATCCGTGGGTCGTTTGGCGAAGTTTTTAACGATGCTTTTATTTTATTCCGACCCTCTGCCCACGGTGGCACGCCAAACAGAGAGGGAGAGGGGAAATTTTCATGCGAATTAAAGTCGCGCAGCGTACAGTCTTGAATAATTTGTTTCGCGCGAACGTCTGCAGTTTAGTAATTAACGGGAGGGGGTTCCTTCGGGTGAAACAAATCCATCTTATCCTCGGAGTTGCGCTTGCCGGCAGCCCGTCCCCTAAAATTGTTAAGCGTATTAGAGGAACACTCGAAATAATTCATCCGGCTCGAGTTTCATAAAGCAATCGTCGCGTGACGCGGCAAGAAATCGCCTCGTCGCCGCCGTCTCGGATACTTTTTCCACTGGCCTCGATTCGTGACGCGACAACGCCAGCGCGAGCGTCGTCCGCCTGAAGATAAAGCTCGTTTCGCGAATGTTCTGCGAGTAAAACGACGCTCCGCTTCTCAGTCACGTATCGATAATTTACGTGACTCGCGATCCCCCGGTAATGACGTCGCGACGCCCTCCGCGAATCGATAGACAGACTCGCAATTTGCCCGCGATAATTCTCGATCCTTCGACCACCGAATCTCTCGATCGTCGAGAAAAATTGAGGCGAGTTTCTGCGTCGAATGGTCCGTGCGATAAATCTCCATGAAATATGGATCTGTGTGCAACTGAAAATTCTTTGTAGCTTGCAATTTTTTATAATTTAGGATAATTTTTAGGATAATCGAGGCACTACGAACAGGTGTAAGTTGTTAGAAGGTCTATAAAATTTCGAAATACTTGGAATTTTCGAACTTTTGACGGCTTAAATTGACGGTCGAAGGCAGTACATTGTGATAGGTGCACTTAGACTCAAGAAGACATACTTAGGATTGTCAAGAAACTAGAAAAACCCGAAGCAGAAAAAAGGTATGTATTCTAAGGGCGTGATTTGAATCGATTTTAGAATTTGTTCCCATACTAATTCTTCGAACTTGTCAGGGCTTAAATTAAAGGCGGAGGACTGCGCATTACGATAGTTGCACTTAGGTTTAAAAAATTGAGAATAGTCGACCGTCACCTCGAACAGAAATTACTCGATTATTGGAGGATTCTCCGAGTCAATTTATGAATACGTATCAATTTCATAATGATTTAAGTATCAGCAAGAAATATTGGATGCTAGGTAGAACAGTTGAAAAATGCTCACATTATTCAACGGAATATGGTTTAGCCAAGTTGACACGTTTAATTAGGGGATTAAGCCGCCTCGCAGCTGGTTTTCCCGCGGTCGGTTCTCGGAAGGAATTTTTCAGGATGTTTTCTTAATAATTCTCCATTGAGGTATGAAAACACGAAACTTCTTCGCGCGCAGAAGCATTGTCGAAGGCACAATGTGTGCGCTGGCACGCCCATCTCAATCCTTTCGGCAAACAGGTGGAGGTGTCTAGAGAAGATTTTGAGAGGATAGGCGTTTTTAATATGGTTGAATTTTATAGTAAAAATGTACGAGCTTCGATCGGACGATTCAAGTTACTGGAACTGTAATTTTGATTCTTTTTAGAGGACGATAGTGACGTAACGAGCTCGAACTAGATACAAAAGAGGGATTAACAACAGCGAACTGTCTCTCATACCGAGCCAGCTAATCCGTGCTGGTACTCGAAACTTTTACAAATACGCCGCGCCGCTGGCCCCTGAACGTTTTCTCAATTACTTAGACTTTCGGGGAGGGGGCGGGGCAGGATTAAGTTGAATGTTAATTAGCTGAACTCAATTTTCTGGACGGGAGTCGAGCTTGACCCGGAAAATTCTATCGGGACACCGTGGGCTAATATAATCGGGCGGATACTTTTTCGGGAAGTTTAATTGATTCTTCTAAGCCCTGGAACGCTTGTGATCGAACCACAGCTCGTTCTTGCGATAGCAGAATTTTAGAAATCACAGTACAGCGAAAACACTGGAATTTAATTCTACACTAAAAGGTAGAATAGAATTTAAAACTGGAGAATTATAGTAAAAAAAAAAGACAGACATGTATTAATAGTTACTGGAAATTTTTAAATATTTTGATACAGTAAAAAAGAGACAGATTTCTTGTGATAAACTGTGTCAGAAATGTACAATAAAATTGTTGTCTCTGATCTTTCGCATTGGAAACACTCGAGTATGTAGAGTTGTCACTCCAAGTAGAAATTTGTGTAATGGTCAGACATGCCAACCTTGTAGTCTATTTAAATTCTATTGGTAGAATATACAGGGTGCTCGGTAACTGGTGGTACAAGCGAAAAGGGGGTGATTCTATATGAAAAAATAAGTCGAAAATATAGAACAAAACTTTTTCATGTGAGGCTTTGTTTTCGAGAAAATCGATTTTGAATTTTCGCCGGGTACGCCTGCACTTGATCATGTCTCGTTATAACGGATCTCACTGTAGATCATTGTCTCGATTGAAGTTTATGTTGATAAACACTTCCAGTGTCACGGAAATGTTTATTTTACCTATCTATTCAAAAGAAAAAGATTATTGTTGCCTTTCATACATTAAAGCAACAGAATACGTTAGAAAGCGTTCATAGAAATTTAATTAGAAGAGCAGAAATATGTATTCGGCAGAATGGGCAACATTTTCAGCAATTTCTGTAATAATAAACTTTATGATTACTTCAACATCCTATTTCATTGTGTGTTCCTAATTTTCCGGTAAGATAAAAACAAACTTAAACTGCGATAATGATCCATCGAGACAATAATCTACAGTGAGATCCGTTATAACCAGACATGATCAAGTGCAGGCGTGCTCGGCGAAAATTCAAAATCGATTTTCTCGAAAACAAAACCTCACATGAAAAAATGTTGTTCTATATTTTCGACTTATTTTTTCATGTAGAATCACCCCCTTTTCGCTTGTACCACCAGTTACCGAACACCCTGTATGTATTGGAAAGATTCGAGTTTGTAGAGTCGTCACAGTCAGTGAAAAAGGCGTGCAATGGTCAGACATGGTAGTCTTGTAGTCTAAATAATCTATTAAAGCAGTCGAGGAAAATTGTATTGGTACAACAACATTTATATGAAATTTTCTCGGATACGGAGTCTTGTAATACAAACTATTACTTCATGGTAGAATTTTTTAATTTATAGAATAAACTATTATATCACGGTGAACAGACTGAGACGTTCGGTGCAGGAAAAACAAAATCCTTTGAAACAAACGCAATCGGATATCCCAAAATTGTTTCGGAACTGTTTCTTGTAACAATAACCTGACGGGACGCAGCATTAAGTTAAAGACTGTGCAAGCACATCGTCTAATTGCCAACGGGGTTACGACAATTATCAGGCAGTCAGGGACAATGGGACAATGGTACGGGATAACTAATAAGAGGAAAGCAAACGTGGAGGTTAGTACAAGCCGTAAAAGCGGGGATAGCGATCGCGGGAATGGTAACGTCGGGAAAAAAGGCGCGTATAAAGAAAGAAAAACAGAGCGAATAAGAGGAGAGCGGTGATGGCGGCGAGGTAAAAGCCGTCGCAGGGTGAAAGGCTCTCGAAGGCTGTCTTATTTTTGAATAATAGAAAAGTTAGGTTGGGCGAGCTTTTCCCCGTTAGTCTCGTGTTAAGCAAATGGTAATGCGTCCCGTCGACGAAAAAACTCCCAAACCCGAGGCTCCTTTTGAAAGGGGGTGGCCACTATCATCGGAAAGATTGCGTTCGAAGGGAGGAAAAGGTGTTGCTGGCGGTGATAGCGTTGAGACGGGCTCTGGGTCGTTTGATTCGAAGCGTTAACTTTTCCTCTGAAGAGATGAGTTATCGCTTGGGTGGTGCGGGCGACAGGGAGGGAGGGAAAGAATGGTAGAGAGGAAAAAGCTGGGGGAACAAATAAGGAGAGCGAGGGGCGCTGTGGGAGATGCTCAAAGTAAATGCACTTATTTGCGAGAGGAGAGCGTCGCTCGCGATATTACGAGCGGTTTTTAGCGTGTCCCGGGGATATGGTATCCGCGGCTGAGGCAAAGGCACGAAGTCCTTGAAGAAACCAACCCCGCAGCCTTGGTATTCCAACGAAGTCGGGCTTATTTATTGCGACACGCTCGGTCCCCGCGATTTTCCTCCGCTTTCGCATACCGTTTCCTTTCCCATTTCGCCACGCTCGATTTTCTTGTCTGTGTGTTAGCTCGTTGTTGAACTGCGTGCATGTGACTGTGCGTATGTGTACGAGATGATTCGTGATGGCCGCTGTATCCTGGCCACGGCTCCCTCTATCTCGGAAGATATTAATACACTGATTGGTATTGCCGGGCTTCTTTTTCTCCTGCGAACGGCCACCGGGCCGAGAGAGATGATGGAAACTCGGATTAAGTTTATCTCGAGGCCTTCGACGACCGGCAGCTGCGAGAACCCCCGGCTGAATGCTCGAAATGACTTCCCTCGAACCCGGCATAGAAGTTCTTGTCTTGGTTACAAATGGTCCTGATGAAAATGGTTCAGCCGAGAACTGAATCTGATGGAGGGACGATCGTGATGGGACTGGAATCGAAAGCTCATCGGCCCTCGAAAGTAGGCGACAGTGTTAAAATATTATTCCGCTGCGCGGGATCGCTCCGATATTTATGATCAAACGACCGGGGAGGAGGATCCGATCGAACTTTCCGTCGAAGAGAAGGAAAGAGAGAGTGAGAGAGAGAGAGAGAGAGAGAGATTATTGGCTCTCGAGTCGCTCGCCATTAAAATATCGGTCTAATATCTGGATTTAATCGGCCGACAAAACAGACGGAATCAATTTCGTCTCACAAAATTCGGTATTTCATGATTTTTCAGGGCAAAGTACCTGCGTTGCAATTTCAAGATGAATTTAATCTTCCGATAGCAGAGTAAAATTTCTCGAACGGAAAATTCAATTGTATGGACATTCGAATCTGATGCATTTCCAACCATTCGAGCTTAAAAATAAATTTTTAGAACCATAAATAAACCTGTTTAGACATTTTACTTTGCACCTACTAATCTCTGATCTTCTCAGCAGTGAAATCAAATTCTAGAACCATAAATAAAATTGTCCGAGCATTTTCCTTTGAACCTAATGCATCTCCGACCCTCTCGGTACTAAAATAAAATTGTAAAATGGGAAATAAAATAGTCTGAACATTTCCCTTCGCACCTAATGCATCTCTGATCCTCTCAGTAATAAAATAAAATTCTAGAACCATGAGTAACATTTTTGAATCTTGTGCTGTGAACCCATTTCCAACCTTCTCAGTACTGAAATGAAATTCTAGAACCGCAAATAAAATAGTCCGAACACTTTCCGTACAACCGAATGCGTCTCTAACGGTCTCGGTAGCGGAACAATTTTGCGCCAGAGATAAAATTGTTTGACCGACGATTTGAAAGTCCGACCCATCCCTAACGCTCGCAGCGGTGAAACGACATTCCGGAACGTTAAATAAAAATCTTTAAACGCTGTTCTTTGTCCGCGCCACACCCGAAACATTTTCAGTGACGGAACAAAAGGTCCGAGCAGACAATAAAATTGTTTCGCTGTTATTGAGCTCTCGGTTGTGCAAAAATGAAGGCTGCCGGAGTCCAAGTTTCTGCCGGATTCGTTCGTGGTTCGTCGGCGCGGAAACAGTTGAAAGCGGGTCAAAAACGATTAGAAGACTCGATCGGGAAGGAAGTATAGCTGGAACATAAACAGCGTGGCGAATCAATAGAACAAATTGTGCACGACGCAGAGGAATCCAAGACAAAGAACCTGAGAATCAGCGGTGTACGGCTGGGCGCTGAGGGAAACCGGATCGGAACCGGAGCGGATCTTTAATGAAGCCAGTCATGATATCGGCAAGAATTGCGAGGGTAGAATAAAAGCCCAGTATGACAGAGAAAGAAATGGGGATGGAGGAGGGAGGAGGAGAAGAGGGGGGGGGGACAAAATGTACAGGCGGCCAAGCAACGGAAAGTATTCAAGAACGGAGAAGAAAGGAGTCGGAAAGCGTGAGGAAGATAAAGTGCGCGGCGAGGAGAGAATAAAATTCTCCGTGAACCAAGAGGAATGAGAGAGAGAGAGAGAGAGAGAGAGAGAGAGAATGTAAAATGGAAGGAGACGGTGTGAGAGAAAGAAAGAAAAACGTCGGAGGATAGGGGAAGGAGGGCGACGGTCAGGATAACCACAGGAAAATAAGATAAAAGAAGCGCGAGGGAAATGGGAAGGAAGCGGAATGAATTTGTTTAAGAAAAAGAAGAATCTACCGGAGAATGGATTCTAAAAGGAAAGGCAAAAGAGCCCGGCTAAACGATAACGTAGCGCTATATAATTTTTCTAAAAGGGCACACCGGTTTACAGCCGGGGGCCTCGACGTTGTAACTAGACTGCGAATTTTATGCGGTCACGCCGGAACTGGAAACCTTGCCGAATAAAAACCACCGACACCGGTGAAATTTTTCGACCAAAGGAATTTTTGCTTCTTGGTCCGCGAACCCGATGACGATAAAACTGTATGCAAATAGAGATTTTTGCGCGGCGATTTTCGAGGGACGGAAGTCGCCGGGGGGGGGGGGGCAAAAGTTGCGCGTTTAAAATGGGAAATTCATTCGAAACGGTTCGACGATATTAATTCACGGAGGGAAGAGGGGATGACACGAAAGCGGCGAGTGTTTTCGGACGGGTTCGATAAGCTGGTCTGCAGAAACAACATATCCGGTGGCAAACATTAGGACAGCGGTGAAAGCGACAAGGGAAAACAGCGCTGGTGTTGGCCGGCGGATTAAAAAAGAGGGAACGAGAGTTACAATGTGTACAGTGCGATCTTGTTTCTGATGGCTTTTGATATATCGCGGCAACAGGATCGGCAAGATACGCTTCCAATCAACTCTTCCACCGTGGAATCAATCATCGGAATCGACAGCCGCGTTGTTTAAATATCGAACGCGAATGATAAACCGTGAAAGTCGCTCGGTTTCATCTGGCTGCCTCTCGGAACTATATGTGCGCACGTTTGTTTGTTTTTTAAACGCCGTGGGATTCAACGGTGAATAGCGCCGCGAAACCAGTCGGAACAGTTTTCAGCCCCTTTCAGAAGACAAACTGACCCTGTCCCTTTTCAACCGGACCGACACGAGCGAATAAAGAGACCCTCTGATCTTCGATCATAATACGGCGGAAGGACGAAATACGGGCCGCTCGATGAATCCCGAATAATTCCAGCGCTCGATGCAGCTCTCTCTCTCTATCTCTCTCATTCTCGCCCCTTTTCTCTGTCTTTCTTTTTCTCGTTTGCTCTCCAGCTCTACCTTTCTCATCGATCACCTTACGCTCTATAAATCTCAAGGGAAATTTACAGTGTTTTAGCCGGTCGTTATCTGCGCGAGACTCTCGCAATAGATACCACTGGAAAATACGAGCGACACCAGCTTCCCCAAACTTTTAATCTGAATCTGAAAGTTCCGAACTTGTACCAAGACTTTTCAGCAAACTGTTTATCCCACAATTTTCCATTTTACTTCGCAGCTTTTCCATTCGGGATTTTTAGAGGTGGATTTTCCGAATTATGTAGTCTACTGTTAGTTTAATCGTAATTCATAGCCTGGCGATTTTAAAACATCTTTTATTCTTCGCATAGAAAAACGTTTCCAATGATTTAACTACGTTTCTATCTTCATTTGAATATAATAGAACCTCTAATATATTTAAAAATTGATAAAATCCTAATCGGTAGCTCGGAGAAAAGTAATGGCACTTTAAGGGATTATAAAGAGATAATGAAATATTTTAATTTACGAGGGCTTAAATTCAAGGAGGAACAACGTACTTTACGACAGAAACGCTTAAATTTGTCTTAAACTCCAAGACCATATTGAAATACTAATAAGAGATTGTTGGCTTTCTGATAGCTCAGAGGAAAATGTATAAATTTTAAGGGGTTGCTTCGAATCGATTTTACAATGTATTCCTGTAGAAATTTTCAAACGTTTGAGGGTTCAAGTTGCAGGTGGAAGATCGTACTTTGTGATAGGCGCCCTTTGGTTCGAAAAGAAGTACGTAGACATGTTGTAAAAATGACAAAGCCCCGCCGTCAACTCGGACAAAAATCCCTCGATTTATAGGGGATACCTCCAGTCAATTTTAGAATGTATTCCCGTTCGAATTCTGAAATGTTTCGGGGCTTAAATTGAAGCTGGAAGATCGTACTTTCTGCTGGAGCTATTTAGCTTTAAAGAAAAATTCGAAATCCTCTCAAAAAATTGATAAAGTCCGACTCGTATCTCGAACAAAAATGATTGTGTATTAAGAGGTTCGTCCAATTTAAAGGGTTCATTCAAATCGGTTTTAAAATGCTTTCCGTTGAGATATTTTTCCTTCAAAGGCTTCAAATGGAAGCTGAATATTCGGACTTCACGATATAGGATCATATAGAAATGTATGCAAATTCTAGATCGCACCAAAAAATCCACTTCTTTCTAAAAATATGATTTCCTCGATCTGTGACACATGCAACCTCGCGTCCCTGCGTCTTCTCTCCCGCGTGTCATCCATTCAGCCAAAAAATCCGGGATTATCCGGGTCGAATGACAATGTACGTTTCGAGTCAGCGATCCGGCAGTCCGTAACAATTTTCGAAACCGTCTCTTCCGTTTCCCGGGCAACATGACGCGACATTCCCCAAAGGCGTGACGCGGGAGATTCAAACGTGTACTCTAAGTGGAGTAACAATAAAACGGGCGACGTTCCGGGATATGGGGAGCGACGCGGTCGGAATTCGGTGTGCGCGAATTCCTGGCCGCGAACGACGCGGCTCCCGCATTGTTGCAGGGAAAAACGAGCGGGCAACCGCCGGATGGCGGCTAGCCGCGTGACCAACGGAGCTTTCCAATTACATTACCGTCGAGCGAAGCTTGAACGACTCCGCGACGAACTTACGTTCGCTGACTATCCGCCGAAGAGGAGCGAGGAAACGGCTGGGAGAGGAAGAAAGGGTGCCTTTCCACGCCATGTGTTTTAAACGCGACGCGGAACGGGGAATTGAAGCTGCACCCTCGACGATACCGCTCCTCCACCTCCGGAAGAGAGGTGTAGCTGAAGCTGGGCACCAGGTGGAAAGGTTTGATATCATTTCTTACGCGATTGCCTTCGAAAAGTTGGTCCAAACACCCCTATTTTTAAGCATACTGAAAATATTAACCTCGCAAATCATATTTAACAAATTTATCAAAAATATTTTTGGTTGCATGCGTGGGTTGTACACTGGTAGTACAAAATCGTTGCAACTCGTTAGATTCCATATTTCATGTGTAAATTAAATGAGCAAATTTAAAAACCTACACCGATGCATGTGACTTCAGAAGGTCAACGAAAATATTTTCAGACGTATTTATGGGTTCTATGCCAGCAGTAATAAATGCGTCTTTGCCTCGGCATTTTACACCCTTCCCAAGCAGGTGCGAGGCCAATAAAAGATGACTTCAAAGGACGAACGATTTAAACTATCCTAAATATAATACTGCGATAAATCCGTGTTTCTCCAGCACGTTGCTCGACTTTCCCGGGCCAGACTGATGGTGGTAATTGTTCTCGAGGTCCGTGAGGTACGGCCGGCGCGATTTCGGAGGTGGTTTCTCTGGTAAACGGTGCGCAGCGTCGTGAAGGCAGCCGGGCGTGGCGAGATGTGACAGTGGGTAAGGCAACGGAGACAAATGATTAAAGAAACGAAGACTGAACGCGAAAGTTTAAGACAGCAGCTAGTCGAGAAACCCTCCACTTTGTTCTAATTAGGAGATCCAAGGAAACGGGAAATTGTTCGGTGGTGTTCCCCGGGTCCTGAATAAGGAACACGGTCGCGCGGTTCAACCTTTCGACTAACTTTGCGAGCCGACTGCAAAAGCTCTCGAAAAAGGCTTAATGCCTCTGTTCTGCAAGGGCTGAGTCACACTGCACGACGACGACGACGTGAATAAAATCATCCCGACGCTCTGCCTCCACCGTTTAATTCACGGGGATCTTTTCGGACGGTCAAGGGTGCTTCGAATCGTCGTTTAACGGCGCAATTAAGGAAACTGCTGAGGAGTTTTTCCTCGAGAAGTAAGCTTTAGAAACTGCGAGGGTTCCGCGGGAGTCTTCAAGTAAGACCAATTTGCCAGTGGAAACGAAATTTCCCATTAGAAAACGGAGGGCTCGCGAGCGAGAGATCGTTAACTCGCGTGTCTGACCATCGCCGACCGTTTCCACTTGTACGCCAAGTCGTAAACGCTGTCGGCGATCATACACAGGTCCCTCGTATCAAGTGCCACGTCATACATTGCTGGAAGACAGCCCGAACTTGTCAGGAAGCAATTTCGACTTCAAGTAGTATCGGCTAGCTATGTCCAGACACGGTATTAATAAAGTACAGGGGCTGTAAATGGTGGTGTAACATCCCTTTTATATGATATTAATGGATTGACATCGGTGGATGGAAAAAACCAGAAAAGTCTAGAAAATGTTAATGAACATTTAAAGTAGTATCATCCATCCTTGCTTAGTTGTCGTGTAAACAGAGCACAAGTATTATCAATGTTGTTATACTATCTGTTTTATACAATAACTTCAATGCAAGACAATATAGGACACTAGAAATTCATAGGAAAAGTCAAGACTTAATTTCAAGTAGTATTTGTCAGTCATTGATGAGCCATGGCACCAACTGAGATTAACCGTCTGCTCGGTACGATAACTTCATCAAAAATTGCTCGAGGATAACGTACACGCCTTCAATTTATATTTTAATCAATTCAGTAGTATAGGCCAGCCATTTATCAGGCAGTGCTCCGATCTCGTTCGGAAGCAAACTGCTTTAACATTATCAATTGCAGACTTCGTTAAAGGCTACTACCCTATTCCGAGGGCTTTAGTTGCCAACTAAGGTTATCATTCTTCTTCCTATACAGGACGTCAAAGAATCTGTAGCACCCCGAACACAATCCATACAATAAATTGAATTTGGAGTAATACATTGTCACACGATGCTCTCTTTTCTACTATAACTTTAAGATTCATCAAGTGCACGAGCCGCAGAACGGTCTGATCATGACTTACCGTTTCCACTTCTGCCACTGAAGAATGCAGGCCGCCGATATTTTCGAGGTCGATTATCTTGGGGACGAAGTGAAATACCAAAAGAAGTGCCCGCACATTTCCGACTCAATTTTTCGCATGGCTTCATGACCGTTCATTCTCCTCTTGATTTTAAATCTGCCAGTAAGTTTAATCGCGGGAGATTGGTCAATATTCTCACTTTATGGAAGTCATTGACTATTTCGAGGACAATAAAGTTTTCGATGTTCCGCGTTGGATTGAAACGGTTTTCCGGCGGGGGTCGAATTGGACGGATGGCACAGACATCCGACGCCGTAAACCCCGTTGTTCTAGAACGGTGCACTCGTTCCCGGTTGAACGCCGCGAGGAGCACCGTGAATTTCGTCGGCCGTCGATGGGGCTCGAAGGCGTCTTAACTGCGGGCGCGGCAGTAACAGTCGAGAAGTCGCGTGTAAATCATCCGGGTATACTGCCGGGGAGCTATAACGGTCGAGGCAATAACGCAACCAGCTTCTTTGCTTAATGAGAAGCCGCTTGTTGCTCCTCCGCCGCCGCCGCCGCCGGTAAACCGTCCGTGGATCCGTCAGGAGTATAACGGAATGAGAGATTGCCCGAAGATTGAGATCGAGTGGCTTCACTGCGGAGGATTACACGCTTCGGAATTCCTCCGATATGTCTTCCGGCGGCGGACGATAAATAGGGACGCGGTCTCGCCCGTCGAACTTTGCATCCGTCACGCGCCGTCGACGGGAATAAATTTTCGAGCGATCCGACTCCGATCATTCTCCGCTGACGTAAGCCGGCACAATGATTGCGTACGTCTCCGGGCAAATATGTTCTTAACTGGGGAACTGGTGGAAGACGCCTGATGAAATATTAAAGGGTTCGTCGCGGGCCACGCATGCAACGAATCCGTGAGAAAGTAATGAGCTCTCGCGTGCACGTCAAAAATATTCAGATACCGGCGTTGTCGGAACCGCGTTGCCGAATATTCAACGAAACCGCCTAAAGTTGTTATTCAACCACCCCATTCGCTCCCCTCTATCATCCCCCCGAAATTCTTCTCGCATTCCTGCGCACAGGCCCGGTTATATTCCCGACTATTTGCCGGTCTGTTTTTAGTAAACGTAATGAAACCACAATGTAAAGCTGGCGGCGGGGCTGCACGCGTTCTCACGCACACAGAGACCGTTACCGAAGCTAGGCACACCGACACACCGACACACCAACACATCGACGCGACACGGATCCCCCTCTTTCTCTCGGTGAGACAGAGACAGAAGGAGAGAGGGAGAACCTTCAAATAGGGATGCCCCCGGGCTCGGCGATGTTTCGAAAAAGAAAACAAAACAAAAGGCGCCGCCTATGCGCCCGTGAATTCATTGGAATCAGAGCGAGGCATTATTCTATTCTACTGGAAATATACTGCCAACGGCGGAGCGACGGGATTATAATCCTCGATTTACGTCAGAGATTTTTCGAGGACTGGGCATATATTTTTCCGACGCTCGGCCGCTCCGTCAGCCTCCGCCACGCAGACAGTTTTTGATATTCGCCTCGCACCAGCTGCGAAATATCCCGAATAATGATACACGCGCGTTCATTTCTACCCGTTGAATAACGGGTGCGGGTGCGTGCCCTCTTCCCTTTCGTTGCTCGAAACAGAAAATCTCCAGTAAAATAGATTTTATACCTCGTGCTTCAAATTTAAATCTGAACGAATTTTACCCGCGTTCTAAAACGGATATATAATGTATTTCGGTTTAATCAACTGGATCTGGTCAATCGTTAAATGGAAATCAATTTTGCCTGGCAGTGTTAGAAAACATAACGAGGTAATAGAGGATTAAATAAATCTTCAAACAGCTACCGTCAACGCACATGAAATAGTTAGCAGTTTAATGTTGCATGATCCAGATAACCAGAATAGTCCGGCCCCAAGGGTTAAATTCGATTAATACTTAATTTGTTCGTGCTTGCCACTTGGAAACGTTGAATCGAGTCTCTAATAACAACACGACCCTCCACGAATATCGTAATGCTTTCTAATAATAACATTCTAATAACATTCTAACTGTGTCCATTAGAAATGAAATCTACAAAACTTTATTTCAGCACATATTATAATGAGTAGCTTACGAAGTTCAAGTAAATTCAATCTTCTCGCTTCCAGAAGACGTTTCGCTTTTGTGCCTGGTAGTTTTAGTGTTAAATAAAAACGAATGTATGTACATGTGTATTTCCAGAAATTCCCCAGTGTAAAAAGTATAATACTTTAAGAAGAATCGGGGCAATTTCAGAGTTACAGGGACGATAATGTCAAGCAGTTTTTTATGTTTGTAATATCGGGTAGCCGGAAGATTGAAGCAATCTCGTTGATCACTTTAGCGAATTCGATCAAACCGTTCGCTGTAACAGCCCGCAAGTTGTACTTCGCGAGGACTTACGGGAACTTTGTCTTCCTAACAACCTGCCGTGGTTGTCACGCGAGCTTCCAGCAACGAAAGAGGAGCGAAATATTCGTCAAGCGAGCGGCCCGACGCGCGGCGCGACGTGGCGGGGGGATTGTTCAAGTTGCCTGTTAATCGTCTTACCAACTTCCGAACGATAATTAATTCCCAAAGAACAACGTTGTAACGAGCTTCTTACGTAGCGAGGGTCCGTTTAATTATACATCATCGCTCCAGGGACCCGGGGCTATCCGTGTCTCCGTTGATTTCGAGGATCCCTCGGAATACATTAAAGCGAAACAAACCGTCCTCGCCAGGTGGCTGAGTGCAATTGAATCTTAATGCTGATGAAAACAGTGCCGAGGGACTCCGCGATCGCTCCTGCCAATTTCCAGTCCCTCCGTAATCCAATTCCTTTAATCAATCGCTCGTGCAAAAATGAATCGTAGATTAAGAGTGAAACTTTCTCGTTCTCGGCTCTCGGTTTTCGAGAAAATCGACTGGAAAACTTTTGCTGACGACGGTAAGTAGAAACGGCCAGCTGTGGTCAGACATTCGGTACATATTCCATTCGATGACGTAACAAATTTAGAAAGTTGTTATTCGAACACAAATGCTTCAAGGTTTTTTCCTTATTATTAAGGGGTTCGTTGTCGTAGTAGGAACTACTAGCCATGGTCAGACACATTGTTAAAATCGACTCAAAGACGTGACAAATATTTAAATTTATTTTGCTTTTACCGAAGTTACGTTTGCTAACCGTTTCTCGTGACTTCCAGACGCGTAGTTAAATCAGTAGAAGTGGTCGGAAATGGCCAGACACATATTAAATTCAACTGATGAATGTCGAGATGCATTTCTTGTGAACAGATCTATAGCAGCACAAATTTTTTCGTCAGTTTTTAATCACTTTATCTATCCGAGGTCGTACGATAAATATTTTTGCAATTTTCGCGGCAATTTGTTTAGTGTTTTTCTACGAAGTTAATAAAGATTTTTCCTAGCAACAGGTAATTGAAAGCGCCACGGTATCGATCATTCGGGGATCACATTCGTGAAAGAAGAACGTGTGAAACGAGCATTTCCGTAGCTCGGCAAACTTTCCATCGGTTAAGTTGCGAGAGATTTAAATCGAAATCGGGAAATCCTCGAATCGAAAGCGATCGTCGATAGTCGGCTTTAAGCGGGTACGTTTCGTTTGAGCTCACCGATTGGAAACCCTGTAACTGACCGGCATGTTGGCTGTCATTAATGAACATAACGTTTATATAAACAGAGGGACCCGTCCCCTGTCCCTCTGTGTGGACTCAATCGAATCCACAGAGCAAACCTAGGTCATGGGATACATCAGCCTAATTGTGTGTTGCGTTTCAGACTTCTCAGAAACATCTGTCACCGACTTAATTAAAATTGCCAATTGCTGACGCAGTTGGCCTATGATTACTCAATCTGTTTACACGGGATAATTGCCACAGTTTGCACGTTGAATTAATGTCGGTACCATCGTAGCAAAATTACTAAATTGCAAATGTATGCTGAAATTATAGTGCAACAGTTTTAGTTCTTATAGTGTCCAAAAATCTACGTTACGAGTGCCTCTAGCGTTTTTTACACTGCAAAATAAGAGAACTGAAATGGTCCGTCACGGGGTCACTTCAGTTTCTTTTCATCGTCTTTATTGATACTTTCGTTTTAACTCTCTTTTCAAACGACGTTCCGGAGCGGGGAATATTTTTCCAGTGTCACAAATGTCATTTCTTACTGCCCAAGCCTTTTGTTACGCAAAGGGAGGGGAGATTCAAAATAGATTACACGACCATAACGGTGGTCGCCTAATAAACCCGTCAGTCGACGTACCTCATAAACGGCTCCGAAGGGCATGACGAGGCAGGCGACCATCAGATCGGCGACGGCCAAGCTGACGATCAAATAATTCGCCACCGACTGCAGATTCCGCTCGAGCAGGATCGCCGCTATCACGAACAGGTTCCCTGGAACAGAAATTTATTTAGGATCACCGGCCGTCCAAGGACACAATGCCGACATGATCAATCACTTCTAACCCTCGTGCCCTGCGGTCTTAATTTCAAAGGGACAAGCCGACTCATCCCTTTGCATCGTCCATCTTGTGAAAGTTGCCAAACGAAACTTCGCTTGATCATTCATTAACTCGTCGACAAAAATCATTTTTACTGCAATGTACTCGCCCAAACAAAATTTTAACGTTTGTACAATATCGTCAGAGATTCATTAGCCAAACTAGTAGCACTCGAATGGTTGCTGTGAGGCACCATATAAAATGTCTCATTGAATGCAATGCACCTCCATTACGAAATATTAAAACCATTTATCAAAAGAGTCTCTGAATATTATAGTGGATATTATGATTTTAAATAGCAACGTGTAGAAAATTTATTTCGCTATCTTTAGGTAAATTGCGAGATTATGAACATCAAATTTGTGCGACAGTGATGGCAAACGTATTAATTTGTACCCACTTATTTTTGTCATAAATGCATAAATTCCGCAGTCTAGTGACAGTAATAAAAGTCACACGCACACGAGGAAGTAAATCATTTACAATGGAAATGTTCTACGTCGAAAATTGTCTTGGTTTCGCGGCTGAAACAGCTTCGAGTGCAAAGGGTTAATGTATAATTAAAGAAATATAGCATATTTCCGCTGAAAAACGCGCCAAAAGCAAACTCGCTCCACCCCGAAAAATATTCGACCGACATCTCGACGGTCGAAAAAACGGCAACCCGTAAATTTCGTGAGAACACAGCCGATACAGGCTTTCAAATGAATGTTGCGCAACTGTTTTCTAGATAGAGCGATATGTAGCGCGTGGATTAAAACGTTTCTCTAATTTGTTTTTGTTCGGTGGGGGAACGCGCGCGCGTATAGCCATTACACGAGGACAATATGAGTGTTAATATCCGTCACCGCGGTGCCGTGAACATTTTACCTCCATTTAAAAGCTAACAACCATTAACAAAACAGACCATTAAACCATTAACGCTCGCGCGTCCTATGCCGCGATATTTTCATTTTATTAATTCGCTGTCATCGCGGCTGTGTTCGGCGGCCGCAGGTGAAAAATTCAAATGAAAACGTCATGGAGAATGGGCCTGGCCGGACGTTAATGGCTTCCGACCGTGCAGAATGATTCCGACATGTGTGCCATCGATCGATATATCGATGTCGCGATCGCGTTCGACTTGAACGTTTTGTGGCCGAATATACCCGCTCCGCTCCGCGCCGCGCCGGGTTCGTTTCGCTCTTGGTACGCCGCGTTAATCAGAAATCCAGTTAGTTAAGCGCGGTCCTCGAAATCCGCGTAAATAATTCATAAGCTGATTAGGGAGGATCCCCGGAAGCGGACAACCGGTCCATTCCCGTTCTACTTTCGCGAGATTCCGCGTGTTACTCGCTCGAATTAACAATTCCTCAAGCTCCTTTCCGCTCCCCCCGGGGGTGCTTGTCGAACTTTGGAATTTTTAAACGATCAAAGTGGCGAGAACGCCACCTTAATTCTCGCTCAAGTTCACCGAAGTTCGACCATTCTTCCGACCCACCTCGGACGCCGCGAGATTTGCACGGGCAGAACTGGCATTTATTCTTCACGAGCCACGTGCCGCCATGCGAAAGTAGTACCGAAAATTTTCGTCCCCCGGGAACTCGTCGAATTAATTTTGGAAATGGTTTAGAGCGAGTATCGCGACTTTGTTAATCAATTAAACAGCCCGGACAACTCCGGTTCAAACGAATATACGTGTTGATAGGGCGATTCATTGAAATTTTATAGAATCGAGAGTGCTCCGGGTGTAGGAAGTCTTTGCTCCTCTGTGGATTTACGTTCCGTTATTTTATAGCAGCAAAACGGAGATTGCATTTTCCGGTTGGGCCGGTACATTGAAATTGCAGTTGCAGAAAAATTCGCAGTCGCGAATAATTTACGGTATCGAAAGTGCTTCGGGTGCATAGAATCTTCAATCGAGTCTCTAAATTAATTCTTCCCTCGCATTATTCCACGGACACGGAGAGTAGAGATTTTCCGGTTGAAATTGTAATCGTATAAGAATCCTTATTGTGAAGGACTGAAAATGCTTGGATTGTATAAATCGCCAATCTACTCTCTCAATGAATTTCTTTGTCACGCGTTGTCCCATGAAAGCATGAATGAATCGTTTGACTTTTCAGTTGACATTGAAATCGTCTAAAAATTCTTATTACAAACGCTTAAAGCATTGAAAGTGGAATGCATGAAATCCCCAGTAGAATCGCTCTGCGAATTTTTGTTTTCATATGGTATTTTATAGGAACGGGGATTACCGGGGATTTTATTTTTCCCAGTCATAAATCAACTCGTGCATAAGGTAGTAATCCTATTCCGCAGTTTGCAGCGTGATTGATCTGAATTACGATATATTGGCGGTATTGGAACAGCGATGCATAGTCGCCTATGACGTAGGTTTATCAAATACGGGCCGCGGTCCGCGGCAAAGATACCGCACGATTTCGTTCGTCAAACGAGAGACACCCGAGTCAGGTGCGGTACACTTTACGCCGAAACCACTGCTAATTAGTCTTCGACAGTTGCCTTGCTTTGACGGCTTTGTAAACGTTTTGACGACCGTGTAATCAGCTTATTTGGACGCGACGGAGGTCCTCCACACTTAATCGTGATAAACGATTCTACTGACTCGTCCGCTTTGTCGTCGAACAATTCCTGAACCGTCCATACAATCATTCTTCCTCGGCTCGAGCGTCTAGTTAATTAACTAGTACGAGCTAACACTGTGTAGTCAGTGGTCAGAGATTCTTCGGATTAATTTCTCAGGTGATCGATTAACCTATTGCATAATAATTCGTCCGTACAATTATTCCTCTTCGGCTCTAGCATCTAGTTAATTAACATGGACGAGTTAACTCGTCATTCACGAAAATCGCAGGGCAAAGTGTTGTGAGGTTATCGGGCAGCAAGAACCAAAAAATGCACAAGTTTCAATTCTTCCTCTTTGAAACAAACTAAACCCATTTTTTCGAGGCAGATGCTGCCGCAGTAGCATTTTTAATTCAAAACCAGGTGAAACTTTCCTAAAAATGTACGCCCCTAATTCTACAATGCAGGTTTTAAAAAACTAGGCCGGAGGTGTCAACAGATTATATTTTCCCTCGGAATATTATTTTCGCTCATATGATTAAAACTGGAAATATTCTGCTCCACGGATGGCCGATACTTACGCGCAAAAATATTAATTTGCATGGACACACGCAGTCCTCCGATTAAACGCAGGCTCGCCGACCAGAAAAAAAATTCGGTCTCATCGAAACGTTTCTGTTTCGCGGCAGAGCAAAAAAAAAACCCACACGCGCGGGGAACAAAATCGAAACGACGTCCGTTCATTTATAATTCGTTGTTGCCGCCACGTCCGGCGAAATTCTCGTCGAATTACTTTCGGGTTTCGTCGGTGCGGATCTAGACAGCCCGGGTTAATCGAAAAATCGGCTGGCTCGCAGGTGCGCGTACGCGGCCGCCTAAACGGGGTATTTTTCCCGGTTCAGTGACAAAAATTAATTCACAACAGCGCGACCCGGTGTCAATTGTCATCGGATGTGAAAACGCGCGAGCTGCCTCGGCGTTCCCTGGCCCCAGCAATTAACGTTTCGAGCGCAGAACAAACAAACGGGGACGTTTATTCCCGATGAAATGCAATCAAATATTTCCATCGTGAATCCAGAATTCGTATGAGAGTCGTCGGGGTCAGTTTATCCTATCGAAGGCTTCGCCTCTCTCTCTCTCTTTCCCTCCCTGATCCACTACGAATTTCAATTGGAAATTTATTATGGCCCCGCTGAACACGCGCCCGGTTAATAGCACTTAAGTGCCGTGTGTCTCCCCCCACCCCCATACTCCCCACCGATCATCTGTTGGTCTCTTCGTTTTTAATTTTAACGACGTACGATGCATCGTCACGTCGTCGCGCGACGGTTTAAACCGCTTTCCGGACGGTTTAAATCAATGCTGAAATTAACGGGGCTGCGTAACAAGCGTCACGCTCACGGCGAACGGTTTTCTACTCCATTTAAATCGTGGATTTAACGACGCGACTGCAGCTTCCGGCCCCCCCGGGACCGAATAATATTTATACGGCCGACGCCTCGTTCGTTTCAATTCCTGTTTACGATCGGGACGAGCTTAAAGATTCCCCGTAGTGTAACAGGTGGACAAACTAAAAACTGCTCAACACTAAATTGTTCATATTATTGTTTCGAGTCTAAGAAATGTGTTTTCAAAGTTCTAAACCGGTATTCGAAAAATTCGTGCACATAATATGGGTAAGAAGATTACCTCCATGAGCCTGCAAAATAGGGGCAAATTTGAATTATCATAACTCCGGCTAAAATGATCGTATCCTTACCTTTCTCATGTCGTTCAAAAGCAAGAATCTCTAGTTTCAAATGCTTTTCAGAATATTCGAATACATTGCCACTCGCCCAAAGGAATAGCCACTTAGACATACAATTTTCGCAATATTCTCGCAAAATACTTTTCAAAAATTCATTCAACATTAAAAAAGTACCTGATGGAAAAAAAATTTTTAACCAAGTTGCTCTGACATCGGCTAAAGTGCGCGCCGGAAGTCGGGCTCGAAATGAATTCGCGTTTCTGCCCCCCCCCCCCACAGTGCCATCTGCGCGGCGATTATTGCTTCCGGCTCGCAACAACGTCCCTGGGATATTTTCCTACATGAATAATTCATTCACCTGCGGGCTGCCCGGTATCGGAGGGCCGGAATTATTTCAGGGTGTTTATTAAATCGCTGCGCTTGCAGAATAATCCTCTCAGCTGACGGCTACGGCCCCGTAAAACTCGATAGAATCGCCAGGAATCATCGCTACCGTTCGCCTGTTTCGTCTGTTACGAAAAGCGAACGGTTGTGCTTAAACTGGAACGCGAAAGTCGCAAGCCCCGGTCCTAAGGCTGTTTGATGGTCGCAGACTGGACCCTAAAGTCATCGGAGAGTAGTAAACTCGACCTTCGCGTAACGAGATGTGACATGATTGCTTTCTATACGTTCTGAAGGTTACAAGATGGACTTTGAGGGCTTCCGAGGGATGCAAGCTCGGTCCAAAGGTCTTCTGATGGCTGTAAGTTGAAGCGTGTTACCGGTAAAAGGTCGTACACTAGATCTCTGTGTATTTAGACGTCGAGAGATCGACCTCCAAGGTCTTGAATGGTGGAAACTTCGGTTTTAAGGGTTCTCAAGGTTGCAAGCTCCAACCTGATATACTCCGCAGACTATAAATATATTAGTTTCTAGGGCATTTTGAGAATTGCGAAGGCTTCGAAAAAATGCCTACGTATGTTTGAGTAATTGTCGATGTCGCAAGCTAAATCCAAAATGTCGCAAGCTCGTTTTTAAGTATCTGCGACGCCCAAAGCCCAATCCTCAAGGACTATTGTGGTTGCAAGCTTTAATTTAGGAGTGTCTAAAAGCAGGGAGCTCAGTTAAAAATCTCCCGAAGGACGTAAGGTCAGTTTTAAGGACCTCTAAAGCTCGCAAGCTCATTCTGAAGGACCTCTGAAGCTCCGTAAGCTCTGCCTCGCGGGCAGTCGAAGCTCAGAGGCGTGTTCTCAAGAACTTGTGAAAACTGCAAGCCAGTTTCAAGGTCCCCGTGTAAGCTTTTAAGCTCATACTGCTCTAAACTGCCAAGCAACGAACGCCGCAGAGTTTATTGCCGTCGGGAACGCTGTAGCCGCACATGGAAGCAAAAAATGCTGGAAAGTTGCGGTGCATATGGCTGCGAGCACTTACAGCGTGCATCGTACAAATGCAAATTGACGCGTGTAAAACAGTCAAGAAGGAGGGTAAGGATTTTCTGAAATTTATCTTCCGCTTTTCGTGTTTGTAACACGGACGTTCGCCGGGGCTTTCGAATCGACGCTATCGGGTTCGTCGGGAAAAAATGCTATACTGTCTGAAATACGTTCCTTCTTGCCAGAGCACCCGCCGGAAAGACCCTCTCAGAAGCTGTTCGTTGTTTTTCCGCCGTTTTATTGCGATTTCCTCGGGCACGGTTGTATGCGTAAAATAAAATCCAGCATGGATCAGCACGGAGGAAAAATTTCTCCTGCCGTTTCTCTTTGCGATCGTAAAGCGCCGGGAGAAATTGAGAAATCGTGTGGTCGTCCGTACGATAGAGGAACACAAAACGAAAAGGACAGGTAGTATGAGGCAGTACCATGGTGATAGCAGTCGCAGCGTGAACGGCGACCGATTGGCCCGGCGATAACACGCGCAATCGGAGACTTCTCGCCTAACAGTGAATTCAAACGTCGTCCGATATATACATCGCTAATTCTCCTTCTTCCTGCGACACATTTCTCGAGATTTATCGGGGCTCCAGGTTTTAAATCATTCCTGAATCCTCGGTCCTCGGGTTACTAATGTATCTTTCGCCGGACAGTGCTGTTCACGAACAGTCTGTGGGTATTCCCGAGAAAATTTATGGTTCGACTGTCTCACAGAACTGTAGACACTGCCAAGAAGCAAGAACATGCGAAAGACTCCGCCTTTAGCTGTGATAAGTGGTTCTTTTGTACTGAGTATGCTGTCGAATGGAGCGTCGCTGCTTTGTCTGACCATTGTCGACTGTTTCTACTTACGGTACGAGTATAGTGTATGTGTTGCACCAGTCTCGAGGATGTTAGAGGTTTGTCAACTTTGGGAGAGTTTCTTTGTATCATGTTGAAGATGTGGAATTGGCTCGTATGTCTGATCAATATTGGCTGCTTCTACTTACAGTGAATATCAATAGGCTTCTACAAGTCCGAATTGCAATATAAGATGATATAAATGGCAATAAGTTTCCTTTTGTATTCATGAAGGTATCGGCTTCATCCTGGTTCGTATGCCTTACTCACGAACGCTATTTTTACTTACAGTGAGGATAAATACGTTTCGGATCAAGTTGAATAATAGTAGAAGAAGGTGGAAACTTGAAAGAGCCTCCTGTTATGACAACATTGGCTTGAATCTGTTTAATGTGTCTGACCATTATCGACCATTTCTACTTACTGCAAGCGTTAAACTATCGCATTATATCCCCCTGTTCAGATTTCTCCGGGACATGATTGCATTTCATACTCATATTGCCAAGGCAACGACATGCGACGAAGCAGTATGGACTATTGAAACATCGAATGGACGGTGCTGCTGTTGATCAACGTCGTTTGCTTGAGTAATCTATGGCTATACCCGTTTAGAGAACCATTTCCTGGACTCTGAAGTGCATTTCCCGATTCGTAGCGAGCCTGTGATCTACCTGGATCGTATTATCAACCATCGGCGATTATGGGAACGATTATTCGCGAACGATGCAGCGAAATGTCGCCCGGCAGCCAACACGATATTTATTGAACCATAACGCGGGTGGGTTATGAGTGTCGAGCAACCGGTGCACGTTCAGATTAGCAATTCAATCGGCAATTACCCGAGTATAAAAATCATCATAACGACCTATCGAACGGAACAAAAGCAGAACGGTTATCGCGATTAGCGAGCTCGAGCGTTCGTCGTCGATGAAATCGTTTCCGAGGATCACACGGTTATTGCTGTCCCGCTCGATCATCAATTAATTTTTCTACTTTATCGGCCCCGTTAGAACGTGGATCGTCGGTATTATTACAGCATTAACAGAGAGAGATAGTGAGAGAGAGAGAGAGAGAGAGAGAGACAGAGAGACAACAGTCGCAGCTGTAACGAATCGAATTTCCTCGAGGGAAAACGCTCGCATGAACGGAATAATCGCGTCAACGGGCGTAAAGGTTGTTGCTCGTGTCTGCACGAGAATCCCGATTCGGCTCGTTACTTCGAGCGATTTCGCTGGTTGTCAAACGGCCGTGAAATTACTCTAATTCCGCAACAGCTAGCCGGGGGAGACGACGCGCGCAATATTCGACGGCCCGTTAGTTAACCAGTGAACTGCGCTAATAACAGAATTTACAGCGAGACAACTACGGGAAAACGACGGATATCCCGGGCCCGCGTATGAATATGTATGCAGTTGAGCCAGCGACCACTAACAGACCGAGAGAGAGAGAGAGAGAGAGAGAGAGAGAGAGAGAGAGAGAGAGAGAGAGAGAGAGAGAGAGAGAGAGAGAGAGAGAAGTACTTAAGTTGCCAGTGGCCAGTGTTCGCCGCGGCCACTCCTCCGCGGACCCGAAGTTTAATTATGTTCGACATCTTGGAACGCGAGCGACCGCCCCCGCAGGATAAACTGCAAATTAGCCAGGAATGGAAAGTTCTTGCAACTTCGTTTGCAGTTCGGCTTGATTGGGATTCGAACGGTCTCGGTGTTATCGTCGTTCGGCCGCGAAGACACCCTGCCGGAGAATTTCGATGTCTTTTAAAGGAGGTTTCGGATCCGCAGTATCGAAGAAAAATGTTTGAAGGCTCGCCGGTGTCACGAGAAAAAGTGGTCCCTGATCTTGCTCCGCCAAGAATAATCCGTGTCTGGTGGACGCGGTTGTTATACATAGTCAACAGGCTGCAGGGTTTTCTGGAGCCGTAGAGTTTCCCATGGAAATAATATTAACAAATTAAGGTGAAATTGTACGTTATTGTATGTATAAAATCCCCAGTCTAGTTATTTCGAGATTTTTGTGTCAGTTGCCAGTAATGGAATAAATTGAGAAAAATAGTTTGAACGTGACCAGACGGAATCGTCGAATACATGACGGCTGGGAAGGAGTATCGAAAGAAAATCCTGTATTGCCGTAGGGCACGGCTAATTAGTGGGTGCATTGCAATTCGAAAATGTAATATTAATGTCGAATAGATTAATTATCCCATTAATAGTATTATTAAAGTGGCGCACACTGTTTGACGTTCAATGTTAATTGTATGACGTCCGGTCCGCGTGTATTCCTCCCCTACCGTGGTTGATGCCTTGCCGACAATGGTATCGCGTTGTGCGAGTGACGTTTCCACGGTTAAAAATGCATAAACCGCGTGTACCCACTGGTCCCGAACAAACAATACACTCGTCGAAATGAATTCCCGGAGAGCAAGTCTTTGCCGGGGGTGTGCGTTCGAGCGTGCGTCGAAAACTGCTTCGCCGGAAAACGCGCCGTCATATTTATTTCCGACAAGGCCGACCCAGTTCAACGGCGCGTTCCAACTTTCCGCCGAGCCGTAATAGTCAGATCGAAGTAGCAGAATTCCCCTAGACCTCGAGTTAAATAAACGTACCGGAAGAAGGTGTTCCGCGAATTCTTCCGCAACTAAGCTGAATTCTTCCACCCGAAGCCAGACTCGCGGCAACTTTACAGCCTTAAAGAATTTCCGGTCCACTGGCGGTTACCACAGTCTAATTAAACTAGTTTCTTAATGCGCCGATTCACACTTCCGCTTGAAATCCTTGTTATTCCTTCGACGGTCGTTCACGGTTAAACCGAGTTCCCCGCGATTTTTCCTTTGATACAGATTTTTAAAATTGAACCGGCAACGCGCGGAATTTTTCAGAACGGTGGAGACCTACAATCATTTGTAGATGATCTCAAGTGCGTAGGATTGGTTTATTCGACTGTAAGGACGCCATTATCGGCACAATAAATAGAATATAAGTGTAGGTCGCAGTAGATACATCTTGTCAGTGGTCAGACAGAAAGCAGCCCGAGATTTCGAGATTCTTCAACTGTTTTCGGAAGTACTGCAGTTTTCTGTTTTGGTCCGGCGATCTCGTAACTTTCGAAAATGCTCGAGTGCAATTCACCCGGCCATGGTATGGCTGCGTTTCGCTGTAATCATAACTCGAATGGACAATAGACGCTCTCGTCTCGGCCCAGTTAAATGGAAATTATGGAAGCTGTAGTTCTTTGGGATTCTCGCCTGGAGGGATTCTTGCATCCCCGGATCCTGGAGAATTATCACGGAACTATCGCGGACCACGGGGTCCATCCGCGGCGAGGATGATAATAACGCGTAGGGTCGGCGAGCCAGTATTCCGCGGCATAAAGGTTTACGAGTCTTTCTATACAGCTTAAATAGGGCCATTCAGCCTCTCGGACGACTAAACTACCCGTCCTTTTACTCGGCCTTCGCGAACGTATAGAAAGAAGACGGCGATCGATATATGGGTACCCGGTACCCTATCTCCTCTATCCTTGACGTCGGGGGAGAGGACGTCTATCCTGGCTTGCTGGGGAGAGGTCCTGCGTACTAAAGGAAGACCCTGATTTCCTGCGTGCCGGCTCCATCCTCCGTCGAAACGAGCCTTTTACCTTGAATCGGGAGAAATTCTAGAATATAGTGGCTACGAGATTTGATAAAAAAGAAATTGCTCCGAGCTCAGTCCCGGCGAACCTTCGACATTTTTCAACTATCGCGTGTCCTCGTTGCCTTAATCGAAATATTGAACCCCCTCGCGACCACTCTAAACTTCTAGTTGCCGAGTAACCAAGCCAATTTGGCATCATTTTCGAAAAGCAAGAAGCACAAATTATTTCTCTTCTGGACTAATACGTACGAACGTCTGCCTTCTTCATTGGAGACACAATGGCACGTACTGTAGTCAGAGAGTATGATCGTATTAGAGAATTGAATATAGTGGCAAAGAGTCTAATGTAAACATTAGTAATCCGCTTGATTGTCGGACGGTCGTGCCGTGTCACGTTCCAGAGAAGCTTCCCGGACGCAGTGCCGAACAGTCCGGCGGTGTAGCGACTAACGCGGTGATGAGATAAATTAATTAACCGCTATTACGGCGGTCGTCGCCGACACGGCGGCGGTATAACGCAGGTAACGCGGCGCGGAGCTGCAACAGCGAATTTCGCCGGGAATTGGTTTTTATTTTCGGCATTCAACGGGTCGCGAAGTTCCGGGGCGACGCGCGACGTCGTCGTCGTCGTCGTCGAAAACTGCGAAGTTGCGAGTGCTACCAATATCGGGGGGAGGGGTGCAATTGGGTTTCCAAAGTATTGACCGCAACTCCAAAGTTAGAAGGTCTTCGCGACTCGCTCTACAAATTACGAAAAACCTCGTTAAGATCAGAATGCCGCCGGAATTCGCGTGCGATAGAGGAAAATCGAGGAAAATGAACTTCCCGAGTGAGAGAGTGAGAGAGAGAGAGAGAGAGAGAGAGAGAGAGAGAGAGAGAGAGAGAGAGAGAGAGAGTTCATTGATAGCGCGCTGCCAACGATTACGTTCGTTCGCAAATTGATTCGCACCTCGAATCAAATTTCAATGATTTTCGAAAGCAATCGCGCTCTAATCGACTACGCTCCCGTTCGTTTCCACTTTGTTTCTCCTCTCTTTTTCGCTCCCGGCTCTTCACGGTTGCGCGTTTCGTTTCCTCGGAAAGAATCGTCGTCGTTCTCGGACCTTGTCGACCCGCGCGAAGAAAGGAATATCATTAGTCCGACAACGAGCCACGAGCAAAAAACTATAATTAACAATCCTTTCACCGGGAGGGGAGGTCCCTTGATCTCGTTAGACCGGCGCGCACCGGTGCCTCAATCGCTATGGAGACACTGGACTGTGCGCGAAATCCTGTTTCCCTTTGAAACGGTAGAAAAATTAACTAATCTGCCTTGACTCTGGAGCTTATCAAACTGGTTGTTCGTGCGCACCCCCCTCCCTCCCGGCCCTACTGATGAAACGGGACGCGATCTAGGGATGGTCGTTACCTTTCTAATCTCGTTAGCTCCTCCTGGAAACTCGTTAAATTTTACTGAACGCTACCTCCCTCTCCGGCTCCGATCTTGAATTCGCCGCGCACAGCGTCGCGTCGGCTCAGACAATTAACATAATTAACATATACGCGTTGTAAAATCAGGGAACCACGTCGTTCGACGCTTCGGGGCTCCCCGGGAAGCGTGCATCCGAGACCATGCACTTCGAAATAATCTTTACGACGATGCCAGCTTGTCAATCTGGTGCGGCCACTATAAACTCCGACCGTTTGCTGTTAATTAAACCGCTCCTATTAACTCCTCAAGGACCTCGCTTCGGCGAAGTTCGATTCGATGGATCGAAATCCGCTACGAGTTTGAAATTCTGAAGCAACTATCAGGACATGGGTGCCGAAGTTAAATCAGTGCCAAGATTATACCGATTATGGAACTCGTAGTCAATTAACGCTGATAATTGCACTGGAAATATTTTTGTTCCTCTCCGAGATACGTAGCTACGTCAAACCCTGATTGCCGTTTTGTCAGTGGATCCGATATGTTTGGCCGCTTTTGGCAGCGCATGTGCACGTGGACGCGTCACGTGGCCGCCCTCGTCATCCCCGATAATATATTACTCGGCGGGCAAACGTGTCAGGTTTAAATTAATCTCCCATTGTGCTCGCCTACAGGTACGCCAAGCCGGGCCCACGAAACTACTCGGTGACAGCGACAACGACACCATTACATCAGCCGCGAGTCGGCGTCCGCTGCCAGTCGACGGATAATAACCGGAAGGAGCACGATTAATTGATCAGACATCGGGGAGCAATTTTACCGTGCCGACGTTCCCCGACGTCAAACGATTCCCGTTGACTTTCATCCGACGTTTAAGCTACCGTCAACTACATGTCGTACCTCGAGTGCCATTAATTTCAATCTGAGGAGCTTCGTGGATTACACGGATTAAAAATGTTCGAAGAACTTTTAATCATCCGCGGTAATTATTAAACTCTTGAAGGAATCTCCTTTCTGTTGCGATCAGATAATTTTAATTAATACACGTTCTCGTGTCCCATAGATTGATGTACGATCTGGATTTACAAGAAAAATATTTTTAATAGTTTAATTACGGATGGAATGCATTTATGGCATGTGAAAATTCTCAGAAGTTGTAAAATTGAAGTTTTTGGATCCCGATGATGCTATTAACATCGTCTTACTAATTAATAACGGTGGAGCACTCGGCCATGTAATTTGTTATTCAAGAGGTTCGTGGAAGCGCAATAATAGCCCTCTGGTGTCGAGGAGCGTCTCCAGTGCAGAAAAACAAATTGCCAATGAGTTCAGTCGTACATCTAACACGAATGGCTTATAATGTTTCACGGTGCGCCGCGTCCGTCTCCTATTTTACTTCTGATATATTTTTTCGGGAAAGTTTCGCTCCTCCCGGTGGACAGGGATCGGAACAAATAAAACTTTTCCGAAACTGTACTCCGACAATCTATCGAATTTTCCACACTGGTCCCGCACCGAATAGAGGCGAGAGGTGGGGGCGTGGATCGAAATAAAGAGGACACTCACCGACAACGGTGACGAGTATCAGGAGACCGAGAACCAAAGCCCTGAGGATGATCGAGGCGTCTGTGAACACGAAACCGTCCGCGGACGAGTTCCCAGCAGCCTGACTGATGTGTTCCTCCATGACGTGTCCGAGATATATATTCTCTGTCCTGGCAGGGTCCTCAATGTCCGCTGGTTATCATCTCCTTAAATAATGTACCATGGTCCGCCGTCAGGATCAGATCCGCTGATATGAATCTTCTATACACGACGACTTTGACTGTGCCGGACCTCGCAGCGGAGTTAATGACTGCCCGTTGAAACTTTAACGCGAGCGTCGTCGGCCGACCTTCTTACTTGCCCACCGGACCCTCTGACGACTCCCATTTCGTTGAAAACGGCGGCACCCTAGCCCTTTGGGAGCTGACCGGCCCTTGGAGCTGGCGAGCGGTTCATCGACTTTGCCTGGAACAGAAAAATTGCGGTCGTTAGCTTAAAATCTGTAGAACAACTTCGTTTTCAGAGAATTTATATGTGGAAGTGGACGAAGTCGGTCATTGGTCAGCCAAGTGGTTTTCAGACACTTTTAACACTGATCCCGTCAAAATCACGGATTTCAGAATTTTTCTTTTTAACAATTCGTGAAGTTACAGAGATATCTTTTAGTATACTTCCTTATTCGAGCACATATTACCACGAAAATCCTACGAAATCCGAATAAATTGAATCCTCCTGTTATCATAAGGGAATATATCAGTCTCATTCAAAGCTCAGTAGTTTTAATGCTAAATGCCGGTAGAGATTGTTTCTAATTAATAGATAGCGTTTCTTCGAAAGTCAGAAAACAAAATACGTCAATTAAAAATTCTCCCGGCTTAACAAACTAATCAGGTGATAAAAAATGTAGGGTAAAAGGGCTCGGCAGGGACGGCATCTTCAGAATTCGGTCTAATAACACAGGAATCCGTAATTCCAGTTGTTCGCCGCTATATTGCAGACGAAACAGCTCTACGCTGTTGGAACGAGAAAATGCATGAGAGGGTATCACCTTCACGGCTTCGCGGGAAACCGACGAAATTGGAGTAATCGATCGAGAATCGTTGGGAATTGAAACCCGGTTTGTACAGTCGTGTGCGCCAGTTATAAATACAAATTGATGAAAGAGGGAGAGAGAGAGAGAGAGAGAGAGAGAGAGAGAGAGAGAGAGAGAGAGAGAGAGAGAGAGAGAGAGAGAGAGGAGGCGTGCTCCGGGATGAAAGAGCTCCATAAAATTGCACCGCCGAGGTCACGCGAGCTATATTTAATTTTTCGATGGACACGTTTCATTAACTCGTATTTGCGGCCGGCGTTCACCGTTCCAATTCAATTGTCCTCTGAATAAAACGAATGTCGCCGTTTAGCCGAATTATCATCGATCCCATCCATCTCCTGGTTTATCAAATTCCGTCGGACAGTTAGTTGCCCCTGTCCGTGACCGTGCGACAAGGCAGCTTGCTGCAAAGAACCGGAAGCAAAGCGACAGAAGCTCGTTCGACGAAAGGAATCCGGATGACTGCTCGGGGCCCGTTAAAAGTTAAGGGGGACACGGAGCTTCCGTCGTAAAGACGCGGCAGATAAAGCGGCCACTTTCGCACGTTATTAAATAAATTTTACGAGGTTTCGTTTCGTGACGTAAAACACGAGCCCGCGTTGTCGACGCGTCGCGTCGAACGAGATTCCGGTTGCTCTGCGCCTGTTTCACCGGGGTTCGAGAGCGTGGTGTTTTAATTTTGACGATTTAATTGCGACGACTATTATATTAATGAGCGCGCTGCGCTGTCACAGTTTTCCTTAATGGGCCGCGTGTCGCGGCGCTGTCAATTTCACTGGAAAATTTTCCACGCGGAACACGTGCCAGAAGGACCGAGAGCACTCGAAAACTGACTTGCGCCCCGGCCCTGTTATTGGCAATTACTGCTCGTCACATTCGGCCAGGCCGGCCGGGAATGAGCGCAATAAAATAGCAATTTCAATTACAGTCCCGTTCCACGGGAAGACAATCGCGGGGGAAACGCTCGTTCGTTATATTCCGCTCGGAAAATTCTCTCGGGAGGGGTGGGAAGTTTGGGAGGAAAACAGTGAAAAGGGAAACAGCTCCAAACTTTTCCCGGACGCATTACCATGCTCCCTCTTCGACAATGAACGCCCGGTTTTATACAGTCCCCGGGACCATTTATGCAGTACGTTTCTTTTTCCCGTCTAGGACGAATGGATCTCCTGTATTCTCGACGGAAGGATTCCGTCAGTCTCCTCCTCCCTCCTTTCCCCTCCCCCTTGAGGAAATTATTCTTCCTCGAAGATTACGCCGACGACAGCCTCGCAAATACGTCCTGCACGCCTCATTTTTCATTCTCGCTGCTCTTTGGAAGTTTCTTTCGCGGATCCTCCGTGTTTGTTTCACCCGAAGAGTGAAACGCGCCGCGAGGTGCCCTAATTGCGCCATTGTCGCGACAATATCGTTAATCGAATAAGCGCACCCCGTCTCGCCTCGAGACGCCGGCAATTAATTAGTTTATTTCGCTATCGGCCCGGGCCGAGATCCACCGACTCTAACGAGTCGGATCCTTCAATGGAAACGAACGGGGCCCATTCTTTTGCAATTAGAACGAAACACTGAAGACCGTCGGGCACTAAGACTCATCCACCTTGCTGTCCATGGTCTTCAGTCTGCATAATTCAATATTTAGACTCACCCCCTCCCTTGACTTGTACGCTCGAGTTAATTCGAGCACACTAAACAGGCCAAACTGTGCACACTCGAGATAATTCGAGCGGCGTTGTATTTTATGCTATAATTTTTCACACTCGAATATAATCCAGAATTGAAAATAACAACGTGAAAGCAAAGAAAAAAAATCGTTTTATTGATATTTATCATTTACATGGGATTGTAAGCTATAACACTTATTTATTCAAGAATAAAATATAGCCTTTTTCCATGGAACAAAAGCGCAGTATATCAAAAATTGATTTTTCTTTGGCCGGTTTTTTTTAAACTGTGCGTTAAGGGGTTAAACCGTTGTGGTACTCTGTTGTACTGCACGTTTGAAGTGCTGTTGAGAAAGGAGAAATAAATGTAGTAGAAGCAATTTTCTGACATTTTCCAAAGACCCAGAGACACTATATAATTGTAATAGCCTTAAAAAATATATAAATGGCTTGAATGCATCAGAAATGCACAATATAGGTAAAGAGACCATGATGAGGTGATAATTTCAAACCCCTACAGCTAAGGGATAATAATCCAAGGAAATCTTAAAACAATGTACAAATAATAATGCCACGAAATTTTGGTGGACCGTCGTTTTCAATTTTACTGTCCAATAGACTGTTGATGTAGGGGGTGGGTTCTCGGAGGAGAAATAATGGTCTTGATTAGGGTCCAACGGTGCCAGCAACACTTTAAATAGCCTCGAAATCGAGCGGGCTCCTCCTCCGCCACGTTGAAAATTACTGGAACTCCCTCGGGAGCAGCAATTAGGAGTAAATGAGAATCGATCCTTTCGAACCGCGGGTCGCAGGACAATCCGAGAATCGGCGTGAGCGCGCGTACGCGTTCCACGGGATCGGAATTAGAATGATTATCGAGATGCCCTAAACCGACCGAGGTTTCGAGTGTCCTCTGGGTTTGCTCGTGGAGTCCGGAAGGGCCTCGGCTCAGCCTCGAGCGGTAATCCGCGGATCCTGTAAGCTCCTGGAAAGCGGAAAGTCCTCCGAAGAGGAGGGAAGTTAGTTACACGGGAGCTAATGGAAGCCAGAGGCGGCTGCTAAACAATATGGGCAGCGACACGCTAACAAAGTTCGGCCCAGGCCAAGAAACGTAATTAAGGCTGCAGAAGTTAAGTTAATTTGGAAATACCGAGTTACGGTTTCCGGCTGCGGGGGCAACGCCGAGGACCCTGTAATCAATTCGATATCACTGCGGCTGATACTGCCGGCGCAAAGTGTTTTGTGGATGGTGAACAGGGTGTGCTGTGCTTGTTCCCCAACTTCCACGGAAACTGCGAACTGCCGCGCGCTATGCGCGCACGGGAATTTGACTATCGTTCTCGGCCACCGACTGTTTCCCTACAGCTGGTCCCCATATCTTTTTCGTCCTTTCACCTCGCTCGAAAAACTGAGAACTCTTTCTGCGGTTTAATTACGAGCTTTACGGCTCCGTTTGATACGGGAAATTCCCGAAAAATCACGGAAGACCGTTATAAGTTTTTTGATTCACATCAGTTGCACTCTGACAGTTGCTTCTGTCATTTTTGTCTCTTTCAAAAAGTCCAGGACTACTTTGACCGTGCAGTATTTACACCGCACGGTATTTGTATTAAGGAATTTGTAGTACGTTCCTTGGACTCTTAATTGCATTCGTACGTTCTCCAGAGAAACATTTCAGTCATATTTTGTACCTACATGTTGTAATATGCTTCATCCCTTTACTTTGCACAACATGTATCCTCAAAATATGAAGTCATAAAACAGACACAATTTTCTCATTCCAGAATCGTTACACACCATATTCCGGAAGTTCGCATAAAGGTTTCAGCTTAAAACATAATTTTATATGAGCCTCTAAAATTTCCCAAGACACAGGTCAACCATCCCAATCCGAATAAACTTAAGATATTTCTAATCATACGTACAAAGAATACAATTTCTCCGACCCGATTCTAAGAACTTATTGGTTATTAGCTATACTAATCCATTTTAGGGACTTGCAAAGTGCACCGGCCACGTTCACTACCGATGTATTTACGAAACCAACAGCATCAGATCAAGTTGTTTCTTATTCGTGACCGAGCTTCTAATTAAGCCAAACGTCGTGGGCAACGGTTTCACGATAATACAGATTAATGCACGCTCGACGTGTATCGGGGCCAATGAAAGTAATCGCGTTAATAGCCAGCACAAGCCCATGGGTCGCTCATTATCTAAGAAACCGGCCATAAACGGCGATAACGGTGAAACTTTATTTTCCGCGCTCTCGAGCGCGCCGAATAACAGATTCCTCGGCTTAAGAAGTTTTAATTAAACGATAGAGAACCGGGAAATCGGTGGCTGTGTACTCTGTGTCTTAATCGGCTCCGATTTTTCCGCAACTTTTCGCTGATTCTGATACTCGGGCGAGTCTCTCTCCCTCTCTCTCCCTCTCTCTCTCTCTATGTGTGAGTGTGTGTGTCGCGACAACGCGGGACAGTTCCGGATAATTGTCAGTGTGCCGGGTACTGTAGCACGTACGAGCACACGTGTCGGAATTACTCGGGTAGCTAACGGGCCTTGTAACGTTTTCTGCTAACACGTCGGGAGCCGGAAGACACCCTGGCGCCTCTTGAAAATTGAAGACCAACGGCTTATGGCAGCTGCTGAGGGAATCGGGCGGTTTCTGTGATTCCACTACGTTCAACGCAGTGAAACGTTAGGGGATCAATTATGGCAGTAGGTATTTTCACGCGAAACAGAGATCTTGGGCTTGGAGAAGACTTTTCGCAACGTCTGACACGAACGTAGAAGTATACAGCACTCTAGGGCAAGTTGGGATTGTGTCTAGAAATAAGTTTGAACAGCCACATTGAAGTGGATAAGATTGCTCCAGTAGAAATGGATTGGTCAGACAAGAAGAGTGACCATAACGTTGGACATAAGTATACGAGGTCGTTTGTTGGCCGGACAAGTTGGTAAATATTGTTATTGGACATAGAAGTAGATAATCTTACTCTTTCGTTCAAACAAGTGGTTGAGGATTGTCGCGGTTCAGACAAATAGGAAAATGCTAATGTCAAACATGAAAAGACTTCAATTATGGTGGAGTACATAAATAGAATTAGCACGGTATTAAACAGAAGTGATATAGATTCGTTTTGGGTGCTGTAAGTAGATAAGGATCGACACTGGTCAGACAAGGGGCTAATAATGTATACACTGGAAACACAAGCAGAATAATTATGGTGTCGAGTAGACATCGACTGGGTTTCCTAATGATCAGACAAATGGAATAACAACAAGCCAGACAGAGGTAGAAAAATACAAATAATATAAGCATAATATCAGAACCAAGTAGAACAGGTCTGTCAAGGGTCCGACAATTGAAGAATTCACTACTTCCAGAACAAAATCGAGCAAGAATAAATATTTTGCTACCAAGTACGTTATATACTGAAACTTTTGACGACGTTACACAATATAAAACGTATGAGGGATTCGCATGTGTCCACATAATCCGTCAGGAACCCGATGTGTGCCGCATCTTCCGGTACCTCGTAATCCAAGGAATAATATCGGCCATATTCCGAGGCATTGGTCCAGCCGAACAAGTATCGGTAGTAAGCTGCGGCGATACCAATAAAATCGGGACTCTGGTATAACCCGGAATATATCAGGAAGTGATATCCGCGAGACGGGTCGTCAGGTGATCTCCCATCGGATACTGTCTCTGGCAGATTTGAATTACGGCGAGTCGCTAAATCCCAGCCTCTCCCGAAGCTGGGCTTTAACACCAGCCAACGCCATTGTCCTCAGACTTTACCGGTGACCGCAATATTTCGCTTCTTCTCCCCCGTGGGAGGCATCTACGGGCGAAGCAACGGCTCGCTAGAAATCGTGGATAGAGAGCGCGTCGATCCACCAACACGCCCCATGAATAAAATATCAATCGGCCGGGTGCGGTTTGTTTTTAGCGAATGAAACGACGGCGTCTGGAGAATCGGCTGGCAAAATCGGCTCCACTTCGTTCTATCTACGAATCGAACCTCGTTGAAGTGTATTTTCTTCCTCGAGATCTCGTATATCGGTAAACAATTCGACAACGATATGATCTACTATCTTTCCCTTCTATTAAATCAACCCTGCTCGATAAATAGGCTGCGAATTCTATGCATACATGTAAAAAATGGATAGAAGGAACATTAAACAGTAAAAATATCGGAAGCATTTAAAAATGTTTTTGTACTATTTTCAACCTGTTGGACCAATTAAAGCAGAATATAAATTTCTATTTAACTCCAGTTTGTTGCGCTCGAAATCGAAAATTTTTATTTTGCATAAATATCCGCAGTCAACCAAACGTTCAATTTTAAGATACAAAAATAATTTAGTTACGAAGAAAAATTTTTTACATTTTAATCTTTAATGTGTAACTCGGACACACTGCAACTCCACAGATACGCTTAATTAAAAAATAATTCAAAGTAAAACTAGTCTAGATCCAAATTTAGCGTATTTGTCGATCATCATCGAACTTAAAAGTATTACATTTTGGTAAAAAGCTGTTCAATAGAGAATCGAATGCATGGGTGCTATTAATCATGGTACGATGAAAACAAACGGTGTTAGTTTTGTTGCGATTGTACCGTGTATTTTCGCCGGACCATTGAAAACAGCAGTCCGTTGCGTTACACGGAATATAATCGTGCCTCGGTGCAGTTTGCATCTGCAGGTCCCGTTGTGCATTCAACGATCGTGAATGGAATCGTCTGTTCAGCAAGAAGCCACAGTGAACTCTGCTCCGTATATCCAATAATAATTTTCAATGGGGAACGCATGGGAGAGGACCGTCGAGCGAGACACGAACCGTTTCGTATTCTGGTTTCGCCGATGTAGCTTTCGGCCGCGAGCAAAGTCGCTTGAATATTCATGCGAATATTCAAGCGAAAGAAGGAAATTAAAGGCTGGCCAAGGATACGTGAAGGGGGGGGGGCGAAGGGAAATGCTCTTTACGTTTTATTGGCGGAGTACGAAAATTTCCGCGCGGGGAATAGCGGGAGGCTAGAGTTGCATTATTATATAACGATGCGAAGGGGAGTGCTTTTTCTTGAAACGAAGACACGACGTCATCATGGAAATGGATTTTCGACGTTCCTTTCTTGGGAGGCGTTTCCTCACCTCTCTGCCATCCTCTCTACCCCTTCTCGCCTCCCTCTCCCTCTCTTTTCCTCCCCATCCCTCTCGAGGGAGAGAGATAGCAAAGAATGCTGTCTCCGGATTCCGCGTTACGTTTAAAATATTCAACGACACAGTGTTGAAATTCGTTGGGGATGGAAACCATCCATCTTTGAATCCGCGAACGCTATCAATGGAAGAACTAGTGCGCAAATAAATCATTGTGATTCATCGCTAATTACCGGCCCAGGAAACCTGCAGCCGAAAGAAACAGCCTTATCTCGCGAGCAACTTAATTTAAAGTTCTCATGTTTCCTTGCATATCAGAGCCGCCCCTCGAGGCGAAATGGGACAACCCCTATCACTTTTAATCGTTAAAAAGTACTCGCGTGTAAAGAACAGCTATTAAAAGGAGTCTCGCTCAGAACACCTCCTCGTCCACCGCTGTCATGATCGATAGGAAACTTGCAATAACTTATTCCCTACCTTCTAAAGGGCAGTCCTCTCGAAAGCACTCGCAGTGCACTGGTTTATTTAATCCACAATCTTAACTTCTCGCGCGGTGTGCACTTGGTATGTGTCAACGATAGCAACGACACATTTCTACAATTATCGATTAGTCCCAAGTGGAATAGGAAATTCCGTATCGCTGGAGATCTTGCGAAATCTTAAAGGGGCAATCTGATATGGTGCGCGAGATAATAGACTGAATTCATCATTTTTGTTTTTTTGCTGGATATCTGTGTGATTTTTCATTGTGAAACTTTTTTGGGCATATTTAGTAATATTTAAGCTATATTCAAGAAATTTTATATAAATGACAAATTAAAATTGAGCTTGCTAGAACCCATCAATTGCAACTATGAAAAGAGGGTTAAAGAGGTAGTTTCAAATGTCATGTTTCAAATCCACTTTAACATTTTTTAACTAAGCAACCAAAATTGTGGACATATTTAGCAATATTTTAGTAACGATCACAAGTTTTTCAGCAAAGATTGAATCAGGATTGAGGTTGCTGTAAGCGATCAAGTGTACCCAAAATATCCAACGTAAATTCGAAATTTTTACAGCATTACCTTTACGAATTTAGGGTACGAAATTTGCGGACGCATGTGTGAAACCCCATTCTTCGGGAACATGCGAGAAGAATTAACGTTTAAAAGCTCTGAACTAGAACAGCCCCATACAACTCGCTCAAGAACGCTGAACGTTCGTGCATCTTAATCACCGCGCATCCGGTCGCACTTAGGGTCGGCGAAACCATAAAACCGTGGGGCCGCGAGTGCAAATAACCGTCTGCAATACGTATCCAGCTAATTTGGCCGTGTTTACACGTAAGACCGCGGAAGTTTGCCGTTAAATCATACGGCAGAGGTGGCGCGGCAGCGCGAGACAAGGCTCATGGTTGTTAAGCGCATTCACCGGGAACTTAGTTAAGCGAGTAACTTCGGTATCAGTGGAATCAGAGACACACGCACACAGACGGGCCGACAGACGGAGGAGAAGACAGAGTGAGAAACACGGAGACAGGGTTTCGCGTTGCGCACAGATCCGAGGCGAGCGAGACACTTGCGAGCTCGGCGGAGCTCGATCTTCCGGCGAGCGACCCGGCCAGATATTTGGATTAAGATATTGGGATAGTTTGGTTATCCCGTGCGCGCGTCTGCTATCAGAGCCGACCCGTCAAAGATTTACCAGCCGGCGAATGTTAATATTCACTTTGAGCAAGCGGCCCGGGTCGAAGGCTTAAAATTTAATAACGCCCGAGACTTTGCCGGCCCTTTGCAACCCTTCTGTTCGCCGATTCGCTCAGCCCGGCGGCGCCGAGAATTTTCCGTTCGATCCGCCATCGATGAATCAGGCTTGATTAAAGCCCGCTGGCGGGCTTAACTACACGATTGTCTGGCCCCTCGGGGGAGCATCGCCGAAAGTTTTGTTTACAGAGAGAGCCGCTGCGCCGTGGCAAAATAGATTCGAGCACGGAGAAAGACGGCGAAGGAGCGGACAAAGGGCACGCGGTGATTTGATTCGTCGACATCGATCCGCACGAGCGGAAAACGGGACGCGAATTGTCGCTGGTTAACCCGTGAAAAATCACCGAATACAAGGATTAAGGCACAATGTATCACCGGTCGATCGATTTGTTTCGCTATCTGTTCCTGTCGATTTTTTTCTCCCTCGATGGTATCGCTATCGAGATAAATCATCGCGGACGAACGTTACACAAAAGGAAACGATTCCGCGAATGTCGCGGGTCCTTCCGCGGGCCTGGCAACCGGCCAAACTACTGCGCGAAGATTCATCGTGTTGGCGATCGATGAACTCACGGCTCCACCTGACTTTTATTGACGATAAATCACAGCCAAACCGCGGACGGAGTTAAAAGAATTGATTAACACGTGTGCGGGCGACAAGGTGAGTTAGTTTGCAAATTGGGTGGCGCTGTGGTAAGAAGTTGGATGGAGTCGGACAAGTGATATAACAGCGTAATTAGCCGGGCAAGTAGCGTAGACCCGCAATAGGGCCGACGAGCGTAGCTATATAGAGAGGTAATCAAGTAGAATAGCACCCTGGATAGTCAGGCTAGTGGGGCAGCTTCATAGACAGGCCGGCAATTAGTACAGCTGTTTACGAAAGTGATATTAACTGGGACATAGTCGGCCGAGTAGTATGAACACTTGCTTAGTCCGCCGCGTGATATAACACATTATCTACTCAGACAGGCAGTGTGACGGCGGATGTACTCGGACAAGTAGAATAACTTCATGACTGCGATGCAGAAACAGGGTATAGTCTGCGGAAGTAAGTTTAGCGGCCTGCCTGTGATCAGACACATAGATCTTTAGTCTATGTCAAGAAAAAGCAAAATTTCTTACTTAAATTGTTATTAATCAGAGGAACTAATTTTTCGAATGCTATGAGTTTTTATGTGCCCTTAAAGTGGTTCAGTTGAGGGAAAGCGATGGGAAAGTGACTCGCAGCGAGATAAGAAAGAAGCGGGAGTCACGGAGCAGGACCGTACAAAATTATATCCACGGATAATGCATCCGATATGCAGGCGGAAATTGCACCTCTGGCATCACCATTATGATAGAATATCCTTACCATAAATTTCTTTTTACCGGGGGTTCGAGTATCAGCCTCGGCGCTACCTCATTCGATTAATCGAAAGCGACGGGGTTACATGATTCTCTCCGTGTATTCACGCGGAAAGAAAGAGACGGTACATCGAAGCGATTCAAAACAATTATTCGGGTCTTCCGTGGGTTGCTAATAAATGGTGGAGGTTTGGCTCTCGACCCTGCCGCCGCGCATTCAACCCTTTCAATCGTAAATACTTGATCGAAGTCAGCACGCGGTGATCCCGGCAGTCGGGATAATTGTACCGTATTCAGATATGGGAATTTCGATCCGGGCATGGCCGGTTAAAGGGGCCTGGAATTTTAACGAGGTCGATGCTCGTGATATTTGAACCCGTCGGCGTCGAATTACCGGGGCGCCTATCGCCGGAGCATCCGCCCAAGACCCGGCCGCATATATATTATTATATTAATACGGCCGGGCCGAGAATATCGATAAATTTCCCACGGTGTGACATTCCACCCCGCCGAAGCACGCCGGGAAAGAGAGCGGCGTGGCGCGGCGCGAGAGAAACCCGCTCGCGGTACTGTACTCTGTTTACTTAACGATCATGATTATGCGCATAAATTAAACGACATACGCCAACCGCTAGCAGCCGCCATCACGCCCATGCAACGAGGGCGTTAACGCCGGTAATAGAGCACCCTGAGCACACCGTGGCAAGAGCAACGAATATTACCTCCGTGCTTGCCGTTCCTGCTGCGCCTCGCGGAAACTCAAAATGAATACCGTGCCTTCCAAAACGCGTCGCACCGAAATGCCCAGCGATAGTGCGACCTGTGATTTCGTTTTAAGCTCACCCTCTTGCACCGCACCCATGATTCTACCCGACGGTTAGGCATGATTTACAACCACTGTGTTTTAATTTAATCTCGGCGCGACGCGTGACGAGATGCGAGCATTAACTCGGGCCCGAGGAGCTTTAAAGCTCGTTGTAGAACCCATTAACTGTTTGGGCTTGTAGAACAAGTCTCTTAGTGCAGCAGAATATCGTATATTCCCTCCTCGGAAAGTAAGTAGAAGTGTCCATTCAATGTTCACACGCAACGATTGTAGAAAATAAATTTTTTTTGTTAAATATCCGAGATTTTTACTCTGTGAGAGCAATGAACTCTAAGTGGAGTAATTCCACCATTGATTAGACGTGCAAGGCTGCCTCGTGATTGTAGACGACGTTTCCGGGATGATTTACAACCACTGTATTTTAATTTCATTTCCGGGAGACAAGCAGTAAGTGTTAATTCGATGCGCAGGAGCTTTGAAGCTGTCCGAGGGAGGGGGGACACAAGGGTTGTAATTATTTCTCGGATTAGCGACGCGGTTTTGATAGTGATTAACGAGTTTCCCCAGTCGGCGTTGCTTCTCGCAAACAATGATAACTGTGGCTAATTAATTATGATTCTTCACGGCCCACGTAGTCTTTAAAAATCGAGTTTGTTACGTAGACAAAAGCCTATATACAATAGGCTCGTAGTATCACTGTCTGGTACCGCAGTGTAATTTCGTTCAGAAAAGACAACGGGTTTCCGTATCGAGTAACTCGCATTTGGGGCGCGACTGAGACTGCAGAGGGGGTGGGTTGTAGCTTGAATAGAGAGGGACATAATCGAATGACGGCGGATTACACGCAGGTTCCCGCGGATATCGTCCTCTTTGTGGACCGAACGACATTAGCCTTTCTTGCTGTCTCGGGGGGTTAACTTGGTAAAGCCGGTGTCTTCGTGTTTGCCGCGACAGTGGGTGCACGGTGGCGTTTGTACTTTCCGCCGCGGGGGTTAGATTGCGAGTATACAAACGGAGGCGGCGTCGGGATGGCTCGCGTTTGCATGATTAAACTTCCTCGAGCTGCGAAATTGGTCGCGACGACAAGCTGGACGGCTATCAGCGTCGCACAAACGCCGTGCAAAAGTAGCAAATTGCCTAGCCTTCAGCACCGAGCCCACTCCACCAAAATAACAATCTTCACTCTTCAATTTTAATAATTTTACGGTGGTTGCATCCCTTGAACGGTTGAAAGGAGAACTTCCTTGTATTTTATACGAGGCTGCATAGCAATCAGTGTCCTCGGAAGTGAGTTAGTCTGAATAGACGTCGAACAAGTAATGCAGCTCAATGATTGATGAGATACGTATGCACCAAAATAGTACATCAACTACTCCTGATTACTAGACTGCGGTTTTTTATGAATATATAATCAAAATGGTCTGGTCAAACATAGATCTGTAAAAATATAGACGAATTGAATGATGTTATATTATTTTCGTCTTCCTAAAATTAATAAAAAGGAAATACATTTTCATTTAAAATCTGTTTCTCATAAGTGACTTGTACAATGTTTATTCCGCATAATGATCCACAGTAAATAATAATTCGCACAGTAGTCAACCTCCTGAGAACAGAATCGAGTAGTACAGCAGAATAATTTTTCTGACATGAGTATATACGATGTCTGATTAACCTTGACTACTGACTACCAATTCAACCAAGTCCAGACTGTTTAAATAATACGTAAAATAAAATAAAAATTAAGATTAAGTAGATCAACAGAATTTTGACTGAAATAAATAATTTTCTTGCGCTTGAATACTAGTTTCCAGAATATTTTTAAACGGAGCAAGTGTCCCTCGAGTAGTGGCGGGCCGTTCGAAGTGAAGTGGCTCGGTAATTGGTCAGACATGTAGCACAGAACCTGATATCCGCGGCGGCAAGTAGTGTAGCCCGGTCATTAGTCGGACAAAGGGTGTATGTTGGGGGCAATTCGGACAAGTGGTGTGTATTCGCAGCTAGTCAGACGGTGAGTGGAGGCTGAGCGTTAACTCGGCGAGTGATATAGCCATGTGCTTAGTCAGACGAGGCAGCGAAGGCTCTGTTCTCTTTCACCGGGGGAAAGGAAACTCACCGGCGGCAAGGCGCAAGCAAGTTCGGCCGGGACATTTATTCCTTGTTACACGCTGCTGTCTCCTAACAAATTATAAACGCTCCGACAACATTCTATACATAATCCACCAACGCCCAATTTGTTCTTCCTCCAATCCTGTCCCGCGACAGCCACTTCCGCGATAGAGATAAGCTCGTCGACAGGAAGTTAGCCGTAGTTACGGCCTGTTTTTGCATAAGCCACGGGCCAAGTTCAAGGAAGAAACCATGCTAGCAGTGATTTATCTAACGCGCAGCTTCTGGTAATTTACCGGGCGCGTCTTGCTCGCTGTGTGTTGCGCTATCAAAAACTCCGTAATTCCGTGGCCATGAATACCGGATACACGCAGGACCAACTTTCCACGTAATAATTACAGTTCCCGCGTGATTTATCGAGCCTGCGGACTTTCTTTGGCAAACGACTTTCTCTGGAAGCGCTGGAAAAGTTCCTAATCCATACACAGTACTAAAGAATTTCTTAGGAATTGAAATAAACATTCATCTTTCATTTTGAAATATTCGTTTCTGCTTGACATTATTATGGGATGAAATGTTACCCTTAGAGACTTCCTTAAAATGTGTTCGCGTGGAACAGGTATTCGAGAATCTATGTAATAAAAGTTCTATGGATACAAGTTACTCGAGAACGTTCTTTTACACTTTGCACTAGAAACTACGTTAGCGTCAAAACCGAAACATTTACACGGACCTAGCATATTTACACTCGAAACAATTGTGTTCATTTTATGCTAATGGAATTGAGCCTAGTTTCATTTATACTATTTTATTCACCGCAACAACACTTGAATTTTTAGCATTAGATAAAAACTAAAAATTAGTGGTGCCTCAATTGCTATTCGAGCGCAGGGGGATGAAAAATGATACATGGCCCATGGTTTAATAATTTTGTAGATCCCTACTGGCCTCTTCTATGCACCCTTGTATATAACTCTGCCAAATTTGATCCACCTGTGAGTGTCTGAATATCTGTTACAACTTTGTAGAAGAGACAGAGGGTCACACGAAGTTTCGTGTCGAATTGCAAAGATCACAGCTCGCTTCCTTTTTTACAGCAACGTTTCTCCCGTCACCGGCAACTTTATTCGTCTGGATCCTCGAGCTCGGAGTCTTACTCGTCCAAATAAACTGTTCCGCAAGATCTTTCACCCAGATTCGCATCCCTTAGTGATCTCTCCGTGTGCCAGGTGGCCGACGAGTCCTTAACTCGCTGGGAAAAAATCGCGAGATCTTTGACGTATTCCCGGGCCGTGTAATTTTCTGCTTTCTGAAGCGTCTCGGAACGGGAAACGAGAGAAAATGGCCCAGTTACCGTCTAATGAAACCGACTACGCGCGGCCATCTCGCGCACGGCGAAGCGTACGAAAAAACGTTTGCATTTTCCGCGAAGTTCCCGGTTCTTGGCTGTGGATGTGCCCGGGCACGAAAAAAAAAAGCGATGACGGTCTTTGCATTAACCGTGACCACGGGCTGCGCCCAGGCCTCAGTGCACACAGCCGACGACGGTAGCGTCTGTGCAACGTTACATTATGTAATTAAAAAGTCGGGGGTCCCTGGCCTGCCGATGCCCGAGGAAACAAACTTTCGCTGGAGTTGGCCGCGTACCGCGCGAGTCGTTTAATATTTCCTTGGACCCTGGAAAATTTAATACCCGGGTCCAGGCGGATAACCTCGTTTCGGTGAACGGGTTATCGCCGGTAGCTGGCGGAGGGAATTCGTCCTCGAGATCCTGGGAATCGATCGAGAAGATCTATTCTGGATCATCCTCGGAAAAATATACCTCGCCGACGATTTAAGATTCACGGGGAACAGTGGGCACGTCCGGTCCCCGAGTAATTCGGCGTCCGAACGAAATTGAATCCCGATTAGGGGACCGAGGAGCTCGCGAGAGTAATAATAGTGTGAACGCAGGACGCGCGGCAGGGCCACTCAATCCAATAAAGAATTCCCCGTCTTATCTCCGCGACTCTTACGGTCCAAATATCTCACGTGACTCCGACGTCCCCCAGTGATTCTCGGCCAAATATCCTCGCGACAGTCGAGCACGTCCCGTCCATGGAGTTTTTGCCGAACTACGTGACCGAATTATGAAGTATCACCTACCGAGAAAGAGGAGGACCGATCGGCCTGAAAAAGCGAGCGAGCATTTTATTTGCGAGCGCGGATCGGAGCGACCGGTTTCGTCGGTAATTCTTGTCTAACGAGCTGCGTCGAGCCGATAGCACGATCCCAGGATGCTCTGAAGAATGACTCCCAGGCAGCTTCGCTTTTTTCCCGTCGTTAAAAATGATTCGCCTCCTCGCCGCCGTTCGCTCCGTCGATACCGACACGAACGCTTCCTTTTTTTGGAGCACCTCGTGGCAGATGGGCGACGAGAACCACAATGGGTCTGGGTCAGTTTCGACTGAACCTGCCGGTGCATTGGTTAAACCTGGACCAAGGTCTGTTAGCTGGGATACTAGGAGTGAGGTCTGACTAGATCCTGGAATCGTCAATTTAGATTCTTCATACAGTAAGTATTCCTATTGTAACCCCAATGCGCTTAGACGAATTTATTATGCTTGGTTGTGAGATTGGTTTGGATTGTGTTTTCAATCGCAACAAATTTTTCAATACTTCAATTTACCTGTAATAGCAGTTCTTCAATCTCAAATAATTGTTTGAAGCGAGATACTGGGAGATCCTGTGCAATTTTTAATGCATATATTCAGAATTGCCTTGTGCTGGTCATTGCTATGCTTCTTCCAGGTTCAGTATAAGTCCACACTACGTGTTAATCAAGCCTAGATTAGATTTTCCCACGCTGATACAATGTAGTACATCCCCAAAGCACACACATGTCAGCCATAAACTGGATACTTTTTGACACATACTCTCAGAATTGATCGCTGCAAACGATTTCTGCGCAAGGTTTAAACAAGCTCCAATTTAGGTCCAGATGAATCATACTTTAGGCCCTCTTATGCAAATATAACGAAGCGTAACTCCAAAGGTTACTCCGTCGCCATAAACTGATCCCGCGTGAACGCGGCACTTGTAAAGCGCATCGCCGGAAATGAACGTCAAGTGACTGCGTCAAGGTCCTACCGGAGTCCCATTCGACAAGGACCAGGCCTAGGAGATTAGGTTTGTAGGTGGTCTTTCCCGCGCGATTCATGGAATCGTTAAATCCAGTTGAAAGGCGCTAGTTCCAGCGCTAGTGACAAGCTTCGCCCGCGTAGGATTGTACGCCGTTTTCAGGACCTGTATCACTGAAAATGGACAGCGTAAAACCGCGCCAGTTGTAAAGGAGCGTCGCTCGTAAACCGCAACTGCAGCGTCGTCGATAATGCCGCGGAGGCGACACTCGTGACAATTTTGTCGGAACGCGAACAACGATGCCCCTCGATATACCACGTCGCGACGCCAGGTGATGCCGGGGCGAAATCCAATTTTCTATTTGATCCTGGTAAACATCAAGCGATCGCAGCTAACGCGTCCGCGAAAATACACTCCCCGGCGAAACAGCGACCGCCTTTGTCGGGGGCCACGCGGCACAGTGGTCGATTTTTCGAAAAAGAGGCTCAAATATCGGTATAACTTGAACATTGCGGATAGGGTCAGTGTGCCAGGAAGTGACCGAGCACCAGTGGTGAAGGAGACTTCGTTTAATAATTTCTAACAACTGTCGATATACAGTCTGAATTTATAGTTTGCATTTTTTTATTATTTTGTTGTTCTCTTCACTTACTAGCCATTCTGTGGTCCCTTACTGGTACATCTCTAGAAGCTAACTTCTTGGGCAACGCAAATCTTTTTAATCAAATTATTCCAAGTAGTTTCAACAGGATGTACCTATCATTGTGTGATTGTTTTCAGACAGTCCGCAATTGTGGACCATTTATGTAGCTTTTATGGAGCTTCTTCTGCATGATCAGTTTTCGTTGATAAAGCAGTCTTGTATTCGTGCAAGCTTTTAGGTTGATTATCGTGAATTATTTTCCCCGGTGCATTCGTTAACAAGTACTTAATACGGTATCCGCGGCGAACAAGAACATCGCGATATTACCGGAGCACATGTAGCGGGTAACAGATGATCCTGATAATTAAAACATAATGAGCTCCGGTAACAAAGACAAATATTATTTCCGCGCAATTTCCGTTCGCTCGGTTGCTCATTCAGTAATGAGGAGAAGAGAGTGGTTCGTTAGAATGCACCCGGATGAAATTGTATCCACAAGTCACTGGATTCTGGTCTCGTGGTACAGGCTCCAGTGTTCCAGGTTCTTTCAGGGAGATCATTCTCTCTCTCTCTCTCTTTTTCTCTCTCTCTCTCTCTCCCTATATATATATATATATATATATATATATATATATATATATATATATATATATATATACAAATAGGGGAATACTCGTCCAGAGAAAATCTTTGCAAGAGGCTCCTGCGGACAATCGTTTCCGCGAGAAGGAACTTCCTAATCAATGTACAAGGACTTTATTTTTCCTAAGAATAATTACGTTCCTGTCCGGGGGAAGAATTTTCATTCCAATGAGCTGACTATCGTAACTGTGACGGGGACCAGGGCGATTCAGCGCAGCTGTGTGCTGTGCTACGAGTGCTTTTGATTTATTTTCCGCGACCCGACAAGACGTCGGTCCACGCTGCTCTTGATTGTCGCCGGAATAAATCCTCTGCAACAAACGTTACTTCCGTCATACATAAATTCAACGACCCTGCTCAGTAAACGAGACACAGTTTTCACCGAACGAATTTTGGGACTACATAAAAGAGAATTTTATGCTAATGTAGACGTACTCTTTCCAGGCTCTGACGAATAAATTCGTTCGGTTGCTTTGTACCAGTCGGAAAACCAAATCAGTAGTTACGGTTAAGTGGAACCGCTCGATGTTTGATCGGACAGAGATAGGAATAAATCTTGTGTGATTAGACACAAGGAAAAACGGACGACGCGTGGCTAGACGTAAGTAAAAAGGTGAATATGTAGTGAGACATAAGTACAAGTGCACTATGTTCAGACACAAATAGAAACAGTCAGTGTTGGGTTGGACGCAAGTAAAAGTGGGGGATTGTTGTTAAGCAAAGATGAAAATCAATGTTGCATTATGAAACGTAATTCAATATGATGGATGTATCACAGGCTGTCAGAAGTCAAGATTGTTGCCAGATGTAAATAAAAACTTAAGAATAGAATCACCTGTGACCAGAAATGGCACGTATATGGTCAGACATCAGTACAATCGACTGACATGTGCTCTGATATAATTGAAGCGTGACTTCTAAAAGCAGGTGTATGACCCCACAAGAATAGGAAGAGTAGATTTGTACTAAGACCTAAGAAGAGATAGACTATTGTCTACCGAAATAAACATTGTTTGCATCAATTGCATAACATGGGAAGCAAACTGGAAATTATGTCTCTCTTTAGTGCTTTACCAAGTTGTCACAATATTGACCTTCTTGCTGTTTAAAATTCCCATACAATCATAAAATCCGCAGTGTAATGATTCTACACAAGTAGAACAGGATTGTGTTTCATCAGACAGCAGTACATTGTGCTTGACGAAATAGTGAAAATAGACCTTTTCTTACGCGATCGAATAAATGGGAATCGAAAGTGAAGTGGAACAATGTATAATCAGACAAAGATTCCTAAAGATTTCCCAGTGGAGGAGGTCAACGATTCCAGCCGAGTCGGCGAAGGAATGATTTGCGTGCTAAATAAAAACACAAAGTTTCGTGTTTCCGGCGGGAACAAAAGCGTAGGAGTCGAAGTGCTATGACAGGCGTTGAACGGAGAGGAATTGCGGCGGTTGGAAATATCTGGCTCTTTACCGTGGACACGGTTTTCCTTTCCGTATCGGCCGTGACAGCGAGCGGGAACAGCGGACGGGTAAAAACGTTGACTTCGTTACGAATGCTAATGAAAGGGAGATCGTCGACAATTGAAATGGATTTACCGTGGCGCGTGGGAGTGGATGCCGCGTTCTGGGGGAAAAGGGGTCGAAGGCAATCGGGAAATAGGATTCACGCATTGTACTGTAGCTGCAAGACGGTGTTATGGATGAATTCTGGAGCGTTCCCCATTGTCTGCGCCTCGAACAGAAAATGGACCTGGATTTTCGGCATTGTTGCCGAGGCCAGGACCGAGGCTGCGGCAGTATCGTAATTTCGAAGGGCTTTCACGGAAATTACAAAATTACCGTTACCGTTTGTAGCGAGCGAATCGAACGAACCTGGTGCGTCTGTTTGTTAGCCCTCGCGAGAAACAAGCGACGCCACCGACAGTCTTTCGTGCGTTAAACAGCGCCGCTCGCAACCTGGCAAATTATTATGCGACTCGACGGACTGCTACGTGGCGGAAATATCAAACCTGCAACAACCGTTTCTCTCACTCTCTCTCTCTCTCTCTCTCTCTCTCTCTCTCTCTCTCTCACTCTCTTCTTCTCTCGTGCGTTCGCCCTTTTTTTTTCTTCAGTTTTATTTGCCGCCGCGGTTCTACTGGAAACCACTGGATTTTCTGAAAGCATGGAAATGAAAAACGTCGGGATACGTGACCACCGGGCTTCCATTGAAAACCTCTCGCAGCTCGCAGCTTTTCAGCCTGATAATACCCGCCTTTGAAACACGCGATTCCGTTTAATTACTAGTCCGTTGCAGATTTAAATTAGCCACCTTCGATACAGATGCGGTCAAGATATTTATGCTACTCTGTTACGTGGACTCTTTAACCCTTTGTGAATCTACTTTTCAACTCGGATGTCCCTTCCGAGGACACACAGGAAAAGTGGTAGCAATTCTTACACTTACAATATCTAAATATTCGTAAAATCTTTAGACCTGAGACGCCACTAATAATTGTAATATCATTATCCAAAATTAAATAAATTACTGAAAATTCATGTCTCGTATACGAAAGTAGGTTTCATTTTGTAAAGTAGACTTGAAATGAATGTTTCGATTTTGGAGTTAAAATCAAAATGATTAACAAAACCTCACGCAAATAAACCATGAACAAATAAATACGTCCGAGTTGTTGGTGGGTGATCGAAGGAAAATATCGGAGAACAAAGATCTAAGTTCTCGAAAGACTGAGGCCAGTTTGAGTTTGAGAGACCACGATGCTTTCTCGGAGAGGAAAGAGAGCAACGAAAAGATTCCGCGTTAAGCGAAATGGAACACGGCGCCGTATTTTGCTTCTGCGTGGTCGGCGAGACCGTTCTCCCGCTTCTAACTATAGCAATAACGTCGGCCACGTCGTTCGTGTCCCATGGGCTCCATCCCTTCGCAGCCTCGGAGCCTGCGCCGCGAAGAATACAAGAGAAATTAAGTTGTCGTTTCCAGGGAGAGACGCGGTTACACGACGAAAATGAAATATTCATGGACGTCGATAGGAGGACAACACTTTACATACGGAACGTCGCGTAATACTTTTGTTTCCCGGGAATCCCCGATGAAAAGTGTCCCCGGACTTTATGCATGCAACATCGCCGCGAGCTTTCCGCGGGAGAATTTGTAAATGATTGACGATACCGTAGAATCGTGGGAGGAAAACTGCACTCTCTCTCTCTCTCTCTCTCTCTCTCTCTCTCTCTCTCTCTCTCTCTCTCTCTTTGGGAGCTTGCGATGAACTTTAAAGAAGACCTCGGAAATTTTGTCCAAACGAAATTTTCTAACAGATTCGACGATTGGTAGTAATGGGAGGAGTGAAAGAATTGGAAAATCAACTTGGCAGGCTGGAGAAAACGTCGAACCGTCGGAGTGATCGTGTGCAACAGGACGCCGGAGGTGAAACGCGAGGAAACATGCAGTGGAACGCACCGGCCGGATTAAACTCGAAAGGAAACGAACCTCGCAGGCACAGCCAGCTGCGAAGTCGTTTGTTCAGCTGTCGCCCACCTCCGGGAACAATCTACTTTATAATCCGATCCGCTGTCGATGCTAGAAAAAATCCCGGGAAATATCGCTCGTTCGTGTCGTTTTTTAACCATCGACTACGGTGTCGTTGTTTCCTTCGTCGAAAGACACTGGCAAAATGTTTCGAGTTTTAAACACAATGTTCATCATAAATCTCACGCATATGAAAACCGTCGCTTTATATTTTAAAGGGTGGTAGCTGGACACGGAAATTGTGCTGATACAAAACTATTTATAAATGATTAAAGGGTTTTTAATTTAAAGCGTTTTGTGTATAATTTACATGGTTCTTGTTCAAATTCATCCAAGGAGTTAGACTCTGAGTCTTTGTTAACTTTGACAATTTTCAACATTCTGATCATTTAAAATTAATCAAAATTGAAACATGAAAATTTATGAGAGTACTTGTGTAACCTTCTTGCTTTTAGCAGATCCTAACCAGATTTTCTACAGTCGCCACCGTAAGGCAAAAATTCATTTATAGATCTAGACAAATAATTCCGTGTCCCATTTCTGTGGTATCCGTTACTCAAAATGTTAATGAAACATTTTTAGAAACTCCTCTCGGAAATTCGTTCCGAGTGAAATAGATCGAGACTTCGGATTCTCCCAGTACGTTTCGCTTGTTTGCGAGGGAGTCGGATGCACCGGAGACCGTCGCGTCGGGAGGAACTGGAGCGATTGCAGTCGATATCTGACGCAAACCGGCGGCTTTATTCGAGCCGAAGGAGAGTCTCCTTTTGTTGGAACGAGATGCTGATAAATGGACGCAGCAGAAGTTGCAGGAGCACGGCCGGAATCGCGGAGCCCTGGGAAAAACTAGAAACCGGGTCTCCCGTTTTTTCGCGAAAGGAGCAAAGGGGAAAAATGGTGTATCGTTATGACGTGAAGCGTCTCGATGGCGCGACGATCCGCCCGTCGACGGAACGATCTATGGCAAACCTGGAGAGCCCCTATCGGTTAGGCTATCTGTCGATAGGAGATACCTGTCGGCGACACAATCTATCCGACGCAAGCACCTGTCGATCGGCGAACAACATATCAGCGGAAAAATACGTGTCGGCTTCGAGGTTTGATCGTTCGAAACGATACAATCGCGCGTTGCACGGCGTTGACTTTTTCATTTCCAGGCCTGGGCGCCAGATTAAAAAGTCGTGAAAGGGAGAACTTCCAACGGGAAAGTCCTTACCGCCACCGGTTGGAAAAAAGTTTCCGAGATAACTCCGCGCCGAGTGGGCGGGGCCGAAGGGTTGAAGTCTTGAATCCGAAGTTTCGCTATCTCGCGTTCTTTTTTCGCAACGGTGCGCGCCTGCAGTCGTATTCACGTCGAAAAAACTGCGGGCGCGGTTTAATTAATTCAACGGACGGCCCCGGTCGTAATTCTTCGTTCGAGCTAATCGGTCGGGAGCAGACGCGCCTATAATCCTGAAGGAGCGGCGAGGCGTCTTCGTGACCGGTGTGACGCAAGAGAGCCTCTTCCTTTGGGAAAGGGTTGACGTAATCCTAGCGCACGCGCGCGTTCAGAAAGTTCACGCGAAATCTTTCGAGGCGTTGCGATATGTTCCCGTCGTAAATGTTGTTTCAGGAAGCGCCGGGTTTTATGAACTTTGTCGGAGGCCTGTATACGCGGCTGCGTTGTCGGGAACGGGTGACGAGTTAATTTTAATATCGAGGGAATCGACAAGGTCCTTCGACGACGAACGCGAGCATCCGGCTCGAATTCCACGGCGTTCCGAGTTCGTTGCGAACGTAGTCCGCATCGCGCCGATCAAAGATCGCCCAGGCAAAAGGAAGGATCGAGAGCCAATAAGCCCCGGGAAATGGCACGTCCGAAGCATATTACCGCTGCAATGCGGTAACGCGTCCTCGTGGACGTTTCGCGCGACATAATTTCCTGTGAGGACACCTATCCGAGCCGGTAAGCTATATCGACCGGCCCGCAGGATCGACAAGCCCGCGTCGAAACTGTGTTACTAGTCGAGCATCGATCCTTTTAGATCCGATCCCGCTCGCTGGCCGTTATACAGATGCTGCTGAAAATATCTGGAGCGAGCTAAATGGGTATTCATGGAAAACTGGGCGGCGGATTTAAGGAAATCGCGGTGAAATAGGTCGACGCCTGGGTGGGCAAGTGGTACCGGAGGTTTGTGGTCAGACTAGTCACGTAGAAATGTGTTGAGCCATAGGTTAGAGGAATAGCGGGATCTGGGATCCCTGCGATACCCCCCTGTTCCGATTTCGCGAGTAGAAGAGGTTTGGTCTTGGACAGACAGGGGAAAGGTCCTTCAAGACTGTAGTAAAATTAAAGATGGTATCTGTTCATGAAATTAAAAAAACATCACTGACCATACTTCTGAATTAAGCTGAAAAATTGTACAGAGATTGGTAAGTGAAATGAGTCAGGATTTAATCCGTCAAGTACCACGAAAGCTCAATAATCAGTAACTGCAGATTTTATAGCAAAAATTAATACGTACAAAATTGAAAAGACATCAGAAGGATTTAGGGATATTATTACTTTCGATGTTTTAAGGTCATTGAAAGTGAATATATAATTTGATTTATCTCCAGTCTCTAATAATAGACTTGGAAAATTTTAATTTTGCATATAAATCCGCAGTCTAATGATCAGACAGGTAGAAAATGTATAGAAACATAATTCACTCTGTCGGGAATCTGTAGAGCACTATTTCCGCTCGGGCAAGTGGAATGAACATGCCATTGATCAGAAAATGAATCATTTCAAGAGACCAGTGTCTATTCACACGCACAAAGTCAGTTCACGAAGAGAAACGACACCTGTTTGGCAGCCTAAAAGAAGAAAATCATCGACCAGACTGGGTAAATCAACCACATAAAACGCTACTCGGTCTGGCAAGTGAAATGGGTCAACGCTTGATCGTACAAGTAATATCGGAGTTTGCTGGTCAGGCAAGTCAAGTGGAAATACGTCGAGTCAGAGAAATAGTGTACTCTATCAGGCATGTGAAAGGGTAGAGTGCACAAGTGGAATATGTGTGCCATTGATCAGACAAGTGAAAGAGGTCAATGCTTCGGTATCTATGTAAAAACTGTCTATCTAGACATTCAGGATAGAACGACGTCTCTCCATAAAAGTAAAAGTCACTTAAAATCGTTCTCAGTAGAACAGCTCGCCGCTTAATCAGACCAGTTCAATAAATCCATAATTTCCCTTTCAATTATGACACTGGGATTTCGATAAAAGTCTCAGAGGATGAAAAACCATAACGCCTTCAAAATTTTACATTTGCGGGCCCGGTTCAGCACGGTCAACGAAACCGCGACGGTTCGTTAAAAACTGCGGTTCACGCGGGTTCGCCAAAGGTTCTCGCGTCCCGTTTAGTCGCGTTGCACGTGGACAACGTTAGAAACCGGACACCGTGGTCCGTCGCGCAGCTTTTGTGCCGACACCGCGCGTTCTAATGCGGCGGAATGGAATTAAACGGGGGTGGTTCTTGTTTTGCTTTCTCATCGTTCTTTTCGCGGAGCGTCTTCCTTTTTTCCCGGAGGTACCGTGCGTCAACACGACGGTAATTATTCCGTTTGTTCTGCGGGGCGGCGACGTGTCCCTTTCCCAGGACCCACGGTCGCGCGCGAAGTGGCTGTAAAATACTGGCAAATATGCCGGCGAGTGTCCGTTTGCAAAGCGAATTAGAAATAAAACGCGACGAGCGGTCGCGCACGCCGAAATATCTCTTCTTTCACACGCGCGTAATTCACCGGGCACCGCGAGGCAAAGGTCCCGTCAGAGAAATTAGAGACACGTTTCCCAGTGGCCGTGGAGCTCTCGTGATATTGTTTACCGCTTCTAATTAGATGGCGAGGACCCCCCCCCCCCGGGGGGGGGGGCGCAAAGTAAGATTAAAAGAGGCGCCGAAGAGCTCTCGACCGGTCTCTGTTTTATCTTCTATCTACTCCGGGATCGCTGCCGATGGTCCGGGAGGTGCAGAGCAGTGGCACGGCGCAGCTTTTAGGATAATGAAACATGAGCGGGCCATCTTCGATGAATTGGCTGCGTTTCGGAAACGTTTCCGCGGGAATGGGAACCCGAAGAAAGCTGACGCATGGAGAGAACGTGAATTCGGCGGGTTTGCGCGAAAAACGGCAAGGCTCCGGTTAAGAGCAAAGCTGTGTTCTATCTAAACGAAGGAAGCTCCCTGCTCGATAGCCACTCTAAGAGCCGGAGAATTTGCTTCCAGCCTCGGTTCGATTTCTTATTTATTTGTCCGCTGCGTGACGAGCTTGCGAATCCATCGATTCTCGCGCAACCTTGACCTCGTTCGTTCGCCAAGTACGTAGGAAGGATCCCCCCGTAGGAAGGACATTCCAGCTATTTGCAGATTATCCTAAACGTCGACAGACCTTCTACTATGCCGGTCCGCAATCGACAAGATCGATTCCAACCGCGAACAATGGCTGGCTACGTGGTTCCCGTGCACAAAGGACCATTGTGACGGCCCGAAGACGCGACGTTAGTTTTGCCATTAGGTGGCCGGTAATCGGCGAAATGCGATTACTGCGTTTCATGCGCTGGTGAATTGACGGCTGCGAGCGTAACCGGTGAATAGAGTAGCTCTCCCCGAGGGGTCGTTCCTAAGGTCAAGTCGACGGGAACACTTGTTGGATGAGGCAATCTCTTCGCCGACTTAATGGCCGACCTCTTCCGCCAAGGATCGAGCACTCAGAAGAATCAGGGCTGCCAAATAATTGCAACACGCCGGCGAAAGCGTGAAATCGCTAATGCATTCTCCTTGTTCAGAGCTGGACGATTTTCCAATTCTAAACAACTCCGGAGACGTTGCACTCGACGTAAACACGACACAGTTTATAACAATATCCGTACTATCACACAAAGGAAAAGAATGATTAACAAACTGTGGATTTTTTTTTTTGTGATAACTCCTGTCGAGTTCAAAGAATTAATATACACATTTTCCCGTGTTTGAAAAAAGTGCGTACCTCGTAAACGTAAAGAAATCCACAGGAAATAGATTAATACCTGGATAAAAGCTGTCGGAAGACGTCGGGGAAATACGGACGAGGAGTTAACTCGTCTTCCCAGCTTAACAGGTTAAATATCCGCAGCCACAGGCATTTAATCGCATCTGGATTGATTAGAAAGGCTTGTCGAAGATGGAGACGAATCCATGGACAGTGAGAGATACCGGAATCACCGGATGAACGATGGAATTGATCAGCTTTCCGTGAGCGATTGAATACCGGGCGCAATTTACGATTGCGCGGTCCGCAGTTTCATTTGCACGGGATTCTTGGCGGTATCGAGGCGACTTCCAACCGCATAAAAGCCCCGACGGAGCGTATATTTGCGTTTAAACGCGGAAACGAGCGGAACGGGTTTCACGTGTTAATTCACCGCCGTGGATTAACGTTCATTCTTCGCGAAGGAATGCGAATTATACAGGTCACGGAATCGCGATTGCATGGCAATTCCGTGTCGCCGATAGTCCGGATTTATCTATTCGCCGCTGACAAATCGAGAGAAACGCGATTATGTTTTATTTATGACGTCAACGTTGTACCAGACCATTCTTTGCGAATTTATATTTTGCAGGACGGGAGAGCCGGTGGAACTGTGCATGCTCAGACTGGTACAATGCATAGTTTCAGAATCAAAGCGGTGCATCATATACGGAGGATAACGATATGTTCTTTGGGAAAATGGAATATGCCAGTACATGGTCAGACGGTATTTATTCAAGTGCACTGGGGTTGTAGATACGTTTGTGAAATATTTTATAATAGCAATGGAACAGGTCGGAGATGATTAAATTGACAGAGTAATGTCCCTCAAAGGTCCATTTGAATTATCTACGAATAGTAGAATGTATCTGTGTATGGTCAGACGAAGAATATAAAAATATTTGAAAAATGTCCATATTCATTGGAATTTTCTAGAGAATATAAAAATGTATTCATATGATTCAGATCATATGGTAACCACAACCAAATCTATTCAAACTACTTGTGATAATAATTATACATTTGCTGCTAAAAAATTAAAATTTAGACGGCACGTTTCTGTGCCGAGTTTAAAGTGGAAATCAGTTTAGTTCCTCGGGGGTTAAAAATTTAGTGCAAAAGCCAGAGGTTGTATTGTTTGATATTTAATAATGAGACGGTGTAATTATATCTGACAAGTGGCATTGGTCGAACAATGGATCGAATTAAAATTATCTGCGGGGACAGTCGGCTATCAGAACGTCCAATCGGACGTAGTTGACACATCGGATAAGCAAGTACAATGAGATTGTGTCCAGCCAGGTGTTCGCAACGGTGTTTACCGAGTCAGTAGAATGGACACGCGTCTGGTCAGACGTACCCCGATGACTGTGATTGCTCGAGTAGAATAAGATCGTGTTCAGTCCGAACAAGCCGAGGACTTAATCAAGCAGGCATAATGGGACGTTGATCAACGGGACGTGTGCTAAGGCACAAACCAAGCAGGTAGAATGACATCGTGATTAATCAGACGTACCGAAGCCGTCGATCCATTAAGCTAAATGTCGCCGTGTTTAGTCAGACACTTCATGGAGTACGATAACTTCTGAGCAAGTGATTCGAACCGTGTACGGTCAGACCGACTGCATACTATAAATTTATATAGCATCGGTCGAGCGAGAGAAGGGTAAGGATTAACGTTATAAATCATTAATTATGGATTCCCAACGACGACGTAAAGCGGAACGCCGCCACGAGGATTGGGAGCAATTACGAATTTCCGAGTGCAATTAGGTCGGGCAATCGAGTCTGTGGGCGCGGGGGCGGAGGAATTTTGCCGGGTCACGGGGCCGATACGTTTCACCTGTAAGATATCACCCTGGGAATAGAGTTTCCGATAGTCCCTGGTCAAATTTGCCGGTGTGGCGCCGCTTGTTCTTCGCCATTGCCCCTGATAATTGCGAACCGCGTGCGTAACTTCACGTTCTCAAGTTCCGCTTGGCCGTTCAGCTTGCAGACACAAAAGCCTGACCCTCCAATTTCCATTCATTCCGGACCCCAAACGCTCGCCGTTATTCGATTACAGCGTTTCTGGAATCGAACGAGAAACAGACGACTGTTCCAATCTCCAAATCTCCGCAAAAAGGAACTCCAATTAAGTCCGGATTCATTTCTCGATGGTTCACCAGCCTCTCGGAATATTTTCCGATGCTGCAGGTTGTAATTACGCGATAGCGGAAATCAATCAAAATCAGTTTGTGCACACGTATTCACATAGAGCAAGGGAGGGAAAGGGTTTGGGACAATGGAGGGGAAACGCTAAAGCAACCCGATGGAAGTAACACTTGGCGCGCAGCACCTCGAAACTTGGAACGCCCGTGACTTCCTGTTTATTTTATACTGCTTAACTTGCGCCGTTGCGCTCCGAACCGTTCGTCATTTTAAATAAATCAGCACCGGGAACTTCTTAACTGTCGTAAATGCATTACGCCCGGATCCCGATCGCCGCGGAACTTCCGCAAGCGGAACTTTCGCCCGGGCAACATCTGCGACTCCAGTCCACGATCCTGCTACAACCGTTTTCCTTTTTTAATACTCCGCACAACCATAATCTCCTCAAACCGTCTGTCACGGAAAATTGACTACTAATTTTCTGCGGTCAATGCATTAAACAACTTCCGTGTTACCCCTTCCGTTCTTTTAAAATTTTCTATCACAGAGCGACACGTCTACATTAAATCAATATTATGATTATTATTTATGGCAAGAGTGAATAGATGAAATACAAAATTGTTAAGAGGTCAGAAGAATTTCAAAATTTCGATATTTTAGACTCAGTGAAAATGTTAAAGAAAAAAATTCATTATTGCGCCATTTGGACTTCAAACAATTAACCCAGAAAATTTTCATTCTGCATAAAGATCCGCAGTCTGGGGATCACGAATGAATATTCCACTAAACGCAGGGAATATTTCACTCAGCCTGCTCACTATGGAACAACCTACGAAAACAGAAATTTGCATAAAGATCCGGGGAGTCTAGTGATACGAAAGAGATTATAGCAACAATAACAACCTGATAGCTTATCGATATGGGGGCAGAACGTATACAAAACTGATCCTCGATGTTTCTAGCCTGCTATCGATTGTGTTTCCATTATATACGAAGAGAAGCGCCCGCGTTGGTATTTTAGTAATCCGATAACAATAGAATTCTATTTTCCTGATCCGATTCTTTGCGAACTCGAGCGTCGTTCGACGACGGAGCCAGGTTGCCCGGGAACCAATATACAGCAGATCCCGGAGTCATGCGATTAGGGATCGCTTGGTTACACGATCGGCAACGAGGCAAACTTCCCTCCTCATTGAAAGTAGAATATCCACAGTCACGTTCGGCTGCCTCGTCTAATTGTTCATATGCAAATCCCAGCGACACGTGTAAGCCTCGCTAAACTCTACGTCGAAATTTCCATTTGTTGTACCTGTCGAGATCAGTCGACGGTCGAGCTTCGACGGAACAAACTTCCCGTACGGTTGTTTATATTAGTAACAATGCATCAACTGTTACGAGGGAACCGCGGAACCTGGTTGCGCTCGGACTCCGAAAATTGCTAACTACAGTATTTGAGTTTCCGAGTAGAATGGGAAGCCACGGATCAGACCGGTTCTACAGGTTGATATTGTCTGACACCGGTGCACGGAGGTAGAACACGATCCAACACCGGCGGGATAAGTAGAATGAGAATGTAATTAGTTAGACGCCGCAAGCTCCGCAAAGTAGATTGAGATACTGCATAGTTAGACGTGGATGGTATGTTTAAACAACCGAGATAATATATTTCATCACCGGGAGAGGCACGTGTGGATGTTGGGGCAGTGGAATGGGATCCTGTTAGCATCTATTCAGACGTAACCATCGTAATACTGTGACAGGTATGCTTATCCATGTGAACAAAATGTTCTAACATATTTATTTAGTAGAATGAGACTGTATTTAGTCGGGCATAAATGTATACACAGACATGTAAAAATTGTTAATATTCAAATGGTTATACCTTCGTGATTAAAAATCATGATACAATGTACGTGGGCTTGTTTTGAAGTGCGAAGCCTCTACTTTAACAGCGTTGACTTCAGTTTTTCCAAAAAAAATTTTTCGATACGCAGCGCTTCAAGAAGTGAAGGTACTTTTTCGTTTATAAATTGATCACCTGCTGATGTACTTTGGGTTCATTCAGAATACGCTAACACAGCGACAAAAAATCGTAGATCAATTTTTTAAGTGTCGTTGTAAAGGGAAAACTTCAATCTTCATTTCTGTGGGAATTCCAGCATTGCCAAAAAATGTTCATCGTCCGCAGGGGCTATAGAATTTGCAAGCGTTTCGGAATGAGAAAGTACCTTCCCTTTTCCATCCACTATACAATGCGAAAACTTTTGTCGCAAACATGAACACAATAAACAAATGAGCGTAATTAGGTTGTCGTACGATTTTTTTCACGAAGGTACAGCACATATCGGGTCAGTGGAACAGCCAGTGTTTGGTCAGACATGAAGAGTACTCTGATTTTTTAGCACGTTCAGCGACCTATTTAGTTTTAGAAATATTGCTTTATATAGTTCATATTCGTCGTGTGAATTACACACAAGACCCTCAAGCTTTTAACGTAGACAGTGCCTAATCGGACTGATTAAAACGATGTTTGCCTAATGAAGTGGAATAATATGTTGTTTCGATATAGAAGGAAGGAAATAGATTCTGAATAAGTATAATAGAACTGCCTATATCCAGACGTGGTCACACTGTTGATAATCGAGGAAAATAACGGATATATTCGCGCACAATAGTGTCGCGGTAATTGAATGGGCTTCCGATTAGTTTAATAAAATTGCCGGCGAGTTATGGGTGTCCATGGATCGTGCGGACGCAAACCACGGGAATTAACAAGCCCCGATGGCGGCGATAATTAAGGCTCGCACGCGTAAATCCCTCAATCCCCGATCACGTTTACACCCACGCGGGTCGGTTACCGCACGCAGGTCGGTTGATATTTTTAAAAAAGAGAGGTGGAAAGGTGAAAAAAAGCTGGGAGGCTGCGTCGTGACCAATCAAGGGTAGCTCGTGTTACGCGATGTAAATCGACCCATTAACTACTCAACCCGTTCCCCGTGACGTCCAGCCATTTTTTACCGTCCTAAACGGAGCACGCGAGCTGGCAGAAAGGGAAGTTGTAGCTGACGGATAGCCGCAATAAAAATAAATCAGCTCGCGGACGGTCAGGTGCGTGGCGAGGGGTTAAAGAGTCGCGACTAAACCCGTTTTCTGCGTCGCCACAAAGAAAAAACAAAGGTCGGGTTCTCTCCGTTTACCGGCTTGGAAATTTTCTCGTGACTTTGTCGAGCAACGACGGCCAACTGTGGCGTTCGAAGGACGCAAATTTATTATTTACGATTTCGAGAAGCCATCTCGCGGAGTTCGGGCTTTATGGAAATCGCGCTTTGAAGTTCGCAAGGGAAACCCGCCGGGCGGAAATTTTGTTCTTAATGAACCCGTCCTACGGTCGGTTTACAGCGACTACTCGATACAAAATATCCGGAAGGAAATTTTCGCTGAGCTTCGGGCCGCTTTTGCGGTTCAACCGATCGCGAAAATGCACACGGATTTCGAAACGGGCGTTTTAATAATCCCTCCTGGAGTCGGTGCGCGCGCGCAAGGAAGCAACGTTATGCAAATTTCTTCGGAGCGTCTTTGATATCGAAACGTTCGCCACTCGTTCATGAAATTATGCATCGCTGCGAGGTGAGCTGTATTTTTCCTTGGATATAAGTCCCCGCTGCTTCGGCACGCAGCGATTGGCAAAGCTGTCGCGTTCGATCGTGAATAAGTTGGTCCGCTTGGGCAAAATATTCCTGCCTCGAATTCGTCGTCTGGGAACAGTTTTGTTTTCCACGGCGCGCTGTTTACGAAAGACAGCGCAATTTCGTGGAAGCATTTTCGCACGATGCACCGGGGAGAGGTTGGGGAGGTGCACTCGGGGGGGGGGGGTGGAACGGCGATATCGGAAGTTGGCCTATTATTCAGCTGCGATATTGGAAGTTTCACACGTCGGGCAGTGACGGCACATGCTGGCAGGCTCGCGACGATTTTACGGACGCGAATCGGAATCGTATATCCGTGGCCGTGGAAAACTCGAATTAATTTCGCACTCGGCGCCGGGCCATTTCGCTCGTCAGAATAATCGGCCTTAATTAAAAGGTTTATCGTAATTACCAATGCGCGTGACACGCCGGGGAACGCGTATTAATGATTCCCGGATACGTTGCCGGCACCGCACGCGCTATTAATATCGCGTCGCGGGCGATACACTTTAAACCCCCCGCTATTTTTCTACCCTTCTTAATTAATGCTCGTTACCGCGGCCGTTGCCGAATCCCACGCATTATAAACACATTAGCCGATGTGACAAAGGGGGGCCCCGGTGTAATGTTAAATGGAACGTGAACGCGGAATCGATGCGGAACACGAATGCGACCGGAAAACCGAATTAAAAGTTTGCCTTTTGCCCCGTCGCACTTTGCCGCGCGGCAAGAATAATAATAACGCCCTCTCGTCGGGATACTTGACCACGCGGTTTAATTCGGTTTGCTAATGTCGAGCTAGTCGACTCCGGATGCCAGGCCGGCCCCACGTTTTTACGGACAAACGCGGCGAGAACAGGAGTCAAGTGAAATTTTATTCCATTAAAAGTTCCCCATTTGATTTCGCTGGTTTCGCAACGCTGCTGCCCGGAAAAATAAGAATTTGTGGCTTCTGCTACCCGCGCTGTAATCTACGGAAATTTAAATTTGCAACTTTCGTATAATCCCACCGCTTCGATCCATTACCATTTGAATTCGTAGTCTCTATGTAATATTCGTGAAACACCCCTTAAAAACTTGAGACTTCCATTAATCTTTAACACACTGACTTCCGTTATGTTTGAGTGACAGGATAATTTCTTCAGTCTTGAAAGTTCATTTCTGTGATGGCAGATACAGTGCGCTAACTTTTCTTGCGGTCTGTGAAATATTAAAGGATTGAAAAAAATAATTATAATAATAAATCTTGTCTTCTCAGGGAGTCGAGGAGTTACAAATTTTAATTGCTACCTTGGATGTAATATTCGTGACTCACGAAAAAATGACAATACTTCACACAATTGCTTGGTGAACATCCCTTGCCATTCGAATTGAATCCCACGTCTTTATTCGCGGGTTAGTCAACTCCGACACAAAGAGATTTTTCGCTGGCTTGCTTAGCAACAGGTAAAATAGACAGCCGTAATTTGGCACCGTACCGAGCATCTCGGTGACATCTTTTTCGGGAAGAAGCCTTGACTGGCTTGATACTCGGTTACTTCCGTAGCTTAAACACATGTCCAATTCCACTGACTACACCGTGCACCGGTATAATGTGATTGCCAGACTGCACGCTGTCCTATTCCACCGGCTTGGCAAACATCGGTGTTCTATTCTAATTAGGGTCTGGTCTAAGACGGTGACATTCCACTCGCAATGCAGTGCATTCTGTGAGTCTGACTAGGTACGCCATCGTTCTCCTTAATTGATGCGGCACCAAACGCCTTGGATCGGTTCCTGTGTCATTCTACGTATCCACCTACGCTTCGGTGACGTCTGGCCGTGCACTGTTACATTCTACTTGCCAGGAACATTATCTTGGAACTCATTCTTTTGCGAATTGAACGTTGGCGATTGTTAATCCCGCGCGTTTATGGCGTTCAGCTATGCCTTGGCTACGTCTGACCATGTGTTTGTACGTTCTACTTGCAGGAACATTGTCTTAGTACTCATTGTTTTACACCTTGCGAAATACGTCAGTGATTATTAGACTCGTTTGTTGGGTACGTTCGTCTACGCTTTGACAACGTCTGACCAGACCCTCATACATTCTACTTGCAGGAACATTATATTAGTAATCATTCATCATTGTAGGAAGGCAAATTTTCTACTATTATAATTTTACTAAATGATCTATGGAAACAGATGAAATGGTCAGAGCATAAGTTTGCTCAAAAATAATGAGACCCAAGATTGGGTATAATTTCCAGCATAATTGGATCGCAAATGTATTCAACCAAGATCCTCGTTCACTTTCCGAACCAAAAACGAAAGTATCGGACGTTCTCACAGACATTGTTATTCGAATTAACGTGGCCGTATCCAGGCGGGAATGAATTATTTGAAGCGGAACGACGTTCAAAGGGCGAAATTGAGCCGGAGATTTTAATCGTGGCTTCAGAAATGTTCACATCGCTCTAAATATTCTATAGAACGGAAGTTGGTAGGTTCGCCGAGGCGGTCGAGTTATTTTTCGCGTAGCTCGCCACCGGTTGCAACGGTGCCCGCTCCCCCACTATTTCCCCACGAGGACGCTTTAATTTCGAGCTGGGGCGGAACTTAAATTTGAATTTAACCGGGTCCGCGTGTTCTTGATCCGCGGAGCCGGATTCCACTTAAATTTCAAATGGAAACTGTCGGACGTGGAGCTGGCCGTCGTAGCCGCGACGGGAATATCTGGCCAACGGTGACAACGTATATACCCACGACTATCGGGCTTTCATCCGCACACATTTTCGATACAATACGATCCCACGGCCGCCCCGAGAACTCGATACATTTACAATTCTTATTTCGGATTACCGTAGGACCGTCCTTCCCCCACACTGCTTTCCTAGCTTCCCGAGAACCACAGATAGACCGCAGATATTGAATGTACCTAGCAACTCTTCCGAATCTGCGTGAAATTTTATGGACACCGGACCCGCACATAATTCTGCCCGGGCCCTGACTGCTGGAATTGCCTCCTGTCTCGAATTTATCTTAGACTACGACGCACGGGAACACAGAAATAACTCAAGCCCTATCGCGGAATAATTTCGCAGACAACTACTTTATGCGCTGACCTTGTTTGCTGCAGATCTCCATTCCACCTACCTGCGCTGTAGACATTTTTTATTGATAGTGAATCGAGCTGAGAAGATACAGTGATCGACTCCTCACTTTTGGTTTTCTAATTATTGAAGGAAATGGGAATTTGTTCGATATTTTTTGTTCGACTGAATTTTTAATTTATCCCCTGAATTCTGGTTGCATTGTTTCGTTCAATGGATTTATTCATTTATACATATACTGCTGTAAATGGAAATTTCAATAAACGTGTTTCGTTATATTTGTCAATAGTAAAATCGACACAGAAGCCAAACCATTTTTTCGTGAATATTGGAATGACGGTTGTTACGTACATGAAATTGTTTCACCGTGTATTCATTATCCGTACACCACAGTAAAAGTCAATTAAAAGCCCAATGAATGAAGTTCGTATTTTTACAGAGCTAGAGTTGCCACAGCAGCAAAATCATTTATTCCTGGATTTTGTAGAATAAAATTTTTTCACTCTGAATTTATTCAGCCGATTCATTCATCTATAAGTGCACTACAATAAAAGTCAACTGGAATTTCAATACCCACATCATTGCATTTTTTATTAACACTATAACTGGCAGAAGTATCGAAATGGAATGCCACTCCAGATTTATGTTTTTACGATTATTAAAAGCATAAAAGTGTTGCAATAGATTGATGTATATGCACCTAAGCGGCAGTAAAAGTCACTTCAAATTGGAATGAACGAGTTTTTGTGTTTTTTATTAACCCTAGAGCTGTCACAAAGCTCCAAATGAACTGTTCATGACTTGTCGTTGCGCTGTGATTAAAGAACGTATTCCTCGGGAAATTCATGCAGTAGATTGAGTTTTTTGTACCTAGACTACAATACCAGTGGATTGAAATGTCAATGAATGCATTTCTACATATTTTACAAAGCATGGTAATCATGTTGGAAGAATAGTGATTCTAAAGGGCCACTGTTGTGTAATTGAAATCGCAGAGCACTTTTAATATAGTCTGAATGCAAGTGTCCTTTTGATAAAACCTTCGTTAGAACCAATTTTATCAGGCTACGATATTTTTTAATGCTTTTAAGACCTTATGATTTATTCTACTGGAAGTGGAAAGGCGACTGTTACGTGAAACAATACGAGAGACAAGCATTACGTAACGGAGGATGGAAACTTTCCTGAACGAAGATTTCAGTGTTCAATAACAACTCTGGCTGAAGGAAGTAACAATAATTCACGCAAATCATGAGTTTTAATGTTCAGAATAATTGTACCAACTGCGGCCTAACATACTAGCAAACTAAATTTCAAAAAACAACTGGAAGTTACAAAATTCCGTCTCAACCCAACCATAGTCACAGCTGAAACGAAGCGTGCCAACTTGATTTTTGATCAGAATCTGCAGCAGTCGTCGACTTCAAATACTTATAGCATTTAATGCCATACTGGAACTACATTTTGTCCAAAGAGAACCTTGAAACACCTCATATAAAAAATTATGCAACCCCATCAATGTCTGGACTATCTTCATCTGTTACATGACGATGCTGCCAATCCGACTGTGGGCCGAATTTCAAAAAATCCTGCGGGCTAAAATACGCGCTACCCTTAGTAGTGAAAGCAGAAGAAATTTCAACCTGATCGGTTCAACGGTTGCTGGTAACAACGAATCTGAAGTTGACCTATTTTGTATGTACCAAAGAAAAATGCTTACCACCCTTAATAGCTTCTAAAGTAATGGGTGGCAGTTGATGCGTTAAGAGATTACTCTCCCACAAGAAAAATTCAGTAGTTATCTCGCAAGCAAGAAGCAGCCCTTCACGGACAAATAATCCAGAGGTGCTTGTGACATTAAATCGAGTCGGACGTTTCAATTGGCGCGCATCTAAGTGGCCGATGGAACGTATGGAAATTGCGAGTTACCCGGTAAAGTCGGGGGTGGAAAATCGAGTGGAAGGGTGTGCCGGGAAATTCACGGGCGATACGGGGCCGAAGAAGAAGTTTTTCCATAAGATCGAGCACGAACGCGAACGCACAAGAAGAGGCGGGTCACACGGGTAGTTAGCACCGTTGGGAAGTTTTAAGTGGCGAATCCGGGGGTCACGAAGTCGAATCGCGTGAAGAGCACGCTGCTCATAAATATTTTCGGTCAACACGATTAATCCGATGCACGTGCGCGCTCTCTCTCTCTCTCTCTCTCTCTCTCTCTCTCTCTCTCTCAGAATTTCCCTCTCTCATTTTCTCCCCAGGCTAAATGAAACCGGGGAACCGGGTATACAGCAGAAATAAATCGTTCGGTTTGGCTCTCTTTCTCTCTCTCTCTCTCTCTCTCTCTCTCTCTCTCTCGCTCTCTCTCTCTCTTTCTTTCTCCCTTCCCGTCTGTGAACGTGCCTTTTCAACCGTACTCCACGAAATAATGCTCAATCGGTCTGAATCGAGCACCCTACAACGTTTACGGGACCCAGGAGCGGAATCGTGGCTTTGTACCGGGCGTCCGGAACCTTACCAATAACTCTTTACTCTTTTTTCAAGCGATTTTTTACCACCGCTGATTGCTATTTTGTACATTCGCTCGAGCCTCAGAGCTGGAAGTAACGCGCCACGTTGTTTTATTCGATGCACAAGCTCAGACTGTGATTTATCGATCTAGAGGATGGACGGACGCTGTGTTTGATGTGTCCGGTCTTTTATTGTGATCGTAAGAGGACGACGTTTATTAACTTTTTTATTTCAAAAGTAATTGAACCAGTTACTCGCAAGCTTAAAGCAATATCAATTCGTCAACACGGATTTTTATGGTGGAATGACAGTGGAACATTTTTTAGAAAAAGTTTACCCCATAATAAGTAATCAATGTTCGCATCTGTGATGGCATATCAAAACATTATTCATTCTCTTACGTGAAGTATAACATATTTTTCCTGTCACTTCTTACTGATACATTTTAAAGAATTGATATTTGATCGATTTTAATAAACTGTGAGACTATAAAAATGGTCAAATACGGTAAAAAATATTTAAAATAATTTATTATATCATTTATTATTTTATTATTATTCATTCCCTGTCTGGAATATTTGGAAAAGTAAATGCTCCTTCCTATCACTTTGTCTTGGAAGAATCGATTTTAATTTATTCTTCTTATTGGAATGTGGGTATATAATAAAACCACACGCTATTATAAAATATGAAAGGCACGTTGTTAGACACATCTTTACACTCCGAAAGAAACGTCGCGAATGAAATGAACAGGGGAAAACAGAAGAGCAACAGTCCCAATGAACAACTGAGGTTCGAGGGTCCCATGCCAGACACAACATACAATGTATATTGACTCTAGATGCAATGTATGCATACACAGGTCAAGAGCCAATTCAATCGATCCTTCCTTCTAAAGAAATGATAGATTAATTTTCTTCTATATTTTATGAAATAAATTCCAACACTTCCACAGTTACAATACATATTTCAATAAATCCTGAGACTACAAATATTATCAAGTCAGGTGGAAAATTGTTGTCTAGAATATTTCGAAAAAAATCCATCAGTCTTAAGATACAGTTGCGATACATACCGAAGCCTCTATTTCATAAGAGTATAACAATTATTTCTATAAAATGTATAGAAAATGGTGACAAAACACCTGGCCTCCAGGTACAGCATCTCAAACGTTCCATGGCTCGAGAAGCAATGAATTGTAAACCATCGCGAGTGCAGAAGCGCAAACAGAACCAATTGCTGCACGAGTGGGCGTGCAAGCAAAACCGCTTATAACTTTTCGCTGGAAGTAATCGCAACTTTCATTAAAATTTCCGGAGCGACAAATGCCCAGCGCCCGCGACTCGTGGAAACAATGAAAGTGTATTTACTTGTGGTGTAATCAAAGTGGTCTTTGCGTGTAACGAGAAAAGTAGCAGCAGACTTCGCGGATAGAAAGATTTATCGTGCTCCCTGAAGTTTCTGCAGCCGAGAGCCAGGTATTTTTTTATTAATATTTCGCAACGAGTTTGAAAAAAGAGAAGCAACGGTACGTACAAATAGAGGATAAAAAATCGCCGGTTTATTAGCGGAAGCAATTACTGTCGGACGAGAACATCGGGTTACGTATTTTGACGAATTCGTGATGGAATCTGATGAGTTTCGCTAATTCGCGGTTCTACGGTTTCATATTCCGGTCAGAACCGACCCCGTTATTTTTCGCCGAAGACCCCAGCGACCCGAAAATGAGGCCGATTTGAACGACTGTTTAACCGCACCGCATGATATTCGTATAAAACAATTAATTTCCTGTGGTAACCCCGGCAATACGCGGATTTCCATACAAACGAGACCGCCGACCGGGCCGCCTCGGTTATTGTATTTCGAAAACGCCGCTAATTTCGACCCGCGCGCGTTCCTCCCATAGTTGACGTAACCCGTTCTAATATCCAACGAAATGGAATTTTTTCGTCCCGAGTATCAAACAAAAAACGCTAAAGGAAACTGACCTAGTTAGTAGCCAGTTAAGAATCATTAGCCGAATCATCTTAGACGAACTCTTCTCCGCAGAAATATAACGGTGCTCGATTAGTTCGAATCTCGTCAAAGTTCTTGCTCTCTTCCTCTCTGACCCGAGGAAACACCTTAATTGCAACTAAATGTTCGTTGCCGTAGATCCAGATACAGTTAACCGGTTAATGGCAGCGTACGCTGATTTGTAAAGAGCTGATTTGCCGCCGCGGCGAAACTGCTCCCATTCAATGCGAAACTTTCCCTTACACAGGAAACGTCTTAGTTCGTTACCTAGGTTTCAGCTCTCCATCCAGTCTCGGATTACAAGCTTCTCCAGGCTCCACCAAAAATCTGCGTCCACGATCCTCGTTCCATTCACGCTTTATGCATTTATACGGCGACTAAAATATTTGGAAGCCCGAATTACCATAATTTAAAGATCGAAATCCAGCATCAAAATTTCAAAACAGTCAGCGTATGGAGCAGATGGATCCTGGAATAAGTAGGTGTCACACAAGAATTTTTATACTCGATTTTTAAGCAAAAGGTCCGTAATGTTTTTTGAATGTTGGAGTTGATGTATTTTCAATTTTATTCTACCTCTTCATCCTACCTCCATTCTACCCCGATCATCAAAGAATATAAAAATTCATAATAATTGTACTACTCATCAACCTGAATGTTTAAAAAGTTTTAAGAAGAAATTCAAAGCTGATACACAGTCTTTGACATAAGGGTTAAATTGCCAAACTGATCCTTGGAGAAGATAAAATGTTTAAATTTAGAAAGGTGTCCTTCAATTGCCTGCAACGAACAGGACTCATCACAATGCACAATGCAGTTTCGAATAATTAATCCAGTAAAGTGTTACATTATTCTCGGAAATAATTCTGCACAGGAAATTCATGTTTCCTAAAAAACAGGAGTTAAACATGTGCAGACTAATCGCCGTCGCGATTTTCCCGAGTCTCCGCGAGTTTTCATTTAATAACGAGCCACTTGTCCGAAAGAATAATGGCGGCTGATATAGGTGTCTAGAGCCTGGAATAAAAATACCATTCCGCGGACTACACTCGTGTTAAAATTCTAAGGGCAATGAGGGCGCTCGCAGCGACATAGTCATCCGCCACGGGGCTCACATATTTTTTCCCTTAATTAAGGAAGGCCCTCTCACACCCTCTCTCCATCTCTCTCTCTCTCTCTCTCTCTCTCTCTCTTCGTCTGTTTCCGGGTGGGAAACGTTTGGCGCTGAATTATTGCACAATTTTGGGGAAATATTTCGTCGGTAATTGTGTAAAAACAGCCGTTCCATTTGTACCACTTTTAGCGCGCCGCTCGGAATAGCTACGAACAGTAAGTAGTATGAGTCCCGCATTTGTCAGACATCGTCCTCTCTCACCGAGGCCATTCTCCTTAATACAACGGTATCGCCGACTGGTGACGCGTATTACTTGTTCCCTGTAGCTCTTCTCCCGTTCTTCCACGACAGCACAATGTCCCAGGTCGTCGCCTTACGAAATCGCGGAACAAAAACTATTCAAGATTTATCGCGTCGAATTAAACGCCTCTCTGAATGTCACCAACGAGCTTTTCCTCAATTGTTCGACGTGCTACATTAACTATCTATATATTCTTCGTAACAGCAAAAGAATATATCCTTCTGTAAGAGTTCAAAATCATTTTTACTATCCCTGTTTAAAATATTAAAGAAATAAATGTTCTTCTCTGCCACTTTGTCTTGAAAGAATCGCTGTCAGTTCAAAATCCCCAGTAATTTATCTAGAGCACAAATCGAAATTTTAATGAATCCTTGCACTCTACAAAGATTGTCAAATAAGGTAAAAAAGGCTTAACTTTAGGAAACCAGAAATTCTTAACTTTTTCAAATGTAATCCTGTAGATTTCGGCGAGGAAATGCCGAAAATCCAAGTTTCAATCCTAGGAGATCACTAGTTCAAAAGTTATACGTGTGTGCGGAAAAGATGTTTCCTCTCCAAGGTCGGTGTTCTAAGTTATCGGCATTACCACGTGCTTGTAGTGCTATCTAGCGGCTCCGTTCGTTAAGCAATGCGCGACAGTCACTGCATACCAACATGGCGGGGCCCTTACGTGTCAAAAATGCTGAAAATGGCACATCTTTGCACACGCATAACTTTTGAACTATTGATCTCCTGGGATTGGAATTTGGATTTTCGACATTGTCTCGCCAAAATCAACAGGATTACATTTAAAAAATTAGAAAATTTCTGGTTTCCTGAAATATATTACTAGTATTGTAAACGCATCTCTGAATGTCTGAGTCAGAAGAAACGGGCGTTTCAACAATTGTTTCAAGTTCTATAACATCTATGTATTTCCATAACAGAGAAAGAGCATGTTACTCTATAAAGGTTTCAAATGAAATTCCATTCCCGAGTGTGTTTGCTTGTTTGTTTGTTAATTAATACAGCGAGCACCGGTTGCTCGATCGACTCGAAATTCTGCGTGCTGCCAGACAACGAGTCGAGTTTACACGTAAGCTAACAGGCCGCCTGAATTTCAACGATGCTCCCCGGGGAAACACAAAAATCGCACGAAATACGATGCGCAAACCGTGAAAATTGAAGCAGATTCGCCATTCCATACCGGGAATTTACAGAAAATTAAATTAAAATTCAATATACCCTCGTGAATATCCGCTGCGAATTAAAAGTAAGGTAGAGTGCTCCAAATGTTATCAATCCTTACATTTCACAATTATTTCGCTGGTCTATGACCAAATTCTTCCTACTGCAAGTGAGAATCCTACGTTTAAATGTAAAAAACTTTAATTGGCTACATTCTGTGATTCAAATTAATTTATTAACATGCAATTTTTGCAAAATTTTTTTTATTATTAACAAAAAATTTTGTTCATTATTATTTTTTTTTATTAACATGCAAAAGTTACCTATCTATCGAAGTATTATATTGCCGCAGAAAATAAGATTGCATTCGTGTTTCGTTAGAAACAAATTGAAGAATTTTGGGAAAGGTTTCTGGCGCCGAAATAACTCGCATGTATCATCGAGCGTATCGTCGATAGAATCCTGGTTTGTTTTCGCTGCGCGGGCAAATTGGAAATTTTCTTCGCGATATCAGTTTTCTATTTGGCAGAATGGGGTCCCATCGGGCTCACACCCCCCCCCCCCCAATCCCGATTAATAACATTGTCGGTGACACACGTTCCAATACTCCCGAGAATGGCTGGAGTATTTTCCCGCAAAAGGTGCGACACGCGCCGAGCAAAATCGGTCCTCGTTGCCATCTATTTCCGGCGAGCTTAACCCCCTAGTACGCGGACAAACTTAAATTAGATTCGCACGGTTTAACTTTTCACTTTTGACTGGCGGCGCCGCGAGTTCCAAACTTTGGGACCGGCGAATCCGCCGGCTGGAAATTATGCGCCTCGCGGATTGATTTATCGCGACCAATTTCCGTTGAACGTCTTCGCCCCTGCACCCCCTCCCGGAAAATCACTTTCTTCGCGATGAGACCAAGCGAGACACATTTTCTGGCGCGATTAGACCCTCCCTGATTTTTTCCAGTACCTCACATTTCAGTTTCGTATATTCTTCCTGAGAAAAACATCCCCTTCTGTTCCTAAACGCTGTGAAGTACTTGGTTTCTGATGGTACAACAATTTAAGGTGTTTGTTTAAAATACGATGCTATTATAAAATACACAACTGTCGAGCCAGAATGTAAACCACAAAGGAGTAAACTGTTATCGAAGAAATATTATAATTATGTTCTGTCTGCTTCAAAATTTTGATGCAAACTAGAATACAGTCATTTTGAGACACTTTTAGACTATTCGGAGGCTCATTTTACAATTGATTTTAGAACGTGTGTTGGAAATATTCATAAGAAAAATAATTACATATGAATCGCAGTTGAAGTGGTTGAAGAGGATATTTTAAGGGGTGGGTTTTAAGAGGGAAGTTTTTCAGTTAAATGGTACGTGGATTGAAGAAGGTTTTTTTCGAGGAGGTGTAAAGATTTCCGAGAGAGAGAGTTAGGTGTTAGAGATATTTCGCGACGTTGGTAATAAAGGTTGGAGTGTATGCATGCGCCGAATGTCCCTAAAGAACGCGGAAAAACAGCAAAGAAATATGGCCGAGCGCATCGCGTGCACGCTCCCCCGTTGCACTTCATGAATTTTACACCGGCGCACGTTCCGCGTTATAACTTCATGCCGGATTTTCATGCGGAAGACACGCCGCGGATGGAGATCTCGCGTGAAGTCGCCTCGGGATAATAATTCCTCGGCAAATACTCGTGTGGGGAATCGCGGATCGAACCCGATTAATTTACCGATTTGCCAAATACTTTGATCCTTGTATCTGCGTCATTATTTGCTCTCGCTAAATTATTTTATTTTGTTCTCTACAAAGTGGTTCTAATATGAAAATAATAATTTATCTGTATTTATGTCAGGCTTATAAAAGGCAAAATAAAAATTGTAACAACTATTTATACTTCATTCTGTTTTCAGTTAATGGTTCCATGAATGCATAAATATGCATAGCTAGTAGAGAAATTTAATCATGATTGCGTCATTTATTCATTTATGTATTTCCTCATTAGGAAGACGAGTTTACTTGTCAATCATTTTCTCACATTACCGCATGAATAACGTATCGACACGAATTATAGAATATTTATATTGCTTGTGTTTAAATATTGGTTGGATTAATTGTATGAATACATTGAACCATGGCTGACATTTTCGTAAAAATTCCTGCTGGGAAAATTATCCCCTTAACAGAATATTTATCATTTTATATAAACTAGATTTCAACATCGTCCAAAGAAATATTTAACCTCTCGTTCGACGAGCGATAGAGCCAACACTTTCTATGGACAAAATTAAAATCAATATTTGAGCTTTATTCAAAGCGGCTATGCGTGCAAAGTTATTGCACATGATTGACGAGAAATGACGAAACAATGTGGCCATGATAAACGACCGAATACTTTCCGAATACCGCGATATCATAATTTGAGCAATAAACCTAGAAAAATCATTGAAAATTTACACCGAGCCAGCATAATATCCTAATATTTGTAGAATTTCGTGGCAGCTGGCAAAGCTTTGACTTTGGAAACGGTCCGAATACTTTCGCTCACAGCCAGACAGCCATTAAACTCACGGAAGGAAAGAATTTTCGGCACATGTTTGCCGTGAAATCCGGGCGTAATTTCGCGGCGTTAAACCAGGCGTAAAGCTTTCCGCGCTCAGTCTGATTTATACTTTTGATACGGTATATACGACAGACAAACCTTAATTTAATATTTATTCACGCATTCGTGAACTCTAGATAACGATAGCAGGCGAAAAGTTGCTCCGGTGTGCGTAGAAAGCAACATTTATCGGTCTCGTAAATTCACTGGTTATTAAATCGAATAACTCTGGCCGGTGATTACCGGCTTCTGCTGAATAACAACGAGCGTGGGCGGTGCTCTAGTCTCTTTTGTCTTTTGTCCGAGACGGACCTCCGACCGCTTTTCCCAAGCTTTTAACCCTTTCGACGCGATTGTGACTTTTGTCAGCATTTGCACGGACACTCGAATCGCAAATAAATCTTTATTATACGAGCCGAGAGCGATAAACGTTGGAAGTTGTGTCCATTAACATCAATGCGGTCTTGTAAACGATTCATGAACGATTCTGGGCGACCCATTATAACTTGATTACTGATATTAGCAAATTTAACCAGACCTGATAGAAAATGAAGCAAATTAATAAATGAAATATGTATTGCATTACATTTGATGGACATTATTTTCAGCATTTAATGTGATAACACAATTATTCCTTCATTGGCATTATAACCAGACTGTGGACAGAAACAAATACACATCTGTAGAAATATACAGTTCCTGTATCCTGTAATAAATGTAGACAATTTTTATATTGCATAAAAATCCTAATTATAATTATAACACTCAAATATTGCGAACCTCTAGTTTCGGTTTGGCCAAAACCGGTTCGCACTACTTATTCATGTTCGAGTCCGTGTCTAACGAGGCTCACCGCGGCCGCGATGTTTACAAGGCTCAAAGGTAAACGCTCCAAGTTGAAGTTACGGAACAATACGATGGGAATTTTCGTTCGAAATCCATCCGGGGCCGGTTTCCGCGCCGAAATTTCCGGTTTCGCTAGTATAGTAGTTGACGGTGAATTTCATTCGACGCTCGAAATGGAATACCCGCGACCCTTTCGCCGGGATCCGCGGAAACATTGAAACGCATCGTTTGATAGTCCACGCAGAAATTAATTCCCGAAGTTCCTTCTTTTCAACGACGATGTTCACCGCTCGCGATTTTCAACGAGCTACACTCGTGCATTGCAAGGGGCATTGAAAACAGGTTTCCCTTGCAAGTGTAACGAATTCGAACGACCGCGGCCCGTGCGGGCCGTAACCATAGACCGGCCAAGGGCCCAGGTTATGATTACGGTGCAGACGTGACTTCAGGCTATTTTTGAGATTTAGCGGAACTTTATGTTTTATGATGATTTATTAGAGACTTCATATTTTCGCTAAAGGTCTCAATAGCCGTTGACGTACCGTAAGACATCTGCGAACCAAATGCGGATCGTTAAGGGTCCTAGATAGACGACGAGGATTCGGGGCGAGGGTACCTTAATAAACTGGTCAGTTTCCCTCACCCTGTCGCCTCTTGGAGGGCGTACATTAGTATTAAGGGGGCCGGCAGGCATTTGGCCTTGACTGTCGCGCTATGTTACGCTGTACCTTTTTTTCTAGACATTTTACGTCTTAAATAAGTAAGTAATCAATTAAAAATGCATACCACCGTGTTTGTACATGTCTTTGCTACGTTTGTCCAGAGCCTTTTTTTCGATATGAACACTAAATCTCTCGAAATTAAGAGAATCTCTCTGCAATATACGTATATAAACTTGCAAGGGTCAAAATCTTGACAAATTGACGCTTCAATATTGCAATGAGCAGTTTAAAAGTGGTCAGTTGTGTTTCCTAAAAGTCCAATCTACGTCTGTCCAGAGCCCAAATTGCGAATTTCTACCTCATTGTGGAGTAATTTGTAATATTCGGCAGAAATCTCGCTTTCTGAGGCAAGTATGACGTCACAAGATGGCTGCCGCAGAGAGATTCTCTTAATTTCGAGAGATTTAGTGTTCGTATCGGAAAAAAGGCTCTGGACAGAGGTAGCAAAGGCATGTACAAACACGGTGGTGTGCATTTTTAATTGATTACTTACTTATTTAAGGCGTAAAATGTCTAGAAAAAAAGACACAGAGTAACATAGCGTGACAGTCAAGGCCAAATGCCTGCCGGCCCCCTTAAGATACTTGTGATTGGTTCTCCGAAAGTAACCGCCTACGTTGCGAAAACCTTTAAAAGGTATAGCGGAGAACGAACAAGGGTTGTCGTAGCGCGCACGAGGGTAACCTCTAGTTCTTTCTTTGTGAAATAAACATATTTATGAAATCCTATTCTAACCTCTTCGTCATCCTTACACAAGTGAGGATGAAATAGATGCATTGGATGAAACCTGCATGGTTCTCAGGCACCTGGAATCTGTTGTGAACGATTTTTTCAAAAGTGGAGGCGTATAGGAGACATAAAAATCAATGTTGTTATTTTTTAGTGGAAATATACGGTTTCCTAGTTGTATTCTGATAGGGTATTCGTAGAAGAGAATAAATTTAATATGAACTATATTGTGAAGGTCATATAAGGTCATTCAAGGTCATACGTGGTCATATAAGGTAACATTTCCTAAAAAATTCCTTAGAAAAATTTGGGTACATAAATCAAATACTGGTGATTATGTGTACCAAGTTTGGAAATACACTACTCAATATTTCTCCAACGAAAAATTCTTGCAATCAGAGCATCAAACTAAAGAGCTCCTTTAACAGAGGATAATTCAGAATCTTTTAATATTGTTACGATGGAAGCTGTCGATTGCGGCGATCGAGAGAAGTTGGCCGTCGTATCGATATTGTGGTATCCGGCCAACGGGGTTGTTGTTAAGAAGAAGACAGACGACAGAATCTCTCGAGTCGTCGAAGCGAGAGCACGCACCTGTATCGCATCTTTTAACATTGTCCGTTGACAGCCAATAAATAGTTATTTAGTTGTTGGTAGTGCTCGGTGTTGTTGTTTGGTTGAGGGATGTGTTCGCCGGCGAGGCGGGGCCGAAGCCTCCGCAACAATATTATAATTGTTTGTCTTACATTATGGATTAAATTTTTGTTTGGTGTTTTAACTACTACGCAAAACTGTCAATTAACGAATGCGGCTATTTAACATCATTCATCCTAGTTCTTCACAAGATAAGCTACTCTGTTGCCAAATCGAATACATTCGATGATATTCGCGTTTCTAGATAACATTGTCGCGTCCAAAAGTGCTTAGTAACAACATTACCCACATGCACAGTCATTTCAAGTGAAACTCGTTAAAACGGTTTTATTAGATAAAAGTGATTCCAAGCACCGAATTAAACAGCTGGCGTGCATTACGACGGCGTTTAAGCCGCTTCGAATGTAAATAGGATGGGAAATTTCGCGGAAATGTAAGGACTCATATTTTCGAGGACCGAATAAATTAGCGTCTGGTCTTTATTGCTTCCCGGATGGTTCCGTGGCCATTAATCGCGCGAAGAACGGGAAGAAGCTGTTCGTTCTTCTCCGTTATCGACGCGAGAATCCAAGGGTCGTCTGGCGATCCGTCGAAACTGGAACTCAATTAGTGAAACCGTGGGACGCTTTTTGATTCAAATGAGGAGAACGCGCGTCTCTCGGGCCGGGGAAATTTAAGCGATTTCCGCCACCACACGCCGGGTGGGAAATTTCATTTTCGGACGGTTGAAAACCGCACGAAAATTTGTATCTGGAAAGAGGGGAGAGCCGGTAATGGCGTCTCGCGGACCGTTACAAACGGCGCTTTTAGCAAACGTGTCTCGCGAAAAGGAGCAAGAAACACGGCGTCCCGATGCCGATGCTCCTTCCGTAGCGTCGTCGGAACCGACCTCGGAAATGGCTGGGATTCGCAGGACATTCGGAACAAAGGAAACGGGCTCTCTCCGTCCCCCTTTAAATGGAAACACCGTAGCTATCTTACTTTGCCACGGCTCGAGGATTTTTAGCGACGGAATGCTTCACGGCACCTCGTGACGAGGCTAATGGAATTTATGGTGTTGAAGTTATTGATACGGTCATTCGCTGGAGCTTTAATCCTTGAGCAATCGCTGTGGCACTTTTATTGCTTATCGACCATTTATGGACCTTAATGCCAGAACTGCCTATAAACTCGCACTAGAAATTGCAAGTGCTTCACTTTGCGATTACTGGGACTGCAATGTTGGTTTTGTGGGAAATTTGTTTATTCTCACATTAATTACAGCCTTTCTATGGATGTAAAGATATTTACAAAAATTGCTACAGAATGGTGTAACGTGCGAAAGAGCAGCCAGTGAAACAGCGATTATCAGTGGCGAGAGTGGATCGTGATTTCCGTGGTTCTTTTTCATTTTCGTTGGCCATGATCCGGCGCTAATAACGGTCGTCATTACCAGCGGACGCGGGGTCGCTGCCGGAATTTAATTAATTTATCGCGGCGCTGGTCAGGATTAGAATCGTCCGGTACTACTTCCGATTAACTCGACCCAAATGTGCAATTGACCCAGAAGCCAAAGTCGGCTGGTGACATCTGTAATAGATAAGAGGGGCAGCTGCTATTGACTTAACGAATGTCGTCGACGGGAGCGTGGACGTGGGTCGACGTGCACAATGAGCGTGGTTTGCGAGGGTGTCGCGGGGACGTGTCAGCGAAATTTAATCTTTAATGGTCACGCCTGAACACTCAAGAATCATTGTTAGTGGCCTCGGCCGGAAGATTACCTGCTCGCCGTTGAAAGTCTGGCCAGGCCGCCGATTAAATCTACTCGAGAGCTTGTTCTCCGACGACCGAGAACGAACGCGATTCTAATCGCAGGGGGCCTCTCGTGTTATTTACCGGAAAGCAGCCGGTGTTGTCCTTTCTTTCAGCTTGTTCCCGGTGCGAGGTGGCGAGCTTTTGTGCAGCCCGAGTGCTTCGTTAGCTGCTTGTTTATTCGCGGAGAACGGTTCTCGAGTCCTTTGTGCCGGCGAAGAATGAAATTCCGATGGCGGATGACGGGAACCCCGGAATTACCGGAAATTATTGACTCGTACTACTCGAAGTTCCGGCCCCCAGGGAGAGTTGTAATTAACTTCGGCCCGCCGTACGAAGAGGACCGGCGAGCCTCGACTATTCCCGTATTCTTAAGGACTTGATAATGAGCTACGGTCTTTAAAGGGGCCAGAAAAAATTACTGACTCGCTCTTCTCCAAGTTTCGTAATAAGGTTGTGCCTCGCGAAATAATAAGTTTTATTAGTTTCCTAGGCCATGCACGGCATACCTCAGTCCTCGATAGAGTTGCACACTGCAAGGTGAAGGCCAGGTAAATTTCTACTCATTCAAGCTTGAAACAATACGACCTTTTAACATAATTATTAGTAACATGAATTGAATTCCGTGATAACAAGCCCCAAACTTTGACACAATACAAAATGTTCAAGTATTTCGAGACGATGCTACCTCCCAGCCGAACATTCCCAATACTAAAACATTAAAATCAATTCAATATTAACATTATATCATTCTCTGATGCAATTAACGTTATTACAACCGAAATTTTACCATAATAAGCGACGAAGCATTTTATCACATGAAATTTTCAAGTAGTACAAGTCGGTGGCATGGCCCACTACCGATTTCTCAATGTATACGTTCAACAGTGTCTAATATCCGGTGAAACTCGACCGAATACCGGCCGGTATAGTATTGTAGTACAAGTCAAATTAATCTCCAAGACTCATTGTGATTCCGCGTTCAGCCCTTGCTGGTAGTGATAATCAATAATTTTCGCCGCTTCGAACTTTCCTTGGGATAAAGCTCGCCGTCAGTAGCAGTAGGAACTTCATTTTCCGACGACACAAAGCTTTCTAGCAGCGAAGGAAGCTAACGAAGGTCTGGAAGGCAGAAAACTGTTCCTTGAGCAGCGGCATTAGCGTCTGAAATTTTAAGGAGCTCTCGCAAGAGGCGTCACCGCCAACTTTTGAATGGCGTTGCCCGTTGTTATCCGCAGAGGAACCCAGGATTAGCTTGTCCATCTGCTGGAAATTAAAGACCGACTCCGCCATTCATCGAAGTTCCCGTCGAGTAGCGCAACTCAATAATTAACCACAAGGAAGGGAAGATAGGGCTAAAATAAAATGTGGGAACGAAAATTGGAAAAATAAATGTTATCCCCTTTTTTCTATTTTACGCAGTGATTGAAAGAGAATGACACAAAATATCCTGGCATTTTTTTTCTTTATCAGTGCATAAACAATCGGAAATTCAAGGTATCAGACATTATTGATACATACTACTTGAAAATTCCGGATCTCTTAAAAATTGTGGTTTTCCATAGTGACATCTGTATCCTACCCACACTAAATAAAATGTAGACTCTCTTTGAGGGCCACAGTTACTTTGAGTATCCAAAAGATCTAAGTAGGAGATAGCATTGACTAGTACTAGGTACTTAAAAATCGTGGAATCTATATCCTAGTGACACTGAATAGAATGTAGACGCATTTCAAGACAGATTCGCTTTAAAAAAATCAAATTAAAAGATACCATTGACTCGCACTACTTGGATTACCCGGTTTCAACCGGGGGGTTACGGGGGGTAACGAAATGAAATTGCAGCAAAGTGAATGACGATCCCCGAATCATACTCTATCAAATTATACAAGCTGGCGGATAGCATGGAGCATCGTAATTTGAAATTTCGACGGAGCGGATATGATTGAGCCGTGGCTGAGATATGGTACGCGGATAGACAATATCGTAGCTCCGTTCCGTCCGCAAAAGGCAGATAATATCGCGCTGCGTTCCCGGGGAAATTCAAAGCAGCAATCCTCGACTGGAATAATCCAAACAAAACAAATTCCGCTCTCCGTAGTCCGCAATCAAAGCGCACATTTTTCCGTTCGCGTGCACGTCACCAGTCTCTCTCCTTCTCGGTTCTTCTCTCTTTCTCTCCTCGTCCTTGTCGACGCTGGCAAGCGGCCCCGAAAATATTCAACGAGTGTTTTCGGCGGGAGTCATTTTCTGCATTCCTTCGCAGCACCGTCGTCGTCACAGACGAGAGTCCCGCCGTTGCCATGCTCCTTACGAATTTCAACAGGAAAAGGACAACGGGAACGGCAATCCTGTCTTTGATTACAACCTGACTGTCTCATTAACGGGACGATTCACATTTCACAAATGAAACGAAACATACTGAACCGGATTCCAACGATTCCCCCTTATTACACGAAATCGGCGAAAAATTCGCCGCGCTCTTACAGAACTCAAGCAATTACATCAGGACACTGACTCAAGCCGAAGTTTCCTTGAAATTTTTTTTTAAGGTCTCCTTTATGCTTTCATTATAAAAATGAGTAGATGCAATTCAATTGAATGTCCACGTATTACTTTCATCTTGTTGAAATTATTGAAGGCAGAATACGGATACTTAGTGTTAAAACACTTTTCGGATCCATTGTATACGTCCCTCCGTAACAAATAATATGTACACAAACATTTGCAGCTGAAAAGTCTAATTATCCTTCCGAGTTGGGCGCATGTATGCTGAAAAAATATCACGGTAGCCATACTGTAGCACAGCGCCGTATTATTACGGTAAACGAGCCGCGAGCGTAAACAAACGACTAAGTGACAAAGTACACGTCCGTGAGGAATGCACCGTGTGTAACGAAATTGCGATCGATAAAGGTGTACGCGCGAACAAACTCCGTGGGAAATCCCTGGCGAGGATTTTTTGAATGACGATCATTCTGCTCGGCGCGGTACGTGCCCGGATAAAATCAGCCCCCGATTTTTCCGGCCGTGTCGTGTTTCAAAGCGGTTCGGAAATCGCCTCGATGGTCGGGACGCGATTACTTTCTGACCGGTCCAGAAGCGGATTTTATTGCCAGAAGGATCCCGTGACGCCGTGCGGGTGCTCATGCACCATGGAAAATCGGTGTGCGCTGGCCTTAAAAACATCACACCGTGCCTCCAGAACCGAGCACACACACACACACTTCATTACGCTATCGATTCGAAAACGGGGCCGCGGGTACACACGACGATAGCTCGCGGACGCGCAGCATCGTGGAAATTCCGGATAAAAATCAAACGGACCTCCGGACCTCGTACACAAAGCGCAATTAGTCGCTCTGTGTGTACTGTACTATACTCCCTTGTCGACGATTCGACGACGACTCCTTCGTCGGAACGATCACGATACACGGGTTAGTTTAACAGAATTGGCAGATCTACGACGCTATTTTGAGACCCGCGCGAGGCGCGAGGCTTCATGTAACAGGCCAGTGAAGCAATGAAAAACTGGATTAAAAAATCCACCGTCCGTGAAACGCACGCTCGAATGGTCCACGCGTGTTTTTTTCAGACCGTTTAGGTCTCGCGGATGCTATCGCGTCCCCGGGAATTACATTGAATGTAAAACCGTTCGGCGTGTATGACACGGAGAGCCGGCTTTGACGGCTTAACCAATTTTTCCAGGCCCTGTTAGCGATACCCGAATTTTTATCGGACATGTCGATTTTAGCTGCTGTGCTACTATGACTCGTACGCCTCGGAGACTCGCTTGTTACACGTTAACTGCTAGACGAAGCGACTTCTATACTCCTTACTTTTCAATTAGGAATCTCAGGAATGATTTTTGCCCTCGTAGGTAACCTTCTTCATATTACTTTCATTACATTGGTTGCAGTATTTTTGTAATGGGACATTTTTTAAAGTTAGTTCCTGCTCCTTATCTGCATAACATCACCCTGTCAGTCATGTGTATAAATTGTTACTAGTCTCATTCACCAAAGATTGACACGGTAAAATATTTTGTACTATAAATGTCCATTACTACGAATTGGACCACGCTCTGGTAATTCTAATTTTTATATCCGGTTTTTTAATAAATCTCTCGGCAGCCCTGATCAAAATGGTTATACGATCCCATGCGTGCGTAGCGTGTACAATTTATTTCATTGTCTTTGTACGGTTTTAATGAGGTTGCAATTTTATTTAGAGCTTAATGAAATCCTGGTTGATTCAGAAACATTTCCCTCTGGCATGATTTTCGTTCTATCGCTGTGCACAGAATTATACCCACATAAATATCCGCACTGTGGAAACGAAACAGAAAATATAATGAAGCTGCAGTGAAAATGGTACAGACAATGCAAAAAATTAATAGAAAAGTTTGAAATGTGAGGCAAGCGAAGATGATAAATTCACTGGGGAATTCGCAGCTAATAATGAAAATAATATATTATAAAATATATATTATAAAATATCCATAAAACCGGATCAATAGAAAGCAATTGCTCAACGGGGAAACATCCCTCGTTACTTTTCACAATTCTGTTAATTCCATTGCCGAGAGTAACAAAACGAATGAACCTATAAATTTATCAGCAACTTCTCTTTCAAATAATTAAGACATTAGCAGAGGATAAAGGAGACCAAAGGCCACACGTTTCCCTTCGTGTTAATTACTTCGTCCCGAAACATAGGCGGCCACGAAATCCGGATATCCTCCGGAGAAATCATAGTATATTAGCAAGCAACGAGATGGTTGACGTGAATGGGAATATCGAAGAAAACCGAGAAACTAATACGGTCATAGTATAAACATAGGATCCAGGTATACGGTTCGTATATTCGGCGGGGGCGTTGTTTGATCCGCCACGGATTTTCCGTTCTGAGAGCTGCTCGACCGATGAACTATGATATCTGATCGAGCTCTTTGTTCGGCTTCGAAAGAGAGCAGGTTTATTCGCGAACGGAATTCCATATGCCCCGAGACCATTTTCAGATATCCCCCCCCCCCCAAGAAAATACTGCTGGCTTCGGACAAAATCCAAAATTCAACAGGGATTTCTTATCACCACTATCACTGTTTGCGAGATTCGTTTTCGCCAGGGATCCCTCAATGTCTGCCGAAAATTTACGAAATATAATTCCTTTAAATTCATATTTAACTCGTCGATTGCCAGTTGCTGCTAAAGTCGCACAAAATTAAAATGACTCGCTTAAAAACTTACAACAGAAAAGACGAGATTTCTTACGGAAATTACTCTTGCAATTTTCTTGTACCTTGTGGGTCCTAACAACGTCTGGTATACTAAATATATTGTAATAGAAATTAATTTTTAAGTTTGATAAAATCTGTTGTAAACACTGTTAATTAAAACTTGCAGTAAAGCACTGTTAATTAAAACATTTCACCAGGGCAGTTTGTATTCAATTTGCAAGTGTAGCAACAATAAAATTCGGAGAGGATCTTATTGAAAGTGTGACACTTCGCTCATAACGAAGAACAATTTAATCCTCAGACTCCAGCGAGTTCTAGACCTATGTCGGAGTCTTTTCTGACCCACATCGATATTTCACTACAGTTTTCTTTCCACATAAGACGATGGCTCGGGACCGGCTTTCGTCGAATTTCGGATGAAGGAAAGAAAGAGAGGATAGCGATCTTCTTATTTCGAAATAAAAATGTATGGCATAGCATGCGGAGGATTAAAAAGCGTAATTCTTATATATTCTATGCTATGTAAAAAGAGTTGTTTAGCATGCAAAAAGGATTGAGAAACGGTGACTCAGTGGAAGTTAGGAAACAGTACAATTTCCAGTGTGGCGTCAGCGCAGCGTTACTTAAAAATGCAAATAGAAGGGACGACAAAATTCGTGGTGAAATTTACCGAAAGAGGTAACGGAAAGCAATTTAAAAACTGTGCTTCTTGTATTATAAAGTCTTCTCCGTATGAAAAGAGTTGTTTGACGTGTAAAACAATTCTGCAGCAGTGAATCATTGCAAAACGAGTGCACAGAACCATTTCCAGCGTGGCGTCAACGTTGGTGCTCTTTAAAAATGCAAATGGCAGAGTAACCAAATTGTTTCACAGAGGGAACGCTTCCTTGCAACGAAAAGCAAATTAAAAAGAAAACCTCGCTTCTTGCATTATAAATCCTTTGCCGTGTAAAAAAATTCATTCGCCATGTAAAGAAATTCCGCAACAATCACTTGGTAAAAAAACAAGAGCGTGAAACAATTACCAGCACGCGCTGTTACCACAGTGTCGCATAATAATGCGGAACAACAAGACTGTTTAAAAGTGGGAACGCTCCTATTAAACGAAACGCAATTCTAAAAGCGCACTACTCGTGTTATAAACTCTATGCTGCATAAAAAGTCATTTGACATGTAAATAAATTGGCCACCATTAAATCGGCGTCCGACAACACAGCGACAATGCCGTGTTATTTAAAAATGCGGAATAAAAAAACTGTTTGAAAGAGGAAACGCATATTTTTAACCAGCAAGCAATTGTAGAACTACGCTTCTCGTGTTACAAACGGTCAGCTGTATACAAATAATGGTTTACCGTGTAAAGAGACACAGCGACAATAAGCCAGTGGGAAACTGTGGTCCCAAAACAGTCTGGTTGAACAAAAAAAAAAAAATGCGAATGGATCAACGAATTTCGCGTGGAACGCATTCAGCATTGAACGGAGGAGCGATAAATTGGCGAAAAAAAATTCCCGGTAGGGAATAAACTGTTGTTTTTCATCGGCGAGCTGGTTGTAACGCGGTCCGGATTGTTTATTCTGCGGTAATTGAGTCCGGACGAAACCCGAGCAGGTTTTTCATGGGTGATATTGCCACGGGACAAGTTTCCTGTCGAACGGCGTAACCGTTTAACCAACTTAAACACGGGCCACGTAGTTCCACGGGGACGCAATGTAGTCGCGGTCTAAGTAAATTAAAATTCCTTGCTCGAATGTGCACCGTTTGTAAATTCAGTTACACGGCCGGATGCGGGCGACGGTGTGCGTTTCACGGTTCAGAGAGGCCCTCTAAACGGCCGATTTAATTTTTAGAGGCGTGTCGCTGCTCGCACGAAGCGCACCCGAGAAGAGCAGCGTCGTCGAGCAGCACTTCGCTTGCGAAACAGGCCTTATCGGCCTGTTGTTTCGCGAGGATCCTCGTACGGAGGCTCGTAACTCGGCAACTTTCCACTTAAAGTCGACCTGACTCCACTATGTTGGAAATTGGACCCTGACACGAGCCTCCGGTTTGATGGAATCTTTGCCAGTGATCGTCAGTTTGCATGAAAACAACACAAATTTTCAATTAATCTCGTTTAAGGGGGCCGGCAGGCATTTGGCCTTCGTTATCACGCTATGTTACGCTGTGGCTTTTTTCTAGACATTTTACGTCTTAAATAAGTAAGTAATCAATTAAAATTGCATACCACCGTGTACATGTCTTTGCTACGTCTGTCCAGAGCCTTCTTTTCGATACGAACACTAAATCTCTCGAAATTAAGAGAATCTCTCTGCAATATACGTATATGAACTTGTAAGGGTCAAAATCATGACAAATTCACGCTTCAATATTGCAATGAGCAGTTTAAAAGTGGTCCATTGTGTTTCCTAAAAGTCCAATCTACGTCTGTCCAGAGCCCAAATTGCGAATTTCTACCTCATCGTGGAGTAATTTGTAATATTCGGCAGAAATCTCGCTTTCTGAAGCAAGTATGACGTTACAAGATGGCTGCCGCGGAGAGATTCTCTTAATTTCGAGAGATTTAGTGTTCGTATAGAAAAAAAGGCTCTGGACAGACGTAGCAAAAACATGTACAAACACGGTAGTATGCATTTTCAATTGATTACTTACTTATTTAAGACGTAAAATGTCTAGAAAAAAAGGCACAGCGTAACATAGCGTGACAGTCAAGGCCAAATGCCTGCCGGCCCCCTTAAGCTAGGTTCCAGGATCCAACTATGCACCACATTTGTAACTGTACAAACGTAACTATTTCGCATTACTTTATCGAAATAACGAGAATAGATCTAACAAATTTTTAGGAATTTTTTCAGAAAAACTATTGAACCTTTTGCATTGAGAGTTCGCGCACGTATCCATTGGTATTCGGTGTACGTGTGTGATTTTTGTCAATTAAAAGCAATCAAAATTACATAAATGGTAAATTATTTTATAGGGTATGTTTTGAAAAGCATGGGTCTACGGTTTTATAGATTCCGGCCTTAGTAATGATCCTAAACGAAACGACGGAGTTGTATATTAATCGGTATAAACGTAATTATCGTCCGAACCGAAAGAAATTAATTACAAAGTAAAATAAATTTAATTAAAAATATAATCAAATCCAATTTAAATTACTATTTGAAATTAATTTAAGAAGTATATTAATTAATACAGAAATTAATGAGAAATTGAATCCCTACAATCCTTTGGACCTCCGGTCCAGTCCAATAAAGAAAGCGGTTAAGCAGACTCTGCGGCTGTTTGCGAGAACACACGTCCAGCCTGTAGTTTATACCAATGACGAACGGCCCGAAACCGAAATTGGTTAATGAGAGGGCAATTAATCAAGCGGCGTCGCGCGCCGATGGGATTATCGGCGCTCCTCAAAATTTCAGGGCGACGAGACCCGAGCCGCGAACGGTGAAACTTTGCGGGTAACGGTTATTTATGCGTTCACCTGAGATGGAGGGTAATTGAGCGATCCTGCGGAAGGTTTTATGGCAATTTGCGGCAAAGGATTGCCACCCTTCAGCTTCCCTCTCCAGTTTCCTTAGATCCAAGGAGGACGAGATAATCTCCTCGATAATCGAATTAACACATTATTTAACGTAGGCTACTCAACATAAACTTTAGTAAAATGGCAAATTGTAGACAACGAAGTCGAATACATCGACTAAAACAGTACAATATGTTTCATCTGCATTGTTAAATAATTCTCCAAAAATAGAAACAAACTCGCGAACTGACCTAATAATTTTGTACGAGCTACGCAGAGGTTAGTTCCAACGGCACTTCATTTCCTGTAAGGTCCATTGTGTTCGCAAATGTGGACAGTTGTATGAATTAGCAACTGTAATGTTTTTCCAGGCGAAACGAAGAGTCGTTTCCGTTCGCAGCCATCGAATCGCCGAGCCAGCCAAGAATGATAGTTAATTAACGGAGGAACAGAGGCGTGTTTAAATTTTTCGGAGCTGCCGCCAGCGCGAAATAAGCCGGCGTAATTCCGAATTATTTCGCTGAGTGGAACTAGTTTATACAGGAACTCGCCCGGAGGAAGTTATGCCGCGTAACTTCGATATTTATGTCGCTCCTCTACCCCGAAATGCATTGCCTGGCCGCGAACAACAGTCCTCGCGACGTAACTTTTGGTTCCACCTACTGTGAACAGCTTTTTTATTGTGCTCCCAGCGTTTCGTCGACTCTATTCCGTTTCTGTTATGAGCGAGCCCATACTCCGCGATATTAAACATTAAAATTAATGCCCGAGGGAATAGAACGCTACCCTTGCTAGTGCAGATTAGATTAGGTCTGGGATTGAAGCCCTAGATCCTCTTCAAGCTAGAATAAACCTGTGTTAAATCACATTTCACCTTGTTGAAGAATAAGTCATTGAAAAGTTGGAACTAACAGAATGTTGAGTGAAAAGGCTGACGTTGATTGCAAATTGGAGCGGTTATGGCAAAGTAAGGGTGAAATAGGTTTTCATCATGCTATAGCTAGGTCACACCTCAGTGAAATATATATAATAACCTGAAATGTAACTTGTCAAAAACTAACGTGACGCAAAGAGAAATAATTCTTATGAATAGACGTTTTCTGACCACTAAATTAATAATAGGTTTCAAATGATCTGAATTACGCCTTGAGTATGTCTATGACAGGTTGTCAGACAGAGCTTATATTTTATAGAAGCCTAACACCTCTGAAACAAACATAACACTGTCAATTGTAAGCCAAAAGTTTCATTTAACGCAAACAGCAGTGATCAGTCTGTGTAGGTCAAAGTTCGGCATGCCACGATTATGTCAGGCCCAGATTGCATCGAAGAAAGGTTGATAGGTTGATATTGATGACAATATTCCACCTTGCCAATCTAGAAAAGTTTTGATGCTCATATTTCAGGAGAAATCGATCGCTCCTGAATCGCCTGTATCAAAAATTTAATAAATTCGCAATATCGTCGCCGACCCAGCATTAATGGTACGAAATTCAGCTCGTCGCGATTTAATATTGACGCGCGTTCATGAGAAGAGCAGGTTGAACTTCCGCTTGCATGAGAAGTTTCCGTCGAGTTTCTTATTTTCCAGGCTAAAGCGCTGCTTGTCCAGCTTTCTCATAAAGTCGACTAGCTTATTGCGCGGGGGGCAACTTTAAGGCACAATGTGTGAAGAAATCGATAACCGAGCTTGCATAATTTAACAACTTTTCCGGGAGTCAACACGGCTGCTCTTGGCAAAGGCACGGTGATTGATGCTTTCGGTGATCACGATCTTGATTCTTCTAATGCTCCCGCAAAGGAAAGAGGAACAATTTAACCACTTTATAAAAAAATTAATGTCAGTTGTCACGGGCGTTTAATTGGTTTCAGAGTGTAATAGATGCCACAAAGCTATACTAGGTTTAAATGTTTATGAACGTAGACAATTTAAAATGATATCGAAGAACTATTCCTCAAATCCTAAAAATTAAATTCTATTGTCGCTGATGATTAATTGGGTTTAGAATGTAGAAATCTTTAAGCACAGGCTGCGCTAGGTACAAGCGTGTGCGGACATCGGCAATTTAGTAGAAACTCGTCGAAAGATCGCGACTGTGCTTGGAACTCGTTAGCAAACATTCTCCTTGTGTTGTCAAACCCGAAAGGACACTTTCCGAACTAATACATGACGCCACCTACATAACTTTTATCCAATCCAATCATTTTCTACGGCAGCTGTGCCAATACATAAGAGCTCTAGAGCACTCGTCGATCGAAAAGCCTCTACCGCTTCGAAAAATTCGCGCTAGTAGTACAGGTACGTCTACAGTCAGCCAGGCCGAAGGAAAAGGAGCAACGCGCAGCCCGTCGAGAGGATATTTCTCGCCGAACGTCACCGTAAGCGTCTCTGACGAATGATCGAACGTATCAAAATGGTGGACCACTTTTCCCGGAGGACCCTCGAACGAGAGAACATCGTTCTTCCCGCTTTCCTGGCGAATATCCTGTGTGGCCGGAGGCGAGAAGCAGCTCTAACAGCCCTTAGGGTTTCCTTTACCTCTTGGATGCCGTGAACCGTAGAATTTTCGGTTCAATTATCATTTCCGTCCACTCTTCTGCATCCGACCGCGTTCCCGAAGGGCGTAATCGTCGTTACGTCTAATCGAGGGCGTTGAAAAGGACTGCGCCCAGCGGAAATTCATTTTGGACCCCCACCCCCTCAAGCTCGTTAAACGCTCTCAGAAATCTACGCCCGAGGTAACAGAAGTTCGAAATCGGTCTCCCATTTGGTTTATCAGCGGATTAATCGGCGAACGATCACAGGTTCGCGGCGGATTATCCAAATTATCGACGGGACACCTCTGAACGGTTCCACGGCGGTGGAGAATCGCGTCGTTTCTTGCCGCCGAACACATAACAATAATCCGAATCCGATAGCTTAGCGGTGTATCGCAAAATATAGAGCCTATCGGTCGAGCCGTATCAAATTCCATGGCCCGGCAACCTGTTGCTCCCGGAGAAATTTCCAGCCAAAGTATGCCGGTATGCGACCACACCCTAATTAACCTATTTTCTGACGTTCGAACGAGACACCGGGAAACAAACGCCCGTTCCTCTGTCAACGGGGAATCGTTAAATCGAGCTCGGCTCGCGAATGGAACCAACGGCAGCCCGTTCAACAGGCGATGGGAAGTCGTAAAGCGATCGGACCCGGTTGCCACGATGGGAAACGCCAGCATTTTTCTATTTCCTGTTGAGAGGGGCGAAAGGTCTCGCTCTGGCACGACGATGCACGCTTTATTGAACACTATAGTGCCGGTTCGGGGACCCTGAGACTGCAGATATGCGCCAAACCTTCCTCAATTTATGTATTCTTAGGTTTCCTGTTTCGAATGCCTGCACTCGAAGACTCTAGGAATGTCCGTTTTTTACAGAAAATTATTTCTCTGCTTCCTGACAGCGAATTCTAACCCCTCATTAATATGATCCATTTTTTAGAAAATAATTTACCGATTTTCTCGTTGCAAAATCTATCCTATAAGCGTGTGTGTTGAAATCAAGAGCACAATGAGTTCCTCAAAAAATTTTTTAAATTATGATTGTTCGTATATAGCAGAGTTGGGCAGTATCCGATGAAAAATTTATTTGAAGCGCCTTCGGATACAAATTCTCTGTTCTTTTGTTTCTATTCGAAGTCGGATGAATCGCGAGCAGTTATTTGTATCTTTATTCGACGAGCGTCTGGTTTCGAGATTTGTATTCGATGTGCCTCCGGATGATTTTCTGGCTACGTCAGGATTTATTCGGATGGTCGATTGCAACGCCCCCATTTATTCGACGGATTTATTTGTAGATACTCGGCGTCCGCCGACCATCCGAACGATTTTAGGCGTCGAATAAAAATTAATTTCAGAATGTATTCGAAGGCAGATGTCGCGGCGAAATTTATTCGTAACTTTTATTCGATATCCGAAGCTCGATGTGGCCAGACGATTTATTTGAGGATTTATTCGGGACGAGTATTTGGCAGAGATGAAAATGAAATGTATCTTTTATTCGAAATTGTATTCGATGGTCGGATGGCCGACTTTTTTATCCGACGTTGCCAAGCCATAATACGTAAATACGTACCACGGTACAGTGACTACCATTAATAATCGAACAATTTTTATCGTTTAAACTTTTAACGCTTGTTTACATAAATAAATTTTGATTATTTAAACAATTGTTTAAACAAATAAATTTTTGTTATTGAAACAAATGTTTACACCAGTACATTTTTACTAGTTAAACGCTAGCTTACACAAATAAATTTGTATTATTTAAACAATTGTTTAAACAAATAAATTTTTATTATTGAAACAAATGTTTACACCAGTACATTTTTACTAGTTAAACGCTAGTCTTCACAATTAAATTTTAATTATTTAAACGATTGTTTAAACAAATAAATTTTTATTATTAAAACAAATGTTTGAACCAGTACATTTGTATTATTGAAACAAATGATTAAACCAGTACATTTTTATTACTTAAAATATTGTTTAAACAAACACATTTTTATTACTTAAACAATTTACGTCACGTTTTGCAGTGAGTAAAACTCTTTATAAGAAAAGGAAATGTCATTGGGTTTCACCATTGGTACTCTGCTGGATGTTAAGTTATTAAGACAATTTTATAAAGAACTCTTTAGATTATGTATTATGTACAGGTACACGTACATATGTAGGCATTGCATGCTATTGCATTTTTCTGTCTACGGTTCTGAATTACCGACTCTGTAGAACATGCTCTGGTACGGCAGCGGACTCTATCGAAATGGAACGGTCAGCTAGTGAAATAAAATTCGTTGATAAACTTCGAAGGAAACGTTTCAATACTGGCACCGTCTAACTTATCAGATTTGTGACGTGTTTAGACTTGTTTTCATCAGCAAACTATTTGCAATCGATTAATAATGTTCCCATGGCAGAATTATGAATTGTAACACACATTTTATTGTTATTAATAAGTGATGGTGAAACGCTTACATTGTTGTCTCCAGGCGGCACATGACGCGACGCTCCATATGGTCGTGATTCAGTATCAGAGGCAACATTGTAACCAGTAGCGTATTGGCGTTTACCAACTATATCTAATATTATTTCTTATTAACGTTACCATAATGATATCATTACCTACCGATTGAAAATGTTTTCCTGAACAAAATAAGCCCAAACATGGTACAAATCGAATAATAATATCATCGGGTTGTGCTGCCTTTTTCTAGCGCCTTCGGCCACGCGGCCGTGTTTGCATGCTGTCCTTTTCTATCTACGTTCGCCGCAGTCGAAGCGGCTACAAATATATGCATATATATGTGCAATCACAGGCGACGATATACATATGTTTATGTGTGCAACGACAGACGTCGATCCCTGCCGAATGATTCCGAGAGTAGAAGAACGAAACATGTGTTACTTTCTTTTTGGCCGAAGGTGTGCGTTGTTTTCAACAAATGCAATCTTTTCATAGAAGGGAACTTTTTAAAAATTTGCAAAAAAATGAGGATATAGCCCCAAGTGTCCTCTTTACAGACCTGTTTTTTAAAAAGATGAACATTTTAAAATTAACGAAATTAAAATTATCTGAAGCGAATGCTGCATCGCGATACACAGCCTTGGACGGCCGGACACTGTGCTGGGTCGAGAAATTTCGTGACATTTTACAATAAATGTTGAACCGTAAGAGATATCAGCATGAAATTTGCAGTAAACTTCGTTAAAAAATTATGCCTATCCACTGATAATTGTCGTCATAAATATATATTTTCAGTAATAATTTTTTAATTCATTGTTTCAATGGTTAACTTGTTATTTATTTAGTACTGTTCCAGATGATTTAAATCATCGATGTCTTTGATTCTAAATTTCTGCATGTTCTACAGAGTCTGTAATTCAGAACCGTAGACAGAAAAATGCCATAGCATGCAATGCCTATGTACGTATACCTGTACATAATACATAATCTAAAGAGTTCTTTATAAAATTGTCTTAATACCTTAATATCCAGCAGAGTACCGATGGTGAAACCCAATGACATTTCCTTTTATTATAAAGACTTTTACTCATTGCAAAAGGTGACGTAAATTGTTTAAGTAATAAAAATGTGTTTGTTTAAACAATATTTTAAGTAATAAAAATGTACTGGTTTAAACATTTGTTTCAATAATAAAAATTTATTTGTTTAAACAATTGTTTAAATAATAAAAATGTATTGGTTTAAACATTTGTTTCAATAATAAAAATTTATTTGTTTAAACAACCGTGTAAGTAATAAAAATGTATTGGTTTAAACATTTGTTTCAATAATAAAAATTTATTTGTTTAAACAATTGTTTAAATAATAAAAATTTATTTGTTTAAACAAACGTTTAAGTAATAAAAATGTATTTGTTTAAACAATTGTTTAAATAATAAAATTTTATTTGTTTAAACAATTGTTTAAATAGTAAAAATGTATTGGTTTAAACATTTGTTTCAATAATAAAAATTTATTTGTTTAAACAATCGTTTAAGTAATAAAAATATATCGGTTGAAAGATCTGATTAAATAATAAAAATTCATTTATTAAACTGTCATTTAAATAATAAACATTTACCTATGTAAACATCTGTTTAAATAATACAAATCTATTTGCTTAAACAATCGTTTAAATAATGAACATGTATGTGTTTAAACATTCGTTTAAATAATACAAATTCATTGGTTTAAACAATCGTTTAATTAATAAATAGTGTTTGAATATTAATGGGAGTCACTATACCATAGGACGTACTTGCATATTACAACGTAAGTATTATGATTTGGCAACGTCGCTCGGTCTTTTATCCGAACTTCGAATACAATTTCGAATAAAAGATACATTTGATTTTCATTTATTCCTCATGCTCGTCTCGAATAAAAAATCGAATAAATCATCTTCCCTACATCGACCATCCGAATAAATCTCTGGGCCACGCAAAAATCGTACGTCGAAAATCTAAGATACATTCTGAGTTGCGAGTATCTGACGAAATTGACCGTCGAATACATGGGGGCGCTGCTAAAAACTATCGAATAAAAATCAAAGATACTTTCCAACTCATCAGCTGTATCTTCGGATACATTCTCTCAAATAAAAAATCTCGCCGCTAGAGGCGTCGGATACGCATAGCCGTTGCTCCGCAATTCGGATGACCCACGGACGACAAATGAAAATCGTGAAAAGTATCCGACGGATAGACTGCGGTGAATATGTATCCGAGAGAAACGAGTTCGAATAAAAAATAGATTTCATTTATTTGTATTCGAAACTTTAAAATAAATTTTTGCCCAACTCTGGTATATAGACTGTGATTCTCCGTACAGAAATTCTTGTTGTCGTGGACTGTTTGATAAAAATCAGGACAGAGAAAATAGTTTATTTCGGCAACTTAAGAGGTCCATTATGCTGAAAATAATGTAGACATTTTATTCAAGCTGTTCCATTTGTTCCGACTGCTCCATTTCTTGTTAAGTAGATCGAGGTTTCTTTGTAACAAAAATTTGTGTTCCCATAAGCTGATTCATATAAATCAGAATAAAAGAAATAGCTTATTTCCACGACCAAGATGTCCATTGAGCTAAAGTAAAATAGATATTTTATTCAAGCTTCCTAATGTAAATGTTTTCCTGTAGTTTACATAGCAAACGCCATAACTGCACAGAGATCTGTATTCTATTTATCAGACTGCAGATCCTCGTGCAAAATAGAATTTCCTTACGGTAATTTACAGAGACTACAGTCGAATAGGAAATTTTCTCAGATTCCAGCATCGTTGGCATTAATACAATATATTATCAAATTCACTTACTCTCCTTGTATTTATACTTCATTGCATTAACATTTCCAATGTATCCTTTACGAAAATTTATTCGAGAATTTATCGCCATTAATTTTCTACAAATTTGTAAACTTCGTTCATAAAATTACACGAAAAATAAAATTAAACGGTCTCACAGCAACCACTTGAACCAGTGATGGTGTAAAAACGCTTCGGGCGCAAAGTGGTATTCCCCTTCCGAACAAATTTTTATGAACTCGCCGAGGATTCCTTCCGACCACACGTTAATTCAAAGCCCTTCCGTCAGTAATTAATTAGGAAGCAAATAATTCCACGAGAGTTCGCAACAAAGTTGAATTAACATCCCCCAAAGAAGCCTCGAAGAGCATCGTTACCTCCCGACTCACAAAGCACTCGTTTTCACGCTAGCCAGCCCGTAAAACGGGAAACTCTAGCCGGCGCTCGAGTGCATCTAGCAAAAGTAAATCATGGATCGTGAGAGCACTCATGACTTTTCAAGGTTTACGGTGCACTCTCGGAACAGGGACTCTCGGCTGGCGCGTTGATTTTCGGCGATTCCTCTGCCGGTGAAGCTTCCGGGATTTTACCGGACCACGGGTGGGAGAATTACCCTGTGGTCTTTTTGTTGGTTGCCGTTGTCCGTTCTTTTCGCAAGAAATTCGCGAGGTCGACGACGCCGCTCACGAGCCCCGTAATTTTCGCGGTTATTAAAAGTTTCGAAAGAATTAGCGCGTCGAGCGCCGCCGGTTTTACGAGTGCACGTACCGTCAGTTTTTTCTCTTCGAAATTCCGCTCGCTGGATGCCCCGTAACCGCCTCCCGCTCCTTTTTCGCTTTCGGCGTCTCTTTCGCCCGCGAATATTTGCAAATCCAGCCGCTCGTCCTTTCGCGAGAGTGTCGCCGGGCTGCGGCATTGATGTCGAATGATTACGTCGCCGACGAATGCGTTCGCGAGCTGTGACAGCCCCGGTTTCGAACGCGTACCACCGTGTATTTCAGGAAAAGATTTCATCGTCATCGACACCGACACCGGGAAAATGAAGCGCCGTCAAACGTCAGGACGTTTCACGTCGTGTCGCCCACGCACACTGCCGCTTTGTGGTGGCGCGCCGCTGTTTTTACAAAGAAAACCCTATCCCCTCCCCCCACACCCACCGGAAAATAGACAGTATATTTTCCGCGGATTTTCGCCCCGCAGGGATTTAATATTCGCGGCTACCGACCGCCCACCCCAAGCCCGTCTCGCCCATGAACGATTATTCAACGCGATCGCGCAAGATTGCACTTACGTCGCGAAAAATCTTGGGCGCGTTATTTGTACGCGCCCGGGCGTAAATAATGATGCGAGCGGCTGCCCCACATGCTAGCTCGAGGATCGCTGATACGAATAACATTTTTATTCTCGGTCCTGACTCGCATATTTCTCAACACAATTTATTTTGGATCGTTAATCGCGTTTTTCGTGAAATCACATTTATGGAAATTATCGATACGATGTCTGAAGTTGTAGTTGAACAATTGACCTGAAATTTTGAGCAATATTTTAAAAATCTGTTCTTATTCTGTTCTTATCTGTTCTTATTTTCTTATTTTTGTAACGTGCTTAATGGCCGAGGAATATGAGAACAATTGAAGATTTGAATTCAAAATGATTATTATGATAATTAATTTTTTGTGAACAATCAAGTTTTAATTTATTTTGGCTCAGACCATAGCTACATTCATACAGATTAAGATTCTTCATTTTCGGTCAGCAGATGCTCCGGAATCATGGCAACAGTCGACACAATGTTTATAAAACATACTTAAAATATGTATGTAAGTTTGTATCTACGCGCCAAACTTGGTCGCCTGAGTCACACAATTGGCACAACGTGGTAAGAGGCAACGTAGAGAGAGTGAGAGTCACAAGCTTCAGTAATAAAGTATTTATTACTTACTATTAATGACAATTGTGTTGATTCAGGTATAATATTATTAATTGTTTTTGAAATATGTTATTAGCCGTGAGCTAATCTGTAAATATGTTTATTGATTAAAAACAGGTATATTTTCTGCATCAATACGTGTCTACGGATAACCTATAATTCCAAATCCTATATTGGCGAAATTTAAATTTGTGTCTTACAAATCAATACAATGGATTTAATCAAAGTGAAATTTCACTTTGCCTCTGAAGCTGGAGCCGATTCCAAGACCACCAGGGTGAAGGTGAAAACCATTCAGAGGTTGGATCAACAGGAAATTTTTGCTTTTCCCGGAGATAAGCAAACCGAAGTTCAACACGTCCAATTATTTAAAAACGAAATTGTCAAAGGCGTGGTGAGAAGTTTAAAAGTGCGTAATAAATTCAGAAAGGTGACAGTGACCTTATCAGAGGAGCTAAAATCTATTTATTTAGACAAAGAAGGAAATATGATTTTCGGTAATGAATATTTAGAGGAAGTTCCGCAAATATCGACAAGCGCACAAGTTGAGTCAACAGAAAAATCTAATCGGTCAAAAGCTAAGGATATGGTTTTGGAGAAGTTTGATGGTGAGAATTTCAAGGCAAACACATGGCTAAAATTATTTATACAGGAATGTGAAAGAGTGAGAATTACACAAGCAAATTACGCTGAGACCTTAAGATTATTTTTAGATAAATCTGCTTTAGAATGGTTTAGTACTTGTATGAAAGAACAGTCTTTGGTTAATAATTGGGAATTGTGGAAAAATTCATTTCTAGAAACTTTTTCTGCACAATCTTGGGCTGCAATAGCTTACGCATATAATTTTAAATTTTTAAATGGCTCTTTACTAGAATATGCATTAAAGAAAAGAAATTTACTATTAGAGGCAGATGAAGATATGGATGTAAACACCCAGACTAATTTGATTGTTATCAATTTACCAAAGTTTATTCAAAATAAATTAGAAAAAATGAGTTTAAATAATATTGAAGATTTAATGTCTAAATTGAAACAAATGGGAAAGTTCAATGAAATAAAGAAAGAGACTCAAAAACTCTTAGTTACAAAAACACCATGTTCATTTTGTGAAAAATTAGGTTATGTAAACAGGTTTCATCCTGAAAGTCTATGCAGATTGAAAATTCAAAAAATGAATAAACAAAAAAATGAAAATATTAAAATTGTTAACAACACAGAAATTCAAGAAATTATAGCTAATTCTGCAGAAGCAAAAAACGCATAGTCACCCCTCTTATCAAACTTAAAATATTAATAAATAAGAATCCTGCAATTGGTCTGTATGATTCAGGATCTAATATATCTCTAATAAATTACGAGTTTTGGAAAAAAATAATTTTATTTTAATTTATTTTATTTTAATTTATTTATTAATTTATTTCAATTTTAATTGTTTGTACTTGAAATAAATTATTTATTTATTTCAAATACCCGTAAAAGTGTATGCAAAATCTTAATGTTGTCAGTTTAATAGTTCTTCCGAAAAAAATTCGTAAAAATGGCATTCAGAATCAGAATGCCCATTAACACGTTGAACGCCACGTCAGCCATATGTGGCTGACGGAATTATTTGTGCAGGTTTTAAGATGAATTTTTACGTTGATATATTCATTGTACTAAACTTAATTAGGATCTGTAACATGCAAGAAAGTTGGAGGATTACTCAGTATCGTACATTTAATTTTTTGCAATTTTTATTTCATTAAATAACTTACTTTGATTTTATGGAATTTTTGGGGTTTCTAGTTTGGCGTTCAAAGTGTTAAGTAGTATGGAACAACAGTGGTCAGACACAAGGCTGTATTAGAGGGGTAGTAATGTTGTTTCGGCCGAGTGAATCTGTTTAGTGCGGTGTTGTACTGTCATTTAATAAGCTGTTTCGTGTTCGTTGTGCCCTATAATCGTGTTGGTGATTATTAATTAGTAGAAATTGTAATTAATAGGAAATTATCAATGATGTTGCTGGGGACGTTAGGAAAATGAGTCGGGCCAATTTTGTGGTTCTAGTAGTATGGTACAGAGTTTAACACCTCGGTTGTAGTATAAATGGTTTATAAAAACGTTTCTTCTTATGCTGTATATTGTCTAGTAAAAAAGACCAAGAAATTTTTCACACGTGTGAACTGCAACATATATTATTCTAATTCCACTGTATCTGTAACAAAGATACTTGGTTACAGCTTCTCCCCGGAAAGTGGAAGTTTGTGAGCCGAAGACTGTCCGATCGTTACTGGCAATAGCACCGGCAAACGCCACCTGTTGTCAGCCAATCAGCCAGCTCGTGGGCTGGCGAGTCAGCTCGTTAAACAACTCGCAGGTGGCGTGACAGATAGCATCGTTAGCCAGGCTGGCTCCTAAAATCGGCTCAACTTGTTGCGTGTTCAAGGTTCTTGCGGCGTCTTCACGCTCGATGGGATGCGAAAACAATTTTTTTCGGGTGGCATAGAGAGCAAGCAAAGAGAGAGAGAGAGAGAGAGAGAGAGAGAGAGAGAGAGAGAGAGAGAGAAAGAAAGGAGAGCGACACTCGCGTGTTGAACGCCGCCACGGAGCGTTTTCCACGCGAGCGAGACTGAAGTTCGCACGGTAGACCGAGCGTAGACCTCTCGAAAGCTGGAAACGTCGGTTTTCGCGACGCACATTCGTTTTCCGTGTAACGTATCCAAGAAGCGGTTTATTTCCCTCTTTCCCTGTGCCATCAGCGTTGAGAAACGGCGCGTGTTGCGTTCAATATGCTCGGGAAATCGCCGGACCGATTACCTGGAAGCCGAGGAATGAAAAATTCCGCGGCGGGGCCAAGAAGAAATTTCGCGCGCCATTTTTCCGTCGTTCGTGCACACCGTGGAACGAGCACTGCGAGCCCTTGCACAACGGACCCTGGAATGCCCTAAACGCGGAGAAGAACGAGTTTAATAAAACACGCTCTTCCAGCCGCGGCCGATGGAACGAGACCTTCCTCTTTGTCGCGGCGGCCGCGCCCGGGAGATGAAAAATTTCCCCGTGAAAAGCGAGCTCGTTGCACGGTATAATTCCCGGGTCTAGATCCCATCTGAAATTAGTTGTTACGTTAATTGCGGTTCATTTGTCTTCGGCCACGGGACACGAGCCTCGGCTATCGCGTCTACTTGTAATCCGATTTTAATCCGAATGAATGCTAATTCCACTGGCATTGGTATGAGCGTGCACAGCGAGACGGGACTTGCGAATTACGGGGACCATAGCCCTGGCCACGTTTAAATGAAATTAGGGCGACGTTAGGGCTGCCTGTTACCCTTGCAGCACAGACAAGACGATCCCGACGATCCACTATCCGCCGAGACGAAACCAGATGACACTGCAGTGGTTTAGATGTTGCATTTGTCGGACGGATTGACGACCGAGAGGCTGCGCGAGGACAATCGGTCTGATTAGGGCCTTTTCCACTTGGGAGCATGGCCGTTCCCTAATTCGCATGTTGACGAGTGCAGCCAGGAACGCATTATCTCGTCGCTGACTGGAATTTGCGGAAGTGAGCTACGGTAATGAGCCCCTTTTGTTCTGTAGCTTCAAACCTTAGTTTGTGCATTAGACAGTTTTTTATTAGTTTGTTTAATTGATTTCTGCTTTTATTAATTTATAGTATTTATGAAAGTATTTCTATAGTATTTCTTTATAATATTTCTTGCTGTAAATTAATATTTTAAATATTGGAAGCTGTGCTCATACTTGTCCATTGACAATTGTACAATATTAAGAACTCTTTAGGAAAATTAGAATGGCAGTGCAATATCAAAATTCATTAATCAAAATTACTAATCAAGCATTCGTTACATTTACCAGGGGAAATCTACTGGTAACAAATTTTTTCTATCATTCTGATTTGTTAAAAATAACGTACAAAACTTGCATAAAGATGCACTAAATTCAGTTTAGTAATGAGCACATATAAGGATAATGAACATGACTCTGTAAAGTCCTGCAAGATGAATGAATACGTCACTTCAGTAGCTAAAGTACTGCATTAGTCAAACGAATTAAGAAACCTGGAAGAAGTCAGACGATTATTCTCGAACATATGAATTAATCATTCAGGATCGTAGCATACAGCCCACTAAAGTTATTCTCTCACTATACAAAACCATAACAAACACTTTTCCCCCATTTCTTTTTCTAAATTATTAAAAGACATATAACAATAAATTCCATTCTTGAATTGACAACTGTAATTACAGAATTTACAACACTAACTAATATAGACATTTACAATCGTTAACTGAAAACGGTATCTAAGCTTCAGCAGGGTTTTTACAAGCCAATAGAAGCTGTGCTCGGATATTTTGAAGGGTTTCGCTTCACCAAGTGCTCGTAGGTGTAAAAATCGAGTGGCTACGTGTATCTCGGAGGTGCCAGCCATGGATATAATGAAGGCACGGGGGAGAGTTTCTATAGCGTGAAAAAGAATTAATGGGCCCACGGGCGCCTATGAAGACACGATGTTCCCTCTTGTGAATGAAAACAGGTTCGCGTTCGAGTCCCCGGACGGAGATTTTCCCGGAAGATTTTCCTCGTTCGGTAGCCGCTTGCGTGCGATTCGATAGCTGCATGGCCGGGAGCCGAGGGAAAAGCTGCCGGAAAAAGGGGCAGGGAAAAGGGAAAGAGCTTGGTGGGACCCGGGAATCTTCGGGGCGCAATGAAGTGGACTTCTTGTCCGCAAACGAATGGCTTTGAATCTTGAACACCGGGATCTTTCTTTCCTACCGGCTTTCAAAAGCGTTTTCCCATGGAAATGCCGACGATCCAGGTCTCAAATAAAAAGAGAGAGAGAGAGAGAAGAAAGAAACGAAAGAATTCGACCGGAAAAAAATAAAAGATCGAATGTGTACCCAGCCCTTTGACGAGTCTACGGGACCACGCCCCTTATCCGCGAACGAATAGATTCGAATCGCGAGACCGGGGATCCTTTGAAAATGTCTCCCGCTTTTCGTGTATGCGATTCAGTGGAAGCTACAACGGTCGGAATGGACCCGCGTAGAAGAGAAATCATAGGGAACGGTGGCGGAAAGAAACTACCATCGAACGAACGAACACGCTCCAGTTCGCGTTTCAGCGGAGATCCACGTGGCTCCCCTTTTCAGGGAATACTGTACTTCTACAGCGAAGTTATTGGCCTTATCGTCCCTGCCTCGTAGGGCAACCCGTGTTAGGGTAATCATGTTCGCCGAGAAATGGACGGGAGAAAACTCCTGGGGAGCAGAACGCTTTAATAATGTTTAGAACGGTGTCTGAGAATTTCGAAATCTGATTAGCCCACTTTTTCATTTTTGCTTCATCTGGATTTTGTCAAATGGTTTATCCTAACTCTTAACTCCTGACCTAACTGATCTGGTGAAAAACTTATCTCAAGACCTAATTTAAGACTACATTAATCCAGAGGGTTAGGCTAAATTAGGTCAAGATTATTTATCTCTCATTTTTTTTTAACTGTACGCAAAATCTGAGGATCTAACTGCTCTCAGACAGTGAAAATCTCCTCTGAAACGATACTCACAAATCTTAAAAATAATCCAGACTATGAATACAAGTACGCGGGCACCATCTTCTTTGAAAAATTAGTTCAGGGCAAGGGAAACGATTTTCGCAAGCAACAGAGGCGCCCAGCCTGCGAATATGGACTAATGAAGACAAAAGGAGCGATAAGTAACCGGTTAGGATTCTAAGCGCGAAGGCGTCGGGAAAAAAGCGAGAGGCCGGTCTGTCACATCCATTATCCTTGGACGCATGACCGAAGAGCAGAACCTGGTAAGCCAGGAAGTACGTTCACCGTTTATCACTGACTTCCACGATGCGGCCGGCCGTCAGAGACGTGTATCTTCGCTCCGATGCTGGCCGGGATAACTGTCTGATAAAGAGAGACAGACAGACAGAGAGAGAGAGAGAGAGAGAGAGAGAGAGAGAGAGAGAGAGAGAGAGAGAGAGAAGAGAGAGAGAGAGAGAGAGAGAGAGAGAGAGAGAGAGAGAAAGAGGGAGAGAGAGTGAAGCCGTGAGAGAAACACCAGGGGCAAAAAAATATATATATACACCATCGTATCATGAGACGTATTTCGGGGCAGGAAGACGCAAATGTTTCCTGATGGGGTTGACAGAATGATGTATAATCTCCAGGCCAATATCCAGAGCCGCTTCCCGTGGACCGTGCCTCCATCATTGTCCTGTTTTATTTACGAGCAGGATCTGCTCGGCCTGCGGAATAATAGCTGGTAATTATTTTTTCACTCTGGCCTCGTTTCATCCTGCGATCTAGCTGAGAACTATTTTTATTCTGAACAAGCGATCAAAGAACGATCGTTGGAAGTTCAAAAAGTAGGATACTCCTTGTTCGGTAATTCAGGGGGAATTTGCATAGAAAAGTATTTCGAAAATGCGAGCTAAAATTTTCCGTTGGCGTTCTTCGTTTCGGGAAAAAAAATTTGAAATTCTGCCAGCCCGATTGCCGCGCTAGAGCGTCCGGCCATTGGCTGATTTTTCTACTTGCTGAATGCGCGGATATCGCTCCGGTAAATTTTTACTTTGACTGGTGAATAGACCCTTCGCATTTGACGGACTTTTGCAAGAGTGAAATATGCACGTGTTCTCATAAATAGCTTGTGGATTTTCATGTGGAACATACGGCTGCTGTGAATCAATTTGAAAAGAACGAAATCAAGAGGAGATAATCTGTATATTTTTAAACGGTTTCGTCAAACTCAATGGACAGCGAGGACTTCAATCAAATGAATGGAGCTTTGAAGCACGTTAAGCGACGCTCTATAGATTCGGAAAATTAATCGACCGGCGGGGCACACAATTTTCTACGTAAATTCCGGCACTCCGGAGGATCTGACTCGGTTTCCCTTTTCAATTTTGCGGCAAAAGGACCCGCCACTTAAACGGCTAAATAGAGCGAAGTTTAAATAAGCTAGAAGTGCCCGAATGTAATTTCCATTTTACATATCGGCGAGCCTTGCCCGCGGGCTAAACGTTCGCCGGCCACCGACGACGAACTTGAACGAATTCAATAAGCGTCCCGCAGGTTTCCATTTCGGGACGTTCTCGTCGGATTGGCAGTTCGGTCACGTCTCCGACTCGATGGCAATTATCCTCGCGAGTTAATTTCGATCAATTATTAATTAAATTGCACGTTCTTTTTTCGGAGAGAGAGATAGAAAGTCGGACCAGTAGGAGCGAGCGCGTGCCTCGCATAAACAAACGGGACGACGTCGATTTAAATAGGAACAGCGTGATTATCCAGGAAGGCATGAACATCAAAGCGCCGCTCGCGGAACTCCTATTGTTTTATCCCGCATGCCAACGATACTGTCCCCCGTTCTATTCTGTATGCGCGACGATGCCCCAGATATTTCGAGTCAAATTGCGTCTTTCCTTCGCCTCATTATTTATCGATCCTGGATAATATCGGGTCGGCCTACAAATGCTCTTTGCTGCGCAGATGTAGATGCAGCGGCGCTGCGCCATTCTCAAACGATACGGAATATTTGAATTTTCTCGATATTTTAAACGAACTTAAAATACGTTTTTACTAGGAACCGTGTGGGTGAATTGTATTGTAATTTTTGAGATCTGAAAGTGTGTCAATTGTTGCGATAGACTTCGATCTGCAGGCTCGAGCACATTGACTAAATTATGTTTAAGGGTGAGAATTTGGCAGCAAACTTATTAATCTATTGGATAGTAAACTGCGAATTTGTACGCAAAATAAAAATTGTCTACACTAATTCCAAGTTACAGGAACTAGACGTTTATTTCTTTTTTGAATAATTTTAGTAAATTAATAACAACACAACGGTATTTTTAAATTCCTGAAATGTTTTTATTGCTTTGCGTTTGATCTATATCTGAGCAGTCTACACAGGAGACATTGTAAAAGAGTCAGAACGTTTATGTTGATCTTGATTACCACAGTCGATAGTATAAGATTATTCCATTAAGAAGCCACCCGACCGCGGATTGACAAACTTAAGTGGGTCATGCTAGCTTGAATTTTCCCGGAATAACATCAACTGTTTGAATACTGTCGAGGGACAAATTGTAGGTCGCTCTATAAATTCTTAGGGACTTCTAAATAACTATGAATTGATACGAAAGTATCTCCAAAAACCACTATTTTCTATTCATCGGTTCAGACTACTGATTTCTCTATTTATTTGCGAACCGAAGACCCCGAATCAATATTCTACAAATTCATGACTGCTCCACTGAGTGGGAAAAGTGAGTCTTGTTACCCTTTAATCACTACCTTCTCCCGTTTTATAATTCATCCACAACCTTCGTTAAAACAACGTATTAATTAATGAAACTTAATTTTAATCGCGGATCAGCCAGCCCGGCTCCGCTTGCGGTAAAATCGGAAAGTCAATAATCCATAAGGTGTAACCACGAGCACCGTAAAGAGCCCAATATATTAATGAAAATATTGTTCAATTACGAAATGAAACTTTAAGCTTTCTCATTCCTGCTGACTTTTCGGGAAAGAATAGAACCTTTACCGAGTTTTGTGATCGGAGGCCGCAGAAATCCAAGACGAACAATGCTAACAGCTGATGTGATTGATAATCCGTGGGTTTCAAATTTCCGTTCATTAATCCACGATACCTATCGGGATTAAAATTCATGCGCTGCATTAACGATTCCACCGGCCGTACGGAAAAGCCGAAAGCTGGGATCTCAATCGAATATTATGAAACCATGAGCGATATCATTTATGGGCTGTCCGAGTGTTCGCCATTTCTTCACCATTTATAGGCGAATCCGAACATTATACGATCAGGACGTTTTATGTTAACCATAAGAAAGTGTACGTATGTAGAGGTAAACTTGTGCGATGATCCGACAGAGACCCAGAAAATATCAGAGATAACCAGGCTGCGTTCGCTATCAGTGGATAAGTGCCAATAAAACCGGCAGATAGTGGCGCCACAGTTTAACCAGCTGTCTGCTGAGATATGAACAAGCCTGTCAACCGGCTTTTAAACATTGATTATGTTTAAACGTCGACTCAGGGTCGCCGTGAATCCCCGCCGATGTGTCCAGCTCGCGTCCTGTCAATAAACGAATATCTACGATCGGAAACCACGCTGACCGTTGCTCGCGATCTTCGGGTGACACGGATCCCGGTTGTCAATCTGTTCCAGCTGTCGAGCTTATCCGATATTTTCGCGACATAACACAGCCGAAATGCCCGGCATGCAAAAAATGTAAAACGTCCTTTTCGACGTCGCGATCGCGCAACCATAAAACGAAATTACTTTGGCTGACTAATCGGGGCGAAATAAATTTGAAGATACGTGAAACAAATTTTACGCATCGCGATGATCGCGAATTTATTTCCGACTGTCTCGAGCGGTGATCGAAAACGTTAACTCTTTGGTCCCGAAGCTGTTTTAACTCCAAAACCGAGACGTTTATTCTGACCCTGAATATTTCCAGTGTGCAGGATTTACTTATATTGCAGATTTAAACCGTAATAACTCTTAAATCCTTTGATCCTTTAACACCCTTAACCGTTTGACTGCTACGCGGCGCAAAAGCGCTGCGTTCATTTGTCTCGAAAACCGCGACGCAGCGCTTTTGCGCTGCGAGTTTCTGTGTGTCTTTGTTGCTCCGTGGGAGTGAACGTAGTCTGATATTGATTGATATTTGTCTAAATGAGAGTGTTTTATTTGACAACATCAAGTCAAAATATGTCCCGCAGTTTTCGTGCGTTCTTGTAAGAATTGCTTAGCAGTCAAACGGTTAAATTTCTAATACTTTCACAGTTTCGTTTTCTATTCATCTATAGAAAATATTTCTGAATGAAATTAATGAAAATAAATTTCTATTTCAGTTTCTAGACAATTCGGTTCGTGGAAAATTTGTACCGTGCATAAAAAATTTGAATCTGTCCAAATTGCACCTACGGATTTATGCAAATACAGAAAAGTGGGAATATTTAAAGCGTTTAAAAATACTGCTGCGTTATTCCGAACTCGTTGAAGTTTTCAAGAAAAGAAATATGTAGCCCGTTTGAAATATAAATATGCCCGATAATCTGAAGCAGAACATGCCAGCTGGCTGACGAAATCCTCGAGGAAGGAGATCCGTGAATTTCTGAGCGACGTGAGCGAATCTGCACGGTTATAACGAGCGGACGATTACGAGTTTAATTACGAGGCGCTCGTCAGGCGATCATCGAGCGCAGTCGCGAATGATTCCATCGGATTCAGTTAGACCGGCGGTCTGACTCGCAACGTTTCCTCGTAAGAAATTCATCGAGGTTAAACGAAACACGCCGGGCAGAGAAGTTGGCCCGTTCTCCCGTCGAAGTCGGCGAGTTCCGACGCGCTAATTTCATTTCCCGAGGGACGTTACATTCGTTGCCGACGCAAACGAGTCAGACAATCCCGCGGAATGCGTCAAGGCGACGCGATTCCTGTGCCCGGAGAGGTTCCCAGAAACCAACGCGCACATTGTCCCGTGCAAAACTCCGAGCTGCCGTAATTGCGTTCCACGACGGAAACTTGCTTTCCTTAGGAAAGTTTCGCGACCGTCCGGACGCATTGTCTTTCGCTTACTTTCGCGTCGATCGACGCAGTTTACAAATTTTCGCGGCACGAGGATGCTCGTGCAAAAATGCAGACGAGACACGAAATTCTAAGTGGAAAGCAGAACATTTTTCTCAGCGAAACGCTGTAACGAATTGGAAATACTGAAGCAAGTAACACTTCAAGTAACAATATTTTATTACGATAGCATCAATTCCTTGAGCTCCACTTATCTGAATTTCTGAAAACTAATATTTTTACATTGCTGAGGATATGTTGCAGAATCTATAACTTAAAATTTCGTTGCTCTAACATGTACAGATTTTTTATTAAATTACCAAAGGTAATTAGATATTGTAAATCGCTGAAGATATAATCTACAGCACGTGGCCTACAATTTCGTTCGTTCAGCACGTACCTACTTCTACTAACAAAAGGCAAGCATCGACTTCTAGCGATCTGTTTGACTTTGCTTCGGAAACATTGATATTAATATGATATATGATACATGATATATTAATTGATATTGATTTTGATATTATATAACAATAGTTCTATATTCTTCGAGTGTTTCCGCTGTTTCGTGTATCTTCTACCCACGTTCATTATAAATGCGTATCTACAGTCCATTAATAATATATTAAATAAATTCTCTTTCAAATCTTCCTCACAGGTCTGGGTTTATATTATTAATCAGGGTATTAATCATCTGTCTGACTACTCACCGGCTAAATCCACTTGTTAATTTTATGCTGCTAGGCACCTGCAAATTTTCGATGTGCAATAAAACGTGTGTGTTAATGAAAACGAATAACATCTTTGATGCAATAAATCTCCTAATCAATCAAAGAAATTCTTCCCTTATTTAATTTTTCATGAAAAGATGCGCAGTCTACTTCGCATACAGCCTATCTATTTCTGACGCGTCCGATTTCGTGCAGTATCGTTCTACTTATCTGGCCATCACGTCGGACGTTGTTTAGGTGAGCGGAGCAAAGTGACCGGAATCCGGCGGCACACTGTTATCGAATATTCTGAATAACCGTCGGCCGAAACTATTCAGCGGTTTTCGCCGTCATGAATTTCGCCAATCAATACGGCACTTATTTTGCCAGGAGGATCGAGGCAGCTCGGAAGGCCGAAGGTAGGCGGTTACGTTGCAAATTTCTTGCTGTCGGAAATAGACCGCTGACGAGGTGCTCGGCCAGGTATTACGTGCACGTGGAGAATGCCGACGCGACACACAATTTCACGGAGAACAGATCGGTTGTCCCGCTTGAACTCGAAACAGTTACAGGCGCCGAGCTATTTCACCGGCAAAACGAAAGTCCGACGGGACTTTTCGTTTGCATCGCCATAGGGAAAAAACAACTCGTTCTACCGAGAGAAAGACCGTCCGCGACTGGGGGAATTGCAGCGGTGCTCGTTCCGAGGAACAATAACCGCTTCTCCGAAGGAGGTTCGTCCTGATAGGGGCGATTAGCGATTACAATGACGCGATAACATGAGCTTATCGTACTCAGAACTCGGGAACGAGGCGGATAAACCGGCTTATGGATGTCAATAACTCGTGCGCTGGATTAAACTCTGCTCACGGGGACCACTGACTGAATGACAGGCCCTTTTTTACTTTATTGGTTCACGGGTTCTTCGATATTCTAGACCGTTGTCATGGAAACCTTTAATCTAAAAACCTTTGTCTCCTAAGGGTCGATTTAAAGTCATCAAATTCATGGCTGCTTATACTTTTGATTTTCCCTCCGAGAAACCTTACAAGAGACTTCTCAAAGGCAGTACTACGTCACTAGACAACGGATATATATTTGCAAAATGCACATTTTCCACCCGAATTGCAACAAACTGGAGCGAAATAAAAATTTCTTTTCTATCTTAATATGTTTAATGTGTTGCAAATAATATAACAATATTTTGTTGCAAATTGCACCTAGTCACTTTTACAGAAAATGCACCTAGAAATTTTTATTTCAATAATAATTTCGCAAAAAGTCTTACGTTGCTTTAAATAATTCCTTGCTTTACTAAAGAAGAGTACATTGTTCATCCTAAACGAAATTGGAAAAGGTTCTGCAAATTGAAATCAAATATTGAATGTCTACACACAGACAGCTACGATACAGTGTGATAGAGGGAAGAGAAGAAAAGCTAGGCAAGTAGAATAGGTTGCTGATTAGTCAGATAGACGGGACCGTCGAAAGTATCGGAGAGGAGATCATCAGAGTAGAACGACGTCGTGTTTGATCAGACACGAACAATAGCGCGATACAAACCGCAAGGGCAAACAGTGGGGGGATGAGCAAGTAGAATAGGCCGACCAGCGATCAGCCGGGCAGATTGGAGCATCAGAAATAATGGAGAGAAGATATGTAAAGTGGAGTGATACTGTGTGTGGCCAGACATGAATAATAGTGCGATACGGACCGCAAAATCAAACGTGGGGGCGACGAGCAAGTACAATGGGACAGCCGGTGATCAGACAGATTGATTTCGATCGTTAGAGATATTGGAAACAGGATTGCTATAATAGAACGACACTGTGTGTGCGTGATCAGACGTTAATAACAATTCTGTGGAAAAGACGTAATCACTTGGCAAGTAGTAAAAGGCGATCTGTGATCAAACGTGGAGATTAGAGGTCTGGAAAATTGGGTGATTCGAATAGTGATTGCTATGCTATAATCGGCTATAATAGTTCTTTGAACATGTACCTATTATTGAAGGTTTTAATTTTTATAAGTGAATTTGTGGGTTTTGAGCTTTTTATTGATCCTATCCACCTGTTGGTCTCGCGATTATGGATTGCGTAGTTCATTTTTGGTGGCAGTTTGATAGAAGCGTCGGCTCACTTCCCGATGCGTCTGCAGGTACAATACGAGCGACTATAGTCAGACAAATTTGATAGATTAGTGCTATTGTTGCTAAAACCAATACAACGAGATCCATATCAGTTATGGAGGTACAATGGAGTTGTTCCCAGTCAGACATGAATAATAGGAGAGTATCTGGTCAAACATGTACAATAGCATTAAGCCTGGTTGAACAAGTACAATGGACGTGTGCCTCGCTAAACAAGTATAATAGGAATGTCTTTGCTCGGACGAGTGTAATAAGCGTGTCCCTGGCCAGACAAACATAGTAGGGGTCTCTAATTAGACCGATGCACCTGCGTTGTCCTTCTACAAACAGAAACAATAATTAACAGCAAACCCCAAAACCACAAGCCTTGTAGTAAGTAGAACAACTCAACCATCAATTCGACAACTGTAATACTGCATATTTTATTTAAAATCCAACGTTAATTTCGGAAGGAACAACGCGGCTACGAACATATATATTCGAGCAACTAACACAGATCAACCGTTGGCCAGGCAAACAACGAAACTCGGGTTCACAGCAATGTTTCCGAACTCTATCCGCACTAAACCATCGGATAACAACACGGGGTGGTTTTCGTGATCGATTACTCTCGGAAAACAACGCGACTTATGTCAGAAGCTCAGTCGAATTCGAAGTCAACGCTACCAACGCTGGTGACACACTTCTGTCGAAGGAATGGCTCGCATTACGGCCACGAAATTTATGGAATACAAGTATTGCATGGTTCCTGTTAATCCCGCGTCTACCACCACGCCATAATACGTGCACTGCCCATGAGTTGGCCATGAGTTATGGCGGGCGACAATTTAATAAATGTCAGACTGGTAAACGGGGATGCCAGCAGCCAGATTGCAACACGTTCTCGCAGTTCACCGTTGACAGTCCGCCTGTGACATCTTGGTACACGGGCTACTCCCATTTCCATTTCGAACCGATCAGGTAACCCCATTAAGGAGATGATGTCAGCCTGTCGAGAGACTATTCGAGTTTAGAGCGCGACGGATTAGGCTAACTTGAGACATTCCTGTAATAAAATTACGATGCCTTTTATCATCAGAATTCCACGCATTTCATTTGAGTGTATACAATGTATAAACATTTTTAAACAACGGAGACAATAAATAATTAGGAACTGCTTCAAAATTTTCGGTACTATTTCTGCGCGGTACACCCTTCAAATTTTAAGTTACTGTAACTTTGTAAGTTTTGAGAATTTGGGGATAGAGACATAATCATAAATCATTATTCTCGAAGGAGATGTAAATAAAAAAATCATTCTATCTTCAAACTTCTATGATATCCTGTTAGGGCCCACACAGTTTCCAGATGATTTCACCACGGAAGCATCCTTCTGGATTGTTATTCTTCGAAATCTTATGGGATTTTTGGCAGCTCCGTTTCCACGTAAAATCAATGGGACGTTTAAAACTCTCTCAACTTATAGTTGCAGAGCTCAGCTCCAAAAAAATTGACGTTCGGCGTCAATTTAAGCGTTAAAGGAACCGTAAGTTCTTCGTGGAGCGTTCAATCTTTCGTACAAATGCCGAATTGAAACCACGTAAATCGCGGCCAAACCAGCGGCGGCAGAGTTTTCGTGTAATTTATTTTTGAGGTTCCCGATACCCCCGAACGAAAGAAGGAAACAAGATTTCATCAAGGCAGCTCAACAAAAAGAAATCCGGCGACTCAAGGGGGCGAAAATTCTCCTGGCCCGATGAGGGATTTCTCTTTTCCTCTATGAAAATTATTCACCCTTCCCTCCACGGAATTTCGTCGCGGCCGTGATCCAGGAATTATCGCGGCGAGGGGAAATAAGAACATTTTTTCGTTTAATTAAATTTTTCGAGTTGCTCGACGAATAGGTTAGAATATTCCTCGAGCCGAGAGAATAGAGATCCCTTCGCCCTCGGACTGCCAACTATCCTTTTTTCAATTAGAGCCGCTCGTCGCCTCCATGATCAACATACTGGATCTCTCTTCAACCTCTCATAGAGCCTTTCCGTCATTTCACCATTCCATTGTGTCATCGAATGGTGTAATACTTTATCTTTCTTTTAAATTGTTTGGAAAATGTTGTTTACACGTTCGATAAAAATATTCTTTATTTATGGAGCCAGTGTGGCGTATCATCAAGAAAACTGCAATCTATTGGATATTTATTAAAGGTTAATTTAATTACTTTACCTTCAGCAAGTCTATTAATAAGATTGTTAATGGCTGCATTATGTTGAAAGAAGCTTAAAGATTTTCTTTTAAAAAATAATCCCAAGAGAAATTATTAGATTAGCTAGGAGTGACTTCTTGGGTCTAGATTGAAATTATTGTTGCCATTAAAGAAATCAATAGGTACTTCATAAATTCGTAGCTCGCATTATAAATTTTAGAAAATTCTGAGGTATCACTGGTATACGAGTATACTTGTACTAAATGCTTAGCTACAATTATAGGCTGAGAAATTATGAAAATCACGAAGCTATGAGTTAAAAAGTTCGATGGATGTAGAGCTAGAGTTCATTGCGACGGTAATTTGTATAACGATAAAGTCCGTTTAATTTTTAATAATCTCATGGAACAGACATGTCTGGCGATGGTTCACCAATTGAATGTTACATGAAGACGCAACGGCGAAGCCGTTGGCTGGAATATCGGATCTTCTGTTTCTCTGATTGGCCGGAGCCCCGAAGATCGTGGCAGACGCGGCAAAGTAATAGTGACGAGGATAATCCAATTATTATAACTCGAGGCTTCAAGTTCCCGGGAGAAACTTAAGTCCGCTAAGTGAAACTCGACTGGAGAACTTAACGATCGGGGGGGAGAGGGGGGTGGTGGTGTTCGTGGTTTCTCGACGTTGCAATCGATACGATCCCCGTCGGGCCCGTAATTTCTTCTATCCGCGAACCTTGGGGGAAACACTGACGGAGAGGGTGGCTCGCGCGATTTTCGTTATTTCGCGGGAGGAGGGCAGGTGTAATTCGCGGATAATTATTCCGGGCGTCGTCGCCGGTGGAAGACGGCTTGCACCGGGTCTGATGATTTATCTCGACAGTCGTTAATTAGTTGGAAAGCAGGATTAAGGACGAGGAAGCGAAGAAAAAACGGCCGGCGGAATGGAGTCACGCCGTAATGAAAGGGAGGATTGTGTAATTTTTTAATGGACGAGATAATTCGGGATAATTGTTCCTTTCAGCAGCGGGAGGACTCGGCGCCGTTTCCTTCTCTACGAGCGCGCGTTTCAGAATTCTAGCAAGAGCCCTGAGAGATGTATTTTACAATGGTCCCGCACCTACCGACGATTGTTTCCAGATTAAAGGAAGGATTTCGTTTAAGCTAAAATTGCTTCTTCCCCTTAGTCTCTCCGTCTCCTCTTCCCGCCCCTCTCTGTCTCGTGATCTCGTTCTAGTGTTCCTGCTGGCAGACCGCGCCCAGTTTTCACGTCGAAAAATGTCGCGTTCATGAAATATGCAAAGGAACAGCTGAAGGTTAATTTAGTCGGCTATTCCGGGCTGTCGTTAACAAGGTATTATTCACTCCGTGACCCCACGCGCCTGTATTCCGGTGTTGCTTCCGTCATCGGTGTCCACCAGACGGCCCGACGACTCCCTCTTCATTATTTAACTATAATTCCTCGCTCCGAACCATTTTATTACTGCCCTATGGTCTGACCATCGATCTCGGGCTCTGTTCATTGCCAGGGTTAGGATCTCGGATATTTTATTTCTTGCTTAGGAGGATGAGAGTCAGGGTAATCGTATGTTTGCAATTTTATACTCAGCATTTACCGTGGTTGCACATTTATGCATAAAAATTTTAGAATTTCCTGCTTGCATTAAAACGAAAGTGTAATGATATTTGTAACATTGCAAATGGTATTTTTCAATTAAACATATTAGGTTGGTGCAAAAGTTTGTACCCGATTTCGTATTAAAATACAACAAGGAATCGGGCAAGTACTTTTCGACTAACCTAATCCTTAATCCCATTCTATGAATATTTTTCTATGATCAATTAAGAACTCGTACATATTACTAATTCGCAGAAGAATGGCAGAATTCATTACACGAAAGAATTGATTTTGTATTTTATAGATTCAGTGATATATGTACAATATTCTCTTTCAGAGAGAATTATATCGTCGTTTGATTTCCTTCTTGTAAATAATACAGCTTTTGCAATATGTTGCAGTACACGATCAAACTAGAGCATCCGAAACGTTGGAGAGAAGATATGTAAAGTAGAACGACGCTATGACTGGCCAGACATGAATAATAGTACGATACGGAGCACAAAATCAAACACAGGAGCGATGAGCAAGTACAATAGGACAGCCAATGATCAGACGAACTGATTGGGGCATCAGGGTTATTGAAGAGATGATTAGTACCGTAGAACGACACTGTGTGTGACCAGACGTTACTAACGTCGTGCAGGTCGGGGAAGCCGAGATATAAGTAAATAGAATACCACGGTGAATAGTCAGACTTACACAGATAATACAACAAAATCATGTACTGTCAATAGCTTTTGACGGGCTAGTCTTGACTTGGCTAGTCTTTGTTTACTCTCATTATTATTAAAAAAAGGCAATATAAATTGAAATGAGCGCAAAGTTTGTACAGTGGAATGATGCAAAGGCAAACGTGAGTATAATAACACAATAAACGGTCAGACTTCCAGAGCCACCAATGCAAAATTAGTCACTGCAATGTTTTACCTTTTTATCACTTACAAAAGGAATAAATACATATAATCGTAGTATTTACTTTAATACAGTGGAATGATGCTGTGCGTGATCAGACATTAATAACAGAGTGATGCATGCTAAAGAAACAAACGTACGCGTAAGTGAAATAACACAGTAAATAATCAGACTCGCAGAATCCGTAAACCGAAATTACTCACGACGATGTTTCACCATATTCGTAACGATAAACCAACCAGAATAAATTCGGATGATCACGAGGTTTACGCAACGGCGTTCCGGAAGGAATTTATGGCGCGTTTATCCAATTTGCTTCGCTGGATAATTCAAAGGCAGCACCGGGAATGGGAAAGGCCTACGAAGTATGTTCTTCGGCGAACCTTTTACATTCCAGAAACAAATTTCGCATCGACCAGGGCCGTAATAAATACTGTACGGCTGCTGGACCGGTTATAGGCCCCTGCGTCATCTCTAAATTCTTCCCCGAGTTTATCCCCTGCAGGAGAGCTTTCACTTTGCATTTGGGTCGCTCTATCGCGGTCTTAATATTTGAATACCGAGAGCATGTGTCAGGGAAAAGACAGGATCCATTCTGGAGGGTAACTGTCACACTAACGGTCCATGCGAACAAGACCGTAAAAGGTTACCGGACACGAACCCTTGCCCGTATCTTGGACCAGCTTCGATATTCGACCTCGCCGGGGATCTTGCGAATTCCTTTTTTCCCCTCCCAGCATCGAATATTTAAAGGCGCTCTGCCCAGCTAACAGTTGACAGAACATGGCTGTCTTTATGTCTCAATAAACCTTGCTTTATGGATCCGAGGGCATGTGGACGGTCCCGCAATTCAATTCGCGACGTTTCATTCGCCGTATCGCGGCGTGAGGACTGAAATTCCGCGCATGAATCCGCGAGGGGATTAAACTGCAATTGGTTTGTCGTGAATCTTTAAACGTGCCAATTGCCCTTGGTGCTGAGGTTGTCGGGAATTGGCTCCTTTGAAGTCGATATTAAAGATCTCTTTCTTCAGTGAAATCTCCAGAATTTCAAACACGATTTCAAGAAGGTTCCAAGAAAAATAATTAAATGATTCATTTAAAAGGAAGCCAATCAACTCTTGAATAGAGTGAAATTAATTTTGGGCTGCTGTCACATGTGCCTACGTTTATTTTGAATTTAATATCGAACACATATCGGGAGACGACAATGGTTTCTTCTTTTATAAATTTTACGAATTCATAATGTACCAGAAACGAAAATCACGTCCGCGAGATAAATCTTAGCCAATCCCCCGCAAGAAATACAGCATGTCCAGCCCAGTGATGTGAGCAGACTCGTGAAAGAGTAAGGGGCATGTGTAGAACAAGATTGTGGGCGGGAATATTCGGCAGAAGTGCAGTTTAAAAATGTATCCCATGCACATGCGACCATAAATATTTCATTCTTCTGCACGGAGCTGAAATCTACTTCTTGCGAAAGTTGCGGTGGAAAGATTATTCGTGCTTATCTCGTGGAAGGAATTAAAAAGGTTCGTTGTCGGGGGGGGGGGGGGGGAACAATTTCATAATGAAACATGGATCTCGAGCGTGGGAATACGTCGGAAATTTCACGGCGGAAATTTCGAGGGCACCGGCGCAGATTTATAGGCTGCATTGTAGCCGGCATTGTATCGGAACGCAAGTTTTCTAATTACTGCAGTTGCCACGATCCAACGGTGTGGCATGCAATTATAAGGCGACGTTGCATCGACGAGCCGTTGCACCCGATCCCCCTGGAACGCGTGTATTTATTGCCCGACATTAAGGACGTCAATCTTGGGACGTGGCGAGAACGTGGATGAAATCGGTGAGAGGACCCTCGTTGTTTCGCCAGACCCTGTCCCTTAATTACTCCTGGTTGCCCTCTTTCTTGGAAATAACACTAACAGTCGACATTCGCCTATGTAAAATGCAATTTCGCGTAGCCCGTTGCCAAATAGATTCCGTGTCCTATATGTCAGGACGCGGCTGGTACACGACAGCTGCTCTCATGCTGTGTAACTTTGCAGGGGCAATTTTGAGTTCTTCTGCTGAAACAACTAATCCCGAGACCCCTGAATTTCCACCCCACCCCCACCCTCCTCCCAGTGCCAAAAGTACTTCGCCAGTTCTTCCACGGTTCCGGCTCTGGTCACCGACATCTGTTTAATCGGCTTTTCATAATCGCCCAAGGTTATGCATTCTACTTCTTTTCACTGTGCACTCGTTTTACCGCACTTCGCCACCAATATTTCGGCCCTTTTTACCATCTACGGAGATCTTAAACTATTTTCACGTTATCCTTGTGTTCGCATGCTGTGAGAGCATGGAAATCCTTTTGAAGGCCTCGTCTGAGAAACTAGGTAAGCACGGAGATTGAAAACCTCTTGATTCTCGCAGCATGTGATTAACAATGTGCAAAAATATTCAAAATAAGTTACTCGAAGTTACTCGAAAACAATCTGCATTTATGTCGTACTAAGAATTCAAAATTTTCGTTGGTGGTTTAATTTTGTGTTTCTAACAGAGAAACGTCATAAAGAAAATTAAAAGGGACTCCGGTCCTCGAGAAAAGCTAAATCAGTGGATCCAATAAGAAATTGCGCACATGTCCGTAATTTCGCTCAGTTACCCAGAACTTTCGTCTCGATACAATCCCGATATCTCCGAGACAGAGGTCCAGCAACGGAGAGCATCGAGGATGTCCTCCGCATAAACAACCGAAAAACTTCGAGTCATTACTCACCGCGAGAAACGCGCGTCCACTGAAAGGAAAGTTAGAAAAGCGAGTCCGAGCGACCAAAATACCGAAACACCAGCTCTCTTCGAAGCTCACCCGAGGTCAATTTCTTGTCCAGCACTGTCGGGAGACGAATCACGAAAACAATTATGGACCAATAAATTGCTTTCGAGCGGAGAACGCCGGAAGACGGTCGCCCGGACTCTTTTGTACCAGCTCCGCACACAGTGTCTCTTGTTTTCTTCTATCTCTCTCTCGAAAAACTAGTTCGTTCTACCGGGGAAAAGCGAAAAATCTACAGACATGGACCTATAAATACTTCGCGAAGAAGAAGAACAGGAGTATCGAGTAATAAGTGAGATTGCTTTGTCTAGTGCTACCCGAAAATTTTTAATCTTCTATTTATGAGCCCATCTAGGAATCATTTTTCCCAATTAAATAATTGAAGGGTTGGATTATTTTGGCCGTTCAGCACGCTTTTTAAAATTTTCAATGCGGTATTTATGGATCCATCTCTACAAAATATTTTTACTTCTACGTATACCGTTCTTAGCAGACTGGAGATTTTTCTTTTATTTTTATTCTTCTTCAAGGGATGCTTTGTTCGACAAAAGAAATTTTTCTTTCATGAAATAGTCTACCACCGTTCACAGCACTACCGTATCGCGCGAGGAAAATGTGCAGCTAGAAATAAGCTTTAAAAATCATTCAGCTATATGAATAACCCTCGTGGACTCGTTCATTGCGCACAACACCGTCAAGGAAAATAATTCGACTTTTCAAAAAATTTACAAGATACCCGTGTCTAAAAGTCTCTGAAATTAAGGAGACAGGGGACGTTCCAATTTTTCACAGAAAAATCGCGAACATAGAACGACAGAAGATCGAGATACACGGTCCAAGGGTAGAATCGTCGAGCGGTTAAACTTCGGCGCGGAATGGCCGGTCGCGGAAGAGGAAGCGGATAACCTCGACTTCTCGGCAAAGAAGGAAAGTTGTTGAACTCGATTCCCTTCAAAGAGTTCCTCGGCAACTACACTGACTCGCGACTAACTTGTCCGATCGGTGTCGGACGTTGCCGGTCTGTTTCTACTTGGCGAGCGGAAAGCTCTCTCCGCTGCGCGGCGGCGACGAGTCGTGGATTAATGAGGGAACTTGCGCACTGTGGATTTTCCGAACGCGGTGATTTTTTTCTTTCCCTCTCAACGGGGGTCCATTGAAACGGGGTCCCGACAATGGTTTCCGGGGATAATTAATCGCCGGTCCGCGACGATCCCCGGTAATGATCGATCAGCGGAAATGGCGAGCAGCGGTGCAGACCTCGGGACGAGGTAATCGAGGTCTGGGGAACAGCGAGCGACAAACGAGGATCGCGTAAATCGCGGGCTTTTCCTGGCTGCCATATTCATTCGATGATCGTCGGCCCTGGGACTGAAAAATTAACGGCCCCCCGATAAAAATGGCCCCCGGATTGACAAGCTACCCTCGTATTTCACACCGTGATCGCTGAAACGATTCATTTCCTTGCCAACGGTATTTTTATGACGGCATAAATTCGCCCCCCGCCTGCGCTAAGTAGATTAGAGCCGGTTTCTCGCTTGGGGCCGTAAGACGCCGCATCTCTGGTATTATGAAACACTGGCCGCACTCGACCGGTGCAATATTCACGGGTCAAATATTGGCTGTAACTTCTGCCGGACCGACGCGGCGGATTGATTTCTGCTCGGAAATGTTTACCCGCCTGCGAACTATCAATATTTATAGCGTTGTCGATGCTCTACGCAGAGAGTATGTAGACTGTCGAACCGTTCCGACGAGAAGATGGTAGGTTGGTTTAAAGACGTGTTGTTAAATCTAGCCACGGTTCCGCGGATGAAAGATGCTGTTTATCCCCCGTTACTTTGCGGAATTGTGGTGCAGGTTGCTTCTCGGAACGTGGGTGAGCTTCGCGGAACAAATGCAAATGCTGAAATTGTTGTCCGGAGGCTTGTTTGTGGAGCGTTTTTACAGAAAGCGAGGGCGGCCAGCTATTTTAACATGTACATGTTAATTAACTATTTAAGTTACACTAACAATCTTGCTGAAATCAATGCTGGATCCACGAAGACTCGTTTTATTTTTATTCGTGTAATGTTTGTGAAGCAAACCATCTAGCACTCAAATTATTAATTCTCTAATTCAAAGTGGGCTATACTTATTTTGCAATATAGTGTCGCTTTGTGCTTGGATCAGGACAGACCCAGAACAATATCACGAGGGACTAAGTATGATCAAGTATAATACTTGTATCACTCAGATTATTAACTCTTTGATCTTAAGATATACATTTTGCAATATGGTAACAGTTTCTGCTTAAATCAGAACGAACCCAGCAGCATCACGAGGCATTAGGTATGATTAAACGTAACAGAGTGTGTTATAATAAAATAAAAATGAGGCACCATTAATACCGATCATATTTCTGATTTAGCAAAAATTAACGCAAAGAAATAATTCGTTGAAGGAAACTATAGACATTTTCATGCCACAAAAAGTTCTCGGATCGATTATGCCAATCAACGGCGATCGATTCGCAGTAGTTTGTTTAAACTGGAATATCCCGTGGATCCGAAAGCGATGCAATAAGTATGCGCAGCTCTGTGTAACCGAGAAGGGCGAATGCAGGTCAGAAAGGTAACAGAGCGTTCACAGAAGGTTTCCCTTGGCAGGGACTAGTGTTCTCGGCCGCTCGAGCGGAGTGTTTTACACCGGGCTCTACGGAAAGGAAGTTAAATAGGCGGCCAAGCCGAAAAAAAGAGATTGATTTCACGAACCAGTGAGAATGGTGTACAAGCGGCAGCTTAATAGGTCTCCTCCGGCCCCTTTCTCTCTCTCTCTCACTCTTTCTCTCTTTCTCCCTGGAAACTCAGGAAGACGGGGCCCGCTTAATCTTCTTTAGCGGGCGGGAAGACTGTTCGTAGGAAAAAGTCAAAAGACCGTGAAGGGATCCGGCAATTTAGCGAGTCTTTAGCCGCCGGTGGAGCTCGGGCGCGGAATAGTTCACGGGAAAATTAACACTCGACTGTGCCTGGCAATTTAAAGGCGATTTTTCCGAGCGCCATTTATCAGTCTCGCCGATTCGATGCCGAAGCCGCGTTACTAATGAATACCCACGGCCGCCCTCCCCTCCCCCCGCCCACCACGTTCACCGCTTCTCGTTCGCGCTCGACAAACGACTCTTTAAATCCGTGACTTGGCGAACGACGTAAGTTCATCGGGAAAGAGTGTTTATGCAAATTCGCGTTTTTAGAAAGGGTGAAGTTTTCGGCGCCGACCGCAAAAGCGAAACTTCACTCGGGTCCGGTTCATAAAAGACACAGCCGTTAGACGCCGAAAGAACCCGATGAAATTTCCGAGCAACGTTTCATTCGACCCGCTCGACACGGACGCGCGCGTCACTCCTGCACGATGAGCTGAAACCAAGCGCATTACCACGGATAGAAAATGCATTTCAGAAATTGCATCCTGCCGGGAAATAAGGTGCCGCTTGGAATTATGAAGCTCTGCGAGACGGAAACAGCCTGGGCTTTCTTTCGCTGATGAATGCTGCGATTTTGTTGTTTTTGTTCCAGGCTGTTTACTTGATTAAATTGATCTACGGAAAAAAATTAATTTTATCGATTCAATAGGTAGGAACCAAATAGAAGTTTATTTCTCACTTTAGCGTTTCTATAGCGACATTCTAAAATGTTTCTCGTCCTTTTACTGTTTTTGAAATTACAGCCGCTTATTTCTGCTGAAAATGCGTAAAATCCGCAGTCCACCAATGAACATTTCTTTCGAATTACTTTTCTTACTTGAATCGTTAAGTCAATACCTATCGCGCCGCATACTTACAATGCAACATACTAAAATGTATGATTCGAACGAAGGAATGGAGGTGTGCACGATCGAACGAGCAAGATACGCGAGCAACGTAGTTTATCCAAGAGATAAGAAGAGCAGTAGCAATTCCGTGGGATGATACACTCTGGGCTGCCATCGGCCCATTGTCTTTAGCTTCCTGTTGTTGATACGGTCTCGCGGTTGTAAGCGGGGACGATAACATCAGTGGGTAGGATCGTGACGAACCAGGATCGTTCTGAACTGACGGGGCACACGATGGGAAACGGATGGGCAGATGGGCGCTGGGTGCTGGGACAAGTAGGCCACGGATGCTGCGAGGGTCGACACCCTTTTTCGGTCGTGGTAAATCCAATCAAAACCCTCTCTCCTCGAGCACTTGACGCCCCCGCTCCCGGAACACACGCTCGACCCAGTTCCGGGCTCCGGGCTCGTTTAGGGGGTAGGCGACGATTTAATTTACAAGTTCCCGCTGACGGGAATAGGGCCCCGGTTAGCCCTGAATCACCGACGAAAAATTACACGCGTTACAACGCCCACGAAAATCGAGGGTCGAAGAGAGAGTTGCGAAAAACGAAAGGGGGGTTGCGAAAATACGAAAGGGGGATGAAAAACAGCGAGAGGGACGCCTGTTCGAACGGGGAACATGGTTAACGGTCGGCACGTACGAAGCTTTGTCCGACGGCGCGTAAAGAATGCGATAGATCAGCTGGGATCGATCGATCCCCCCGGGCTGATAAATGCTCATCCATGCCTCGCGAGAAACGCTTGACGCCTGCTCGACCAGCTCGATTCTGATTCTGCGACTCGCCGGATTTATGATTGCGAGAGCGGACACGGATTTTTTTTCTTTCTCTCAAAGCTCGCAGAGGCGCGCCCGACCCACATTTCTTATATCCTGTCGATGATGGTTGCGAAACACGCTTGACTGTCGAACTGTCTCTCGTCGAATATCGCGTGGCGACGAGATTTTTAATTTCGCCACGGTAAATATCTGTCAGAGACGCGCCTATCGCTGCGATCGAACGTCAATGCGATCCGGTGACACCTTCCCGAGAACTATCGTGGACCTTTCGCATCGATAATGTGCTTCTGTGTCATGTTACCCGCGCGGAATCATTCTGACATTCTTCCGAGTCAATGCAACTCAGTAAATCTTCAGGAACGACAGCGGTACAGCATAGTTGGTTCTAACGAATATATAAAAATTGATTAGACGAGGTCAAATTATTAGACACACTCATACTTCGGCATTTACTTTCTAGAATTTGAATATATGTAGTTATGGAAAATATCGAAAAGTCTAAATCATCAACAGACTACTCTCTTAACATCGTACAATGTTCATCATGCAGAAAGAAACCGACGATCGACCGTCGTCGAAGGTTTAAGTACATGTAGCTTTTTAAGTAGATACAGCTCTTCAAGTGGATACAGATTTCGACGACGTAAAATTTCTTGCATCAGTACTCTTGTTGTGTCTCAATGATTTTTATACAGAGAAATTATACTGTGTCACGTCACCGTGGTAAAACAATCGTTCACACCGTATTCTGAGTAGATGCAGATTTTTATGAAGCGAAATCCCTTCTATCAACACCCTTATTTTATCTCGGACACGATTTTCATACAGACAAGTTATACCGTGTCACGTTACCATCGTAAAACAACCGTTCTGAATATATTCCAAGTAGATGCAGCTCTTTAAGTAGATACAGACTTTTATGGACTCAAATATCCCCTTCTATTGTACCTAAAAAATTTAAACAAATCTTTCTACGCTGTTGCTGATAACAAGGAAATATTATTGAGGTTAACAAGTTCCTAAAAAGATTCCAGCTTGAATAGAAATTTATTTCCTCAATCACTGTGATTGCCACTTTACAAAGTAGAAGCTATTATTAATTCGAACTGCATTCTATTCACCGCATAAATGTATTAACTGTCTTTTGTACGCCCGTAACAAGTGCAATAAATTCGCGGAAGCCCGTCGTTTAGTGTACAGAAATTTAGGTTAATCTGACATTATCCTTCTTTCCAGAATCGCGAGAATCGTTCGGCGTTATTATTACAATTATTAGTACAATTCCTTTTCATTTTCTTGAAGCATGGGGCAAGGGGAACGTTATGGTGGCCATTTGCTCGAGCAGAGTGTTCTAAACGCGCAATTTGTCTTCGGGAAGGAAAAACGGGGTAATTCCATGGTCCACGAGCCAGCAAGGATTCGAACGAATCGCTTTGAACGATGTCTAATTAAGAGGCAACGGGGTCCGCGGAAGTTGTAATTAATGTCTTCCGCAGGCAGATTGGCCCGAGCATCGGCGATAAATTGTTATGGGTCCTTCGTTACGTCACGTTTACCCGGCTGCGGCCGGTATTGAACACCTCTTAGTCGTTGTACTAGATCGTGTTGAACAGCTAACTAACGTGGGCTGACATTGTAAATACGGCCGGTGTAACTTGCGTGCTGATTGAGGCTCGTGTACGCGCATTACTTTAGGCTATAGAGTACTCTCCTCCCTGATGGATGGACCTGAGCCCCGGGATTAATTGCTCGAAGCGTTATAGTTATCGCAACATCGAAAATCCCACCGGAATGAAGGTGAGGAAATATGTGAATTTCTAATTTTATTGTTTAAATATTCATATAAACAATTTGGGTAAATTATTGATAGGGTGGGTGATTCTTCATGGAAATATGGATCGAAAACGAGGAATAACATTTCTCGATTAAGGTCTCCGTTCGCAAGGAAAAATAAGTTTGAAATATTTCCGCTACGTTTGACTTATGATTGATATTTCCACCCGCGGTATACAGAAATCATAATGCGACGGGGAGCACGCGATAGAGATGTCATTATTCATCATCTCAAAACCAATTATAACCGGGAACGAGCAACTCGGCGCCGCTGGCAGTCGATTTAAACACTTTTCTCAGTAGTTTAACCTAAAATTGGTCAGACGCACCTGTTAAATAACACAGTGCGGCGTGTTCCCGACGGAGTTTCGGCATTAATTTCATTCGAAACGAAGTCCGACGTGAATAAACGGTAGCCTACATGGCCGAGCATGAAACAGGATTAATGGAATCAGGTTGGAACCGCGACTCTAAGGAAAACATAAATTTCGTCAATTTTCGAGCGCTGGAAGGATTTCGTTTCACGGGTCGAGTTTTATAGTGGTTATCGGATCCCGACCGAAAATCCGGACATGCTCGAACGATCTAATTACCCGTTCCCGAAGACGTACGGCCGCTGATGATTACGGTTTCCGGTTTTACCCCCCTCCCCAGCCCGTTCCTTTTTTCCGGGCCCGTGGATTCGCACGGATAAAAGGAACGGACGTTCCGGGGCCACGGTTACGGGATCTAATAAATGTAAGACTGGTGCCGTCGTATAACGTCACAGGCGAATTATCCGGCGAATTTTATTATCCCCATCGAAACGCTATGACTCGATCCAAAGGTCCCATCGATGCTTTTGCCGCAGACTGCTCGCCGGAAACTATATCCGTGGCCGCGCTTTAATGACACATAACGCGCTCTCGTTGATCGCATTACCGGCCAATGTAAAATGTCAAAGACTGCCCTCCTCGCCGGCCTTAATGCCGCCCGATCGGTATTGCCTTTGCAATTATGTCTTCAGAACGCCGACGGTACCGACGCGCTTTTCCACAAATGTCAACGCATACTTGAACTTCAACCGTCGCGCGACGCCACAAAGAAAGGTCAGCGTTTTCAGAAATTCTGCGTGGAAGAGCTTAGAAGGCTGCGGCATCTTATCTTTGAATTGTTGTTGAAGGGTAATTGCATTTAAAAGTGAAATCACAGAGACGCAGCGGAAGCCCCGTATCGTCGGGAAAGTCTGTTATAAAGCGAGTCGCAGCCAATTGGTCGTGCAAGATCGCATGAACTGCTGCGCAGTAAAGATTGAAGGGAATTATGAACGGAAAGAGCTTCCTATATCCATTGATTTTATTCCCTCGGGGTTAAATTTATATTGCATCGTTCTTTGATGTCGAGCTTCCTGTAATTTCTAAATACTGAACTAAGGTCGCTTGATGATAGAGTTGGCGATACAAATTAGGGGCATACTTTAAGGCGAGTTTAGTATGTTTCCCGTAGGAATTTTTGAACGTTCGAGGGCTTAAATTAGAGCTGGCGGATAATACTTTATGATATGGATATTTAGGTTCAAAAGGAAATCATATTGAAAAATTAAGAAAAGCTGACCCTTAACCAAGACAAAATTGATTCGACTTTAAGTGAATTCTTCCAGGCAATTTTAGAATGTTTTCCCTTAGGAATTTTTTTACGTTTGATGGCTTAAATTATAGATGGAAGATAGGACTTTATGATAGGCGTATTTAGGTTTACACAAAATCACTGAAATCATGTTGAAAAATTAAGAAATGCTGATAATTAGCTGAGACAAAATTTACTCAATTTTGAAGGAATTTTCCTCCACTCAATTTTGGAACGTGTTCGGCCAAGAATTTCTCTTAACTAACCGCGTTGAGACCTTCCAAAATCGTTAAGCCGAACAAAAAGTGCCTTTCAGCTGAACTTCGCACCCTGTAAACACGATTAACGCCACGGCCCTTTGTCTCTGGCTCCAGACCGAAGACGACGCGTAACAAAATCGTATCAGGAGATCTGGTCCCTCTTAGCTCGTTAGTCGCGTTGCGGCGCGGAGTTTGCATTTTAAACGAAAAATAATGCAAATCTGCGGCAGCTGCAAGGCGTCTCGGAGCGTGTCGGCGGTCCCGGCGCGTCGCGTCGCGCCTAAAATCCTGCGAGACGCGTCTCACGACGCCGTTCTACCAGCTATTCGTTATCCGTCGCACTCGACGTCGGCCTTGCGACGCTTTTACCGCGTCACGGAAACGTCCCCTGGGCGAGAAAATATGAAATGGATGCGGCGCGTCCGTTGCGGAACACGGTGCGCCGGGTTCGTGATCGGTAATACGTTGAAAGCCATCGTCGAATTTGTTATTCATGAAGTGGTCGCAAGCTTAATTGCTCCGCGGAGCCGCAACGATCTCGCTGGAATTGCTGCCCGCGATCTTTTCGAAAGTGGTCGCGGGAGATCCGCGGCGGCGGGGGTTGCGTGTGTATGTTCGATCGCCGATTTATTTCTCGCAGGAGTCCACGATTCCACCGTTTTATCGGCTCGGTATTCGACGCGCGAAAAACCCGAGGGGGAATAAATTTTAGGTCTAAGTGCTCGGGGGAACACGCCGCTCGGTTCTCGCGGTCGGGTCTCGCGCCCGGGCACGCGATCGTAATAAGAAAAATTAGGAACGAGTGCGTCTAGCATACAGCGAAGTGCTCCGCGGCTTCTAGTGGATTTTTCAGGCTCGAAAGCAACGTCTGAGGGGATTTTAACCAACGTTGGGTATCCTGGTTCAGATGGGAACAGGTGCAATAAGCTGTGTTTATTTTCTCTGCGCCCCCGTAAAAATTGGTTTGGATCTGTGTCTGTCTGTCTGCGGAAGAACTCTCGTAACACGCTGTGTACTGACGTTGAAAGATGTTTGATAATTCATTTACTGTAGAACCGGAATACTGTAGGAGATCCTTGAGCTTTCGTCTGTTTAACGTGCATCCATTTGATTCCAGAGGTATAATGGAATAACAATATTAAATTCTATTTTAGCTTTCTTTCCCTTTAAACTCTGAGCAGCGCATTTGACGTTTCGTTTGCAAGTTCGGATCTTTATGAAAATGTTCTGCATCAGTTACAAGATAATAAGTTGATGCTAATATACCGACACTCTTGAATCCCTTTTAAGCTATTATTCCACCTATTTTTTCGACAAGTGCGTAAAATCCCCAGTTCATTTAGATGTGAAGAGAAATGATTTATAGGAAGAATAGAGAATAAATTGTGTTCCGTATTCCCTTTTTTCAGAATTCTGTGTTTGATCATTTCAAACGGGAATCGTGCGAACGTTTTATTTCTCCATCGTACTGCTTCTCATTCACACGTGTCTCAAAGCACCAAGGGAACTCGAGTAGCCCGAATCGTTTGAGAATTTGCAAGAGAACGCGCCGAGGCTCGAGAAATAGAAATGCAGAGATAGAGAGAAAGAGAGAGAGAGAGAGAGAGAGAGAGAGAGAGAGAGAGAGAGAGAGAGGAGGAGGAGGAAAGAAAGAGCGAAGGGGTGTGGAAGGTGCCTCGAGTTTCCCGTCGAGTGAGAGGCTTCCATTTCCCGGTTTTCTTCGCAGATGATTTCTTCAAAAATCCCTACATCGACTGGCACTTCGCGGCGGCCCGGAAACGTGGAACTTTTCAATCCCGAACTTTCGAATCCGTTTGCGAACAAGAGGCACGGACGATTATCGCAGCCCGATGGGAGGAAAGTAACAAGCAACGATTTGGGCCGAAGATTTCGAACGAGCATATATCGAAATTAATAAAATTAATAATTGCCGAGTGTGTTTGTTATCGACGCGCATCCGACTCGCTCAGCATCTGTGCAATATTCGATATCAATGCAGATAATTAGCAAAATATTGAAAATAACCCCTCTAAAATGCAATCATCGATTTTCCAACACGTTCTTTTAGACGATTGCAAAAATTCTTGCAGCCGTTATGAAAATAAAACGTAAATGGTTACTTTTTAGTTTTATTATCACGTTCGCTGTCACCAACTTGTAATAAATGCAACGTTCCTCCTTCATAAAATATCGAAATAGTTTAAAAGATGATAAGTGGATAAAATTAATTTTCCTATCATTGTGACGGTGATAGGGCACGTGTTAATTAATTTTGTACTGACCACTATTTCCTACTTTCCTAGTATTCTTTTTCGTAAGTATTCGAGGTCTGTGAAAATCGTGAACGAACTTTTGCAATCAGATGAAAACAGACTTTTTTTCGAAAAAATCAAATTCATCAACGTAAACAGTTCGCCCTTACAGAATGTCCGAAGATAGTAGGTATGTCGTGCTATTTTTCTACGGGAAGATACACGAGACAAGCTGTGATTCGCGTGCAGACGTTGAACGCGCCTGGCCGTGAACGTAAAATCCCAACCTTCAGACATCACGGTGGTAATCTGGTCCCCGTGGGAGCAGCGCACGGTGTTCTCCCGTTAATTAAAAACGTCACCGCGCGCCCCGATGGACAAAGAACAAACGACAAAAGCGACCCGTATCGAGACAAACGTTCCGCACGCGCGCGAGTCAACAGCCGTGAAAAACCATCGTCGAGCGGCGCACTGTGGGTCAACGAAAATATTGTCGCTGAAACCCTGTAATATTGGCGATGTTAATTAAAGCCTAGATTCCGTGGCCGCGGAACAATACTCGGGATTGTACCGTCCCGTCCATTTAAACGCCGACAAATGCCGAGATTATTCGCGTAATGAATTCTTCAAGCGAGCGACTCGCTTGCCAGTGGATGAAATAAATATTGCGACGGGACAAATGAGCCGGCCCAGGGATGCACGGTATCGAGTCACCGGGCAAAAGACCGTAATTGAACGATTCAACCGGTTGGAACGCGTGCCCCGATGTAATTGCGTCCGTTGATTCGCAGCTTCGCCCGCAATTTCGATTTGAATTGCGCGAATAGTCGTGCGTACGTGACCCAGGACCCACTTTTAGGACTTGTTGACGGCTGGATGATGAATATGTAATTCCGATAAAAGTTTTGGAAAATCGCTGGAGTAAATTTGATTAACGTTTCGTACAGACAGGCCTCGTTTTTTCTTTTTTTGAGCTTCGATGCAATTTTTATTCAGACTAGATGAAACATGGACACAATTTTTCGAACGTTTTCATCACAGATGAATATTGTTGATGAAAATGTACTACTACCAGACTAAAGAAACTAGGCTAAATTAGGATCGTATTTAACGGACACATTATTAACCCTCGGACTCCTGCGAATTCTAGGCCTATGCCGGAGTCACCACACCAATATTTCAATTACAGTGAATTCGCGATATATATCGCCCAGGCCTGGATGATAAATGTCGTGAAATTATCCCCACTACCGCGGGGTTTACCCCGTGAGGGACCAAAGTGTTCGAGAGACCTCAGTCGCTGAGGAATGTAACATAATACAAAGAATAGTAGTATCTCGTTGACAACATTTGCCGCTGTGACTTTGACTAATAAAATATAGGACGAATGTATTTACACTCCTCGACGGCGAGTATCGCTGTCCTTTTCTAAGTTCGGCGCAGATCAACGGCCTGGAGAATAAACGACATCAAGACCTGGGTTGCTGACAAAAATCGCGAATTCACTGTATACAGTTTTATTCCGATATAAGACGATGACTCGGGACTGCCTTTCGTCGTATTTCGAATGCAGCGACAAATTATAAAGTGGTCGGCTGAGCAGCGATACAATCCTTGTTGTTTAGCATTGCAGATGAAAATATGGCGATAATAGAATGTTCAGGAGGAAGTAGAATGCGTTCGGTTCGTGTGGGACTCAGGATAAGTCAAGGATCGGATCCTGGGTGGACTCAGGACCAGTCTGGATTCCGTCGAGGTTGTATCCAGAGCTTGAAGGCTTACGCGACGCAGGCTATTATTATTGTTATTAATCCCATTAACTCCTCGTAACAATAGATAAAGGGTTATCTCGCTTATCCTAGGCGGTATTAATTACAATCTATCTTCGCGGCGTATCTGTAAGCAATCCCTTGATTATACTGTTACCAGCTGTTACTAACCACTAACCAGCCAACTATTCGAACTATGTGCGCCCCGGGAATAGATCGACCAAACTCGGGCTGAATGATCGACGCGAGTCGCGAAGAATGTCGCATTCTCTTCTTGCGAACGGCTTCCTCGATTCCCTAATGTCTTTTCTCGTTAACTGTAGCCTGAGCTTACCATAACGTTCATTCTGAACCGTAGGACCCTGTATTTTGTATTTAAAATCGTAAGTGTTCCATAAACATTTTGTATTATTACCGTTGCAAGATAGACTCATTGAAATTGTTAAACTGGATTGTTAAAATAGATTTTAAATGTTAATATTATGGTATTAATTGGCGTTGCGGGTGAATATGTCAACAGAAGTAATGAGAGAAGCTAAACTAATTTTAGTTCGTGTTTGATCACGATTAGGTCTCGGTTTCGAGCTGCTATGCAACTTGTATTCGAATTAGATGAAACATGACTTAAATGACACGATTATTAGAACAGTTTGTAATTATAAATGAATTCAGAACCCCGGTATTTTGTATGTAAAATCTGGGCGAGCGAGTCTATCACAAAAATTTCGCATTTCATTATTAAAAGTCGAACTCGTAATTTTGCGCTCTGGTGAAAGGCTACACAAAAAAATAAATTCCGAACGTTAATATCGTGTTATTGCGATGTCGTTCTCTCGCGGTTCTCCTAAATTTCACATACATTAATACGTCCGTCCGTCTCGATATAATCCCCGCCCACCAAGCTGTCCAGCCGTCGGGATCGAGCCCCGATCTACAATAAAAAAAAAATTACGTTTCGCATTTTTTAATCGCGCGAGGACGTTTCGGCTCGGCATTCCGCAGGGATTTCGTGCCGTATTAAATTGCAAATTACGAGGCGGCAGCGGTGTTGCGCTATAAAATCGCGTTCGCCGAATTCAGCGAAAAATACGATCGCACGGCCCACGATCTGGCTAGCCCCTGGGCCCCCTCTCCCCTTCTGTTCCCCTTGTCCGTCGTTTCCGTTGAAATCAATCTCGCCAAAAATTGCTTGATCCAAATTTATTCAATTTATAAAAGTTACTTCGTTTCGAGTCACGCTCTACGGCCAGATTTTTTTTTCTTTTGTTTTTATTTCGTATTCCCTCGGCTGTCCCGACAGAGCTGAGGGATCGATCGATCGGGAAATATGGAAGCCTCGAGAGAAACGTGGACTTTGAGCACGGCCATTCGACACGGGACCCTATTAACCGGTCACGTTCGGGTCCGATCTTTTCCCTGATAATTCACGAACCTTTCTCCACGAAATTTAAAGCATAAGAAACACAGTTTAAGCTCTCGATTATTCTCGGTTAAAAAGAATTACCATGGAAATCTCGATTGATCGAGGTCGCGCAATGTTCGAGACTGATGTTAATTTCTATCGGTTCCTGGCGGAGGTTTCCCTTTGTCGAGCACGACTTTTGCAGCTCGGAGGAATGTAGATTAAGTCGCTATTATTGTAAATTAAAAAGAATTACCGGGGCACAGTTATAATCGCAATTGATCTCCGCCGGGCAGGCGAGTCGAGTGCTCATTCATGAACTATTCCACGGTCTGGAATTATTTCGAAAGCATTCTCCGCGGTTATTCTTTGAGAGGGAACGTGATATTTCGAGCTCGAAGTGTGCAGATCGTGGCAGTATTTTTGTGAAGCAAGAAAAGTTGCGACCGTCTATTAAAATCGGAAGGCATGTGATACCAGGATCATTTGTGCAGTCATTTCTGGGCAACGCACCGGAGGGACCGTTCACGCGCCTCGATAATTCGCATGTGGAAATGTTATAGGTGTAAGTATTTCCGTGGCTGTCCGGCGCGCGTGTCTCGCTTCATATCTATCGATCGGAATAATCCGGTTCGGGCCGGCGTTATTACGTCGTTCCGTGGGTACGAGCGACCGTCACACGCCGTTAGAGTTGCGAAACGAAAGGAAATTGGCGGAACGCAGCTGTCGAACGGCTAGTTTTTCCTCGTTAACGGCGCTCGCGTTGGGAGACCAGGTGAAACCGGTATGAAACGCGTGCGGAAAGCGTCCCGATTCCGTCGAGAGCGCGCGCGCGGGATCGCAATTTTCCGCTTGTAATTATTCGGTAATTATTCCGATCAGCGACTTTCCGCGGCGTAACGATGATAACCGGCGCGCTCCGGTAATTTAGCTGCGCAGCTTCCACGCGAACAATGAGGCCCGACAAGCGACGGATTATCCCGTGTAGCCTCGATATTCGGGAAATCGATTCGCCTAATAATTCGCGTTTTACGCGACCGCAAAATCTCCCACCCAAAATCGTCTCCTACGTACCACCAAAAAATTTTGCAAATTTCCATGATTCTTCAGGCCCTCAGAATTGAACATACATCAGGTTGCGTGATATTATATTATATTCTTGCAGGTTATAATAGTTGTGAATTAATCGATTAAATAATTTATTATTGAATTTTTAAGAAGTTGCGTGTGCCTCCATGAATTTTGCAAGCTTCCAAAATGGCCCTTCAGACCTTCAGAATTGGAAATACACGAGGTTGCGTGATGGATTTTTATTTATATATTTGTGAATTAATCGATTAAATAATTTGTTATTGAATTTTTAAGATGTCGCGTGTGCCTCCATGAATTTTACAAGCTTCCAAAATGACCCATCAGACCTTCAGAATTGGAGATACACGAGGTTGCGTGATGGATTTTAATTTTTATATATTTGTGAATTAATCGATTAAATAATTTGTTATTGAATTTTTAAGAAGTCACGTGTGCCTCCATGAATTTTGCAAGCTTCCAAAATGGCCCTTCATACCTTCAGAATTGGAGATACACGAGGTTCCGTGATGGATTTTTATTTATATATTTGTGAATTAATCGCTTAAATAATTTGTTATTGAATTTTTAAGAAGTCGCGTGTGCCTCCATGAATTTTGCAAGCTTCCAAAATGGCCCTTCAGACCTTCAGAATTGAACATACACCAGATCGGGTAACATGAAATGTGAGATTTCAGTGGTACACTTGATATTACGCGACAAAACTTTCCACAAAAAAAAAGGTTTCATCGTAACCGTTCTGTCGAGCAAGAGTTTTCAGTTCACCGGGAAGATTCGGACAAATTTTTCGAAGGGAATTATTTAAACTTTTTCCCGGAATTCAATTTGCACGTCACGCAGCGGCAGAATGTAACTCGTTTCACACTAGAACTGCCAAAGCCCGTCCGTCCGACGGATTTCCGATTCGGTTCTTTAAAATTACAGAAATGGACGAAAGGTGGTCTCCGCGAAAATGAATCATCGAGCTCGTTCGTTCGTTCTTCGGTCAAATGTGATTATCAGACTGCGGAGAGTTTATGTAAATTTACACTTTTATTAGTGGGGGAAAAAAACACGAAATTAAAATTAAATGAAATTTTCTGTCCTTTGCCGATGACGGTTTTCAGTAAATTCAACATAGAAATAAAACTGCGTTGAATGCTTGTTCGGTTTTTGAAGAGTTTGATGCTTTAGAAATGCGGAAAATACCACGGTCTAATTACACGATAAGCAATTCATCTTTTTCGAGCTTGTCGGGCATTTGGGACAAGCAAACATTCAATGTTCGTTGAAATATTTTTCAGTACTTCATCAAATTGCAGCTGCATGCGTCATTGAGCAAGAAATTCAAAAGTTGTTTCATGTTTTTTTTTTTAGTAATTACATTTCCACTTCAAAGTGAATACGTGAATAAATTATATATTGGAGTGTTTCATCATGCTTAAAATCGAGGAATCTTTTAAAAAATCTAGAGTCCTCATTGCTGCGGAAAGTTATAGTTTCCTGTAAACTGTTCTTAGTTTAACAAATATGTTAATGTTCCAACACAGTGGAAAGCACACACAAAGCACTACGAAAATAAAAGAAAAAATTACTAATTAATTGATTGTCGTACAAATGGAGTAAAGTAAAATACTGACAATGAGACCAAAGAGTATATTCATCTAATTTTCATACATCGCGACTTAGCAAATATTATACCCGCTCTAACGTAACGGAATAAATGCATGAAACTCTACAAAATAATAGAAATTAATTAATTCTGTAATGAATGAGCTGAAGTAGAACACTGAAACCAACGAGTGTAATGAGCTATCCTCCGCACAAAATAATTCCTGCCCGCCCACATTGCCTGCACAAATACAGCAGAGTGACACGTCAGAAAGTCACAAGGCGAAACAAATGAATTACTTTTTGAGGTGAAGTAGAACGCGTGGCCGTCGAAGGGAAACGAAGACGCGGCGCTTATCGTCGGGCGAATCGTATCTATCGCGGGATTAGCTATGCCACCAGCGTTCCCGCGGCGCCGAAAATAGATGAGGACCGGATTAAACACGGCCAATCAGCGTTAATTACAAAACTGCCGGGGCCGAAGGTGTCACCGCGTGATCATTTATTAAATTACTGAATCGCGCGGGCGCGCCCGTTGCGACCGTCCTTTGTGAGGGCCCGACAAACACCAAAGGCGGAGGAAATGTTAACAGAGCCGAGTGTTAACGTGTTGTTAGACCACGGTGCTTTCGCAAACGCGGAACGCTGTAACGAGAATGGTAATTGTTTCTCTCACACTCTCCGCCCCCCCCCCTCTCTCACTCTCTCTGCGAGTGTTAATAAATTGCGCAACTGGTTCGCGGCTTGACGCGGACCATTGAAACGGGACAAAGATGCGTTCATAAACACGTGTCCCTGGATTATGGAGTATCTCCGCGGAATGGAATATCCAGCGAACGTACTGCTGGACATTTGTTTAATTTTCAATTGCTCCGTACCTCCGGAATTACCTCTCGCCGAGCAATTTTGATTCTTCCACAGGCTTTGATGCGTTCGTAATTTAGAAAGACTTCATATTCGCTCGGTGACACGGCTGACGCGGGAATTCGTTCACCAGCAAGGTTATTTATTTATTTAAGCGACCTCGTTGATGGGAAAGATCAATTACCGGCGAAGCACCAAAGAAACAAAGAGCAATTGTGTCTAGACACGTGCTGCAACTCTTGTGAACTGTTCAGGAAAAATATGTATTTCACATAATATATTACGTTATAAGTAACATTCCATCGAGGAGAAAAATGGTACGATTGTAATCAACGATACGCTGCCGCGCGAAAAATAAGCCCCGAGCAGAAATGTAACTTGTTAGGAGCAGTTCGAATGCGTTAATTCAATAATAAAGAAGAGAGTAAATGTGATGTTATGTACAAAGGATAATGGATAAACGTAATAACACGTAAATGTTTATTTCAACATGTTTTGCAGATCATTACACTGTGTAATTTCCCGCACAACGGGCGATTTCATGGTAATATCGCAATGTCTCTGCGGGGCACGCGATTGACGCATTAATCGAAGACCCGAAATTGCCCGGTATGCGGTCAAAGAATAATTTATTTATTTAGCTGATCCTCTAATTATTCGGTACAGTGGAAAGTCATCCATAAGCCCGGCGCTATAAAGAGACAATTAATAAACTAAAATCGTGTTGATGTTAACATACTGCTGAAAGGTTTGGCGATTCGCTTTGATCATCCAATGATAATTGTATCACGTTTGGAGTGTGTAAAACCGCTCGCGCGCATCGATCCTGCCATTTAGTGAACAACAAAATGTATTATCATTCCGTGAATTCCTTGATTCGTCGTTTTACCCACACTAGAGGGACCGAGAGAGAGAGAGAGAGAGAGAGAGAGAGAGAGAGAGAGAGAGAGAGAAGGAGGGGCGGTAAGGAGGGAAGAGAGGAGGTACAGTGATTGTTGCTTCAAAAATCGGACACGCTGTTCGCCGCGTGGTCATAAAAGCCCGACAGTTTTAGAGGCAGTTTAAAGCTTTTCGAAACACTGCAATAAAGGCGCTATAAGCTTCCCTCGATCGCCTCTTGGCCTTCTTGAAAGCTTTCGCTCCCCTGGTACCCCTTTTTTCTCTATTTCACCATCTTCTTCTCTTGTTTCGGAGAGGCTCCTTCATCGACATCCTGTCGTCGCCAATGATATTCCTCGTGGGCTGGTAAATGCACCGGGGGAAAAGAGAATCGGCCGATCGGATTACCGGGCCCCCGGATTTCGACGCGGATCCTCCGGTTCCCTTAATCGATAAAATATCCGAGTCGTCAACAGATTTTTCTTTTCGCTAGTATCGAAAATTCGAAGTAATGCTGTCTCCAGTGAAGCCATGCTGTCTATTCGCTTCTTCGCTGATGACCAGACTGCCGCAATTTCTCTTCTCAGGGGGAAACCTTTCTAGAGACTTCGAGGAGCAGGACGATGAGCCTAATGTACCTGACAGTATCGCTAGAATGTTTTCCGAAGAGCATCATTCTTTTTAAAATTTTCCTGAAGGGTAATAGACTCCCAGCTCATTAATTAAGGCACTGATGTGTTATTGTTATAATGTACTAATAAAAAGGACTTTGTCACGCTCGTCGAGGGTGCAGGAAGAGAAGAAAATACTAGAATTGTAGATTAGAAATTTTTACAGTTGGTAGATGCACAAGGAAGCGAACTCGCGTTTAGACTAGACTGCAGTTAAATTAAAAACAATTTTAGCACAAACATACAAACAGATCCTTTTCCGCCGAATATAAATCGCTAACGACTGTTCGAGAGAGTGCTCGCCACCAGCGTGTAAAAAGAGCAAGCCTCGGCGGTAGGGATTTATTTCATTGACGTCGTGGAAGAACAATGGCCCTTCGTCGACGATCATCGATTGACGGGCCAGTCCGTGATAAAAATGTGTAATTCCAAGCCAGGCGAGAAACCGCGCCTGCGAAATGCTTGGAATATCGCTGGCGTAAAGCCAGTCTACGGACAAATTAGCTTCGCCGTCTGCTGCCGTCTCGCAGCCCTGAAAACACACGAGACACCGTGTCCGCGGGGTTCATATCGCATCACGTCGTACGCCAGAACGTAATCGCATGCAGAACGCGCGTAAGAATGTCACGAACGTCGCGTCTCGATTCGCTTAGGCGCAGTCTGAACAGCGAGATTAAACCCGGGAATCGGGGATTCAATTCAATAAAGACGATCCCAAGCTGTTCGCGGACTGTTTTGCGATGCGACGGTCGAGTGTGACGCGCGGATCTCGACTGTATTTCCACCCGAGGTTGTAAAGCTCGGATTCACCGTTGTGAACGCGTCGCGTACCCGTGTCGCCGAATTGTTACACGGCAAATTAATATTGGATAACTGGATCCGAAGTGATTGCGGGGTGGTTGTGTACGACTACTGAAAAAATGTCTTTCGGATGAGACTATGAACGATATCTACGAATGACTCCTATGTTGGTTGTGCGAGCTTCTCATGAGAACTGACATCTGACTGCCCGGGGTTCGTTCGCTGGTCACCTCGTTGGTGTCGAACTCTTCGAAGGGATGGGCCCGAATTTTCGAGAGAATCATCCCCATTCGCTGATTAACCTGAGGGACACAGGTCTTCCGGACAGTCCTCCACGGTGGAGATGGAAGTCCTTAAACCAGGTCAATCATGGAAATTTCGGGAAATTTCGAACTACGGGTTCTCGGTGTAGCGCGACGAAGAGGCCCAAGTGGCCTGTACATGTTAGTGCAATTTTATGGCCCCTCGTCCCGAGTGGACGGAGGACCATCGGGTTCAGACCTTGGATCCGGGACTCTCGAGTTCCTCACGTCCGGTACCCTTTAGAAATTGCAGATTTCTAAAATAGAGAAACACGCGTTTGGTCTGAACCAGATGGCCTAAGGGGCTGCGAACCCGTGTCTCGGATCCTCACGGGCCTTGAAATTACGGTACGAGTTGTAAAAGAAATATAAACCTATTGCCAAGCGGAGTGGCAGATGTCCGATCGCGTCTCGAAACAGAACACGGACCCTGATTAAGGAATGCGCGGTCGCGACAGATTTTCCACCGCCACATAATTCGATGTCTTTGAGAATCCTGTTGATTCGCCAGGGTAAGATTTTATTGCAACATTCGTCCGGATTGTCTTCGGAGTTAGTCACAGAGTGGAGAGAAACTTGTTGACTGGGAAAAGCCGGTACAAAGAGCCTTGTGATGCTGTGAAGGAGGATTTGCAAGACTTACTTGGACCTGATTTGAACAGGGCTAGGAACCTGACTGAAACATTAATTGCACTTTGTCTGACTTGGATCTGGCTTGGATTCAATTTAGGACATTCCTCAAACCTAACTTGGATCTCGTTTAGACACTAGGTGGATCGCATTTAAACCTGACTTGGATTTAGCTTGGGCCCAGCTTGGATTCAGCTTGGATCTACATTGAATCTAGTTTGGAATCAATTTAGGATCTTCCTCCGACCTAACTTGGATCTCGTTTGGACACTAGGTGGATCGCATTTAAACCTAACTTGGATCTAGCTTGGATTCAATTTAGGTCCTTCCAAAAACCTAACTTGGATTTCATTTGGACCCTAAACGGTGCTCATGTGAAGCTAACTTGCATCTAGCTTGGATCAAGCTTGAACTCACACTGGAGCACTTTATTTCACCTCCACGTCTGACCACAACAGGATGATTCTATCATACTAACGAAGTGTATTCTGATGTAACATTGATTCTTCTGAGATTTCAGTGGCCATTCGATAAGTTTTGAATATCTACGTGGAACCGGAGGTGTTAAGCACGAGTGGACCGCCCGTCCGGCCATTGTCGACTGTTTCTACTTAGGTTAATGCTTACAAACTTTACCGGCGGTACGGTGTGGCTGTGCCCAACAATAGTTGGATATAAATTGACCGATAGCGGTACTGACAGGGCACAGACAATACCGCGGCGTGATCTATGTTCCCTGCAAGTGGAAACGTCGAACAATGGTCAGACACAGTTTCAGTCGTATTTCAAGGCAGCCACGGCCAACGAATTTCCGATCTTGATTTCCGCGGGAACGAAGCACAAACGGCTCCGGAAAAAATGTCGGAGCTACCTCCTCACGGGGAGATTCCCTTCCTGTCCGATCTTGCATGTTATTATACTACTTGCAGAAAAGAAAGACAAACGGAAGTAGAAAGAAAAGATTCAGAGAGAGCGGCCAATATCTCTTTTGTTTTTCTATTACCGTTCGATTTCGCGACACCACCGACGCTTTCGAACTCGTCAGAGTAATTATCGATGTATCGATCGCAGGAAGTGCATCGAGCACCAAGCAGCCTCGCCCTCTCTTCCACTGCCGGCACCCCTCGCTCCAAGTCCCGTGAAATTACACGAACGCGGTCGAAAGCGTTCATCGATCATCACGGTTATGTAGAAGCACTTTGACGTGCCGCAATTCGGCCCGGATAAATGCGCGATATCGTAAAATAAAGCCCCCGCCACGCGCCGCCTCGGTTACCACCGCTAAAATATGTCCGAAGATTTCTCCATCAACTTCCCCGGGAGCCCTACGCGCAAAACCGACTTCCCGAGTCTGCCCGAGCGGACTACCAGGCCATACTTTATCGCCTCGCGTTAAGACCCCGATGCGAGAACGACCGTGGATATTTCGAATTCGCCTGTTTCTTGCCGTGGCGAACTGTTTTCGCGAGAGCACCGCCGAGAGAAGTCTCCCGAGGTATCACTTTTGCGGTCGTGTTTGTCGGCGGAACTTCTGTATTCGGTGGAACACGCTGCCTCATACATTTTTCATTGTCCGATTCGGTTGCCCGGCACCTTTTTCGGACTTTATCTCGCGACTAGAGCCACCGACTTCCGTGAAATATTTAGCCACGTATTTTTTAAATATTTTTTACCTCTAGCAACGTTTCTTAAACGGGGCACCGCCGTTGACGAAAAATAGACTCTAACTCGTCTCCTTGTTTCCACTTCAATTTTTACACGCGACGAGGACGAACGATAACTGATCCTTTCCTATAGAAGACGCTCTAAGATTGACTCTCAATTTTCTAGATCTTGATGAGATCTGACAAATGAAAAGTTAACGCATTCTTCTTGGTCTCCTGAATAAAATCAACTAAATTCTATACTGTACCTTTTATCGATCCTGCACTGTTCTACCGCTGAATTATTTTGGCATTTTAGAAATAGGCCGAAGCGTTTAATAAAATGGCCGAACAAAGACCGCAAGCGCGAAATGAATGGCGCCCTCGAGCACGGGATCGATTATTTATCGGGGATCCAAGGGGCACGATAAATCCGCGGAACGTCTCCCGTGATTCCTCGTCCAATTTTGCCCGGTTATTGCGTCCGACGGCGGACACCGTCGACGGGAAAACGGGCGACGTATTCATCATGCGGCTCGGCTACGAACAAGCGCGTATATTTGGAGGCAGAGGCGCGAGACAAATTTCAAGGGCATCATTTTCTGCCTGTATGGGCGCGGGCGGAACGTTCATCGATCATCCGTGAGTTAAACGCACCGATGCGTGCACTCGACGCCGTGCAATTTGACACTGCACAAGCTTTCCAGAAAATCGATTCCAGGTAACGGGGTAGGTCGGGCCAGTACCACCTGGAACACAACGTCGGCCAAAGGACCGGTGTCCTGACCTATCCGATATTCGTCGAAGGAAGATCCTTTTTACGGATCCGTGCTCCGCAGCTTCTTCCTCGCGATCCTAGACGAATGCACAGCGAGCCCGGCGTTTCCCTTTGTCGTCCCGACAAACACGCTTTTCACGTTCGATTAAACGGAACCCGTCGAATAAGCGATCCTTGATACGGAAGGATACCCTAGCCTGGCCATTCGATAGGGATCGATCCCTTTTGGACCTTGAGCTAGGAAAAAATTCATTCCAACTCGTAGTGAACCTTCGGTATGCGAATTTCATTATTTGTTGATTAATTTTTATCAGCTCGATGCACGATGCAAATTGACAAGATTTAGAACCAGTCAGGGATCTAAGGATTAAGATCCTCATTTTCGTACATTATCATTTGATTCGGACTTCTCGCTGAGATTGATGAAAATGTATGCCTTAAGACGTAATCAGAATTACTATTAAATCTTTGGTTTATTTTAACGCCTTCGAAGATCTGGGGCTTGTCAGTCATCTCTTTATTAGAGACTGTCTTAAATCAGCTGTTTATCAATTACAACTGTTGCAATTTCTCCAATACCAATATCCCACAGGTCTCGTTCACGAGTTTGATTTTTGCCCAATATTGGAGGCTGTCGAAATTGTCGGACAGGATTTGTGAAAATTTCGCGCGGTGTCATTCACACCTTGACATCCCAGTGCATCGTTGATAGTGAATGGTTAGAGAGCACGCGATAGGAAGACAAAGAGACGGGACGTGCGTCAGAGACTCGCTCGCGGGTTTCGTAAAAAGATTACTGGATCGTGGCCAGTGTCTCGTGACAAATTGGCCCGGCGAACTGGCACCTCGCGAATCGCCATAAATTTGCGTGCGCCAGTGAGTGGGAACGAGAATTACTGGGGCCCGTGGTAATTAGCTGCGAGCGCGGCGTCGATCCTTTTACGTTCGCGGCTCGAATTAGGGCGGAAAGTCGCGCGAAAGAACGTCCGACGCGTTCCTGTTTCTCTATGGAGTTGCTTCACGGCGAAATGGAGGCTGCTCTAGCCATGCGGATTTTCATGGTGTGCCTTTCCCCTCAGAATAGCGATCTACCGTTCCGTCAATTTCGTGGTACAGACTTTGGAAACGAAAAACCGCGGAATAAGAAGAGACGAAAACATCCGGACGATTGCTGTTGGTGTAAAAACAATATCGAGTTCCAGAAATAGAAATTGGTTGGAGTTGTCTCAGAAAGGATGCTTATTTTGTGGTATGGTCTAACATGATTAACGAGCGTTTGCGTTGAAAATTGCGGGGAGTCTCGACGTTTTAATGCGCCGCAGGGCTCGTTCGACGAGACTGACATCGAGAGGATCGGCCTGGAAAACGACTGACGATTTAGCTCGAGGTCCCCAACGGTTTTCGAGGGGGAAAAAAATACCGTTTTAGGAGTTTTCGAGTCTCCTGACGGAAAATTTATCCGTCGACGGATTAAACGACCGGATGCTCGAACATGTAAACTCGTGTCCCGGTTTGAAAATAACTCGGCTGGAAACGCCGCGAAACGAGCTGGCAAATTAGCTCGACGAGCCTCGCAAAAGATTTTTGAGGGGCTCGAACCTCGGAAAAGTCTATCTCTATGATAATATGTTACGTCGTTCGTGCTATCTCTCTACCGTACTAGCTTTCTCTTTATGGTAGCATTCTTCCATGCATTCGTATGTTCTGCCCGGAGTTGACACGTCTTGAAAAGTCACGAGGAGAGCCACGTCATTTTGTCGGATAAAGTGTATTTCGGAGCGATTCGGAATCTCGCGCAGTTATGCTTGGCACATCAAGCTAAATCCGGGATATTTCGTTCTTAATACCGCGGGACGTCGTCGTCTGTTTGACAGTTTCGAACTAGTTTGTACTTTACTCGGAGTCTATTTATTTCTCTTTCCAGTTAGCGAGTACTGCGGCGTATTAATCCGAAGTTCTGACAAAGTTTCTGCGAAGGCTAGGCCTGAGGTGCGAGTCCAGGCTGGAGTCAAGCTGCGGCAAACAAAATCCAAGTTAGGTCCGAGTGAAATCCTAAATTAAATCCCAGCTATATCTTCCCTAGATCCAAGCTAGATTCAAGCTAAATCTATACTAGATCCAAAGTGGGCTAGAACAAGGTCCTAAATTTAAGTTAGATCCGAGCTGGATCGAAGTAACGTTGCAAGTAGAATATGCTAGGAATGGTCAGACATATAGACTGCCTAATAATATGCAGTTTTGAGGGTCAATGCATGTATGCCTGACTCTCGATTTACCCTTGTAAGTAGAATACGCCAGTCACTATCAGACATAGAACGCTAAATGACATTCATGAATCCTTACACGTAACATACATGCAAACGCGATTTAATGCTGAGTAAAATCTTAAGAAAATTCACTACAAAAAATCCATGGTCGGACACACAAATTGAATAATTCTAAGCAAGCGCAAGATATGAGCTCAACACAGATGATTGGCACTCATATAAACGACATAAATTCAGAATTACGTGACACAAGTAGAATAGCGCCGGCACGATCAGACAAGCTGAAAGTGGAGGCTGTCGACTATTTCCCACTTATTTCTAGCTGCATAATCTCCTACTTGGTCGCAGTCCGGCACTTCCACAGCGGTCATTTCGAGATTAAGCTACGTGTCCAGTCGAGCGGAGTGTCGACCATTTTCCCAGCAGACGCGGCAGCAATTAGAGAGTTGCTCTCAGCTTAGAGTCCGCTAAAGAGACGTGCTCTGGCAGGAGCTCGCGGGAGCAAAAGTTTCAAGCGTCGGTGACGCGATCCTTGGTGTAACAATGAAAGCCATCTTGTACAATCTCGTGGTCCCTTTAACCCGCAGATCGAAGAATTATTATTTCGTGAAGTTTGCAATGATTTTCGAGGATCGAGTGACTATGTTGAATAGGATGTGCGCGTCGTTTCCTCGCTTAAATGCTCGAGTTCCGACGACGAGAGAAGTTTGGCGGAGCTCCGCGCACGTTTGCCCGTAAAACTGAACCGAACCGTGCGATACAATTCGAGCGCGGCGAGAGAGCAACCTCGGCCTACCAGAGATCGCTTTAAACCGAGCCGTTAATCAAAAACGGATGATACAACTGTATTTGTCTGTCAATCTATCCGATAAAATAACTGGGCTCCCGGCCAGTTAATCACGCCGCGCCGGTGCGATACAGGCGAGTGTACCCCGTGTACACGACCGATACATTTGTAAGTCGGCCCGGTGCGCGCTCGCTTTTCACTCCTTTCCACGCCTCGCGTCGCCTCGCGTCGCCTCGCCTTGCCTCGCGGCGAAGAAAAGTGAAACAGCGCGTTTCGTTCCGGCGACATTATCCCCGGTATTTATGGCCGCGATAATTCCCTTTGTAATTCATGCTCCAGCTCCCGCAGCAGTTACGCCAGTCGCATTGTTGCACCGTCGCGGTAGAAAGAAAAAAAAAAGAAACCTCCCCTCGGCGGGAACGAGCAACTAATGAAAATGTTATTGTTCCCCGGTTTCTTCTCGAGCGATTAGGCGTACACACGTCTCCGGGCAATGAATTCCCAGGCTCAATACGCTCCGGCCGCAGCAGCAGTCTGATTTTTAGATTTCTCGTGTAGCTGTCCCACACTCGGATCAGAACAATGCTTAATGGGTGTTTCGCGTATGCGTTATCGAGATACGCGAAGAGAGTTCCGATGTGTACATTGACGAGATTTTTTTTAGCGATATTTGCGTTGCAGCGATTTAAAGGACGGAGCTCTCTGCGTTGTTTGCCGGGTAATGTATACAATGCAAATACACCTTTTCCAACGAAGAATTGTTATAGATTATTTTTCCTCGCCGATATTTATTTTTAGTTTTCATCCACCGACAGATTTTATGGATACGCGAATAGTTTATACGACCGGCGGATGATCACGAACTGATGCATTTAGAAACCATAAAAATACCGTGACTGAGGTACAGACATTTTAAAATGTGAGAGAGATTTTAGAGAAACTCTACTGGTTGTAATTAACTCCTGGCGAACTTGTTTGTAAAATTCGTGATTACCTCCGTTCAAAAGTTGAATATTAATTTCTGGTGTGGCGATATTAGTAAGGAATATCTTAACATATTTCTGCATCGATAACAGGTAACTCACTCTCACTTTCTATTGCAAAATTCTTTGAAATTCGACGTGAGCATCTTTATGATTTCACTGGCCATAAAATAAATAATTCTATGCTACCCATCTGACGAACCTAATAGTATTAACACTTTATCTACCGGGAGCCTATTAATTTTCAGTAATTGTGCTGTTTCAAAGGGAAGCTTAAAAATTTTCTTTTGCACAATAATCCTAAAGAAAATTATTACATTACATAATCGAGGGTGAGTTGTGGGTTTATCATTGAACTTCTGTTGCTGTTGATCTATTAAAAAATCCTCAGCTATGGGCCACAGGCTTCCAAGAATTATGGCATTTTCTCCGTAGATTATGTGTTAAGCTCGGAACTTATTGACCATCGTAAAGCATGTCGATTGCGTCTATCAGAATGAAAATATGACTCTGACATCGAGTGACATGATTTCATTGTCCAGCGATTCCACCACCGATCATCGGAGTTTTTAATCGCCGGTCCGGTTCCTTGGTCCGAGAATCTGCAACCGTGAGTGAATCAGGAGGCCATAGTTCGAAAGTGGAGCGCGTTTTACGGCGGAAAGAAAAGTTAATCGGGCGAGGTAGGTGAGGATCCTCGGACTCCAAGTTTTAACGATCCAAGAAACGGCTGTGAATCCCGAGACAAGTTTCCCGTTGTTTGTCGCGCACGGTTACGGGACACGCAAGCGGCGGAATGACGATTTTAATAAATAAATTTCGAAAATGTTCGCGCGGCTCGTCGCTTGCGATTAAGCCGATGGTGGGGTGTTGCGCGCGTGTACACACGTGTGTGTATACATGGGCGTTCGACAGCGTGCCGGGCAAATGAACGGGCCCGTTTACCCGGCGGCCGTCCAGCTCGAATTTCATTATCGATAGTTTGATGTTAATAACGCGCGGAACGGATCTGAAGTTTTCCGATAATTATTTACCCGTCGATAAAATGCGGCGACATAACGAGATTCCTGGCGTTTTCGAGACACGAACAGACGGCCGCCACCTGAAAATCGTCGATTCTAACCAGGCGAATTCTATTTAAAAAAAAAAAAAAAAAAAAAAAAAAAACAGAAGAAGGAATGAACACGAACGGAGGCTGGCAAGGCATCGTTTTTCGAATCGCGTCACGGCTGACCGGGTGCCCGAACTTTTAATGAATAAACAGAGCTACCTCGTTTTCCCGCCCGGAACAATGGAATTTCGATGAAAATTCAATTGGAGAAACCAATCATCTCGCAACAACACCGGGATCGCTCGGAAATAGGACGCTGCCCTCGATGGAACGATTCCCTGCGAGGATAAACATCGGGCCAGCAGATTTTCAAGAGGTGAATTCCGCTGAAAAATATTAGGTTGCGCTCCTCCGCACCGGTTTATTGCACTGGCTATCCACGATTCCGACCGCGACTCCCCGAAAGAATTGCAATCGCTAATTGGCGGATCCCGCGCAGACTGAATTTTAATCAGGCACGCGTTAATATGCAGAAATATTTGATTTAGACTCGCGAAGAACTAAAAATGTTCGTCCAACAGAAAATCTCGCTGGTTGAAATTTTGTTCCACATGTTGCAAGTAGAATGAGTATGCCATGGACGGACAATCTAAACGATGCTCTCCTGTTTTTATTTACAGTACCAGTAGCAATTAAATATTAATGAGAGTTCGTACAAATGCGTTTAATTCTGTATTACAGACTGTTAGTAGGGGAATGGGTCTGCTATGGCCAGACAGCCTACATAATGATGCCCAGTTGCACTCATTTACAATACCAGTGCCAATTAAATATTAGTAGGATTCAATATAAATGCATTTTATTCTGCTTTATCGACTGCAAGTAGTGTAACCTTGCAATAGTCAAAAAATCTTCATGACAATACTCTGCTGCCCTTATTTACAACGCCGGTGCCAATTAAATATTATCAGGATTTAATATAGATATATATTATTCCGAGACCTGCAAGTAGTATAACCTTGCAATGGTCAGAATGTAAATAATCTGTAGGAAAACTCAAAATCAGTGGAACTGCAAATAAAATGTATAAAATTCGATGGTATTGTAAATAAAGTGTTTTTATTACTCTTTCAGTTGATGTTCAGAATTATATCACAAGTAGACCATCCCTCGGCTAGACAAACAGACGAAAAATTCACCGAACATGCCCCGTTCCGAATAAACAATCGCGATCGATTCGGCGCAGCAGCGGGAGCAGAAAAATGAAACGCTTCAGTTACATTTATTGACTGTAATCGCACGAAAGCTCAAGTGTCCACTCTCATATTTTCTGCTGCAAAGGGGGCCGGAATTTAATGTCCATGGAGAGCCGGGAATCAAATATTTTTTTAAGAGCCTGTCCGTCGGTAGTGTGAGATTTTATTAAAAAATTTTACATCGACGGAAATGAATCTCGCCCGCCGCGCTTCCGCGGGCGGCGGCGAGTTCGAAAACGAGCACCGCTGAAATTAAACTTTATTTAACTATGCACACTGCGCGCGGAAATATTTATTGCACAACTCGAATATTAAACGCGTAATCGCCTGGCACACTGCCGCTGTAGGAAAACGTTTCCGAGTGATTGATTCTCTGCTAAACAATTCAATCACCATTATTTGCCAACAAAATCCGATTTTGTTAGGGTGATATTATTGCAAGTAACATTCCGCGTGTTGCGCGGAGAGAAATCAAAACGTTCATGGATCGGCTGGCAAACAGTTGATTTTGCTGTGTGGAATTTGCACGCAGGTGGTGCTGAAATATGCAGAAGCAGATAATTCCTTACAGGTTCGTTTAATGTATCCAATAAAAATAAATGATTTCTATCTGGTCCTACTGCACAAATTTCAGAAAAACTAAATCAACATTTCCAGAGGTAATATCAATTCTATTACACGATTTTCAGTCATTTTTCGGTGCTTTCACGCGTTTAAAATATTTTCATTTACATCCCAGTCGAACAATAAAAAATCTGAGAACATTTCGACGCGGTCAGCAAATTCCACAACAATATAAATTTCAGAATCATCCAATAAATATTCCCCTACCGGTGCATTATCCCAATTATTTTTCCAGCTATACTAGTCCTGTCTCACTGTCTACGCCCAATCAAATATTTTATTCGCTCGTCCAAGCCCAAGTTCCAAGCAGCATATTAAAATCTGTGACATTCCGACGAACTGGGAGCATTAACAGGATGTTGACCTGGTTAGAGGTGTCGATAGACACTGTTCGGACAATGTGGGAATCCGATATTCGCCCTGTACCCGGTGGAAAGTCCAGAATTATCTCTGGTCGCTGGTCAGACAGGATGAAGGGCGAGAAGAAACGGCGCGAGGCTCTTTAAATATTAGGGGCTAATTGACTGGGCCCTGAAAAGCCGCGTGGAAAAGAGTTCTCGGTCTTCCTGGCTGAAAGCGGGGGCTCTCCTTGAACGTGAATTCAACAAGTTAGCCGTTCCTCTTTGGGAGACAAGCCTTTAAAAGCGGCTCTCGCGCCGAGCGAGATTCGCGAGAAATCTAGATTAAAGGAACAAGGGTTTTTGCCGTGAAGGTGGCGGCAACGGGCCGATATCCAACCCTTCCTCCATCCTATCCCGCAAGACCTCTCTCTCTCACTCTCTCTCTCTCTCACTCTCTCTCTCTCTCCCCCTCTCTCTCTCTCTCTCTCTCTCTCTCTCGCTCCTTCTCTTGACGCGGACGAGTGTTCTCCCGAGGAAATTCCCTTGATCTTTCCTCGGCTTTGCCGCCGAACGATAAGGAACCCTTTGACCGAGCGAAATATTTTCCAGCGGAAAAGTTCACCGTAAGGGGTGGCAACGTACACACCGGTGACGAGGACTTGGGAAACGAGTTTCAATATCGCCCCGGCGTTGATGATCCCGATATAACACTGTACGCGAGACTGTCGGCTTTATACACGAGAAAAGTCGGCTTTGCTGCCCGGGGTGTGTGCGATTGTTCCACCGATACTAGTCCTGCGCGAGAGACTGCTCGATCGGAACAGATTCGGGATGATTAATAGCTTTGTACAACAGAATTCCTTACGGAGAAAATTCATTTCGGATCAAACGTCGTGGATCGAAGCCTGAAAAAGATGAATCTATATAGCGGTACAAGATAGTGTAACCTGTACTACATACAGCAAAATTATGTCAACTTCAAGTTTGCTTGAATTAGTGTCCGAAGCTGCGATTCCGTGTAAACAGTTGCAGGATAATTGCAGTTTTTTCGCTGTCGTCGAAGAATCCTTTTTTTCAAAAGTAGTAGCAGATTAAAGGAGTCATTTTTCAGAGGATTTCTTTCTTACAAAATACTAAGGGGATTAAATGAGTCGTTTGACAGGATTTATTTCCTCCAACGTAATCGCAGGATCGAGCAATTAAGTGAATCATCGTCTCGCAAGATTTATGTGCTCTGACAATTAAGTGAATTATCGCGAGGATTTATTTCCCCGGTCTTTGATTTCGTTTTCCCCCGCGAGAAAAATATCTTGAATACTTTCCTGTGATCCTGGGATCAACTCTTGCGACGATTAAACAACTCTCTGGCTGTTTTTCACTTCCAGATTAATCCAGGGAGATGACACTTCCTGGAAACTTTTTCCATTAACCCGAACAAATTTTGCAAGGATATAAACATATAAGTTGCTTAAACATTCCTGTGGTGCACTGATCGTCTCTGTGAGGATTAAACAAATTCCTGTACTTTTCTAGGTAGTTAGATTGATCCAGGAAAAAGACACGTTAAGGAAAGTTTTCTGATTTACCGGGATAAATTTGCAACATTAGAAATGTATAATTTGCCTGGAGTTTCCTGCGATTCACGGATCGTTCTTGCAACGATTAAACAACTTCGTGTCCTCCTCTAGGTGCTCAGATTGATCCTGAAAGAAGACACTTTTGGGAAACTTTTCCGATTAGCCGGGACAAATTTTACAGGCGCAGAAAGGTATGGTTCGCTTGAATGTAACGTTTATAAGTCACGAACCGGTGGCCGTGTACACCGGTGGTTCTTCATCCGCATCGAGATATTTGTCTTGGATCGTACTTTAATCTCGCGACCCATGAAACTTCGGCGGTGTTTATTCGAAGGAAGTCCCCCGTGCCCTCCGTGTCTGTCGACGATTAATTTTCGCCCTTCCGCTGGATGGTATTTCGCGGTAGTCGACTTCTATTTGCGGACCGTCCTAAACTTGCCGGGGCCATTTCTAAAAAAGTTCCGCATCGATGCGAACGGGATTGACTCTGCGGTCGTTATTTATTCACGGTGTAATTAAACCCTGAATATTTCACTGGCCCGATCGATCCCATTTGCTCCAATGAAAACTTAATCCGCCATGAAAAAAATATTAATCGATTGTCCGACGGTCGAATAAATCGACTGCGGGCCGAGGACCGGAAGAGAATAGAACGTTGGTCGTCGTCGGCTAATTAACAAACAGGAATTCGTCTGCCAAGATTCGCCTGGTTGCTTTGTCTTTGTGCTCGCAAGATGCGTTCGCGTGTGCATACATGTCCCGGCGAAATTTATGCGCTTATTTGCACTTGTACCCGTCACCACAGCACACGAAATTCCATTTATTAGCTTAGACGGACTTAGGGAACCTGCAGCCAGTTCCCCGGCTCGTTGACGGAATCAGACGAAACAAGTGAAATTAGCCGTGTTCACCGAGAACCGAGCCTTTTGAAATTGTTAACGAAACACGCTCTTTAATTCTTCCGATTCGGGGGACACTTACTCTTTTAAAGTATTTCGAGCAGGCACTCCGCGAACGGCGAAATGCATTAATAAAGGCTTTAGCTGACCCACAGGGAATTCAATATCTTTTATAAACCTTTAATATTCATTTCTAAGGGAATCTTTCATTCTACCAGCGACTCTATCGTTTATATCGTGACCGAGTTACCGGACGATTCAAAGGTACTGTAAATTACTTATTGGACACCTAATACGGGCAATAAACATCAGACCTGATAGCGCTACCGGGACAGTTATCGTCCCTGCGGATTTTTCTGCGATTTATATCGTTGAAAACTTGATGAAGAAAATGGGAAATGGATAATCGATACGTGGTGAATGGTGGTAAAATGAAATGATGTCAATATTTAACTGCGTTGGTTTAAAAGAACAACGTTTCATTATCACTGAGCTGTAACTAATTCTATAGATTCACAATTTGTAGAGAATGAAAATTGTACAGAATTTTATTTACTTCCTGCAAGACTACTGTAGCGTAGGCTGGCTCGTTGAGCCTACACAGGTACCGAAATACCGCGACTCTCTAGAATCTAACCGGGTTGTAAGGCCGGTTACGCGATGACGATATTCTGATACCGCTGTACGTCAAATTAATGAAGGACAGCTGTTTTTTGGTTGAAGCGTTTATTTTAACAATGATGACCTTATAATGTTATTGACTAGACTCGTGTCGCAGATCGTGTGAGCGGCCGATCGATGCGACGGTTCTGCTGGACTTGACAAATCGAAAGACCAGACAGAAAAGCGGCGTGGCGAGCGCAAGTTGAATCGAGTTTGAAACGCTAAGATATCGACGTGACTTGAGCGAGGTAGAAATTTGAAGTGAAGTTTTGAACTGATGGCTACCCTTTTTATACGCTTAGGTGAATGACTGGCGGCTGATTGGCTAGTGCGGAAAACCCGAAAGAATCGTACAAATATCGGTACATCAGGTACCCGAGCTAGGGACCGAAGTAGATATGCATGGGAGGACCGTCGTAAACGTAGGGTCGCTTGAGGAGAGGCCCGATGTCCCATTGAGCGCACGCGTATTAATTGTTTTATTGCCGGACGGTTCGACGGCATGGATTACGACAATTTAATACAATAAACCTAATGTAACTAAAGGAATAACGACCATTTGAAGAATGGGTCGTTTTCGTGTACTAAAGCCATTAAATTTAAATTGCAGCTAGTTCGACTAAAAGAATCTAAACAGCTGTTTTAATGAATGCCAGGCAATTTGGAAAGTCCGTTGAGGACGGAACAACTACTTCAAGGTCTTTTCAACAAATGCACAAGGTGTCTTGAACAGGTGGTATATTTTCACTTCACAGTGCCATAAGAAATGACTTCCTTAGCTCGTCTGACCATTGTTTCTTTATTCTACTTGAAATGAACAGAGTCTCCCTTGAATTAATACTTTCTTGCACTGGTGAAACAGTTTTATTCTGCTGTACTCTAAAGAGAAATTCTTTGTTGCACTGCCTGACTATATCCTATCTACTTCCACTCAATACAGAGAATATTTACCATAAAATCCCATAAAAAGATTTGTTTGCCTTGCCTAAGCATGGCCTATTCTACGTGAAACGAGGACAATCTCACATGTTAAATTAGTGTGATTTCTTCAAGACGGCAATTTCAATCTACTGAGCCGTAGAATCTGCCTTCATCTAGCTGTCTCACTATTGGTCACTCTATTCTACTAAACGAAGTGACCCGTGGTTTCAATTTGCTTTGCATGTTTAGCTCATTTTTATTCCTTTGTGCTATAGAAAATTACTTTTGTAGAGTGTCTGACCATATATCGCCAGTCATCACAGTGGTAGCAAACGTGTTTTTCAAAAATGTCCACAGCTTTACTACTGAGGCATAGAAGAACAATTTTATTAATCTGCCCGACTATATCCACTCTATTCTACTTAAAACCAAGATGAACCTATACACACATACCGAATGCAATTTTCACAAAAGACCCAATTCCAGTCTTTTCTCTTATAAAACCTGTCTTCCTCAGCCTGTCCGGTCATAGTTCACTCGACTTAATCCCAAACAGAAATCCCAAGCGCATCGAATGAATTATTCTTTATTTTCCGGGACAAAAGGGCCGGGGTAAAAGGAAAAATTCTCCGTCGACTTATTTATCGTCTAAATTATGTACACCACCTGTTACAAGACACCCGGCGTGCAATTTTATTCGAACCGTATCTCAACGGGACACAAAGGTCCCGGGGAACGCATAAACATCCCACGTTATCACCGATTCGGGGACAATCATCCATTCAGCGTCGCGGCCGACGATCTGGCGCAGCCGTTCTCGCAACAACTGTGGCCAGATCCGCCTCGAAAACATGTTCGGGTAATACGTCCGCCGATTCAACGGACCCAATCGACATCCCATTCGCGTGAGAGGTCACGCGCTGGTGTTGCCATACGTGACCGGCTGGATGTCTCGTACCTGTGATCGGTGCGCAGGTCTCAGGGAACGTTGTTCGGCTGCATCGTGGCGGCTGCAGGCTTGCTGCACACGGCTGCAGGCGCTCGCAAATTTCCTCGTCCAGCAATACGCGCGATCCAACGGCGATTAGGCACCCAGAACAGTCCGAACAGGTCGCGAACAGGTTCAACCGTCGCGGCCGGTCATTAGCGTGGCGCAAAATTGGTGGACGCCCGACTATCGACGCGCCGTTTTCATCGTTTTAGGCTCGCGAGCATTATCGGCCGAGACACCTGCCGGAAATACCATTAGCCGACCGTTTATTTCCAACGGGTACGCAATCCCGACGATAATGCAACTCGGCACGCGGTGGAAGTGGTCCTCGTCGAGAACATTCGCTGACATTCTTCTATAACTGCTCAACCGTGAAAGATATCAAAGTGACATTTGGAAAAGTTTCGAAAAAACAACTCCCCCGTGAAGCGAATAATTTAGCACCCCGAGTAGGCCGGTGCATGCCACCGCACACGCGGACAACTTTAAACAGTCGTAACTTATGGAGCAGAACGACGTGGGAAGCGATTCTTTCACAAACGTGTCGGAGAAAGTGTGTAGGAAAGTGGTCCAGTTGGAAAAATTTTCTAATTTTGTGAAACTCAAGAGATGCACCTTGTCGGTCATCAACAATACTGAGAATACCTTCCATTGCATCGAGCATTGAATTTTTAATGTTACAGACTGTGAACAGCGATTTTCACTGAAGGTGTTCGTATTTCATTTAAGATTCCTTGACAATATGGCTATATTAAAATAGACCAACTCTAGCAGCTCGTACTACTTATCGTCAAGATCGACGGTCCTTTAAGTAGAAATATTAAAATTCAATAACTATCCACACGAGAAAAATTGACGTTTCAACCAAATGCTACTGAACTTCTCGACGAGGACTAGTATGTGCTGGCCGCATTTTTGCCGAGGATCGGGGTTTAGCGTCTGGGAGAGTGCCGAGAGAGCCTGGCCCCGTGTAAAGAGAACGAGAAGCGACAGAAAGTGTCCGAAGCGGGCACGATGGCCTGTCCACAGCTTTTCCCTCTGAGGCGTCGGAACTTTGAGCTCTCGCTGGTCCTATAATCATCCTCCTGGCACCCTATCCCTCTCGAAAGTTCATTATCATGCCCGGTGAGGCGTGTCACTGATTGATTTCTACGTTCTAGAGCCAGAAGCTACTCGTTGGAAGACAGTCCTCGAGGAAAAAGCTCCAGTCGCCGCCACCCCCCTCCCCTTGGACTCCGTCTTTAATCCTCTCATCGGGTTCCAATTAATACGTGTCTCCGGCCGATATTCAACACCTGCCGGATTAATTGGTCCGCGGCGGTTTGAAACCGTCGTTCGACGAACTGCGGACCAAAGTGTTCTTTTTCCTACCGGTCCACTTTTCTCCGATTACTCGTTTTTTCGGTTCCCACCACGACCATCACCACCGCTGTCACTATGGTCGACGAAGGATTAAGGAAATCATCCCCATGGGGATGAAGTATTTGTACGACGCGGTCCCTCAGGTTCGCGGAGGAATATTTGTAGACTCGATAAGACGGGAGCCCGAATCGGATCCGATAAGAGGATCAGGAAAAATTTGTGACCGTGGTTAATGAGCGGCAAAGGGGAGCGAATGGAATGAAATCACCGGGGGACCGTGTAACGGCGGACGAACTTACTGCCAGTGCGCTCTACGATAAGGAACTTTTAAATTGAAAGCTACCAACCTTCTTTCGACTACGAGATGTCTCGTACTTCCAACTTCGGACTCGGAATTTGATTTAGGGTGGCTCTAGATTTGGCTCAGACTGGCTTTGTGTCACCTCTCTGATTAGGTTTATACCGAGCTCTACATAGATTTTTAGACGGGGATCTATATTGGGTCTGATTAAAGATTGACTAGATCTACTGACTAGACGGCTATTGGCTAGAACCAGGCTGTTCAGGGTTTATGCTAAGTCTAAGGTAGTCCTGGGTGAAATCTAAGCTGGGGCTATGGTGGGAATAAATTATGAAGCAGTTGGAGCTTGGATTTAAGTCAGGGCATAGCTAGGTCTCGATGATTTCAGGTAAATTTATACGCGATAGCAGATTCAAGTCTAAATTAGAGCCAAATTAGCTGTTGATCGTGGGCAAGCTACACCTCGAATCTAAGTCATAACTGAACTGGATAAATGTAAATTCAGCTTAAGGTAGCTCTGTGCCGAGCCGAAGCTATCTTAAGCTAGTTGTGAGTTACATTTAAGACTAGAGTCTTAAGCTTGTCTTGCCTGAATCCCTTTCAGTCTCAATCTATGAGCAAGCTAGGCTTGAATCAATTCTATACTAGGCCTAGATTATAAAAAAGCTGCAATTGAGTCTAAGCTACGTTGAGTCTACCTTTGTCGTTGAGTCTAACCTCAAGAATAGTTGGAACCGTGGAATCTCGGACTCCATAACGCTATCCTCAAAAACCCTGTGTACGAGGTGGACCCAGCAACGCGAAAATTGTGTTCTCCAGTAAGCAGTACTTCTCGCGTCCCATAATTCAGCTTTAGCGTCACGCACGCAAGAGTAATTGGACTGGAATTGCAGCAGAAAGCACGGCACGCGTTACGACGCGTTATGTAACGTGTGTTACGTCGGCAACGATGCATTATTACTGGCTTGCGTAGAAAACCGTCGGAGAGAAAGGTGACCCTGTTAACGACCTTTCATAATCCCGCGGCCGATCACGCTCTGTCGAGCGAGGGGCCTGTTATGCTCGATAAAACCAATAAAACTAAATAAGCACGGTGGGGCGCGCGAGTGCCGCTGACAAAGGGCCGCTGAATCGCTTCGAGGATCGAACCTGGGTCCTTCTGTGTCGACGGGGCTCGGGGGCTCTCGTTGTTCCAATGAAATTTGAAAGGGAAACGAAGCGGGCACGGTCGAAAGAATCCTCGCGGGTCGCTGGAAAAGTACATCCCCCGATCGAGAAGTGCATCTCCGCGTCGCGTGGAAAAGGCGGAAAGACCAGATGCCTCGCGCTAACGATCTAATGTCTATTCAACGAGTCTGGTACCTCGGCTCGCAGAAACAATTCAACGAGCTTCCCATATTCTAATATTGTCCCCCGGGACTGCGAATGCGACTCTATATCACTTAAATGGGCAGTCTCTGCATTTGTTTACATAACTTCCAGCCCGATGAGAAAATTTTACGTAGGGAATGGGCCACAAATCTTTCTGCCCGAGAAATTTCGTAACTTCTGCCTAGATTAGCTCTGGGGGTTGGCTGCAGGCTTACAGTTACGTAAAGGATAAGAAATAAATAGGACTGTGGCAAGCTGGGCTGAGAAAAATCTGTGTTAGGAATAGACTCGTGGTAAAGGTTCCTCGCGATCAACGAAAGACTAAACCCGTTAAACAGGTCAATTTCTTCATCGCATCGTGCAACATGCTAGCGGAATAAAGGTCGAATGGAGCCACAGGCAGGCGATTGTTCGATTTAATAAAGAAGGAACGTGGCTGGCAGAACGACCGGCCAGGTTCACTGTGTATTGCACCACGTATTGCGCGGTTGCGTGTTCTTTCCCCCGGCGTCCGCTAAGATACAAACAGAGCATTCTCGCCTCGCCGGAGCTGAAAAGAGGTAACACAGCCGAGGTTGTTTGTTAGACTTCGCGACAAGCTTCCTTTCATCGCGATCGAGCATTTGCGTCCCTTAAAAGGGGCTAGGGAAACCGTACCAAGGAGTTTCCGGGCTGCGTGACGCAGAGATAGGAACTTCGTCGGGCTGTTCGCGGTGAGACACCAAGGTGGAGCGAAAACAACGGCAAGATTTAATCGTTCGACGGATTCAACAGGAGAACGGACCACGATTTCGTCAAACGGGGTACCAATTCCCTCCACCCTACCCACCCCCCTTTTTTCGCCGAGAACGGCAAACGCAAATAGCAATTACGTCGCAACGTATTGCCGTCGGCCGGTTAGGAGAAACTCGGTGAACGGCGAAAAGCCGCAACAGGACGCAAACAGTCTCGTTGCTCCCCAAATGGGAAAACTCTGGAGGACGTCGTCGTTCGCTGACGGTCGGACAGCTTTGCGGTGGCTCGACGATCACTCCTTCCCGAAGAACACAAGGACAAGTGAAAAAACCAACTGTCACAGAATTTTATGAATCGATGATCGATCCGCTCCCTGACCATTTGAAACCATCCAGTCATCAGAAACAGCATGAAATGGTTTCAGACCGAGCAGGGTTGCTAATGAAGTGCCAGGGATATTTCAGTCTACTGTAGTCTAACAGTCCAATTCAAGCTGTCTGATCATTGATCACTTTATTCTACTTAACAGGAACCAAGTCTTGGTTGAATTGAATTTACTGTGCAATTTTATTCTGCTGTGCTGACGAAACGGAATTTTTTGGACGGTCTGATTACAACCTACCTAGGAAAAACTTAAAATCCAATCGAATGTAACATGTACGAGAGTATAATTTCAGTATAGAATATCATAGAAACTGTCTGCATCAGGATGTCTAACCATTATGCAAGTTATTCTAGTTAACATGAGTGCTATGCATGAGTAACTTGCAGTTTTGGTACAATTTTATTCTGCTGTGTCACTGGAAAGAATTTTCTACGAACGTCTGACCACAGCACACCTACTCTACTTAATACCAGCAATATTTGCCTTCTCTTCACTGCTGTAGCAAATGTGTTTTACACGGACAGCAGAATTTTAAACTGCTGAGACACGGAAAAGTAATATCCTTAATATGTCTGACCATATCTATTTTGATCTACTTAACACGAAGAAAATTCAATTTGTATCAAATCTGACTTGCACAGGAGAACCAATTTCAGTCTTGTGTGTTATCTAAACTGTCATCCCCAGCCTGTCCGACCATATCTTACCCATTCTACTTAATCTAAACAGAATCCGAAGCACATCGAATAAATTATCCTTTATCTCCCGAACAAAAGAGCTTCGTAAAAGGAGAAAACCTTTAGGATAATAAACCGAGAAAATTGCTACGAAAACAAGTAGAGAATTTCTCTGAATTAATAGTTGTCCTGTTTATTGAACGCTTGTGATTTTTAACGGATCAGAACCGGGACAAAAAATTCCTAGACGATCCAATAAAGCAGAGAAATCATTTTCTAAATAAATTTGACAATCGCCAAGGAATCACGGAGAGCAACTTTCTAATTAAAACGTGGTTCCGTTCGACTGTGTACGATTCTAGAGAGGTGAGATCTCTGGTTCGAAGAAAGCGGAAAAATAATTTGACAAATCCGGGATAATGAAATCAGACGATTCTCGAGAAGAATGGCGGTTGTTCGTCCGGGGAAAATGAGGTTTCGCGGGCCGGCAGCTTGTTCCGTCTGGCAGGGTCCGTACGCGCGCAACAAAGTACGAAGTGTAAGAAACTGGAGTCCATTCGCTGTCTATAGCCATTGTTGAGCGCAATTGAGCCGGGGCTCGCCGGCAGAAGAACCGTTGTTCCGCGGTTGAATTGCGCCCCCGGTACACGGAGAAGCTTAACAGATCGCCGAGGACAGGCGAGAAAAACCGAGAGAATGGATCGAGGTCGGGTTAACGCCGCTCGAAAGAACCGGTAATTGCTTAATTCTCGTGGCAGTGGAAGAGCGATCCGAGAACCAGGAGGAATCCGGTGGAACCACAGGGTTCCGGCTGTGTGCACCGGCGGAACGATTTATCTCCCGGGGAACGTCGAGGCCGAGGCTTTTTAATAAATAAAGCCTGAGCGTGGGGGGACACGCCCCCTTTCAAGCCGGGGGACAGCCGAGAAAAATTCAATTTGTCAGCCGGCAGGAGGCGGGAATCACGGGCCGAGAGCTCTCGGTTCTCCCGGGGGCCCGGGAAGGCCCGAACTCGGACCTCCGGGATTTCCGGTCACGTGGCCCTTCGATGCGATCTCCCGGTCACCCTCTATCGAGCGAATGAATTATTCGAACCGGCCACGTCCACTCTCGGAATTTTTCAAGAGACAGAGAGCTCCGGAAAGAGATAGAGGGAGAAATAGTGAGAGAGGGAGAAACGGGGCAACGTCCCTCAGTTCTGCGGAGGACAACTCGGAACAAATTCAATTTGTCGGACGGCTAAATCTCGAGATCGAATCTTCGGAAAGCGAAAGAGGATTAAAGAGAGGAATGACGGAACGTTCGATCGCGCGAAATTAATCTACAGCCGGCGCCGAGAGAGAGGGGAGGGGGAGAAAGAAGAAGGTCGTGGTCCTGGTTGCGTTTGTCTCGGTGCTGCTAAAGGATTCGCCGGCTGACTCAGGAGTCTCGGCGGCTGAGGGCAGAGCTTATCCTTCGTGTTTGCTCGAAAATAAAATTCCCCGCAGCTAGCAACGACAACGCCGGAACCGGGACGATAAAGAGGATCCTTGTCCTTCTCCTTTCTGATATTCCCCCGGATCTTTGCGACTACTCGACGCGTGAAATTGAAACTTCTGACGATCTCTCACCTGGAACAGACGCGGCCCGTTCTCCACGTCGGAGGCTGTCGGAGAAACGTCTCCGTTGTCACAGAACCTCAAGAGCATCGGGTAACAACGGGATTTCACGAAGAAGAGGAATCTCGATACGCGGGCCCGCGCTACCCAATGTCCAACGTTTCCACGATTTCCTATGGGGACTCGGGGGTGAACGAAGAGACCCGGGGTGTCGGGGTAGATCGTAAAGATGCCGACGCCTGTGCCCAGGACTTTCCAATTTGCTCTCATCCTCCCAGGCTCTACGAGATCTATCTCGATCCTCCGCAGAGCCCCTCGCTCTCGCGGTCGCTCCGACACGACCTGTCTTCTTGACACGCCGCGCGAATGGAACAATGAAACGAACCGTGCATGGACCCCAGACCCGTTCTTCGGACATCGATCTTTCCAAGAGGAGTTCGTCAACCCGGCAAACCCGGTTTTCGTGGAATTCCGCTCTTTGAGGCCGGGTAATTGGTTTAAACGCTGACGCGAGATGAAATCGATTGTGGTTTGTGCGTTGTGCGATTTTATGCAATTTTTTGAGTACCAAGATGATGTTCTGTGTGATGAGAGCGTATGATCAAGAAGGAACAGCTACATTACTGATTGTAAATAGCATATTTCTTCTGCCATTTGGTTACAAGTACAGATAGATGATTTGAAATTACACTACATTGATCTGAGTGGGTGAAATGAACTTTGATTTATACGTTGTACAATTTTAGGCAATTTCTTGGGCACGAGGATCATGTTCTGTGTGATGAGGGTGTACGATGAAGAGGGAAGAGCTTTCTTACTAATTGTAGATTACAAATTTCTTCAGCAATGTGATTTCGAGTACAGACACGTGATTTAAAATTGCACTACACTGATTCTAAGTTGGCGAAATGAGGTTTGATTGATGTACCGTTTATTCAATTTTTAGAGTACCAAGGTCATTCTCCTGATATGGAGCTTCGATGATGGAGACGGCAGAGCTGTGCCAATGATTGTAGCTAGGAGATTACTTCAGGAACATGATCGTGAGCGCACATAATTGATTGCAGTGGCGTTACACTGATCTCGATGAGGAAAATGAACTCTGTACATGTTCTTGGATTTTATCTATCTTTTAGACCTTCTTCGAAGTATGTGTACCCTGTTTCACGTGACAAGCTTCCCTGATGAATGCTTCAGAGCTTTATTAGCACTATCTGAAAAATTCTTTCAGGAACTGAAATCTGTACAGGTCATTGTTCTCGGGAACAGTCCACTGATTTAGTGGACCAAAATTGATTCTGATGAACGCACCTTCTAATTCTATGAAATCTGCTGATGTACTATAACCTTCCTCTACGTGAATATCGAAGATCTATCAGCAATATTTCTTTAGGAACGCCATTATAAGTACAGCCACTTGATCTCCAAAGCACTCCGCTGATTTAAAGAAACCAAACGAACTACGATTCATTTCCTATTTCCATTAATCATTCCCAGATTCTTGGACCACCCTGTAGGTAATAATCTTCAATCTACCAGTGCTGTATCCTCAAAATTGTCCCATAAATTCAACTTCCTCCGACCACCGGATACTCCAAGCCGTTCCTTCCTCGGCAGCTACCGTTTTCATTATTTGTGCATCGTGGCAGGCTCCGATCGCCGGTAACAGGATCTCGGAGGGATCCAGGGGCAAACAGGATAATCCCGGGAGCAAATATCTAGGGTAAGACAGATCATGTTTGCTTCCGGGCGGCCTAAACCGCGGGTAACGAGAGGCTCGAGCCTCCCCAAGCAAAGAATCCTCAAAATGCTTTTTCTCAGCGTCCACATCCGAGCTCGGCCGTCATAAATCCAAAGGAAGGATCCTCGGGGAACAAACACCCGGAGAAGAATCCTAGGAACCAATTTAACTCGAGGTATCCCGAGGTGGCGATTTAAAATCGTCTGGCCACAGTTCCAGGCCGAGCAACAAGTTATGCACCATGACAAGCGTACCAACCGACGGGCCAGGCTCACTCGTGTCGATCGCGGAGGAATCTGCTTGAGAAACGAGAGAACTCGTTCCTGGGAACACCGATCGGATCGAGGAGTCCGCGGAGGGAACACAACAAGCAGTGACTAAATGTATGAGATTTTTCGAGTGAACGGTCGATCGAAGGAGAACGCACTGGTGAAGTCGATTGCAGGCGTCGCGGAGCCGATTTTTCACAGACGAATCGGCCGCGGATGTAACCGGTGGCGGTCGCTGGGCAGCGTCCTGCTTCGTTGATGATCGAGAACGGCCGGATTCCCGTGGGAAAACGCGCGGTGACGATGCGGACGCGCGCGAGATCTTGATCCCGGCGTGTCGATCGGGAGGTGTCGTTCCCGTAAACACGACGTCCGTCGATTTCCGGAGTCGACGAAACGAAGACGGGGCCGGATACAGAGAGATAGGCGGCGCGAATTCCCAGCTGCGACCCGGTGGTCCGGAGTACCGTGCCAGTACTGCTACTCCGGAGCTCCGCTTGGCTGACAAGTAAACACAGACGGTATTACGCAGGCGCCGGACACTCAGCTCTCGCATCGCGACCACCCTACGCCCACCTACGCGCTCTCGCTCCCTCTCCCTCTCTCTCTCTCTCTCTCTCTCTCTCTCTCTCTCTCTCTCTCTCTCTCTCTGTATCTATCACACACCCCTTCGAACACCCCCTCGAACACACCACCGCCGTCTCTGATGTTCGAGTGCTCGGCCGACCTACACGGCCACCGATGTCATCTACACTGGAGCGACCGGTATCACAGGATGGCCTGCATGATTTTGGCCTTCACGATCTCCTAGAACGCCGAATAGGAACCGGATGGATGGAGGGTGATACCCTCTTGGTCCCCGCATTGTGGACTCCGAGCTTTTCTGCGTGGGGAGATTGGCTTTGACATTTTTGATCGGCGCTTCACGGAGGAGTTTCGAAGGGGAGTGAGTAGTACGAAACAAATATATCAGGCAGGATTCTTCTCAAGTATAATGTGAGGGTGCAATTTAAAGTAGCAATCGAATAGAAATTCAAGAATATCGTTGAATTATTTCTAACACATTAAAGTTATTAAAGAACGGAATGAAATTTCTACTTGACCCCTGTTTCTGGAAACTGGGATAGAAAATTTCGATTTTGCATAATGTCTAATAACGAAACGAGCCAGACATACCCTTAACTACAATAAGAGAAACAATCAGGCGAATCTTGAAACAGAACAAGACAGTCAATCAGAGATATTTTACAAGTAGAATAAGACAACCAACCAAACACGTATCGCAGGTAAATTTAGACATATTCTTAAGTGACAGGAAAACGCAGGTCTAAAATAGAACATCCACTCAATAAGACGAATTTATACTATCATTAGAAACCAAGTAGAGTAAGCCAAATTACTCAAACAGGATACGGACCTGCTTCCCTTTTATTCTTGAACGAAATTAAGTGGTTCAAGACAAATAAATCAGACGGGAATGGATCCTCCTCGAGTATACTAAAACAGCAAGCCATGAACGTGCTTGGATTATTGAAAAAGATAACCAATCACGTTCTATGCATCGCAAAATGCCCCGAAGAAGTTCAAAGCAATTGCATCGTCCCGAAGCAGCTCGAAACAGCGGAATATTGAGTTGTAACACGTTTGGAGAAGTTTGATGGGATCGGGTCTTTACTGAAATGAAGTTTTCTGCAGGAGCTGTATGATCAATCATGACGCAGCATTTTGGAAGAGGAGGGGGGTGATATTTTTGGCCTCGGCGCGGATATTCCTTGGGGATAACACAGGCCTCCAGCTGGATAATTAAAAGACACCCGTGGCTTTCCGACGGCGCCGACGTGATAAAGCTCCCTATCAATATACATCGAACAGGGGAACAGTGAAAATAGAACAAGGGTCTCGAGGATGCTCGTGAATGGAGAATCGAGAGATAATTCAGAACGCGGCGAACAACAGGATCGATCGTTGCACACGTTGGAGGAGCGACGATCGAAAAGACAAACGGGACGATCCGTTCAAGTGGTTCGAGCCAACCACGAGCTGAAAGAATCCGGTCGGTTGGTTGGTTCGCGTCCACGTCGATCCGCGGAGGGTTTTGCACGGCGTTCCGCTGACGAACACGTCATAATCGAGATCCGATAATGGAAAATTTGGATAATGGATTCCCGGATAACCGAAACGATATCCCATCCGCGCGTTGGTCCCGACCGGGAAATTTAGCGACGTTCAGACAAAAATTCTGTTTTTCAATTTAGACATCTATCAAATTTATTCGTCCATCGATCTCGAGCATGAAAAATTGGTAAAGTTGTAAACCCTTTAAATTAAACTCTGTCGATTAAAAATCACTGTTCTATTATAAATTAGGAATATCCGTAATGTGACACGGTGTATCCTTCGAGTCTCAGTCACATAAATGTACAAACAGAAAATGCAAACCATGTTGCACTGTGCACCATTAGAATCCATCATTTCTCACGAATATTTTAGCTCTTTCACTTTGACGACTTCTATGCTTGGAAACGTCATTTAAATTTCTCGATCGGGAGCACTCCGCGCGTTCGCCGAGAAATCCGCGCTTCCCAGCGCGATCGTAATCGGGGAAATTTATTCGCTGTCGAAAATGCGGGCTGAAAAGTTTCTGATTACCGAACGGACCCGCCCCTCGGTCGCAGAAGTAATTATTCGCGGGTCGGAGGATCTTCGAGGCGTTTGTTCGGCTCTCGGCCGACAGACGCGCTCGTTAAAAAGAGGAATCCCCTTCCGGATCCGGTGAAAGCGGAATCGAATACCGAGGAAGCGAGAAGCGCGAGGTTCCCAGCCATTGACGCCGCTGATTCTCGACGCTTGTAACTCCACTGTTTAATGTTTTCGTTCTTTTTGCTCCCGACAGGTAATTTAGATCGCTCGGGATACACCAGCCGGCAAACGTTGTCGCTGTTTCCTCGAAACGTTACGCGTTCTCTCCGACTTCGAACTTCGACGCAAACTCTGACCCGCAAAAAATCTTGGCAAGTTCCGAGGACCTTCGATCTTTCGCACCCGAGGACTCTCTCCGGGCGAGACCGCGCCTAGGAAACACGTTGACTCATCTTAATTCAACTTATGAATAGTATGAAGAAATCCAATTGAACTTGCGCCGGGAAGTTCGGTTATAAGTTTACAAGTTTCAATAATAAGGAAGCGTGGCGAACCGCGGCCGACAGAATCGAAATTTTCATCGCGTCCTGTCTACGGTACAGGCAACAATGTACTAGCAGCTTCAAAAGTTGCGGCAACGAGCCCGCCATCGTGCCTGGAATTATAGAAGCTGCTCCTCTGAAGGGTTGTTTCGAAAGTAATTGCTGCATCGAGGACAGTGGAAAATAATAAACTGTATATAATTACTGAGTTTAACTGTTTGCACTTCCTTCTTCTATTTGGTATTTCTTGTATTTGATATTTCTTCTTGGCTGATATTTTTCTAGCCATCGCTTATGGAATACAAAGCGATAGTTATGTCTGTGTCGAACACCACCGACAATCAATCAGACTTGTACTACAGAATAAAAGACGTATTCTTTTAGCAGAACTAACTAGCATACTAACTAGACAGTAGAATGAGCCGCATTAGTCAGACAGGGCACAGACATGCCTCCCTTTAATTCTCGAACGAAACTCAGTAGTACGAAACAAATAAGTCAGACAAGAATATACTATCCATTACCGAAGTCCTTACTAGTGGATCCAGAATCTGTGCGGCATAGCGTATTCTACACAATTTCACAGACAGATTCTATCCTTCAATCTTGAAAATCATTCAAATACTTCAGGAAATTATGCAGACATTTTTAAATACTGGACTAACATCTGTCACTGTGCCTAATCATTCATACTTCTATGTTTCAACGTTCGCAGTTACATCGCCGTAATAGTAATTCATCGGGGCATTATCGGAAGACCTAAGGTCGCCCCTTCGAGTTCAATTTCGCGCTGTTGATTTTTTATTACCGCCCACCTCAATTTGTTATCGGCGACGACCCTTTACGACACCGGGAAACGTCCCCGTTTATTATTACTTGAAAATCGAGAGCCGATATATGACCAATATTTGCGCAATATGTGCCGTCGCAGGAGTGCTCGTGCCTTATGGCGGAATTCCTCGTGTGTTGCGACCTAGGGCTCGTCGCGAGTTTCCAAGTACATCCTGAACGACGGAGAGCCGAAGATCTCGGGAACGGAACAAAGCGAGACGTAAGAGGAAATAATTTTTAGAAATATGACTTTTTCTCCGCGGGGAACGTCGTCGTTGAATCCAGATTGAAATCCGTGGACGATTCTTCGTACATTCGAGGGAACTTCCTGAACTTGGATCGTTCATAAATTTATCGACTTTCTTCCGCGCTGATTTATTGAACATGCTCTATCACTACACGATCATAAAACGTCGATTCGTCACTGGTACTCCTTAACTTCTACTTCTGAAATTATCAGGACAGACGCAAAGTGGCTCGTCTAAGCAACTGAGAATTAATGAACATCTGTAAATTTATACTGAGCGATAGGGTGAACCTATCGTTTTGAAACTACAGGGACACTTTACTACGGCATTGAAACAACTGAAAATATTTTTTCTTCTTAACAAGAGTAATAAACTCTACTGCCTAAATTATCAAGACGTAAGCAAAATGCCTCATGTAAACTTTTGCGAATTACTGAATATTTGTGAATTTATTTAAAACGATGTAGTGAACCAATCTTTTCGAAATTACTGGGACACTTTAGTACGCTGTTGGATCAACTGAAAATATTTTTTCTTCTCAAGAAAAGGCTTACATCCAGCCGTTACGTCGTACAGAAAGTTGTTCCACTCTGCGCGACGTAGTTCCTCTAAAAGTCGATGAAAATAATGGGTAGGAGGATTGG